>NC_091990.1:91435273-92635273 GCF_044704955.1 Pristiophorus japonicus | reverse complement strand
CATTAAAGGAGCTATATAAAGGCACATTGTTGTAGCATCCTTCAGGGAAGGGAACTTGCCACACTTATCTCATCTGACCAATGCGGGCCTCTAGCTCACATTACATAACTGCCCTTCCAAGTGGCCAAGCAAGCCACTCTGTTGTAAAAACAATCACTATGAAGCACAACATCAGAGCAGAAACATAGAAACATAGAAAAAAGGTGCAGGAGTAGGCCATTCGGCCTTCGAGCCTGCGCCACCATTCAATATGATCATGGCTGATCATTTTTGCAACTTTAGTACCCCGTTCCTGCTTTCTCTCCATACCCCTTGATCCCTTTAGCTGTAAGGGCCACATCTAACTCCCTTTTAAATATATCTAACGAATTGGCCTCAACAACTTTCTGTGGTAGAGAATTCCACAGGTTCACAATTCTCTGAGTGACGAAGTTTCTCCTCATCTCGGACCTAAATGGCTTACCCCTATCCTTAGACTGTGACCCCTGGTTCTGGACTTCCCCATCATCGGGAGCATTCTTCCTGCATCTAACCTGTCCAATCCGATCAGAATTTTATATGTTTCTATGAGATCCCCTCTCATTCTTCTAAATTCCAGTGAACATAAGCCTAGTCGATCCAGTCTTTCTTCATATGTCAGTCCTGCCATCCCGGGAATCAGTCTGGTGAACATTCGCTGCACTCCATCAATAGCAAGAATATCCTTCCTCAGATTAGGAGACCAAAACTGTACACAGTATTCAAGGTGTGGCCTCACCAAGGCCCTGTACAACTGCAGTAAGACCTCCCTGCTCCTATACTCAAATCCTCTCACTATGAAGGCCAACATGCCATTTGCCTTCTTCACCGCCTGCTGTACTTGCATGCCAACTTTCAATGACTGATGTACCATGACACCCAGGTCTCGTTGCACCTCCCCTTTTCCTAATCTGTCACCATTCAGATAATATTCTGTCTTCCTGTTTTTGCCACCAAAATGGATAACCTCACATTTATCTATATTATACTGCATCTGCCATGCATTTGCCCACTCAGCTAACCTGTCCAAGTCACCCTGCAGCCTCTTAGCATCCTCCTCACAGCTCACACTGCCACCCAGCTTAGTGTCATCGGCAAACTTGGAGATATTACATTCAATTCCTTCGTCTAAATCATTAATGTATATTGTAAATAGCTGAGGTCCCAGCATTGAACCTTGCGGTACCCCACTAATCACTGCCTGCCATTCTGAAAAGGACCCCTTATTTCCTACTCTTTGCTTCCTGTCTGCCAACCAGTTCTCTATCCACGTCAATACATTACTCCCAATACCATGTGCTTTAATTTTGCACACTAATCTCTTGTATGGGACCTTGTCAAAAGTCTTTTGAAAGTCCAAATACATCACACCCACTGGTTCTCCCTTGTCCACTCTACTAGTTACATCCTCAAAAAATTCTAGAAGATTTGTCATGCATGATTTCCCTTTCATAAATCCATGCTGACTTGGACCGATCCTGTCACTGCTTTCCAAATGCGCTGCTATTACATCTTTAATAATTGATTCCAACATTTTCCCCACTACTGATGTCAGGCTAACTGGTCTATAATTCCCTGTTTTTTCTCTCCCTCCTTTTTTAAAAAGTGGGGTTACATTAGCTACCCTCCAATCCAGGGATGGTGTGACAGTGCCAATTTCTTAACCTGTATAAACCCCAGTACAAACACCCCCCACCCCATTCACCAGTATTTATAACTACTAACTACCCTGTCACATCTCATTCACACCCATTCTACAGAATCAAATGCATAATGTCCAATCAGTTCCAGCTCATTTCCACTACATTGAATTCCTTATCTGAGCACAATGTATAAATGTGTAATCCTGATTCAAGCATAACATAATTATTCATGATTTGTACATGTTTTGCGGGCTTAAGCTTGTCAATCGAACAGCTCAAATGTCATTTTTGCACTATCGACTCGGTGTCAAAGCCTGTACACAATAAAGCGTAATCATTTGGATTAATTTATATGCTAGGACTAGCATTTATAGAGTACCTTTTACAATGGCCCAAAGCACTTTACAGCCAATGAAGTACTTTTGAAGTGCAGTCACTGCTGTAATGTAGGAAACGGGGCAGCTAATTTGCACACAGCAAGATCCCACAAACAGCTGTGAGATGAATAACTCATCTATTTTAGTGATGTTGGTTGAAGGATAAATATGACCAGGACACTGGGGAGAACTCCCCTTCTCTTCTTCAATATAGTGCCGTGGGATCTTTTGTGTCTATTAGAGAGGGCAGTTGGGGCCTCGGTTTAATATCTCATCTGAAAGACTTAGGCATCCATTTACATTGGCCTCGAATTTACTGCCAAGATGACGGTGAGTTTAATGCGCATGCCGTTATTAATGGTTAAATCGTCCTGCAACTTGTAGCAAGGAAGCGATACCCCATGAATTGCGAATTGTCACAAGTTGTTAGATGATTTGTGCTACTCCACTGTTCGTCTTGCGAAATTGGCAGTTTGCCCTCAACCTTCCCATAAGTTTCATGAAGTTGCTGCATTTGCACGTTAATTGTCCATTAAACTCGCTGCAAATAGTTACGGCTGGTATTTAACAGCGTAAGTATATTTTTCATGGTGAGATTTATGTTACTGCAATGTCACTCAATCTCTCCAGCGCAGAAAGGGAACAATGTAAAATGTAAAACTCATTCCTACGGGTAGTAAATTGTTGTTAGAGATTTTTAAAATTGTACATTTTAAATGTTTTTTCTTACATTTCCTTTCTGATTTTTTTTCCTTCTCTCTTAATCTAACCTTTCTTTCCCTCTATTAATTTCTCTTTCTGTACCTCATTTGACTCTCATTCACCCTATTTCCTTCTCCACCATTCCTCTGTTTCTTTTTCAATCGTTAAATCTCATTGATTAAGGAGACAGACTGTTGGTCCCACCGTTGTCCTGTTTGGGTCGCCAATTGTAAAAGAATTTGAATCTGATACCAATATAGTTGCAGCATGTCCACTTATTGTGTGACAACGTGTCTTAACATAGGTCTTAGTATACACAATGTTCGAGCAACAGTACAACAAAGGATAAAACAAAATTACCCAGTTATTTCCTCGGGTAGAGGGAAGTAACCTTGTGGATCCACATCTTGTTCCTCTACATCTTTATGCTGTCTAAAGCCCCATTTTTACAGTGGTCTTTAATGTACACATAAATTGTTGTTCAGAGTTGCCTGTCGCTTATCTTCACTTGTTCCAGGCTGTGGAATGTTTCAACCTCCCTATCAGTGCCTGAACGCCCTCAGTGCTTGTTCCTCATCCTTGAAACAGACTGCCGTATGAACAAGTTTTTGGAAACATCCTTTGTTAGCTATATCCCTTATTGAAGGGTTAACTTGACCATTTCTGTAATTTTAGGCGGTGTTAATGCTTAATCTGATTTCTAGAAGTGTGAGCTGGTTATATGTACTAAAATGCCCAAATGTGAATGGTTTATATGTTAATAAAACCTAATCTAAACATAAATTTTATATACTAGAAAAAAAAACATGTAAATCTTACACATCCAAAAGCAAAATACTGCAAATGCTGGAAAACTGAAATCTGTTCGGTCCGTAACGGTGACCCCGAGCTTCCGGTCGCCTGTCACTTTAATTCTCCACTCCACTCCCACTCTGATCTCTTTGCTCTCAGCCTCTTACACTGTTCCATCGAAGCTCATCGAGTTCAACAGTTTCAGACCGTAACCTCTGCCCCTATTTTTTTTCTATTTTTTCTGTTTTTTTCTCTTTTTCCTATGGCAGCTGTTGATGGTTTTTCCATTTACAACCTATCTAGACTCATCTTTTAGAACATAAGAACATAAGAACATAAGAATTAGGAACAGGAATAGGCCACCTAGCCCCTCGAGCCTGCTCCGCCATTCAACAAGATCATGGCTGATCTGGCTGTGGACCCAGCTCCACTTACCCGCCCGCTCCCCATAACTCTTAATTCCCTTATTGGTTAAAAATCTATCTATCTGTGATTTGAATACATTCAATGAGCTAGCCTCAACTGCTTCCTTGGGCAGAGAATTCCACAGATTCACAACCCTCTGGGAGAAGAAATTCCTTCTCAACTCGATTTTAAATTGGCTCCCCTGTATTTTGAGGCTGTGCCCCCTAGTTCTAGTCTCCCCGACCAGTGGAAACAACGTCTCTGCCTCTATCTTGTCTATCCCTTTCATTATTTTAAATGTTTCTATAAGATCACCCCTCATCCTTCTGAACTCCAACGAGTAAAGACCCAGTCTACTCAATCTATCATCATAAGGTAACCCCCTCATCTCCGGAATCAGCCTAGTGAATCGTCTCTGTACCCCCTCCAAAGTTAGAATATCCTTCCTTAGGTAAGGTGACCAAAACTGCACGCAGTACTCCAGGTGTGGCCTCACCAATACCCTATACAATTGCAGCAGGACATCCCTGCTTTTGTACTCCATCCCTCTCGCAATGAAGGACAACATTCCATTCGCCTTCCTGATTACCTGCTGCACTTGCAAACTAACTTTTTGGGATTCATGCACAAGGACCGCCAGATCCCTCAACATGTGGTAATTTCTCCCCATTCAAATAATATTCCCTTTTACTGTTTTTTTTCCAAGGTGGATGACCTCACACTTTCTGACATTGTATTCCATCTGCCAAATCTTAGCCCATTCGTTTAACCTATCCAAATCTCTTTGCAGCCTCTCTGTGTCCTCTACACAACTCACTTTCCCACTAATCTTTGTGTCATCTGCAAAGTTTGTTACACTACACTCTGTCCCCTCTTCCAGGTCATCTATGTATATTGTAAACAGTTGTGGTCCCAGCACCGATCCCTGTGGCACACCACTAACCACCGATTTCCAACCCGAAAAGGACCCATTTATCCCGACTCTCTGCTTTCTGTTAGCCAGCTAATTCTCTATCCATGCTAATACATTTCCTCTGACTCCGCATACCTTTATCTTCTGCAGTAACCTTTTGTGTGGCACCTTATCGAATGCCTTTTGGAAATCTAAATACACCACACCCATCGGTACACCTCTATCCACCATGCTCGTTATATCCTCAAAGAATTCCAGTAAGTTAGTTAAACATGATTTCCCCTTCATGAACCCATGTTGCGTCTGCTTGATTGCACTATTCCTATCTAGATGTCCCGCTATTTCTTCCTTAATGATAGCTTCAAGCATTTTCCCCACTACAGATGTTAAACTAATCGGCCTATAGTTACCTGCATTTTGTCTGCCCCCTTTTTTAAACAGAGCCATTACATTAGCTGCTTTCCAATCCGCTGGTACCTCCCCAGAGTCCAGAGAATTTTGGTAGATTATAACGAATGCATCTGCTATAATTTCCGCCATCTCTTTTAATATCTTGGGATGCATTTCATCAGGACCAGGGGACTTGTCTACCTTGAGTCCCATTAGCCTGTCCAGCATTACGCCCCTAGTGATAGTGATAGTGATTGTCTTAAGGTCCTCCCTTTCCACATTCCCGTGACCAGCAATTTTTGGCATGGTGAAGACCGAAGCAAAATAATTATTTAAGGTCTCAGCCATTTCCACAATTCCCATTATTAAATCCCCCTTCTCATCTTCTAAGGGACCAACATTTACTTTAGTCACTCTTTTCCGTTTTATATATCTGTAAAGGCTTTTACTATCTGTTTTTATGTTTTACGCAAGTTTACTTTCATAATCTATCTTTCCTTTCTTTATTGCTTTCTTAGTCATTCTTTGCTGTCGTTTAAAATTTTCCCAATCTTCTAGTTTCCCACTAACCTTGGCCATCTTATACGCATTGGTTTTTAATTTGATACTCTCCTTTATTTCCTTGGTTATCAACGGCTGGTTATCTCTTCTCTTACCGCCCTTCTTTTTCACTGGAATATATTTTTATTGAGCACTATGAAAGAGCTCCTTAAAAGTCCTCCACTGTTCCTCAATTGTGCCACCATTTAGTCTGTGTTTCCAGTCTACTTTAGCCAACTCTGCCCTCATCCCACTGTAGTCCCCTTTGTTTAAGCATAGTACGCTCGTTTGAGACACTACTTCCTCACCCTCAATCTGTATTACAAATTCAACCATACTGTGATCACTCATTCCGAGAGGATCTTTTACTCGGAGATCATTTATTTTTCCTGTCTCATTACACAGGACTAGATCTAAGATCGCTTGCTCCCTTGTAGGTTCTGTAACATGCTGTTCGAAGAAACAATCCCGTATGCATTCTATGAATTCCTCCTCAAGGCTACCCCGTGCGATTTGATTTGACCAATCAATATGTAGGTTCAAATCCCGCATGATTACTGCCGTTCCTTTTTCACATGCCTCCATTATTCCCTTGATTATTGCTCGCCCCACCGTGAAGTTATTATTTGGGGGCCTATAAACTATGCCCACCAGTGACTTTTTCCCCTTACTATCTCTAATCTCCTCCCACAATGATTTAACATTTTGTTCATTAGAGCCAATATCGTCTCTCACAACTGCCCTGATATCTTCCTTTATTAACAGAGCTACCCCACCTCCTTTCCCTTCTTGTCTATCTTTCCGAATTGTCAGATACCCCTGTATGTTTAATTCCCAGTCTTGGCCACCCTGCAACCAGGTTTCTGTAATGGCCACCAAATCATACCCATTTGTAATGATTTGTGCCATCAACCCATTTACTTAATTTTGAATGCTGCATGCGTTTAGGTAGAGTGTTTTAATACTAGTTTTTAAACCATGATTTTTAGTTTTGACCCCTCCTGCAGCCCCTTTATATTCATATATATTGTCCCTTCCTATCACCTTGTGGTTTACACTTACCCCAGTGCTACTCTGCTCTGTTGCCTCCTGCCTTTTGCATTCTTTCTTGGGATCCTGTTCATCTGAGCTCTCACCCATTCTAACTAGCTCAGAGCCCTCTCCTGTGTTCCGAATACTCCTTGCATTGAGGCACCGAGCTTTCATGCTTGCCTTTTTATTACACTTTGACCCTTTAGAATTTTGCTGTACATTGGCCCTTTTTGTTTTATGCCTTGGGTTTCCCTGCCCTCCATTTTTACTCATCTCCTTTCTGTCTTTTGCTTTTGTCTCCTTTTTGTTTCCCTCTGTCTCCCTGCATTGGTTCCCATCCCCCTGCCATATTAGTTTAACTCCTCCCCAACAGCACTAGCAAACACTCCCCCTATGACATTGGTTCCGGTCCTGTCTAGGTGCAGACCGTCTGGTTTGTACTGGTCCCACCTCCCCCAGAACCGGTTCCAATGCCCCAGGAATTTGAATCTCTCCCTGCTGCACCACTGCTCAAGCCACGTATTCATCTGAGCTATCCTGCGATTCCTACTCTGACTAGCTCGTGGCACTGTTAACAATCCCGAGATTACTACTTTTGAGGTCCTACGTTTTAATTTAGCTCCTAGCTCTTTAAATTCGTCTCGTAGGACCTCATCCCTTTTTTTACCTATATCGTTAGTACCAATGTGCACCATGACAACTGGCTGTTCACCCTCCCTTTTCAGAATGTCCTGCACCCGCACCGAGACATCCTTGACCCTTGCACCAGGGAGGCAACATACCATCCTGGAGTCTCAATTGTTTCTTAACTTGTCCCATTTCCCACTCCTTTTACCTTGCACCACCATTCCTTTTGTCTCTTAATCGCTTCTGCCTTCCAACCTATCACAGGCCTACCATTTTGTTCTTTCCACCACCCCACCCCCTTTCCCTGCCCCTACACTTGCTTAAAAACCTGTTACATCTCTCACTATTTCCAGTTCTGACGAAAGGTCGTCGACCTGAAACGTTAACTCTGTTTCTCTCTCCACGGTTGCTGTCTGACCTGCTGAGTATTTCCAGCATTTTCTGTTTTTAGTTTAATCTTACACATCGTTCACCAAAGTCCAAGATGCCCTGTTGTTCCTGTTGTCAGCTCACACTTCCAGCAAATTATTTTTGAGCTGAAGGATATTGGAAAATCCATACGGTGTATGGCACGAGCTGCTCGGCTCAGGCACATTCTGGATTGTAAACTCGGTTTCCGCCAAACTTTCATTGAAGTTGAGGTGGCCTATCCGGAGAGGCTCTGAGGAAATACCTGCCGATAATTGCCACAAGGACAGTTACGGAACACACGAAAGACAAATCGTGACTGACTAACTTGATTGAAATCTTTGATGAGGCAACAGAGAAGGTTGATCAAGATAGTGCAGTCGATGTTATATATATGAACTTTCAGAAGACATTTGACAATGGCCACACAGGAAGCTTGTTAAGAAGGTGGAATCACATGGAATTAAAGGGAGAGTGGCAGTATGGATACGAAATTGACTCAATGACAGGAAGCAAAGGGTGATGGTGGATGGATGTTTTTCAGACTGTGTGGTGGTTTGTAATGGTATTCCCCAAGGGTCAGTTTTCGATCCATTATTCTTTTCATTTTTTATAAATGACCTAGACTCGGGTTTAGGGAGCAGCATTATAAAGTTTGGAGATAATACGAAACTTGGCAACATGATAGTGATAAGGATATTTGTAGACTTCAGGATTGCATACAAAAGCAAAATACTGCGGATGCTGGAATCTGATGCTGGAAAAGAGGATGACATAGACAGGATGGTGAAATGGGCAGAAACATAGCAGATGGAGTCCAATGCAGAGAAGTGATGCACTTTGGGAGGATCTAATATGGAAAGACAATATACTACAAGTGGCATGATTTTGAAAAGTGTAGAGGAGCAGAGAGACCTTGGTATCCATATACACAAACCCTTAAAGGTGGCAGGACAAGATGATAAGGTGGTTAAAAAGGCATATGGGTTACTTGGGTTTATAAATAGAGGAATAGATTATAAACAAAGAGAACATATTAAAACGTTATAACTCACTGGTTTCTTAGCTGGAGTATTGTGGAGTATTCTGGGCACCACACTTCAGGAAAGATGTAAAGGCCTTAGAAAGGGTACAGAGAAGGTTTACCAGAATGTTACCAGGGATGAGGAACTTCAGTTATGAGGAGAGGTTGGAAAAGTTAGGACTATTCTCATTGGAACAGACTAGGTTAAGAGGTGACCTAATAGAGGTTTTCAAGGTGATGAGAGGTTTTGATAGAGTAGATAGAAAAAAACTATTTCATCTGCCAAGTGGGTCAATAACCAAAAGTAATAGATTTAAAAACATTGGCAAAAGATGTAGACAGGAGATGATTTTTTTTTCACTTGTAGAGTAGTCAGGATCTGGAACGCTTTACCTGAAAAGTTGGTGGAATCTGATTCCATAAATAATTTTAAAAGGGAGTTGAACAGGTACTTGAGGATGAAGAACTTATAGGGTTACGGACAAAAAGTGGGCATGTGGGATTAAGCACGACTGCTCTTTCAAAGAGCCAAGGGCCGAATGGCCTCCTTCTGTTTCTATGATTATATGAAAAATCTAATGGGATATGTCACGAGATTCTCTGCTCCAGCAAATTCTGAGCCGCAAACTCAGTTTCTGCCAATCTTTCATCAAAGTTGAGGTAGCTAATCCTGAGAGGCTCCAAGGAAATTCCCGCCGATAATTGCCAGGAGGACAGTTACAGAGCACATGATTGGGGTTTGAAAAGTGAAAAGCTGTTTATTAGATTATATTGGAACACACATCACAATCAAGCCTAAGGTGATTTATTGAGTATTTTGTTGCCTTGCTGCATCCGTACGTCACACCAACACATTGAGTTGTTACTATCCCCCTGCTGCAGGGCAACAATGATGGATGGAGGAGGTGGACATCCCGCTCCAGGACTCAGTAACAACATTATGCAGCTGCCAGAGATCTGGGGGATGCCATCAATGGTATTCACTAGTTACTCGAGTAATTGGACACAACAGTTACACTCCTACACGTAATGCACTGTAATGAATAAGCAGTGTATTATTTCCAAGCAAGTTATAACATGAAATGTGTTGTCTTTACACATTAAAGATATAAAAGTAAATTTTGAATGGTCTTGTTGTATTATTTATATATGTACACATGCATTTAATTATATATATAAATGTACATATATACAGGTACAACGTCCGAAATCCAGAATCCTCGGGACCGAGTCCTTTTTGGGTTTTTCCGGATTTCAGACAAGAAAATCAATAGTTTGAAATCTGGAATCCTCGACTGAATCCGTGACGGATTTTTGTTTTGCCTCAAAAATGTCCGGTTTTCGGACAATAATTCCGACTTTCGGAGTTCTGGATTTGGGATGTTGCATTTGTATATATATTTATACACACACACACACACACACACACACATGCATATATACCTGAACATAATTTGAGGTCCCTTTGTCTTGGGAGGATTTCCATTCATTCAAAGAGAGCCCTACATTGAGAACCCCCTTCTGTGGCTTGAGGCATATACACCAGATTGAGTAAGCCTTCTGTTCCAGGATGCCAGTCAGTCTGGTCACTGCTTGAAGAGAGCAGTGTTAAGCTCTGCTACAAACCCTTTTTTTCCCCCTCTGTAAACCCTTCTTTAGCCCGCTTTGTGATTTCCTCATATGCTCCACTACAAGTTCTCTACCTTGCTTTGGAACTCTCAGCTAAGTTATCTGTTCCTCCTTATGTAGCCCTAAACCTCAGTTTAGTATCCTTGCTATCCATCCGCTTTCCACCATAGTGAATTATTACTCACATAGATTCTTGCACAGCACACACAAAGGAAACAGCCAAATGTTTACCTGGCCATGCTTGATTTTGCACTGAACCAGGTATTCCCTCTCAAAGGTGATACTATTTGTAGCCATGCTTGGATGCAGATGACTTTACTTGTGGCACCAATCAAATAATCTTCACTAGGAGACCATAGGGAAGTGGTGACGTTGATGACCTTGTTGGCTATGATGTGGATAGTTCATCCTGGTTGGTATCTCCCACCACCACAGAATTTCTCATTTTCTACCCTATCACAGGCTTTCCCTTTTGTTCTTTCCTCACCACCTCCTTTCCCTGCCTCTGTAATTGCTTAAAACCTGTAACATCTCTAACTTTTTCCAGTTCTGATGAAAGCTCATCAACCTGAAACATTAACTCTGTTTCTTTCTCCACAGATGCTGCCTGAACTGCTGAGTATTTCCAACATTTTCTGTTTATTTATTACTGGGCGGTTTATTTGGGGTGAAATGCCTAAGGGACTTGATTCTACCCCAAGTTTGACCCTCTGCTCCTCACCCTGCCACCCAGTTGTGGTTTTGGCCCTTAAGTTTATAATTTTCACAAAGCAGTAGCTGTACAATGCTGGAGAAATTTATACATTGGTGCAGATATGTAATCTTAGTTTTACAGCAGTCCCAAAAATAACTACCATACAAAGGATTAGCTTAAAGTTCAGCTATGATTGACTGTGCTGTATCGAAAGGAACAGGACGAGGACTGATGACAATTGGTGGGCGAATAGGATGGGATAGTGTCCTCACCTCCTTATGTGAAGTTAGTTTGTAGCAGTCTAAGACGGAATATAACACATTAGTTATACAGCAAAAATATACAACCGTGACAAGTAGCTGATACCGATCTGATCGGACAGATGGAGCAGTTCTCTGAGTGGCCTCTCTTCCTTTCTGTACACTCTCAACCTTGAGGCCCAAAGCCAGAGCTGTTTCACTTCAATCGGCCATTACCTTCTTTACAACCTAGCAAATTGCATTAACTTGCCCAACTTCCTTCCATTCTAAGTCTTTCTATACTAATGAATCTATACTTATCTTCGTTAAGCTAAATTCAATTCCTAACTTAGCAGTATACATAAAATATATAAACAAGGTTTAAGTCTTAACTTAAAGACAACAGATAATTGCTTAGCAACAGGGAGATTGTATATAATACAGAATGCTATTCCATCCACAGGAAACCGAAACATACTGGCCTGAAGAGACTCCTTGGGCCCGAAGTTGGTGAAAACTAAGTTCTGCCAAAGGACTGCAGAGATCCTAACGGTACTTTGGGCCGAAGTGTCATGGAACAATCTGGGAAAGACCGCCCGACAGCAAAAATGGGACTTGCGCGCCGATTCTGGGCGACAGCGGGCAGTCGCTCCCATTCTCGGCGACAAATGCAATCCTCGGCAAAGTACCACTGAGGATTAAGTTGGGCCCAGGGAGGGGGGAACTGTTGAAATAAAAAAATGTTCAAAACATAAAAAAAACACTACAAATCCTTCAGGTGACCCCATCCACTTGAATCCCAGCAAAAAAAAAGTAAAGACAAGAAGTGGACTAACCGTTTTTTGTAGGTCTTCATACTTACCGTTATGGTAAGACCCGCCTCCACATGGTGATCTTTTCCCCTGCTGCAGCGGAGGACTGCCCGGACCAAACTGGCAGCTCGGCGGGCGTGAGGACTCTTCAGGGCGGCGCACACCAGCGGACGGTACCCAGTGGTCTTCTCTCCCCACCGGCGGGAGGCCTCCACCAAACTCGCTCGGAGGGGAGGCCGCCAAGAAACCAGGGAGACCATCGAGAAAACCAATTTCGGGCCCCTTGTCTCCACCTCTAACACGATCATATAAACACAGCATTATTCGCATCACAGTTTTGTTCGCATAACCATATGTTTTTAGGTATCCCTAATTTCTAACCGGGCTAAGCAATCCCACAATCAAGAGATCAATGAAAGCTCTGCAGTCCTGCCACATCCAGTCATGAATGGTGGTGGACCACTAATCAACTAACGGGAGGAGGGGGCTCAATGAATATCCCCATCCTCTATAATGGGGGAGCCCAGCACATAAGTGCATAAGTCAAGACTGCAGCATTTACAACAATCTGCAGTCAGAAGTGCCGAGTGGATGATCCATATCGGCCTCTTCCTGAGGTCTCCACCATCACAGAAGCCAGTCTTCAGCCAATTCGATTCACTCCATGCTCTATCAAGAAATGGTTGAGCACACTGAATACAGCAAAGGCTATGGGCCCCAAAAATATCCCGGCTATCATGCTCTAGAACTTGCCGCACCTCTAACCAAGCTGTTTCATTACAGCTGAAACACTGGCATCTACCCAACAATGTGGAAAACTGCCCAGATATGTGCTGTCCACAAAAAGCAGGATAAATCCAATCCGGTCAATTACCACCCCATCAGTCTACTTTCAATCATCAGCAAAGTGATGGAAGGTGTCGTCGACAATGCTATCAAGCGACACTTACTCACCAATAACCTGCTCACCGATGCCCAGTTTGGGTTCTGCCAGGACCACTTGGTCTAAACATGGACAAAAGAGCTGAATTCCAGAGGTGAAGTGAGAGTGTCTGCCCTTGACATCAAGGCAGCATTTGACTGAGTAAGGCATCAAGAAGCCTAGTAAAGGAGTTAGATGTAGTCCTTACTACTAGGGGGATCAAGGGGTATGGCGAGAAAGCAGGAATGGGGTACTGAAGTTGCATGTTCAGCCATGAACTCATTGAATGGCGGTGCAGGCTCGAAGTGCCAAATGGCCTACTCCTGCACCTATTTTCTATGTTTCTATTTTCTATCTCTCAATTGGCTTTCCAGTATGCGATTCCACTGCATAAAACAGTTTCTAACTCAATCAGCATTAAGGTGACCCTATCACTGAGAGAGAGCGCAAGGATAGCTCTTGTGTGAAACAGGAATTTCAAACATGTGCAGTAAAGGATTGTTCTGAGGTTAGAGCTCAGCCACATTGTTGGATGAAGCTCTGCTCTGCACCCTTATGATACCTAACCTCGAGGGCTCGTGGGGCTGAATGACCTTCTCCTGTTTCTATGACCTGAGGGTGCTGAAAAGTGGGGAAGGTGGATTACAGCCCCGAGCACTGACATCCCTCAGGCTAATGAGCACGAAATTAAAATGGAGGGAAACCACTGAAAATAATTTTGCATTATTGAAAAGGTCATGTTCACTGCCTTTACCGTTCTTGCTTCAGAATCTGTCATTGGCAGCTGATATGATACATATTTAAACATGTTTTTTTAAACTCAAGTATACACTTTCTGAATACACTAACAACCAGTCGAAGGATGTCTCTAATTGTAGGTCGCTATTAGCTGTGACTCCTCCCGCTTCCTCCTCATCGCCATGATAATTCGGCCCCTGAGGGCAGCGCGCTGTCACTGGATGTTGAGGCAGGATGTGTTCACATGCCCTCCATTTTTAACCTACTCACTAATAAAGTCGAAAACTCCTCAGTAATCCCAAAGCCACTAATAACGTCACAAGGAATGAAAGGAAATTTTGCTGCAGGAGGTCACACACAGGCTGTCAGGAATTCATCCGCATAATAATAAGAGACGAGTAGTGTTGCAGGAAAAAAGACAACCATAGAAGCTTTACTAGGATGGGCTGAAATAATACTTTGAAGTGCACCTTTCCCTCATTCAGTGTTAACACTCAAGCATAGTCCTTGTCCATCACATTAATGATTAACAAAAAATTTAACCCTTAAGGCTTTTGCAGCCCCTGATTTTGACCACCTACTTCCAACAAGTTAGGATCCATTCCGGATAGCTCAACGTGCCGAAAAAACAAGTCAGCTTTTTAAAGAATTAATTCTTGGGATGTGGGCATCGCTGGCAAGGCTAACATTTATTGCCCATCCCTAGTTGCCCCGGAGAAGATAGTGGTGAGCCGCCTTCTTGAACCGCTGAAATCCGTGTGGTGAAGGTGCTCCTACAATGCGACCCGGTGACAATGAAGAGGTATCAATATATGTCCAAGTCGGGATTGTGAATGACTGATGGCGAATGGAGGAGATGGTGTTCCCATGACCCTGCTGCCCTTGTCGCTTCAGGTGCTGGAGGTCAGGAGTTTGGTAAGTGCTGCTGAAGAAGCGAGTTTCTGCACTGCACCCTGTAGATAAGACACACTGCAGCCACACTGGAGAGAGGGGGTGTGGGGGCCGAGCGCCCCGTTTGGGGGCGGTAACCATGGCGAGGTAGGACTTCCTGCTCCCGGCGCAGAAGTCCCGCAATGTCGGGCACTCCACTTTCTCTCAGCGGCGGGTCTGGGGCGCTAACCTCGGGAATGTCAGAGCGCTACGCAGCCTCGCCGCGTAGGCACTGACGCGATCACAGATTCCTCTGCTTCCGTTAACGGCAAGGGCAGGCTGCGAGCCAAATCGGGAGAGGACAGCAGATTTCCTTCCCTAAAGGACATAAGTGAACCAGATGGGTTTTTACGACAATCCGGTAGCTTCATAGTCATCATTACTGATGCTATTACTGATGCTGTTTTTAATCTCAGATTTATTTAATTAACTGAATTTAAATTCCTCAGCTGCTTTGGTGGGATTTGAACTCACGTCTCTGGATTACTACTTCAGTAACGTAACCACTAGGCTACTGTACCCTGTTTAATAACGTGTGGTCCTCATCTTTCACTTTTATCAACCCAAGCCCACTTTTTTTTAAAGTCACTCTTTACCCTGACTTTCTGTGCCTCTTAATTTTTGACAGACTGTGTGAAAGTAGGCAGGAGTTTTTCCTTCTCTCTACTGTATCCTGGGAAAAAGTTGCTCAAGGGAGAAAGTCTGCTGCTTTTAACATCAAATTGCTCTTTGTCACATTCGAGCTTGAGCGTGCCACTGTACAGTACCATGTGTTACATCGTTTGCAAACGCCGGCATTTCCAACCAACGTTACCAGCATAAGAATCAAACACAGCAAATGATGCAGCTCTGTTAGCATCAGGAAAGGGAAAATAAAAAGATTCGTTAAGGTTTTGGGCATAGACCCTTCATCAGAACTGGAAACTGGGAGATAAGACAGTCCTTTATGGGACTGAGCACTCTTTATCAATAAACGGCATAAGCACTTTTTTTTAACCAATATATAGACTGATTGGCACCCATTCAATAAACTCAACAAGTCCTCACAAAGAACTCAATTTTCCCCAAAGCATTTTTTTGCCGTACTTGAAGAATTACGCCATTTCGGCCCATCGTGTCCGCACCAGCCGACAAAGAGCTATCCAGCCTAATCCCACTTTCCAGCTCTTGGTCTGTGGCCTTGTCGGATACGGCACTTCAAGTGCACATCCAGGTCCTTTTGAAATGTGATGAGGGTTTTTGCCTCAACCACCCTTTCAGACAGTGAGTTCCAGATCCCCGCCATCCTCTGGGTGAAATTATTTCCCCTCAGATCCCCTCTAAACCTCCTACCACTTACTTTAAATCTATGACCCCTGGTTGTTGACCCCTCTGCTAAGGGAAATAGGTCCTTCCTATCCACCCTATCTAGGCCCCTCATAATTTTATACATCTCAATAAGGTCTCCCCTCAGCCTCCTCTGTTCCAAAGAAAACAACCCCAGGCTATCCAAATTTTCCTCATAGCTAAAATTCTCCAGTCCAGGCAATATCCTCGTATATCTCCTCTGTACCCTTTCTAATGCAATCACATCTTTCCTGTAATGTGATGACCAGAACTGCACGCAATACTCTAGCTGTGGCCCAACCAGTGTTTTATACAGTTCAAGCATAAGTCCCCCTGCTCTTGTATTCTATGCCTCGGCTAATAAAGGCAAGTATTCCGAATGCTTTCTTAACCACCTTATATACTTGGCCTGCTACCTTCAGGGATTTGTGGACCTGCACTCCAAGGTCCCTTTGTTCCTCGGCACTTCTCAGTGTCCTACCATTTATTGTGTATTCCCTTGCCTTGTTAGACCTCCCCAAATGCATTACCTCACACTTATCAGGATTGAATTCCATTTGCCACTGTTCTGCACACCTGACCAGCTCATTGATATCTTCCTGCAGTCTACAGCTTTCTCTTCATTATCAATCACACAGCCAATTTTTGTATCATCTGCAACATAAGAAAATAAGAAATAGGAGCAAGAGTAGCCATTTGGCCCCTCAAGCCTGCTCCGCCATTCAATAAGATCATGGCTGATTTTAGCTTGGCCTCAACTCCATTTCCCTGCCCGTTCCTGATAACCCTTGACTCCCTTATCATTCAAAAATCTGTCTATCTCCACCTTAGATATATTCAATGAGTCAGCCTTCACAGCTCTCTGGGGAAGAGAATTCCAAAGATTCACGATCCTCTGAGAGAAGAAATTCCTCCTCATTTCCATTTTAAATGGGCGACCCTTTATTCTGAAACTGTGCCCCATAGTTCTAGATTCCCCACGAGGGGAAACATCCTCTCTGCATCTACCTTGTCGAGCCCCCTCATTATCCTATATGTCCCAATAAGATCACCTCTCATTCTTCTAAACTCCAATGAGTACAGGCCCAACCTGCTAAACCTTTCTTCATAAGACAACCCCTTCATCTCAGGAATCAACCTCGTGAACCTTCTCTGAACTGCCTCCAATGGAAGTATATCCTTCCTTAAGTAAGGAGACCAAAACTGTACGTAGTACTCCAGGTGTGATCTTACCAAAGCCCTGTACAGTTATAGCAGGACTTCTCTACTTTTATACTCCATCCCCTTTGCAATAAAGGCCAACATTCCATTTGCCTTCCTGATTACTTGCTGTACCTGCATGTTAACCTTTTGTGTTTAATGTACAAGGCCCCCCAGATTCCTCTGTACCTCAGCATTTTGTAATCTCTCCCCATTTAAATAATAATAATACGCTTTTTCATTTTTCCTTCCAAAGTGGATAACATTACATTTTCCCACATTATACTCCATCTGCCAAATTTTTGTCCACTCATTTAGCCTATCTATATCCCTTTGCAGATTCTTTGCGTCCTCCACACAACTTGCTTTCCCACCTATCTTTGTATCATCAATAAATTTGGTTACATTACATTCAGTCCCTTCATCGAAATCATTAATATAGATTGTAAATAGTTGAGGCCCCAGCACTGATCCCTGTGGTACCCCATTAGTTATAGTTTGCAAACCTGAAAATGACCCATTTATCCCGACTCTGTTTTCTGTTAGTTAGCCAATCCTCAAGCCATGCTAACATATTACCCCCAACCCCGTGAGCTCTTATTTTGTGCAGTAATCTTTTATCTGGCAACGTATTGAACGTCTTCTGGAAATCCAAATACATGACATCTGCTGGTTCCCCTTTATAGGGGACTTGTCCACCTTTAGTCCCATTAGTTTGCCTAGTACTTTTTCTCTAGTAATAGTGATTGTTTTAAGCTTCCCCCTCCCAATAGCCCCTTGATTATCAATTATTGGGACGCTTTTAGTGTCTTCTACTGTGAAAACCGATATAAAGTATTTGTTCAAAGTCACTTTCATTTCCCTTTTTCCATTATAGCCCCTATATTCAAGTCGAACTCATTGATATATACCACAAAAAGCAAGGGACCGAGTCGTGAGCCCTGTGGAACCCCACTGGAAACAACCTTCTAGTCACAAAAATGCCCATCGACGATATTCCCTTTGCTTCCTGCCACTGAGCTAATTTTGGATCCTACTTAATACTTTGCCTTGGATCACATGGGCTTGGACTTTTTTGACCTGTCTGCCATGCAGGACCTTATCAAAAGCCTTGCTAAAATCCATATAGACTACATCAAATGTACTACCCTCCTTGTTACCTCCTCAAAAAATTCAATCAAGTTAGTCAGACACGACCTTCCCTTAACAAATCCATGCTGACTGTCCTTGATTAATCTATGACTTTGTAAATTAAGATTTATCCTGATCCTCAGAATTGTTTCCAATAATTTTCCCACCACCGAGGTTAGGCTGACTAGCCTATAATTACTCGGTGTATCCCTTTCTCCCTTTTTAAACAAAGGTACAACACTAGCAGTCCTCCAGTCCTCTGGCACCACACCTGTAGCTAGAGAGGACTGGAAAATGATGGTCAGAGCTTATGCTTTTTCCTCTTTTGCTTCTCTGTACAGCTTGTGATACATTTCATCCGGGCCTGGGGATATATCCACTTTAAAAGATGTTAAACCCCTTACTACTTCCTCTCGGACTATGTTTATTTAATCTAATATGTCACACTCCTCTTCCCTGATTACAACGTCTGCATCGCCACTATCTTTTGTGAAAACAGATGCAAAGTATTCATTATGAACCATACCCACATCTTCTGCCTCCACACACAGATTACATTTATGGTCTCTAATAGGGCCTATTCTTTCTTTAGTTATCTTCTTGCTCTTAATGTATTTATAAAACATCTTTGCATTTCCTTGATTTTAACTTGCCAAAATGTCTTCATGCTCTCTCTTTGCTTTCCTAACTTCCTGTTACATTTCATCCTTGCACGTTCTATACTCCTCTAGGGTTTCTGCAGTAATCGCAGAGGGTAGGATTGTGGGGGGATAGGATCAAGGGGGCTACAACCACAGGGGGGGTACGGGAGGGCATGATTTGCCAAGGGGCGCTGGATTCGCCTCGCCCCGGCGGTGCTGCTCTGGTGCCCGGTTACTGCCATCTGCTGGCACTAATGGAAAGCGTTAAAGGGATGAATTCCCCCCCTTCCCCGTTTGGTCTTTTATCCCCATCTCTGTTTTTTCTTTTTTTTAATTCATTCATGGGATGTGGGCATCGCTGGCAAAGCCAGCATTTATTGCCCATCCCTAATTGCCCTTGAGAAGATGGTGGTAAGCTGCCTTCTTGAACTGCTGCATTCCGTGTGGTGAAGGTACTCTCACAGTGCTGTTAGGAAGTTCCAGGATTTTGATCCAGTGATGATGAAGGAACGGCAATATACTGACAAGTCAGGATGGTGTGTAACTTGGAGGGGAACGTGGAGGTGGTTCCCATGTACCTGCTGCCCTTTGTCCTTCTAGGTGGTAGAGTTCGTGGGTTTGGGAGGTGCTGCCGATGAAGCCTTGGCGAATTGCTGCAGTGCATCTTGTATATGGTACACACTACAACTATGGTACGTCGGTGATGGAGGGAGTGGATGTTTAAGATGGTGGATGGGGTGCCAATCAAGCGGGCTGCTTTGTCCTGGATGGTGTTGAGCTTCTTGAGTGTTGTTGGAGCTGCACTCATCCAGACAAGTGGAGAGTATTCCATCACACTCCTGACTTGTGCCTTGTAGATGGTGGAAAGGCTTTGGGTAGTCAGGAGGTGAGACACTCGCCACAGAATACCCAGCATCTGACCTGCTCTTGTTGCCACAGTATTTATGTGGCTGGTCCAGTTAAGTTTCTGGTCAATGGTAACCCCCAGAATATTGATGGTTGGCGATGGTAATGCCGTTAATTGTCATGGGGTGCTGGTTAGTCTCTCGCTTATTGGAGATAGTCATTGCCTGGCACTTGTGTGGTGTGAATGTTACTTGCCATTTATCAGCCCAAGCCTGAATATCGTCCCGGTATTGCTGCATGCAGGCATGGACTGGTCCATTATCTGGGGAATTGTGAATGGCACTGAACACTTTACAGTCATCAGTGAACATCCCCACTTCTGGCCTGATGATGGAGTGAAGGTCATTAATGATGCAACTGAAGTTGGTTGGATCGTGGACACTGCCCTGAGGAACTCCTGCAGTGATGTCCTGGGGCTGTGTTGATTTACCTCCAACCGCCACAACCGTCTTCCTTTGTGTTAGGTCTGACTCTAGCCAGTGGAGAGTTTTCCCCCTGATTCCCATTGACTTCAGCTTTACTAGGGCTCCTTGATGCCACACTCGGTCAAATGCTGCCTTGATGTCAAGGGCAGTGACTCTTTATTTCTTGAAGTACATTTGCTGAGCTTTATTCTGAGGGGCCTAGCTAATAAAAATTGAGCAGGGATGCAAGGACCTTAACATGTTTTAGCAAGGAAACTTTACATCAAAAACAGTCCATGCCTGACTATTAAGAAAGAGAAAGCCTATCTGTTCCCCATCCTCCATGCCCCCAACCCTCCCCCTCCTCTTTCCAACTCTAGAAGGGTAAGTCAGAGAGAAGCAACAATATGTATTTTGTTTTTATATATATATTTTAAGTTAAATCCTAGAGCTGATAAGTTTCCTAATAAAATAAAGATAGACTTGCATTTATATAGCACCTTTCAAGACCACCAGATGTCTCAAAGCGTTTTGAAGCCAATGAAGTATCTTTGGAGTGTAGCAACTATTGTAATGTGGGAAACGCGTCAGCCAACTTGTGTACAGCAATCTCCCACATGTGATAATGACCAGATTAACTGTTTTTCTTCCGTTGCTTGAGGGATAAAATTTGGCCAGGACACTGGGGATAACTCCCCTGCTTTATTTTAAAATAGAACCATAGGATCTTTGACAGCCACTTGAGAGAGCAGACGGGGCCTTGGTGTAAGGTCTCACCCAAAAGCCAGCACCTCCGACTGTGCAGCTCTCCCTCAACACTGCACTGGAGTGTCAGCTTAGATTTATGTGCTCAAGTTCCTGGAGTGGGACTTGAACACACGACCATATAAGTACCAAGTTAGTTTCCATTGGTAGGTAGAACGACTTGGATTGGAAGGAGATCATTTTGATAAAATGGAGGTAAATGTGCACAAATGTAAGAACGAAAAACGAAGTGCTCACATTCTCATTCGCAGCAGACCATGGGAGGGAAATTGCCCCTTCTTTAAGGCCCGTTACCGCCTCTAATGGGGCTCGGGGGCAGGCGGCGGGGCCGACCCATCCGCAATTGCCCCCGAGCCGGGGGCAGCAGGAACAGGTTTTCGCCAGGCCCCGAGTTTCTGCCCCACCCGGTGAGTCGACCCCTTACCGCCCGGCGGCGAGCCCTTACTGCCCCGCGGGCGGAATTGCCCCGTGGGAACGCGGCTGCCACCGGTCGGTGCCCCCGACAGCTTCACGTGGTGGGAAGCTGCCAGTGGTTGGACGGTGTGGCTGCCCTTAAAGGGGAGGGCGCACTGCCGTGGCTGCCATTTTATTTTAATTGTCAGCTGACTTCTGAGTTTTCCTGACAATGGCGGCCGCTGGTTCAGCTGAGCCGCCAACAGGCCTGGCCGAATCCCGCCCTGGTGGCCCAGTGGGCTCCACACCGGCCTTGCAGCGTCCCTATCCTCTAAGTGAAGCGGACGGACGCTGCAATGCGTCAGCGCGAAGTGGCATGTCCGTGTCGCACTGACGTCATCACCGCCATGCTGACATGGACACCGACCCATTCCCTCACAAACCCGCCCCGACACCACCTCAAACAGCACTCCAAAGCACTGGGAGGCGGTGTTAGAGTTAAAGAGTCCAATTTTCCAGCTCTTCCCTCTGACTCCCGCCAAGTGGCAAATTTCCAGTTAATTCAAAGTGCTCGCCCCAATTTTCTGCTGAGGACAATTTTGGGCCACATATGTCATAGAGTTATTGGGGGAATATTGACCCCACAGGATGGGCAGGAGAAGTTAAAAATTTTAAAATGGGGGTCCCGATTTCAACCCGACTCTAACTTTTGGTTTTAATAGAGGCAGGTTTGGGGGCAAGCGACTAAGCTGCTCTCCAGAGGTGGGTCCCTAATTTAGATATTTTAATGAGGCTGCATGCCTCAAATTGCAGCTGTGTTTTAAGTTTAATGGCTGTGGGCAGGATTTCCCAGGGCTCGGGAAACCAGGCAGCGAAGGAAGGCAAGAATGGCCGGATCCATCAGGTAAGTGCCTTTCCAGCACTGCTTGTGGACCAGGAGGAGCAGGATTGCTTCCCCTTGGTCCCCCGAATTAACCTGCTTCCCTCCCCATAATCAGACCGCCATGATCGTACACCACCCACCCCGATCAGACCCCCAGCGATCAGACCCCCTATGATTGGAATTCCTCTGTGATCCTACGCCCCCCTCACGGTTGGACCCCTCCCCTTTCACGCGAGCGGACCCCTCTGTGATCGTCCCTCCAATCCACTGCAATCAGTCCCCCCTGTGATCGGACTCCCCCACCCTTGGACCGCCCCCACCAAAATCAGACCCATCCCAGCAATCTACTCCCCGTGATCATAACGTCCCTTGATTGTAACCTCCCTTGTGATCGGACGCCCCCCACGATTAGACCCCCACCCCCACAAGCAGACCCCTGCTGTGATCGCCCCCCCCTTTGTAATTGGACCCGCCTGCTATCCCCCTGTGCTCGGACCCCACCCCACAACCAATATCGCTCAAAATTGAATGCTCCCCCCGCAATCATAGACCCCCGCGATCGGAACTCCTCCCCCCACATGGTCGGATCCACCATGGACCCCGCCCAGGCAATCAGAGCCCCGGGGCCTATCCATAGCACTCCCCACTCCCAGTCTAGCTGGCCTCTGATCTATCCACAGCTCCCTCAGATTGCTCTGGCCTCTGAGCGATCTCTCCATGGCCCCACCCCCATCGATCTATCTGCTCCACAATCTATCCACAGTCCCACCCTCCAATCTATCCAAGTCCCTTCACCACAGCCCCTTCCACCCCGCCCCCCCCTCCCCCCCCCCCCCCCCCCCACTTCCTGATGGCCAGGAAACAATTCCAAAATATTTAAACAGGCCCTGCTGTTAAATTCACACTTTCGGGTTTCCTGGCCACTACACATCCTAACCCCACCCCCGTGCACCCCGTCTCCCCGTTAAGATCGTGGCAATAGAATGATACAGCACAGAAGGAGGCCATTCGGCCCATTGTGCCTGCGAATGAGCTATCCAAATAGCCCCACTTTGCTGCTCTTGCCCCATATGTTTGCAAAATTTAGCAAGGCTGTCAAAGCTTTAGAGAGGGTGCAAAGAAAATGCCCTAAAAAGTTTCTGGGGATGAGGCACTTGGGTTATATGGAGAGAGTAGAGAAACTGGGATTGTTTTGCTTAAAGCAGAGAAGGATCAGGGGAATTTTAATAGAGATATTCAAAATTATGAGGAATTTTGATAAAGTAGATAGGAAGAAACTATTTCCACTGGCAGGAGGGTTGCTAACCAGAGGGCACAGATTTCAGATAATTGGCAAAAGAATCGGTGGGGAGATGGGGAGAAATTGTTTTACACAGCGCGTTGTAATGATATGAAATGTCATTGAGAGAGATTTGATTTCCTTCCAGGGCACTAGGTCCACTTCTTTTAGCTTGTTAGCTCTGCCTCACCATGTTAACCTCGCTCAAAAAACAGCTCAAGGCAGCTATACCACAATCCCCCATGGTGGCTGTTGATGGCTCCTGGCTGTCTAATTGGTTTTGCTGTCTTAATCTTTGGGACTAATTACATAGCAATCTCGGCTTGTCGTGCACCGTGGAGGAGCTCTTCACTGATGGATATTCAAATGAGGCAATTTGGCAGTTTCCAGTTCTCACTGTTGGCAACAGCGGGGACCTGGGCTGAGGTAGAGACAGTCTCTGCTAAACTGCATAACTGTCTAATTGAACCAACATATTTGCAAGGCCTTTCAGGGTTCACTGTGGGCCGTATTTTGAAATGCATTACATTAAGCTGCACTTTATTTGAAATATATTACAGTAACTATAAAAAAGAAGTCTGCTGTCACATAGACACATTAACAGACTTCCCAACTCATCCTCATTCAGACAGAGACAAGCCAACTTTGAATCAATTATCTGCACCTCTACATGTAGGTACATTTCTCTTGTAACTTGGCTTCCTGATTGCCAGGCAGCCCAGTACATTTTAAACCAAACAGAATCTCCAAACATTTTGGCTACACTGTATGGCTTCAGAGTCATGGCTGAACTTTCACCAGCCTGAGATTGGGTTCCTCGGGTTGGAAACTCTATTAACATCCAACAGGCATTTTAAAATGAAATTTGAAATCAGGATATTGGGGGAACTAGGAGCCAGTGAGGGTGAGGGATGAGAAGGGTGGTTTAGAGTGGGGCAGAATACAGCTGGCAGAATTTTTGGATGAACTGGACTTTGTGTAGGGTGGAGCTTAGAGGGGGTCTGGCTAGGATGGCTTTGGAAAAGTCAAAGCCTTGGAGTGTAATGTATTTGCTTCATGGATTCTTTGCTTAAGAATTCATAGCAACATTTTGCTATTAAGAACTAGTTGGTTTATTAACAAAGGTTGAACAATACACTACACATTACCAGTTCATGCACTAGGCTCACAACTGCATACCTCATCATGGATGACCTAGACCCAAATGACTGAGGTTTTATGGGGCTAGAGCCTCCACTTTTGTGCTTATCACCCAAAAATAGGCATTATTTCTGGCATGGCCGTTAAAAAAGGGTTTTCCGAGCGCCGGCTTCTCGCCTATTCTCAAAGCACTTAGTCTCCATTTTTGAAAATGGGTGTTACTGCGAGCGATATGAAATGGGCGGTAGCATAACATTTTTTTGACCTTCTGCCGTAAAGTGTGGCCGTCCTTAGCAACGTCATGGCAACGCTCGATTCTCGCGATTCAGGAGGCCAAGGGTCATCATAACATACGCAGAAGAGGAGACAGAGAGAGAGGGAGCTCAGAGGGACTGAAGGCGTGTCTGGGTGTGGTGAGGCTGCTTTGGGAGGAAGGAGGGAGAAGTTAGAGCTTCCCAGCAAGTAGGTAAACAAAACTTAGCTGTTACCACCCACGTATTTGCCTGAATTTGGCCGATAATGGAGGGAGAGGAGGAGGCATCACAGCACGTTGTGGAGACTGACGCTGGAGAGAGCTGTGAGGTGGGAGAGGAGCACATTGGAGGGCACAAAAGAGCCAGGAGGTTCTCGGATGAGGCAAATGCCTCCCTCCTGCAGGAGATCGAGTCACGCTGAGGTGATTTGACACAGGGAGGGCGTGGAAAGTCCACCCCAAAGGCCTACCAGAGGATATGGACCGAGATAGCAGAGGTAGTCTAATCGGCGGCCAACGAAGTTCGTGAGGGTAACCAATGCCGCCATCGATGGAACGACCTTGTGGGATCCGCAAGCGTAAGTATTACATTGATTTACATGTACTTATGTATTTATATAATTTAATTTGTAACAGTCATGAGTGACTATCAGCAGATGTGAAGTCTTGCACTTTTACTGGGAATGTTTTACTCAAAGCCTGTGGTCATTGTGTACGTTTTTCAGTAAAGAATGATAATTTTCATAAAAATAATGATTACATCTGTCAGTTATGTGTTGTATCAGTGTCTGTGACAGTACCTAGCGATGATATAACACAATGATCTTATGCCATGTCGTCCTGTCACCTTTTACAGAAGAAGCTTTCGACGATGTGGTCCATGCAGAGGCAAACTGGTGGGGGGCCACCAGACCCCAGCGACATCACTGAGATGGAGGAGCGGGTGCTCACACTCATGGGAAAGCACCCCCGGACAGCCACGGATGCATCTGCAGATCCTGAAGTGATGCCACGTGAGTAAAGCTTACACCATTGCGTGATGTGACGTCAATAGATGCCACACCCACTCATATCTGAACAATCATATATGATAGATGATTTCAAAAATTATCCTAGAAATAAGGATGGCTTAATGAAAATCATTGCAATGCAAATGTGTTGATGGTCATGAAATGTGATGTCTGCGATGATTTTGAGAGCGGTGGTGCTTTTGTCATGCATATGCTGTGTGTAGCGCTGGACTCACCTTGTGACCCTAGCATTCGCTTCTCCTCTAATAACCTCATTTGTGTTTTGCAGCTCAGCCAGCAGCATGTCCCAAGGGAAAATCACAGAGGCCAGAAGGTCGGGGCGTGGGGCAGGAGTCAGCGGACAATCCTACATCTGGTACTGAGGAGCTCCGATTGTCGGCCATCAATCCGCTGGGTCTGTTCTCCACGGATGAGAACGCGCACTTCAAGGAACCTGCATCACCATGCTCCAGAAGCCATTCCACCCCAAGGCCATCTACTGGTCCTCTGGTCATTCCCGTCTCCACTCTGGAGGTACTGGCCTCAAGCACCTCGCCACAGGGCACCCATTTGTCCCCAGGATGGCGCCGGCCCCGCTGAGGCCTTGTGGACGTGGCAGGTCTGTGCCATGAGCGCCAAATGACAGCGGAGAGATGGTACAGTTGTCCAGGAGGACTGCAGACATTGGTGACCAGCTCATCGAAGCATTGGGGGGCATATCCCGACAGCTGGCCACCATGACCGAGTACATTCCGCGGATAGCTGAGGCCCTGGATGCGATAGCCAGGAACACTGCTTCCCAGTGGTCCCCGAGCGCAGCACTCCACCCCTTGGTTCCGCACCACCACTGCGAACGACAGATGAGAGCAAGGACCAAGATCCTGCTTCTGCATCAGAGAATGTTTACCCCTCGGCACCCCCTGCTCCCATATCTATGCAACGACTGCATCTGCCTTCACCCCCCCCAAAGCGGCACCACCTAAGGAGCTCCTCAGCCAGGTGCTGTAGAGCGAGGAGGGAAAGGGGTAGAGGTGGGGAGAAGAAGGGGAGGGGGAAGGAAAGCGAGGTGCATTTTCGCAGGTGATGGCTGTGTTATATCTCCATCTGGGTCTATGCAATTGGTTGTAATGTTTGGGGGCTGGGGACCACGCTCTTGCTTTGCCTTTGTATTCTGTGTTGCTGGACATGTTGAACATTTGATTGATGTCAATGGTGGAAAAAGTGGGGTGTGCGTGGGGGTTGGGTGTTATTGCCTGTGATACTTATGATTTCAGACGAATGTTGGTATAAAATTTTTGTTATTGAACATAACCTTGTTGCGCATTGTCTCATAGCTGCACCGTTACACACTGGTGATTCCTTAACATGAAAGGGTTAAATACAACTTAACATCAATCAATATAAACTTTAACTGGCACCAAGATGATGGGCACCATTAAAGTCTGAGCTGCACTCACACAGCAGTGTGTCAGCGTTGTCATTCACATCAACGCTCTTTCAGGCAAATCGTTCAGATCTCAGTTCCTCACATAAGAGTATTACAGCTATGTAGCCACCACGGGCCCTTTTCTGCAGTCTGGAGGAGGTCATGGGCATGGTTACATAGCCAGCGTGATTGTCTGGCCCTAGGTCAGCGTCCAGTCCCTCGTCGTCCTCTTCCTCTCTCTCCTGAGGTGGAGTATCAGTGCCTTCTGGCAATTCTAGGCCACTCCTGATAGCCAGGTTGTGCAGCATGGAGCACACGACCACAAATTTATCTACTTGCTCAGGATTGTATTGTAGCTCCCATCCTGAGTAGTCAAGACATCTGAAGCGCTGCTTAAGCACAGTTATTGTTTGGTGGCCCCATTGCACTGAAAGTATAATAGCGATTGATCAGAAGAAATGATTTACTCACTAAAATACACCTGGATTAAAGCCCCAATAGTCCAGAGTCTGAAAATATGTATGTTGAGTTATTCACTTCATCTGAGAAGAACTCCAGAGTCAATGCAAACTCCCCCGAAGTTGAGGGAGTTTTGAATCAATTGAATCAAGTGACATGCGATGTTAAAATTGCCAACCATACCATTGGCATTCGTTCAGAACAGTTCCACTTTTCCTGGGTGTTTTTTTGGGCGAGTGACATTGTGGGCGATATGTGTGCGAGGTGCTGAAAGTGACCGTGGGCAATCTCCTGGGCGTTAGTTTTGCCAAATGTGCTCTTTACGATAAAAAAAAATGGACGTACGGTATTATTGAATCTCGACGTTAGTTCCGTGCGGAAAGTAACGCTGGCCGATATTATGGGCGTTGTTTTTGCCCATTCTGATGATTCCGCCCAAAAAAGTGGGCGGGCAGTAATATTTTTTCCTGGCGTTAAGCCCATGGGGAAAGTAACGCTCGGCGATAAGTTTCCTAAAAATGCCCGTCAGTTTCTATTTTGTGGCTAAATGGGCGATATATGGGCATTATACATTATTTCAGCAGTAAAATGGGCATTAAGTGGGTGTTAAGCATGCAAAAAAAGTGGAGGTTTGAGCCCATGGAGTGTTGTGAACATCACGTGACTTGCTAAGCCATTCACAATGCAACAGCTCTACACTATTTTAGTGAAAACTATAAATCAAGTGCCCCTCCTTAAAAGGGACACTAAAACCGACAAATTAAACCAATTATACTTTTTACATTATTGGATCAAATTAAAATTTGGTTGCCGGGGGTGATGATGCACTCCAGTGCGTCCGGTGCCCACCTCTTGCGAAAAGCCGCAAGCGTACCGGTGGACACTGCGTGCTCCATCTCCAGAGACTCCCTGGCTCGGATGTAAAAATAAAAAAGGGAAGCCGTAAAAATAAAAAAGGGAAGGTGGCTCAACTGTGGCTATCTAGGGAAATCAGGGATAGTATTAAAGCCAAGGAAGTGGCATACAAATTGGCCAGAAATAGCAGCGAACCTGGGGACTGGGAGAAATTTAGAACTCAGCAGAGGAGGACAAAGGGTTTGATTAGGGCAGGGAAAATGGAGTACGAGAGGAAGCTTGCAGGGAACATTAAGGTGGATTGCAAAAGTTTCTATAGGTATGTAAAGAGAAAAAGATTAGTAAAGACAAACGTAGGTCCCCTGCAGTCAGAATCAGGGTAAGGCATAACGGGGAACAAAGAAATGGCAGACCAATTGAACAAGTACTTTGGTTCGGTATTCACTAAGGAGGACACAAACAACCTTCCGGATATAAAAGGGGTCAGAGGGTCTAGTAAGGAGGGGGAACTGAGGGAAATCTTTATTAGTCGGGAAATTGTGTTGGGGAAATTGATGGGATTGAAGGCCGATAAATCCCCAGGGCCTGATGGACTGCATCCCAGAGTACTTAAGGAGGTGGCCTTGGAAATAGCGGATGCATTGACAGTCATTTTCCAACATTCCATTGACTCTGGATCAGTTCCTATGGAGTGGAGGGTAGCCAATGTAACACCACTTTTTAAAAAAGAAGGGAGAGAGAAAACAGGGAATTATAGACCGGTCAGCCTGACCTCAGTAGTGGGTAAAATGATGGAATCAATTATTAAGGATGTCATAGCAGTGCATCTGGAAAATGGTGACATGATAGGTCCAAGTCAGCATGGATTTGTGAAAGGGAAATCATGCTTGACAAATCTTCTGGAATTTTTTGAGGATGTTTCCAGTAAAGTGGACAAAGGAGAACCAGTTGATGTGGTATATTTGTACTTTCAGAAGGCTTTCGACAAGGTCCCACACAAGAGATTAATGTGCAAATTTAAAGCACATGGGATTGAGGGTAGTGTGCTGACGTGGATTGAGAACTGGTTGTCAGACAGGAAGCAAAGAGTAGGAGTAAACGGGTACTTTTCAGAATGGCAGGCAGTGACTAGTGGGGTGCCGTAAGGTTCTGTGCTGGGGCCCCAGCTGTTTACATTGTACATTAATGATTTAGACGAGGGGATTAAATGCAGTATCTCCAAATTTGCGGATGACACTAAGTTGGGTGGCAGTGTGAGCTGTGAGGAGGATGCTATTAGGCTGCAGAGTGATTTGGATAGGTTAGGTGAGTGGGCAAATGCATGGCAGATGAAGTATAATGTGGATAAATGTGAGGTTATCCACTTTGGTGGTAAAAACAGAGAGACAGACTATTATCTGAATGGTGACAGATTAGGAAAAGGGGAGGTGCAACGAGACCTGGGTGTCATGGTACATCAGTCATTGAAGGTTAGCATGCAGGTACAGCAGGCGGTTAAGAAAGCAAATGGCATGTTGGCCTTCATAGCGAGGGGATTTGAATACAGGGGCAGGGAGGTGTTGCTACAGTTGTACAGGGCCTTGGTGAGGCCACACCTGGAGTATTGTGTACAGTTTTGGTCTCCTAACTTGAGGAAGGACATTCTTGCTATTGAGGGAGTGCAGCGAAGATTCACCAAACTGATTCCCGGGATGGCGGGACTGACCTATCAAGAAAGACTGGATCAACTGGGCTTGTATTCACTGGAGTTCAGAAGAATGAGAGGGGACCTCATGGAAACGTTTAAAATTCTGACGGGTTTAGACAGGTTAGATGCAGGAAGAATGTTCCCAATGTTGGGGAAGTCCAGAACCAGGGGTCACAGTCTGAGGATAAGGGGTAAGCCATTTAGGACCGAGATGAGGAGAAACTTCTTCACCCAGAGAGTGGTGAACCTGTGGAATTCTCTACCACAGAAAGTAGTTGAGGCCAATTCACTAAATATATTCAAAAGGGAGTTAGATGAAGTCCTTACTACTAGGGGGATCAAGTGTTATGGCGAGAAAGCAGGAAGGGGGTACTGAAGTTTCATGTTCAGCCATGAACTCATTGAATGGCGGTGCAGGCTAGAAGGGCTGAATGGCCTGCTCCTGCACCTATTTTCTATGTTTCTATGTAACCACGGAAGGGAGGCAGGCAGTTGGGCTGAACGACCCCCTTGACCATCCGCTGCCTGGACTGGTTGACGACCACTTTGGCCATGCCCAGGAGCAGGCCCATGAGAAGGCCTTCTGTATGGGGGTGGTCTCTATGAGGGGGTCAGGTTCCCTTCTGACCAACTTGAGCAGTTCGAATCGCTCCCATTCCCTTGGGTTCTAGACTCTGGATTTATTTGGGGGGGGTGACAAAAGTGCAAAGGACACTGGTTTGATGTAAAAGAACTTTGGTTTTATTACAGTCAAGGTAATACAAGCTTATTACTCCAGTAAGAAAAATACAAGGCTAAACTTACAATCACTCTAATAAAGGACAATACAAGGAAAGGTACAAGGTCAAACTTATAATCACTCTAATAAAGAACCATACACTACACATTCAAAGGGGTTTACAGTAGAATCATACCTCCCACCTCCCAATACCTAATTCTAGCTAGGTTGGACTCCAGGGCAGGCAGGGACTATGCTTACCAATCCTTTTGACAGTTAATGGTAGATCGCAGTTTCGGGGTTCGCTGGATGCGGTAGGGTCTGCTTGCCGTACCCCGAATGTCGGAGGAGACTTCTAGCTGCGCAATCATAAGTTGGGTTGAGTCCGCTGATGCGGCAAGGTGCGTTTTGGATCTATGGGGTAAGTACCTGGTTTTCTTTGTTAGAAATAGGTTTCTACAGTCTTTTAGGTAATGTTTTACCCGTTGGTAGGTCAGGATTAGATTGTAGAGTGGAAACTTTTCGATTCCACGGTTTTTTTCCCATTGTAATTTGGTTCGAGTTTGGTCGATCGCGGTGGTTTTTCCGTTGATACCACGTTGACTGTGGTCGGTTGCTGCCACGATGGTGATATTCTTCCTTCCTTCAGGACTTCAGGATTTCGAGACTGGAGAAGTTAGTTTACAACTGTCGTGTTGGTTTCTCTTCGTGTCTTGATGACACAAGCGTGGTCTCAGTTGTATACCCAAGTATGTCACACCCTCTGTTGAAAACCATGGCCAGTTATACGATTTCAGTGGTTCTAATCTTGGCGCCAAATCTGTTCAAAATCCTTTGTATAATTTTGGCGGGCTTAGCTCTTCTTTGTAATATTTTGGCGGGCTCGTTAAAAGTTGATATGCTTTGGGTGAGTTGATGTTTGAAAACTGTTTCCCAATGGAAATATTACTTTGGTAATTGCAATGTCCTTTTGTGCTTAGTCTTTCACATACAGGCTGGATTGAGCCTCTTTGTGATGTATATGCTGAAATGGTTTTCCAGACCCATGTTGATGGGTAGCTATCTCTGGGTGATTTTATGATATTAATGTCTCTTGTGGGGGAAGGATTCTCGAATACTCATTCCTCCAGACAGGTTAACTTAGTCCTCACACCCAAGTAACCTCACTTAATCAGACTGTCTCCTGCTAGTTCCTTAGGCCCACCCACAGCCTTGAGTTTGTCTTTTAAAATCCAAAATTCTATTAAAGTTCATAGTTTCTTCCATAAGCACTTTAGAGTTCCAAACTTTTTGGTCGATTGTCCCAAATTAAATTTCCTTTCGAATGAACCCAAATACAGGGGGGTTTCTTGTGAATTTTGCACCTTCACATTCTGGAGTGTCAATCAAGATAAGCAAAATTCATGCTCCCGAGAGTCAACATTCCCTGCATTTATACTAGCTAAACATTAACCTGCATCTCTGTTGAACTGCAAATGTAATCTACAGGCGAATACATTCATTACAATTCTTGTAAGGGGGGGTGATCGCTATGAGGGGGTCAGGTTCCCTTCTGACCAACTTGAGCGGTTCAAATCACTCCCACTCCCTTGGGTTCTAGACTCTGGATTTATTTTGGGGGGGGGGTGACCAAAGTGCAAAGGACACTGGTTTGATGCAAAAGAACTTTGGTTTTATTACAGTCAAGGTAATACAAGCTTATTACTCTAGTAAGAAAAATACAAGGCCAAACTTATAATCACTCTAATAAAGGACAATACAAGGAAAGGTATAAGGTCAAACTTATAATCACTCTAATAAAGGACGATATACTACACATTCAAAGGGGGTTACAGTAGAATCATACCTCCCACTTCCCAATTCCTAATTCTAGCTAGGTTGGACTCTAGGGCATGCAGGGACTATGCTTACCAATCCTTTTGACAGTTAACGGTAAATCACGGTTTCAGGGTTTGCCGGATGCGGTAGGGTCTGCTTGCCGTACCCCGAATGTCGGAGGAGACTTCTAGCTGCGCAATCTTCAGTTGGGTTGAGTCCGCTGATGCAGTAAGGTGCGTTTTGGATCTATGGGGTAAGTACCTGTTTTTTTTCGTTAGAAATAGGTTTCTACAGTCTTCCATAGACTCTGGATCAGTTCCTATGGAGTGGAGGGTAGCCAATGTAACCCCACTTTTTAAAAAAGGAGGGAGAGAAAACAGGGAATTATAGACCGGTCAGCCTGACATCGGTAGTGGGTAAAATGATGGAATCAATTATTAAGGATGTCATAGCAGCGCATTTGGAAAGAGATGACATGATAGGTCCAAGTCAGCATGGATTTGTGAAAGGGAAATCATGCTTGACAAATCTTCTGGAATTTTTTGAGGATGTTTCCAGTCGAGTGGACAAAGCAGAACCAGTTGATGTGGTGTATTTGGACTTTCAGAAGGCTTTCGACAAGGTCCCACACAAGAGATTAATGTGCAAAGTTAAAGCACATTAGTGTGCTGACGTGGATTGAGAACTGGTTGTCAGACAGGAAGCAAAGAGTAGGAGTAAATGGGTACTTTTCAGAATGGCAGGCAGTGACTAGTGGGGTACCGCAAGGTTCTGTGCTGGGGCCCCAGCTGTTTACATTGTACATTAATGATTTAGACGAGGGGATTAAATGCAGTATCTCCAAATTTGCAGATGACACTAAGTTGGGTGGCAGTGTGAGCTGCGAGGAGGATGCTATGAGGCTGCAGAGTGACTTGGATAGGTTAGGTGAGTGGGCAAATGCATGGCAGATGAAGTATAATATGGATAAATGTGAGGTTATCCACTTTGGTGGTAAAAACAGAGAGACAGACTATTATCTGAATGGTGACAGATTAGGAGAAGGGGAGGTGCAACGAGACCTGGGTGTCATGGTATATCAGTCATTGAAGGTTGACATGCAGGTACAGCAGGCGGTTAAGAAAGCAAATGGCATGTTGGCCTTCATAGCGAGGGGATTTGAGTACAGGGGCAGGGAGGTGTTACTACAGTTGTACAGGGCCTTGGTGAGGCCACACCTGGAGTATTGTGTACAGTTTTGGTCTCCTAACTTGAGGAAGGACATTCTTGCTATTGAGGGGGTGCAGCGAAGGTTCACCAGACTGATTCCCGGGATGGCGGGACTGACCTATCAAGAAAGACTGGATCAACTGTGCTTGTATTCACTGGTGTTCAGAAGAATGAGAGGGGATCTCATAGAAACGTTTAAAATTCTGATGGGTTTATACAGGGTAGATGCGGGAAGAATGTTCCCAATGTTGGGGAAGTCCAGAACCAGGGGTCACAGCCTAAGGATAAGGGGTAAGCCATTTAGGACCGAGATGAGGAGAAACTTCTTCACCCAGAGAGTGGTGAACCTGTGGAATTCTCTACCACAGAAAGTTGTTGAGGCCAATTCACTAAATATATTCAAAAAGGAGTTAGATGTAGTCCTTACTACTCGGGGGATCAAGGAGTATGGTGAGAAAGCAGGAATGGGGTACTGAAGTTGCATGTTCAGCCATGAACTCATTGAATGGCGGTGCAGGCTAGAAGGGCCGAATGGCCTACTCCTGCACCTATTTTCTATGGGCCTAAGTTTCGAGCCGCGCCTAGAATGCCGCAGTCCCGACCTGGACGCCCGTTTTTCGCGCCACAAAGTGCGCCTAAAAAAACCCTCCAGATTCTCCACCTCCCTGCAGGTCCTTTGGCCCTCGGCGCAGTGCAGCAGGAGCTGTAGGGGGAGGAGTCAAGTCCGTGCGCTGAAAACAGCGCCGGGACCTCTGCACATGTGCTACAGTGGGCGCACATGTTCAGTAGCTCCAGGCGGCGAAAACTGTGTGGGAGGGGCCGAAGCACGCGGCCCCTAGCCCTGGCCGAATGGCCTCACTGGGGCTGCGTGAATAAGGCTCCTCCCACGGCCAGCTCCTGCTTCCTCCCGACCCGACACGACTCCCGCTTCCCGCCTCCGGACCCGACCCAACACCGACCTGACTCACGCTTCCCCCTCCCCCCCCCCCGGACCAGATCCGACACCGACCTGACTCCCGCTTCCTCCCCGCCCCCGGACCCGACCCGACTCCCGCTCCCGCCCCCGCCTCCGGACCGGACCCGACACCGACACCGACACGACTCCCGCTTCCCTCCCCCCCCGCCCCGTCCTCACCTCCGGACTGGACCCGACACCGACCCCGACCCGACTCCCGCTCCACACCCCCCCGCCCCCGGACTGGATCCGACCTGACCACCCTCCCCCCGACCTGACCTCCCTCTCCCTCCCTCCCCCGACCCGAACCGAACCGACCTCCCTCCCACCACTCCCCTGACCCGCGCTCTCCCCGACCCGACCCAACGCCACCTACCTGTAAATCTGATGCTGGGGACGGGCCCTGCCCGAAGTCTCGGGCCCGACCCGTTCAGCCTCCCTCCCCCTTCTCCTTCCCCCCCCCCCCAATCTCCTTCCCCCCCCAATCTCCTTCCCCCCCAATCTCCTTCCCCCCCAATCTCCTTTCCCCCCCAATCTCCTTCCCCCCCAATCTCCTTCCCCCCCACAATCTCCTTCCCCCCCAATCTCCTTCCCCCAATCTCCTTCCCCTCCCACAATCTCCTTCCCCCCAATCTCCTTCCCCCCCACCAATCTCCTTCCCCCCAATCTCCTTCCCCTCATCTCCTTTCTCCCCCTGCTCCCCTTTATCCCCTTCTCCCCACTCCCCCCCCTCCCCCCTTCTCCCCCCTCCCCCTCCTCCCCCCTTCTCCCCCCTCCCCCTTGGGTGAGTTGATGTTCGAAAACTGTTTCCCGATGGAAATATTAGTTTGGTAATTGCAATGTCCTTTTGTGCTTAGTCTTTCGCATACAGGCTGGATTAGGCCTCTTTGTGATATATATGCTGAAATGGTTGTCCAGACCCATGTTGATGGGTAGCTATCTCTGGGTGATTTTGTGATGTTAATGTCTCTTGTGGGGGAAGGATTCTTGAATACTCATTCCTCCAGACAGGTTAACTTAATCATCACACCCAGGTAGCCTCAATCAGACTGCCCCCTGCTAGTTCCTTAGGCCTGCCCATAGCCTTGAATTTGTCTTTTAAAATCCAAAATTCTATTAAAGTTTGTAATTTCTTCCATAAGCACTTAAGGGTTCCAAACCTTTCGGTAGATTGTTCCAAATTAAATTTCCTTTTCATGAATGAGCCCAAACATAGCGGGGGTTTCTTGTGAGTTTTGCACCTTGTTCACTTCCGACCTGCCTGCTCCCCTCCGCACAGGGTGCCCAAAGATCAGGAGCGTGAGACTGAAGTGCAACCAGAATTTGAGGAGCAGCCCCTTCAAATTATGGAATAGGGGCTGCAACCTCACACACTCTACATACACATGGAACACGGAGTCCTCTAGACTCCAGAAATTACAGGCAGCCTGTGAGTCCGTGAACTGACTTAAAAACCGATTGCATGTGACTGCTTTCTGCAACACCCTCCAGGCCAATTCCCCATTAAATAAAGGGAAGACTCCTGCGAAGAGAGCACTCCACTGGGGACCCCCGCCTCCTCTGGATAGCATAATGGTGCGCCATGGCGTGTCCGCATGGCAGACAAGAATGGCAAAGTGGAGAGTGTGCAAGAGCATCCCATACAGGAATCTCCTCTGTACAGAACTGAAAGGCATGGAGGAGATTTCCCGGAGGAGGCTCAAGTTAAGAGGCGCTGGCTCCCGAGGGAGGTTTTGAGGGTTTAGCACCGATGAGGAATTCCGTCTGGACGGGGGGTAAGTTTGGACGGGATCGCCCCACATGCTGGAGCATCCTCGACAAACTTAACGGAGTCAGGGCCCAGTGCTGTTTTTAGTGTCTCGATGGCATTGGCCGCGTGCCGGACGTCGGCCCAGGATAGTCACCGTGCCAGCTCCTCTGGCGCCATCCAGCCCGCTCCTCCACCATCAAGCAGGTCCCTGACCCTGGTCACCTTGCCAGCCACAGCCTTCTCGTCTGCCTGCTGCCGTGCTCATGGAGATACGAATTCCTGAGCAGCGGCTCCCGAAGGACAGCCGCCACTCCAGACGGGGAGAACTGCGCTTGGTGGGCGACTTTGTTCCAGATCCTGTTGAGTTCCTGGTTAAAGACAATCAGCCCCTGCATGGCGGTCCGGACGCCTCCCAGATTCACAAACAGGAGCCGTGTGTCATAATTGAGGCAGTACTGCTGGCGGAAGAAATACGTTGCCTGCGCACATCATCTCGGAGGATGCTCGACGTACAGGTATCTCTGCAGGGTCTGAAGACGGAAAGTCGCAGCCTGAGTGCTCACGCACACCAACTCCTGACCGCCCTCCCTAAGCGGGCACAACAGCTCTACATCTATTTTTATAGAAAAACAGAAAATCAAGTGCCCTCTAATTAAATCATTACAAATGGGTATGATTTGGTGACCATTACAGAAACGTGGTTGCAGGGTGGCCAAGACTGGGAATTAAACATACAGGGATATCTGACAATTCGGAAAGATAGACAAGAAGGGAAAGGAGGTGGGGTAGCTCTGTTAATAAAGGATGATATCAGGGCAGTTGTGAGAGATGATATTGGCTCGAATGAACAAAATGTTGAATCATTGTGGGTGGAGATTAGAGATAGTAAGGGGAAAAAGTCACTGGTAGGTGTAGTTTATAGGCCCCCAAATAATGACTTCACGGTGGGGCGGGCAATAATCAAGGGAATAATGGAGGCATGTGAAAAAGGAACGGCAGTAATCATGGGGGATTTTAACCTACATGTCGATTGGTCAAATCAAATCGAACGGGGTAGCCTTGAGGAGGAATTCATAGAATGCATACGGGATTGTTTCTTAGAACAGTATGTTACAGAACCTACAAGGGAGCAAGCTATCTTAGATCTGGTCCTGTGTAATGAGACAGGAATAATAAACAATCTCCTAGTAAAAGATCCTCTCGGAATGAGTGATCACAGTATGGCTGAATTTGCAATACAGATTGAGGGTGAAGAAGTAGTGTCTCAAACGAGCGTACTATGCTTAAACAAAGGGGACTAAAGTGGGATGAGGGCAGAGATGGCTAAAGTAGACTGGGAACACAGACTAAACGGTGGCACAATTGAGAAACAGTGGAGGACTTTTAAGGAGCTCTTTCATAGTGCTCAACAAAAATATATTCCAGTGAAAAAGAAGGGCGGTAAGAGAAGGGATAACCAGCCGTGGATAACCAAGGAAATAAAGGAGAGTATCAAATTAAAAACAAATGCATACAAGGTGGCCAAGTTCGTGGGAAACTAGAAGATTGGGAAAATTTTAAACGACAGCAAAGAATGATTAAGAAAGCAATAAAGAAAGGAAAGATAGATTACGAAATTAAGCTTACGTAAAACATAAAAACAGATGGTAAAAGCTTTTACCGATATATAAAACGGAAAAGAGTGACTAAAGTAAATGTTGGTCCCTTAGAAGATGAGAAGGGGGATTTAATAATGGGAAATGTGGAAATGGCTGAGACCTTAAACAATTATTTTGCTTCGGCCTTCACAGTGGAAGACACAAAAACCATGCCAAAAATTGCTGGTCACGGGAATGTGGGAAGGGAGGACCTTGAGACAATCACTATCACTAGGGGGGTAGTGCTGGACAGGCTAATGGGACTCAAGGTAGACAAGTCCCCTGGTCCTGGTGAAATGCATCCCAGGGTATTAAAAGAGATGGCAGAAGTTATAGAGATGCATTTGTTATAATCTACCAAAATTCTCTGGACTCTGGGGAGGTACCAGCGGATTGGAAAGCAGCTAATGTAACGCCTCTGTTTTAAAAAGGGGGCAGACAAAAGGCAGGTAACTATTGGCCGGTTAGTTTAACATCTGTAGTGGGGAAAATGCTTGAAGCTATCATTAAGGAAGAAATAGCGGGACATCCAGATAGGAATAGTGCAATCAAGTAGACGCAACATGGATTCATGAAGGGGAAATCATGTTTAACTAATTTACTGAAATTCTTTGAGGATATAACGAGCATGGTGGATAGAGGTGTACCGATGGATGTGGTGTATTTAGATTTCCAAAAGGCATTCGATAAGGTGCCACACAAAAGATTACTGCAGAAGATAAAGGTACGCGGAGTCAGAGGAAATGTATTAGCATGGATCGAGAATTGGCTGGCAAACAGAAAGCAGAGAGTCAGGATAAAGGGGTTCTTTTCGGGTTGCAAATCGGTGGTTAGTGGTGCTGGGACCACAACTGTTTACAATATACATAGATGACCTGGAAAAGGGGACAGAGTGTAGTGTAACAAAATTTGCAGATGACACAAAGATTAGTGGGAAAGCGGGTTGTGTAGAGGACACAGAGAGGTTGCAAAGAGGTTGAGATAGGTTAAGCGAATGGGATAAGGTTTGGCAGATGGAATACAATGTCAGAAAATGTGAGGTCATCCACCTTGGGAAAAAAAACAGTAAAAGGGAACATTATTTGAATGGGGAGAAATTACATATGCTGCGGTGCAGAGGGACCTGGGAGTCCTTGTGCATGAATCCCAAAAAGTTAGTTTGCAGGTGCAACAGGTAATCAGGAAGGCGAATGGAATGTTGGCTTTCATTGCGAGAGGGATGGAGTACAAAAGCAGGGAGATCCTGCTGCAACTGTACAGGGTATTGGTGAGGTCGCATCTGGAGTACTGCGTGCAGTTTTGGTCACCTTACTTAAGGAAGGATATACTAGCTTTGGAGGGGATACAGAGACGATTCACTAGGCTGATTCCGGAGATGAGGGGGTTACCTTATGATGATAGATTGAGTAGACTGGGTCTTTACTCGTTGGCGTTCAGAAGGATGAGGGGTGATCTTATGGAAACATTTTAAATAATGAAAGGGATAGACAAGATAGAGGCAGAGAGGTTGTTTCCACGGGTCGGGGAGACTAGAACTAGGGGGCACAGCCTCAAAATTCGGGGGAGCCAATTTAAAACCGAGTTGAGAAGGAATTTCTTCTCCCAGAGGGTTGTGAATCTGTGGAATTCTCTGCCCAAGGAAGCAGTTGAGGCTAGCTCATTGAATGTATTCAAATCACAGATAGATAGATTTTTAACCAATAAGGGAATTAAGGGTTACGGGGAGCGGGCGGGTAAATGGAGCTGAGTCCACGGCCAGATCAGCCATGATCTTGTTGAATGGCGGAGCAGGCTCGAGGGGCTAGTGGCCTACTCCTGTTCCTAATTCTTATGTTCTTATGTTCTTATGACACACCAAACATTTTTAAACAAGTGCCCTCCTTTTTTAGGGCACTAAACAAAACACAAATTTTACAAGTGCCCCCGGGTAAAAGGGGGATGCACTAAAACCGGCAATTAAACAAATTAAACTTGAAACAATATTAATCAAAGTAAAATTTGGTTGCCGGGGGTGATGATGCACTCCAGTCCCTCCGGCGCCCACCTCTTGCGGAAGGCCGCGAGCATACCGGTGGACACCGCGTGCTCCATCTCCAGGGACACCCAGGCTCGGATGTAACCGCGGAAGAGAGGCAGGCAGTCGGGCTGAATGATCCCCTCGACTGCCTGCTGCCTGGACCGGTTGATGACCACCTTGACCACGCCAAGGAGCAGGCCCATGAGGAGGCCTTCCGACCTGCCCCCTCAGCACAGGATACCCAAAGATCAGGAGTGTGGGACAGAAGTGCAACCAGAATTTGAGTAGCAGCCCCTTCAAATAATGAAATAGGGGCTGCAACCTCACACACTCTACATACACATGGAACACGGACTCCTCTAGACTGCAGAAATTACAGGCGGCCTGGGAGTCCGTGAACCGACTTAAAAACCGATTGCACGGGACTGCTTTGTGCAACACCCTCCAGGCCAAGTCCCCATTAAATAAAGGGAGAACTCCCGCGTAGAGAGCACTCCATTGGGGACCCCCGCCTCCTCTAGACGGCAAAATGTTGCGTCATGTCGTGTCCGGATGGCAGACGAGAATGACAAAGTGGAGAGTGTGCAAGAGCATCCCGTACAGGAATCCCCTTTGTGCAGAACTGAAAGGCACGGAGGGGATTTCCCGGAGGAGGCTGAAGTTGAGAGGAGCCGGTTCCCGAGGGAAGTTTCGGTGTTTGGCGCCGATGAGGAATTCCGTCCAGACGGGGGTCAGTTTGGACAGGATCACCCCATGTGCTTGAGCATCTTCAACACGGATTCAGGGCCCAGTGCTGTTTTTAGCGACTCGATGGCATCGGCCGCGCGCCGGACGTCGGCCCAGGATAGGCGCCGTGCCAGCTCCTCTGGCGCCATCCAGCCCACTCCTCCGCCATCGAGCAGATCCCTGATCCTGGTCACCTCGCCAGCCACAGCCCTCTTGTCTGCCTGCCACTGTGCTCATGGAGGTACGGATTCCTGAGCAGCGGCTCCCGAAGGACAGCCGACACTCCAGACGGTGGAGAGCTGCACTTGGTGGCGACTTTGTTCCAGACCCTGATGAGTTCCTGATAAAAGACAGGCAGCCCCTGCATGGCGATCCGTATGCCCCCCAGGCTCACAAACAGGAGCTGCGTGTCATAATTGAGGCAGTACTGCTGGTGGAAGAAATAAGTCGTCACCGCACACCATCTCGGAGGATGCTCGACGTACAGGTATCTCTGCAGGGTCTGAAGACGGAAAGTCACAGCCTGGGTGCTCATGCACGCCAACGCCTGACTGCCCTCCCTAAGCGGGAGCAACAGCTCTGCAAACCTGTGAGCATACTCACAGGTGCATACATTACATGGAGTAACACAGGGCCTCAGTGGAAGTGCAGGCGGGGTTGGAACAGAGCCGCTGATTTATTGTTACATAGAATTACATAGAATTTACAGCACCGAAACAGGCCTTTCAGCCCAACTGATCTATGCTGGTGTTTTTACTCCGCATGAGCCTCCTCCTATCTTACTTCCTCTCACCCTATCAGTATATCCTTATATTCCTTTCTCCCTCATGTACTTATCTCGCTTCCCCTTATATGCAACAATGCTATTCACCTCAACTACTCCATGTCGTTCCACAGGTGGAAGCAGGTGGCCTTGGTTGCGGACTGAATATGGGGTTTGAAGCTCAGTCAGACACCAAGGTTGTGCACTATTGGGTTCAACTTGAGTGAATGTCTGGGGCGAGAGGAGGAAATGGGGTCAAAGATATACAGTTTCTGGCGAGTAATGAACACGGTGGTTTATAATGATAGGGGGAGAAATTGGGCTACTTTGCACCTCCCGTTAGCGTCCCCGGAGCACAAATGAGTTTGTGACTGGGCACGGTGAATTGAGCAAGGTTTTTACGGCCCGCTCTGTTGCGCTCGGCGATGCTGATGTCATCACCTTGTGCAACTCCCCCGAACAAAAATTGGCTCCCGCCCCCTGGTTTGGCACGTTGGCACTGACAACGACAGCTTCGGCAGTCGGGCTTCAGTCGGATGTGGGCTGGAGGAGCGCTATTTAAAAGGCACCAGCATTCGGTGAAGTTTTAGTCGGTCAATAACGTTTCCTTCTTAGTTTCATAGAGGCAGACAGACGTTTCGCCCGATTTGAGTGATTTGCATTTGAAGGATTGTTCTGACTCTTAAATATTCGTGAGTTTCATTGTGGGCAGATTTGAAACTGCAACATTTACATCATCCCATGGGGGCAGTGCTGGCACTGGACCTCACGCTGCAGCGTCACCGTCGGAGGCAACTGAGGCAGAGAGAAAGACAGCAAAATATGGCCAGAGGGTGGAGGCCCCACAGGGCTCTCAACATGAGACCTTACCTCCCCGGGTATTCCGGCAGCAGTTCTCCTCTATCAATTGCACTGAGGGACAGAGTGTTCGAAGGCTGCGCTTTAGCAAGGACGTGGTCACAGAGCTCCGACACCTCCTGCAGCCAGACCACGAGCCTCAGACCAATGTGAGGAAGGCTCTCTCAGTGCTCCAGTACTTGCCTGAGTGGATGCCCCTGTTCGTCGTCATCAGCTGCATGCTGCACAACCTGGCTATCATGAGGGCGTAGCCATTGCCACCAGGCATTGCTCCACCACCTCAGGAGGAAGAGGAGGAGGATGAGGAGCAGGAGGAGGAGGAGGAGTCGGTGGAGGAGGAACAGGAGGAGGAGGCGGAGGAGTAGGAACAGGAGCAGCAGCAGCAGCGACGGAGGAGGCAGGCACTCAATCGGCCTTCTGCAGGTGCGGTCCACAAACGCCCCATCAGAGTTCAGTTCCAATTAATTCCATGTAAATCCCGGTTGGTCTGCACATGCCCATCAGTACATCAATTCCCCAAAACTGAAATGCGAGACAGCACCAAATACGCAACATTCCAATTAAATTTTTATCAAAAAACATTAACCACATATATATATAAAACAATTAAATTGACTAATCACGCTTTTGCAAAGCCTTATATCCCCTCTTAACACTGCCTTTACCTATCCTGCTGCTCCGTTGTTGTGTCTCCCCAGTGGCTGCAGCACGGTTGGTGGGCCAGAGACTACAGATGGCCTTGTAGGATACCAGCTCTGGGCTTGGAAGGCCTGGCTGTAGACTGCACCACCTCAGGCTGGGCGGCGTTAGTCTGGGCTGGCTGGGTAACGGGCAATGGCCGAGTGGCAGTGGTAGGATCAGGAATATAGTCATCCTGAAAGAAGATGGCAGGCTCCTGCTCCACTGACCCACTGCCTCTCCCTTGGAGCAGCACTTCAGCATCACCATCAATCTGCTGGAGCATAGATTGGTGTGCTGCTGTGACATCATGTGATCCACGGTTGACTGTGGTGGCCACTGCGACAAAGTCGCATCCAATTGAGACTGCATGAGAGCAGTCTGAAACTAAGATATTGTGTTGCTTCCGCTTGTGCTGCAATGGAGGCTACCACATCTCCCATGACACGCGTCAAGAGGTCTGGATCCGCACGGTCTCTCTGGGAGTCCACCATCGTCCACAGACTGAAATGTTGGACTCCATGGTGTGCGCAGAGCTCTGTGCAATAGTGGAGGTTGACTCCTCCATACGCCTTACCATTGCCGGGAGGCTCTCGGGCACCCATGTCATTGCACCTATCATCTCGGAGTGCATGGCCATCACCCTTGTTGTGAATGCCTCCCCACCGAGGTCCTCATCTAAGTCCTGTGGAGTAGAACTCTTGCCTGAACTCTCCCCACAGGGATCTGGCCCCTGAGCTACCCTTTCCCCATGGCCTTGCTGTAGCCTGCTCGACCCGGTGCATCACCCAGTGCAGACCCCTCTTCTAAACTTGCCTCTAACGATAGCGTAGTGTCAGTATCTGAGGTAGTGCCTGGGGGTGAGAGATGCAGTGATGCGATGCTTGGGTCCTCCTTCTCTTGTCCTTCCTCACTCTCATTGGGGGGCTCAGGGACAGGCTGGTCATCTGCCAGCTGATTATCTGAAAGTATAAAGGCACAAGACCTGCGTTAAGGTGAGGCCAGGGGGGCAGGAATGGAGCAAAGGAAGGCAGACAGTATCAGGAGCTGGAAAGTGATAAAGCCTTCTGGTGTGAGAAGGAAGTGGAATGAGAAAAGGAGAGGGGATAAAGATACCGTTGTTGCCCCCAGTGGGGTTGCCGTCGCCAATGGCCATGGCGCCCACCACCTGCTGTCCAATGAGCCGCAGCACTCGCTCCTCATGGTCTGAGAGCTGCTGGAGCTGAGGTTCCTCCCCGACTGTCCTCTGCTGCTCCCTCCTATTGTGTGTCATCTTGGCCTGAAAAATAAAGGAATGTTTGTGAGTCAGAGTCCAGCTATGTGTCTGGAAGATATGCCTGCCGTTGCTGAATAGCTGTGAATGTAGGCAGGGCATGAGATGAGAATGTGAGTTTGAGTAGTTGCAGATGGTTGATGAGTGAGTGGTGGGGGAGTGGTGGTTTGTGCAGTTTGCACAGACAGAGGTTCAGATGCTGGTATGTAGGACTTGTTGAAGCATATACTCACCTTGACCACCTAACTGAGGTAATTGAACTTCTTACGGCACTGTGTGAGGCTGTGTTCCACGACACCACTGGCCGAGACCTCCTCTGCCACTTCCTTCCACTTTGCCCTGAAGACCTGGGGCAATGACCTCCTTCCACTTGTCGGGAAGAGCGCTTCCCTCCTTTGTTCCACTGCCCCCACCAATGCCTCCAATGCAGCGTTGTTAAACCAACGAGCTCTCTCCCTTCGATCTGGTCGAGGAGCAGCCATAGCCATAAGGTCTCTCGGTTGGTCTCAGGTAGAGTTCAATTGGAAGAATGGTGAAAATGAGCAGCTGCAGCTTGATAGAACCTCCCCTTTAAGAACTGGAATGAGCCAGTGTGAAGGATTGAAGGATGATTGCTGAATGCAAGTCACGTGAAATTCGGTACTGCTCTGGTGTTAGCGCCCCTGTAGCCCCCCCACTAAGGTCATTAGTGCTTGATTTACCGCCACCTTCCTTCCTGGGGAGCTAAAACCCAATTTAGAAGAACTTCAGATTGCTTTGAGCCTGGCAATAAATTTTCAAAATTTATAAAGTTAACGCCCCAAACGGGACACTACCAAATTTCCCCTCCCTCCCCCCAATATTTAATTGGAGGGAGTTCTGGGTCACCCACAATTTGCTGTCCAACAGGAAGTCAGACAGCATAGCACAGTTGGATCATCAGTACATATAGAAGCAGACCCCATGCTTTACAGATGATTTCACTGAGATATCATGCAAATAAGAAGAAAGGAGGGGGCTACTTTAATGGCATAACTGTTGAAAAGTTATTTTTTAACATCGACGAGAGCAAATATTTTTCGTAAATACTCAATGAAAATTGAGAATATCCCAATTTACCCCCAAGGCATGAGTGGCACTCCTGACTTTCCGGTTTAAGGATGATCTGAAGTTTAATGAGGCATTTTTCAGTTGTGAGACTTAGAGCTCAATTTTCCCCAGTGATTTGCGCCATTTTTTTGGTGCGCGCCGCTTTTTTTAGCCTAAATTTAAAAATCCATGTTTCCCCAAAGATTGTGCGCCAGCGTAACTCAGTTAGTTATGATTTTTTTTAGATTAATTTATTTTTGCGTCGTAGGGGTGTAACCTGATGTCTGCGCCAGTGTTTCACAATTATGCAAGTTTGGCCAACTTAGGTTTCTCCTAGGGCAGCATATGTGACCACTACCAAAAAACCTTCTGGGTACTTAAGAAAAACCACGCACATCAAATAATCGACGCAGAAAGACGCCATTGTTTTTAGGCAAAGTTTTGGAGGGAGTCAAGAACATATAAATATGCATCAACTAGCTTAAATTTTTCCAACTGAAGACACAGAAAATGGAAGTTTCTTGCAATTCTTTAAATTTTTTTTTTAAAGTGCCACGCCATGACTGATGTCTCCAAACCGGGCTCGAGGGTTGGAGCATCGGCCGGCCAAATCGGTCCCTCACCCAGACACGGGTTCGGGGCTCGGCTTGAAAAAAAGCCCAGCGGGGTGGGGGTGTGTGGAAGCTGAACTGAAGGGATGAGAACCCTTACACTATGCCACTATGCATCAAATGAAGCCTGCGGGATTGGGGGGGGCGGTGTGTGGGGGGTGTGGAAGCCGAACTGAAGGGGTGAGAACCCTACACTATGCCACTATGCAGCAAGTAGCATCAACTGAAGCCTGGTGGGGTGGGATGGTGGGGGTCGGGGGGGCGGCGGTGTTTCCCAATCTAAGCAAGCCCATTGCGCATGCTCAGACCTGGGTGTGATCCATACTTGGGTGTCGACCTTGGGGAGAGAGACAACAAAGAAGCTTGTCCTGCCTGCCGTTTTGAGCATCTTGCAAAGGTATAATTTAATCATGGGGGCCATACTGACAATGCCATACTTCATGCAAGCCTTCTGCATGATGGTGCTGTGGAGGAGACAATTGATTCGACAGCATCAGATGAGGAACCTCAGAGCACGTAGGATGATGGGCAGGAAGCCATACCCACATTGGCTATATCGAGACATACCTGCACCTGAGTGAGGTAGACTGTCAGAAAGCTGCATTTCCGCAAATAAGTTGTAACTGAGATCTGTGAGTTAGTAAAAACAGACCTGCAACCTAGAAGCGTCAGGAGGACTGCTTTGTCAGTTGGAGTAAAGGTTACAGCTGCACTTTCATTCTATGCATCTGGATCATTCCAGGCCACAACTGGGGATGTGTGCACCATTTCTCAACATGCAACACATATCTGCATTCAGCAGGTGGCTGGCCGGAGGAATGATTACATAAAGTTCCCTTGGCTGCCCAGGCAATGCGTGAAAGGGCTATGGGCTTCTCCAGGATTGCTGGCTTCCCATAGGTACAGGGCTGCATTGATTGTACCCACATCGCCTTGCGAGCATCTTTGGAAGATTCCGAGATGTACAGGAACAGAAAAGGCTTCCACTCCGTTAATGTGCAATTCGTGTGTGACGACATGCATTGCATCATGTCAGTTGATGCAAGGTACCCTGGGAGCACTCATGATGCATTCATCCTATGCGAGAGCACTATATCTGCCATGTTTCAACAGCAGCTAGAAGGGCAGAGCTGGCTACTGGGAGACAAAGTATACGGCCTCGCCCCATACGTGTAACCCGAACGGAAGTTGACCAGGAATACAACATGTCGCACATTGCGACGCGCAGCATAATAGAGAGGACCATTGGCATTTTGAAACAATGTTTATGATGCCTTGACCATTCCGGAGGATACTTGCAATACTTCCCTGAGATTGTCAGTCAGTTCACTGTTGTGTGCTGCATGCTGCATAACTTAGCCATCATGAGGCAGCAGCAGCTGATAGTGGAAGACCCACCTGAGGTGTGGGTGGCTAATGATGAGGAGGAAGATGCAGGAGGAGGACAAGGACGAGGAAGCCATGCATGATACGTCCTTACTATACAGTATAAATGCACACGAGGCCCATGCTTGAGAGAAGGTCAGTCTGTGACCTATCCTTTATTCCATAGCACTCAAGTGATGGAAGTGGGTGGAGCTTCCCCTTTTATATCTGAAGGTCCAGGTTAGGAGTGTCTCCCACAAGTTCACCACCTAGTGGTCATTGTTCTCACAGCGTACAACTTAGGTCAGATTATACATGGGTTACAATGCTGGTTGAATACATGACATCACCTCTCCCCCCAAAGTCTTATTGGGATCACAGGTTGAGTCTCTCTGGTGGTTTACGCTCTTTTGTAGAGCGCCTGAGTTGAGGCTCCGGTTGTTGGGCGCTGGCCTAAGTGTCTGCTGTTTGCGGTGCCTCAGGTCTGTCCGGACTGCCCACAGTGACTGGGCTCTCCTCCCTTTGGTTCCTGTGTTCGGTCACCTGTGGAGGAGTGAACTCTATATCGTGTTCTTCCTCTGCTTCTTCTATGGGGCTGCTGAACCTCCTTTTTGTTTGATCCACATGTTTGCGGCAGATTTGTCCATTGGTAAGTTTAACTATCAGAATCCTATTCCTCTCTTTGGCAACCACAGTGCCTGCGAGCCATTTGGGCCCTGCAGCCTGGCATAGATTTCTGGAGGCATAAGCTACCGGCTGTAACTGACCCTTGGCATTGACATGCTGCAACACACACCCGACACCATAGGACGACGCATCGCACGTTAACTCAAGTTTCTTACATGGGTCATATAGCATTAACAGATTGTTGGAACATAACAAATTGCGTGCTCTATTAAAAGCCCTTTCCTGGCTGTCCCCCCAGACCCATTCGCGACCTTTGCGTAGGAGCACATGTAGCGGCTCTAGCAGCGTGCTCAATTTGGGAAGAAAGTTAACAAAATAGTTCAGGAGCCCCAGGAATGAACGCAGCTCCATCGTGTTACGGGATCTGGGTGCTCTCTGGATCACTTCCGTCTTGGATGCAGTAGGGCTGATCCCGTCTGCTGCTACCCTCATTCCCAGGAATTCTACCTCTGGAACTAGGAAGACGCACTTCGCCTTTTTCAGGCGCAGCCCTACCTGGTCCAGTCTGCATAGCACCTCCTCCAGGTTGTGGAGGTGTACTTCAGTATCGTAACCTGTGATGAGGATGTCGTCCTGGAAAACCACCATTCCTGGAATCGACTTGAGGAGGCTTTCCATATTTCGTTGGAAGATCGCGGCGGCCGAGCAAATCCCGAACGGGCATCTGTTGTACTCAAACAACCCCTTGTGTGTCGTGATGGTGGTCAGCTTCTTCGACTCACTCGCCAGCTCCTGGGTCATGTAAGCTGAGGTCAGGTTCAATTTTGAAAAAAGTTTGCCACCGGATAGCGTCGCAAAGAGGTCTTCCGCTCTCGGTAGCATGTACTGGTCTTGGAGTGACACCCGATTGATGGTGGCCTTGTAATCACCACATATCCTGACCGACCCATCCGCCTTGAGCACCAGCACAATCGGGCTCGCCCAGTCACTGAATTCGACTAACGAGATGATGCCTTCCCTCAGTAGGCGGTCCAATTCGCCTTCTATCTTTCCCGCTTTGGCCTTGTGGTGTACTGGCCTGGCGTCCGGGTTTATGTGAATCACTATCTTGGCCCCCATGAAAGTGCCAATGCCGGGTTGAAATAATGAGTCAAATTTGTCCACGATCTGTGAGCATGATACTCGCTCCATAGAGGAAATTGCATTGACATCGCCCCATTTCCAGTTCATGACAGCAAGCCAACTCCTCCCCAGTAGTGCGGGACCGTCCCCTGGGACAACCCAGAGTGGCAACCTGTTCTCCGAATCTTTGTGGGTCACGACTACCGTGGCGCTGCCTAGCACCGGAATGATCTGCTTTGTGTATGTCTGTAGCTGTGCGTCAATCGGCGATAATTTTGGCCTCCTGGCCTTGGACGCCCACAACTTTTCGAACTGTTTAATACCCATCAGGGACTGGCTGGCTCCCGTGTCTAGATCCATTGATACTGGGATGCCATTGAGGAGCACTTTCATCATTATCGGTGGCGTCCTGGTGTATGAACTGTATACGTGCTCCACATGAACGCGCTGAACTTCAGCTTCCAGCGATTTCCCCCAGCGTTCATTTCTGCAATTTCTGCAGGTATTTTGCTCATCTCTGCAAACTCCGGCTGAGTGTGTGCCTCCATGCCTCCATGCCTCCAACATGAGCTGCTGCTTGAAACAAAAGGTCCCTTGCCAGTCGATCGTCCCTGACTGCCCCTGTTATTGTCTTTGAGTGCGCCATTAACATGTGTTGATGGCCCCATTATTGGCCGCATTGTCCCTTGCAATGGCATGAATCGCCGTTCAACTTGCCATTGCCTCTGTCGAACTCTCCCTCTGGGTTCGACTACATGTTGGGGCATGCCTGACTGCCCTTGTCTGCCTGGAGAACTGTGTGCTGCTTTAACAATGTTGAATCTCTGTCCCAACCATTCCTTAAAACAGTACCTCTCGTCTGTTCTGCTCGTGGCCATGCTTGCGTGGTATAGATCCCAGTTTCTCGTCGCCATTGATACATCCTTACTATACAGTATAAATGCACACGAGGCCCATGCTTGAGAGAAGGTCAGTCTGTGACCTATCCTTTATTCCACAGCACTCAAGTGATCGAAGTGGGTGGAGCTTCCCCTTTTATACCTGAAGGTCCAGGTTAGGAGTGTCTCCCACAAGTTCACCGCCTAGTGGTCATTGTTCTCACAGCGTACAACTTAGGTCAGATTATACATGGGTTACAATGCTGGTTGAATACATGACAATGCAAGTACCTGAACCCGGAGCACGACGGCGGAGGAGGGCGGGCCATCATGCCCCTTTAACAATTGCTCGAGCCTTGCGCCAGAAGCTCATCCATGACCGCTTTGCTGCCTGAAGGCTCAGCGGCAACTATTCCACAAGGACCATGTTTACTGTTTGCACCTGTTTCGTAATGTTGTGTTGTGTTAATGGAACAAATAATGGAAATGATTTTTGTTTACTTCAAAAAGTTGTGTGAATAATGGAACAAATAATGGAAATGATTTGGTTATAATTTAAAATATATTTTATTCAAAAGTTTAACAAGCATTTGTTTGTACTTAACTTAACTTTAATAAAAATATTCTTCTTTCAAACTTTAAAGTTTTCAGTTACGATCACTTACAAACTTTAAGATCATTTACAAACTCTAAGATCACTTAAAAATGTTGAGATCACTTACAAATTTTTAAACTTGTAAATTTACATAGCTTACAAAAAACTTTTAATTTGAGAACCGTTGCAACAATAACAACAATAATAATAACAACAACAGCAGCAAAGAAAGGCTGCACCCATCTCTCCTCCACCTTATTCTAAGACCATCCGCTGCGCTTGGTCTTGTTGACTCCACCCCTGCCCGCAGGCGGTGGCTCAGTGTTTCTCGGGTTGGTACCAAGCTTATTCTTTCGAACATCTCGGATAATGCGCACTTCTTGATGGTGGGGCGGGCGGGGGGGCGGGGGGAGGGGGGTGCAGCCGGTAATGTGGCAGGTCTGGCTTGGGTCTCTTCAGAGGCTGGTCAGGGGTTGGAGAGAGAGTGGCAGTTGATTCTGTCAATGAGCGTGGGGTCTGGACGTGTTCCCTTATTGCAGCAGCTAACTCCAACATTCCCTCCCTCGTGCCCTGACAGTGTCTCAACAACCTCCAACATTCCCTCCCTCATGTTTGCCGACATTGTATCTGCTGTCTGAGACATTTCCTCTCTCATGTGCCCGGACAGTGTTCACATTTCTCGTGAGAGTGTTGTTACTTCTCCCAACAGTCCCGATACCGCATCACCCCGCCAATGACGGTGTCCAGGAGTGATCGCGTAAGGTCAATGCTCTACGCACATATTGCCATAATCTGAACCACATCTGTTAGATCCTGCACCTCAGGAGAGCGCTGTCGAGCTCTCCTTCCTCTCCTCACTCAGGTGTGGCTCGCTGCATCCCACTGGGACACGCAGCCTCGGACAGTGGGGCCCTGGGAGTGCCTCGCTGCACCCCATTAGATCCCCAGCCTCAGACTATGGGAAATCATGGAATGTCCCAGCAACACTCGTACCACTCAGGAAAGGGGCTGGCACCTCAATGGGCGACACCTGAACCAAAGTGAGTATAACAGTGGGAGCTTCATCTATTCCCTCCCCCTCCCCCTCACCCCCATGTTCTTGGTCTGGAAGGTGGGATTGGAAGATGTTCTCCTCTTCAGGCTTGTCCGCGTCCGAATCTTCTTCTGCATCGTCAGGCTTGGCCTCAAATTCTGCAAAATATAACAGAACAGACAAATGGTTAGCAGCAGAGAAAGGGGCAGGGTGGATCGCATGAGTAGGCACACACAGCGCAGGCAGCAGGCTGATTTGAAAGACCACGATGAAAGATAGCACATTGCATCAACCGAAGCGTAGCTGACGGAGACAGCCCCATGAACCGAAGCATGTCTAGCCTGCGCAGTACTTCCATTTAACAAAGCCAGACTGTGAAATTTGTAGAACTTACTCTCTCCCTTGAGTGTGGGCCCAGCTTGTGCAGTGGTGGTTGCTTTTCTCCAGGCAGGACCCATCAAAGCAGCGACCCTCTCTTCCAAGGGTATCAGTGGGTGCAGATTTGCCGGGCCTCCTCCTGTTTGAGTTCTTTCCCGTTTGTTGTGTGTCACCTTCCTCTGCAAACATAACTTTTTAGGGAGGGTGTCTTTCTGCTGAGTGGGACATTTACAGCTGGTCACATTTACAATTGCAATTCCATTGAATAAATGAAAATATTACTTACACTAACTACTTGACCAAGGTCTTTTTGCACTGGCCTCCGGACCTCAGAGTGGTCACCATTGCACAGTAATCTTCTGCAAGTTGGTTCCAGCGTTTCTTCATTTCTTTCGGTGAAACATTTTAATGTGACCTCTGCTGGTGTCCAGCTCATGCCATCTGGCCTCAATTACAGTAACCAGTGCCTCCACTTCATCCTGTAAGGAATTCTTGGTCCTTGAGCCGTGTTGTAGCTTGTTTTGCAGCTCCGATTTTTTCAATGAGAATTAAAGTTCTCACACACAACTGGCTCCTTAAAAATGGCCGAATGCAGACCGGGAGCTGTACTGGGCATGCGCGCCCATAGCAATCACGTTAAAAACGTCCTTTTTTTCCCACGCATGTGCAGAAGGGAGGCATCATTTTTTCGGCGCAGACATTAGGCAAGGATATTTGCAAGGGTAAGATTGCAGCATTTACCCATATCTTGCCCAGCAAATGTCCTCAAAACTCTTGTGCCTGATAAAGGCAGGCACATAGCCTACTTTTATAGGCGTAAGAGTTTTAAAACATACAAAAATATAATGAAATTAAATTAAGAAAACACATTTTATTGTTAAAATCCTTCCCACTAAAGTAAGTTTATTTTTAACCTTAATTACTAAACTTTTTTAAAAATCAGAAAAATATATTTTTTTCTAAGGCTATTATGTGAGTTGTGTTTTTTATTTTTTATTATGGTGTTTAGTGTGTTCGTTTTTTTTCCTCATTAATAGCAATGAGAACTCATAGATGTGGAATACTGTACCTGATTGGTTGTGCAGTCACACGTGACTGCACCTTCTACGTGGGAACCTGGAGGACGGGAGCGCGCTTCGCAGCGCAGGAAGAGAAGGCCTCCCCAACGGAATCCCGCGCTCTTCCCGGACCACCAGGTAGATTCATAGAAATTTTTCAGGTTGGAGCCTCCGACCGCAATTTCTGGGCCAATAAACAAGCTGGAGAGTTTTATCAAGGGATGGGGTGGGGAGAGTTCCTGATTCATTTTGCCATATGGTTCAGTATGAAGTAAAGACCTGAGCCACCACACTTCATAGAATTACAACACGGGAACAGACTAAAACTGCCTTTCCATGTTGATATTTTTCCTCCACACGAGCAGTAGTTCTATCTTATGTTCCCGCCCTGTTCCCATATCCCTTTATCACTTTTTCCTTCAACCATCTGCCTAACCTATTCTTAATTATTGACATGGACTTTGCTTCAATCACTGACATTCCACAGCCTCACAAACCTCTGTGTAAAAAAAAAAGTATCTCCTGCTCTCTATCCTAAATCTCTTACATTTAATAATTTATCTATGTCCCCTCGTTCTAGATTTTGCAACCACTAGAAAGGTTTTGTTTTTATCTTCCCTGCCTATCCCTTAATGACTTTAAAGATCTCGATCAAATCACCCCATGAGCTATGCTGCTCTAACAAAAACAGCCCTAATTTTTGAAGTCTTTTGTCATATTTGTATTTCTTTATACCAGACAGCATCCTTTTGAATCTGCACTGTACACTCTCTTTGAAATCGAGGCTGACACTTCAGTGCAGTACTGAGGGAGTGCTACACTGTTGGAAGTGCTGTCTTTTGCTTGAAATGTTAAACCAAGGCCCCATCTGCCTGCCCTCTCAGGCGGACATAGAAGCCCCATGGGACGTCTTGAAGAAGAGCAGGGGAGTTCTCCCCAGTGTCCTAGTCAATATCATATCCTTTAGCCAATATGTAAAACACATGATCTGGTCATTTATCTAATTCCTTGCTGTGTGCAAATTGGTTGTCGCGTTTCCTACATTAGAATAGTGTCTGCACTTTATAAAAGTATTTTATTGGCTGTAAAGTGCTTTGGAACATCCTGCGGTTGTGAAAGGCGCTATATAAAAGCAAGTCTTTCTTCCTATTCTATTGAACATATATAGTGTGGAGTCCAAAACTGCAGACAATACTCTAACTGCAATCTTATTAAAGGTTTTTATATTGATGGCTGTGCCTTCGGCCACTTAGGGCCCACACTCCAACATGACTTTTTATTCCCTTCTACCTCATATGCTTATTTAGCGTCCCCTTAAATGCATTTATACTATTCACTTCAACCACTCCCTGTGGTAGCAAGTTCCACATGCTCACCACTCTCTGGGTAAAGAAGTTTCTTCTGAATTCCCTCTGATTTCTTGGTGACGATCTTATATTGATGGCCGTTCGTTTTGCTCTTCCCCACAAGTTGAAACAATCTCTCTGTGTTTACTCTATTAAAACCTTTCATCATTTTAAAGACTTCTATTAAGTCACCCCTCAACCTTCTCTTTTCAAGAGAAAAGAGACCCAGCCTGTTCATCCTTTCCTGGTATGTATACCCTTGTATTTCAGGTACCAACCTTATAACTCCTTTTTGTACCCTCTCCAGTGCCTCTATATCTATTTAATAATATGGCGACCAGAAATGTACACAGTGCTCCAAGTATATTATAACCAAAGTTTGATACAAGTTTAGCATAATTCTATCCCTCCAGAAATAAACCCTCGTGCTTGGTTTGCTTTTTTTATGGCCTTATTAATCTGCGCCGCTACTTTTCGTGATTTGTGTATTTGTACTGTACTACGAGATCCCTTTGATCCTCTACCCCATTTAGATTCTTATTTTACAATATGTGACCTTCTTATTTTTCTTACCAAAATGTAGTACCTCACACCTTTCTGTGTTAAAATTCAATTGCCAATTATTCTTCATGTTTATGAATGTCTTCTTGTAATTTGTTGCCGTCCTCCTCAGAATTGACTATTCTCTACCCCCGCCCCCCCCCCACCCCAAATTTGGTGTCACCCACAAATTTTAAAATTGTGTTATTGGTTCCAAAGTCTAAATCATTAATATAAGTTGTGACCAACATTGGACCCAGCACTGATCCTTGTGGGACCCACTTTACATTTTCTGTCACTCTGTATAGCTACCTTTTATCTCTACTCTTTGTTTTCTGTCTTGAAGCCAGTTAGCTATCCATTGTGCTACTTGTCCCCTGACAAGTAGTATTCATTAATGTATTATGCGGTACCTTAACCAAAAACCTTTAGAAAATCTAGATAAATTACATCTACTGCATTACCCTTGTTAACGCTCTCTGTTACCTCTTCAAAGAATTCAATGAGGTTGGTCAAGAAAGACTTTCCCTTTTGAAATCTATGCCAACTATTCATTATTATATTTTTGGTTTCTAGATATTTTTCTATTTTCTGCTTTAGTAGGGTTTCCATTATTTTTTGTACCACTGATATTAAGCTGACTGGTCTACAGTTCCCTGGACATGTTCAATCTCCCTTCTTTAATATAGGTATTTGTTAGTTATTCGCCAGCCCTCTGGTACTTCACCTTTTTCTAACAAATTATTAACTATGTGCTATCTCTCCCCTATATTCTTTTAAAATGTTGTTTATATAGATTTGCCATTACATCTCAATATTTATATTATACAGCTCTGGTCATAAAAATGAATTTCCACTAATAGATAGACTTGTGTATGTTTGGGTCTGAGAGTACAAAGGTTTTGTTTAGATTACACAGCAGGTACCCAAGGGAATTCTGTAACGAGCAAATCAGTTAATATCCAGAATATACCCATTATATTCTACAGTTAGAGTGCAGCTCAATTAGCAAAAGACAAAGCCAAGGAAACTGCAGTCACCACTCTCTTTTACATCAGTCATCTCCTCATTATTGTGGATGGCAAGTCCAACGCTGTATGGGGGGGGTGGGTAGGGTCATTTTGATTTTGGCCGATAGTGTAAAAGGGGCAATATCGGGTCAGCCACTCATTATATTTCTGTCTAATTTTCATTTCTACTGTAGTCACTGGAAATGAAAATTGGGAGAGAGGTATAATGTGCAGCTGATCTGATCAGTCAAAGTCAAAATTACCCCCATTGTGTGCTACACTGGGTGCATAATGAGCTCAGTAGTGCTTGTTGTTTGGGCGTTAAAGATGTCATTCAGGTACCAAAATTGTGCTCGTTGCACGGACACGCACTTCTGCCATGAATCGTTCCGGACATCATCTTGGTGAAGGTATTAGCACCCGCTGGAAGTATGCAGGCAGGCAGATCATGATGTCAATCAGTGTGCAATGCTGATTTGATGCCAGTGCTGCGCTCCAGCTAACTCTCTCTCTTAACCTCGCACATCTGAACACACATTCAGCAGCAGGAAGGACCCCCACCAGTGCTATTTAAAGGGATCATCAACTACTTACAGGTTAGTTGCTGTTTGATTTTTTTCTGGCTGTTGCTATAATTCTACAAGAAATTGGTGCTTTCTATAGTTGTTTCAGGTTGCAGTCTACAGAGAGTGGTTTGGCAGGTGCTAAAGCACTTTTTGCGGACTTCAAAGCTTCCTCACAAACGAGTTGCTCCAGACATGGGTGAGTAATAGGCCTTCCCCTTGGAAGGCAGTATGACTGGGAGAATGAGCAGAGGCCATGCAGAGCAGGACAAGCTGCTGGAAGAGGGAGGAGGTGGAGGGGGAGAAGGGCTCTCAGTAGAAGGAGATATCCTCTCAGGGTGTTCAGGAATCAATTCTCCTACATGAATCTCAGCAAGGAGCACAGTGTGAGTCGTCTGCACTTCAATAAGGATATACTCACTGAAACCAACTGCTGCAGCCACAACTCCAACCTCAGAGCAGGGCAAGGAACACATTGCCAGTGGCTGTGAAGGTGACTGTGGCGATGAACTTTTCGCAGTTTACCATCCACTGTTGCATAAAGGAGGTCACTGATGCTCTCTATTCAAAGAGAGCTGACTACATTATTCTCTCTTATCAGAGACAAGCAGGTAGAGCGAGTATGAGCGTTTGCTCGGATTGCAGGCTTCCCTATGGTGCAGGGTGCCATTGACTGCACACACATCACTTTGCGGGCGCCGCATGTCATCTCTGCCATGTACCGGAACCGAAAGGAATTCCACTCCTTCAACATCCAGCTGGTGTGTGACCATAGGCAGCGCATAATACAGGTCAATGCCTAGTATCCTGGCAGCAGTCATAATGCTTTCATTCTGGGCCAGTCCACTGTGTCAACTGCATTTCAGGCACCACGGCAAACCAAAGGGTGGCTACTGGGCGACAAGAACTATCCGCAGACGACAAACCTCATGACTCCTGTTTGCAACCCACGTACACGGGTGTAGCACAGGTAGTGCTGAAACAACACTTCTGATGATTGGACCGCTCTGAAGCAGCCCTGCAGTACTTGGCTGAGCGGGTGTACACTGCAAAACCTTGCCATCATGAGGGAACATACCCTGCCACCGGCCATCAGGCAAGCAGCTGAGGACCAGGAGCATGAGGAGTGGGACAAGGAGGAGGGGGACGAGCAAGAGAGGCGTTAACCTAGGCTGTACATGAGGAACTAATTGGAGTAACCTCAACCCGAACTCTCCATTCACCAACAATCCCACACTCCAACCTTCCCTCTGTCACTGATCATCACAGCGTCCACTTGACAAAAATGAAAAAATAAAAGCCACCACGAAGTAAACATTCCAAACCAAATTTATAAATCAAATCATGCCATATTGCATACAAACGTAAACTAATCACCCTTAGTGCCTGTATTCTGTGTGCCTTTGCCTATCCTAGTGCTCCTACGCATTGCTACCCCAGTGGCTGCAGCATGGCTGGTGGAAGGCTGCTGTTTTTCAGTGGAGGAGACTAGAGATGGCCTTGGAGGACGACCTCGAGTAGCTCTGGGCCTAGAAGGCTCGGCTTCGGACTGCAACATCTTGGCATGTGCGGCAGCAGTCTGGGCTGGCTAGCTGACAGGCAAAAGCAAGGGCATTGACACAGTGACAGGGGTGTGAGCACGAATGCTCTCATCCTGAGAGAGAGCAGCAGGCTCGTGCTCCATGGAGCCAATGCCACTCCCCGGGGCAATCCTAGTAATCTGTTGGAGGACAGATTGTGGGATTGCTGTGATGCCCTGCAAGCCTCTTTGAACACTAGTATCTGCAGCCATGATAGCAGTAGTCTGAGCTTGCATGGCAGCACTCAGACTTCTGGTGGAACTGCTTGTGTTGCAATTGAAGCTGAGACATCGGCCATCAGACGCTGCACCATGGCTGGGTCTACAGGTGTGTTAATGGAGTTGGCCACCATTTCCATGCTATATAGGATGGGCTCCAAGCTCTGCGCAAAGCCCTGTGTCAAATTGGTACCGGACTCTTCCACGCTCCTGGACATTGAACACAGGCTTTCTGGCAGGCTTCCCAATGCACCAAGAATTTTGTTGTGTGTACCCATTATATGTTGTGTATACCCATTATCTGTTTTCTATACCCATTATATGTTGTGTACCCTTTATAGAAACATAGAAACATAGAAACATAGAAAATAGGTGCAGGAGTAGGCCATTCGGCCCTTCGAGCCTGCACCGCCATTCAATGAGTTCTTGGCCGAACATGCAACTTCAGTACCCCATTCCTGCTTTTTCGCCATACCCCTTGATCCCCCTAGTAGTAAGGACTACATCTAACTCCTTTTTGAATATATTTAGTGAATTGGCCTCAACAACTTTCTGTGGTAGAGAATTCTTCAGGTTCACCACTCTCTGGGTGAAGAAGTTTCTTCTCAACTCGGTCCTAAATGGCTTACCCCTTATCCTTAGACTGTGACCCCTGGTTCTGACTTCCCCAACATTAATAAGAACATAAGAACATAAGAACACTAGTGATCTACAGGATGCACTACAGCAAATAAACAAGGTTACTTTAACAGCAGATCCCTTCCCTGTGACCATTGGCACCAAGAAGAACAAGAATAGCAACGTTGTGGGAATATCACCACACACCATCCTGAATTGGACATGTATTGCCATTCCTTCATCGTCACTGGGTTGATATCCTGGAATTCCCTACCTAACACCATTGCTGGAACACCATTGCCACAAGGATTGCAGCAGTTACAGGAGAAGGACCACCACCACATTCTCAAGGCAATTATGGATGGGCAATAAATATGGCCTTGCAAGGGTCACCCACAAATATTTTCTTAAATGGCTTCTTGTCACTTATATGTTGTGTATACCCATTATATGTTGTGTGTACCCATTATATGTTGCGTATACCCATTATATGTTGATGTGATGTGGATATACCCATTATATACCCATTATATGTTGAGAATACCCTTTATATGTTGAGTATACTCTTTATATGTTGTGTTTACCCATTATATGTTGAGTATACCAATTATATGTTGAGTATACCCTTTATATATTCGATACCCATTATATGTTGAGTATACCAATTATATGTTGAGTATACCCTTTATATGTTGTCGATACCCATTATATGTTGAGTATACCAATTATATGTTGAGTGTACCCTTTATATATTCGATACCCATTATATGTTGCGTATACCCATTATATGTTGTGTATCCCAATTATATGTTGAATATACACATTATATTTCCATTCTGCAAGTTTATTAATGGCTTCTTGGAAGTTATTGCACTCCTTCTCAGCCTTCTTCTGTAACATGCCCCATTGTAGTCCTCATCTGAGTCCTCTGCAACAGAACTCACGTGCAATCTTGCTCTCCAGCGAGCTGGCACCTGTGCAATCCTTGTCCCCTGTCTTGGCTACAGCCCACTCGTGCCCGGTGTCTCATCACATGCTGATCCTGCCTCCAATTTATCCTCTGAGATACATGCAGTATCAATATCTGAGCTGGTGGCTGTGAGAGTGAAATCAAGTGACCTTGTGTCTTCATCATCACTCTCTTCTTGCTGTTCCTCCACTGCCTGGCCATGTTGCACTTCAAGGGTATCTGAAAGGAGAAAGGCGCAAGGGCAAGGTTGTGGTGAGGGGATGGGTGGAAAGTAAGAGGTGCAGGCTTACACCATCTGCAGCTTGTAAATCAAAAGAGTTTGAGGGAAGAGGATGAAGTGGGATGTGAGAAGTAGGATTAGTAGGAGGATACCGTCATCTTCAATTGATTCAGCCCTGCCGCTGGCCACAGGCTCAGCAATGGCTGTTCCATCAATGGTCAGCACCATTCCTCCATGGGGGTTAATACATGCAGCACAACTGTCCCCCTCCTGTTAGCTCACGCTGCCTCTGATTGTGCACCATCTTGTCCTGCAAGAGAGGGAGGTGTGTCAGTGAGTGTCGTGCAATCTGTTTAGGTGGTGTGGCTGTCATGGTTGAATAGCTGGCAGTGTGTGAAAGTTGTAAGATGTGGGTTTGTAGCTTGCAGCAGTGCTAAGTGTGTGAGGGTGAGGTGAAGCATATGAATGTTAGGTATGAGTCCTGATTAATAGAGATTGTTGGTAGATGAGTAATGGGGGTGTAGGAGTGTCTGAGGCTAGTGATGCAGTTGGTAGGAAATGGCATTTGAAGAATCATTCACTGATCTTGACCACTCATGTGAGGTCATTGAACTTCTTGCAGTACTGCATCCAAGTCCTTGGGGCTAGACTTTTGACATTGATCTCCACGGCTATCTGCTCCCATTGCCTTTTGGAGGACACCCTGGGCCCCTGCGGACACAGGAAACCTCTCCTCCTTTCCACCTCCACCACCAAGACCTCCAGTGCAGTGTCTGAATACCTTGGAGCCTGCACTCTCCCATGTTGTGCCATTTTTCACTGTTCTCAGGTCTGATTCACTCCCTTCATGACTCCCAGCAGCTGCTCCAACCACAACGCACCTCCCCTTTAAGAGGTGCCAGGCTAGCTTTAAACAGTGCAGGCTAGCTTTAAGTGGTGCTAGGAAGTTACGATTTTGCAGACTGATGTGAGCAGACAATGAAATGTGTGGTTAGCACTGTCTGCACGCAGCAATCAGGCTAATCAACAGGTAGCACGAAAATGGCGTGTTGCCTGCATTTCAATGAACGGGTGCAGGTCAATCGCACATCGCGATCTCCACGCCAATTTTCAGGGGCTATCAAATTTAGCCCCCACTGTCTTTAAAGTTTGCATCATCCATAAAGAATGCCCCATCACAGGCAATTTGTTCTATGCCAGTTCCCATGCTTGGAGAAATTGGGAAAGTGAAACATTTCAGTGTGCTTCTGTCGATGGCAATATAATAACATGTAATAGGAGCTGCATTGACTGGAGTAGAAGGGCTCATTATCTCCACCCTCCCAGGTGGAAAATGAGAGCCAAATTGCTCTGTAAGTATATATACAATCTCAGTCACATACTATTAAACTTCTGGAAGCTACTGGGTTCATTCCACAAATACACAGCCAACGCTGAGCAGAAAGTAAACTGTAAAAATCATCTTCCATCAACTCGGGTGTACAGACAGCAACCCATCCACCAGCTTTAGATTACAATCAACAGAATTTTCTACACACACAGTAAGCTATAAAACTGAAGACTGTTCTCCTTCTTAGGCGGTCCCTCGTGGCGAGGATGACTTGCTTCCATGCCAAAAAGGGATAACTTCAAAGGTGTTTCAATGAAGGACCTAATATTCCAGATCCTGAACTACATCTTGAAGGGTGGAAGATGCCTGTGCATGGACTTTTTTAATGTGTGGTGACCGTTGCACACCAGCCACCACACGGGCTTGACAGAGCTAGGTCTTGGTCCAGTGGCAATGATTAACCAAGACGATTGGAGACCAGCTCTGTTGCATGGACCTAGTGCGCACACATATTACAATGTGGGCTGGCCCATGCAGCCCCTGAGCCTTCGCCTCTTCTGGGTCCCGAACTCTCGCCTCTCCTGGGCCCCGAACTCTCGCCGCTCCACCGCCCCGGTCATTCGCCACACCTCTGCTGTACCTGGGCCCCGCCAAAGTTCCTGCCCACGCTCCAATCGGTGACCTGGGTTTTGGTGATGTCACAGTCGCCCTCCTCGAAGCCGTAGCCCTCCTGGAACGGCTCGCGCTGTATCCTGAAGTGGCTCCTCCTCTTATACCCCGGACCTGCGGCTGGTATTTCCACGCAGGTCGGGGGCGCCACACTGGTTTTAAGGTTGCCGCTCCTCTCCGTAACACCCCCGCGTGAAGACTGTAAGGTTAGAAACATAACCTATGTTAATCTTGTCTATATTAACTGTTGCCTTAAATATATCTTAGGGTCTTTTACTACTCATCAAACTGAAGGATCTCAGTACTAGGGGATGGAGCAGGCACCAAGAACCCAACATTAAAATGAATGCAACTTCCCAGTGGAGGAGGGGGTGTGTGGAATTCCATGGGCGAAACCTGGAAGTCATTCAATGAGTTGGAATCTGGGATCGCAACTGGAGGATTGCGGCGCTGGAAGAGGGGGAGAGGCGAGACCATGGAGGAATTTTAAAACCAAGGCATTGCTGAACTGAGAGCCAATGTAGGTCAGCAAGCACAGGAGTGATGGGTGAACGGGACTTGGTGCAAGTTAGCATACAGGCAGCAGAGTTTTGGATGAGCTCAAGTTTACAGAGGATTTAAGGTGGAATAGTCGAGTCTAGAGGTAATGAAGACATGGATGAAGGTTTCGGCAGCACATGAGCCGAGGCAAGGGGTGGAGGTGGGTGATGCTACAGAGGTGGATGTTGGCAAGCATGGTGATGGAGAGGATATGGTATCAGAAGCACAGCTCGGGGTCAAATAGGATGCCAAGGGGGGTTGTGAACCGTCTAACCGTCGCATTGCTGATAATAATCCCCAACATAGATTCCTCATCTGTTTACATGTAAATTGTGTGAATCTATGGAGAAAGCCTAAGGCACCAGAGACAGAGAGAGAGAGAAAGAGAGAAATCTTACTATGTTGGAGGACAAGGTTGTAAATAAGAAATTGCAAAGAATATAAAAGTAACTGAGTAGTTTATAAGCAAACAGGAATACATCAGCAGAGATTCTTCCTCTCTCCAACAGCCTCAACTCCTGGGGATAAAATAGCCACTAACCTGGGTCATCCCAGTAACTTCACCATCAGGGACATTGACTGCCACAGCAGGCTGCAGTCTTACTTAACCCCAGGACATGAATCCAAAGTCTGGAGATAGGAATTGTTTTTTACTCATCCACCAATCCAAGAAGATTCAGAAACATAGGACCAGGATTAGGCCATTCATCCCCTCTAGAATGCAAGAGTGCAGTGCTGGAGGAATGCAGAGCTCTTGGAGGCTTGCAGGGCTGGAGGAGGTTACAGAGATAGGGAGGGACGAGGCCATGGGAGGATTTGAAAACAAGGATGAGAATTTTAAATTGAAGTCACTGGTGGACTGGGGAACAAGGTAAGTCAGCGAGCACATGGGTGATGGGTGAATGGGACTTGGTGTGTGTTAGGATTAGGGCAGCAGAGTTACCCACTGCTCATGTGTCAAATTCCCCATTTCCCACTGCAACCAGAATATGAACCCTGTGTCCACTGTGCTGGCAGCTCACATTTGATGTAGGAATCTCACAGCTGATGTAGAAAAGATATTTCTATTCATCATTAGTCTGGGTTGGATTTGAACTCAGGTCCTAGAGGTGAAAGTACTGCTTAGTTCCTCTTTCCCAGCTATGTTCAGCTTTCAAGTGAACACCTGTTCTCAACCAATGTGAATCTTGTACATAATGCCAGTGTTTTACTCACATTAACTTTTCACATAATGCCAAATTCTGCCCATATTAATTCTAATGAGCCTGTTTTCAAGACCTGTGTTCCAGGTTGAGTTAACATCTGCTACAGTTCATTTGAATCAGTGGGGAGCTGGTTTTGCAAATTACAAAACATGAACCTTAGAGCAATCCATTACGTTACTGTACTAGTTAAATAACTGTACTCTAGTCAGACGGCACCAGCTCATAGAATCATAGGGGGCTAATATTAACCTAACTCGCAGGGCAGGAAACCCACGGGATTCGATGGAACGCCGGTTTTACATCCTGCACAATATGACATTCCACTGACTTCAAGGGACAATAAAACCAGGATAGGATGTACAATCAGCATCGCATCCGATCCCGTCAGTTTTCCGACTGGTGGGTTAGGTTAAAATTGCCCCAATAGAATCTTATAGTACAGAAGGAGGCCATTTGGCCCATCATGTATTTGAAAGAGCTGTCCAATTAGTACCACTCCCCCGCTCTTTCCCCATAGCTCCACAATGTTATTGTTTTCCTCGGCGACCATCGGCGCCACTTTGGGCAGCACTTGGACGGGTGGAGGCCTTGACCAAATTCGGCCCCTGTATGTTCATAGCCATTGGGCTGGATTTTCAGCTTTAACATTTTGGGATGTAAATCCCAGTGGTGCGCAAAAGTTTGCACCCGGAAATAGTTTGCGCCCTCGTCATGTATTTTCGGCCAAAGAGTGATGTGGAGGAGCGTTGGCGTTAGGTCAAGCGTTGCACTCCTTTGTGCGCCGGAGCCAAAACTTCCGGCGGTGAAGGAGGTGGCCATTTTGCGCATGCACACTGGATATTTTTTCCCTCTAACTTTCTTTTCTGGTTTCAAACGCAAATGCAAGTCGTGGCAACTTCCTGCGCACATGCGCATTTAAACCGGCCCACTTCAGTCCTTCTGCTGAGATGGAGGATCAGGAGGGAAGGCAACGTGCCAGGCGCTTCAGCTGGGAAGCTGGTATGGCTTCAGTCAGTGCGGTAGAGAGGAGGTGGCTTCACTCCATCGTGCTGGGGGAGCCAGACCACTTCCTCCTGTGTTTAAACGCATATGGAGGGAGGTCTCTGCTGCAGACATTGAGCTCGGGACTGGCACACAGTGCCGAAAAATATTCAACGACCTCACAAGGATCATCAGGGCGATTGCCATTTTTATCTATGCATGCCTCCATTGCTTGCTACATTAATCTCGCACACGATGATTTACGATGTCTCTAGTCCCTCTCAACACTCAGTGGGGTGCCTTTCACAACGCATAACAAAGATGGAGGCTTACATCGGCAACCATGGCTTTAAATGATCTATCCAAATTATTTCTTGCATTAAAATCTTCCCTGTCAATGAACTCCGCCTGCTCCTATCGCTTTTTGAAAGATCACATACACCTCCCATAGTAGATGCGTGAAACCAGCGAAGATATACTCACGAAGCACATGCAACATTGCAACATATTGAAACGAGGCCAATACAACATAAACACCTATTCCACTGTGGTAGGCATATGTGGCCCAACAGCAGAGAGACCCTTTTTGAACCCTTCTTATTTTTCTCTTGCAGTCAAAGCACTCCCACATTCAACGGGATCAGCTGTGGACAGGCAGGGGCCCACCTCAAACTCTTCCTCTAACGGACGTAGGAGTGCCAGATTGGACAGTTGCCGGGGGCGATGCTGAGCCACCCTCGGGTAGTGAGGGTATGTACATGGATCGTGCTACTTAATCTATTGCACTGCGAGATATAATGGAGTAGCTGCAGCCCTCAAATAAAACAGTGCTATGTCAAACTCCCAATGCCACCCTGCCCCCTCCCCTGCCTCTAACCGCTCGTCTGTTGTTTTCTACTTCCAGATGACCAACCAGAGGCGCCCCATCCCTCGAGGGAGGCCTTCACTTCAGGCCAGGTGGACGATGACGAAGCACTGGAGGACACTGTTCCGGCGGAGCATCCGAGCCCACTAGTCCTCAGGGGACGAAGCAGAATTTACGGCGTCTGCGGAATTGGAGGCTCCTGGTCCCAGTGGCATACAGCAAGGCAGTGCCAGGGTGGAATCCTGCAGGCCAGCTCTCCAGAGGGTGAGTCAGCAAAGTCGGTCTGCTCACAGGCAGGCAGACCTTGAACTGGGCCTGGTGGAAATGTCCAGGCAGTGATGCAGTGTGATCTTATTGATGCATTGAGACGGATCCCAGCGAGGATTGACAATCTCGCTGTGACTGTTGCGGAGGCAGCGTCACAGATTGTCGTTGCGAGTCGGGAGTCCAGCAAGGCCATCGTTGCCCCCACACAGAGGCTGGTGGCCTTTAGAAGTGACAGTGGAGTTCCAGAATGTGTGGCGCGTGCCATTGATCCGCTGCAGACTCGGGCGCACCACAGGCACACGCTTTGCTTGAGCTTGGCCAGGTGATGTAGTCTATGTCTGCATCCATACGCTTTGCGTTCCCCACTGTCCAACGGAGAAGTGATGGTGCCTAAGCAGGCCAGCAAGGTGTGGGTCCGGTTGCTAAGGCCCAGCCCCGTCGGAGAGTGAGTAGCTCCAGTGAAATGGGAGCTGGTGTCATTCCTCAGCACGACAACGCTCTGGATCCCACCACTCACTTGCCAACCATGCACCATAGATGGTTGACACCCCATCCACCTGTGACTGGTAACGCCGAGGAAGATGCACCCCAGTCAAAAGCCGGGCCTTCTAGGCCAGGGAATTTGTCCAGTGCGTCCTCAGACGTGGTCTTTGATATGTCCTTACTATACAGTATAAATGCACACGAGGCTTATACTTGAGAGAAGGTCACTCTGTGACCAGTTACCTTTATTACCAAGACCTCAAGTGATGAAAGTGGGTGGAGCTTCCCATTTTATACCTGAAAGTCCAGGTTAGGAGTGTCTCCCACAAGTTCGCCCCCTGTGGTCAATGTTCTCAAGGTGTACAACTGAGGTCAGCTTATACATGGGTTACAATGATAGTTGAATACATGACAGTCTTCATTTTCTGACCCCCCCCAACACAGCAGCCCTCTAGTAGCCTTGCTGTATGCCCTGAGGCCTCATTGAAGAGGAGCAGTAGGCATGGGAGGGGTTGAAGGGGAAGGGAGTGGGGAGGGAAGTCTCGCCTAGACGCAATAATGGCTCCGAAGTCATCATGGAGCCTTGACATTTTGTCCACTGCAGGATGCAGTTATTATTTTCCATATATTTTGTGTACTGCAGGATTCTGCAGTTATTCTTTTATTTTAATTTTGTGCACTGCAGGATGCAGTAATTTTTTTGGAACATTTTGTGCACTGCAGGAAGCAGTCTGGTTGATTTACATATTGTGCTTTGCAGGATGCAATTAATATTTTATTTACATTTTGTGCACTGCAGAATGCAGTTATTCTTCTCCAAATATCTTGTGAATTGCAAGAAGCAGTCATGCGTCCATAAGTGGTCAACCATTCTATTATATTTTGTTCTGTGGTTGGGGGGTGGGAGGGGGGATATTGAGAGTGTTTCATGTTGCTAAAAATTGTTCTTTGATCTTTGACATTGATGTCTTGTGTCTCATTTTCACAATCATTTGTACATTAGGCAGCGTGGTGGCATAGAGTGGTGAGGCAACGCTCATGCCTCCCCTTCCCCATTCATGCAAACCGGTCAATGATGAGCTGCCTATGTAAGGCTCTTGCAGCGGCCGCATCTCCGTGCTGCCTCCCCTGTGGTCGTGGTGGTTGTGGTATGGCTTCCTCGCCAGGTTCCTCTTCCTCGTTTGTCTTCTCCTCCCCCTCCTGACGTGGTCCTGCAATCCCTATTATCAATGCCTGACCCCTCATGATGGCTAAGTTGTGTAGCATGCAGCACACGACAATGAACTCGGAAGGCCTCCAGAGCGGTCCAGGCATCGGAAGTACTGCTTCAGCACGCCAATTGTCTGTTAAGTGATGTTGCATGGCTGTCATTATACCGTTGCTCGGCTTCTGCGGCAGGGTTGCTGCGGGGGGTTCATGAGCCAGGTGGCTAAGCCGTATCCTTTGTCCCCGATCAGCCAGCTCTGACCTTGTCTTTGTCACTGAAACATTCATGAGACACTGCTCTCACGCAAGATGAAAGCATAATATGTGCTCCCTGGATAACGGGCATTGACTGTGAGGATGTGTTTAGTGTGGTCGCAGAACATTTAGGGAGTGGTATCCCTTTCTGTTTCAGAAGACGTCTGCATTCTGTGTTGGTGTTCACAGGGCGACGTGTGTACAGTCAATCGCACCCTAAACCTTGAGGAAACCTGCAAATCATGCAAAACCTATAGCCCTCTCATTCTGGCTGTCCCTGCTCATTGGGAACTTTATGAAGTCCATCCTGCGCACATACAGTGTCCTTATCACCTGGCGAATGCAGCAATGTGTGGCATGCTGCGGGATGCAGCATATGTCCCCCGCTGCTGCCTTGAACGAGAGGAGGCATAGAAGGCCAGTACCACAGTCACCTTCACCTCGACAGGCAGTACAGTTCTGTTGCCGCTGGTAGGCTGTAGGTCTGCCTGTATGAGCTGCCATATCTCTAGCATATTTTCTGAAGCGCATCCTTCAAACGCACTGCACATCAGAAATGTGTAGGTATGAGCGATGTTCCCTGTAAATCCGTGGGGTGTAAGGCCTCCTCCCCAAACATCTGTGAACTCTTTGATTCCTTCGTGAACCATGGACAATAAGCCTTCTTCCAGCTTGAAGCCGCCTGCCAATAGCAACCAGCATGATTTGCCGCTTAACTAGCATTGCCCCATTGAAATCTCTTGCTGACGTTGAAAACAAAGAGTTAACTCACATAAAAGTGCCGCTTTAATGTGTCCACTAATGCAGCTTTCTGCGCGCAACCGTGGCAGTCACTGGCAATTATGATCTAACATTCTCCAGCCTCCCTTTAAATATTGCTACACCCTGGGACTGCCTGTTTTTTTTGGTCAGGTCCTGGGGCAGATGCCAAATCAGGCATAATGCCCGAAAGTTCCACCCGGGGCCCTAGCGTAGCCTTGCACATCGCAAAACCATTAGCGAAAGTTCCGGCCTGGCGCTAAATCCTGGACGCCGTGCTTGACGCCCAGAAATACCTTTTTGCGCCCCGCTGAGGCATAAAACAGTGCGCAAATTAGCAGAAAATCTAGCCCATTGACTTTATCTAATCTAGGACAAACCTATTATAATTTGTTCTATTTTTGACTATTGGGCCGAACTCGGTCGAACCCAAGTGCCACTCAAAGGACCGGCAATGGCCGCTGAGAGACCAGGTGGTACTTTGCCAGGAATCTTCCTCTAAAAGAGGTGGCAGTACAGCGGTTTACGACGTCAATCTTGGCAGCAAAGGCTCTTGCTGCCCAAATGTGGCCGAGAATGGAATCAGGCCCATGGAGGGTTGAAGACCTGCAAATAAAAATCATAACAAAAAAAAAAACGCAACACCTTCAGGGGGCCCCATCCAGGTGTAAAAAATGTTTTTAAAATACTTTCACGAACCTTTTTTTCTGTTCTTCGTACTTACCGTCGGGGTTAGAACAGCCTCCATGCAGCGGTCCTTCCCCCTGCTGGCACCGATTCCTGTCCGCACCAATCTGCAGCTCGGCGGGTGGGTGGCCACTGGCTACTTGGCCATCAGCAGCCGTCAGAGGGCGGTTCCCGGCGGTACTCCCCTCCCGCCGGCTCCAGCCCAATTGGAAAATGGCAAAGAGGGGAGACCCGCAGCAAAGCTTGGTGGCAGTTGACGGCGGCAGTGGGCGGTAAGGCCGCCAATATCGGGCCCTGTGTCTTTTTTTAATAAATGGAGGATAAATGGACGGTAGTGGTGGATCGGCACCCATTATATACCTGACCTGGTTTAATTTTTGCCTAGTTGCTACTGCCCATTTAGTGCTCCCTCTGAAGCTAAATTATACCCCCAAAAGTTAGTTGAACTAGAAATGTATTTGCCCCCAAAAATGGGCGTAGGGATCGTGAAGCGTGATCACTCCACGCCCATTCAAAGGATTGCAGGCAGCACACAAACTTTTTGCTGCCTGCTGATTATTATGATTGAGGCGTTCAGCCCAATACTGAACTAGATACTGAGTGGCTGAACTCTCAGCAGAGGGCCCAAGCTTGTGCGAGTCTAGCACCAAGGAAAGCTATCCTGCACTTCTTAGAGTCCGTCGCCACCTCTTAAAATGGAGGTGCATTCCAACTGCTGTAGCTCATTGAACTGGCATAGGAAGTGATTGAGAGAAGGGAAAAACAAAAATTATGCCACAACGGGGAAAGAGCATGCACCAAGATTCTCTGATGCAGCACTGCAAGCTTAGGTGCAGGAGGTCACCTGGAGGAGGGAGGTGCTGTTTCCACAAGGGGCCAGGAGGCCCTCCAGGCAAATATGTAAAGTCAATTGGGAGCAGATAGTCGCTGTGGTGAATGCCAGCAGTGTCACCCCAAGGACCTGGACACAGTGAAGGAAGAAATTTAATGACTTCACACGAGTTGTCATGGTCAGTGAATTCATCTTCAAATGCCATATCCCATCATCTGCACCACTAGCCTCACACACTGCTCTTTGTACCAACCCCCGCCCCCCCCCCATCACTCACCTATCAACAATTTCTACCAAACATGACCCATACCTCACATTCATAGCTTCACCTCACCCTCACACACTTACCGCTGCTGCAAGCCTCACAACCACATCTCACAGCTTGCACACACTGCCAGCTATTCAACTATGACAGGCACATCATCCAACCACACTGCACCACACTCACTAACACACTTCCCTTTCAGGAAGAGGTGGCTCACAACCGGTACCAGCAGGACTTAACCTGATCCCCATAGAGGAAACGGTGCTGTCCATTATTAGGAGGGGCATCACTGAGCCCGTGGCCACGGTGGGGCTGAAAGAATACAAGATGCCGATATCTTCAGATCTAATCTTCCTTCTCACATTCCACTTTCTCCTCATCCCACAATGTCATTTGATTTACAAGCTGTACCTGGTGTAAGAATGCACCTCTTGCTATCCCCCCCCCTCCCCTTACCACAACCCTACCCTTGTGCCCTTCTCATTTCAGAGACCCAAGAAATCCAACCTTACCAACCAATGGTACAAGAGGAAGAGGGAGAGGAGAGTGATGATGAAGAAGAAACACAGTCACTCGATCTGTTGCTCGAAGCCACCAGCTCAGATATTGGCACTGCACGGAGTTTAGAGGGTAGCTTAGAGGCAGGGTCTACATGTGGTGAGTCACGAGTGGGCTACAGCCAGGGCAGGGAGATAGCTTAGCACAGGTGCCAGCTCCCTGGAATTTGAGGTCACACACTAGTTCTGCTGCAGGGGACTCAGATGAGGACTTTGATGGGTCAGCCTACAGAAGAACACCGATGGGTAGGCACAACAAAATGCTTGGTGCATTGGCAGGTCTGCAGAAAGTCTGTGTGCAATGTCAAGGAGCCCAGCTCCAGCCTTGCACAGGGCTTTGCACAGAGCTTGGAGCCCATGATTTCCAGCATGGAAGTGATGGGCGACTCCAATAGTGCACTAGTGCACATGATTGAGAGTCTGATGGCTGATGTCTCAGCTTCCATTGCAGCACAAGCAGAAACCACCTTAGTGTTGCAGTGAAGTACAGACATCTGTCACGCAGGCTTTGACTGCTGCATCGTGGTTGTGTTTACCAGTGTGGAAAGGGGCTTGCAGGGTGTCTCAGCAGTCCAGCAATCTGTCCTCCAACAGATGGCTAAGAATGCAGAGGCGCTGCCTGGGGGGAGTGGCAGTGGCTCCTTGAAGCAAGAACCTGCTGTCCTCTCTCAGTTTGACAGCATTCGTCCTCCCAGTACTGCTACTCTGCCACTAACCTTGCTGTTGCGTATCAGCCAGCCAGCCCAGACTGCTGCCGTCAATGCCAAGGTGGTGCAGTTTGAAACGGAGCCTTCTAGGCCCAGAGCTGCTCGAGGTTATCCCGCAAGGCCATCTGCAGTCTCCCCCACTGAAGGTCAGCAGCCTTCCACAGCCAAGCTGCAGCCACTGGGGTAGCACTTCCTAGGAGTACTGGGACAGGAAAAGGCACCTGGACAACATGCACTAAGGTAATGAACAAGGGTGATTAGTTGACTTTGTTATGTAATATTGATGTTTAAAGTAGGATTGGAATGTTTCTTTTGTGGTGGCTTTTATTTCAGATTGTGACCAAGAGGATGCTGCGATTGTCAGTAAGGGATGATGAAGGGAAGGTGTGGGACTGTTGGTGAATGGGGAATTGTGGTTGCACTCACTGGTATCACAGTCGGATGAATCGATCATGGACAGCCTGGGCAGAAAGAGGCTGTCTGGGTTGCTTCCTCCCTCCGCTTCCTCCTCTTCCACTTCCTCCTCTTCCACTTCCTCCTCTTTCACTTCCTCCTCTTTCACTTCCTCCTCCTACTCCTCCACATTACAACAGTGACTATGCTCCAAAAGTACTTCATTGGCTGTAAAGCGCTTTGAGACGTCCGGTGGTTGTGAAAGGCGCTATATAATTGCAAGTCTTTCTTTTTTTCTTTTAAGAAATAATGTATGCAAGTTTGGACTCGATTCATTGCCTTTTTTCAGCTGCCTACAGGTGTATCTTCTTTAATTGGAGTATGCAACTGCTCTTCCCTCACTCCCCAGCCTCTCACCTCCAAGGACCATCACCCATTGTGTGCATTGAGTGGACCAAGGTATTACACTTTTCTGTTACCCCTACACCAGCTCCAGAGTATCTGGCTCCCCTCACTGAAGCATTGTGCCAGGAGATACCTCCATGGGGCCAATGACCGTTGAGCTCCTTTATCCATTGAGCATTGAATAATAAGCTGGATCTTTGGAACAGAACCGAAAGCACAACCATGGTAATACCCAGTGAAGATTGCAGTATGCAGTTTTATGTCTTGGCCTTTCAAGCTCTTGGTTGTAATTTCTCTTACATCAATGTAACCTAATGTGGTGATGTGCTATCTTGTGCGTAACAAAGCACAGTAAAAACCAATAAAAACAAATTGTAAAATTCAAATACTGAGAATACTGCCTGCAGACAGAGCAGGAGGTAACTGGGTGGAATTCATTCCGACAGTAGATATTATTAAATGTGTATTTCTGGGCAAAATGAATCCCCTGAGCAGGAATGTACAGCCAGAAAAAAATCCATTTACAATAAATTCAAGCACTGGAGATAGTAAATATTCTATTTTTCATTTCTAGCATCAAACAGAGCCACTTAAAGAGCAGGGACTGTAAACGTGGCTGGGAATGGAACAGCAGCCCAGATCAACACTGACATCAGGCTCTGTATGTCTGTGCACTTGGGCAAAGATGGCAGGTTGTTTAACAAGGATTGACAGGTATGGAGACATCGGCTGCAATATTTGGCATTTCTCGGGAACATCAAATGATTATGATACTTCAAACTGACCCTACATTTCTGGCATTGTGCAGACAAGCATATCTTCCATTGTCTACCTATCTTGTTGATCTGTCTACTCATCTTTTCAATTTGTCTATCTGCCTCTATCTAGCAATCTATCTTTTTCTTTAATAGTGTGATTATCCATATATCAGTTCCCCTCGAGTTTTCAAAGTAGACATTTGTCTGTCTACAGCATTGATCTATCTATCTACACCTTGACTTTAAGCATCTGATCAGACAAGTAGAGGTAGAAATGGGCGAGCATTGCACCAGTTTCCAGGCTTAAAATGGGTGTAAAGCATATCAAATAAACAGCTGAGTGACTATTTGCACTAGCTTTTTGTGTGTCCGTCTGCGCATGCGCGCATTGGACTCTGCCGCATTTTTGAGCATGGGCCCTCGATTTGGTCACCCATGCGCAGTGCGATGTACGAGGAAGTCGGAAGTGGTTCCAGACCACGAGTCCGTGTGGAGTCTGCTGCTGAAATATTTTCTGCCGCTGGAGCCTGGAACTGGATTTGCTTCCAGCTTTTGCGTTATTTGGAACATTTTCGCAGCCTTCTGTGGGAGAGAAAGCATCGGAGGTTGTGGGAGAGAGAGAGAGGCTGGGGAATGAGAAAGAGTGAGACACTGGGGGGGGTTGTTGGGAAAGGGGGAGGGAGAGAGAGAAGGACCGGGAGAGAGAGAGTGAGATATAGGGTGGGGATTGGGGTGGGGTGGGGGTGGGGTTGGGCGGGCGGGCAGGGGGAGAGAGAGAGAGAGAGACGGGGACGGGGTACAGAAAGAGACACAGGTTTGGGGGGGGGGGGGAGAGAGAGAGACACCGGGTGGTGGGGGGGGAGAGACACACGGGGGTTGGGGGTAGAGAGAGAGAGACATCGGGGGTGTGGGGTGAGAGAGAGAGACTGGGGTGGGGGGGGGGAAGAGAGAGAGAGACACGAGGGGAGAGGGAGAGACATCGGGGGGGGCGGCGGGGAGAGAGAGAGAGATATATGGGGGGGGGGAGAGAGAGACACGGGGCGAGAGAGAGAGATGGGGGGCGGGGAAGAGAGAGAGAGACACCGGGCGGGGGCAGTGAGACATGGGGGTTGGGGGGAGAGAGAGAGAGAGATGCGGAGGAGGAGGGGGAGGGCGGAGAGAGAGAGAGAGACGGGGGCGGGAGAGAGAGAGAGACACGGGGGGAGAGAGAGAGAGAGATGGGAGTGGGGGAGAGAAAGAGACATGGGGTGGGAGGGTGAGGGAGAGAGAGACACACAGGGGGGAGAGAGAGAGAGACCAGGGGAGAGAGAGAGAGACTAGGATGGGGGGGAGAGGGGGGGAGAGAGAGACACGAGGGGAGAGAGAGACACACACGGGGGGGGAGGGGGAGAGAGAGAGAGAGACATGGGGAGGGGGTGAGAGGGAGACACAGCGGGGAGAGAGAGGGAGACACAGGGTGGGGGCGGGAGAGAAAGAGAGACCCAGGGTTGGAGAGAGAGCGATCCGGGGGGGTGGGGGGGGGGGGAGGGAGAGAGACACATGGTGGGTGGGGGTACGTGGGGGGTGGGGTGGAGAGAGAGACATACGGAGCGGGGGGGGGTGGGGGTGTAGCGAGAGAGACAGACACTGGGGGAGAGAGACAGACACTGGGGGAGAGAGACAGACACTGGGCGGATAGAGGCAGAGACTGGGCGGATAGAGGGGAAGTGGGAGAGGGAATCAGAGGGGAGAGAGGGAACTCGGGGAAGACAAATCATGTTCTTCCAACCCCCTTTACACCCACACCCGATTCCTAGGAAAGCTTGGTGTGTGTGTTACAAGGGACATCATTGGAAATCTGGAAGTCAGGACACTGTCACTATTCACTTCATACCCAATAAACCTGTTAACAATCTGTGACCCATTCACAATGCCCCATCCATGGCAGGGTGGGGGGCAGGTAAGGTCAGAAACTTGGGGTAGGATGGGGTCAGGAACTTTGGCTGGGGGCAGCATGAACTTTGGCTGCGATGGGGTCAGGAACATTTGTTCTATCCTCTGGCGTCTGAAGTCAGAATGACTCGAATTACACTTTGCAAAGTCACTCAGAACTTTGGCTAGGTGGTTCCAATTACACATTCCAGAGAAACTTCTGGTTGTGGCTTATCCTCCAAGGGAACCAATCAGCAATCAGGTTATGTGATAATGGAGAGCCAATCAGAGCATTTTTCTAGTGCAAATAACTCCATCCATTAAACAGTGGGACAACATGCTCCCTATCTGCGCAGGCATGGATGCCACTACTAAATTTGTGGAAGCCTTTCTTTAGGCGTCCCGGGCGTTGGGCTCCTTAAATGTGTAAATTAGGGGCCTAATGCTTGTTGAAGGACCCCCATCTAGAAATGTGTTGCCGATGAGCAGGGCAGGTGTCGAGTCTGACCCACATAGGATTCTTCAGTGGTTGTCATGGCAGTCAAGCAAAGATAAGTGATTTTTTTTAAATCAATTCCTGTGGAGCCAGAGGAGCAGGAATATTTCCCCCACTCCACAGCAGGAGTCGCCTCCTGGGACTTCCTCGACTTCCCTTCCTTTCCTCGACTTCTCTGTCTCCATTTCTGGGGATAGACTTTCGACCAGTATCCACTATAAGCCCACTGACTCCAACAGCTACCTGGACTACACTTCCTCCCACCCCGCATCCTGTAAGGACTCCATTCCATTCTCCCAGTTTCTCCATCTCCAGCGCATCTGCTCTGACGATGCCACCTTTCAAACTGCTGCCTCTGACATGTCTTTCTTTTTCCTCAACTGAGGATTCCCCTCCGCCTTGGTTAACATGGCCCTCGACGGTGTCCGTTCTATTTCCCACACCTCTACTCTCACCCCTTCCCCTCCCTCTCAGAACCACAACAGTGTTCCCCTTGTCCTCACCTTTCACCCCACCAGCCTCCACGTTCAACCGTTCATCCTCCACCATTTCCGCCACCTCCAGCGTGATCTCACCACCAATCACATCTTCCCCTCCCCTTCCCTCTCAGCGTTCCAAAGGGACCACTCCCTCCGCGACACCCTGGTCCATTCTGCAGTCACCCCCAGTACCCCCTCCTCTTCCCACGGCACCTTCCCGTGCAAGCGCAGGAGATGCAACACCTGCCCTTTTACCTTCTCCCTTCCCACTGTCCAGGTCCCCAAATACTCCTTCCAAGTGAAACAGCGATTTACTTGTACTTCGTTCAATTTATTATACTGCATTCGCTGCTCACGATGTTGTCTCCTCTACATTGGGGAGACCAAACATAGATTGGGTGACCACTTTGCTGAACACCTCCGTTCAGTCCGCAAGTGTGACCCTGAACTTCCGGTCGCCTGTCACTTTAATTCTCCACTCCACTCCCACTCTGATATCTCCGTCCTCGGTCTCCTCCACTGTTCCAACGAAGCTGAACGCATGCTCGAGGAACAGCACCTCAGCTTTCGTTTAGGCATTTTACAGCCTTCTGGACTCAACATCGAGTTCAACAATTTCAGAGCATAACCTCTAGCCATCTTTGGCTCTCTTTCCCTCTCCCCATCTAATATTTTTTTTCTTCTTTTTTTTTCCTCTTTATCTATAATGGCAGCTGGTCATTATTATACCATTCACACTCTATCCAGATTAACGTTTTTCTAACCTCTGACATTACCATTTCAATTTGGCCCATCATCCCTTTTGTCTCTCTAATCTCTCCTGCCTTCCACCCTATCACAGACCTTCCCTTTTGTTCTTTCTTCCCCTTCCCCCTTTCAGTGCTTAGGAATGTGCTCTTTTCGAACAATCGGCAGTTCTGACAAAGGGTCATTGACCTGAAACGTTAACTCTGTTTTTCTCTCCACAGATGCTGCCTGACCCATTGAGAATTCCAGCATTCTCTGTTTTTATTTCAGATTCCAGCATCCGCTGTGTTTTGCTTTTACCTCCTGGGACTTACCTGAGGGCCGCTGCTGGCGAGGCAGGCGGCCGTGGAGTGATGTCTTAACTCTGAGTTGCACCAAATATGCTGATTAAACCCGAGGATTGATTTCCATTGGTCCTTGGACCCCTCGAACAACAGATGAAGATCTACATCATCATGCTTTGATTCCATTTGACTGGATGTTCCAGTTTCCTCCACATGGGCAGTCAAACTACAGAAAGTGGGTTTGCCTCCTTCAGTTACGTTTCTTTGTGCAACCTTTTCCTTTGTGAGGAGACAACTCAGTGATGAGCTTGAGCAGCAATTACACTTCTCTATACCCTGATATCTGCATCCATCCCATGATTGTAATGCTCACAGGAGAACAGGCTAACATTAAACACTTCTTCAAAACTAACACAGCCCCTGTTTGGAAGGAAACATAAGTTCACACAGTTGTTTCAAGTTAACATGATGCATTATCTTTTCCAGAGGCTCACCTGCGAATAGATTTGTTTTCCTGTCACTCAGATAATGGGGGCATTAGGGGTAAGGAGGGGTGTCAGATCTCTATCAATCCTATAGGATGTGCATGGGGAACAGCGGGAATGCTTATCTTGGCCAACTTTGTGAGGTCAGTATGCACTGTATGGCAGTTTATGAAGGCTGCACACATTGCCTGTGGACCTCCTTTCATAAAGTCTTAAGCACCATCTGATTGAGCTTCCTGTCCACAGGAGTCTTTCTCTCTCTTATTTCTGCAAGCAGGACATCAACTGCTCTATCAGTAAATCTGCTGAATCCCTGAAACCGCTCCTTAGTAACTCATTCATGCCTTGTGCTGCTGCTCCCTGCCCCCAGAAATTGTGCCCCTTTAATCAGCTGCTGTGTTTCAAGTGCTGTAGCACCACTGATAGCGCCTCCCTTGCAGTGATGGTAAACCAATGAGCACCAGTATAAACTTGCCCTGCGTATAATATCAGGGGACTGCCAACATGGTCATGTTGCTGGGCAAATGTTCCACCCTGCCACTAACCCACTCTTCAAAGAAAAATCCAGTCCTTCATGTTGGCCTTTACCTAATGCACCTGCAAGAAAAAGTGACTTGCAATTGCTCGTGAAAGACAGAAGACTGAGACTACATCCCTGACATCAAAGGAGACCATGAAGCTACTGGGGAGATATTCTGCACTGTGAAGCGATGGGTGATGTTGAGGTCAGTGAACTGGTAAGTGAGTGATACCTTAACCAGCACCAGTTGCAGCCCTTTAAAGCACCATGTTGACTGAAAAATCAACTTTTGACAATCTCCTCACTCTCCTTGGATACTGCACACCCATTATGAAGGGTTTTGATAGAGTAAATGAAGAGAAACAGTTTCTACTGGCAGAAGGGTCAGTAACCAGAGGACACAAATTTAAGATAATTGACAAAAGAACCAGTGTGGAGATATTTATTACGCAGCGAGTTGTTATGATCTGGAAAACATTGCCTGAAAGGGTGGTGGAAACAACTTTCAAAAGGAAATGGGATTAATACTTGGAAAGGAAAAAATTGCAGAGCTATGGGGAAAGAGCAGAGGTGTGGGACTAATTGGATAGCTCTTTCAAAGAGCCGGCACTGACACGATGGGCCAAACAGTCTCCTTCTGTGATGAAAAAGATACATTTCTTCCTAGTCAACCACAATAAGGATGATGATGCTCATGATGATCAATAAACTGATGAGCTAACCGAAGCAGATCCTGCCCCATCTACTCCTACCTGAACTCTTTAAATCTCAACTCCTCTGTCACTCTTTGTATCAATCCTGCACACCACCTGAGATACTTACACCTCGGGGAAGTAGATAGTGTTTATGAGATTCATAGAGCATAAGAACATAAGAAATAGGAGCAGGAGTAGGCCATTTGTCCCCTCGAGCCTGCTCCGCCATTCAGTGAGATTATGGCTGATCTTCTATCTCAACTCCATATGCCTGCACTATCCCCATATCCCTCGATTCTCCTAATATCCAAAAATCTATCGATCTCTGTCTTGAATATGCTTAATGACTGAGCCTCCACAGCCCTCTGGGGTAGAGAATTCCAAAGATTCAGCATGTCTGAGTGAAGAAATCTCTCCTCATCTCAGTCCTAAATGGCCAACCCCTTATTCTGAAACTGTGACCCCTGGTTCTAGACTCCACAGCCATCGGAAACATCCTCCCTGCATCTACCCTGTCAAGACCTGCAAGAATGTTGTATGTTTCAATGAGATCACCTCTCATTCTTCTAAACTCTAGAGAATATAGACCTAGTCTACTCAATCTCTCCTCATAGGCCAATCCCCCCATCCCAGGAATCAGTCTGGTGAACCCTCTATGACAAGTATATCCTTCCTTCGGTAAGGAGACCAAAACTGTACACAATACTCCAGGTGTGGTCTCACCAGGGCCCTATATAATTGCAGTGAGCCATCTTTACTCTTGTACTCAAATCCTCTTGCAATAAAGGCCAACATGGGGGAGGGCGGAGGTGGGAGGACTTGGTGAAGACGCACCCGTTCCCCAGTGGAGGAGGCGGAGATGGCTGCCCTTGTTTGAGGAGTCAGCTGATTCAGGGCTCATGGGTTCTACTCCAGAAAATAACGGTATTCAAGGAATATCACACCTATACACAGGCACTGAAGCCACTCTCTCAGGGTATGCGGCAAATTACAATTCCCTGAAAAGCTGAACTCCAGGAGGTCAACCTGAGAATTACATTACTCATGTATCTTACAGCATTTGGAAAGTCTAGACTAATTATAAATTGATCATTTTTAAGCATTTGTACCATCTGTGCCTCACTGCATCCATGTAATATTTGTTAATAAATCTATTTGTTTTAGCCCGAACACAACGATTTGACATTCTGTTGTGCAATATACTGTCATTAAGGGATAACTGTTAGTCCAAAGATACGTTGTCCTTCTCACAGCTCAGTGACGGTTTTGGTATGGGAATGTTTTCTGGCCATGGAGACTTCCTTTCTTCCATGAGCTCAAGTAAATGTGGTGGGAGCAAGTCTGAATTACAACACACCTACTCTTGCTATACAAATGACCTAATAATTGCTTATTTCACTGCTAGAATCATATCGCAGCTCTTAAAGGAATCCTAAATACTCTTTTTACTGTAATATCCCTGTGCGTCCCTTAAAAAAAATTGCAGCAGTTATTTGAAATCAATAGCATTTCTCAGCGCTGTTTACTTTTTATGGAACCTGGTTCTGAAACATGGATGCTGAGGAAAGAGGTCAGGGTTTTAGAAAGCCTTGAGATGTGGGTTTAGAGACGCAAGGAGAAATTAAAGTGGATAGACAGGAAAAGTAATGAGGAGGTGCAATGAAACAAGAAAAACGTAGTTGTAATATAGAGCACCATCTAGTGGATGACTGTGGTAATGCAACTGCTGATGTATAATAATAAAAGGGTCATGTGACCAGGTTTTCGGTAGAGCCATTTTGTAAGTGTGTGTTTGTGATGTCGTAAAGAATATGTTAACTTGGTGAATGAAGATAGTTTAATAGGAATCCGTAGCTGAAATTTCTTTTGGTGAATGATTCAACCAACCGACAGAAATACTTTGAGAGATTCTTTGTTTTGCAGAATAGCTAAAAATCCAAGGTAAATTAGAACCACACTTGGCTGAACTAAAGAATCCAGATGGCCGCGCCTATGGGAATAACCGAGAGACTTTCTGAGCGTCTGTGGAGCGGCTAGAAATGTTTTTCACTGCAACTAGTATCATCGAAGTCTCCAATGATGAAAACCACAAGCGGGTGGTGTTAGAAAGAAAACAGGCTATTTTCTTGACTGAAGCAGGCCCCAAGGTGAAAAATGTGCTTGTTCCCATCAAGCTGAAGGGCAGGTCACTACGGAGACAGCACTGTAGTCCTGAGCCCCTGGAAATTGCTGGAAGTTAACGTTTTAGAATACGAGAGCAGTTAAATGATGGGAGTATCAGTGAGTACATTGTAGCTTTAAAAAAACTATCCATTCTCTGTCATTTCGGAAACTTTCAGGACCGAGCATTGTGTGACCGCTTTGTTTCTGGGATGAAAAATGAAGCAATCAGAAGGAAGTTGTTGACAACCCCCAACTTGACTTTTGATTTAGCTTGTCAGACAGCTATGTCGATGGATATGGCCGACCAATACTCCCGAGGATTTTGTGCCATTTTCAGTCATTAGCCAACTGAGGTGAAATGCCTGCCGATTAAAAGTAAAAGGCAGTTGGGCCCCAAGGCATCAGAAACTCGCCACGGTAACAGCGCATTGAAGTCATGCTATCAGTGTCTGGGACAACACATTGCTCAAAGTTGTCCATATGTGAAGGCAGAGTATTTCTTCTGCAAGATAACTGGGCATCTTGCGAAGCCATGCCAACTTGAGAGTAAACCGGTGATAAGTAGAAATCGTCAGAAGCTACATAGCATTGAAGAGAAGCAACAGGATGAGGAGGTTTTGGAGATACACGTCATCAAGAGCACGAGGGTATCTAACAACGATTTGCGAAGTATCGTCATCAAAGTAGACATTGCAGGAACCAGGATACCCATGGAAATCGACACTGGTGCATCAGTGAGCATAGTACCAGAATCGCTATATCTCGATAAGTTGAGTGATTTTCCACTGGAGAAGTTGAAGATAGAGCTGCGAGGCTACTCAGGAGAGAAAATCCCTGTGGTAGGATGTTGGTGATACACAAAGATCAGTTTCAGAGCTTGCCTCTCTTAGTAGTGTCAGAAGACAAGTCTGCCTTGATAGGTAGAAATTGGTTGGGATCACTGAAGCTGGATTGGAATGAGATTTTTCATGTTGAAACGAGCTTTGCATCAAAGGATGATGTCACCAAGCAATATCTGAAGTTGTTCCATGGAACAGGCAGTCTGATCCAAGACTTCAAGGTGAGTGTCAGGGTACAGAAGGACGCTAGACCAGCTTACTGCAAGCCATGTCCCGTACCATACGCACTCAAGGAGAAAGTTGAGCAGGAACTCAAAAGACTAGAAACTGAGAACATTATCTCTAAGGTAGATCTAAGGAATTGAGCTACACCCGTTGTTGTTGTACCTAAGTCAGATGGTAATGCTGATGTTATGTCCAGGTTGCCATCCCCATTACAAGTTACATAGGGATGAAGTGTTCTATTTTTCATACATTGATGAATTGCCAGTCACAGCTGAAGAGATTGGTAGAGCAACCAAACATGAACCAGTTACGTCAAAGGTATATGATTACATAGAAAATGTCTGGCCAAACCAGGTATCAGAGAAAGATATTCATCCATACTTCGTTCATAGGAATGAATTGTCCATGGATAAAGATTGTATCATGTGGGGTGCAAGAGTGGTTATCCCAAATAAATTCAGGTCCAAATAGTTATGAGATCTTCATGACCAGCACCTGGGAATGTGCTTGACCAAGAGATTTGCATGCAGTTACTTATGGTGGCCAGGTCTAGATAAAGATATAAGCTCCGAACTTGGTTGAAGCTAAGTTCTACCCAAGCGCCGCCCAAAGGATCGCTGAGATACCTGATGGTACTTTGGACGGGAGTTTCGTGGAAAGTCCTGGAAAGACCACCCGGCAGCAAAAAAAGTGACTTACGCCCTGAATCTGGCTGGCAGCAGGAGAGAGTTCCCAATCTCGGCGGCATTGCAATCCTTGGCAAAATACCGCCGAGGATTGAGTCGGGCCCAGGGAGGGGGCAACATATAAAATAAAAAAATTTCAAAAAATAACCCTTGTAATCCTTTAGGGGACCCCATCCACCTGAATTGCTGGAAAAAAAAAAGAAAAGTTTACTAACCTTTTTTTTTGCAGGTCTTCTTACTTAACGTTAAGGTTAGACCTGCTTCCACGCGGTGGTCCTTCCCCCTGCTGCAGCAGACTCCCACCCGGACCAAACTGGCAGCTCGGTGGACAGGAGGACACATATGTGAATTGCGCGCCAGCGGACATCAGCAGGCGGTTCCCAGCAGTCTTCCATATCACTGGCAGGAGGCCTCCACCAAACTCGCTCGGAGGGGAGATCGCCTAGAAAACGTGGCGGCAGCGGGTGATGAGTCCAACAAGTTCGACCCGATAGAGTACATCGTTAGTCAGTGTACATGTCAATCGGTAAGCAAAAAACCACCATCAGTACCATTACAGCCATGGAAATGGCCTCCTAGGATGTGGCAAAGATTACATATAGATTTTGCTGAGCTAGAAGGACAACAAGTGTTCATTGTATTTGATAGCCATTCGAAGTGTGTAGAGGTGTTTCCGATGTGAAAAATAACAACAAGTAGAACACTAGATAATTTGCGAAGATCCCCCGTGTGGTGGCCCGGTATCGATGCGGACTTAGAGTCCTTAGAGATGTAATACATGCTCGCAGTTAAGCAATGCACCCAGGGAGGCACCATTAAGTTTATGGTCTTGGCCCTCCAAACCGTGGTCTAGGGTACACGTCGACTATGCAGGCCCGTTCTTGGGTAAAATGTTCCTTGTGGTTGTAGACACGTACTCCAAGTGGATTGACTATGAGATAATGTCGGCTAGCACGTCCGCTGCCACTACCGAAAGCCTGCGGGCCATGTTTGTCACACACGACCTACCTGATATCCTGGTGAGCGACAACGGGCCATGTTTTACCTGTGCTGAGTTCAAAGAATTCATGACCCGTAACGGGATCAAACATGTCACATCTGCCCCATTTAAACCAGTGTCCAATGGTCAGGCAGAGAGAGCAGTGCAAACCATCAAGCAAGGCTTGAAGAGGGTAATGTCTATTCAGGCAGACTGCCTTCTGTGGCCAGTGTTGCAAAGAGGTCGTCGGTCTTTGGTAGTGGGTATTGGTCCTGCAGCGAGAAACGATTGATCGTTACTTTGTAATCGCTACAGATTCTGACGGTGCCATCTCCCTTGAGGATTGGGACGATAGGACTGGCCCACTCATTGAACTCAGTTGGGGAAATGATGCCCTCTCTTTGCAGCTGGTCTAGCTCGATCTCTACCCTTTCTCTCATCATGTACGGTACTGCTCTCACCTTGTGATGGATGGGTCACGCCCCCGGAATTAGGTGCATCTGCACTTTTGCTCCTTGGAATTTCCCGATACCTGGATCGAACAGCGAAGGAAATTTGTTTAAGACCTGGGCACACGAAGTGTTGTCAGTGGGCGATAGCGTTTGGACGTCATCCCAGTTCCAGCATACCTTTCCCAGCCAGCTCCTGCTGAGCAGCGTGGGACCATCGCCCGGTATCACCCAGAGTGGTAGCTTGTGCACCGCTCCATCGTAGGAGACCTTTACGGTAGCACTGCCGATTACAGGAATCAGTTCTTTCGTGTAAGTTCTTAGTTTCGTGCGAACTGGAGTTAAGACTGTTATAACAGTTACCACCAGCTGACAGCACCCCGCAGAGGCGTTACCATGCCGCTAATGGCTTAGAGCCCGTGTCCGGCGATGTCACCGCTTGCTGCAAACTTCATTGAGATATTGCAGCGGCACAAAGAACTACCGCCTTACTCGTTACCACCAGGGAAATCATAACATCCGTACGTGTGCAACGTCTCGTTAGGGCCGCTAACGCGACTTATGGGTTTTGCGCCTCACTTACCGGCTGGCGGTGAACTCACCACAGAAAGCTGGGGCTCACAGCTCACGGTTGCGATGCCGGTGCGGTATATAAAGGGAGTAGTAACCGGGGTACGGAGGTCGCGGTGAGTGCTACGTATTCCCCTAGCAGATTGCGTAAGTGTTGGCGTGCTGCGGCTGCTGAGTGGTTACCTTGATAACTACCCTTTCGGATCCATTCATGAGTACCATCTCGCTCTTAACTTCGGCAACTTGATGAGGGCAGCGCTGGCACATCACGTCATGCTGCGGCGACTACTTCGAAGGCGCTGGCTACACAGACATGATATGGTCAATGTGGGCCCACGCCTGAGGAAAGGCCATAGACGTCGGGGCAGGAGGCCTTACCCCCGCTCGCCCCCCTCACCAGGGGTTACCGTGCGCAATCTTCGTACCTTGATATGTCCAAGGAGCAGTACATAAGAAGGCAGTGCAAGGAGGTGCTCACGGAGCTCTGCCACCTCCTGCACACAGACCTCGAAGCTGACATCGGCACCAAGACCTCGCTGTCAGTGCCGGTGAAAATTACAGTAGCACTCAAATTCTATGCTACCGGGTCCTTCCAGGCTTCTGTAGGTGATATATGCAACATTTTGCAGTTTGCAGTACATTGCTGCATTTGCCAGATGACCGACGCTCTCTAGAGTTGACGCATGGACTACATAAAGTTCAGCATGTCCAGGGACAACCACAGGGAGCCATTGATTTTACGCATGTAGCATTGCGGGTCCCGCCCCAAAATGGAGAGGTGTTTTGCAATCACAAGGGCTATCACTCCCTCAACATCCAGTTGGTGTGCGACCACAGGCTGATGATCCTCACTATGAATGCCTGTTATCCTGGCAGCTGGCACCATTCCTTCATCCTGCGGGAGAGCAGTGTGCCCATGACTCTTCTAGCCACTGCATGAAGGGCGTGGCTGGCTGCTCGGCAACAAAGGATATGGTCTAGCCACCTGGCTGATGACTCCCCTCCACAACCCCACCACCCCTGCCAAGCAATGCTACAACCACAGCCACGCCTCAACTAGGACCATAATAGAGCAAACTATCGGGGTTCTAAAGCAGCGTTTCCACTGCCTTGACTGCTCTGGAGAGACATTTCAGTACTCACCTGATAGACTTTCCATGTTCAACGTTGTGTGCTGCATGCTGCACAACCTGGCCATCATGAAGGGCCAGCTATTGCCACCAGGGATAGCAGCTGCACCTCAGGAGGATGAGGACGATGAGGAGGGAGACGAGGAGCATCAGCCACGGAAGAGGCAGCCTGAGACTACTGTTGCTGCAAGCGCTGCTCGGCAGAGACTCATCGTGCAGCGATTCCAGTAAATGACGCAACACAGGCCAGATCAGCCTATTCACTTGGTGATATGCTGAAGACATCGCGCCCCACCCTCCAAACCTCTGAGTAGATAAATCACAGCAGAATAATGTAAAGTCGCAAATTCAACTTTATTAACATCACCAAGAGTGTGCTGTAAAAAAGCAAAACACAGACCCAGCATCATCAGCAAATTATGAATGAAACAACACCCCAGCAAACATAATTACCCAAGTGCAAATATATACATGCCTTAATATTCAAATAAAGTCACCAGAGATGACCATGATGTACCAGTCCTTAGTGGGACCTCTGCAGAGATTTCCCACCCCTTCCCTTTTCCTCCCTCCCACGTCTATTGCTCCTCCTTAATAGGGTCTCAGTGCCTGTAGCAAGGCTGGTTGAAAGTTGCTTTGTCAGTGCTGCAGAGACTACCGATAGCCTGGCAAGTATATCCTTGCGTGGCTTCGGCCTAGTGTTCAATGGCTACTGCCATGTCAGCCACAGCCCGCGCCATCATTTTCTGGGATCCCATGGTCACTTGTGGCTTCCAACATTCGTTGGCATCTATCAATGATGAGCTTGATGGGCAGCTGAGTTGCCAATGCAAATGTTGAGGTGGACTCCTCCATCCTCACAGCAAGTGCATTGAGGCTCGTTGGCATCCTTGCCAATGCACCCAATAGATCGCTGTGCATCTGCAATGATTGTCTTGTGACAACCTGCAACTTGGGGTCCTCATCAGAATGCTGCTGAGCATCACTCAAGCATGCACTCACCCTCCGGGGAACTGGCCCCCATGTTTCCCTTCCCCCCCTGGCGTTGCTGTAGTTCACTGGGTCCCGGAACATTCAACTCCCCAACCATGCCCTCATCCACTGAGGTGGTGTCCCCACTCGCTGAGGCCGCTGGCTCCTCAGTGACTGGGAGAGAGATGTCATATGCCTCCTCCTCGTCTCCACCCTTGCCAGCACTGGGCGGCTCATGGACAGGCTCATGGGCCTCTGGTTAATTATCTAAAAGCACAAAGGCCGATAAGGGTTACCTCCAGGGAAGGAGGCCAGGATTGGAAAAGGAGTTCAGAAATGTCAGTTTCATGGAAAGTGGGAAGGGATTGTGGTGTCAGGGCTAAGTGGTGTGATAGAAAATTCAAAGGTACTCAACATACCTTCGCTGTCCCCAGGGGGCTCGGCCTCACCCACCACCACCACACCCACTTGTGCGCCCATGAGGGCGGGCACGCGTTCCTCCACCTCACTGAGGGCCTGAAGGTCAGGGTCTCCTCTTTCAGTTGGTATTTGCTCGTGGCGATTATGCACTAGCTTGACCTGCAAGAAGAAACAGAACGTCTGAGTTAGTGTGCTTCTATGTGGCTGTCCGAAGTGCCCTACATAGTTGAGTAGATATTACTGCATGGCAGTTTTCACATGTCGATCTCACTCGGAATAGCTGCACCACATATGTGGCAATGCTGGGATTTAAGGGCCAGCACCTAAGAGTTAAGATGAGGCTACCGTCTTCCACACGCATCTGAAGACTGAGAAGGTAACAAGACGAGGGGTGGATCTCAATAGCAGAGCAGGAAGGTAAGTGCGCATACTGGCCCAGGATTTAGCAGAGGCTGCAAACGCAAACTTTGCATCTGTGCTCACCGACAAGAGCATGGGGTCCTACACATACTGATTGAGAGACCGCGCACACAGTACATCGTGCTCAGAGGATGACATGCTAAGGTTAATGTAAAAGATACTCACCCTGAGGATCCGTGTCAGGCCGTTGAACTTTTTCCTGCACTGCGTGGTTGTCCTGGGCACCGTGTTCCTCGCAGACACATTCTGTGCCACCTCGATCCATAATCGGTGAATCGTTTGCTGCTGTGGCCATCTGAGGATCAAGTACTGTTCCCCTGCCTCCCACTCCCACTCCGCCGCGTTGGAGTCGGCCTCCTGGAATTTCAGGCCGAATATACTTATGCTTATGCTTATGGTGGTGGAAAGGGTGGGGGTTACTTTATGAAGTACATCCCCTACTAACAAAGTATTGTTCTCCTTTAACTGGAAGTCTGTGGGTTGACTAGCTTCTCATTACCATGAATTATGAGTGAGGATCATTACTGTTGACCTGGACCCAATTGATATGCCATACCTAACAGTGCTGACTATTATTACTGCAATGTGACTCAATGTTGCTTCCTTGATGTAGCGTAAGATCTAATTCCTCTTCAAACCCTCAGTGGGTTTCTGACACTGATGACTCAATGCACACTGACAGTTACATCAGGAATATCTAATTTTTATAACAGACCTGAATCATTTACTTGGACAAATTGGAACTTTCACTATGAGAAGGCCACATGGGTGCAAACTGCATGTACAGCAGGATGGAGGGTTGATTGACAAATTACTCAATAACTTCACTGTGTAGTCGTATTAAAGTATTTCAGAAGTCGCTGAACATTGAATCTGCCGAACAGAATAAGCCCAATGAGATGATTTCTTTCAAGACTTGGCTCAGTTAATGTCTCCCATGACACCTGGATTCTGACTGGTTGACGTCATTACTTTTAAAAGTAAACTTTCCCTTTTGTTTTTATAGACAAGCCATATTCAGTTACCCTTTGTGGAGAAGGTTTTAATCTAGGATTGTAAACTTGGCATTCAGGGGCATCAGTTTAACATTGATGCACCCATTTTCTGGGTGTAAAACGGACACAATGATAATCAATTTAGCAGGGCAGAGGTGTCCAGGCCACTGCTAAATTGTCGAGCCCTTTTTTAGGCAGCTGATGAGCGCAGATCGCATTTCAATATAGAAATGTGTTCAGTTTCAACCTCTATTCCTAAATCCAGTTAGACTAATTTGAGCTGGCACTGCCCAAGCTCCGACTCATATTTATGGGTCTTAACGGGCGTAACCAGCCGTCCTTAAAGAAGGTTGCTCAAAAAAAGGCCCTAAAACATTGAAAAATTTTGTTTTTGTGGAGTTGGAACAGCTGCTGGCCCATCGTCACCCCTACCCCCACCCACCCACGGCATCCTCCCCACCCCCCCCATCCCGACCATCTCCTTCCCTCTGCAGCTTTATCCGTGGACCTTGGCCTGTCGAACTTGTTTAGGCCTCGACTGGCGAGCTGTGTCGGGACGGCCAAGTCTTGTCTGCAGCTCTCCAGAATTATGACAGTGAGGCCCAATGGCCAATTTAGGACAGTCCTTGGGCTTTAGAATTGCGCCCGGTTTTGGATGCCTTTATTTGAGCAACCTCCTTTAAGGACGGCTGGTTAGGCCCTTTAAGACCCATAAATATGAGTCGGAGCTTAGGCAGCGCCAGTTCCAACTAGTCTAACAGGATTTAGGAATGGGGTCGAAATTGAACACATTTCTATATTGAAATGCGGTCTACGCTCATCAGCTGCCAATTTCTAACCTCCCCAGTCTTCCAAAAAGCACTTGGATGTCAACACATTTGCACATTGTCCTCGCAGTGTATAGAGATCTCTGATCCCCATAAATCTGCCTGCCTTGGTATTACTTATAGGTCTAGGATCCTGAAACAGGAGACTGTTGATTTTTCCATGTCAACTTCACAGGAGTTCAGTATTGGATTCAAATGTGGACATTGTTTTATATAGTACTGTAATGATGTCTTGCCTTGCCCCTAGATGTCACTAGTAAAGACTCAATGAGCGAGGAGTCTAGAATGAGGATCGTAGATACAAGATTTTATGGAAGAATTGAGACAGGGAACAGGAGAAACCTTTTTTACACAGACGCTGCGAAATGCATTATTCGAGTTTGTGATTAGAGCAGAGACCACATCAAAATTTAAGCACAGGTTGGATAGGTGGTTGTGAATAAAGGGAACAGTGCGGGAATATGGGATTAGAACCACTGTTCATGTGGAAGATGAATAACAACACGGACTGGTTGAGCCGAACAGCCTGTTTCCATGTTGTCATTTCTATATAATTCTATCGATGTAATGTTTGCGTGAAGAGAGCGCACTGTATAACCTTGTGATTTTCCATTGGACTGAATTTGGTTTCCTTATTGCTTTAATATACATAAGACACGGGTAATAGAAACTCGATGCCAGTTAAAAATTGAATTGCTGAATTTATTCATAAGTCTCGGAGCTTAGGCTTATCGAAGCATGCATTCATTTACTTGCCGAGAATTGACATACTGTCACAACAGTTGGTGGAGCATTCAATGAAAGTGCAATTTCTACAGAGGCACAGTAATAAAAGGGGGGCAGGGATCAGAAAGAGGTCTCCCAGGAATCAGAAAATAGATCAAAGCCGCAATTGTAATAGGTGGAAAAGTGCCCAGGTTTTATTTATGATTTGGCTGAAGAGAAGAATCTCAGTTATCACACACCATAGCAGGAGTCTCACAGACCGTATGCTTCTCCTATGTAATTCATCTAATTAATTATTAATTTAAAAAGTCACAACTGACAGATGGGTTCATTCGATGTTTGTCTTACATTGATTTGTATTGTTTTCCCTTTGTGGGTATTACCATCTAATATTTGCCTCTTTTTAGTCCCCTTCTGATTTCCTTGTGTGCTGCCTCCTAGCAGCAGAGTAAGTGAGCAGTTCGTTTTCACTTCCAGTTGAGTGCCAGAATATAGCTGAGTGCCTATGTCTTGTCATCTTCTCCACGATAACAGGGAAAGAACCAAGATGGCCCCAATGTTTCTCCTTCCCCCAATCGCCCCGGCAAACATCAGGTGGTGCTCGACTCCAAAGTTGTGGGCTGCGGCTGTATTTCTTGGTTCAGCTCATTATCGTCGTATGAACAAACGGCTCAAATGCCTCAACTAGACCAAATGAGTTCCTCCTACAGCAGAGATCAGTCATGTTCTACATCAGCAATCTACATCTGTAAAGGAATTATTCCTCTGTAAAGTCCAAATCATCATCATCATCAGAGGCAATCCCTCGAATCGAGGATGACTTGCTTCCATGTCAAAAAGTTCACAGGTGTTTCAATGAAGGACCTAAAATTCCAGGTACCAAACTAAATCTTGAGGGGTGGAAGATGGCTGTGCGTGGATTTTTTTAACGTGTGGTGGCCGTTGCACACCAGCCACCACACGGGCTTGATAGAGCTTGGTCTTGGTCCAGTAGCAAGGATTAACCAAGACGGACCTAGTGCGCACACACATCACAATGTGGGCTGGCTTGTGTTGCCCCTGAGCCCTCAGCTCTTCTGGGCCCCGAACTCATGCCTCTCCTGGGCCCCGACCACATCCCTCTACAATCTCTCGCCGCTCCTTCGCCCTGACCTCGCTGCTCCTGCTGTATCTGCCCATGCTCCAATCACCGCGGTCCAAATAACTGCATTGTGGTTGACAAGATACCTGTGGCTAGCAGCACATCTCCTGCAATGTGCTGGTGTCCAGCATCTCCTTCCTCCAGGCAACACGTGTTCAATAGTCCCCGAAAGATAGACCCCATTGTATTGGGTAAGAACCTGACCACGAAATACCCCGTAAAATCCCTTGATCCCACACACTGAAGGCTAAAGATTTGGGTCAAAAACATTATGATTCACTGCCATTTTTAAAAGTGCTGCAATTCAGTAGTGCAAACAGTGGCTGGTTGTCACTTTAAACTTCTGTTTTCAGGCACTGTCAGGTAACCTGTAACGCACTCTTTATATGGGCATGCTCCAGACCTGAGCCACGGACAGAATTAGGTCATGTTTCAATGCCAATTGCTTGTTACCGCAGCAGCTGGGCGCGATACACCATCCTCCTACCCATGGCATCAGCGGAAATACATGTTGAGCGTTAATGGGATGGAAGCCAGGTGTGAAGCATCTCCACTCGTTTCTCCTCGGCCTGAAATCTCTGAAAACAGATGTAGACGGGGCTTTGATGCCTGAAAGAGTGGTCGCTACCCCTACACTCAGAGAAAACAAAACTTCTCCCCTCAAGATGGCAACTGGGGACATGAAGTCATCTCCAGCTGATGACTGGAAGAGGAGAATGGAGTGACGTTGGGTATCCTCGCTAATCACAGGGCAAACCTGGTTAATATGGTCATGTGGGGAATAAACGTGGAGATGAAGGCACATTTTAAAAGGAAAAAATGTAGGAGTAGGCCATTCTGCCTCTCAAGCCTGTTCTGCCATTCAGTGAGATCATGGCTGATCTGTGTCCACCTGCCTTAGTTCCATATCCTTTTATGGCCTTGGCTAGTAAAAGTTTATCGATTTCAGATGTAAAATTATTAATTGAGCTTGCATCTATTGCGTTTTGTGGGAGAGGGTTCTGTTGTTTTCTTAGATGCTCTAGTAATGACTCCACGAGGCAATGTGTTGTACTTGCACTGAGGTGACCTTAGTCCTTTATTTGTGAACTCCAGAGTGAGGATCACACCTGGTGGCTTGCCTTTTATACTAGGGCAGCCATACCTGTACAGGTAACCTACAAGTCTCCCACTGCTGTGCCCTCTGGTGGCACACCTTGTGATAGTACCAACAGTAGCCATGTAGGATACATGACATCACTCTCCCCTGAGCCTTTAGTGCAAATCCCGCCTCTGCATTGACTGTGCTCTGGGCTTAGCTCGATGTGGGCTCTATCCGGTTGACCCTTGGCAGGTCGTTTCAATCTTGGGTGCGTGTTTGGTGCAGTAGCGTGCTGGTGGTTGCTGTTTGTGTGTGTCCCTGACCACTCTATTCTCCTCACCCCCACCCCCCCACATATAGATTATGCCGGCGGCTCATAGCATTCATATACATTCAAGTTCAGGAAAACATTACATTTGTGGTTCCATTGTGAGACACGTACGTTAGACTGGTGAGATGCCTTATTGATGCAGTGACCGGTGCTTGAGGACAAACTAGTACCAGGGCTGCTGGATTGAGTCCCTGCAGTCTGATGCGGCGCGGTGCCCAGTGCTGACAGTAGAAACCCGGTTGGCTCGAGTTGCCTGCTCTTGGGGCTGTTGCCATGGTCCCCAGCGTCAGGCCGGTTCACAGATGTTTGTGACCTCCCTGTCCTTTCTTTGCACCTTGGGTCGCTGCTGCTTCCTGAGGAGCTGTCGCCTAGCAGTGCACAGGAAACTGCTGACTCGCTGGCCTGGACGTTGTTTGGTTTGGGATCCTGGCTGGTCCCGGTCCCCTTTGGGGGAACTGTGGCAGGTGACCCTTTGTCTACGGGTATGGCCTTGGTGGCGATAGGGTCTGGTGACTGCGCCTTGGCACAGTCTGCTCCTTCAGGCTCGTGGCGGTTGGTGCCATCAGATGCCTAAGAGGTGGAGCCGATCAGGGGCAGGGTATCGATACTGGTGCCATTGTCCTGCTGAGGTCACTTGCTCTGCAGCTCGTGTGTGTTGGCTGCTTGTGGCCATACTCCATGGTGCATAACTCTGGTCCCCGGGACGCAGGCTACAGCATTAGGTAGCTTGCTGGACATGTGTGCTCCCGATGGATGTTTGCCCGCTGCATTGCCTGCATGCAGTTGAAATCCTGCATCACACAACTTTTCATTACTTATGATGGACACTCTGTGGGTCCGATTGCGATCGCGCTGGTTGTATGTGCACAATTCAGATCATCAATTACACATTTTACATAATCGCGCGACTTTTCCTTGCTGGTTGCATGTACACAATTCAGATTATCACTTACACATTTTACATAATCGCGTGACTTTTCCTCACTGGTTGCATGTACACAATTCAGATTATCACTTACACATTTTACATGATTACACATTTTCTCTCTGACTTACAGTTACTATTACATTGCTTGAGTGTGTGGAACTGTCCCTTTAATTGTGGGTTGCAGGCCTCCTTTAAGAGAGTTTTGCTTTCTTTAACCCAATCCGCTTCTCCGTTTGGAGCCACGTGTTGCTCCAGCAGTGCTGCACCTTGTGGTCTGGCCACGGCCATCTTTTTCTTCTGCGCCTCACCTCGTGGTTTGGGCGCCATCTTTCTTCCATCGATGATGTCGACTGCGGTGATCCACTTCTCCCCAGGTTCTGCCTCCGAAGCTGGGAAGTCGCCTCTGGATCCGATTTTCTTCCTCTGGAGTCCTGCCACTGGAGCCTGAAAGGTGCGTTCGGGTCGTCTCAGCTGGATCATCTCCACGCAGTCGTGCTGAGTGGTCTGTGTCTCGGGTGCTGTGCTGGTCTGCTCTCGGGTGCCGGGTCCACTCTCAGGTGAGGGCTTGCTTTGCCTCTGAGCGCAGAGGGCTTCGATCGCTGGAGGGGTGAAGTCTTCCCACTTCCAATGGATCTTCTCCATCCACCTTCTGCCGAGCAGCGTTGGTCCATCACCTGCAACAATCCACAGAGGTAACTTGTGCACTACGCCATCATGGAGTACCTTTACATTCGCGCTACCAACGACTGGGATAATTTCATCGGTGTAGGTGCGCAGCTTTGCCTGAACCAGGACCAACTTGAGTCATTCAGCTTGATTGTCCCATAGCCTCTCAAAGGCTTCTTGATTCATCACTGACTGGCTTGCCCCCGTGTTCACTTCCATGAAGACAGGAACGCCATCAATCTCGATTTCCATCTTCAGCGGGGATCATTCGGTGCAGGTAAACATGCTATGTACCTCCCCGTGGGGCTGAGCTGCCTCTCTGCCTATTGATTCATAACCCACGCTGGATTCCTGGCCATCTACAGACTTCATCAACAAAGTGAGTCATATTTCTCTTACACATTCGCTGGAGGTGGCCCTTTGTGCTGCAGCTTTTGCATACATAGTCTTTAAAGTGGCACTGGTGAGCCCTGTGATTCCCTCTGTAATGCCAGCATGGAGCTAATCGATTAGCCCCCCTCGGACTCTGAGCTAAGGGACTCGGGGGGCCTGTTCTCTCTTCCCTGAGAAGATTCACGTTCTACATTCCAGCCTCTAAACGGCGCCACTCTGTGCACAGTACTTGCCGGGTTTGAGTCCTGAGGGCGAGTCATCTGCCTAGAGCCGCAGGTCGAGGTCATGAATGCCTGGCTCACAGAGATGGCCTTCTGCAGTGTGACTGTGGTATCCGCCGACAGTAGCTTATGAAGAAGGCCCTCATGGTCAATTCCAATGACAAAAATGTCCCGCAGCGCTTCGTTGAGGTGATTGCCAAACTCGCACGGTGTCGCCAGCCTCCTGAGGTCTGCGGCGGCGTACTTCGCGACTTCCTGGCCTTCGGGCCGTCGGTGGGTATAGAACCGGTATCTGGCTGTGAGGATGCTCTCCTTGGGCTTGAGTTGCTCATGGATCAAGGTTACGAGCTCTTTGTACATCTTGGTTGTTGTCTTCGCATGTGCCAGCAAGTCCCTGATGAGGCCATAGACGGTGGGCCCACAACTGGTTAGCAGGATAGCGCGTGCTTGTCAGTCAGTGTGGCCTGGTCATTTCCTGCCAGGTCGATTGCTGTGAAGAAATGTTCGAGCCTCTCACAAAGGCGTCATCACCATCGGCGAACTGCTGTACGTACCAAGGGTAGCCATTTTCGCGTGAAAGTTCGTAATCTCATTGCCAATTGTTGTGTCCTTAGATGCTCTGATAATGACTCCACAAGGCAATGTGTTGTACTTGAACTGTAGTATCCTTAGTCCTTTATTGATAACTCCAGAGTGAGGACCACACCTGGTGGCCTGCCTTTTATACTAGACCAGGCACACCTGTACAGGTAACCTACAAGGCTCCCACTGCTGTGCTCTCTGGTGGCACACCTTGTGATAGTACAAACAGTAGCCATATAGGATACATGACAGGTTGCACACTTCTACCCCCCTTTGTGTGAAGAAGTATTTCCTAATTTCCCTCCTGAATGGCCTGACTCTGATTTTAAGGTTATGTCCCCATGTCCTAGACTGCCCCACCAGCAGAAAACGTTTCTCTCTATCAACCCTATCAATTCCTTTCAAAATAGTAACACTGCAATCACATCACCCCTTAACCTTCTAAATTCCAGGGATTACAAGCCCAGTTTACGCAATTTCTTCTCATAATTTAACCCTTGGAACCCTGGTAATATTCTGGTGAATCTGTACTGCAATCCTTCCAAGACCAATATATCCTTTCTAGGTGCGGTGCCCAGAACTGTACACAGTACTCCAGCTGTGTTAGAAGAGGATAGGATCCAATCTTTACGAGCAGAAGACCTGGGACTACACATTGTGTGAGGTTGATTGGCTAAAAGCTTAGGACAGAAGTGACAGCAGCTGTGATGTTCCGCTCACACTGACGAGGAGCCCTGTTTGACCTGTAGCGACTGAGCACAATTTTATTGTTCACTCACAGGATGTGGGCAGCGCTGGCAAGGCTGGCATTTATTGCCCATCCCTAATTGCCCTTGAGAAGGCAGTGGTGAGCCGCCTTCTTGAACCGCTGCAGTCTGTGGGGTGAAGGTACTATCACAGTGCTGACTTTGTTGTACTGATTTTTACAACTGTGGATCGCTAGGCCATTTCAGAAAGAAGTTAAGAATCAACCACATTGCTGTGGGTTTGGAGACACATGTAGACCAGACCGGGTAAGGACAGCAGATTTCCTTGCCTAATAGACATTAGTGAACCAGTTGGGTTTTTCTGACAATCCGGTAGTTTCATGGTCACCATTACTGATACTAACTTTTTAATTCCAGATTTATTTAATTAACTAAATTTAAATTCTCCCAGCAGCCGTGGTGGGATTTGAACTCACGTCTCCAGATTATTAGTCCAGGCCTCTCACACAAAAAGCAGTAGATGCTATATCAGAGTGCAAGAAGTCCATTACCAACCAGTCCTGGAACAGCTTAGCTTCCAGCTTGGACCAAGTTGAAAAATAACGTAACTCAGCAATTTATGAGCAGCATCACTTTGTTAATTCTTTATCATCTTTTTCATCATTATCAACAACATCATCAATAACATTTTGCATTTATATAGTGCCAATTCCCCCTCTTCCCTGAATTGGATCCATAGTGGCCAATTGCAGCACTTCCCTGCCCCCAATGACTTGCATTAAACTGGCATTATCTTTTTTTTCCTTTATAATGTTTAATCCCTCTGAGTAACAGTTAAAAAAAAAACATTAGCGAATGAAAAGTTACCTCAGGTAAGTTCACAAAAACAGCCCCACCTGTCACGTGGACAAATTTGAAAGTACTTCTCAGGCACTGGAAGTGATCAATATTTTCACAGCATTTCTTCTTGAGGTTAGTGATATAATGCACTCTCACATCCTGGCTACATTAATTCCCTGCAACATGTGAACTAAAATTTCCCACTATAGTATGAATCATATGGTTCACTCACAGGATCCAATTGTATGGTTCAATCAATGCCATGTCTATTATAAAGGAATGTGCTTCAAGGCACCAATACATCACAGCACTCTCATGACATTGATATATGATGTTGATCAACTGAACGTCATCTCAATACGCTTTTTTGATTATTGATTCTTGAGATGTGGGCGCCACTGGCAAAGGCGGCGTTTAGTGCTAATAGCTCGTTGCCCCTGAGAAGGTGGTGGTGGGCCATCATCTTTCTATGGGTGGGCCGCTGCTGTCTGTGGGGTGAAGGTGCTGTTGGCTAGGGAGTTCCAGGATTATGACTCAGTGGTGTTACATGTCCAAAACAGGATGGTGTGTGACTTGGAGGGCAACTTGAAAGTGATGGTAGTTCCATGCACCTGCTGCACCAATCCTTCTAGGGGGTGGAGATCGTTGGTGCTGCCAAAGTGGCCATGGCGAGTTGCTGCAGTGCATAGAGGACACACTGCAGCCATGGTACGCTGGTGGTGGAGGGGGTGGATTTTAGGCTAGTCGATGTTACCATATAACGCACTTCCCTTCCCCACCCCCCCAATGCACAACCTCGGGATTGCTAGTCTAGTACCATAAACACTAGGTTACCGTACCTGACCCAGTTCTAGCATTATTTTCATTGATTGGCCATCCACTATTCCCTGTAAAGTACCCTTTTTGAAAATGGAATTCATGAAAATCAATGAAGTGTTTCAGGGCAACTGCCTAAAATGTTTATGCTGTTGAATCGACCCCAGTTACCGTAATACAAAGGATATTTTGCTCCATCATACATCTGTTCTGATTACCAGAATTCAGCAGATGCAGAAAGCACTGCCTGTCTAGTGTGAAAGAAGCCATATGGATCATTTCAGATGGAATAAATTGAAAATGAAAACAGAAGCAGTCACAAATTAGCAAAAGGTAACCACAGCAGATGCTTCAGCTGTCAATCATCTGCTCGAGATGGTGTATTCCTCTAAATCAGAGGATTGAAGGGTAGTGGAGTAGGCTGCATGGAGCTAATGCTACATTCACTATGAGCATCCATCCTTTTGAAAGCTGGGCTGCTGGCTGGGAGCTACTGTGTCACAATATTACAATACATGAATCTAAGGAGTGGCATTGGTTCTGCAGAAAATCGAAGACTAGCTTGGCCACCTTCTAGTAGAAGGAAGCTGCATTTCTTGAACATGTATTTACAATCCATATGCCTCTAAAAACAAGGAACTGTCAAAGTGCAAATAAAAACTGAATTGAGACATGCAAATGGCAATTTAAAATTTGCATAATCTCGATGGCCGCGTATATTCTACATTAGTAACAAACGTGTGTTTATTTTACTTATTATACTAGCTGGTCGCTTGTGCGTTTCTCAAGGCAAGTCAAGGATATACTGCATTATTATATAATAATCAAATATTAGAAGTAAATGGAATATAATTCCAATGACAATTTAGATGTAACTGTTATCTGTGAAATTTGCTTGGGCAATAGTGATGGATCAGAAGTGCAGTCAAAGGTAACAGAGGATTCTGTAAAGGCATACTGGGTCACAAAGGAGGGGATGTAACTTTATTTGTAAACTTGTGATTGAAGAAGAGGATATTGGTTGGCTGGAGAGGGTTGAAATGGGTTGGATGCAACTAGAATGTCCAAAGCACTTTGCCACCAATGAATTACTTTTTACATGTAGTCATTTTTGTTTTGTAGGCAAACGTGGCAGCCAATTTGCACACAGCAAGATCCCACAGCAATGAGATAATTAACCAATTAATTTGTTTTATTGGTGATGATTGTGGGATAAATGTTGGCCAGGACACAGGGAGAATGCCTCTGCTCTTCTTTGTGTAGTGTTATGGGATCTTTTACAACAGTGTGACAGTATCTCAATGTAACATCTCATTTGAAAGATAGCACAAGCAACAATTCAGTACTGCCCCAGTACTGCACTGATGTGTTAGCCTGAACTACATACGTGGGTCCTGCAGTGAGGCTTGAACCCATTGGCTGGAATTTTGCTTACCCGGGCAGGTCGAGTATGGGGGTTCGCCGTGCCAGGTCGCGACACCGTTGTTGATTCCATCCCGCTCCTCAGACCAACTTTGCGTTAATGGGGCCTATAAGCCCGCCCAGCGCATTACCCGGCCCTATTAAATGGTGCTGGTCTGATGACGTCATCAATGACACGTTTTCAGCTGAGATATTTAAAGGAACCATGGCCACATTACATTTGAAGGTTCATCTAGGAGTGCGCAGGTAATATACTGCATCATTGGAGTAGTGCAAACATTTGCAGAGATGACTGCACAGAGACAGAGGGCTGCACCCAGGTTCCCCGATTACCCCCCCCCATATGCTTGTGGAGGGAGTCAGAGCAAACAGGGAGGTCCTCATCCCTTTTAATTGGCAGAAGAGACCTCCGCAGGAGACCAAAAGAGCCTGGGGCTGAAATTTCCCCTCCCCTTATGGTCTGTTACCGCTGGAAATCGGCGGTCACACTGCGGAGTGCAATGGCTGCCGATTTTTCATGTAATGGCCGCCATTTTTAAAATTCTGCTCCTGCGGTATCCCGGCAGTGACCCACTCCCCCGCCCCCTCCCCCACCCCCCATCGCTCCACTGCTGCCGATCCGTCCTAAGTACATCATAAGAGTGCGCACCACCGATATTCCCCCCTCAATGGCGAAATTCCGCTGAAAAAAATCTTGCTCCCGCCGCACGGTGCCAAAAGCTACTTTATTTTGCTGGTGCAGTGAGGTTGTAGTCCTTGCAAAATGGCGGTGTGGCTCCCATTAAAGGGAAGGACCTACTGCCACTGCAGTCATGTTTTTTTTTGTTGGCTGACTGTCATGTCGGGCCGACAATTATGTCCCTGGGTTCGGTCGGGCCGCTAACAGGTAGCCTGGCACCCCTCTTGGGTACCAAGCTGCTGGTCCAGCCAAAAACCCAGTGGGCCTAACTTAAACAATCGCGCAGGCTCTCCCCTTTAAGTGAAGGGGAGAGCCATGGTGACGCGGCACCTTGATGACGTCATCAGTGCCACGCCCTCAACTTCCGCCCCTCTAGTGTGCCCACCGCTGCACTACCGCCCCCATATGACCGACTTCCGCTCCGCTGGGAAAAAAAAACAATGAGTGGAATTTCGCTCAAGAGGCCACTGCGTCCATCGCGCCGGTAAAAACAGCTGAAACAGGGTAGGTGCACCGTGTTTCCAGTGGTGGGCAATTTCGGCCCCCTGGCCCCAAAGAGCTGAGGAGGTCAACAACAGAGATGTTGTGAGGAGGACCCAGGTGTAGTGCTGCAAACATTTCAATTATCTCATTAGATCAGGAAAGGTGAGTATGAAGCAACACTCAACTTCATCCTGCTGAGCCTCTCATCACATCCCCATCTCTCTGCCTTTCCAACCCTACTCCTGCACATCCTTACTCACATCAACATACCTTGCAAGTCCACCCATCCCTCTATCTCTATCTAATTCTTACATCCCCATCTGACTAGCCACTTGGTTTCGGCACCCCACTCCATCATAGTCTCTCTCTAAAGATATAACCTATCCATTCCTCACACTCATTCCATGACTCTCACTCAACATTCTCTTCTTTCCCTCCTTACAGGAAAAGAGAGCCCACAATAAGAGGGAGAGGGAGAAAACCAGAGGTGGAACGCCATCATTGGTGACCGATAAGGGAATAAGAGGTTATGGGGAGCATGCAGGGAAGTGGACCTGAGTGGATCGGATCAGCCATGATTGTATTAAATGGCAGAGCAGGTTAGAGGGGACATATGGCCTACTCCTGCTCCTATTTTTATGTTCTTATGTGACCCTAACATCAGCAGAGGAGGCTGTTTCGGGAGTCGCCGATCAGCTGGAAGTGGGAGACGGAGATAGCGAGACATCTCAGCAACCTGGTGACAGAATTACATCTCATACAGCTACATGGCATACATCAGTCCCTTATATGAGACTGATGTCAGCAGTCACTGAATAGTCATTATGTGCATAATGGTATCTGTACCCATTATTCATATGACATATCTAACTCATCTCTTTACTCTCCCACAGGTCCATTAAGAACCCCCCCAGTGTCCTGGAGGAAGAGGAAGACAACTCCTCAACGCAGCCTCCAGCTTCGGAGGGCACACCTTCAACAGACATAGTTGCACCCAGCACCACATTGGTGGGTCCCACACAAGATAGAGCAGTGTTGTCACCTGGTGTCTCACAACTCACAAACGAGCAAGAGAAGATGGTGGAGCCAGGTCAGCAGTGGAGGGCGCAGGACATTCCCAGCTCTGCTCAGCTGCATGCAGGCACTGAGCCTTGGGGACCATCCAGAAAGAGGGCATTCCTGCAAGTGCAGCAAAAAATGCAGGAGACTTTACAGGTTTTGCAACCGTGATGTCTACAAATGTGCAGAGAATGGAGGAGCCCATCTCCAACATGAGCATCACTGTGTCACAGGCGATGGCTCTTCCATGGAAAGGATGGCCACCTACATGGAGCAGCTAATGCGCCACTCACAGGAACACATGGAGAATAGATGGCAGAGACTCATAGACCACCTCTCCAGCTCCTTGCTAGCAGGAAAGTGCAGATGGCCCATGACAGGGACGATGGTGAGAGGGGACATGGAAGTGGGGGCTCCTCTCAAAGCGCGCTCACTTCACCCCCCATTGCCACTCCCTCAGTCGGAGCCCTAGTTGCCTCTGTGGACAGCAATGGCCGAATCTGCCCCTGCACAGTCGCAGGAGGGGTAGACTTTAGCGGGGCCCTCACAGGCTGCAAAACCAGAAGATGTCCGCCAAGAGGGTCTAAGCAGTCGCAGCAGGGAAGTGAGAAGGCTATTTTACCTCTTCTGATGTCACGGGGTAGCACCTCATAGAAGCACATGTAAGAGAAAGATGACACACAAGTAGATGCACAAGGGTAAGCATTTTGGTATTTAAATAACTGTTTGTGTTAACCTTCCATTCCTGTAATGTCATACATAAAAATCTTTACTTTCACCATGTTCTGGTCTTGGACAAATTTGTGTGTGGTATATTCTCTACGACATCACAAATACACACACTTACAAAATGGCTTCAACTCAGGAACTTGTCAGGTGACCTGACTTTTTTTTATTGTACATGAGCAATTGCATTACCACAGTAGTCCACTAGGTGGGTCAGTAGTCTACTAGATGGGGCTATATATTACAGTGTGCACCTTTGGAAGTGGCTTAGTGAGTTAGAGTGAATGATGAGACATAACGTTACCTCCAGCAATGGTGGACAGTGTGAAAGGAATAGTTTGGTCATTGTAGGGGTGCTTGATGGTTTTGCTGTCGGGTGCTGCCAACCTGTTTCAGCATGTGGCCGCCATATATGTGTACTGTGTAAAGTTAAGTAAATCTGGCCATGATGAGCCCATCCCTGGCCTCGCGGGCAGCAATGTGCTCGGGTGCTGGTGGGAACTGGACCGCTGGTTCCTCCTGCTCCACCTCGTCTTCCAGTTGATGCTCCTCATCCTCCTTCTGCTCCTCCTCCTCCTCTGAAGAGCCTGTGCACTCAGTGACTTGCTCCTCATGCAGTGCTACTCCTTGCTGCTGTGCTATGTTGTGCAGGGCGCAGCAGACCACAATGATTCTGGAGATCCTGGCTGGGGTACTGCAGGGCTCCTCCAGATCTTTCAAGGCATCTTAAACACATTTTTAGCATGCCTATTGTCTGCTCTAGGACACATCTGGTGGACGTGGTTTTCATTATATCTTTCCTCAGCATCATAGCTGGCCTCCTCAAGAGTCACGTCTTCAGTGGATAGACCTTACTTTCAAGCAGCCAGCTGGAAAGTCTGTTTGGAGGAGCGAAGCGGTGAGGGGGGCTGGACTGGTGAAGGATGAATGAGTCATGGCAGCTGCCAGGGAATTTGGCGCACACGTGCATGATGATCTTCCTATGGTTGCAGACCAGCTGCACATTGAGGGAGTGGAAACCCTTGCGGTTGACAAAGACTGCTGGGTGATGATGGGGTGCTCTAATGGCCATATGCATGCAGTCGCTGACGCCCTGCACCCATAGGAAGTCACCTAGAGTGGCAAAGCCGAGTGCCCACACAGTAACATTGTCTTCGTCAGTGGCAAAGTTGATATAATTGGCTGACTTGAACAAGATCGGTGACCTGTGTATTCATCTGTGGGTGGCCAACTACGACATGTCGCAAATGTTTGCTGCAGATCCCGGGAAGGAGCCTGAGGCGAAACAGTTGAGGGTGCTGGTGACTTTGGCAGCCACTATTAAGGTGAACAACTGCTCTCTGAGCTACAGGTCTTGCTCCAATAATGTACAAATATCTGCAATGACCTGCCGTGATAGCCTGAACCTCCTTTGACACTGGTGCTCAGTCATGTTGAGGAAGCTCATCCTCTGCCCGTATACCCTGTGCTGGGGGAACCGCCTCGGGTGGTTGAGGAGAAAGTTGGTGGCGTTGTTGGTGCTGCTGGTGTTGGGGCTCATCGTGGTTCAATTCTTAGGATGAAGTGAGACAGTATAAACTACACCCAATCTGATGGAATAGATGAGAGGTCAAGTAGAGATGACAGAAACAATCTGTTAATGGTGAGAGAGGTTCTTCCAATGACGTGACACTGGATGGAGACTTTGCTGGAAACACTTGCAGCCTCCAGGAAGTTAAATCTGTGTTGGCAATGCAGTCAGCAACAGCTTCTGCCTGAGGAAAGTAATCAGCTGTGAGGTGGGAACTATTACAGTAAATTTCATGCTGTCAACTGATCAGCTGGATCAATGACCACTCAACTCCCGCCTCAGGTTGACGGATGTGGTTCTCGAGTTGTGCGAATCCCATGGTCATGCAGGGAAATTTGAAAGGTAGGCTAAAAAAGGCAGTTAAGCGTACCTGACCGTTCATGTCGCTTCTGCGCTGACAAACCCGCCTGAGGGAAAGGCGCGTGGGGGTGGGATGATGGCAGGTTCCCAACCCGCTCCACGATATTTCAATTTTCTCACCCAAGCCTCCTCCAATCGTGCCTGCATGGACCCCAGAAAATTACGGCCGTTGTCTTTGGACTCAGAGGTGAGAACGCAATGGTTTAGACCAAGTTTAGTGTGCTTACAATTGACATTACTGTAAGATTTGCCATTTACCTCAGAGTACTTCAAGAAATGGGCGAGACCACTGGCTCAAAAATGCAGTAGCTCATTGAGGTCCATATCTGTTTCCATGGATTGGAAGGTAGCTCATGAAGCTATTCAAGAAATAGAATTAATCGATTGATTTTGGTAGTAGGCAGGTTGTTGGCAAATATTCTACTCAGCATGATATATGATCATTTGGGGAAGTCGGCAGTTTTAGGGATTCACAACATTGCTACAAGAAATATTATTCCTGCCTCACTAACTTGTTTGAGGGATCGGTGCTGGGACCACAACTGTTTACAATATACATAGATGACCTGGAAGAGGGGACAGAGTGTAGTGTAACAAAATTTGCAGATGACACAAAGATTAGTGGGAAAGCGGGTTGTGTAGACGACACAGAGAGGCTGCAAAGAGATTTAGATAGGTTAAGCGAATGGGCTAAGATTTGGCAGATGGAATACAATGTCGGAAAATGTGAGGTCATCCACCTTGGGAAAAAAACAGTAAAAGGGAATAGTATTTGAATGGGGAGAAATTACAACATGCTGAGGTGCAGAGGGACCTGGGGGTCCTTGTGCATGAATCCCAAAAAGTTAGTTTGCAGGTGCAGCAGGTAATCAGGAAGGCGAATGGAATGTTGGCCTTCATTGCGAGAGGGATGGAGTACAAAAGCAGGGAGGTCCTGCTGCAAATGTACAGGGTATTGGTGAGGCCGCACCTGGAGTACTGCGTGCAGTTTTGGTCACCTTACTTAAGGAAGGATATACTAGCCTTGGAGGGGGTACAGAGACGATTCACTAGGCTGATTCTGGAGATGAGGGGGTTATCTTATGATGATAGATTGAGTAGACTGGGTCTTTACTCATTGGAGTTCAGAAGGATGAGGGGTGATCTTATAGAAACATTTAAAATAATGAAAGGCATAGACAAGATAGAGGCAGAGAGGTTGTTTCCATTGGTTGGGGAGACTAGAACTAGGGGGCACAGCCTCAAAATACGGGGGAGCCAATTTAAAACCGAGTTGAGAAGGAATTTCTTCTCCCAGATGGTTGTGAATCTGTGGAATTCTCTGCCCAAGGAAGCAGTTGAGGCTAGCTCATTGAATGTATTCAAATCACAGATAGATAGATTTTTAACCAATAAGGGAATTAAGGGTTACGGGGAGCGGGCGGGTAAGTGGAGCTGAGTCCACGGCCAGATCAGCCATGATCTTTTTGAATGGCGGAGCAGGCTCGAGGGTCTATATGGCCTACTCCTGTTCCTAATTCTTATGTTCTTATGTTCTTTAAGCAAGTGATCAGATTGGTGGATGAAAATGGTTTAGCTGATGTTGTATATCGACTTCCAAAATGTGTTTGATGAAGTACCATGTAATTAGTTATTCGTATCCGCAGGGTAATAGGACAGCTATTACATTGGATTGGTAGCTAATTGAAGTTACATAAGCAGAGTATTATTAATGGGAGCATGTATGATTGGGATGTGGTTATGATCAGAGTTTCACATTTCTCTGTATCGAGACCATTTCTGTATTATTTTCATTAATGATCTAGAGGCTGGTTTAATTGGAAGCACTATTAAATTTATGGATTATACAAAAATGTGTACAGGGGCTAGTAATTCAAATCAAATCAATAGGTTGCAGATAAGCTGGGCAAATGGGTCAGTGTGGGCAGGCCACATTGTCCGTATGCCCGACACGAGACTCCCAAAGCAAGCGCTCTACTCGGAACGCCTATACAGCAGGCGGGCAGAGGAAACGTTTCAAGGACACCCTCAAAGTCTCCTTGATAAAGTGCAACATCCCCACCAGAACCTGGGAATCCCTGGCCCAAGACCACCCAAAGTGGAGGAAGAGCATCCGGGAGGGCGCTGAGCACCTCGAGTCTCGTCGCCGAGAACATGCAGAAAGCAAGTGCAGACAGCGGAAGGAGCGTGCGGCAAACCAGGCTCCCCACCCACCCTTTCCTTCAACCACTGTCTCCCCACCTGTTACAGAGACTGTAATTCCCGTATTGGACGTACAGCCACCTGAGAATGCACTTTTAGAGTGGAAGCAAGTCTTCCTCGATTTCGATGGACTGCCTCTGATGATGATGATGAGTAATCGGTGTGCTGATGTTACACAAATTTAAATATTTTCATAGGTGAATATACTGCTGCCAGTAAGTCCTGCACATGGATGTGTATTAATGCAGGCAAAATCTGTCATACCCTGTCAGGTACTTTTCAATTAGATACCACCTCAGTAAAAAGGCAGATTAAAAACTAACCCACAATCTGCCATCAGCAATTTCAAAATAAGTACAGTGTGGATATGATGGATCTGAAATAAATTGAAATGTCTTCAAAACTAAGACACCTGTCTGGCCTCGCTGGTGTCTTAAGAATATAAGAACATAAGAAATAGGAGCAGGTGTAGGGCATTTGACCCCTCGAGCCTGCTCCGCCATTTAATAAGTTCATGGTTGATCCCATCATGGACTCAGTTTCACTTCCTTGCCCACTCCCCATAACCCTTTATTCCCTTATCGCTCAAAAATCTGTCTATCTCCGCCTTAAATATATTCAATGACCCAGCCTCCACAGCTCTCTGGGACAGAGAATTCCACAGATTTACAACCCTCTGAGAGAAGAAATTACTCAGTTTTAAATGGGCGGACCCTTATTCTGAGACTAAGACCACTAGTTTTAGTTTCCCCTATGAGTGGAAATATCCTCTCTGCATCCACCTTATCGAGCCCCCTCATTATCTTATATGTTTTGATAAGATCACCTCTCATTCTTCTGAACTCCAATGAGTATAGGCCGAACCTACTCAACCTATCTTCATAAGTCAATCCCTCATCTCCGGAATCAACCTAGTGAACTTTCTTTGAACTGCCTCCAATGCAAGTATATCCTTCCTTAAATATAGAGACCAAAACTACACAGTACTCTAGGTGTGGCCTCACCAATAACCTGTACAGTTGAAGTAGGAATTATCTGCTTTTTTACTCTATGCCCCTTGCAATAAAGGCCAACATTTAATTTGCCTTCCTGATTACTTGCTGTACCTGTATACTAATTTTTTGTGCTTCATGCACAAAGACCCCCAGGTCCCTCTGTATGACAACACTTTGTAATTGTTCTCCATTTAAATTATAATTTGCTTTTTTATTATTTCTGCCAAAGTGGATAACCTCACATTTTCCCACATTGTACTCCATCTGCCAAATTTTTGCCGTCACTTAGCCTGTCTATATCCCTTTGCAGATTTTTTGTGTCCTCCTCACAATTTGCTTTCTCACCCATTTTTGCATAATCAGCAAACTTGGCTACATTACACTCGGTTCCTTCATCCAAGTCATTAATGGTATGTATGAATAAAAAGTCTGACTGGATACTGTGAGCTCAAAGTAAAGTGTGACCGTAGTCTTTTATTGCAGGTCTCCAGAATGCATCTCTAGCCTGTGAGGCCTCCTTAAGTACCTGTGCTCCCAAGGAATTGTGGGATCCCTTGGGACTGCAGAGGATGAGCCCTCTGATGGCTATACAAGGTATATACAGGTTTACATATATAACAACGCTCCCCCGCAAAGTCAACAGTGTAACAATTTACAAGGTGAGCCGATCTGGGGCCTTTCTTTCCCTGGTTGATCATCTCGGTGCAAATGCTGGTTTTGGTGAATCGTTTGTTGCGCCCTCGCTGGGCTGCTCTGCAGCTGGCCTTGTTGGGCTGCCTGGTGTGGTGAGTCCTGCTCGGCTGTTGCGGGTGATGGGTTCTGCTTCGTGGCCAACCGTGGTGTCGGTTGCCACTGGAGTGTATGTTGGGGGGGTCAAAGAAGTTAGGGTCCAAAGTGGGTTGCTCAGGGTAGTCCGTGAATCTGAGTTTGATTTGGTCCAAGTGTTTCCGGTGAATGAGTCCATTTGAAAGTTTGACCCGAAACACCAGGCTCCCCTCTTTGGCCACAACAGTGCCGGGAAGCCACTTGGGACCTTGTCCATAGTTCAACACAAATACAGGATCATTGATTTCAATTTCATGTGACACATTTGCGCTATCATGATATGTACTTTGTTGAAGCCGCCTGCTCTCTACCTGTACACGAAGATCAGGGTGAACTAACGAGAGCCTTGTCTTAAGTGCCCTTTTCATGAGCAGTTCTGCAGGTGGAATCCCAGTGAGCGGGTAGGGTCTCATGCGGTAGCTAAGCAGGACTCGGGATAGGCAAGTATGCAGTGAGCCTTCTGTCATGTATGTAACCTTTATGTAACAACACTGCAATACTGTATATACTTAAGAAACGCACACCTTGACCACAGGGGGTGAACTTGTGGGAGACACTCCTCACCTGGTCATCAAGGTATATAAAGGGAGGTCCCACGCAGGGTCTTCACTTCTTGGTCCTGTGAATAAAGGTTCAGGTCATGGAGTGACCTTGTCCATAGAATATGCCTCATGTGGATTTGTGGTATTGTGTATGGACTTTACATTGGCGATGAGAAACGGGAATCAACGACCCACGAAAATGGCCACTGGCAGCACAGATGAGCAGTACTGTGTTGGTGAGGACTGGGACGATTTCATTGAGAGACTTCAGCAGCGTTTTGTCATGAAGGACTGGCTGGGAGACACAGCAGCCGACAAGCGAAGGGCTCATCTGCTGACCAGCTGTGGACCTAAGACTTACGCGCTCATGAAAGACCTGCTAGCACCCGAGAAGCTGGCGGACAAAACCTTTAAAGAGCTCAGCAACCTAACCGGTGGGCACCTCAAACCGGTGAGCAGCGTACACATGGCCCGACACAGATTCTATACCCACTGACGTCGGGAAGGACAGAGCATACCGGATTTCGTTGCAGACCTCCGGCGCTTGGCCAGCCTCTCTAAGTTCACAGATGCCTGCAGGGGGGAGATGCTAAGGGATTTCTTTATTGAGGGTATCGGTCAAGCTGGGATTTTCAGAAAGCTAATTGAGACCAAGGACTTGCCCTTGGAAGCGGTGGCGTTGATGGCTCAGACTTTTATGGCGGGGAAGGAGGAAACCAAGATAATATACGCGCGCAATTCTGCCTCCAACGTGGCAATGGATCAGGGAGTCAATATCATAAATGCAACACAGAGCCCCGCAGGCAGGCAAGGGCAGTTCGACACACACCAGGCAGCAATAGACCCAAGAGTAAGTCTCCAATAGAGACAATGGCAGACTGAACGGACATTTACGCCCCCCCCAGTGGATAATGCGGCCCGGGATGGGGCCATTGACACCCACTAACAGGGTGCTCAAGAGCAGTCAAAGGGACAATCAGTGAGGAATACCTTGTAACAACTCTTTTGTTCACAACAATGTAAATCTCAGTTCATGCTGGAGGTGTGGGGGCAGACATGCTGCCAGGACTTGCAGGTTTCAACAGTTCGTCTGCAGAAATTGTAACCTCAGTGGCCATTTATCCAGAATGTGCAGAAAGCCTGTAACCAGGCTAATATACGAGGTGGATGAACCAGATGAGGGGTCTGCGAGGCAGGATGACGCTTGGGGCAAATCAATGGATGCTGAAGTTCAGCGGGTTCATGTGGCAAACATTCACAGCTCATATACCAAAACGCCACCCATGATGATGAAAGTCCTTTTAAATGGCATCCCTGTACGCATGGAGCTGGACACAGGGGCCAGCCAGTCACTCATGAGTGTTCAACAATTCTAAAAGCTGTGGCCACTCAAGGCCAGCAGACCCAAACTAGAACGCATTGAGACGCAATTACGGACGTACACTAAAGAAATCATTCCAGTGCTAGGCAGTGCAATGTTGGCGGTCACACACAATGCATCGGTGAACCGGCTGCCGCTCTGGATTGTCCCGGGCAATGGTCCCGCACTGTTGGGGAGGAGCTGGTTAGCTGAGATGAACTGGAAATGGGGGAATGTACATGCCATGTCATCTGTGGAGTGAAGTTCATGCTCACAGGTCCTACAGCAATTTGAATCACTATTTCAATCTGGCGTCGGGACGTTCAAAGGTACCAAAGTAGTGATACATATCACCCCGGACGCCAGACCAGTGCACCACAAAGCCAGAGCTGTGCCGTATGTGATGCGGGAGAAAATTGAAAGCGAGTTGGACCGGTTGCTGAGAGAGGGCATCATCTCGCCCGTTGAATTCAGCAACTGGGCGAGCCCCATCGTTCCCATCCTAAAAGCAGATGGCTCGATCAGGATCTGTGGCGACTACAAGGTCACTATCAACCGGGTGTCCCTACAAGACCAATACCCGCTCCCGAGAGCGGAGGACCTTTTTGCCACGCTGGCAGGCGGCAAGCTGTTCACCAAGTTGGACCTCACTTCAGCCTACATGACCCAAGAACTGGCCGATGAATCTAAACTACTGACCACCATCACCACGCACAAGGGACTGTTTGTTTACAACAGGTGTCCGTTTGGCATTCGATCAGCGGCCGCGATTTTTCAAAGAAATCCTGCTTAAATCCATTCCCGGAACAATCGTATTTCAGGACAACATCCTCATCACCAGTCGTGACACCAAGGAACACCTCCACAACCTGGAGGAGGTGCTACGCCGACTGGACCGGGTAGGCCTTCGACTCAAGAAGTCTAAATGTATGTTTTTGGCTCCTGAGGTTGAGTTCCTGGGCAGGAGGGTTGCTGCAGATGGGATTCGGCCCACCGAATCCAAAACAGAGGCGATTCGACAAGTGCCCAGGCCCTGCAACACATCGGAGTTGCGTTCATTTCTGGAACTCTTGAACTATTTCGGGAACTTTCTGCCGAACTTAAGCACATTGTTGGAGCCGCTACACGTGCTCCTGCATAAGGGTTGCGATTGGTTTTGTGGGGGACTGTCAGGAACGGGCTTTCAACCGGGCACGGAACCTACTTTGTTCAAATAAGTTGTTGACCCTGTAAGACCCCCATAAGAAATTGGTTCTGACGTGTGATGCATCGTCCTATGGGGTTGGGTGCGTGTTGCAGCAGGGTAATGCTGAGGGCCAACTACAACCTATGGCTTATGCCTCCAGGTCGCTCTCTCAAGCTGAACGGGGATATGAGATGGTTGAGAAGGAAGCACTCACATGTGTCTATGGGGTGAAAAAGATGCATCAGTACCTTTTTGGCAGGAGGTTCAAATTAGAAACGGACCACAAGCCGTTAACATCCCTGCTGTCAGACAGCAAGGCTGTCAATGCCAATGCGTCAGCTCGCATACAGCGATGGACTCTCACGCTCGCTGCATATGACTACACCATCCGGCACCGGCCCGGCACCAGAAACTGCGCTGACACGCTCAGCAGGCTTCCACTGGCCACCACTGAGGAAAGCGCCGAGATGGTCATGGCTGTCGATGCCTTTGACAGCACAGGCTCCCCCATCACAGCCCGCCAGATCAAAATCTGGACCAACAGAGATCCCGTCCTATGCTTGATTAAGAAATGTGTCCTGACTGGGGATTCACATAGACTACGCGGGCCCGTTCATGGGAAAAATGTTTCTCATTGTGGTTGATGCGTACTCGAAATGGATCGAGGGCATCATTTTGAATTCGTGCAAGACATCCACCACTGTGGAGAGTCTGCACGCGGTCTTTGCGACCCACAGCTTGCCAGACATTCTTGATAGCGATAATGGCCCATGTTTCACAAGCGACGAATTCCGGGAGTTCATGTCGGGTAATGGCATTAACCATGTCAGGAAAGCACCGTTCAAGCCAGCCTCCAATGGCCAGGCGGAACGTGAGGTCCAAATCATAAAACAAGGCATGCTCCAGATTCAAGGACCCTCCCTTCAATGCCACCTATTGCGCCTCCTGCTGGCCTATAGGTCCTGACCACACTTGCTCACGGGAGTCCCGCCCGCGGAGCTACTGACGAAACGAACACTCAAAACTCGGCTGTCCCTCATTCATCCAGTCTTGTCCGACATTGTTGAGGGCAAGCGCCAGTCCCAAAACGAGTACCATGACCGAAATTCAAGGGGGAGATGTATAGAAATTGATGACCCCGTATTTGTTCTCAATCACGCTTTGGGGCCCAAATGGCTTGAGGGTACTGTAATAGACAAAGAGGGGAATAGGGCCATAGTGGTTAAACTTGACAATGGGCAGATATGCCACAAGCATCTGGACCAAGTAAAAAAAAAGGTTCAGCATGGACACAGGAATCTGAGGAAGATCATGAGATGGTATTCACACCACCGCCAGTGAACGAACAACAAGAACATTCAGCAGCATGCACAGTCTCTGCGGTCAGCCCAGACAAGCCAGAATCACCACAGGTGACAGACACGCATGCCAAGGTTCAACAACCAGAGCCCCAACTGCGTCGCTCCAAGAGAGAGCGTAGACCACCCGAGAGACTTAACCTATGATCCCAATAAGATGTTGAGGGGGAGGTGATGTCATGTATGTAACCTTTATGTAACAACACTGCAATACTGTGTATACGTAAGAAATGCACACCTTGACCACAGGGGGTGAACTTGTGGGAGACACTCCTCACCTGGTCATCCAGGTATATAAGGGAGGCCCCACGCAGGGCCACCACTTCTTGGTCCTGTGAATAAAGGTTCAGGTCATAGAGTGACCTTGTCCATAGAATGTGCCTTGTGTGGATTTGTGGTATTGTGTAAAGACTTTACACCTTCAGTTACCCTCTTCAAGCCCTGCTTGATAGTTGCACTGCTCTCTCTGCCTGACCATTGGATGCTGGTTTGAACGGGGCAGATGTAACATGTTTGATCCCATTAAGGGTCATGAATTCTTTAAACTCGGCACTGGTGAAACATGACTCGTTGTCGCTGACAAGGACATCAGGCAGTCCGTGCGTGGGAAACATGGCCCGCAGGCTTTCTGTGGTGGCAGCGGACATGCTTGCCGACATTATCTCACATTCAATCCATTTGGTGTATGCATCTACAACCGCAAGGAACATTTTACCCAAAAACGGGCCTGCATAGACGACATGGACCTGGACCACGGTTCGGAGCGCCAAGACCATAAACTTCGTGGCGCCTCCCTGGGTGCATTGCTTAATTGCGCACGTGTTACATTTGTGCACGCAGGATTCTAAGTCCGCATCGATACCGGGCCACCACACGTGTGATCTCGCTATCGCTTTCATCATTACAATGCCTGGGTGAGTACTGTGGAGGTCACTGATGAAGGTGTCCCTGCCCTTTTTGGGGACCACTACCCGATTACCCCATAGAAGGCAGTCTGCCTGAATAGACATTTCATCTTTGCGCTTTACCTCTTCCTGCATTTCCACTGGGACACTGGAACAGCTCCCGTGAAGCACACAATTTTTTACTTGGGACAGTAAGGGGTCCTGGCTCGTCCAGATTCTAATCTGTCAGGCTGTGACGGGTGATTGCTCACTCTCGAATGCTTCCAAACCATGACTAAATCTGCGGGCTGTGCCATTTCCACCCCCGTGGTGGGCAATGGCAGCCTACTGAGAGCATCGGCACAGTTTTCTGTGCCTGGCCTGTGGCGGATGGTGTAGTTGTATGCGGACAACGTGAGCACCCATCTCAGGATGCGGGCCGATGTATTCATATTTATCCCCTTACTTTCGGAAAAAATATATATAACTGCCTTATGGTCAGTTTCCAATTCAAATTTGAGCCCAAACCGATATTGGTGCATTTTCTTTACCCCATAAACGCACGCTAATGCTTCTTTTTCAATTGTGCTGTAGGCTCTCTCAGCCTTAGACAGACTTTTGGATGCATAAGCAACCGGTTGCAATTTCCCAGATTAATTAGCTTGTTGCAATACACACCCGACACCGTAAAACGACACATCACATGCTAGTACCAAGTGCTTACATGGATCATACAATACAAGCAATTCGTTTGAGCATAACTATTTCCTAGCTCTTACAAAGGCACTTTCTTGGCTTTTGCCTCATACCCATTTGTCTCCTTTATGTAGTAAGGCGTGCAGTGGCTCTAACAGTGTGCTGAGACCCGGTAAGAAGTTACCAAAGTAGTTCAAGAGTCCAAGAAACGACCGCAGCTCCGTCACGTTCTGTGGCCTCAGTGCGCTCTCGATTGTCTCAGTCTTCGAATCGGTGGGCCTGATGCCGTCCGCTGCAATTCTGCTCCCCAGGAACTCCACTTCAGGCACAGGAAAATGCACTTTGAGCATTTTAACCTGAGCCCCACGCGGTTGAGTCGACTAAGAACCTCCTCCAGGTTCTGCAGATGCTCGACTGTGTCCCGACCTGTAACCAAGATGTCGTCCTGGAAGACCACCGTGCGCGGGACCGATTTCAATAAGCTTTCCATGTTTCTCTGGAATATCACCGCAGCTGATCGAATCCAAAACGGGCATCTGTTATAAATGAAGAGACCTTTGTGCGCGTTCATGCAGGTGAGGCCCTTCGATTATTCCTCCAGCTCCTGCGTCGTGTAGGCCACGGTCAATTCCAGCTTCGTGAACGTCTTTTCTCCCGCCAGCGTTGCAAAAAGGTCATCAACCTTTGGTAGCGGATATTGATCCTTCAGGGAGAAACAATTGATAGTTACTTTGTAATCACCACAGATTCTGACGGTGTCGTCTCCCTTGAGGACTGGAACAATCAGACTCGCTGAACTCGATCGGTGAAATGATGCCCTCACGTTGCAGCCGGTACAGCTCGATCTCCACTCTTTCTCTCATCATGTACGGTACTGCTCTCGCCTTGTGATGGATGGGTCACGCCCCCTGAATTAGGTGGATCTGCACTTTTGCTCCTTGGAACTTCCCGATGCCTGGTTCGAACAGCGAAGGGAACTTGTTTAAGACCTGGGCACACGAAATGTCGTCAGCGGACGAGAGTGCTCGGACGTCGTCCCAGTTCCAGCGTATCTTTGCCAGCCAGCTCCTGCCGAGCAGCATGGGGCCATCGCCCAGTATCACCCAAAATGGTAGCTTGTGCACTGCTCCATCGTAGGAGACCTTTACAGTAGCACTGCCGATTACGGGAATCAGTTCCTTTGTGTAAGTTCTCAGTTTCGTGCGAATGGGAGTCAAGACTGGCCTTGAGGCCTTGCTGCACCACAATTTATCAAAGGTCTTTTTGCTCATAATGGACTGGCTCATGCCCGTGTCCAGCTCCATTGACACCGGGAGTTCATTTAATTCAACCTTCAGCATGATCGGGGCACACTTTGTGGTAAATGTGTGCACCCCATATACCTCTGCCTCCTCGGTCTGAGGCTCTGCTTCATTTTGATCCACCGTGGATCTGTCCTCCTCTGCAACGTGGTGGTTTTCAGGATTAACAGGGTTTGCAGCTCGCCTGCACATACGTTGGAGGTGTCCCATTGTTCCACAGCCCTTGCAAACGTACCCTTTGAAGCGGCATGAATGGAAACAATGATCACCCCAGCAGCACCAACTAGGTGTTAATGGCCTTGCATTCATCACCCTTGATGGTGGACTCTGAGACATCTGCGGATGTGCAGTTGTAGGCATGTGGGGCCTGCCCTGTACATTGCGATTTGAAAATGACATCACTTTGTTCACAGTACTTGTAGCAGCACTCGTGTGCTGAGAGATTTGCTTAGTATTGTCACTGGTGGCAATGAATGCCTGGGCTATCGCTCTGGCTTTACTCAAGGTTTGGGCCTCTCAGTCAAAAGTTTGCCAAGTATCACTTCATGGCCAATGCCAAGTACGAAGAAGTCTCTTGGCATGTGCTCCAAATGTCCTTCAAATTCGCAATGTCCTGCAAGGCGTCACAGCTTGGCGACATAGCTCGCCACTTCCTGGCCTTCAGACCTTTTTTAGGTGTAGAACCGGTACCACGCCATCAGAACGCTTTCCTTCGGGTTCAGATGCTCCCGGACCAGTGTGCACAAATCATCGTATGATTTCTCTGTGGGTTTCGTTGGAGCAAGCAGATTTTTCATGAGGCCATATGTTGGTGCCCCGTAGACGGTGAGGAGAATTACCCTTCGTTTAGCAGCGTTCGCTTCTGCTTCCAGCTCGTTGGCCACGAAGTATTGGTCGAGTCGCTCCACGAAGGCTTCTCAATCATCTCCCTCCGAGAATTTCTCCAGGATGCCCACTGTTCTCTGCATTGTTGGGTTTGTCATCTGTATCTCATCGCCAGTTGTTATGTATGAATAAAGAGTCTGACTGGATGCTGTGAGCTCAAAGTAAAGTGTGACCTTAGTCTTTTATTGCAGGTCTCCAGAGTGCCTCTCTAGCCTGTGAGGCTACCTTAAGTACCTGTGCTCCCAAGGGATTGCGGGATCCCTTGGGACTTCAGGAGATGAGCCCTCTGGTGGCTATACAAGGTATATACAGGTTTACATATATAACAACTAATATAGTTTGTAAATAATTGAGGCCCCGGCACCGATCCCTGCGGCACCCCACTAGTTACTGTTTGCCAACCGGAAAATGACCCATTTATCCCGACTCTCTGTTTTCTGTTAGTTAGCCAATCCTCTATCCATGCTAATATATTACCCCAAACCTGTGACCTTTTATCTTGTGCAGTAACCTTTTATGTGGCACCTTATTGAATGCCTTCTGGAAATCCAATACACCACATCCACTGGTTTCCCCTTATGCACCCTGCTCATTACATCCTCAAAGAACTCCAGCAAATTTGTCAAACATGATTTCCCTTTCATAAAATCATGCTGACTCTGCTTGATTGAATTATGCTTTTCCAAATATTCTGCTGCTGCTTCCTAATAATTGACTCCAGCATTTCCCAATGACAGATGTTAGGCTAACAGGTCTATAGTTTCCTGCTTTCTGTCTGCCTCCTTTTTTAAATAGGAGCGTTACATTTGCAGTTTTCCAATCCGCTGGGACCTCCCCAGAACCCAGGGAATTTTGGTAAATTACAACCAATGCATCCACTATCTCTCAGCCACTTCTTTTAGGACCCTAGGATGCAAGCCATCAGGTCCAGGCGACTTGTCTGCCTTTAGTCCCATTATTTTACCAAGTACTACTTCTTTAGTGATAGTGATTGTATTAAGTTCCTCCCTCCCTATAGCCCCTTGATTATCCACTATTGGGATATTTTTAGTCTCTTCTACCGATACAAAATATTTGTTCAAAGTCTCTGCCATTTCCCTGTTCACTTCTTCTCAGCATTAATAAAACAAAACAAATGTAACGTTTTTCAGAATCTACAGCAGAGGAATGCCAACAGCAATTTGTCATCCTAATGGTGTTGGATTTTCTGACATTTAAGGAACCTGAGGTTTTCCTTTTTGCCGCTCTCCCTGTTGTGTGGGCTACAAAGCAAATTCATGGTAAGATCATAGAAAGATACAGCACAGAAGAAGGCCATTCAGCCCATCGTGCCCGTGCCAGCTCTATGTAAGAGCAATCCTATTAGTCTCACTCCCTTGCTCTTTCCCCATAGTCTTGCAAGTATTTATCCAATTCCCTTTTGAAAGTTACTATTGAATCCGCTTCCACCATCCTTTCAGGCAGTGCATTCCAGATCATAACAACTTGCTGCATAAAACAAAGTTTCCTCATTTCACATCTGGTTCTTTTGTCAATGTTCTTAAATCTGTGTCCTCTGGTTACCGATCATTTTGCCACCAGAAAAAGTTTCTCCTTATTTACTCACCAAAACTATGATTTAAATAACCATTGGAAAGCAGAAGTGTGTGAGCCAGAGTCCTTGTGAAGAGAGACAGAGCAACCTCTGTTGTGTCCTTAAATGCTCTCGTAATGACTCCACGAGGCAATGTGTTGTACTTGAACTGTAGTGACCTTAGTCCTTTATTTGTTAACTCCAAAGTGAGAATCACACCTGGTGGCCTGCCTTTTATACTAGGCCAGGCACACCTGTACAGGTAACCTACAAGTCTCCCACTGCTGTGCCCTCTGATGGCACACCTTGTGATAGTACCAACAGTAGCCATGAAGGATACATGACATGACTCTCCCCTGAGCCTTTAGTGCAAATCTCCTCTGCATTGGCTGTGCTCTGGGCTTAACTCTATGTGGGCTCTATCTGGTTGACCCTTGGCAGGTCGTTTCAATCTAGGGTGAGTGGTTGGTGCAGTCGAGTGCTGATGGTTGCTGTTTGTGTGTGACCCTGACCACTCCATTATCCACCCCCCCTCCTCCCGCCCACCCCCATCCACACATATAGATTATGCCGGATACTCATTGCATTCATATACATTCAAGTTCAGGAAAACAGGTTTGCATTACATTTGTGGTTCCGTTGTGAGACAAGCACGTTAGACTGGTGAGATGTATTATCGATGCGGTGACCGGTGCGTAAGGACAGACTAGTTCCAGAGCTGCTGGGTGGTGTCTCTGCAGTCTGGTGGCAGTGCAGTGCCCAGTGCTGGCAGTGGGAACCCGGTTGGCTCAAGTTGCCTGTTCTTGGGGCTGTTGCCGTGGTCCCTAGCGTCGGGCTGGTTCACAGGTGCCTGTGACCTCCCTGTCCTTTCTTTGCGCCCTGGGTCGCTGCTGCTCCCTGAGGCGCTGTTGTCTAGCAATGCACAGGGGACTGCTGATTTGCTGGCCTGGGCATTGTTTGGTTTGGGGTCCTGGCTGGTCCCGGTCCCCTTTGGGAGAACTGTGGCAGGTGACCCTTCATTTACAGGTATGGCCTTGGCGGCAATAGGGTCTGGGGACTGCGCTTTGGCAAAGTCTGCTCTTTCATGCTTGTGACAGTGGGTGCAGTCGGGTGCCTGAGAGGTGGAGCCGATCAGGGGCAGGGTATCGATACTGGTGCCATTGTCCTGCTGAGGTCACTTGCTCTGCAGCTTGTGTGTGTTGGCTGCTTGTGGCCACACTTCATGGTGCATGACTCTGGTCCCCGGGACGTAGGCTACAGCACTGGGTAGCTCACTGGACCTGTGTGCTCCCAATGGATGTTTGCCCGCTGCATTGGCTGCATGCAGTTGAAAACCTACATCACACAACTTTTCATTACTTATGCTGGACACTCTGTGGGATTGCGCAACTTTTCCTCACTGGTTGCATGTGCACAATTCAGATCATCAATTACACATTTTACATGATCAATTACACATTTTGACTCTGACTTACAGTTGCTATTACACTGCTTAAGTGAGTGGAACTGTCCCTTTAATTGTAGTGGGTTGTAGGTCTCCTTTAAGAAAGACTTGCTTGCTTTACCCAATCCTCTTCTCCGTTTGGTGCCACGTGTGTTGCTCCATCAGCGCTGCACCTCGTGGTCTGGCCACGGCCATCTTTTTCTTCAGCGCCTCACCTTGTGGTTTGGGCGCTATCTTTCCTCCATCCACGATGTCGACTGCGGTGACCCTCTTCTCCCTGAGTTCTGCCTCCGAAGCTGGGAAGTCGCCTCTGGATCCGATTTTCTTCCTCTGGAATCCTGCCACTTGAGGGCTTGCTTTGTCTCTGAGCGCAGAGGATGTCGATCGCTGGAGGGGTGAAGTCTTTCCACTTCCAATCGATCTTCTCCATCCACCTTCTGCCGAGCAGCGTTGGTCCATCACCTGCAACAATCCACAGAGGTAACTTGTGCACCGCATTATCATGGAGTACCTTTACATTCGTGCTACCAATGACTGGGATGATTTCATCGGTGTAGCTGTGCAGCTTTGCCTGAACCGGGACCAACTTGAGTTGTTCAGCTTGATTGTCCCATAGTGTCTCAAAGGCTTCCTGATTGATCACTGACTGGCTCACCCCCATGTCCACTTCCATGAAGACTGGAACGCCATCTATCTCGACTTCCATCTTCAGCGGGGAATACTCGGTGGTGCAGGTAAACATGCTATGTACCTCCCCATGGGGCTGGGCTGCCTCTCTGCCTATCGCTTCATAATCCACGCTGGATTCATGGTTATCTGCAGACTCTTAATCAACACAGTGGGTCATATTTCTCTTACACATTCGCTGGAGGTGGCCTTTTGTGCTGCAGCCTTTGCATATATAGTCTTTAAAGCGGCACTGGTGAGCCCTGTGATTCTCTCCGCAACACCAGCATGGTGCTACTCGATTAGTCCCCCTTGGCGGACTCTGAGTTAAGGGACTTGTGGGCTTGTTCTCTCTTCCCTGAGAGGATTCGCACTCTACATTCCAACCTCTAAACGGCGCCACTCTGTGCACAGTACCTGCCAGGTTTGAGTCCTGAGGGTGAGTCATCTGCATAGAGCCGCAGGTCGAGGTCATGAATGCCTGGCTCACAGAGATGGCCTTCTGCAGTGTGACTGTGGTATCCGCCGACAGTAGCTTGTGAAGAAGGCCCTCATGGCCAATTCCAATGACAAAAATATCCCGCAGCGCTTCGGTAAGGTGGTCGCCGAACTCACACGGTGCCGCCAGCCTCCTGAGGTCTACGGCGCATTTCGCTATTTCCTGGCCTTCGGTCCGTGGGTGGGTGTAGAACCGGTGTGTGGCTGTGAGGATGCTCTCCTCAGTGTTACGAGCTCCTTGTGCGTCTTGGCCGTTGTCTTCGCTGGTGCCAGCAAATCCCTAATGAGGCCATAGACGGCGGGCCCACAACTGGTTAGCAAGATAGCTCTGCGCTTATCAGCAAGTGTGGCCGGGTCGTCTCCTGCCAGGTCGTTTGCTGTGAAGAAATGTTTGAGACTCTCCACAAAGGCGTCATCACCATCGGCGAACTGCTGCAACGTACCAAGAGTAGCCATTTTCACATGAAAGTTCGTAATCTCATCACCAATTGTGTCCTTAGATGCTATAGTAATGACTCCATGAGGCAGCGTGTTGTACTTGAACTGTAGTGACCTTAGTCCTTTATTGATTACTCCAGAGTGAGGATCACACCTGGTGGCCTGCCTTTCATACTAGGCCAGGCACACCTGTACAGGTAACCTACAAGTCTCCCACTGCTTTGCCCTCTGATGGCACACCTTGTGATAGTACCAACAGTAGCCATGTAGGATACATGACACACTCCAACACATGGGTGTGGCTGAGTAGTTCCTTGCATTTGCAAAGTGTAGCAATCCTCCGCCTGACAGCAGATCACGAGCCAATCTTCTCAGGCAATAAACTGATGCAGTTATGAGTACGAGGTAGGTATACCTGTCGCCAGTTTCCAGTAGAATCAAACAGTGAAGTGCTTCCACCCTCACATGTATCTGTACACCTGCAATGGACTTAATCCCAGCTTGAAGAAAGGCATTCTTACTGTTTGAGAATGATACCTGTATTTCCAATTCTCACACCAGCCACCCTTATGGCCTCACTAAATGACACTGCCAGCTTACTGCAATTCGTACTGAGTTACAGGACGTTCTGTGCTGTGAATTCACATGCCCAGGGAACTGTATTCAGGCTGACTTAACTCAATTCACTTAGAACCCCTTGCATCCATCAGAGGAGACTTTCATCCCATTTGCTGGAGCAGGATTCAAATCCGGTTACTAGGAAAGAAAGACAAAGGGGGCGATTCCGGCAGGAAATCATGGGCACGCTGCTCTGGTTTTCCGTCCAATAATTACAATGGATTTCTTGATGTGAATTCCCCTATGAATGGAATTGCCCCTGTTTTTTCAAACACACTACCCAACCCTTTCCCTCCAGCTTTGTACTTCATCCTAGCGTTTGCATTTGTTCATTTTAATACGCACATGTGTTGAAATGAGATTTTGCCTTATTTTTTCCTTCAGAACTATGTGGAAATTTTCCAGACTGTTTCTTTCACTGCCTAGAGTTATTTTAGCTTATGTACTTGCTTTCAATAAAACTGCAATGAAACTGGGGTGCATGAACAAAGAGACTTAGGTGTATATGTGCACTAATCGTTGAAGGTGGCAGGGCAGGTTGAGAAAGCAGTTAAAAAAGCTTACGGGATCCTGGGCTTCATGAATAGAGGTATAGAGTACAAAAGCGTGAAAATTATGATGGACTTGTATAAAACACTGGTTTGGCCTCAACTGGATTATTGTGTCCAATTCTGGGCAACGCACTTTAGGAAGGATATGAAGGCCTTAGAGAGGGAGCAGAAAAAATTTACGAGAATGATTTCAGGATGAGGAACTTCAGTTACGTGAATAGACTGGAGAAGCTGTGGTTATTACCCTTAGAGCAGAGAAGGTTGAGAGGAGATTTGATAGAGGTGTTCAAAATCATGAAGTCTGGACAGAGTAGATAGAGAGAAGCTGTTCCCATTGGCGGAAGGGTCGAGAACCTTGATTGGCAGAAGAACCAAAGACAACATAAGGAAAAACTGTTTTACGCCGCGAGTGGTTAGAATCAGGAATGCACTGCCTGAAAGGGTGGTGGAGGCAGACTCAATCACTGCTTTCAAAAGGGAATTGGATAAGTACCTGAAAGAAAAAAAATTGCAGGACTACGGGAAAAAGGCAGGGGAGTGAGACTAGCTGAAGTGCTCTTGCAGAGAGCCGGCACAGCTTCATTGGGTCAAATGGCCTCATTCTGTGCTGTAACCATTCTATGATTCTATGATTCTATGATTCTATGATAACTATTAGGTTTGCATTGTCATTTAAGGATTTTCCAATTAGCAGGAGCATTCTTCAAGATGAGCTGTTACTTTTCGATGCCTCAATTATCTGTTTAGAAATGTTTGTGATTTACTTGTCTTAGATTAGGTACTGAGAGTGCTCTTTCATGTGGGTTCTCTGGAGACCAATTTTTAGAATTGCTGGATCTTAATGACATTTTTGCACTGGCAGTTGGATGTTGGGAGAGAAACATAATGGCTTCTGTGTGCAACTCTCTTCAATTTAAATTCTGATCAGCTGCCGTTCTTGAGATTCCAAAAAGGTATAAGTACTGCAGAGAGTTCAGAGGGCGGTTATGCGGCTGATTCCTGAATTTAGAGGGCTGAGTTATCAGAAAAGATTGTCTACCATGGGACTTCACTCTCTGAACAAGCGGGAGGTAGGGGGAACCTGATTGACGTTGTTAATGTTTTAGCACATATGGAGAATTCAGCTCCAGGGAAATTTCTCTGTCAGTGACAGGATTTAAGGTTACGTGGAAGCAGCTTAAAGTCAAGGGTGTCAAAAAAAACAAATTAAGGCAACTTTTAATTATTAGTAAGAGAGTGATAGAAATGTGGAAGAGATTGCCAGCGGGGTGGATGAACAGAAACATGGGCTTAGAGGAGATATGATTCAGGTTTTTTAAATAAAGAACATAGATTCTGTGCGGCTGGATGGCTTATTTGAGATAGATAGGATGAGAGAACTAAGGAGCGTGAGTATAAAATATGCAAGCAAAGAGTTAGGGTAGATACTAGAAAGTATTTATTTTAACAGAGAACCATTACTCTCAGGAACAGATTACTGAAGCCTGGGTTGAACATGGATTTCAAAGTCCTTCAAAAAGGCAAGAACCTGAGAGAAAAGGACATTTCTAAAAAGGTAGCTTGCACATTAGCTGAAAATAGAAGGCTGATCAACAGCCACAATCTTTTACAACTTGCTCAGTTGCCTCAGAGCCGTTGGTCAGGAATTTCCAAAATTGCCTACAAGTTTTTTCTCTGTATGTTCTGCCTCTCCCAGAAGATTGTGTGACTAAAGGGTGGACAGGTCATATGGTGCTCAAAACAGCACTGCACCATGTTCAGACAGGGCGGGGTGCTTGATGAACCAGAGGGTCCTTTCCCATCTTTATTTTTGATCTGTTTGCAAATAAAACCATGGCAGGGTTTAAAAAAGGACTGGATGAATTCCAATTAGGAAAGACTATTAGTTCCAGCATGATGGTAAGGAACCAGATGGTAGATTTGGAAGAATCGGCTTGATGGACCAACTTCTTCTGCCAAAACAGAAAAATGTATCAATATCATGATACATGTTTCTCCATTGTAGGAAAGGTTAAATTAAATAAGAAAAATAATCATTAAATAAGAAAGCATTCATAAAGGAGATAAATGATATGCATAAGAATACACTATTGTCAGAATACAAGCTCATGGGACTGGCCAGGGATAGGAGGTGCTTTATACAAATACAACTTCCAAAATCTGGAAACTTCGGGACCATTCCGGTTTTCGTGTTTTCCTGGATTTTGGAACAGAAATCCGACGTCCCGAATCCAGAAACCGCTGGGCCGAGTTTCGGGTATTTCCGGATTGCGGAGACAGGGACAGTGGCTGTGGGTGATTCAAAATCAGATAATGGCAGGGGTGTTTCAAAAGAAATTGTTTTATTACGCTTAACCTTGTTTTGGATGACTATTGATTGGGAGAAGTCTTGTGCCGGCGGTTTTTAAATATTGCTGGGGAGCGGACCGCCAGCGTGCAAGAATCAAAATAGTGCTTTCGCCAAAAATTTGACTCACAGCGCACCCGTAGTTAGGAAGGAAAAAAACGCCCGGGAAAACCGGGGTTGCAGCCCTTGTAACAGCGGTAGGTATGAAGACCTGCAAAAAAGGCAAATTAAAGTTTTTATTTTTTCATTCTTTTACAGCGATTCAATAGTTAAGTGTCTTGTGAATGTTTTGTGATTTTTTATTTTTTTGTTTTTTTTACAATTTTTGGGGGATGTTTTCCCCCCTCCCTAGGGATTTTGGACGCTCTACCTATACGCAGAACTACATAGAACTAGAATTTACAGCACAGAAACAGGCCATTTGACCCAACTGGTCTATACCGGTGTTTATGTTCCACACAAGCCTCCTCCCACCCTACTTCATCTAACCCTATCAGCAGCTATGGTTGATACTCATGAAAGTCTGGGTCCCCAACACTATTGGAATCCCTGTGTCTGCCAGCCTAAAAAATCTAGACTGACACTCATCATCATCATCATAGTCAGTCCCTCGAAACGAGGATGACCCGCTTCCTCGCCAAAAAAGGGATGAGTTCACAGGTGGTTCAGTGAAGGACCTAATATTCCAGGTCCTGAACCACATCCTGCAGGGTGGAAGATGCCTGTGTGAGAATTTTTTTAACATGTGATGGCCATTGCACACCAGCCACCACACGGGCTTGACAGAGCCAGGTCTTGGACCAGTGGCAAGGGTTAACCAAGACGACTGGAGACCAGCTCTGCTGCACGGACCTAGTGCACACACACATTGCAGTGTGGGCTGGCCCGTGCTGCCCCTGGGCCCTCGCCTCTCCAGGGCTCCGATCACGTCCCTCTACAATCTCTCACCGCTCCTTCGCTCCAACCTCGCCGCTCCTGCTGTACCTGCCCACGCTCCAATCACCGACTTGGACCTTGGTGACATCACTCTTCACTGCCGTTGCTCTCCTGCTCCAGCACGTGCTGCTCCCTGGAGTGTTAGGCCACCACGCTGCTCCTTCCGCTCCCCGGCCTGCTCCGATGGTGCTCACAGACCGGGGGCCACGCAGACTGCTGGGGACCTGATCTGCTGTACGGACCGAGTGCACACACACATCGCAGTGTGGGCTGGCCCATGCTGCCCTGGGCTCCTGGCCCGAACTCACGCCTCTCCTGGGCCCCGATCACATCCATCCACAGTCTCTCGCCGCTCCTCCTGTATCTGTCCACGCTCCAATCACCGACCTGGACCTTGATGACATCACTCTTCGCTGCTGTTGCCCTCCTGCACCAGCTCGCGCTGCTCCCTGAAGTGGCCTCCAACGCTGCTCCCGGGCCGCCGCACTTCCGCTCCTTTTATGGTCCCGACCTGCCGCTGATGTTCTCACATAGGTCAGGGCCTCCACGCTGACACCCCAGTGCAGTGCTGAGGGAGCGCTGCACTGTCAGAGGTGCTGTCTTTTAGATAAGATGTTAAACCGAAGCCTCGTCTGCTCTCTCAAGTGGATGTAAAAGATCCCATGGCACTATTTAGAAGAGCAGGGGAGTTATCCCCGCTGTCCTGGTCAATATTCATCCCTCAATCAACATAACAAAAAAGCAGATTATCTGGTCATTGTCGCATTGATGTTTGTGGGAGCTTGTTTGTGCGCAAATTGGCTGACGCATTTCCCACATTACAACAGTAAGTCATTTCAAAAGTCATCATCATCATAGGCAGTCCCTCGGAATCGAGGAAGACTTGCTTCCGCTCTTAAAATGAGTTCTTAGGTGGCTGAACAGTCCAATACGGAAACCACAGTCCCTGTCACAGGTGGGACAGATAGTCGTTGAGGGAAAGGGTGGATGGGACTGGTTTGCCGCACGCTCCTTCCGCTGCCTGCGCTTGATTTCTGCATGCTCTCGGCGATGAGACTCGAGGTGCTCAGCGCCCTCCCGGATGCACTTCCTCCACTTAGGGCGGTCTTTGGCCAGGGACTCCCAGGTGTCAGTGGGGATGTTGCACTTTATCAGGGAGGCTTTGAGGGTGTCCTTGTAACGTTTCCTCTGCCCACCTTTGGCTTGTTTGCCGTGAAGGAGTTCTGAGTAGAGCGCTTGCTTTGGGAGTCTCGTGTCTGGCATGTGAACAATGTGGCCTGCCCAGCGGAGCTGATCAAATGTGGTCAGTGCTTCAATGCTGGGGATATTGGCCTGGTCGAGGCCGCTAATGTTGGTGTGTCTGTCCTCCCAGGGGATGTCCAAAAGTACTTCATTGTCTTTAAAGCGTTTTGAGACGTCCGGTGATGGTGAAAGGCACTATATAAAACCAAGTCTTTCTTTCTTTAATATTTGGGAATGCGAAGAAAGGTAGGAAAACCCACATCCGCTGTTAAAACCGCTCCCTCAGAATGATAGTAAGAATAGTTACTTGCTAGGCAGCCTCCTGGGATTAACCATGCGATTGTCAGCTGGCTATACTTGATGTATATAATGCAAAATTGAAGGTGATACAGTTTCTCAGAGTTAAGCTCTAATTTTCCATAATTGATGGAAAAGGTTTTCCTGTCTGAAACAGATCCTAATCAGGTCTTGCAAGATGAAAAGGCCAGGATTTTGCTTTTCTGGATCCACTGAGGGAAAAATTCATTCCAAACGCACAGCAGGAAGCAAGTCACAAAATAAAATAAAGTCCATCTTCCGCAGCAAGTCTTGGGAGGCTGATGCTACAAAAATTGCAGTGGTACAGCTGGGAAGAACATAATAGTAAAATGAAAAACCACTAACTGGCTGGAGATCGACTGCTACTATTTTTCAAAACAAAGAATAAAGCCCAGAGGTGATATTAGGAGTATGAATGCTTTCACAAAATGTTTTCACAAAACATTTCTTCATCTGCCATTTTAACAGAAGGGTTAACCCAAATCAAATAAAACATGTCATGTCACAATATAGGCAATGGTCATTTCAAGACATATGCAAGGTCTAAGTGAAATGAATCTGGAGACTTTTGCAGGGTATCTTTGAAAGAGTAGCTTGCGTTCAGGGTAGCTGACACAGGCACTGCTTTGTTGCCCAGCAGACTCTCCTTCCCTATTATATGTAGACAGCTTTTAAGATTGGCTATCCATTCTTCTATTATTGTAGTCAATAACCCCTATAGGACACACATATATCACAATAATATATCACAACACATCAAATTCATAGTAATACATAAAAAAAGGAATTACAAAAGAGTTAAATAGCTCACTAAAGCACATGGCCCAGGAACACTGAACACCCTAAACAAGACAAGTGTTTAACATACTGCCATTAGTGTGAAAGCACAATTGTACTGAACTAGCACTGGGGTGTTTTATGTTTTTTGAAACAGAATTGCCCATTTGTATTGGTTTCTTAGATTGTAACGAGGCTTTTCATCTTTCACCAGTAAACAATATTTATGTTCAGATTACTGTAACAATCTTTTACTCATTTCTGTTCGTACTTCAAGTCCTTCCATACCTCTCTGTCCGAGGTTCTTTGTAACATCTGCTACAGTGCCTATTATGTTCAAAAGTTGCTTTAAACTTGATTAGGTGGTGCTCATCTTAAATTTCCTCCTACATTTGTCTCCTCGTTCTTTAAAGTCTTTTCCATCATAAAATATCCATTTCAGAGCAAATCTGTTCAATTCAGCTAGTGCAGCAACAAAAAAATGTCTTCAGGTTACTGTCTTAAGAAGGAGGCTGTAATATGAAAATACCTGCTTTGTTTCCTCATCAAACTCCCAATGAAGAAAGGGAAAAATTAGGGTGGGCACAACACCAGCAGGTGATGGGAAATAAGCTCATCTGGACCCCTTCTGTTTAATGTGTCAAATTTAAAAACTCCGCCCCAGTTTGAATATGCTGACTTTGCATTAGTTGCCTTTTTTTTTAAATGGTATCTATCCTTTATGCACAAAATTGTCCTCCATATACTTGGTGCCATTTTTTATATTGTGGCATAATTTTCTCAACCATCATCTGGAGTGTAATAAGCAAAATGCAGAAAAATGTAGGAAAAAGAGGCCATAAAGAGGAGGGGGGCGGAATCGGAAAGCCAGAGATTGTCAGCGAGGTCGTGAGCTGCAGATCGTCGGAGGGGTGGTTGGGGGCTGGATCGTTGGGGGGGTCAGGGTCGGAGGTTGGATCATTGGAGGGGAGGTCGGGGCTGGATTGTTGGAATGGGGTTCGAGGGCTGGGTCGTTGGAGGGGGGTTTGAGGGCTGGGTCGTTGGAGGGGGGTTCGAGGGCTGGGTCATTGGAATGGGGGGTCGGGGGCTGGGTCATTGGAGGGGGGGGTCAGGGGCTGGGTCGTTGGAGGGGGGTCAGGGGCTGGGTCGTTGGAGGGGGGAGTCAAGAGCTAGCTCATTGGAGGGGGGGTCGAGGGCTGGGTCGTTGGAGGAGGGGTCGGGGGTTGGGTCATTGGAGGGGAGGTTTGGGGCTGCAGTCCATTGAAGAGGGGATTTGGGGCAGTATCGTTGGGGGGGGCAGGGGCTGTATCATTGGGGGGCGGGGGCTGGATCATTGTGGGGAGGTTGGGGGCTGGATCATTGTGGGAGGGGGGTCGGGGGCTGGGTCGTTGGGGGGGGCGGGAGCTGGGTCGTTGGGAGAGTTGGGGGCTGGGTCACTGGGGGGGCGGGGGCTGGGTCATTGGGGGGGGCGGGGGCTGGGTCATTGGGAGAGTCGGGGGCTGAGTCGTTGGGGGGGGTCGGGGGCTGGATCGTTTGGAGAGGTCGGGGGCTGGGTCATTGGGGGGGTGGGGGCTGGGTCATTGGGAGGGGTCGGGGGCTGGATCATTGGGGAGGGATCAGGGGCTGAGTCTCTGGAGGGGGGGTCGGGGGCTGGATTGTTGGAGGGGGGTTCAAGGGATGGGTCGTTGGAGGGCGGTCAGGGGTTGAATCATTGGAGGGGGTTTGGGGGCTGGATTGTTAGTGGGGGGGAGATCGGGTGCTCGATCATTGGAGGGGAGGTTGGGGGCTGAAGTCCATTGAAGAGGGGTCGGGGGCTGGGTCATTGGAGGGGGTCGGGGGCTGGGTCGTTGATGGGTTCGGGGGCTGGGTCGTTGGGGGGGGGTCGGAGGCTGGGTCGTTGATGGGGAGGTTGGGGGGCTGGGTCGTTGATGGGAAGGTTGGGGGCTGGGTCGTTGATGGGGAGGTCAGGGGCTGGGTCGTTGGGGGGGAGGCCGGGGGCTGGGTCGTTGATGGGAAGGTGGGGGGGCTGGGTCGTTGATGGGGAGGCTGGGGGCTGGGTCATTGGGGGGGAGGCCGGGGGCTGGGTCGTTGGGGGGGAGGCCGGGGGCTGGGTCGTTGGGGGGGGAGGCCGGGGGCTGGGTCGTTAGGGGAGAGGCCGGGGGCTGGGTCGTTGGGGGGGAGGCCGGGAGCTGGGTCGTTGGGGGGGAGGCCGGGAGCTGGGTCGTTGATGGGAAGGTGGGGGGGCTAGGTCGTTGATGAGGAGGCCGGGGGTTAGGTCGTTGGGGGGGAGGTCGTGGGCTGGGTCATTGGCAGAGAAGGTCGGGGCTGGGTTGTTGATGGGAAGGTGGGGGGGCTGGGTCGTTGATGGGGAGGCCGGGGGCTGGGTTGTTGGGGGGGTGAAGGTCGGGGGCTGGGTCGTTGTTGGGGAGGTGGGGGGGCTGGGTCATTGATGGAAAGGTGGGGGGCTGGGTCATTGGCAGGGAAGGTCGGGGGCTGGGTCGTTGGGGGGGTGAAGGTCGGGGGCTGGGTCGTTGTTGGGGAGGTGGGGTGGCTGGGTCATTGATGGAAAGGTGGGGGGCTGGGTCATTGGTGGGGAAGGTCGGGGGCTGGGTCATTCGGGGGGGGTCGGGGGCTGGGTCATTGGGGGGGGGGGTCGGGGGCTGGGTCATTGGGGTGAGGTCGGCGGCTGGGTCCTTGATGGGGAGGCCGGGGGCTGGGTCGTTGGGGGGGAGGTCGGGGGCTGGGTCATTGGGGGGAAGGTCGGGGGCTGGGTCATTGATGGGAAGGTCGGGGGCTGGGTCGTTGATGGGGTCGGGGACTGGGTTGTTGGGTGGGAGGCCGGGGGCTGGGTCGTTGGGGGGAAGGTCAGGGGCTGGGTCATTAGAAGGGAGGTCGGGGGCTGGGTCGTTAGAAGGGAGGTCGGGGGCTGGGTCGTTGGGGGGGAAGGTCGGGGCTGGGTCATTGGGGGGGAGGCCGGGGGCTGGGTCGTTGGGGGGAAGGTCGGGGGCTGGGTCGTTAGAAGGGAGGTCGGGGGGGAAGGTCAGGGCTGGGTCGTTGGGGGGAAGGTCGGGGGCTGGGTCGTTGGGGGGGAGTCGGGGGCTGGGTCGTTGATGGGGAGGTTGGGGGCTGGGTCGTTGATGGGGAGGTCAGGGGCTGGGTCATTGGGGGGGAGGCCGGGGGCTGGGTCGTTGGGGGGGAGGCCGGGAGCTGGGTCGTTGATGGGAAGGTGGGGGGGCTGGGTCGTTGATGGGGAGGCCGCGGGCTGGGTCATTCGGGGGGAGGTCGGGAGCTGGGTCGTTGATGGGGAGGCCGGGGACTGGGTCATTGGGGGGGAGGCCGGGGGCTGGGTCATTGGGGGGGAGGCCGGGGGCTGGGTCGTTGGGGGGGAGGCCGGTAGCTGGGTCGTTGATGGGGAGGCCGGGGGCTGGGTCATTGGGGGGGAGGCCGGGGGCTGGGTCATTGGGGGGGAGGCCGGGGGCTAGGTCGTTGGGGGGAGGCCGGGGGCTGGGTCGTTGGGGGGAAGGCCGGGAGCTGGGTCGTTGGGGGGGAGGCCGGGAGCTGGGTCGTTGGCAGGGAAGGTCAGGGGCTGGGTCGTTGTTGGGGAGGTGGGGGGGCTGGGTCGTTGATGGGGAGGCCGGGGGCTGGGTTGTTGGTGGGGAGGCCGGGGGGCTGGGTCATTGGCAGGGAAGGTCGGGGGCTGGGTCGTTGGGGGGGAGGCCGGGGGGGCTGGGTCATTGGCAGGGAAGGTCGGGGGCTGGGTTGTTGGGGGGGTGAAGGTCGGGGGCTGGGTCGTTGTTGGGGAGGTGGGGGGCTGGGTCGTTGATGGGGAGGCCGGGGGCTGGGTTGTTGGGGGGGAGGCCGGGGGGCTGGGTCATTGGCAGGGAAGGTCGGGGGCTGGGTCGTTGGGCGGGAGGCCGGGGGGGCTGGGTCATTGGCAGGGAAGGTCGGGGGCTGGGTTGTTGGGGGGGTGAAGGTCGGGGGCTGGGTCGTTGTTGAGGAGGTGGGGGGGCTGGGTCGTTGATGGGGAGGCCGGGGGCTGGGTCATTGGGGGGGAGGCCGGGGGCTGGGTCGTTGGGGGGGAGGCCGGGAGCTGGGTCGTTGATGGGGAGGCCGGGGGCTGGGTCATTGCGGGGGAGGCCGGGGGCTGGGTCGTTGGGGGGGGAGGCCGGGAGCTGGGTCGTTGGGGGGGGGGGGGTCAGGGGCTGGGTCATTGGGAGGAAGGTCGGGGGCTGGGTCATTGATGGGGTCGGGGACTGGGTTGTTGGGGGGGAGGCTGGGGGCTGGGTCGTTGGGGGGAAGGTCGGGGGCTGGCTCATTGGAAGGGAGGTCAGGGTCTGGGTCGTTGGAAGGGAGGTCGGGGGCTGGGTCGTTGATGGGGAGGCCGGGGGCTGGGTCATTGGGGTGAGGCCGAGGGCTGTGTCGTTGATGGGGAGGTCGGGGGCTGGGTCATTGATGGGGTCGGGGACTGGGTCGTTGATGGGGTCGGGGACTGGGTTGTTGGGGGGGAGGCCGGGGGCTGGGTCGTTAGAAGGGAGTTCGGGGGCTGTGTCGTTGGGGGGAAGGTCGGGGACTGGGTGATTGGAAGGGAGGTCGGGGTCTGGGTTGTTGGAAGGGAGGTCGGGGGCTGGGTCGTTGGGGGGGAAGATCGGGGCTGGGTCGTTGGGGGGAAGGTCGGGGGCTGGGTCATTGGGGGAAGGTCGGGGGCTGGGTCATTGGGGGAAGGTCGGGGGCTGGGTCGTTGGGGGGAAGGTTGGGGGCTGGGTCATTGGGGGAAGGTCGGGGGCTGGGTCGTTAGAAGGGAGGTCGGAGGCTGGGTCGTTGGGGGGAAGGTCGGGGGCTGGGTCGTTGGAAGGGAGGTCGGGGGCTGGGTCGTTGGGGGGAAGGTCGGGGGCTGGGTCGTTGGGGGGATGGTCGGGGGGCTGGGTCATTGGCAGGGAAGGTCGGGGGCTGGGTTGTTGGGGGGGAGGCCGGGGGGGCTGGGTCATTGGCAGGGAAGGTCGGGGGCTGGGTCGTTGGGGGGGTGAAGGTCGGGGGCTGGGTCGTTGTTGGGGAGGTGGGGGGGCTGGGTCGTTGATGGGGAGGCCGGGGGCTGGGTTGTTGACGGGGAGGCCGGGGGGCTGGGTCATTGGCAAAGAAGGTCGGGGGCTGGGTCGTTGGGGGGGGGGCTGGATTATTGGCAGGGAAGGTCGGGGGCTGGGTCGTTGGGGGGGTGAAGGTAAGGGGCTGGGTCGTTGTTGGGGAAGTGGGGGGGCTGGGTCGTTGGGGGGGTGAAGGTAAGGGGCTGGGTCGTTGTTGGGGAGGTGGGGGGGCTGGGTCGTTGATGGGGAGGCCGGGGACTGGGTCATTGGGGGGGAGGCCGGGAGCTGGGTCGTTGGGGGCGGGGTCAGGGGCTGGGTCATTGGGGGGGGTCGGGGGCTGGGTCATTGGGGGGGGGTCAGGTGCTGGGTCATTGGGTGGGGGTCGGGGGCTGGGTCATTGGGGTGAGGTTGGCGGCTGGGTCCTTGATGGGGAGGTCGGGGGCTGGGTCCTTGATGGGGAGGTCGGGGGCTGCGTCGTTGATGAGGTCGGGGACTGGGTTGTTGGGGGGGAGGCCGGGGGCTGGGTCGTTTGGGGGAAGGTCGGGGGCTGGGTCATTGGAAGGGAGGTCAGGGTCTGGGTCGTTGGAAGGGAGGTCGGGGGCTGGGTCGTTGATGGGGAGGCCGGGGGCTGGGTCATTGGGGTGAGGCCGGGGGCTGGGTCGTTGATGGGGAGGTCGGGGGCTGGGTCATTGATGGGGTCGGGGACTGGGTCGTTGATGGGGTCGGGGACTGGGTTGTTAGGGGGGAGGCCGGGGGCTGGGTCGTTGGGGGGAAGGTCGGGGGCTGGGTCGTTAGAAGGGAGGTCGGGGGCTGGGTCGTTGGGGGGAAGGTCGGAGTCTGGGTCGTTGGAAGGGAGGTCGGGGGCTGGGTCGTTGATGGGGAGGCCGGGGGCTGGGTCATTGATGGGGTCGGGGGCTGGGTCGTTGATGGGGAGGCCGGGGGCTGGGTCGTTGGGGGGAAGGTCGGGGGCTGGGTCGTTGGGGGGGAAGATCGGGGGCTGGGTCATTGGGGGAAGGTCGGGGGCTGGGTCATTGGGGGAAGGTCGGGGTCTGGGTCATTGGGGGAAGGTCGGGGGCTGGGTCATTGGGGGAAGGTTGGGGGCTGGGTCATTGGGGGAAGGTCGGGGGCTGGGTCATTGGGGGAAGGTCGGGGGCTGGGTCGTTAGAAGGGAGGTCGGAGGCTGGGTCGTTGGGGGGAAGGTCGGGGGCTGGGTTGTTGGAAGGGAGGTCGGGGGCTGGGTCGTTGGGGGGGAAGATCGGGGCTGGGTCGTTGGGTGGGGGTCGGGGGCTGGGTCATTGGGGTGAGGTTGGCGGCTGGGTCCTTGATGGGGAAGTCGGGGGCTGGGTCCTTGATGGGGAGGCCGGGGGCTGGGTCGTTGGGGGGGAGGTCGGGGGCTGGGTCATTGATGGGAAGGTCGGGGGCTGCGTCGTTGATGAGGTCGGGGACTAGGTTGTTGGGGGGGAGGCCGGGGGCTGGGTCGTTGGGGGGAAGGTCGGGGGCTGGGTCATTGGAAGGGAGGTCAGGGTCTGGGTCGTTGGAAGGGAGGTCGGGGGCTGGGTCGTTGATGGGGAGGCTGGGGGCTGGGTCATTGGGGTGAGGCCGGGGGCTGGGTCGTTGATGGGGAGGTCGGGGGCTGGGTCATTGATGGGGTCGGGGACTGGGTCGTTGATGGGGTCGGGGACTGGGTTGTTAGGGGGGAGGCCGGGGGCTGGGTCGTTGGGGGGAAGGTCGGGGGCTGGGTCGTTAGAAGGGAGGTCGGGGGCTGGGTCGTTGGGCGGAAGGTCGGGGTCTGGGTCGTTGGAAGGGAGGTCGGGGGCTGGGTCGTTGATGGGGAGGCCGGGGGCTGGGTCATTGATGGGGTCGGGGGCTGGGTCGTTGATGGGGAGGCCGGGGGCTGGGTCGTTGGGGGGAAGGTCGGGGGCTGGGTCGTTGGGGGGGAAGATCGGGGGCTGGGTCATTGGGGGAAGGTCGGGGGCTGGGTCATTGGGGGAAGGTCGGGGTCTGGGTCATTGGGGGAAGGTCGGGGGCTGGGTCATTGGGGGAAGGTTGGGGTCTGGGTCATTGGGGGAAGGTCGGGGGCTGGGTCGTTGGGGGAAGGTTGGGGGCTGGGTCATTGGGGGAAGGTCGGGGGCTGGGTCATTGGGGGAAGGTCGGGGGCTGGGTCGTTGGGGGGAAGGTTGGGGGCTGGGTCATTGGGGGAAGGTCGGGGGCTGGGTCGTTAGAAGGGAGGTCGGAGGCTGGGTCGTTGGGGGGAAGGTCGGGGGCTGGGTCGTTGGAAGGGAGGTCGGGGGCTGGGACTTTGGGGGGAAGGTCGGGGGCTGGGTCGTTGGGGGGAAGGTTGGAGGCTGGGTCGTTGGGGGGAAGGTTGGGGGCTGGGTCGTTGGGGGGAAGGTCGGGGGCTGGGTCGTTGGAAGGGAGGTCGGGGGCTGGGTCTTTGGGGGGAAGGTCGGGGGCTGGGTCGTTGGGGGGAAGGTTGGAGGCTGGGTCGTTGGGGGGAAGGTCGGGGGCTGGGTCGTTGGAAGGGAGGTCGGGGGCTGGGTCTTTGGGGGGAAGGTCGGGGGCTGGGTCGTTAGAAGGGAGGTCGGAGGCTGGGTCGTTGGGGGGAAGGTCGGGGGCTGGGTCGTTGGAAGGGAGGTCGGGGGCTGGGTCTTTGGGGGAAAGGTCGGGGGCTGGGTCGTTGGGGGGAAGGTCGGGGGGCTGGGTCATTGGCAGGGAAGGTCGGGGGCTGGGTTGTTGGGGGGGAGGCCGGGGGGGGCTGGGTCATTGGCAGGGAAGGTCGGGGGCTGGGTTGTTGGGGGGGTGAAGGTCGGGGGCTGGGTCGTTGTTGGGGAGGCCGGGGGCTGGGTCATTGGGGGGGAGGCCGGGGGCTGGGTCGTTGGGGGGGAGGCCGGGAGCTGGGTCGTTGGGGGGGCGTCAGGGGCTGGGTCATTGGGTGGGGGTCGGGGGCTGGGTCATTGGGGTGAGGTCGGCGGCTGGGTCCTTGATGGGGAGGTCGGGGGCTGGGTCCTTGATGGGGAGGCTGGGGGCTGGGTCGTTGGGGGGAGGTCGGGGGCTGGGTCATTGGGGGGAAGGTCGGGGGCTGGGTCATTGATGGGAAGGTCGGGGGCTGGGTCGTTGATGGGGTCGGGGACTGGGTTGTTGGGGGGGAGGCCGGGGGCTGGGTCGTTGGGGGGAAGGTCAGGGTCTGGGTCGTTGGAAGGGAGGTCGGGGGCTGGGTCGTTGATGGGGAGGCCGGGGGCTGGGTCATTGGGGTGAGGCCTGGGGCTGGGTCGTTGATGGAGAGGTCGGGGGCTGGGTCATTGATGGGGTCGGGGACTGGGTCGTTGATGGGGTCGGGGACTGGGTTGTTAGGGGGGAGGCCGGGGGCTGGGTCGTTGGGGGGAAGGTCGGGGGCTGGGTCGTTAGAAGGGAGGTCGGGGGCTGGGTCGTTGATGGGGAGGCCGGGGGCTGGGTCGTTAGAAGGGAGGTCGGGGGCTGGGTCGTTGGGGGGAAGGTCGGGGCTGGGTCTTTGGAAGGGAGGTCGGGGTCTGGGTCGTTGGAAGGGAGGTCGGGGGCTGGGTCGTTGATGGGGAGGCCGGGGGCTGGGTCGTTGATGGGGAGGCCGGGGGCTGGGTCGTTGATGGGGTCGGGGGCTGGGTCGTTGGGGGGAAGGTCGGGGCTGGGTCGTTGGAAGGGAGGTCGGGGGCTGGGTCGTTGATGGGGAGGCCGGGGGCTGGGTCGTTGATGGGGTCGGGGGCTGGGTCGTTGATGGGGAGGCCGGGGGCTGGGTCGTTGATGGGGTCGGGGGCTGGGTCGTTGATGGGGAGGCCGGGGGCTGGGTCATTGATGGGGTCGGGGACTGGGTTGTTGGGGGGGAGGCCGGGGGCTGGTCGTTGGGGGGAAGGTCGGGGGCTGGGTCGTTGGGGGGGAAAGATCGGGGCTGGGTCGTTGGGGGGAAGGTCGGGGGCTGGGTCATTGGGGGAAGGTCGGGGTCTGTGTCATTGGGGGAAGGTCGGGGGCTGGGTCGTTGGGGGGATGGTTGGGGGCTGGGTCATTGGGGGAAGGTCGGGGGCTGGGTCGTTAGAAGGGAGGTCGGAGGCTGGGTCGTTGGGGGGAAGGTCGGGGGCTGGGTCTTTGGGGGGAAGGTCGGGGGCTGGGTCGTTGGGGGGAAGGTCGGGGGCTGGGTCGTTCGGAGGGAGGTCGGGGACTGGGTCCCCCCGCTCCCCCCCCACCGCCCTCTCCTTGTCCCACCACCATTAAAATGGGAAGTGGGCAGATTGGAGATGGGTTGGGGTTGGGATTTATATTTGTAACTTTTTAACCTCTACCTGACCCCAACCCACCCTTTTTGGGGTTAAAATAGTGGGTCAGTGGTAGTACTCCCATCTCCGAGTTAGAAAGTTGTGGGTGCATGTCCTACTCCAGTGACTTGAGCAGAAATGCATGGCTGACACTCCAGTGCAGTACTGAAAGAGTACTGCACTGTTGGAGGTGCCGTCTTTTGAGACATTAAACCGAGGCTCCATCTCCCCTCTCAGGTGAATGTAAACGATCCCATGGCACTATTTCGAAGAAGAGCAGGGGAGTTATTCCCAGTCTCCTGGCCAATATTTATCCCTCAATCAACATTACTAACACAAATGATCTGTGGTCATTTACCTCATTGCTGTTTGTGGGAGCTTACTGTGCACAATTTGGCTGTCGTGTTTCCTACATTACAACAGTGACTGCACTTCTAAAGTATTTAATTAGTTGTAAAGCACTTTGAGATGTCCTGAGGTTGTGACAGGTGCTGTACAAATGCAACACTTGCTTTTTTATATTCCTGGTGGCTGGAGGGATGTCTGGTTACTAACTGTACTGGTGCAGTGTTTATCTGATTTTTAATTTTGATTTTTAGGCCTTGTTTCTGGTAGCTTAGATGGGAATACAAAAGATAGCTTTCTAATGGTGATGGAACAATATGATCTAAAATAGCCAAACAGTGTCGGACTGAAATAACCTCACCCCTCTAATATATGATGCACAACTCAAACCAGCAACTATCTCAGCTCGATGAAGCTAACCTATAACCTAGACATAAGTTCCAATTAAACTAAGGAACAATGATAAGATTGCCACCATGGATTTGTGAACATGTTTTTAATATGCTACTCCAAATCAATATTAACCATTAATCTAGATCAATGTGATACTAGAACCCATGAGAGTCAGTGACATCTGCTCAAAGACTTATGTTTCAAAAGCTTGAGTATCATTACAACAGATGAATTAGAAACCATTTTAAATTCTCGCAGCCTGTGTGTATAGGGAGGCAGTATTATTTTACAGTACCTGTGGTCAATGCAATATAAAAAATGTCTGTTTGAGTAATCTCCACTCTGCTCCAGTGCATTGACTCTGTAGAGTGCTTCCCCTGTAAGAGCATCATGCAGGAGGGTAGTGGGTATCTGGAACTCTCTCCCCAAAACGCTGTGAGGCTAGGGGTCAATTGAAAACTTCAAAACCAACATTGTTAGATTTTTGTTAGGCCAGGGTACTAAGGGTTACAGCACCAAATCGGGTAGAAGGACCGGAACGAATGTCCTAGGGGGAGTGTTTGCTAGTGCTGTTGGGGAGGAGTGAAAACTAATATGGCAGGGGGATGGGAACCAATGCAGGGAGACAGAGGGAAACAAAAAGGAGACAAAAGCAAAAGACAAAAAGGAGATGAGTAACAGTGGAGGGCAGAGAAACCCAAGGCAAAAAACAAAAAGGAACACTGAATATAAAGGGGCTGCAGGAGGGGTCAAAACTAAAAATCATGGTTTAAAAACTAGGATTGAAACACTCTACCTAAACGCACGCAGCATTCGAAATAAAGTAAATGAGTTGACGGCACAAATCATTACAAATGGGTATGATTTGGTGGCCATTACAGAAACGTGGTTGCAGGGTGGCCAAGACTGGGAATTAAACATACAGGGGTATCTGACGATTCAGAAAGATAGACAAGAAGGGAAAGGAGGTGGGGTAGCTCTGTTAATAAAGGATGATATCAGGGCAGTTGTGAGAGATGATATTGGCTCTAATGAACAAAATGTTGAATCATTGTGGGTGGAGATTAGAGATAGTAAGGGGAAAAAGTCACTGGTGGGCATAGTTTATAGGCCCCCAAATAATAACTTCACGGTGGGGCGGGCAATAATCAAGGCAATAATGGAGGCATGTGACAAAGGAACGGCAGTAATCATGGGGGATTCTAACCTACATATCGATTGGTCAAATCAAATAGCGCGGGGTAGCCTGGAGGAGGAATTCATAGAATGCATATGGGATTGTTTCTTAGAACAGTATGTTACAGAACCTACAAGGGAGCAAGCTATCTTAGATCTGGTCCTGTGTAATGAGACAGGAATAATAAACGATCTCCTAGTAAAAGATCCTCTCGGAATGAGTGATCACAGTATGGTTGAATTTGTAATACAGATTAAGGGTGAGGAAGTAGTGTCTCAAACGAGCGTACTATGCTTAAACAAAGGGGACTACAGTGGGATGAGGGCAGAGTTGGCTAAAGTAGACTGGAAACACAGACTAAACGGTGGCACAATTGAGGAACAGTGGAGGACTTTTAAGGAACTCTTTCATAGTGCTCAACAAAAATATATTCCAGTGAAAAAGAAGGGCGGTAAGAGAAGGGATAACCAGCCGTGGATAACCAAGGAAATAAATGAGAGTATCAAATTAAAAACCAATGCGTATAAAGTGGCCAAGGTTAGTGGGAAAATAGAAGATTGGGAAAATTTTAAACAACAGCAAAGAATGCAATAAAGAAAGGAAAGGAAAGATAGATTACGAAGGTAAACTTGCGCAAAACATAAAAACGGATAGTAAAAGCTTTTACAGATATATAAAACGGAAAAGAGTGACGAAAGTAAATGTTGGTCCCTTAGAAGATGAGAAGGGGGATTTAATAATGGGAAATGTGGAAATGACTGAGACCTTAAACAATTATTTTGCTTCGGTCTTCACAGTGGAAGACACAGAAACCATGCCAGAAATTGCTGGTCACAGGAGTGTGGGAAGGGAGGACCTTGAGACAATCACTATCACTAGGGGGGTAGTGCTGGACAGGCTAATGGGACTCAAGGTAGACAAGTCCCCTGGTCCTGATGAAATGCATCCCAGGGTATTAAAAGAGATGGCGGAAGTTATAGCAGATGCATTCGTTATAATCGACCAAAATTCTCTGGACTCTGGGGAGGTACCAGCGGATTGGAAAGCAGCTAATGTAACGCCTCTGTTTAAAAACGGGGCCAGATAAAAGACAGGTAACTATAGGCCAGTTAGTTTAACATCTGTAGTGGGGAAAATGCTTGAAACTATCATTAAGGAAGAAATAGCGGGACATCGAGATAGGAATAGTGCAATCAAGCAGACGCAGCATGGATTCATGAAGGGAAATCATGTTTAACTAATTTACTGGAATTCTTTGAGGATATAACGAGCATGGTGGATAGAGGTGTACCGATGGATGTGGTGTATTTAGATTTTCAAAAGGCATTCGATAAGGTGCCACACAAAAGGTTACTGCAGAAGATAAAGGTACGCGGAGTCAGTGGAAATGTATTAGCATGGATAGAGAATTGGCTGGCGAACCGAAAGCAGAGAGTCGGGATAAATGGGTCCTTTTCGGGTTGGAAATCGGTGGTTAGTGGTGTGCCACAAGGATCGCTGCTGGGACCACAACTGTTTACAATATACATAGATGACCTGGAAGAGGGGACAGAGTGTAGTGTAACAAAATTTGCAGATGACACAAAGATTAGTGGGAAAGCGGGTTGTGTAGAGGACACAGAGAGGCTGCAAAGAGATTTAGATAAGTTAAGCGAATGGGCTAAGGTTTGGCAGATGGAATACAATGTCAGAAAGTGTGAGGTCATCCACCTTGGGGGGAAAAAAACAGTAAAAGGGAATATTATTTGAATGGGGAGAAATTACAATGCTGCTGCGGTGCAGAGGGACCTGGGGGTCCTTGTACATGAATCCCAATAAGTTAGTTTGCAGGTGCAGCAGGTAATCAGGAAGGCGAATGGAATGTTGGCCTTCATTGCGAGAGGGATGGAGTACAAAAGCAGGGAGGTCCTGCTGCAACTATATAGGGTATTGGTGAGGCCGCACCTGGAGTACTGCGTGCAGTTTTGGTCACCTTACTTAAGGAAGGATATACTATCTTTGGAGGGGGTACAGAGACGATTCACTAGGCTGATTCCGGAGATGAGGGGGTTACCTTATGATGATAGATTGAGGAGTCTTTACTCGTTGGAGTTCAGAAAGATGAGGGGTGATCTTATAGAAACATTTAAAATAATGAAAGGGATAGACAAGATAGAGGCAGAGAGGTTATTTCACTGGTAGGGGAGACTAGAACTAGGGGGCACAGCCTCAAAATACGAGGGAGCCAATTTAAAACCGAGTTGAGAAGGAATTTCTTCTCCCAGATGGTTGTGAATCTGTGGAATTCTCTGTCCAAGGAAGCGGTTGAGGCTAGCTCATTGAATGTATTCAAGTCACAGATAAATATATTTTTGACCAATAAGGGTTATGGGGAGCGGGCGGGTAAGCGGAACTGATTCCACGGCCAGATCAGCTATGATCTTGTTGAATGGCGGAGCAGGCTCGAGGGGCTAGATGGCCTACTCCTGTTCCTAATTCTTATGTTCTTATGTTAAGATACAGATCAGCAGTGATCTAACTGAATGGGAACAGGCTCGAGGGGCTGAATGACCTACTCCTGCACTTATGTGTAGAAGCAGCGTACACAGTCTCTCTGTCCGGTGCACCTATCGGACATGCTTAGAAAATAATCATAGGCAGCTTCATCAACAACACAGCTTGCTTTGCTCACTAATATCACTCTTCTGTTGTGATTTGACCAATTTATAGACTACACTGAGATAGAGATATAAGGAAAACGTGCAGTGCCGATGTGACTGAATAGTTATCTGGTGTCTACTGTATATAGACAGAAATTGAGAGAGAAATACATAAACTGTACAATGCCAAATCTGATGGACTATTCCGCGCCAAAACACTCGTTAATACTGATATTTCTTCTAATACAGGTGATTTCTTGAATGGGGCAATAGAATTTTCAGAGGCGTGCGTCCTTATTGCAAAGTTTTGATCACATTGGTTAGACTTTAGCCCCTGATCTATGATCAATCGCTACACTGTCGATGTGCATCTATTGGTACCCAGTTTAACGCGCTGCCTGCTGTGCTGTCACAGCCAGGGTAGGCTCTGTGCCCACTTGCTTACACGCACACGAGCTCTGCTCGTATATTGAATGTACAAACAGAAATGTCCACGTGGAATATATTTACATAAGCTCTCTTTCAGCTTGTGACGTATCTAGGAGGTCCAAGTGAATCCTGTGCACTTTTAAAGCTGGGTTTGACACTTGCTGGAGTTATGCCGCTGCATGCTGGAGTCAGGGTAAGGCCCAACTCTGGAATTATACCGTCAGTTTCGTCTTGCTGCAAAGTGTGAACTACAAGGTGAAAAGTATTTTGCAGAAATACAAAAATGGCAGGAAAACTGCAGCCTAAAGTTACCTAATGTATCGCCTGCAATTTACAGCACGTCAGTTGTAAAGTTAATTTCAACCCCATCCCAAAGAGGGTGCACCAACCTTATGAAACTGATTCATTTTCTGGTTTATGTGATGTAAGTGCAGAGTGGTCATTCTTACACTATTGACTCTTCTCCTTAAGTGTATTGAGGCTGCTATTGCCTACTTAGCTGACACATAAAGTGGAAGACTTGAATTTTACAGAATAAAGCAAAATATGCTCAATAACAGTTATGGCAGGAAGATAATTTTACCTTGAACTAATATATTTTAAGGAAATTAGGAGTATTATATTCGTGAAAACAATTCTTTCATTTCAAATGTTGAAAGAGTGGGATTAGCTGAGGTGCTCTTGCAGAGAGCCGGCACGGGCTCAACGGGCCGAATGGCCTTCTTCCGTGCTGTAACCATTCTACAGGCCCAAGTTTCCTAGAACGGCGCAGCCCCAACCTGGACGCCCATTTTTCGCACCACAAAGTGCGCCTAAAAAAAACTTACAGATTCTCTGGCTCCTTGCTGGTCCTCTGGAGACGGGCGCAGCACAGCACAAGCTGTAGGGGGCGGAGCTAGGTCCCTGCACTGAAAACAGTGCCGGGACCTCTGCACATGCGCGCTACAGTGGGCGCGCATGTGCAGTAGCTCCAGGCGCCCAAAACTGTGTGGGAGGGGCCCGAAGCACGCCGCCCCTAGCCCTGGCCGAATGGCCTCACTGGGGCTGCGTGCATAAGGCTGCCTCCCATGCCCAGCTCCTGCTTCCTCCCGACCCGACTTGACTCCTGCTTCCCTCCCCCCCGCCCCGCCCCCAGACCGGACCCGACACCGACCCGACTCCCGCTTCCCCCCCCCCCGCCCGGACTGGACCCGACCCGACCCCCCGGACTGGACCCGACCCGCGCTCTCCCCCCACCCCCCACCCGACCTGACCTCCCTCTCCCTCCCTCCTTCCCCCCCCCCGACCTGACCCGCGCTCCCGACACCCCCCCCCCCAAACCCGGACCCGACCCGACCCAACCTGACCTCCCTCCCCCCGCCCCTGACCCGAACCGAACCGACCCAACCTGACTCACGCTCCCTCACTCCCCCACCCGAACCAACCCGACCTCCCTCCTCCCCCCCCCCCGACCCGACCCGACCTCCCTCCGCCCCCCCCGACCCGACCCGCGCTCCCGACCCTGACCCACTCTCCCCCCGACCCGACCCGCGCTCCCAACCCCGGACCCCGGACCCGACCCAACCCAACGCCACCTACCTATAAATCTGGTGCTGGGGACGGGCCCTAACCGAAGTCTTGGGCCTGGCCGGGCCCCTCTTTCCCACCCCGCTTCTCCTTTTCCCCCCTTTCTCCTTTCCCCCCTTCTCCTTTCCCCTCCTTCTCCTTTCCCCCCTTCTCCTTTCCTTTTCCCCCTCTCCTTCCCCTTCTCCCCCCCTTCTCTTTCCCCTTCTCCTCTCTCCCCCCTTTCCCCTTCTCCTCTCCCTCCTTCCCCTTCTCCTCCCCCCCTTCCCCTTCTGCTCCCCCCCTTCTCTCCCCCCTTCCCCTTCTCTCCATTCCCTCCCCTTCCTTCCCTCCCCCTCTGCCTCCCTCCCTCCCCTCCCCCTGCACCCCCCTCTCTCCCTCTACCCCCCTCCTCCCCCTCCCTCGCTGTCAGAAACACAGACACTGACAGACAGAGAGTGAAAGACACACACAGACAGACAGACAGACAGAGAGATAGAGACACTGACAGAGACACACAGGGAGGTGGGGGCATCCCAGCACGCTGTTGGAGGGCGCCCGGTGCTGCAGTCGGTAAGTAGAAAATGTTTTATTTATTGATTTAAAAAAAAAATTATTTCTTATTAATTTTTTTTGATTGATTTATTGGTTGATTTATTGATGTTTTTATCATTTATTATTGATGATGGCTCTTTATTTGTAAAACTGAAGTGTTTAATGTTTGTAAACTTCCCTTTAAACCCCCCCCCCATTCCCTACGTCTGATTTGCAACCTACGCCTGATTTTCTAAAATGTAGACAAGGTTTTTTCGAGCGTACAAAAATCTTCACTTACTCCATTCTAAGTTAGTTTGGAGTAAGTTTTCACTGCTGAAACTTTGAAAACAGGCGTAAGTGGCCGGACACGCCCCCTTTTGAAAAAAAAATTCTGTTCCAAAGTGAAACTGTTCTAACTGACTAGAACTGGAGCAAACTAAATGCCGAGAATTTGAATTTCTAAGATACTCCGTTCTACACCAGTTGCTCCAAAAAATCAGGAGCAACTGAGGCCAAAACTTGGGCCCTACGATTCTAGTGCACTAGCATCCTTCCTTCTTGCACTAATTATTCTTCCAACGCTCCCTCCTTCCTTCCGTGTGCTGGCTTCAGTGGAAGCCCAAGTCCAGATATAAATCAATACTGGAATTTAAACACCGGCTTCATATTTTGAATCCAGTAGGACAATTATGCTGCATACTGAGCATTGAAGCAATGGACAGCTTGGTATCCATTCACAACTGTGTGGTATAACTCAAGCGTGGAGGCCCCGACCTGCGAGAGACCATCAGTGGCAGGTCGGGGCCATAAAAGGAGCGGCGAGCGGCGACCATGGGCAGTGTGGTGGTGCACCACTTCAAGGTACAGCGCGAGCTGGTGCAGGAGGGTGATGGCAGTGAAGAGGGACATCATCAAGGTCCAGGTCGGTGATTGGAGCGTGGGCAGATATATCAGAAGCGGCGAGGTCGGGGCGAAGGAGCGGCGAGAGACTGTAGAGGGATGTGATCGGGATGCGGGAGAGGAGTGAGTTCAGGGCCAGAAGAGGTGAGGGCCCAGGGGCAGCACGGACCAGCCCACACTGCGATATGTGTGCATACTAGGTCCGTGCAGCCGTCTTGGATAATCCTTGCCACTGGACCAAGACCTAGCTCTGTCAAGCCCGTGTGGTGGCTGGTGTGCAACGGGCACCACACGTTAAAAGAATCCACGCACAGGCATCTTCCACCCTTCAGATGTAGTTCAGGACTTGGAATATTTGGTCCTTCATTGAAACACCTGTGAACTCATCCTTTTTTGGCGAGGAAGCAAGTCATCCTCGTTTCGAGGGACTGCCTATGATGATGATGATGGGTTCTTGAATATATTTTGTCCGGTAAGACAAGCTGCACCACTTCCATTTTGCAGCTTGGAACTTTTGAAACTTCATTTTGAAACTTTTAAATAGAAGCAAAAAAGCTTCACAGGCTCTAAACAGGCATTGGTTTCAAATTGGGGCCCCCTAGTCAGACACTGCAGGGCTGCATAAATAGGATGCCAAACTAAAAAAGAGTTGTTATTAAAGAAAATTGTTGAAAGTTTTTTTTTTCTCTTTCAATTTATGCCCCCAAAATCTTGTTGAATACTTGGCAGCCTCAGTCAATTAGGGAGTCCCTTTCCACATTAGCCAACTGTCAATCCTATAAGTTCGCCAATGGATGTCACTGGTAGAGTCTGTGGTTTTTCTGGCCTTTTATTATATTTGACGGAAAATAATGTCTGAGTATATTTTCAGCAACACCCCTCAGGCAGCCATTGTAATCCAAGCTCCGTCAACTAAAAACTGAACTGGATGCCCTGAGCTGCATTTCATTATAGAAGTTTGCAGTAAGAATAATGGGTCTTGAAGGAAATGGTTAAAACTGTATGGGCTAAATTACTCCTCTGGTTCCTACATCCTTGCTACTCAAAAGTGTCTAGCTTTAGGAAAATTGGCTGCATGGTGTAAGCTTGACCCAATGGCAGCACCTTCGCCTCTGAATCAGAGGCTTATAGCTTCATAACCCACTCCAGACACTCAATACTTCAGTGCAGTACTGAGGGGGTGTGACACTGTTGGAGGTGCCGTCGTTATAATCTACCAAAATTCTCTGGACTCTAGGGAGGTACCAGCGGATTGGAAAGCAGCTAATGTAACGCCTCTGTTTAAAAAAGGAGGCAGACAAAAGGCAGGTAACTATAGGCCGGTTACTTTAACATCTGTAGTGGGGAAAATGCTTGAAATTATCATTAAGGAAGAAATAGCGGGACATCGAGATAGGAATAGTGCAATCAAGCAGACGCAGCATGGATTCATGAAGGGGAAATCATGTTTAACTAATTTACTGGAATTCTTTGAGGATATAACGAGCATGGTGGATAGAGGTGTACCGATGGATGTGGTGTATTTAGATTTCCAAAAGGCATTCGATAAGGTGCCACACAAAAGGTTACTGCAGAAGATAAAGGTACGTGGAGTCAGAGGAAATATATTAGCATGGATAGAGAATTGGCTGGCGAACAGAAAGCAGAGAGTCGGGATAAATGGGTCCTTTTCGGGTTGGAAATCGGTGGTTAGTGGTGTGCCACAGGGATCGGTGCTGGGACCACAACTGTTTACAATATACATAGATGACCTGGAAGAGGGGACAGAGTGTAGTGTAACAAAATTTGCAGATGACACAAAGATTAGTGGGAAAGCGGGTTGTGTAGAGGACACAGAGAAGCTGCAAAGAGATTTAGATAGGTTAAGCGAATGGGCTAAGGTTTGGCAGATGGAATACAATGTCGGAAAGTGTGAGGTCATCCACCTTGGGAAAAAAACAGTAAAAGTGAATAGTATTTGAATGGGGAGAAATTACAACATGCTGAGGTGCAGAGGGACCTGGGGGTCCTTGTGCATGAATCCCAAAAAGTTAGTTTGCAGGTGCAGCAGGTAATCAGGAAGGCGAATGGAATGTTGGCCTTCATTGCAAGAGGGATGGAGTACAAAAGCAGGGAGGTCCTGCTGCAACTGTATAGGGTATTGGTAAGGCCGCACCTGGAGTACTGCGTGCAGTTTTGGTCACCTTACTTAAGGAAGGATATACTGGCTTTGGAGGGGGTACAGAGACGATTCACTGGGCTGATTCCGGAGATGAGGGGGTTACCTTATGATGATTGATTGAGTAGACTGGGTCTTTACTCGTTGGAGTTCAGAAGGATGAGGGGTGATCTTATAGAAATATTTAAAATCATGAAAGGGATAGACAAGATAGAGGTGGAGAGGTTGTTTCCACTGGTCGGGGAGACTAGAACTAGGGGGCACAGCCTCAAAATACGGGGGAACCAATTTAAAACCGAGTTGAGAAGGAATTTCTTCTCCCAGAGGGTTGTGAATCTGTGGAATTCTCTGCCCAAGGAAGCAGCTGAGGCTAGCTCATTGAATGTATTCAAGTCACAGATAGATAGATTTTTAACCAATAAGGGAATTAAGGGTTACGGGGAGAGGGTGGGTAAGTGGAGCTGAGTCCACGGCCAGATTAGCCATGATCTAATTGAATGGCGGAGCAGGCTCGAGGGGCTAGATGGCCTACTCCTGTTCCTAATTCTTATGTTCTTATGTTCTTTTGGATGATTGTGCCCCACCTGCCTATTCAGATTGATGTAAAAGATCCCATGGCATTAGTGAAGAAAAGAAGGGAGTCTTCTGGTGTCCCCCAATCAATATCTCCAACAATATCAGATTAACTAATAATTTAAGCTGTCTGTGAGACCTTGCGGTGCACAAATTAGTTGCTACATTTATTTACAGTAACTACACTACACTAACAAGAAAATAATAGAGCAATGTATTGGCTGGGAAGTGCTTCGGGACATTCCGAGCATGTGAACGGCACTACATATATATGTGAGTTCTTTCTTAATACAGGTTAATTGCAACATGTACACTAAGGAGAAGTCTATTACAGCAAGCTGCATCATTGTATCAGAAAGTGGTACATAAATAAGTGAGTCTGGTGAGGGAAAAAAAGTTTTGAATAAAGGAGAAACATTAACCTCTCTCTTTGTCTCACAGACACTTTAGGACTTCCTGCCTTCCAGACACTGTAGAACAGCCTTCTGGACTCACCATCAAGTTCAACAACTTCAGACCATAACCTCTGCCCATATTTTTTTCGATGTAACTATTTGTACTGCACATTTTTTGACAGACAGGTGTCTGTCAAGCCCCGCCCCCTGCCTGTACTGCACTTTTTTGACAGATATGTACAAGCCCTGCCCCTTATCAAGCTCTGCCCCCGCCCTAGCCCAAATCATTCCCTCCCCATGGTGCCAAGAAGCAGGACCAGAGGCTCCGACTCTCTCCCCCTGGCCAGTGTGGGGCCGAGAGCAGAGGCTTTAGAGCTGAGAGCGAGAGAGAGAGAGGCTGGGGAGGGAGAGAGAGAGAGGATGGGGGGAGAGTGAGAGAGGCTGGGGGGAGGGAGAGAGAGGCCGATGAGGGCAGAGAGGCTGTGGGGGTGGGGGGGGGGGTGGGGGAGAGAAAGAGGCTGGGGGGAGAGAGAAAGGCTGGGGGAGAGAGAGGATGGGGGTGGGAGAGAGAGAGGCTGGTGGAGAGAGAGAGAGAGGCTGGGGGATGGGGAGAGAGAGGGGCTGGGAGAGAGAGAGATGCTGGGGAAGGGAGAGAGAGAGGCTGGTGGGGCGGGAGAGAGGATAGGAGGAGGAGAGAGAGAAGATGGGGTGATGGAGGAGAGAGAGAGAGGCTGGAGGGAGAGAGAGAGAGGCTGGGGGGTGGGAAAGAGAGAGGCTTGGGGAGAGAGACAGAAGCTCTGGGGAGGGAGAGAGGCTGGGGGCTGGGTGGGGTGGGGAGAGATAGATAGGCTGGGGGAGGGAGAGAGAGAGACTGGGGGGAGGGAGAGAGGCTGGGGGAGAGAGAGAGAGAGGCTGGGGAGAGAGGGAGGATGGGGGAGGGGGAGAAAGAGGCTGGGGAGATGGGGGAGAGAGAGCGGCTGGGGGGAGAGAGAACGAGAGAGAGGCTGGGGGGGAGGGAGAGAGAGAGGCTGGGGGGATGGGAGAGAGAGAGAGGCTGGGGGCAGAGGCTGGGGGGAGGGAGAGAGAGAGGCTGGGGATGAGAGAGAGAGAGAGAGGCTGGGGGGTGGATGGGACGGGGAGAGAGAAAGGCTTGAGGGAGGGAGAAAGAGAGGCTGGGGGGTGGGGGGTGGGGAGAGAGAGAGGCTGGGGGTAGAGGGAGAGAAGCTGGGAGAGAGAGAGAGAGAGGCTGGGGGAGAGTGAGAGAGGCTGGGGGAGAGTGAGAGAGGCTGGGGGGAGAGTGAGGCTGGGGAGAGAGAGAGAGGCTGGGGGAGAGTGAGAGAGGCTAGGGGATAGTGAGAGAGGTTGGGGGAGAGTGAGAGAGGTTGGGGGAGAGTGAGAGAGATTGGAAGGAGAGTGAGAGAGGTTGGGGGAAGAGAGAGACATGGGTGGGGGAGAGACACAAGTAGATGGAAGATGGATTACATTCTTCCAACCCCCTACAAGGGATATCATTGGAGTGGATGATATCCAGTAGTCACGACACTGTCAATATTCATGTCATCCCAATAAACCTGTTAACAATCTGTACACAATGCCCCATCTATGATGGAGTGTGGGGATGGGATGGGGGGGTGGAGGGGGAAGCATGCACTTAGACTGGTGTAAGGCACTTTGGCTGGGGAGGCATGCACTTGGACTGGAATAAGGCACTTCGGCTGGGGTAGGGATGTACTTGGACTGGAATAAGGCACTTCGGCTGGGGTAGGGATGTACTTGGACTGGGGTAAGGCACTTCGGCTGGGGGAAGCACACACTTGGACTGGGGTAAGACACTTCGGCTGGGGGAGGCACATTGGCTGGGGGAGGGATGTACTTGGACTGGAATAAGGCACTTCGGCTGGGGTAGGGATGTACTTGGACTGGGGTAAGGCACTTCGGCTGGGGGAAGCACACACTTGGACTGGGGTAAGACACTTCGGCTGGGAGAGGCATGCACTTGGACTGGGGTACGGCACTTTGGCTGGCCCTTGCTGTCTTCTGGGGAGCTCTGCGCTCTGTCGCTTCAGGAAGTCAAAGTGGATCGAGTTACAATTTGCAAAGTCAGTGAGACCTTGGGATGGGCGACTCCAGTTACACATTCCTGCGAAACTTCAGGGTGTGGCTCATTCTCTAAGTGGACCAATCATAGACAAAGGGTGGAGCATGGTGGCCATTTTTGCAGTACAAATAAACACGTCCTATTTTTCCCTTGCCCCCTTTTGTTCTCTCTGTTTCCCAGGGCAGCTGGTGATGATTCCACCATTCGCACACTAGACTCATATTTTGTTTCCGAACTTGAGCCATTACCATCTCATTCTTGCCCATCGTCCCTTTTGTCTCTCTAATCTCTCCTGCCTCCCACTCTATCACATACTTTCCCTTTTGTTCTTTCCTCCCTACCCCCTTCACTGCCCCAGTACTTCCCCAAGAATCTGTTACATCTCCAACTTTTCCAGTCCTGACGAAGGGTCACAGACACGAGACATTAATTCTCTTTCTCTCCACAGATGCTGCCGGACCCGCTGAAATTTCCAGCATTTTTCTGTTTTTATTGCTGTAGGACTTGCTATGTACTTCCGGCATGTTTTGTTCAGTTTCAGTGAAGGTGTAGAGGACTTTAAGAGATTTCCTACATCACTCATAAAATCAATATTCAGCTGGAACATTGCCCCAGTGCAGGAAAAATCAAAACCACCACCTGTGTCCCCTGTCCTTCCCCTCTGTCCCCCTCCCCTCCCTCTCTCCCCCATCCCATGACGATGCGCCTTCCAGTCATTCTACCCGGAAGGCTGGTGTCTGAAGCGAGAGATAGATAGCTCTGCGATCTGTTGATCCGCTTGCCTGGCTGAAAGGGAGTGAGGAAGAATCAAGAGAATCAGGCACAAAAATATGTCAAGTTCAGGGCTTACTTCCAAATTGGTTAGGCTGCAATTTTGATAAAAGAAATAAAATCCATTCAAAGAACACGCGCTGACTATTAAATCGCAGAACCCGCTTTCCTTTGGGGTGGAGTTTAATCTGTTAAAACCAGAGCTGGGACGGATTTCAGGTTGCAATCTGAATTATTGATCATTATAGCGAATGGCATTAGGCAATCTCCAGCGGGCAGGCGGTTTTATGACCAGTTACATAAGGAATAAGTAAAAACACCGAACTGGCCCACTGCACAGGAAGCGAGTTTCCATCTGAAATCCTATTACTCCTTATCTCACATTGAAATGATCTACCTCAGCCCCTCTTATATTGAATTCAAGGATTTGGATACAAACTGGGCTGATCTTTCAGGGAGGAGGGGAAGAGTTGCCCCAGTTAAATGGGGAAAAAAAACTGTTATTCCCCCCCCCTCCCCCTCCATAAAATATCGTTAGAATAAAAATTCGATTAACAACGAAACTGTACCATAGTAAACCTGTGCTGAAGCGAGAAACGCCAGGGCGATGAGATTCAGTAACTGATCGCTCTCGGACAGTACCACACTAAGCACCAGTACCAACCATGTCTGCACGCCGCTCATACAAGCTCCCCTCCAAACGAGAGGAATATATCGCGTTAAAAAAAACTAGTTATGTCTCACATCTGTCCAGAATTGTCCCCGTCCTTCCACTCTTGCGTTTAACCAGCTGTATTTGTGTAAACTTGAGTTAACTGGTTTAGTGTATGCTCGCGTTAGACCTTTAATGCTGTTCTTGTCAGAACTCTTTTGCCATTTTCACCTGACTTCAATCTCCCGAGGAGGCAGAGAGATCAGTGCAGCTAAGATCTTTTTGATATTTTATGTATCTTTACATAAGACTTCTACAGCCCACATACCCCGAGGGGAAAGACAAGGAGTCCCCGCCGCTCTCAGAGCCAGATGTTGGGCTCCGACTCCAAACGTCTCCAACAGATGGCTGCGCTCAAAACTCGACCATCTGCTAAAGCCTACGGTCCAACTGCTGAGCAAAGGGAATAACTCTACCGGAAAAGGAGCGGTAGGGAGGGCAGAGAGGCAGGCGCCAAGTTGGGGTGTTAGTAAAGCGTCTGTCAGTTTTCTTAGCACCTTCCTCCCTTGCAGAAGTTGGATGGATTACTTGGTAATCAGGAAGCAGGATCTGGTTAGCCTCTAGCTAAGCTGTTCCAGTACAGCTACAACACTGGCATCTACCTGACAATGGGGAAAATTGCCCAGGTATGTTCTGTCCACAAAAAGCAGGACAAATCCAAGATGGCCAATTACCGCCCCATCAGTCTACTCTCAATCATCAGCAAAGTGATGGGAAGGTATCAGCATCAGTGCTATCAAGCGGCTCTTACTCACCAATAACCTGCTCACTGATGCTCAGTTAGGGTTAAGCCAGGACCACCTGGCTCCAGACCTCATTACAGCCTTGGTCCAAACATGCACAAAAGAGCTGAATTCCAGAGATGAGGTGAGAATGACTGTCTTTGACGTCAAAGCAGCATTTGATCGAGTGTGGCATCAAGGAGCCCTAGTACAACTGAAGTCAATTGGAATCACGGGGGAAACTCTCCACTGGCTCGAGTCATACCTACCACAAAGGAAGATGGTTGTGGTTGTTGAAGGTCAATCATCACAGCCCCAGGACATCGCTGCAGGAGTTCCTGAGGGTGGTGTCCCAGGCATAACCATTGTCAGTTGCTTCATCAATAAATTTCCCTCCATCACAAGTTTAGAAGTGGGGATGTTAGCTGATGATTGCACAGTTCTCAGTTCCATTCACAACTCCTCAGATAATGAAGCAGTCCATGCCCGCAAGCAGCAAGACCTGGATGACATTCAGACTTGGGCTGATAAGTGGCAAGTAATATTTGCGCCATACAAGTGCCAGGTAATGACCTTCTCCAACAAGCGAGAGTCTAACCATCTCCCCTTCATATTCAACGCCATTACCGTCACTGAATCCTCACCATCAACATCCTGGGGGTACCATTGACCAGAAACTGAATTGGACCAGCCACATAAATACTGTGGTCACAAGAACGGGTCTGAGGCTGGGTATTCTGTGGCAAGTGTCTCACCTCTTGACTCCCAAAAGACTTTCCACCATCTACAAGGCACAAGTCATGAGTGCGATGGAATACTCTCCACTTGTTTGGATGAATACAGCTCCAACAACACTCAAGAAGCTGACACCATGCAGGACAAAGCAGCCTGCTTGATTGGCACCCCATCCACCATCTTAAACATTCACTCCCTCCACCATCGGCGCACAATGGCTGCAGTCTGTACCATCTACAAGATGCACTGTAGCAACACACCATGGCTTGTTCGGCAGCACCTCCCAAACCCGCGACCTCCACCACTTAGAAGGACAAGAGCAGCAGGCACATAGGAGCACTACCTGCAAGTTCCCTTCCAAGTTACACACCATCCTGACTTGGGAATATATCATTGTTCCTTCATCGCCGCTGGGCCAAATTTCTGGAATTCCCTCCCTAACAGCACTGTGGGAGTATCTTCACCACAAGGACTGCAGCGGTTCAAGAAAGCAGCTCACCACAATCTTCTCAAGGGCAATTAGGGATGGGCAATAAATGCTGGCCTTACCAGTGACGCCCACGTCCCGGAATGAATTAAAAAAACATGTTACTTGCTGAGAGTAATATTGAAGTTAAGGCCTTCTGAAAGAATCCCGCATCTAGTCCTGCAACACTTTAATCCAGCTTTATTACAATCCGCATTTAATTTGAAGTAGCTCAGCAGAAGCAAAATGGTACTTTTTATAGAACACACATCTGAATCAACATGAAGATTTAAAAGGATCCTTTTTGCATACCTAGTAACTCAAATGTGTATTGATCAGTCGATATAGAGCTAATAGACATACTATGGTAAAAATATAGACATCCCAACTAAAAATCTATGTGACTACATATCGTCTGTGTACATGTATAACTTAAGCATGAACTATGACTGGAAGAATAGCAAAAGAAAGCACCAGTGTATAGTGTCAGCAGTGTGTATATAACTGTGTGGTATCAGCAGTGTGTATATATCTTGTGGTATCAGTAATGTGTATATATCTGTGTGAACATAAGAACATAAGAAATAGGAGCAGGACTAAGGCATTTGGCCCTTCGAGCCTGCTCCGCCATTCAATAACATCATGGCTGATCTCATCATGGAACCTGTTCCACTTCCCTGCCCACTCCCCATAACCCTTTACTCCCTTATCGCTCAAAAATCTGTCTATCTCCACCTTAAATGTATTCAATGACACAGCCTCCACAGCACTCTGGGGCAGAGAATTCCACAGATTTACAACCCTCTGAGGGAAGAAATTCCTCCTCATCTCAGTTTTAAATTGGCAGCCCCTTATTCAAAGACTGTGTCACCTAGTTTTAGTTTCCCCTATCAGTGGAAATATCCTCTCTGCATCCAACCTGTCGAGCCCCATCATTATCTTATAAGTTTCAATAAGATCATTTCTTATTCTTCTGAACTCCAATGTGTATAGGCCCAACCTACTCAACCTATCCTCATAAGTCAACCCTCTCATCTTCGGAATCAGCCGAATGAACTTCTCCAAACAGCCTCCATTGCAAGTATATCCTTCCTTAAATACAGAGACCAAAACTGTAAGCAATACTCCAGGTGTGGCCTCACCAATATCCTGTACAGTTGTAGCAGGACTTCTCTGCTTTTATACTCAACCCCTTGCAATAAAGGCCAACATTCCATTTGCCTTTCTGATTACTTGCTGTATCTACATACTAACTTTTTGTGTTTCATGCACAAGGGCCCCCAGGTCTCTTTGTACTGCAGCACTTGCAATTTTTCTCCATTTAAATTAGGATTTGCTTTTCTATCATTTCTGCCAAAGTGGCTAACCTCACATTTTCCCACATTATACTCCATCTGCCAAATTTTTGCCCACTCACTTAGCCTGTTTAGAAACATAGAAAATAGGTGCATGAGTAGGCCATTCGGCCCTTCGAGTCTGCACCACCATTCAATAAGATCATGGCTGATCATTGCCTCAGTACCCCTTTCCTGCTTTCCTGCTTTCTCTCCATACCCCTTGAATCCTTGAGCCGCAAGGTCCATATCTAACTCCCTCTTGAATATATCCAATGAACTGGCATCAACAACTCTCTGCGGCAGGGAATTCCACAGGTTAACAACTCTCTGAGTGAAGAAGTTTCTGCTCATCTCAGTCCTAAATGGCCTTATCCTAAGACTGTGTCCCCTGGTTCTGGACTTCCCCATTATCAGGAACATTCTTCCCGCATCTAACCTGTCCAGTCCCATCAGAATCTTATAAGTTTCTATGAGACCCCCTCTCATCCTTCTAAACTCCAGTGTATAAAGGCCCAGTTGATCCAGTCTCTCCTCATAGGTTAGTCCCGCCATCCCGGGAATCAGTCTGGTTAACCTTCGCTGCACTTCCTCAATAGCAAGAACGTCCTTCCTCAGATTAGGAGACCAAAACTGAACACAATATCCCACGTGAGGCCTCACCAAGGCCCTGTAGAACTGCAGTAAGACCTCGCTGCTACTATACTCAAATCTCTTAGCTATGAAAGCCAACAAACCATTTGCCTTCTTCACCACCTGTTGTACCGCTTGCCAACTTTCAATGACTGATAAACCATGAAACCCAGGTCTCGTTGCACCTCCCCCTTTCCTAATCTGCTGCCATTCAGATAATATTCTGCCTTCGTGTTTTTGCCCCCAAAGTGGATAACCTCACATTTATCCACATTATACTGCATCTGCCATGCATTTGCCCACTCACCTAACCATCCAAGTCACCCTGCAGCCTTTTAGCATCCTCCTCACAGCTCACACTGCCACCCAGCTTAGTGTCATCTGCAAACTTGGAGATATTACACTCAATTCCTTCATCTAAATCATTACTGTATATTGTAATTAGCTGGGGTCCCAGCACTGAGCCCTGCGGCACTCCACTAGTCACTGCCTGCCATTCTGAAAAGGACCCATTTATCCCGACTCTCTGCTTCCTGTCTGCCAACCAGTTCTCTATCCACGTCAGTACATTACCCCCAATACCATGTGCTTTGATTTTGCATAACAATCTTTTGTGTGGGACCTTGTCAAAAGTCTTTTGAAAGTCCAAATACACCACATCCACTGGTTCTCCCTTGTCCACTCTACTAGTTACATCCTCAAAAAATTCTAGAAGATTTGTGAAGCATGATTTCCCTTTCATAAATCCATGCTGACTTGGACCGATCCTGTCACTGCTTTCCAAATGCGCTGCTATTTCATTTTTAATAATTGATTCCAACATTTTCCCCACTACTGATGTCAGGCTAACCGGTCTATAATTACCCGTTTTCTCTCTCCTCCTTTTTTAAACAGTGGTGTTACATTAGCTACCCTCCAGTCCATAGGAACCGATCCAGAGTCGATAGACTGTTGGAAAATGATCACCAATGCATCCACTATTTCTATGGCCACTTCCTTAAGTACTCTGGGATGCAGACTATCAGGGCCCGGGGATTTATCAGCCTTCAATCCCATCAATTTCCCTAACACAATTTCCCGCTTTATAAGGATATCCTTCAGTTCCTCCTTCTCACTAGACCCATGGACCCCTAGTATTTCCAGAAGGTTATTTGTGTCTTCCTTCGTGAAAACAGAACCAAAGTATTTTTTAACTGGTATGCCATTTCTTTGTTCCCCATTATAAATTCACCTGAATCTGACTGCAAGGGACCTACGTTTGTTTTCACTAATCTTTTTCTCTTCACATATCCATAGAAGCTTTTGTAGTCAGTTTTTATGTTCCCAGCAAGCTTCCTCTCATACTCTATTTTCCCCCTCCTAATTAAACCCTTTGTCCTCCTCTGCTGTATTACAACATTCTCCCAGTCTTCAGGTTTGCTACTTTTTCTGGCCAATTTATATACCTCTTCCTTGGATTTAACACTATCCTTAATTTCCCTTGTTAGCCACGGTTGAGCCACCTTCCCCATTTTATTTTTACTCCAGACAGGAATGTGCAATTGTTGAAGTTCATCCATGTGATCTTTAAATGTTTGCCATTGCCCATCCACCGTCAACCCTTTAAATATCACTCGCCAGTCTATTCTAGCCAATTCACATCTCATACCATCGAAGTTATCTTTCCCCAAGTTCAGGACCCTAGTCTCTGAATTAACTGTATCACTCTCCATCTTAATAAAGAATTCTACCATAATATGGTCACTCTTCCCCAAGGGGCCTCGCACAGCAAGATTGTTAATTAGTCCTTTCTCATTACACATCACCCAGTCTAGAATGGCCAGCCCTCTAGTTGGTTCCTCGACATTTTGGCCTAGAAAACCATCCCTAATACACTCCAGGAAATCCTCCTCCACTGCTTTGCTACCAGTTTGGTTTGCCCAATCTATATGTAGATTAAAGTTGCCCATGGTAACTGCTGTACCTTTATTGCACACATCTCTAATTTCTTGTTTGATGCTGTCCCCAACCTCACTACTTCTGTTTGGTGGTCTATACACAACTCCCACTAGCATTTTCTGCCCTTTGGTATTCTGTAGCTCCACCCATACAGATGTCACATCATCCAAGCTAATGTCCTTCCTTACTATTGCATTAATTTCCTCTTTAACCAGCAACACCACCCCACCTCCTTTTCCTTTCTGTCTATCCTTCCTAAATGTTGAATACCCCTGGATGTTGAGTTCCCAGCCTTGGCCACACTGGAGCCATGTCTCCGTGATGCCAATTACATTCCATTGCAGATTTTTTGTGTCCTCCTCACAATTTGCTTCCCCACCCATCTTTGCATCATCAGCAAACTTGGTTACATTACACTCAGTCCCTTCATCCAAGTCATTAATATAGATTGTAAATAGTTGAGGACCCAGCATCGATCCCTGCGGCATCCCGCTAGTCACTGTTTGTCAACCAGAAAGTGACCTATTTATCCCGGCTCTCTGTTTTCTGTTAGTTAGCCAATCCTCTATCCATGTTAATATATTACGTCCAACCCCGTGAGCTTTTATCTGTGCAGTAACCGCTTATGTAGCACTTTGTCAAATGCCTTCTGGATATCCAAATACACCACATCCACTCCCCTTAGACACCCCGCTCGTTACATCCTCGAAGAGCTCCAGCAAATTTGTCAAACATGATTTCCCTTTCATAAAACCATGCTGACTCTGCTTGATTGAATTGTGCTTTTCCAAATGTCCCGCTATTGCTTCCTTAATAATGGACTCCAGCATTTTCCCAACGACAGATGTTAGGCTAACTGGTCTATAGTTTCCTGTTTTCTGTCTGCCTCCTTTTTTAAATAGGGGCGTTACATTTGCGGTTTTCCAATCTGCTGGGACCATCCCAGAATCCAGAGAATGTTGGTAGATTAGAACCAATGAATCCACTATCTCTGCACTCACTTCTCTTAAGACCCTAGGATGTAAGGTGATCAGGTCCAGGGGACTTGTCCGCCTTTAGTCCCATTATTTACCTCGTACTATTTCATTAGTGATAGTGATAGTGGTATTAGCAGTGTGTATATATGTGTGTCCTATTAGCAGTGTGTATATATCTGTGTGGTATCAGCAGTATGTATATATTTTGTGATTGTGAGAGGAGGCTCCTTTGGGTGGCCATTGGTACCTGTGATGCTGGTAATCTGCAGAATTTATTCCAGTCGGGTGAAATGTGTGGAGTCTGAACTCCCTCTCACAGTTAAAGTGTTTTGGACGGTGCTGACAGAAATCAAATGCGAAAGTAACTGCTGCAACCAGTGACGTTTGCGACCAAGAAACGGACCGATTGTGCTTGCCTTTGAAAAGCTCAGACAGCTTCTGAATCTTACTCCTAATATCTGAGTTGCTGAGCACGTCTCAATCCCAACCGCTTTTAACACAATGATGATGTTTTGCATGTTAACTTCTTATTCATTTCTCAGTATTCAGTGTTATGAAAATAACATTTCCCATGTAAGAACACTTTAAGACAACCACTAGTTTAAGAGGAGTGAGTTACTTCTCGTCCGCTTTGTTCTAATCTGATGCACCTGGTTAATGCCTTCAGCTCTGGCTCTAACTGGGCACAGAGAGTTTATAGCGGTTGGTGGAAGGGGCCCGTGAATGGCTACAATGCCATCTATTGGCCATGTTGGTGGGCACTGGAATAATGCCTGTATCGGGAACGAAATTCCAGTTTCTTTAACTCTCGCTTGCTTGACCACCCTTGGTGAGATCCAGCTCTCTGGGTCTCGCCCCTTCACTCAACTTTCTCAACGTGTTGTTTTGTTTCCTTTCATGCATTATTTGGAACGTTCTCACTGTCAGTCTGGGGTTATCTTCTCTCTCACACTCACCGCCTCTCGTTATCCTTTCACTGACAGGCTATCTGTAGTCCTGGTCTCTCTCCTTTTCTATACTTGTCTTTAAACTGTTCCCTTCATCGGTCTCTGGAGCACTGGCACTTTATGTTCTCATTTCCACATCTCTCGCTTTTATTGTCTGCAAGCCTGACTTCTCCAGGATTGTCAATAGTTATTTTCCCCCACTCACTTTCTACATCCCCCAGCCCCGTTTACACTGTATGTCACCTCTGAATGTCTCTGTTTGTCTCTCATGCAGTCTGCGTTCCGAACTCTTAACTTTCTGCATGCGGCACATCAAACTGGGAGAAGTCCGGGAATAATAAATCATGAGTTGTGAAGTAGTTTCCAATTTCCTTTACAATTAATTATCGACCCCATTAGCCCCATTAGACTTCTAACTACATACGATGTTCCTTAATATCAAGCCATGGCGAAAGTAACAGTTCAGCTGACTGACCTTCACCTTCAAATAAAACACAGAGTTGTATTTCTCTCTTTATTTTCTCTTTGCCTTGGCCTGGAAATGAGTAACCTCCGCAGTCTGCCCTGCCCAGCCAGATAGGTGTATAGATTATCCTGCATTCGCGTACACCAGACGGTTAATAGAATCCATCGCCAATTATACAAAACGAAATCCTGATAAGGACAATTTTTTAACAAGAATTAGTTTTTAATAATTTTCAGAGAAAATAAATCTTATTTTCTTTGCCCCGTAGTAATGCTGGATTATAATAAACCATATTTATCTCAAATGCAGGCTTGCAGAAGATCATTGGAAAGTTTTCCACCTCACCAAATTAATGACACGGTGCTTTAGAATGATTGTTTACCCACCTTGACGGTTAGGTCATTTCATTAAAATATGAACTACATTTAATGAGAGAGAGAGAAAGAGCGCGCTAAAGATAGATACTGTACCACAACACTATTACATTGACCACGGATGTCACAACTCAGCCATATTCTTAATCTCAATCATTTGTTTTTTGCTCACACAATATACAAACACAGCAACCACCCATCGCTGTCCTAACTCACGGCCCAAGTGGAGAGGAAAGTTATCGTTTACCTTGTAAGTGTGGAAAAGGGTAGATATTCTAGAGAGCCTCTCTAATCAATTATCGCCTTAAATCACTGTCCCATTTTTTAAAAGACTTGCATTTATGTAGCGTTTCTCATGGCCTCAAGACGCCCAAAAGTTTTCCAGCCAATGAAGTACTTTAGAAGTGTAGATATTGTAAATGTAGGGACCGTGGCAGCCAAGCTGAACACAGCAAGCTCCCACAAACAATAAAGAAATCATCTGTTTTAGATGATGTATGATGGGTAATTAATGGTCAGGACACCGGGGAGAACCTCTGCTCTTCTTCCATTAATGTCCTAGGATCTTTTAGGTCCACCTGAGAGGTCGGACAGTTTAACGTCTTATCCGAAAGACGGCACCTCTGACAATGCAGCACTCCCTGAGTACGGTACTGGAGTGTCAGCCTGGATTATGTGCTCAAACCTGTGGAGTGAGACTTGAATCCACAATCATTTAACTCAAAGGCCACAGTGCTGTGACTGTGCCAAGGCTGACACCTATTCACCTATGCATTATGTTGTCTGGAGTCTTGTGGATATGACTTTATGGTGTGCCTCAAATGTAGAGGTCGACGCGATATTAAAAAGTGCTGTGCTGATTGAGTATGTGAGACGGAACTCTGTTTGGGGCATATCGATTTTGAGTTGGTGATGTGAGCGTCTGTAATGAGCAGCGTTTCAGCACCGAGGACAGCAGCCACCAGAGACCGCATTCTCGGCGGCTCTGGTCCCGGTGCTGAAGTGCTGTCTGCAAAACAATTAACTTGCAAAATATAGGGACCGATCCCAGAACGCCACTGTATGGCAGCGGAAAATAAGCAGCAGAATCATTTACAGATTCGTAAATAAATTACAGACGAGGCCAGTCATGAGGCAGAGAAATAAATTCCCGACCATGAACTATTCAGGGTTCGCTGACTTGAAGTCTGAATGTCTGTGACCATGCATGGAATGGAGGACATCTCTCTGGAATCACGCACGGCCGAGTCAGACATGTCCTGCAAGAATTTTATCTATGAAATTCATGGGGGTTAATCAGAAATGACAAAGAACATTACAATTTTCCTGCACTGGGAGTGCTGGGTTTAGCAAATTATTTGTATGTAATCTGTTGACTGTTGTGGCATTAACCTGGGTCGGCCTCAACTGTAGCTTTTTATTTAGAAATACCTAGATCCCTTTGTAATAATAACTTGTTAGTTGACGAATATATCATGCACATATTCATCAATAAATTGTAAAGAAAGAGTTAGATAAGGAAAAACGGGAGGAGGCTCGAGTGGAGTATAAACGCCGGCATGGACTGGTTGGGCCGAATGGTTAGAATGTGGAACCCGCTACCACCATGGAATATTGAGGCGAATAGGGCATTTAAGGGGAAGCTAGGTAAGTACATGAAGGAGAAAGGAATAGAAGGATATGCTGATAAAGTGAGGTCGGGAGGGAGGGAGGAGGCTCCTTTGCAGCATAAAGCATTGATGAGTTGGGCCGAAAGGCCTTTTTCTGCGCCTGTAAAAAGGGTCCCTATTGTTTAAATGAACAGCTTGCAATTAGTACAAGGTGCAGGCCTATTTTATTGGGATATATATTCCTCAGAAATGTCTTCCTACCTCAGAAATCTAATTAGAATCGTGCTTCCTTCCTTGTCCCCATGTCTATTAGGGATTTGTGGCGTTCTAATCCCAACAGTATCAACCTGGAGAGATGCATTTAGCAGATGAACGTCGCATCAGCGTTGTCTGAAACTGGCTGCACTGCAGCCGATTCAACGGGAATTGGAGTTTGAATTCGGGTTAATGGTAGGATTAGCAAGAGCAGCACGTTTACTGTGTGGGTTAAGAGCAGAATTACCATTCAGCATTTTACAGTTATGGTTGCAGTTAGCAGTTTGCGTTTTCAAATTCAGGTTAACGGAATTTACAGACTTCTCATTAAGGACAAGACAAGTTGAAGCGTTGTTCGCACTGCCACCTAACATACCATTAAATTACCCCACGTTCTGTAATTTGGAGGGCGCCTGACATGAATGAAGTTGAGTTGGTCCCGGGTATTTCCCCGATTGGATCCTGCCTGATCCAGCACTAGAACTTAATAGGATAATTTTTTGCCTCGATTGATGCAAATATTGAAGATTCTGACAGCTGCAAACCTTTCAAAGAGCGGATAAATCTCAGCCGCCAGCTCAAATCAGTTTAAATCCTCTAACCCGAGCAGCGGGCATCAGTTCTGAGCAGGTTACAGTTGTAGCTCTAGTGTCTCGCCTTACAGCTCCTGCGCTTGGTTCCCGCCTTATAACATATGCTCTGCTCTCCAGCTACATATCACAGTCTCCCCGTGATGCAAGGTTTCAGATCATTTTGGCAATGGGCATCGATCTAATTCCCCGTTGCTATGGCACTGCCACCGACGCAGTGCTAGCGAGAGATCCTAAAAGGGGAGTGGGGGGGGGGGGGGGGGCGGGGAGTGACAAGACAGGGAGTCGAGCTGACCACTGTTGCGATTCTCGGGTTTATTGACTAATCTATACCCACAGTAACTTCAGTTCAATAGTTTTACCCCATCTGGAACAGGGGACCTGGGGGCCAAGAGTTTGCCGGTGAAATGCTTATCATGCACCCACCATGCTGTAAGCAAGAAGCAGCTTCAGAATGATGGAAGGTGTCCTTGCTGAATCCAACCATTTCCCGTCGTGCCAGCGGTGAGGAATGGGGAGCCAGCACATTGCTGAGCCTGATCTCGGTCTTTGAGCCAGTGGGACATCACACGGTCACCCCCTTACTGTCACTCCTTGAACCCCCTGCCTCTCCACTTTCCTTCTGTCGGTAACATTAATCACCAGTCCCATCCCATCGGTACCATGCTAGGAGATCAAAGGATGGATAAAGAGCCTTAAAACAATGTGCGGGGCCAAGAAAGAAATGGAAGCGATTTAATTGTCGATTGCTGTTTAAAGAGCATCATAAATCCAGGAGTTGGGTGAGTGTGATTCAACGTTCTATACCTACTCTGACCTGACAATGTCCAATGTAAAGTACAATGTAAAGTACAGCCTCCAGGGGTTAATGTATATTATAACCAAGAGATCGGGAGGCTCCGTGTTGATTGGCTGTATTTGCATTACATCACCTCTGGTGGCTTGCCGGTATTTCTATGGACTGAAAAAAAAGTCAGTGCTTGGCGGAGCAGCATCACATCTTGCTCAGTGTCTGCCAGCTCTTTGATCACAAGTTCATGGGAGCTGGAAGCTCCGCTCCTTTTGTCACTTAACCGGACCGGACTCTAAACATCAAGTAGGGGGGAAACCCCTCAGATACCACAGGCAATTCAGAAAATGATGGGAAAAAGAGATTCGAAGAACACTCAAAGTATCTGAAGGTAACTCATAGCCAGCAGAGATATACTGGCAGGTAGCGTCTCCGCAAATACAATCCTCTCTCACCAAACTCCTGCTCAAATACTTCCAAGGATTGTAACGCCGTCTTGGAATTTTCAGGAAACAGAAATGATGATTATGGAAGATTTCTGGTAAGTGATTCTTTATTACAGAGTTCTGAAGTCTTGTTCGGCCAGTTGCCTTTAAAGTGAGATGGTAATATGCGCGTCGGTGACTCGCCGTACATCGAACAGGATCGCTCAATGTAACAGCAGTTAGAATTGTCGCTTACACAATTCTTCTCGTTCTTTGAAGTGTCTTTCTGTGTTATAATAGCACGCCTGGGATTGACATTCGGCGGATGCTACGTTCAACTTAATGCCATTATTCACCATGAGAATCCAGTAGAACTTTATTGCAACTTCAGGACCTTGCGAAAAAGGTGCACAGCATTCCTAAAATCTTGGGAACCGCGTTTGTCTCGCGGGAAAACGTGTCTGTCCTTCTCATTCTCATGTTCTGGTAATTGCTAAATATTTGGTCTCGTTGCAAGTCAAAACAAGCCTCTAACGACATTAAAACGGCGCTCCCGTGCTAATTTCAACCTTGTGTTTAGTACGTAACGGGAAGGCGTATGAGGAACAATCTGAGTGATGTATGGCGTTTACATAAATGGGTTATCAAGTCAGTGTACCTTTATTAGTTGTATACCCATCTCAGTTACGACACAACGTGTAACTTCACCCGTCCTCCAATCATCTTTGGAAACATATTACATAAATCTGAAGGTAATATTCCAACCGCTCCCCTTTATTCTTAATTCGTATGTTAGTTAAAAACTAGTTTATCACATAAAAACTGTAACAAATCCAATCCTTATTGGATACGATGTAAATCGAGTTATTTTACATCCTTATTAGCATCTCACAAGGTCTCCAATCACAACCGGGTTGGGGGGAATTAGAACAGTGCCCAACAGCCCCGGATTCCTCTTCACAAGCTCCCCAACCTGAAACATTAGCAAAACTTCCCTTAACCTTGCCAACTAACAAATGATGTATTATCTGTTTAAAGAATGCTTCCTAACTGAATTCTATACTTCAAAGTTGAAGGGGGGAGGGGGTAGGGTCCAAACTTAATAATCAAATCCAAACAAGTATAATTTAAGGAGAATCTCGTTTCTAATCTATCGTGTAGTGCAAACAAATCTTAGGTAAACAGACTCTAATGACCAAGCAATAAACCAACCCGAACGAACTCCTCACTTCAGTAAACCAAAGGAACCCAAGATCAAAATCAATCCGTGCTAGAGCCATTGAATAAACTAAAACTCCGATCCAACCAGGAAAGCAATAAACTAACATCGAGAAGCCACGGACAAAACAATGAACCCGCCCGCTCAGTAAATCACTAAACCCACCAATAAACCTAGGAATGAAAGGAAAGACACTCTCTCCAGCCAAACCATGGATAAATACTATACACTGGAACCGAACTAAATTTAAGTAATCAAATTATAACCACAGAAAGGATTCAAACAGAAAACCGCCTCAAAATCCATTGACAATCTAACCTTACCGCAAACGCCTCCTATCTCTGATATTACTGTAATTAACACGTTTCCAGCCTTCTCGGAACAGTAGGACCTTCAAACCAATCCATGTTAGACAACCCATGAATTAGACCATGGCAAAACAAGCTGGCGAGAAACACTCCCAGCTCACACCATCATAGCTATAGAATACTGATAAGGATAGATGTGAAGCTGGTGTGTTACCTATGAGTTTAGTATATTAAACTCACATACAGGATGCATTTGTAAATAATTAAACGCAATTTAGAATAAATTCCTGTACTTGCTATGTTCGCTTTCTCTTCGTCACTCCGAAGTGCAGACACATACAGCTTACTGCAAATGACTGGAGATACCTTCTTTTCTATAATATCTGCAGCGCAAGTCTCTACAGAACCATCCAATAATGGACACATCAGGAAATTACTAATCAGTTCTGGAACTTTGTGTTATTAAAATAATATATATTTAAACAGACATTTAAGTTTGCTAAAAACACTTTAAGATGTGAATTGATTGGTTGGTTATATAAACGTTGCATTAATGCATGTTGTGACCAGAAGTATGATTGCTCTCCAAAGTCATATGTACAATATGTTGATCCCCCTATATATGCACTAATATATACATTCATTCTCGGTTAATGGGATGGGAATTCCCACATAACTAGTGAACTGAGCACTGGAGCCAGATTTAATCTGGAGCCAAGATCAAATGACCTTCCATAGCTCAGTGCCAGCCATTTTGAGCTTTTGCGAGAGATGTATCTTTGTACAAGAATGTAAGAGCTGAAATCTGGGAGAGATTCCTGCTCCGCAGGTGTACGCGCTAAATGTGAAAGGATGTTCTCCAGAGAGCCTGGCATATGCGAACATATGGAAATGACCAGATGCAAGCCTGCCTCACACTCATAATGTCCAAAGCATCACAACTAGACCATCCCCGGCCATGTAATTTCCTGAGAGAGACAAAATCCCCAAAAAGCCGAGGTCCAATTAAAGGGGAGAAAATATGGAAAATTCCCCTCCACGCCCCTCAGACGAAGGAATCCAGTGCATAAGATCACACTGACCGTGCATACGTTAACTATGACCGACTTACCTGTTATATGATGCGATCACTTTTATATGATGCATGTCATTAAATAATAATAACTTTTATTTATATAGTGCCTTTAACGTAGTAAAACGTCCCAAGGCGCTTAAAGGGACCAGTTTGTAAGCAGGTGGAATTGGGAGATTCGGACAATAAAAGGAGCTGAACCAATGCAAGGGGGAGCGAGTTGGGGAAACGGCTTTAGGCGGGAAAGGAAATCGGAGAGCGGCAAAGAGGGGGGAAAGGCAGAAAAACATCCGAAAGTGACAAGAGACCAAACACAGGTCACACTTAACGAGCGAGGGAATGTGAACGTGGTGGGTGGAAAATCCAGTCAAAAGAAAATGCTGGATTTGGCCTGATGTTGAAAATCAGAGACTGATAAATAGGGCGAGAACAGATATTGAATAGAGGATTCAGTGAGAACATGGATTAATGAACTGGTGAATGGAGTAAGTTGGATGGAAAGAACGCATCTGCTTATCTGTACAGGGGACAGAGAGCGTTAGAGTTTTAAAAATAATGGGAAACATACAAGGCGGGACTGACATAGACAAGAGAATCGGCAGAATAGACCAACAAACTTCAAAAAGGCAAAGTAAGATGGAAGGTAAAACTCAACGGATGATAAAGTAAGTGCCTGACACGCTCAAAAAAAAGATTGGAAAGAAGCATAAATAATGAGATAATGATTAACACGGGGACAAAAATAGTTAGAGTGAAAGAGAGGAAGAGATATACGGGTGATTAGAGCAGCGATTTACACGGAGCTCACAGGCTGGTCCTTTAAATGGAGATGTGTGTGTCCCCTCTCACCAGCCTCACCGACCTCTGGCATTTTCAGAATGCACATGTAACATTTCATCAGATTGACTAGTTAGACCCTAAGCAAAGACATCAACTTGCGTGGAGACCCCATAGATCAGATCTCATCTGCATACGCACACGATAGGATCGGACGGAGATGGCCCGCCCGCGAATTGATATCAATTGTCCATATCAACCCTGCTATCTCGCCATTATAGCATCTGGCTTTTACTGAAATGATCCCAGTGCCCTGCTATCGACCAGTCTCTTTGTACAGCAATAATTGACAGATGGTTGCCCTTCACAACATATGTTCTTTGTCTTGAGTAGTTGAAAGATTTGTTCTGGACTCACTTTCTCTGTTCCCTTAAATAACACGGAATCACAAATGGTCCTTCTGAGACATTTCATTCACACGACTAAGGAGACTTTTCTTATCAACACATAAAATACTACAGCACAAAAGGAAGCCATTCGATCCATGCAGTCTGCGCGGACTCTTTCGAAGAGCAATCCAGTTAGCACCACTCGCCCGCTCTTTCCCCGTATCCCTGCAATTTTTCCTCCATGTATTTATCCAATTCCCTTTTGAAGGCTAATATTGAATCGGTATCCTCCACCCCATCAGGCAGTGCATTCCAAATCCTAACTACTAGTTGCCTGAAAAAGCTTGACCTCATGCCGCCTCTGATTATTTTGCCAACCACCTTAAATCTGTGCCCTCTGGTTATCCACCGAAGCCATTAGGAAACAATTTCTCTTTATTTACTCTCTCTAAACCCTTCATGATTTTGAAAACCTCTGTCAAATCTCCTCTTAGCCTTCTCTTCTTTAAGGAGAAAACCCCCAGCTTATCCAGTCTATCCACATAACTGGAGCCATTGTAGTAAATCTCTTCTCTGCCCTCTCGAAAGCCTTCACGTCATTCTTAAAGTGTGGTGCCCAGAATTGGATACAATACTCCAGCTGGGGCTAAACCAGTGCTTTTTAAAGGTTAGCATACCTTGCTGGCTTTTGTACTCTACGCCTCTATTTATAAAGCCCTAGATCCCATATACTTTATTAACTGCTTTGTTAACCTGTCCTGCCACCTAAAAGATTTGTGCACAAGCACCCCTTTTAAAATTGTACCATTTAGCTTGAATTGTCTCCCCTCATTCTACCTAACAAAATGTATTATCTCATACTTCTCTGCATGAATTTCATGTGTCATATATCTGCCCATCTCACTAGCTCGTCTCTATCCTCTTGAAGTCTATTATTATCTGCCTGAGTATTTATCTGATAACTTCTTATAGTTTGTCCATGTTAGATGGATAATCAGCCTTGCTGCTCTGACACACACAGAATAACAACACAGCAATTCTGACTGATAATTGAACAAGATTAGGGCCATTGGGCCGATACTGCTCTGAGCACCGAACAAATGGCAACTTTCTATGGGGTTTTGCGCTACACGTTCCTGTCAGCCAACCATCCAAAAAGCACAATACCTCTACAGGGACCGGTGTGAACAGGACAAGCAACTTTGCATCTCCTTAACCAATCAGATTGGAGAATCGTTAATGAGAAGCAGAGTGTATGAACCAGGAAGTGTAAGTTGGAATATTGAATTCAATGTCAAACCAGGTACAGAAAGCAAAATAAGGAGAGAGAAAGAAGATTGGATTAATAGAGCGAGTGAAAAGAGACCAAAAGAAAACATAAGACATAACATAAAAGCAAACCCAAAAGTCTTTTATAAACACATAAATAGTAAAAAGGTAGCCAAAGGAAAAGTGGGGGTGATTAGTGACCAAAAAGGAAATCTTCTTGTGGAGGCAGAGGGCATGGCTGAGTGAGGTACTAAATGAATACTTTGCATCTGTCTTGACTAGAGAAGAGGATGCTGCCAATGTAGCAGTAAAGCAGGAGGCAGTAGCATTTTGGATAGGATAAAAAAATATATAAAGAGGAGGTACTTAAAAGATTGACAGTCCTCAAAGTAGAAAAGTCACCTGGTCCAGATGGGATGCATCCTAGGTTCCTGAAGGAATTAAAGGTGGAAATTGTGGTTCTCTGTCCACAATCTTCCAGTCCTCCTTGGATTTGGAGGTGGTGCCAGAGGGCTGGACGATTGCAAATATTACACCTCTGTTCAACCAAAGGGAAAAGGATAAACCCAGCAATTACAGACTAGTCAGACTAACATGAGTGGTGGGGAAACTTTGAGACAATAATAATTGGCATATGGAAAAGTATGGGCTAAAAATGAAAATCAGCACAGATTTGTTAAAGGCAAATCGTGTTTGACTAACTTGATTGAATTTTTTGATACAATAACGGAGATGGTTAATGAGGTTAATGATGTTGATGTTGCGTATATGGACTTTCAAAAGGCTTTGATAAAGTACCACACAATAGACTTATTAGCAAAATTAAAGTCCGTGGGATTAAAGGGATAATGGCAGCATGGTTACTAAATTGGTAAAGGGATTGAATGCAGAGAGTAATTGGGTAGTTCTACTAAAGACTTGGCACAGGCATAATGGGCCGAATGGTAAGCATTATTAGCCTCAGATATTTCTACAGCAAAATCCAGTCTAATATCTTATACAAGGAATCCAATGAACAGAGAGATAACTTCCCATTCTAGAATGACCCCATCTCCCTCAACTTATACCACCTCCCTAAGTAGGGGTGGGGACAACAGAACCAATCTGATTACTCTCCCCTAACCAGTGAGGTCAGCTCCTCTCTCAAAACAATTCCCCTAACTAAAGAGTGAGGTTATTCCTAATCATGTGTTTAGTTTCTATCTATAAAAAAATCTCCCTATGCAACAAGTCTGCTCCTCTCTAGAAACAATCTCCCTAATTAACAAGGAATAATTCTCCCCTCCGCTCAAACATCAAGTTCAGTACCTCTCTGAAAGCAAATACCAAGAGCCACACTCCGTGTCTAACTAAAAGCACCAAGCTCTCCATGCCTCCTACATGTAAATTCTCCTCATTTCAAATGAATAGTTTGTGATTTTCTCACATAAAGTATATTGGATTTGAACAAAATCGGATCTTGCAGCTTTTAGTTAATAGAATATGGAGTCACTTATTAAATCATCTGATTTTCATGTGCATTTACTGCACAACAGCAAGAAAAAAGTTTTAATTACATTCATCATTAGCAACTAATAGTATCAGGAAATTACAGCTAATGTTTCACAGCTATATTATGATTATAATAAGCTTAGATCCTGATAAAAGTATATTATAGGTAATGATCATTTGCTTCATATATTTTATTCAAAAGTAAACCAATACAATGCCCTCTAATAGGTGCCACAGAAATAGGACAATGCTGATAATGAAGGCAATAATTAACATAATGGCCTAGAAATCCCAGTCCTCTACATCCTGCGGGTGCTTGACAGAGAAAGGTAAAAAAGATGCACAACTACCTTATCCTGCTGTGCCCACTAGTGATCCCGGTCCTGAGGCCTCCTCTCCCTGCGCATCGGAGCATGTGCACGTCGGGATGTCCATATGCTGGAGCTGGAGTCACATGGCACAGTATTTTCTCACTCAAAGTAATGGGAACTCCGTAAGTAGTTCTCTTTAGTATGATTGAGAAACACCCCCCCCACCCCCCATACCAAAACACCAATAAAAAATAGAAAAAATATACCACATATTTAAGATTAATTTAAATGAAAGTTAATATAAAAAATATATATTTTTCCAATTTTTAAAAAAGTTTTTTAATTATATGGTTTAAAATAAACTTACCTTAGTGGGCAGGGTTTTTAACATTAAAATGTGTTTTTTAAATTTTATTTTACTATGTTTTTATATGTTTTAAAACTCTTATGCCCTTAAAAGTGGGCTATGCGCCTGCTTTTACCAAGCGCAAGAGTTTCCAGGACATTCGCTAGGCAAGATATGGGAAAATATTGTAATCTTGCCCATGCAAATGTCCTGGCTGTGGGAATATGGACGATCTGTCAAGCTTTAAATTGACAGATCGGAAAAGCCGGTTTTCAGCACATGCATATTGTGCACCGAAAATCAGCTTTTGCGATGCCTTCCCAGGTTCGCACACACTCCATACGGACCCGGGGATCCCGGGATTTCGAGGCCAATGATATGGAGTAACAGGCCCCACTATTCCTATTATCATAACTGCCATTTCTTATCAATTACCTGCCAGATGCCCAACTCCAGCATTTAAAATAGGTACAAATACACACACCTGACCTCAGATAACCACATGCCTGGATCCACATGCAATCCTGATCCAGCACGGAACTCACTTCCCGTTCATTCCCTTGTATAATATTTAAATGAATGACACTAATAGATTTATTTCCATTGAATAACAGTCCCAATCAAGTAAAAGGAAGCTAGATGAGTATTCTGGAATACCTACAGAATAAATTGCTAATGAATATAATTGCTACAATAGTGGTAGATACCGTTTTTTAAAAAATCCTTGGATAAATCGTTATTGCAGATTGATAGACAGATTTAAAAGTTCATATGATGATCTGATTAAATTAATTCATGCATTGCTGTTTGAAATAAATTTTAATTGGAAGAGCATAGCTGGAATGGAGTTAAGACACAGTATTTTAAATAATTCTGATTACTGCAATGACCTGGATTGCAGACACATGGGCTAGATAGTATGGTAACTTCACCTTCATATATGTGTTTTTATTTTGTACATGATAATTAATACCTGGGAGAATGTTTGGGGGAAATAACATATTGTGAGATTCAGATGACCTTGCAAATCGTGATAGAAAACTTGAATGATTTATAACCACCACAGGAGCTTTGACACATTGGCAGAGCTATGAAATAAATCTTCCCCTTTAATTTGGCATAACTGATGTAGGTGTTTCTTTTGCATTTTTTTGAGGCCATAGAAGAATCTGGCAGAAGGACTAATAGGAGGGATGCGAGCCGATGGCTAATGTATTAGCAGATGGGTTGTCACTGTATTATAACCAAATGATACCCGTAACCACAATAGGCTGATGGGTATCATTATTTTAAGGTTTGAGAATGTTATACATGTGGTTTTTTTATTAATCCATGTACCATACCAAGTTCATATATACAGTGAAGTTGGCTGCATAACTCCAACTCCAAACTTTGTAAAACTTAGTCCCTTTTCTAACTGGTATTCACAGTATAAATAACACTTGGTGTGACACCGGAGAATGCCTGTGCTTATTTTCTTGCAGTTGTCATTTGATACAAAGATGTGAGGAAAAACAATGTGTGAGGAAGACACAAAAAATCTGCAAAAGGACATAGACAGGCTAAGTGAGTGGGCAAAAATTTGGCAGATGGAGTATAATGTTGGAAAGTGTGAGGTCATGCACTTTGGCAGAAAAAAATCAAAGAGCAGGTTATTATTTAAATGCAGAGAGATTGCAAAGTGCTGTAGTACAGCGGGACCTAGGGGTACTTGTGCAAGAAACACAAGAAGTTAGTATTCAGGTACAGCAAGTGATCAGGAAGGCCAATGGAATCTTGGCCTTTATTGCAAAGGGGATGGAGTATAAAAGCTGGGAAGTCTTGCTACAGTTGTACAGGGTATTGGTGAGGCCACACCTGGAATACTGTGTGCAGCTTTGGTTTCCATATTTACGAAAGGATATACTTGCTTTGGAGGCAGTTCAGAGAAGGGTCACAAGGTTGATTCCGGAGGGGGTTGTCTTTTAAGGAAAGGTTGAGTAAGTTGGGCCTCTGCTCATTGGAATTCAGAACAATGAGAGTTGATCTTATCGAAACGTATAAGATTATGAGGGGGCTTGGCAAGGTGGATGCAGAGAGGATGTTTCCACTGATAGGGGAGACTAGAACTAGAGGGCAAAATCTTAGAATAAGGGGCTGCCCATTTAAAACTGAGATGAGGAGAAATTTCTTCTCAGGGTTGTGGATCTGTGGACTCACTGCCTCAGAGATCTGTGGAAGCCGGGACATTGAATTAATTTAAGTCAGAAATAAACGATAAGGCAATAAGGGGTTATGGGGAGCGGGCAGGGAGGTGGACCTGAGTCCATGATCGGATCAGCCATGATCGTATTGAATGGCGGAGCAGGCTCGAAGGGCCGTAATGCCTGCTCCTGCTCCTATATCTTATGTTCTTATGTAACATGCTGATAACCTCGCCTAAACTCCGCCAGCCCTCTTTTGAGATCCCCGCACTCGTCCAATTCTGGCCTCTGCGTAGGGAAATTGTGTATCCCCAATTTCCATCGCTCCATCATTAGCTGCCTAAGCTCTGGAATTCCCTCCTTAAACCTCTCCAAATCTCTATCTCTCGCTCCTCCTTTAAGTCGCACCTTGAAACCTACCTCTTTGACCAAGCTTTTGATCACCTGTCCTAATATATTTTTTAAGTTGCTCGGTGTCAAAGTTTACGCTCCTGTGAAGTACCTTGGATATTTTACTATGTTAACGGTGCTATATAAATGAAAATTGTTGTTGTATCATTGTTTTAGTGTCTTCATTTGATACCTGTACCACTTTTAAAGTTTGAGGTCTGTAGCAGTGGAAACAGACATGGGTGCAGCTCCAAACTAGGCTGTACCCAAAATGGGCCATATCAGTCTGCAGGTTTAAGCACAATCCTCCAATGAACCAGTTTTCTCCAACCTAAATATAGTCTTGTGTGGATAACACGGAAAATACTCGCCATTGGCAATAAGCAATCAGCTTAATTCCTATAAAGGTACAAGAAAAATACATAGTAATTTTTGGTCCAGATCTGATCTTGAAGCATTTTTTTGGAACAACAAATGAAATGATTAATGCATTAGAATAGCAGAGGATGAAAGAACACATAATTGATTTTCAGCGGATTTAACTAAACATTGATTTTCTCCGATAGATGCATTGTGATAAGATGCCTTCCACTGAGACATAACTGTATAATGGAAATAACTGATCAGCAACAGTTATTTCTTAGATTGATGTTCTTAACTGACCATTGGAGATTCATTTGACCACAGTCACAAGAAAACATTTCTTCTTCCTCTGTACTGTTGGCACTTAAAGTCGGCACATGTCGGCAGTTATTGAGACACAATAAAAACACATCTGTCAAAACAAAGTTATCCAACTAATAAACCATCACCTTCAATGCCAGAATGTCTCACCTTAGTTCCATTAATTACTTGATTAAAGTTTCAGCTCAATGTTTAAAAGTGCTTTTGAAAATATTTTATTGACAGCCACACTTTTTGCTCATCAAGGTGGGTCGGATGGATGTGAGGGCAGTGATTAAAGAGGGATCTGTTTAAAAAAAGCGAATACACTCCCCCACCCAGTCTTGTACAATCTTTGACTCCACCCCTGCAACCTTTGGGTTTCGTAAGTACAAGGTCACACTGACTTCACAAGGTCAAAGTGGAATTTATATTACTTTTCAGAAAAATAAAATCAAGGCAGCATTTGAGCGAGTGTGACATCAAGGAGCTCTAGTCAAATTGAAGTCAATGGCAATCAGGAGGAAACTGTCCATTGGCTGGAGTCATACTTAACACAGAGGAAGATGGTTGTGGTGGATGAAGATCAATCATCACAGCCCCAGGATATCGCTGCAGGCGTTCCTCAGGGCAGTGCCTCGGCTCAACCTTCAGCTGCTTCATCAGTGACTTTCCCTCCATCATGTCAGGTGGGGATGTTCACTGATGATTACACAGTGTTGAGTTCCATTCGCAACTCCTCAGAAAATGAAACAGTCCGTGCCAGCATGCAGTAAGACCTGGACGACATTCAGACATAAGTGGCAAGTAACATTCGCGCCACACAAGTGCCAGCCAACAAGAAGAGAATCAAACCACCTCCCCAAGATATTCAATGGCGTTACCATCACTGAATCCCCCATCATCAATATCCTGGGAGTCACCATTGACCAGAAACTTAACTGGACCAGCCACATAAATACCATGGCAACAAGAGCGGGTCAGAGGCTGGGTATTCTGTGGCGAGTGTCTCACCTCCTGACTCCCCAAAGCCTTTCCACTATCTACAAGGTACAAGTCATGATTGTGATGGAATATTCTCCATTTGCCTGGATGAGTGCAGACACTCAAGAAGCTCGACACCACTCGGAAAAAGCAGTCCGTTTGATTGGCACCCCGTCCACCACCTTAAATAATCACTTCCTCCACCATCAGTGCACCATGGCTGCAACGTGTACCATCTACAAGATGCACTGCAGCAACTCACCAAGACTTCTTTGGCAGCACTTTCCAAACCCGCGACATCTACGACCCAAGGGCAGCAGGCGCATGGGAACACCATCATCTGCAAGTTCCCCTCCAAGTTGCATACCATCCTGACTTGGAAATATATCGCAGTTCCTTCATCGTTGCTGGATCAAAATCCTGGAACTTACTCCTCAATAGCACTGTGGGAGTACCTTCACCAGAAGGACTGCAGCGGTTCAAGAAGGTGGCTCACCACCACCTTCTCAAGGGCAATAAGGGATGGGCAATAAATGCTGACTAGCCAGTGATGCCCACATCCTGGAATGAATAAATAAAATAAAATAAAATGTGGGTACAAAATTTTTCAAAAATATTGGCCCAGATTTAAAATCCATTTTTTTGGTATGTACACGTGTAATTTTTAAATTCCATTCTCCCTTTCTTTCAGCACTGTTGTGGTGGGGCTCAGATTCCTCTGATCTCCATTCTCCCACCTCCCGGTGGTTTTATTTCATAATTAAGCCCACCCGCCCCCTAAGTTAAGTTTGTGGAGGTTTAATTTGATTGAAGGGGGAAGAGTAGGGGTTTGGGAAGATTATGTATGTGAATGAATTCACTGGGGGAAAGGTTGGATATACTTTGTGACTTGGAGGTGCAGGGAGTAGTGTTTAGCAGCATCAATGCTGGGAACTCCAGCGTTGGGTAGAGCAGCAGAATCACAGCTCGTAGAGATACTCCAGATTGAAACGGTGGCAGCAGCAATTGCAATGGTGAGGGAAACAGTGGAAGAAGCATGGTCGATGGGCAGGTGTACATGACCTATAGATACAGTAATGTAGTGTTTATGGCACCTGGTGGTCAGGATTTCAGATCCCATCATGATAAGTTGTGTCATTGAATATAATAACATTTGGTAATTTATGGGTTAGCGCTGGATTAAATTATCTTCAAAGCTGCTGGATCATCATAAAAAATTCAACTGATTCACTTATATCCTTCAGGGAAGTGAATTTGTCATCATTATTTAGACATGATTCCAATCCTACAAAATGTGCTTGACTCTTACAGCCCTCTGAAGTGGCCCAGCAAGCCATTCAGTTGTATAATAAACTGTTGAGAACACAAATATAAGAGAAACAGGAGACAAACTTATTGGCATCATAAACCTCAACCATGCTGGAGCCCAGTACACGAGAGCAAGTGATGAGATGTCCAATGACCATCTTCACCCAAGAGTGCCAAGTGGAAAATTCCACTTGGCCTCCTTCCGAATTCATAACATAAGAAATAGGAGCAGGAGTAGGTCATATGGCCCCTCAAGCCTGCTCCGCTATTCAATAAGATCATGATTGATCTTCTACCTCAACTCCACTATCCTGCCCTATCTCCATATCCTTGGATTCCCTTCATGTCCAAACATCTATCAATCTCCATCTTGAATATACTCAACGACTGAGCATCCACAGCTCTCTGGCGTAGCGAATTCCAAAGATACACAACCCTCCGAGTGAAGAAATTTCCCCCACTTCAGTCATAAATGTCCGATCCCTTATCCTGAAATGATGGTCCCTAGTTCTAGACTCTACCCTGTCAGAATTTTATATGTTTCAATGAGATCATGACTCATTTTTCTAAACTCCAGAGAATATAGGCCCATTTTACTCAATCTCTCCTCATAGAACAACCCTCTCATCCCAGGAATCAATCTAGTGACCCTTTGTTGCACCTCTCTAAGGAGAGTATATCCTTCCTAAGGTAAGGAGACCAAAACTGATAGATTTTTCTCATGGGGCGAACTACCCATGGAAACACGACAAGTGCCAGCAGCTCACCTTGAGTATGTAGATGAGGTCCGAGGACCAACTGGCTTTCTTCCGGGCTCTTGGTTTGCACGTGTGCTGACTCCGCAGTGCCAAATAGGGGCCTGAAAATGGGCCCGAACCAAAATCTATCCCATGCTCACTCATATAATGAATGGTCAGGTTCACTTGTTTTAACTGTTGCTCTGTGTATGGTATGGAATATCTTCTATTTAATATCACACACCCTATGGAAAACATTTTCTACGTGAACATAAACTGTTATTTTTGTCTGCAAGTAATTTTGCATGTCGTCCCGTCAAACCTAGACTTCTCAAGCTGAGAAGGACAACCTGCCAAGTGCCATTTTACAACCATTTTCTATGAAGGGCACAAAGTACACCTTCAGTGATTATCCCTCTGATACACCCCCAGCGCTGTGGAGAAAAGTGCCACGTACTTGATCAGTGCCTCACCAGGAAACCATTCGATTACCCACTTACGAACAGGGAATTAAGGAATGCTTTCCCATCATGAGGGACATTGACAGAAGCACTGATAGGAAAGGGGTTGCCTATGGTGAAGATAAATGAGTTGGTGTACGTACTAATGGGAAGGACATTCTATTGTGATGGGGTTGGTGCAAGTATTAATGGAAAGCACATCTCATTGTCAGGGAGGTTAGTGGAAGGAGTGATGAAAGACCATTGCATTATGGAGGAGTTGCTGGTATTATTGATGGGAAGAAGGAGGTTTGAAATATTATAGATAAATTACTTCCTTCTCATTTCATGAAAGTTAGCCCTCCAAATTTTGGAATACTTTGAATGTTAAATATTATTATTCCAAAACTGCCATTTTGTGAGTATAATTTTTTTTTTAATTCGTTCATGGGATGTGATGTCACTGGCATGGCCAGCATTTATTGCCCATTCCTAATTGTCCTTGAGAAGGTGGTGGTGAGCCACCTTCTTGAACTGCTGCAGTCCGTGCAAAATTTCTGGGAGAGTGAGAGGGGGAGGGGAGATGACTATCTTTGCTCTTACTATAAGAATTAATGATTAGCTGTCACTGAAGATCAAATTTTGGCCATGTGAAAAATGAAACCTTGTGGCAAGATCATTTATTTAAAATAAATATAAGATAACCTCCGGATACCTCTAGGAATGAATGTATGAAATTCATTTGTCTCGGATAATCAACAAAATAGAATGGGAAAAGTCGGCAGTGACCTACAATTACCTTATATAAAGATAGCAACAAACAAGAAAATAATCAGAGAGATAGAGATGGCAAGAATGCAGCAGAAGAAACTTGTGTCTTTATAAGGTTGTCTGCATTCGTGAGTGAGCGAGTGCAGTGGTGTGCCCATGCATTTATTAAAGCAATGTGTGGTAGCTGAGAGAAAATAAATTCTTTGCACACTTTGATAAGATGGAGAGGGTGCAGAGGAGATTTACAAGAATGATACCAACGATGCGGGACTTCAGTTATGTGGAGAGACGAGATAAACCGGAATGGTTCTCAGAGCAGAGAAGGTTAAGGGGAGATCTAAAGAAGTGTTCCAAATTATGAGGGGTTTTGTTAGAGAAAATAAAGAGGACCTGTTTCCATTGGCAGGAGGGTTGGTAACCAGACGACACAGATAATTAAGGATAATTGACAAAAGAACCAGAGGGACATGAAGAGAATTTCTTTTTACACAGCAAGTTATTATGAACTGGAATGCATTGCCTGAAAGGGTAACTTTCAAAACGGAATGGGTATATACTTGACAAGGAAAAATCTGCAGGGCTCTGGTGAAAGAGCAGGGGAGTGGAATTAATTGGCTAGCTCTTTCAAAGAGCCGGCACAGGCACGATGGGCCAAATGGCCTCCTCCTGTCCTGTATGATTCTATGATTTTATGGGATTCGATGATAACAGTACTCCCATCAGCGGCCAGTGTAGCAGAAACCAGATGCAATGCAAAGCTTCTTCATGATGGGTCAGAGTGAGATTAGTGAATTACTGCCAAATTGATGACCAATCTTAACATAGTTTTGTAACTGGATTTATGTTCACAAATAACTAGATTAAACTGCCTAGCCTCATTGCACTAAATAGCTTTAACATGCTTCAGAGAAGAGATCTTAATTCTATCTGTCGAATGCTAAAAGAACAAATGAACTTGCATTTATACAGAAACTTTAATGTCCTCAGGATGTCCCAAATCACTTCGCAACCAATGCATTATTTTTGAACAAAAGCAAAATACTGCAGATGCTGGAAATCTGAAATAAAAACAGAGCATGCTGGAAACACTCAGCAGGTCAGGCAGCATCTGTGGAGAGAGAAACAGAGTTAACGTTTCAGATCGGTGAACTGCCATCAGAACAACTTTCACCAGACTTTTGAAGTTTAGTCACTGTCCTTTTGTAGGCAGATGTAGCAGCCAATTTGCACACAGCATGGACTGACAAATAACAAATTAATGAAATACCAGATAACCTGTTTTGAGTGCTGTTAGTTGAGAAATAAACTAGGTCACCAGGAGAACTTCCCTGCTCTTCTTCAAGTAGTATAATGGGAACTTTTATGCCTACCTGAGAGGGAAAATGGAGCCTCAGTTTAACATCTCATCTGAAAGATATTGCAGCACTCCCCCATTACTGCGCTGATTAAAAACCAAGGGAACAATATTCAGTTTCCGAGGGAGTGGGAAGCTGATGGTAGTCGGTAGGTAAGGTAGACCTTACACCTCACCCGTCAAAGGTCAATGGAAAGTAAGGTCAGGCAGAGTGTGTAACAGGCGGCAGATCCATTACCAGCAGTTCTCTGAACCCACTGAAAGTGAAAAGTGCTCCCCACGTTCCAGAGGTAAAGGAATAATGTTGAAACATTGAGAAACCAGTAACTAATTGTGACGTATAAACTGAACCAGCAATGTTTCAGTATATATATTTTTAAAGCAGTATTGGATGATACCATCAAACACTAGGTATTGTCTTAATATATAGTAAATAAACATTTACTTCTCCCTCACAATGTAACTTTCCCAACTGAGGTTACCTAGGCTACCTGTTTCGAATTATTCAAGGGTCTAATAACAACAGCCTCATTGCGCCGTGTCACATTTCATCCATTGCCATTTATTATGTGAAATATCATTACATTTATGGGCCCAAAATTGATGAAGGCCAAGTGCCGCCCAAAGTACTGCTGATGGCCGGCGAGAGACTGGGCAGTACTTTGCCAGGAAGATTCCTCTAAAAGAGGTGGCAGTACCGACTGGCGGTAAAATAATGGCTTACGCCGTCAATCTGGGCAGCAGTGAGCTGGAGCTCTCAATCTCAGCAGCAAAAGCTTTTGCCGCGCAGGTGCCGCCGAGGATGGAGTCGGGCCCAGGGAGGATGGAAGAGCTGAAAATAAAAAGCATTACAAAAAAAAATAACGAAACACCTTCAGGGAACCCCATCCAGATAAGTCACTGTAAAAATAAAATTTTAAATATGTTCACTAACCTTTTTTTTCTGTTCTTCATACCTACCGTCGGGGTTAGACCAGCCTCCACACAGCGGTCCTTCCCCCTGCTGGCGCCGACTCCCGCCAATCTGGCATGTCGGTGGACGGGAGGCCATTTGTGCTACTTGACCACTAGAGGGCGTCAGCGAGTGGTTCCTGGCGGTACTCCCCTCCCGCCCGATCCAGCCCAAGTAGAAACTGGGAGAGAGAGGAAACCAGAGGCAAAATTCGGCGGCAGTCGGCGGCAGCAGGCAGCAGTGAGCGGTAAGGCCACCAATATCGGGCCCATTGTCTGCGAAGGCAACAAACCAGATATAAGTGTCTAAAAATAATCTCCAGTTCTAATCAAATTATGTGAGTCATCTGAAATTCTGACTTCAAAAGAAGCAGCTGGTTAGAAATTAAGGTTTCAAATTCAGCAGTCCATTCAGAGCTTTGGGATTTGGTCATGTGGAGGACTGCATAATGTGAAGCTTACATTATGTAGAGCACATTTAGATTCCAATTGACAGACCAATAACAAAAGTGATATGAAAAAAAGATCCACAAATACATCGGTTGCGAACTGGCAGAGCTCTCCAGAGGTTTGTTTTATTTATTCTTGGGATGTGAGTGTCACTGACAAGGCCAGCATTTATTAGCCATCCCTAGATTCCCTTGAGAAGGCAGTGATGGGGTTTCTTCTTGAACCACTGCAGTCTGTGTGATGAAAGTGCTCCCACAACACTGTTAGGTTGGGATTCCAGGATTGTGACCCAGCGATGATGAAGGAACAATGGTACATGTCCAAGTCGGGACGGGAAGTAACTTTGAGGGGAACTTGGAGGTGATGCTGTTCTCATGCACCTGCTGCCCTTATCCTTCTTGGTGGTAGCCGTCACGGGATCAGTGAGAAGACATTTAATTACCATGGTACAGGTGAGCACAGATATCACTTCTGATGCGTTGCTGGTGCCTGCCTCTGTGCTAGCCAGAAACCCTGCTGTTCAACTGATCGTAGTGAAGGGGGAAGGGGGGCTTCTCAGGCACCCCCCCCCCCACTCCCCCCAACTCCAGCCATGGTCCACGTAGCCTCTGAGAAAAAGGGATGAGCTGCACAAATTATCTCAAAAATTGATTGGGGGTCCGGCCTGCTTTCCTAGCCTGGAGCCCACTGGCCGGGCCCACATCAGCCCTTGTGAAGGCTGGTACACCTCCATTCATTCGACATCCTGGCCGACGTTGATATGCCAGACACCCATCCAGCCGAAGAAGGGAGTATTCCCGATGAAAGGCATCGCTGGCCCTGGTTCCACTCCATTGCTGTCATTGGCATTGTAAGGGGGCGAATGGAAGTTCCAACTTTTACAAACCCAGAAATTCTAGAGACTCAACACGACTAAGTGTCGGCTGTTTTCCTGGGGAGGGTTCACCCAGTCTCCCACTGGAGTTACCAGGAGAGATAAGTGGAACCCCCGAGGAATTTTGGGCCAAAATCTTTTGAATGCGCCAGTATGTTGTTAATCATTAGTCATTGCAATGCCAAATCATTGAATAAAAATCCATCATCTGGATCGTAGAGCCCAAGGCCGGCTTACGAGACCTGTGAAAGAGAAAATTATCCTCCAAGAACCATAAATTTTAATAAGCAGCGACACTTGAGTACGTCTGAATAATGCCATTGGGCTGATGACTGGTATCATCTGCGAATTCTATGGGAGATTGTCAATGATGGATTTGTGCATTTAGCTTATTTTTGAGAAAGTTAGTCCTTAACACATTCAGCCTAGTTAACCTTGCAAAGATGTAATGCCAGTTTACATATCATTAAATGCATCTTTGGTGCTTTGGGCAATCAGGGCACTTACCAGCCCCGGCTGTGTCATGATGTGCAGCTGGAAGTCAGCTCCTGGCCCATGTCATGATGCGTCCCTGTTTATGAAACTCATGATCGTCTCTTCCTTTGCCGAGGGGGCTCCCTATGAAGGATCCTATGACCCTACAGGCTTTCTCTTGTCTTGGCTGTGTTATGCCCTCAGTCGTGGTGCAGCAGTCCTCCATTCCCCTTTCTCCTTTCCCCATCTTTGTCCTTTTGTCCACACATATGATGCTGGTTCTTCATGAGGTTTCACAAGTGAATGAATTCTCTGCGTAAATATGAAGGTGAGGTGAGAACTTGCGACTGTAGAATCAGTATCATCTGAGGCGGTTATTTTTTTAATGCCTGCACCATTACAAATTGAACTGTAGAAAACTGAAAATGGAAGCGAGTCGACATCTGTAAAAAGCAAACACTGAGATACTGCGCATTTTCAGCATGTTCTGTTTTTACTTCAGATTTTCAGCATTTACAGTTTTTCTTTTATTTGAACTGTACATTTTCTTACAAAAGGTTATGAATCACAGATAAATATGTGGACAATGAACACGATTTATCTGTTTGTGCTATCTCTGTCATGTGCTTTTTGCATTTTTATATTTTCATAAATTACATCTACCCAGCAATTTAAAATGGTGATTACCATAATATACATGTTCCAGATTCAGAAATCTAATTGTTCTGTATCCATTATGTGGAACAGCAAGGCTCTATTTATTCTTGCTAACAAAAGGAATTTCTTGTGTAATTCAGTTCCTTTTGGTTCTCAAATGCAAGTACAGGTACTACCTTACTTAAGAACATATACATAAGAACAGAAGAAATCGGAGCAGGAGTAGGCCCTATGGCCCATCGAGCCTGCTCCACCATTCAATAAGATCATGGCTGATCATTGACCTCAACTCCACTTTCCAGCCCAATCTCTATATCCCTTGATTCCCCTAGACTCCAAATTGTTTAATTGTCCAATTTTTACTGGTTTCAGGTAATTCCTTGTCTTCTGAATCCCTTTTGGCATACACATTCTTTTTTTGGCCAATTTTAATGGTCAGTTGGTGTTTGTATCTGGCTGTTTGGTCCTATGTTTGCTTAATATATATATATTTTTTGTTAAAGCATCAACCTCATGCTCACTAGAAACATGACTTACTTCTTGATAGTGTTTTTGCATGTCATTTTCCTTTCAATACCTGAAGCGGAAATTAAAGCTACTCTTGTATTGGTGGTCAGGCCTCAAAAGAAAGAGCAATCTAAGTAAATGGTTCTCCCATGGTTACGTTCCAACGCTGAAACCAATCTCCATGTAAACCGGTTGCAATGTAACATAATTGTGCTTGTGCAGATTGGCTGTGATAGTTTGGCCGTTGTATATTAAAACTTGATTTTACCAAATGTGTCACCGCTTGTATTTACATGCTGAAGTCATGACGTTCCGCTGCGATTTCACAAGCGGGATCACATTTCTGTAATTGTGAAATGAATGTATCTGGCCATCGGTCAGCAAGACCCATATATCAGGATATGGTGACTGAAGAACAATGGGCCAGATTTTGCTGGAGTGAGTATGCTGTTAAACCTTTTCCTGCAACCTTCAGCTTGAAAGAAAATTGCGCTGTAACTTGTTGGAAGTGCAAACGGATAGCGGCTGATAATGGCAAGGTCAACAGGACCTCTGGGACTTTAGTGAACGGTGGGACCAACAATGTACCACCTTAACCATTTGAGGATTGAGAAAGAAAAAGAGTAATGACTGAAAAGGTAGGTGAATTAGAGTGAAATCAGGTACAGAAGGAAAAATAAAGAGAGGGAAAGAAGATTGGATTAGGAGAAAGAGAAAAGAGATAGAAAGGAAATGTTTTAAAAAAACGTAAAATTTTAATTTTTTTAAATCTCCAACAACAATTTACTACATGCAGGAATGAGACTGAACACTTTAAATTGTTCCCTTTTTGGGCCAGAGGGGTTGATTGGTATTGCATTATAATGATCAAATCAATAAAAGGGTACTTATTCTCTTAATTACCAGACTTTATTTTCTGTGTTGTGTTTAATGGGCAATTAATGTGCAAATCCAGCAAGTTCTTAAAAATTCCTGGGAGATTGAGGCCGAGATATTTTTTGTGTCAAGCAAACAGTGAGAAAAAGTAAATTGGCCAGCAAGTTCTGGCGATTCATAACTCATAGCGCATCTCTTAATACCCTAAACATGCTGGCTGATTTTCACGTTAATAATGGCATGCGTCATTAACACGCCATTACTTTCTCAGAAAGTTCTGGCGTAATAGATAGAATCAATTGCCTTAAATCTGTGTCCTCTGGTTCACGACCATTCTGCCAATGGGAACAGTTTCTCTCTTATCTATTCTCTAGACCTCTCATGATTTTGAATACCTCTATCAAATCTCCTCTCAACCTTCTTTGCTCTAAGGAGGACAACCCCAACTTCTCCAGTCTATTCACGTAACTGAAGTCCCTCTTCCCTGAAATCATTCTCGTAAATCTTTTCTCCACCCCCTCTAAGGCCTTCACATCCTTCCTAAAGTGCGGAGCCCAGAATTGGACACAATACTCCAGTTGAGGTCAGACTAGTGTTTTATAAAGGCTCATCATAATTTCTTTACTATTGTACTCTCTGCTCTATTTATGTTGCCCAGGATCCCATATCTCTTTTTAACTGCTTTCTCAAATTGCCCTGCCACCTTCAACGATTTGTGCACATATATCCCCAGGTTTCTCTGTTTATGTACCCTATTTAGAATTGTACCCTTTAGTTTGCATTGGATAGATGATTGATTTCCTGCCACTAAACTGATTAATTTGCAGGATATTTGGCCTGACAATATAATTTATTACTGGCCATGAAACAGCACATGGAAAATGATCAATTGCATGTGTCTGTTTGGTTGTTAAACATTCATTCATTACCTTCTTATTTAACAGGTCTTATGCAAATCTTTTACATGATAAGATAAGATGCTGGACTGGAGTCTTTATTATGTGATAGAGACACTGCTTTTGCCCATAGTGATGGAAATGAGTAAATCAGAAAATCGTTCTTTCACAACTACTATCTCTCTCAGGGCTAGTAAGTAGACACAGGTTGAGTGATCTCAAATGGAGCTATTTCTCCTGAGGTGAGAAATGGATTCTGAATCTTTCGTGGTAACCTTATCACTGCAGAACAGTGACAAGTAATCATTTAGATTCTTAAACAGACATCAATACTTTAACACACAAACACCAATGGAGACACAATGACACGTCCAGGGACACATATATACAGTTCCTATTACAAACTAATTCTGTGAATCATTTAAGAACATAAGAATTAGGAGCAGGACTAGGCCCTATGGCCCATCGAGCCTACTCTGCCGTTCAATAAGATCATGGCTGATCTTCAACCTCAACTCCATTTTCCCGCCCGATACCCATATCTCTTGATTCCCCTCGAGTCCAAAAATGTATTTATCTCAACCTTGAATATACTCAAAGACTCAGCATCCACAGCCCTTTGGGGCAGAGAATTTCAAAGATTCACAACCCTCTGAGTGCAGAAATTCTTCCTCATCTCAGTTTTAAATGGTTGACCCCTTAACCTGAGACTATGCCCCTAGTTCTAGACACTCAAGCCAGGGGAAACAACCTTTCAGCATCTACCCTGTCAATCCCCTTCAAAATCTTATATGTTTCAATGAGGTCACTGAGATTCTTTTAAACTCCAGAGTATAGGCCCAGATAATAGTTGTGAAAGAACGATTTTCTGATTTACTCAATCTCTCCTTATAAAACAACCCTCTCATCCCAGGAAGCAATCTAGTGTACCATCATTGAACCTTTGAAAGGAAATACACAGAATTAAAAATATATAAAGTTCACCCTGTCTGGAGAATCAACATTTTCTACTTCCAACCTTTGCAATTAAGAATTGCACATTGTGCCTAAACTCAAATCTCATTTAGCATTCCCAAAGGCAGATATGAACCTAGGACCTAGGGAGCCAACTAAACAATATATCCCTTAATGGTCCAGCTCTGGCCCAAGGATAACCATTATTTGGCCCTTTACTATTTGCGACTTATGCACTTCAGTTTCTTCTTATTTAGTCACAGTGTTTTCAGTTTCATGGGCTGCAAATTTGGGGAATAACTCCCTAATGGAGTTATTCTGATGTGGATTTAGACTGATGTGGAAACAGTGTCTTCCTAGCTATCAGGCCCAGGAAAGTTCAAAATATTGTAACTAACAGGAGAAGAAACAGCAATGTCGGAGATCGCAGATCCAGCAGCAGCGAGCAGACCAGACCAGCTGATGGAGGACAACCGATGGCAGTGCAACATCCCAGGTCAGGAAAAGTGAAGCATCAGCTGAACCCTGCTTACAGAGAACAGGCAGGGCCCATCATCCAGCCAGGAAGGTAAGCAAGGGGCAGGGAGACAGTCAATTGTAATGTACGGGGTATTTGTTTAACTCTATGGGCAAGAATGTAAGTGGGGAACTGTACTTGTGTTAATGAACATGTCCTGTTTTGCATGGAATGATTTAGAATGCTGCTCCAGCAATGTAGAAATGTTTATTGGAAAGGAAAGCAATTGTGTCAGACATGGCACATGTTTATGATTCGGCCAAACCAATAAGTGATTTAATCAGCTGAGGCTCACACAATTGCTGTGGCTTATGAATCCAGCCCCACTCACTAGTCGAGGCTCGTGGATCCAGTTCCACTCACTAGTGATCATGTGGATCTGGTCCCACTCACTAGTGATCACGTTGATCCAGTCCCACTCACTAGTGATTACATGGATCCAGCCCACTCACTAGTGATCACGTGGATCCAGTCCCACTCACTAGTGATCACGTTGATCCAGTCCCACTCACTAGTGATCACGTGGATCCAGTCCCACTCACTAGTCGTGATGCATAGATCCAGCTCCTGCTCCAAGAGGGCGGACACCCCTGTTCTCGAGCTGCACAGAAAGATAAAGGACTTGTGTGAACCTCCGCTTTAACATTAAACCGCCATAATATTTTTACAGCTGAATTAGAATTAATTTTAAAACACACCCTCATTTGAGAAAAGACAAATGATAAATCATCAAAAATGTGATAGATTTTTATTTTTCAAACAATCTCTCCCAAAAGTCTATGGGCTAAAAATTTGCGTACCCTGCACCCATTTTTTTGGCGATATTTCTCCGTTTTTGGCGAAAAATGGTAAACTGGGAAATTTGGAGAAGTCTTATGCCAGCGGTTTTTAAGTACCCCTGGGAAGACGACTGCTGGTGTGCAAGACTCGAAATAGCGTTTTCGCCCAAAATTTGGCTCACAGCGCACCCATATTTAGGACGAAAAAAACGCCTGGGAAAAGCCTGCGTTGCAGCCCTTGGAACAATGGTAGGTATGAAGACCTGCAAAAAAGGTAAATTAAAGTTTTTATTTTTTAATTCTTTTGCAGCGATTCAATAGTTAATTGGCCTGTGAATGTTGTGTGGTTTTTTTATTTTTTGTTCTTTGCAATTTTTGGGGGGTGTTTTCCCCACTCCCAGGGCCTCTCTCGCAGCGGTATCGACCTCAGAGAAAAGTTGTAGAAAATTTGCGGTTTGTGCCACGAATCCTCGTGCAATGACGATTTTCACCGTTGGGCGAACTGAAGCCCGAATTTTAGGCCTCATAGCGGTACCGGAGTCATTGCAATATTTTTGGCAACAAAATACCACTATCACCAAAAATGAAATTTCTGGCCCTATAACGTTGGAAATAATGATGAGAGTTCAAAATGATTGATTTGTCTGGTCTCTAAAGACTGCCATTTATGAGATATCGCAGATCTACCTGTAGACATGCAAATGTCGTATAGGATTATGTCATGGTAATGTTCTGGCTGCTTTGGCGATCAGTGGGTTGGGTAGATCTCACCACAGGCCAAATTGCATATTGGGTGTGGAGGGACTGGGTTTGATGGGTCAATTGGTACTTCGTATTTCCATGCTTCCCTATATTCTTAAGTGCCCTACCCCATTGTGTGATTCCTCACAATAACACGAGCGAGATCAGGAACTCAGCAGGCACACACAGCAAGCATGGACACACATCCTGCCATTCGGTCATGCAGTGTTACACCACTGCACCACCATCAGTGTTACTTCAAGCATTTACTGAGTACTTTGAATGATGGGATCATCCAGTCCGTAGTGCTTATGTCTATGGGAAGGGCCAGATCAGCTGCCCACACTTAGCACCCAAGAGAGAACACCTGATTTAGCGCTTAATTTACTCAGTGGTAGGTTAATCTATCCAGTGGGGTGTTAGCTGGAACTGTGCAATAGAATAGCTCAAAACTGGAATGAACCGCCTGACCATTGTTAATGACTCAGTTCAATTGTAGCAACAGAAGCTAAATGACGTGTGAAAATCCATGTTTCCAGGAGCATGAGCTTCATATTTTCACGCAGCTATTTACAGAGAGTAAAGAGTATTCTTAGGTGAACAAACACCAAGAGGACATCACTATGGTCAAAATATGAGTGCAACTCAAGAACCAAAGGGAGCTGTTGAGACTGCAGTAAGTTGCTTATGGACATCAAAAAAGGTGGAGAGAGCATGCCAAAGCTGAGGCAAGGATGGAGCTGCGATCATTGCCTTGCCCATGGCCCTCTGCTTGCCACCTTCTCACAACAGCAAGGCTGAGATCAGGAACATGCACATCCTAGATAATCATTAACAACTCATTTCAAATCTTCCTTTAAAAAAAGTAAAAAATGTCCCATTTTGCAAGCAAGAAGAAAGGACACCCACAGAGTCCTTGCGCTCCGGTAGGTTATTGCTGTATTATTCATTCGATCATGTTTAAAACTGTTAAGCACGTCGTTAATATAATGTGGATGCCAAAAGCATTATACAGGGCATAAAATTGCAAACTTATAATTGCAAGATTTGCAATTAAAAAATATTGTTCAAGTCCTAGATCACAGCCCTTTATTAAAATTGCCTCCTCAGATAATGCAGAAATGAAAATATGTTCAGAAATAATACTTTCATATTCATGCGAATATTTATGGTTAATTCTTCCAAAGAGGGCGTTGTGTCTGAGGTGGGGCATAAAGAAGAGGAGGTGGAAGCAGAGGAAGAGGAGGTCTCCACAGGCACTGTGGACTGCCATCCAAGATCTGAAGGTTATGAAGTGACTAATGGAAGAGAAAGGATGAGGATTGTGATTCACTTCCAGAATACTACACAGGCATGTTCCTGATCTCAGCCTTGCTGTTGTGAGAAGGTGGCAAACAGAGGGCCATGGGCGAGGCAATGATCGCAGCTCCATCCTTGCCTCAGAGAAAGTTGTCCTTCAATGAACCATCAGAAATAGGCCTCAGGCTCCAATCCACAACTTGAGACAATGAGGACAGGGTTTGCTGTGGGGGCTCAGGGTATTGAACTTGAAGTTGGTTCAGTGCAGATCAGGTTCAGCTATCTGCAAAGGGACAGCACATCCTTACATTATATTGATGGAATTTGGCTGAGCACAAACAGCTAAATAGGTTGGCTCGTCCCATCAATCTATTTCCCTTCCTCCTCTCTTCAGCTCTGAGAGCTCCTTTGAGTCCTCTGCTTGGAATCTCAGGCAGAATTGTAATACTTTGGCTGATGTGTAACTTTTATCGCAGGCTAGGAGCAAGACTTTGGCTTAGTGGTCACATTCCTGCCTCTTGAATCTGAAGGTACAGAGTTGGAATCCCGCTCTCGGTGAGTGAAGACCAGAGCTCCCACTCTGCAATTCTGGGTTGACGTTCAGCGGGGATGCTGGCGTCCGGTGGGTGTGGGTACCCCTCTCTGATCATATGGGTTGTGGGGTCCCAGAAACCTCCCCGCCGTTTAGGACTAACCACCCTCTTAGCTGGTGTACAGATGGTTACCACCACAGAAGGAATATTCGTGTCACGTCCTGTCAGACTATTAATGAGCCTGTGAATCCATCCAAGGAAGAGTGTGAAAATACATAAACAGCAACATCCGAGGCTGACCCACCATGGATATTTGCTTTCCTAATAGGTTCTTTCAAAATTCAATTTTAATTACCATTTTTTCCACAAAAATATTCAATGTTGAATTATTAGTTTTATATTACTCTGCATAAATATTGCTCAATGATCCGTTAACTTTTCTCCCATGTCTAAGTATTGTTTTTTTGCCTTTGTTATTGAAGACTTGTTTAATAAAAGTCTGTTCTTACTATTTCTGCAACTAGGTTCATATTCTCTCTATGCCAGGAAACTAGCTACGATTTCAAAATGATATCATTGAATCAGGGGCAGACTGGCACCCCAAAGAGGAGGGGGCACCGATAATACAGCACTATGGAACCATTCACGGCGACACTCAGGAATGTTCCGATTTCCCATATGGCCAGCCAATCCCTGACAGAATATACTGCTTTGCTTACAAATCCTAACACTCTTCTATAAGTGCATCATCGATAAATCAAAAGACTTTGCACGAACAACGTCCTTTGAATTTCTGCAGTTATTATGCACAGTGCAACTTATTGCTGGAGTATGCAATTTTTGCATTATAAAAGGAACCAAAAACAGTGCTAGGTTCTATACAGATCTGAACAATAAAACATCACTTACTACAAAACATCACCTTGCTCCTTATTATAGAAACTGGCAACCAATCATAAATATTTTTAAAATCACAGCATTCCATGTTAACAGAAAAAATACAGCACATATTGGAAAGTTTAATCATATCGTAACTGCATACAGGTAAAGCATTGGAGAAAAGGTGATGCAAAATTGTCACTGGCTTATTTAAGTCAGTTCCAACCATAATAATTGATTTAATTGGTGATTTGTACATTGATGCATAACACCTGTGATTAATTTACCAGCATAAATGCACATTAGGGATGACGACATTGAAACAAATATTTTGTGCTAAACGTGCTTAAACATTACTACAGGCCCAATTATTCCTGGATTACTTCCAAAACGGAGATTAAGTATGTGTTAGTGATACACAGAGGGCCTTCATAGAAGGCAGTCAGTTCCTATTAATAACACATGGTCATTAATCACAGATTCTGTTGCAGTACCAGATCTAAAACTTTCTACTCTGTAACAAACTGATGTTGAGATCATTTGGGAAAGTCTAAAAGTCTGGGAATGCATTACAATAGTACAAAAGGACTGTACATTATGAAGTGACAGGGCATAGGTGTGACGGCCTGGGGAATGTAATACATTGGTATAGAAGGACCGTACATTATGGAGTGACAGGGCACTGATTTGAAGCCACGTGTCCTCACATGGTATCCAATCTCAACTGATCATCTGGGTGAAACACGGAGGAGAGGAGAGACATTTCATGAGGTGGTGGAATTAGGAAGGGATTATCAAGGATACTTCAACACAAGATTTGGTAGTCCTGATCCAGCAGAGTTCTGCCAAAAATGTATTGTTTCTGAATTATATTTAACCTAATGAGTTCTATAATAATTGACATTTATTTCAACTTGTCCAGAAGAGTAGAACCAGAGGACACGGTCTTGCTTGAAGGGGGTAAATTCAAAACAAATCTGTGGATACAATGCTGCAGTGAGCGAGTGGTCAATCTGGAGAACAGGCTCACTAGTGAGAAGGTGGAAGCAGTTAGTATTGAATTATTCAAATGAAAATTAACATTTTGTGATACAGTATATGAGTAATTTGAGACATGGCATGTGGTAAGTGTAACCTGCTTGGGAGGCACAGCTGGCTTTGGACTTGTGGTTCCCAAAGCTCTCCACCTCAGGGTTTTCTTCGCTTCATGTCTGGGTCTGCTGTAGACTAACATAGAGATTGATTGCTATGATTAGTCATAAACTCCATTATCATTGTATTAGGCGACTGCCAGGAAGATAGAAGGTGAATCAGATGGACCGTGATCTTTTTCGTCCAGCAATTCCTATGTTCCTATGGCATATATTATGCATTTGGGCAGTTGCAATGGATTCTGGGAATTTCCCCCTCAATATAGGCCCTGAAAGACATCCCGTGGGCAATAGTTAAAAAGTGACGAATATTGCAGAGAGAAAAATACTTTCCATTCAGTTTCTACTCCCTCCCTGCTGTTTTTTTAACATGAATATTTGTTGAAATAATGAATGCTAATGAAATCATTCAGGGCACAGGCAGGGGTGGAGTTAGTGAGCCAGTCAGTGCACAACAGCTGAAATATTATAAATTGTAGTTGAAGGAACTAGACCACAAGTACACAGGTGGAGTTAATTGGATTTCCTCATGCTGTCAGGCACAGTAATGAAAAAATATAATCAGGAAAAAAATAGACATATATGCAGCACATTAAACTTAATTATAATTCTTTATAGTGGAAACTGGGTGAGGCATTGCATTAGTAACTGGTCACATGGCTTTTAATCTACCCAGTCGCAGCTCAGTGATAGCAACCCTGTCTCTGAGTTTGACGGTTGTGGGTTCAAGTCGCACTACGGACACTTGAGCATAAGTCTAGGCTGACACTTCAGTGAGTGCTGCACTGTCAGAGATGCTGTCTTTCGGATGAGATGTTAAACCAAGACCGCCCCGTATTCCCTCTCAGGTGGGCTTAAAAGATCTCATGGTGCTACTTTGAAAAGGAGGAGCGATCTGGTCAATATTTATCACTAAAACAGATGACCTCATTGCTGTTTGTGGAACCTTGCTGTGCACAACTTGTCTACCGCGCTTCCTACATAACAACAGTGACTACGCTGGAAAGGTCATGAAAGGCAAATATGAATGCAAGTCTTTCTTTTTTCTTCTTTACCCCAGACCACTGGGTGTGTTTGCTGTCTGCAAACGCAGGAGTCCGAAATGAATTGAACACGGTCAGTTCTAATCTAGTGGTTTATATCCCAGAGGAAGTTCAACCCTCTAGTTCTGAGGGAGTGCAGATCCACAGCACAAAACTACTCCTTCAAGCACTGAAGTTCAAAGAGAATGTCAAATGGCCGGTGTGGTTAGTGAATAAATTCAGACCATGGTTGTGCTGAGGTTGAAGCAAAGGTGTGTTGCTGGAACAGTGAAAAGGGCACTTTAATCAGCATCTAACCTGTACTATAACTAACTGCTTGATGCTGACACTTGGAGACAGAAATAGAAAAAGTACTCCATTCTCTAATTCTGAAATCCGACCGTTTCCTATGTGTTTACAATTTGGGGTTTCCCCCAACATTCTTTATTCACACCTCCTAAAAACTAAAACTTATACTCTTAGGGGCTGAAATTAGTGGAAGTTGTGCCCGCAGCCGCCGTGGTTCTGCCGGAAATGTAGTTTTTCTGGCCGATTCCTCCGGAACCGCCCATCTGCCGTCCACATTCCGCCCGGCGCGAGATTGGTCGTGAAGGGATCCACCGGCGTGACGTCATGCCGCCCGCCCATGCCGGATGCTGCAAATCGCCCATTCTGGTCAGGGTTGCTGGCCTCAGATCGACCTGCCGCCCGCCAGAAGGACCGCTGGCATAAAGCAGGTGTGAGCTGGCCGTGAGTGGGGCGGCAGGGAGAAGGGCTCCGAGTGCTGCAGCGCTGCACATCGCGGCTATGGTGCAGATACTGGACCATCAGGAGTGGGACTGCTGGGAAAAAGTTCGGTGGATGTTGCTTTACTTTATTGCTGATGGTCAGGTTTAAGTTGGATGTGATAAAAGTGACTGAAATGTGTCTAGGCTGATGGAAACTTTTTTCTTTCACCTTGCTGAAAGACCTTCATTGAGAAGCCCCAATGGTGACGGCAAAATAATTATGAATAAGTGAAAAGTCTTCAGCATGTCACATTTTGTGCAGCCAGGCTGATTAATTAATTCTGTGACACAGTCCTTCAAGAAGTTCTCAGGGAGGCACTACATGTAACAGAGGGTGAGAGGGTTAGGGTTAGAATTATCTATTGTACGCCTGAGACAGCTGCATACCCTGACAACATTTGTCTGGGAGGAAAAGGGTATAAAGTTACAGCTAGTCAACTTTAGGGGCAGCGCGATTACAGACCAAACTGAGGAAGGACTACGGTCAATAGAACACAGCAAGAGACAAGTGTCGCGGTGACTCAGTGGCCTGCCGTTGAGGTTTCAATGACTAGACTGTCACTATCACCTTGTTAATGTGACTTTCTTTGTACTGCAAGGAAATTACTGCATAAAATCAGTTCTGATTCATCACAAAAGACCTGTACCCAGCGTGCCTTGTTGTGGTGATGGACATAAGTCTATTCTGAGTGATGTAATAAATCTGACAGATCGAATAACTCTCACAGCACATAAAGAGTAATGTGATGGACCTTAACTCGCACAGGAAGAGTTCAGATATGTTTCTCCATATGACTGTGTTGAAGGGAAGGTGTGGTGGACGAAGCGAAAGATGGTAAAGGCTCAGTGGAGACGCCCTCCAAGAGTTATGAGAGCATTTAATGCGGAACCTATACCTGTATACATATGCTCATATTGTGACTGCACAGAGGGTATGGGATTATGTCAGGCTGAATAAGCAAGAGGTGGAAGATGTTAAGATATAGCGCATCGCTGCATCTGATCGTCAGAAGAGCATTACATGAGGTATGGAACACGGGAAAAGATGTTGCCTTGGATGCATTTTTCTTCTGCACAAAAAAACGTTGCAGCCTTTAGCTTCTTTGCTGATGCCCCCCACACACACTCCCACACACAAAGACATCTGGCGCAGAACTCTTTTGCCGTTAGCCAGGAGGGGGTGAATATATTTTTACTCACTCTTGTTGCCGCCACCAAAACGTTCCAACGTTTCCGGCATTGTTCCCCAGCCCGCTCAATGTTGCCCATTGCGGACATGATCTCAGCGATCTCCCTCCAAATGCATCGGTATTGGGGTGGTGGAGGCCTGCCATGACCAGGTGAGGTGTTTGTACCTGCGCTCCACCTCCGTTACTAGCTCCTCTAATTCCTCTTCATAAAACCAGGGAGCTCTGGGCCTGGTTTTGCCAGTCTTCATGGCAGATTTCTGGCCACTCATCATCAATGATGAAACGATTGGCTGCTCAACAGTTTGTGGGTCTCAATTTCTCCGACTGCCTCCTCTCCAACTCAGACTGCCCCCTCTCCAACCTCCAAATCTGTCCTCTCCAACCTCCAACTCTGTCCTCTCCAACCTTCAACACTCTTCTCTCCAATCTCCAACTCTCTCCTCTCCAACCTCCAACTCTCTCCTCTCAAATGCCAACTCTCTCCTCTCCTCTCTCACACTCACAGGTGGAATAAAGTGATGTGCCTTTATGCGCATGTGCAGTACAGCAATCAGTCTCAAATGGCCCCAAAATGACGACACGTCGAAAGACAGAACTACAACAACAACAAAAATCGCGAAGTCTCGCGTATGCGCATTGGAGGCTCTCCAAAGATCCCGAGTGGAGAGGCTTCCAACTGTCGCACACTGATGACGCCGGCCACTCACTCCCGCTCCCGCCCAGCGACTGCCGCTGCCTGCCGCCCACAGAATGCAGCCGAAAGTGGCTCCTGATGGGACCCGGCAGCAACGGGCGGCATAAAGGTAGGTGCCGCCCGGGGCCGCCAAGAAATGGGCGGCGACCAAATTCAGCCCCTTAGTCCTTGCAGTGATAGGGTTAGCACACCCTAGGATCAACACTTACCCAGTTCCTGACTTACATAATGGATTTATGGGATGCTCTGCTGACTGCAGAAAAATATCACCCTGAAAGACTGCATATTTCAGGCTAAATTATATATACAAATTTATTGTAAGATATAAATGTGTACTGAAGTAAATGAAACCAGCAAGTAAAGTACAACATAGTAACTTTAACCATTAAACCATTATCTAAGATAAAAATAACAAGATATTCAAAAAAATTGAGTCTTTTTTCAGAACCTCTGGCCTTGGATAACATGGGCACAGATGTTTCTTGGGGTTCTGTCTCAGCACTGTGACATGGAGTTAAACAGTGGAGACAAGTGAACTAAAAATATGGCCAAAATATTCCATTATTTATTTGAACCCGAGAAGCCCCTGCATTCAAACCTGTCAATCAAGCCAGAACAAAGATACAATGATGGGAGATAATTACACTCCATTTTAATGAGCACTGACACATAAACCCTCATTTTAACCTAACAGGGCAGGTTAGGTCCAGTTTTACACTCCACTGAGTTCATTGGAGTGTAATATCAGGTGGGTGTAAAACAGGCATCTGACCTGAAACCGCCTCTTCACCCTGGGGAAGTTAGGTTTAAATTGGGGCTCTCATGTCTGAGGACCCAGAAAGTGCTATTGCTGAAATCGTGTGCATCTAGCCAGCTTTGCGAAAGCAAGGCTTATTTTTGGCAGCCTAGATATTAAAGATAGCCCTGAAATTCCACAGGCTCCTGATGTATGCCTGACAGAAGATTGGTGGAGCTTTTCAAAGAATGGCAATTGATTTTGTCAGTGGCACTGATCAGGTGGGTGAAGAAAGTATTTGGGGCCTGAGGCCTGTTTCTTGCCTAGAGCTCACAAAGCACTATATTGGTCACAAAGATCACGATTTAAGAGCAAAAGAAGCAAATGCATTTTTCTAATCTCATTGAAAGCTTTTTAAATTGATGATAATTCATTCATTTTAACCAATAATGTAAAATAGAAACTTAACGTAATTAATATAAGTAAAGAAAAAGTACTAGAGAAACTAATGGGACTAAAAGCCCACAAATCCCCTGGACCTGATGGCCTACATCCTTGGTTTCTAAAAGAGGTGGCTGCAGAGATAGTGGATGCATTGGTTCAGTGCTGGGGACTCAGCTATTTACAATCTACATTAATGACCTAGGTGAAGGGACCGAGAGTAATGTATCCAAGTTTGTTGATACAAAGCTAGGTGGGACAGTAAGCTATGAGAAGAACACAAAGAGTCTGCAAAGAGATATAGATAGACTAAGTAAGTGGGCAGATGCAATGTGGGGTTATTCACTTTTGTAGGAAGAATAGAAAAACAGAATATTTTTTAAATGGTGAGAAAGTTTTAAATGCTGGTGTTTATAGAGATTTGGGTGTGTACGTGCAGGAAACACAGAAAGCTAGCATACAGGTACAGCAAGCAATAAGGAAGGCAAATGCAATGTTGGTATAATGTAAGTATAGGTGTAAGGCAGTCTTGCTACAATTGTACAGGGCCTTGGTGAGACCACACCTGGAGTATTGTGCACAGTTTTGGTCTCCTTATCTAAGGAAGGATATACTTGCCTTGGAGGCGGTGCAACAAAGGTTCATTAGATTGATTCCTGGGCTGAGAGAGCTGATCTATGATGAGACTGAATTGAATGGGCCTATACTCTCTGGAGTTTAGAGGAATGAGAGGTGATCTCCTTGAAACATACAAGATTTTGAAGGGGATTGACAGGATTGATGCTGAGTTTTTTTCCCCTGGTTGGAATGTCTGGAACTAGGGGGCATAGTCTCAGGATAAGGGGTAGGCCATTTAAAACCCAGGTGAGGAGGAATTTCCTCACTCAGAGGGTTGTGAATGTTTGGAATTCTTTGTTCCAGAGGGCTGTGAATGCTGAGTCTTTGAGTATATTCAAAGCTGAATTAGATAGATTTTTGGACTCTAGGGAAATCAAGGGATATGGAGATCAGGCGGGAAATGGAGTTGATGTCGATGATCAGCTATGATCTTATTGAATGGCAGAGCAAGCTCTCGCTCCTATTTCTTATGGTCTAATGTTCTTAGAAAGCTGTAAAATACAAAACAAATGTAATCCACAATTGAAACAAGCAGCAAAAGCAACGCAAGTATAAACAATAAATACTGCTCAAGAAAAAAATACTTAAAGTGCCTGTTGACGCCTTCTTTGTATGTTCAGTGCCAGTAATGCACTGAAGCAATTCAATGCCCCTTTAAATGGGTATATTTTGAAGGCCACCTCAGTCATCTTCGATAAAGCAATCCTAAAGAAAGTGTCATTACTAGCTGCAGAAATTTATGTGGGGAATAAGATGTGATTTACTCAGTACATAAAGGCAGATGGTTATCCTGCTCAAACATTAGCCATTCCCGACGTCTCCTGTGCCCATTTAAGTGTTCACTAACTGCATTAGGCCTTTGTTAGCATATTACAGTAAACTAGTAATGGCAGATGCCAACATTGAAGGCAACTCCACTCACAGCTGCCTGTCTCTGATGGGCATTGAAGATCTATGGGCTAATTTAAAAAGGAAATTCTTTCATCTGAAATGTTATATAAACATAATTACCACTGGCACTTGGCCTTTATGTTTTATGCTTCTGGTCAGGAGTCAGCATAGAGATAGGTGGTGATTACAGGCGATGTTCATCCTGGGCCATGTACTCAGATAATCACCCCTTTTGTATAACAAAACCTCCTCTTGGGTAACAACACAAAGTTACTCCTGGAGACTGGTTGCACAGAGAGCAGTGAACAGCCCTCAGTTTCCAAAGAACTTAAATATAATATGAAAGAAAGAACAAACTTTCATTTTTCAGCACCTCTCGCGACCTCAGGGCATCCCAAAGTGCTTTTCAGCCAATTAGATACTTCTGAAGTGTAATCATTGTTGCAAAGTCAGAAACTTTGCAGCCAATTTGTGTACAGTAAGGTCCTGCAAACAGCAATGAGATAATAACCACATAATCTGCTTTAGTGATAATGGTTGAGTGATAAATATTGGGCAGGACACTTGGGAGAACCGTCCCAATCTTCTTCGAATTGTACCATGGGATCTTTAATATCCACCTGAAAGGGTAGATGGGCTTCGGTTTAATGTCTCATTCGAAATATGGCACCTCTGACAGTGCTGCACTCCCTCAGCACTGCACTGAGATGCCAGCCTAGATTTTGTGCTCAGGATTCTGGAGTGGGACTCGAACCCACTCAAAATGAGCCACACACCAACAAGGAGCTGGGAATATCCCAAAGGAAAGAAATGAACTGTAAATAGACAGATCCCGCGGAGATCATGTTAATTTCCAGCCAGTAGCTGCAAGCCCTCAGAGTGAAGTAACAAAAGGACTGCTGCTGATATCTTCAGAACACGTTTATGGCTGTACGTGGAAACTGGAGATATTCCCCTTTAAAACTTGACACAAAGGAAAGCTGGTGGGCATCAGAAATTGGCAGATTTGTGTGAACGTAGGAACAGTAGTAGGCCATTCAGCCCTGCCATTTAATTAGTTCATGGCCGATATGTACCTGAACTCAAGTTAACCACCTTAGCTCCATAATCCCTTGAAACCCACACCGAACCAAAGTCTACCGATCTCAGTCTTGAAAGCTCTAATTGTCCCAGCATCAACAGCCTTTTGGAAGAGAGAATTCCATGTTCTCTGGAGTTGTCTGTTCAAAGTCAGTCAGAGCCTCTTTGGTGAAGAGCTATGGGACATTGTCACTGTGTGAAAGGAGATACCAATGTGTACTGATGTGAAGTTGTTGATGTTGTTGCATTGCCTTTAAATCCAGAGAGATGCTTTGTAGATTTCCAAACCTGAGCCATTTGCAACAGACATCAGGTAATTATTATCTTGTTGGGTGTTTTCTTTTAATGAGAAATAGGAGAGAAATGTAACCACAGCAGATTATTTCTCTATTCTCAATGGAAATCTGTTTGTTGTGCTGAAATGCTGTAGTATTAGTAGATTGAAGAGTCACAGGCTCTTGTTATCCCATAAAGGTCAGACCATTAACTGAGATAAAACAGCACGCAGCATCTAAAAAGGCAAAGGCATCTATTTGAAACTTCCTTTTAAGCTCCAATAATCCTTTATTCACTGGCGCTGCACGTGAACCCTGTTCCCATGGGTCCATTGGAGATACAGGGGCACTTTTGTCACAAGCTCTGTCGCGCCTTGGTCAAATTCCTCAGCTAATGGCATTTCAGATGAAGTGAGAAAGTTCAGACCCCCCTGAGGAAGGAGGGGATTGCAGCTGTTTAGATGATCCTTAGCAGGTTACTTAAAATCAGCAGCATTTCAGCAGATTCTGAAGGACTTAACACATTTCTCTAGATCCATTGTAGATCAACGAAGCAGACTTGCTCGTCATTTTTAAAGTTAAATCTAATGACATTAGCACTGGTTTTCACAATATCCCAACACACTTAAAATGGTCACCACCAGCAGTAACATAACACACATCGTTTTTTCTTGTCACCCCACAAGTCACTGACCAAACTGCGAAATGGCCACCATGTTTATTCTGGTTAGTGTGTGACACAGCACAGGTTCAGCTGCACAAGGATGGTGAATTATTCTTCCTGAAATTGTAGACAGGAGGAGGGGATTTTGGAGAGGGGCAGTGGTATGTTATGTTAGCTGTGGCTCAGTGGGTAATGCACTTGCCTCTAAGTCAGAAGGTTGTGAGTTCAAGTCCCACTCCAAGGACTTGAGTACATAAAATCTATGCTGACATTCCAGTGCAGTACTGAGGGAATGCTGCACTGTCAGAGGTGTCATTTTTCAGATGAGACATTAAACCGAGGCCCTGTCTGCTCTCTTAGGTGGATGCAAAAGATCCCATGGCACTATTTTGAAGAAGAGCAGAGGAGTTATCCCTGGTGCCCTGGCCAATATTTATCCCTCAATCAACATAACAACAAACAGATTATCTGGTCATTATCACATTGCTGTACGCAAGTTGGCTGCCGCGTTTCCCACATTACAACAATGACTACACTTCAAAAGTACTTCATTGGCTATAAAGAGTTTTGAGACGTCCGATGGTTTTCTTTCTTTAGGGAAGGAAATTTGCCATCCTTATCTGGTCTGGCCTATGTGTGACTCCAGACACACAGCAATTGTGGTTGACTCTTAACTGCCCTCTGAAAAGGCCCAGCGAGCCACTCAATTATATTCAAGAAGGCGGCTCACCACCACCTTCTCGAGGGTGATGAGGGATGGGCAATAAACGCTGGCCCTCCAGCAACATTCACATCCCATAAATGAATAAATTAAAAAATGTTAAAATTTGCATTTTCCTCCTGGACCAGGCTGGCACTTCACCGGCCTCTTAAAAAATGTCGGTGGCCAGAACATCAGCGTTAATTGGGTGATAAATCTACTGCGATTTGTGGCTGTTTGCATCTCAATAAAGCCAATCTGACTTGGTTAAAATCTGCCTTATTGTTTCTGATTTCACTTCTTACTAAAATGAATGGTGTAAAAACTGAAGGGAAGGAAGGCACTGTGTATTAAAACAATGTCTCTTGTGCTTTGCACAGCAAGGCCCCCAAAGCAACAATGTAATAATAACCAGGATATTCAGAGTTATTGATGTCTGTTGAGGGTTAAATATTGGCAGGGACACTGGGGAGAACTCCCCTGCTTTGCTTCGAAATAATGCCATGGAATCTTTTACGTCCATCTGAGAGGGCAGTTTGACATCTCATCTGTAACGACGGCACCTCTGACAGTGCAGCATGCCTTCAGTACTGCACTGAAGTGTCAGCCTAGATTATGTGCTGGATTCTTGCTGTAGGGCTTGAAGTAAGGTTAATCAGCACTTTCAGAGCATTCTAGAGCAGCCATGCCTCACATTGGTGGACTTTCCATTTCTGCAGCAGAAGGATAACAGAGAAACAAAGAGGAGATTCTGGAAAATAAGGCATTAATCTCGTCAGAGAGTATACCAGCAAAGCTTGCTTCAGGCTCAGTCGGGACGCTCTTGCTGACACATATCGTCCGTCGCTTCACCGGTAGCTGTGGACGTCAATGCCACGATGAATATCTGAGCTACTGTTTCCAGGCTCCTGTGCAGTCAACCACTTCAAAATGCATACCTGGTAGTATTGGTGCACCATTAAATAAGGATGTCCCAGCCTACATATTTCCCAACGGCAGCAGGTAGTCCCTCAGCGAAGGTGCTACATTATGTCTGTTTTCATCTTGGCACCACTAAACCAACACCGCTAAAACTGGATTAATTGGTCATTCATCACCTTCCTGTGTACAAAGTGGCTGCCGCACTTGACTACAAAGCAGTGACTGCATCTCAAAGTAATTCATTGTGTGCAATTGATTTATTTCTGAGGTATTTCTGAGAGATGTGATAGTGCACCATATAAATTCAAGTCTTTCTTTAAACCTTTTTATGCCATGATATCGTAGTTCTGTTATTCTGAAAAAGTGTACTTTAATGTTTATTGCCAGGCCCATCTCCTTAGTGAAAACTTCTACTCCAGAAGACAATTTTTGGAAATGAAATTACCTGGTGCAATGGTTCATAGTAACTTCCTGAAGTTAAGCTAGTTACATAAAGTGAGTATTGAATGTTGAGACTATTCCAATACTCTCCTGGTCAGCCTCCCATTTTCCACCCTCCAAAAGCTTGAGCTCATCCAAAACTCTGCTGCCTGTATCTTAACTTGCAACAAGTCCCATTCATTCATCACCCCTGTACTCGCTGACTTGCACTGGCTCCCAGTCCAGAAATGCTGCGATTTTTAAATTCTCACTCTGGTGTTCAAATCCCTCCATGGCTGCACCCCTCCATATCTCTGTAACTTCCTCCAGCCCTACAACCCTCCAAGAATTCTGTGTTCCTCCAATTCTGGCCTCTTGTGCATCTCTTCTCTTACTTTACTCCTCCATTGGTAGCCGTACCTTCAGCCGTCGAGACCCCGAGCTCTGGAATTCTCTTCCTAAATCTCTCCATCTCTTCACCTCTCTCTCATCCTTTAAGATGCTCCTTAAAACCTACCTCTTTGACCAAGATTTTAGTCTCCATCCTAATATTTCCTTCTTTGGCCCGGTGTCAAGTTTTGTTTAATGATGCTCCTGTAAAGCACCTTGGGATGTTTTACTACATTAAATGTGCTATATAAATACAAGTTGTTGTTGTGCAGCTGTGTTTTCACAGCTATAAATTTTTCAAAGGCGCAGTTTAACAATGTTATTGCCCTGGTGATTAAATCCGCATTGATCTAAACTCCTTGCCCTATCCTGAGTTCTCCTTACGCTCTGAATGTTGTCCTCCGGAGGTGCCCTTGGCAGCACCATTTTTGTGGTTCATTTTATTTTCTCTCTGACTGACATCTCCCTCCATTGTGGTCCCCACTGACATGTAGGCATGTCCAGGGTCTCCAGCGGAGGGCACTACATCCACACCATCGAATTTCCACACCAAGAACCAGTTACAAGCCTTAACAGTTCCTAATATAAATAAATAATGAATCCCAGGTACTGGATCAAATCCAGGGCTAATAACTGCCAGAGCTGGGGGGAAAGGCTCCATGCCAAATGTTTATAGTTAGCAGCAGCGTAGACATTTTGTTTTAGTAAAATCACTGGATTTCATTTCTATTTAGTGGAAGTAATCACGTCTCAAAGTGACCTGCTGCATGTAATATGGATCAGCCTTTTTCTTTTCCTGTAATTTTTATATTCAGCTGCTTAGTGCCCATGCCATGTTCCTTCATCAGGAATATGGGACAGTCTGAGCAGCATAGCCATCATCAATGCTGCTCCCTGTTGGCCAACAGAAGGTGTGCATTTTTGGGCAAGTTCGGTCCCCCCACCCCTCCGTTCATGTTGGCTCTCACTTGTCCCCACTGAAGTTGTGACTAAGGAGCTGCCATCTCTGTACTCGCTGCTCAAAAGAGTGCTCAAAGCGAGGGAGGGGAGGGGGAAGCTTAATCAATGAAAGTTTCAGGTAACAATAAATGTTGGATTTGGCATATGTTACACATTCCCAGAATTAAACGAGGCACTTTGGGAATGCTGTACTTTGTTTTGCATTGCGACACAGAGATTCATCATGTAGTATGGTGACAGTATGGAATAGCCTAGCAAGGCCATCACCATAGCAACTGTCCCCCCAGACATTCTCCATCGGAAAAATTCATTTTTACCCTCTGCCAACACTCCCTAACAATCTTCCCCCCACCCACGACCTATCTCAGTTCCAATAGCCCCAAACAACACCCCCGCCTCTCCATGACTTATCCAAGATCTGATACATCCTAACAATGCACCCACCCTGCCCCACAACATATCTCAGATCGGACACCTCCTAAAAATGCCCCCCTCATGACCTATCTCAGATCTGACACCTCCTAACAATGCCTCACACCGACCTAACTTACTTTCCAGAGTCTGGTAATTGTCAAATTATGGTAGTGCCAGACAGTTAGCTATTGGTCTTTTCAGTTCCTCATCTGTTGGTGTGCCCGAATATTCCAGTTACCCTGGGCACTTGCATTATGCTGCATCTTGGACATCATTCACCTTCATGACCTTCGCACAATGGATGTTGTTAAGTAATTTTCTCCTTCCATTTTGATCTCCTCTATTGAGGGTGTTGATACCCTGTTAGAGTACGGTTCCACAGGCCCCAGCTTCCTGAATAGCTAAGCTTCTTGTGTGAGCCATGACAGTGTCAAATAGCTCTTCTGTCATGGAGAGCATCACAACCAACACCCTTTCCCCCAATATTGCTCATATCCAATGTTCACGTGGAGGCACTTTCCATCCTAGAATCATAGAATGATACAGCACAGAATGAGGCCGATTGGCCCATCCTGCCAGCTCTCTAAAAGAGCTATCCAATTAGTCCTCTGCCCTTTCCCTATAACCTTACAACTGTTTCCCTTTCAGGTATTTATCCAATTCTGTTGAAAGTTATTATTGAATCTGCTCTTTCCCTATCGCCCTGCAAATGTTTCCTTTTCAAGTATTTATCCAATTCCTTTTTGAACGTCACTGGTAAATCTGCTTCCACCACCCTTTCTGGCAGTGTGTTCCGGATCATAACCACTCGCTACATGAAAATTAATTCTCCTCAGCCGACCCCTGGTTCGTTTGCCAGTCACTAGATAGCAGCCAGGTGAGTACTGGCTCCAGCTGGCTCCCTGACTGAGATCGGCAAACTCGACACAGACTGGAGAAGGAACCTTCCTGGCCTGTGCGGCTTTAATGCTTCACGGACCGATACAGTGGGTCACCCGGGGAGAGCTCCTGCTGTAAAATAGTTTTGAACAATGAACTGAAAAGTCACACACTGACAGGGAGAAGACTTTCCAGTTTAAATTAACATTTTTTATAAATTTTGTACGACCCTATTTTAGCACTTTCTCTTTAAAACAAAAAGTCACAGCAAAATCAAAATCAAAACATAACAGAAAGTAAATGGGAATTGATTTTGTTTGCCATTTTTTTGATTTTTGAAAACTTTTCCGATAAGGAGATTACCCCACTCTTAAAAGCCGGGGCCAACCAGTTGTCATGGATCTGAAGGCTATAATTCTCCTGTAACATAAATTAAGAAACACTAGAGGGCAATGTGCTTTCTTATCAGTCTTTGGGAATGTGTCCTGTCACATGCACCATTTAACCAATCCTGTTGAAGAAATGAAACAGATCATTGGCCAATCACTAACCACAACACATCTAGACCTATAACCCCAATCACCTTCTTTGTTAATGTCTGTCTTTAATTGGTCTTATATGAGTCAAGCTTTGATATGAAGCCGGTAAGAGAGAGGATGTCCATCACTCTCATTGATATAGCACCCTTCTGCAGTCAGTACTGGTCGCAAGTATCTAAAGCACAGGCAAATATATTTGGAATGTCCTAAAATGTAGTTATAACTTTCCTGTACTGGATTTAAAGTGATCCTTCGTTAGTGCTGTGCTGTTTGTTCCCCAATAGTGGTGATCACATTGCTGTAGTCTGTTGCACGTCAGGGATGGGAGAAGAGCAGATGCTATTACTGACTGCCTAAGTTGTAGTTTTCTTCCTGACAGAAAGTACTAGACTTCGATCAAATTGCTGTTCTGAACAAGCGTTGAGAGGTTTCCATCTGCTCATTCTCTTCCAAACACCTGTTCCTTGCTCAGAAAATCCTAAGCGGTTCTGTTGGCTCGATGAACACATTGGCCGGAATTTTGCCGGCGCTCGGAGGACGGGATGCGTGGCGGGTCAGCTGTTAAATTTCAAATTATTGACAGCAGGTCGGGACCCCGCTGTCAACCCGCTGCCACGTTACTTTCTCAGACGTCGGGTCTGTCAACGAACAGACCCGATGCGCAACGGTGGAGGAAGGCAATTTAGGTGATTAAAACTTTGTTAAAAGGCTGTTTAAGACAATTTTGAGCTGAACTTACCAATTTTCCAGGTTTTCCATGAAGTTCCCACTTCTTGAGGATTACATCAGGTAAGGACGTCAGGAGTTGTGTCAGCATGAATTCATTTCTTTACTGGACAGCTGCAAATATGCTATAAAAAATCCCATCTCACAGCTGTTCACTTTCCAAGATCAGAAACTTTTGCTTACTGCATTTGGAAGGCACATTGAGCTTTATGCAGGTTGCAAGTGTTTGGAGCAATCCCTCGATCCAGTGTCACCTAATTAGAACAATCTCTCTCACCATTGACAGATCGCTTCTGTCATCTCAATTTCAGCTGCAATCTATTACATTAGAAAGAAAGACTTAGATTTATATAGCGCCTTTCATGACCACCGGATGTCTCAAAGCGCTTTACAGAAAATGACGTACTGTAATTAGCATCCGTGTCCTTGACACTCTCTCACATTGGTCCTCAGAGTCTCACCACTATCAGAACCAACACCAGCAGCACTGATCACACCAACAGCATCAACAACAACAACAACCTTCTCGGCAATCAACTGATGCTGCCCGGGACACTAGGGATGGCCTCATCATGGCCAGATTTACTTCCCTTGACATTCGCTGCCACAAGATGTCCCACATCATAAAGCACCCCTACAATTCCCAAGCAATTCCTTTCACATTCATCAGCATTGCGTGAAGTAACCTTATGTCTCACCATTCGCTGCAACTCACTAAGCCACTTCCAAAGGTGCACACAAATCTGTCCAAGAAGGCAAAGTGTTGAAAATAAGGATTTCAATGTTTGATAACACATTAGCAGAAAGTCTACATTGGCTAAAAGACCCAAGTGCCTACCCTTGTGTGTTGTTAGTTGATATGATTGGACAAGGAAGAGGGTGACTGTGAGGGGTGGCCAGTGAGACGGGGATGTGATAATATAGATAGACAGCGAGGGATGGGTGGAGGTACAAGATAGGTTGGTGTGAGCAAGGATGTGCAGGAGTAGAGTAGGGAAGGCAGAGTGCTGGGGATGTGATGAGTGGCACAGCAGGATGAGGTTGAGTGCGGCTTTGCAGTAAACTTTCATGATCTACTGAGATCATTGAAAGGTTTGTGCCATTGGAGTCAGGTCCTCCTGATGACATCACTACTTGTGACCTCCTGTGCAATGCGTTGGTGTCTTGGGAAGGTCTCTTCCACCCATTGGAAGGGAAGGGAAGAGAACCTCACTGCTTGCTGTAACTTCCTCCATAAGTATATGGAGGGAGTCATGGGAGAGCCTGGCTACAGCTGTGCACCTCTCCATAGTAATTGTTAGTGTTCGCAGCACCTCAATGCTGCAGAACACTGACAGCACAACTGTCAAAATGAATGTGGACATGGTCTCTTTAAGGAAATCGGCTAATGACGGGTCATCAAATGATGTCACCAGACCCAGTTTATTTTAATTGGCCGGGTACCTCGCTGGTCGTGCTTAACAAGCCCAATCAGGGGAAAAACACTTCAACAGAGCGTGATGGAACCGGGAACTGGGTCGCAGTCTGCCACCTAACTCGGCCACACTTAGCCCGCCTCAGTAGGCGATATCGTGGCCTTAATATAAGTGTTGGGAAAGATAATGGAATGCTTACTCAAAGATGTAGTAGAAACAAATCTAGAAACTGAAAATATAATCATCATCATCATAGGCAGTCCCTCAAAATCGAGGAAGACTTGCTTCCACTCTAAAAGTAAGTTCTCAGGTGACTGAACAGTCCAATATGGGAATTGCAGTCTCTGTCACAGGTGGGGCAGACAGTCGTTGGAGGAAAGGGAGGGTGGGGAGTCTGGTTTGCCGCACGCTCCTTCCGCTGCCTGCACTTGGTTTCTGCATGCTCTCGGTGACAAGACTCGAGGTGCTCAGCGCCCTCCCGGATGCTCTTCCTTCACTTAGGGCGGTCTTTGGCCAGGGACTCCCAGATGTCGGTGGGAATGTTGCACTTTATCAGGGAGGCTTTGAGGGTGTCCTTGAAAGGTTTCCTCTGCCCACCTGAATAATAAATAATTGTCAGCACAGATTTCAAAAGGGAAGGTCATGCTTGACCAACCTTATTGAATTCTTTGAAGAAGTAACAGTAAAGGTAGACAAGTGTAATGTAGTAAATGTAATATATTTGGATTTTCAAAAGGCCTTCGATAAGGTACCGCATAGTAGACTCATGACTAAGGTCAGAACATGTGGGGTGATGGTACAAGATAGCAAGCTAGCTACAAAACAGAAAACAGAGTAGGGGTTAAAGGCTAAAAGGTTACTCAGACTGGAGAAGATGGGAAGTGGTGTTCCACAAGAATCGGTGCTGGCACCACTGTTGTTCACCATTTACATAAACAGTTTGAACTCGGGAATCGGAAGTCCAATTTCAAATTATGTGGACAACACCAAATTGTGGGGTGTAGTTAATACAGAAGAGGACTGCAACAAAATACAGGAGGACATTAATAAACTTGCAGAGTCCATGTAATTGGCAAATGAACTTCAATATAGATCAGTGTGAGGTGGTATATTTTGTTAGGAAGAATAAGGAGGCCACATACTCGGAAAATAAATGTCTAAATGGAGTAGTGGAGCAGAGGGATCTGGGGTTACAGATGTATAAATTACTAAAAGTAGCAATGTAGTTTAATAAGGCCATAAAAAGACAAACAGTGCTAAGGTTCAATTTAAGAGGATATAATTGAAAAGCAGAGAAGTTATGTTAAACTTGGCATGTTAAACCTGTGTTAGAACCTTGGTTAGACCGCACTTGGGGTACTGAGAGAAGTTCTCGTCTCCATGTTATAAAAAGGATATAAAGGCACTGGAGAAGGTGCAAAAAAGATTTACTAGGATGATACCAGAACTGAGAGGTTATACCTATCAGGAAGATTGTAAAGCTGAGCTCTTTTCTCTCGAAAAGAGAAGTCTGACGTTAAGCTGATAGAGGTCTTTAAGATTATGAAAGGGTTTGATAGGATAGACGTGGAGAAGATGTGTTCACTTGTGGCAGAAACCAGGACTAAAGGCCATAGCTATACAATAGTCACTAATAAATCCAACAGGGAATTCAGGAGAAAAATTTTCACCCAGAGAATGGTTAGAATTTGGAAAGCGGTACCACATGGAGCGGTTGAGGCAAATAGCATAGATGCATTGAAAGGGAAGCTAGATAAGCACATGAGGGAGAATGGAATAGAAGAATATGTTGATGGGGTTCGATGAAGAAGGGTGGGAGGAAGCTCATGTGGAACATAGACACAGGCATGGGCCGAATGGCCTGTTCCTGTACTGTAATACTGTGTACAGAAGGTGTCAGTGGGGCTGTTGTCCATCTCCCTGCTGCAGAGCACCAGGGGATCCATGTCAGTGGCATTAAGGCACAGCATGAAAAGGCCATTCTTGAGCTGGGTAAGATGCTTCACTCGGGCCAAATCGTGTCGTCCAGCAGATGGTTGGTAAATATTGCATCATTAAACACAATTTCTCCACATCCACCATTTCATCCAGAGCCCTGCTCTGCTTCCTAGAATCTAGTGCAAAAGGACTGTACAAGACTGACCACTCAGTATTGTCTGCTTCCTGGAGCAGAATGAGAGGGGGTCACTAGGAATCCTCCACCACACATATCTCACCTCACACAAACTGAGAAAATGTATCCCCACTCTTGGCAGCAAGAAGACCCCATTCTGTGGTGCAGCCTAACACCCCACATAAGCATGTTGTCAAGGGAGTTATGGGATGTTTGGCAATCACAGTATGTAATGCACGAGTTGCAGACGGAGCTGGAAAAGTTATGAATCTCCTTCCCATGAAACTGTTCTCATACCCTTCCCCGCAGGATTGATGAGGCAAACCAAATGATGATCTAGTTTTACTTTTATTTGTACAGTTACAACGTCTGAAATCCAGAATCCTCGGGACCGAGTCCATGCCGGATTTTGGATTTTTCCGGATTTCAGATCTCGCTGTGGACCGAATCTGTGCCAAATTTTGGGTTTTGGCTGATTTTGGACCTCGCTGCCTGCCGATCCTCTGCTCCTCGCTGAAATGTCCGGTTTTTGGAATTCCGGATTTGGGATGTTGCACCTGTGTACACGAATAGACCATGGGGCTAGATTTTGACTTTCTGCGATAGTGTCAAATGGGTGATAGTGAATTGGCAACCTGTTTTACTTCTCTCCTGACTTTTATTTAACTGACTTCAATGCATGCACTATACAAGCCCTCTGCTGATGCAGCCGAGAGTACTGTTGGCCTGTGATTTTTCCTTCGTCCCCTTTTGAGAAGTGAAGTGTTCTCCACCTGCTTGGTCTCACCATGCACCTCTTTAACTTACACCAGTCTTTAATTTGAGAGGCAGGTTTACAGAGACATGGGTTTGGAGGTTTCCCTCAAGGTAACCCTTTTCCCTTGACTCAGGACCGACAAAGGTAATCCAAATCCCTGCTGCAGTTAATCCAGGGGCTTCTACGCTCACAGAAGAATGGCCAATCTGTCTGGTAGATGATTTGTCAGCCCTTTCTGTCTCATTAATAATAACGGGAATATGATTTATCACTTTGGAAGAAACCTAAAGTTATCTGTAATTAATCACATCAAGCTTTGCCACCAAAAATAACTACTAGCTACATTTTGTTTAAAGTTGATAAATCCACAAATGTCCCAGTGAGCTCAACCCAGTTCCACTTCTGAAAAATTCATTTCAGATCTCTGCATACTTTATACCGATATGTATGAACACCTAGAATTGAACCTAAACCTAACCTTATAATGGGCATCCCTACAACAGATTATATAGATAGTGGTTGGCTGCTAGTGGTTTACAATTGGGGGTTCTACATCAAGTTGAGCTCAGTGAAACGGCTCAGTCCAGCGTTGGATTACAGACTATAATTCCCTGTCACACTCCTAGTATTCCAGGTAAAATGAAACTTTTTGAAGTTTTTGATAGCAGCTGCATCTTTTGTTAGTGGAATTTAATGCCAAATAATATAGGGCTTCAAAAGATTAATTTGATGTGGCACCTCACAGCATATCTTCTCTGATATGGGAAATCAATTGTGACAAGGGACCACACAGGATATCTGCTTTGATATCAATTGTGATGTAGGACCCCATTTAATGTCAGGCTGATAAAGAAGAATTTAAAATCCTCCCATTTTACAACATGGTGTGTTGATCTCCAATTTGCTCTGGCGTGGAACATTGTCCCCAGTAATAACCTGCTAGTACTGCAGATGTTCCTGGATTGTTTATCACACAATGACGTTTACCTCCATCCCCTCACACATGTCATCCTGACATATAACACTCAGAAACCAGGCACTTACTTGTAAAGAATAAACAACATTACATAAAGAACAAACATCTGGCTTGAGGTAATTCAATCTCAAGGGTTCCACCGACATTCATAAATCACTCAAGCTTTAGCTGATATGGTTATCAGAAGCATTCGATTGAATTACTGCCTGGTAACTCACTGCTAGACATCTGTTATTCTATATACATTTCGATATTTGTTAAAGGATAGAGGATTCTTAGTCATAAATTGGGTTTCCCTCTTACTCCTGTCTTACATGCTGTGTGGAAATTCTTTCAGGATGATTCATTTCAAAGCCTTAGGTCTCCCTCAGATTCTGGCCATCTGTCAGATGGACTAAATGTTGATGAATGTAAAGTTTTAAAAATACATTATTCCAGGATAGGTCTTAAATGGGAAAATATTTTTACCTTACCTCAATACATAAGTATTTTTTTTAATCCTCTTACCTCAGTAGCCTAGAGGCTAATTCAAATCCTCCTATCTCAGTGTGTTCTAGGGCTGAATGCTTGAATCCTCCTAACCCAATCTGTTCTAGAGCTGAATCTTCAAATCCTCCTGTCTCAGTCTGTTCTATAGCTGAATGCTTGAATCCTCAGCTGCTTGTCACTTGAACCCTGCCTCTGTCAATCCCAGGGCTGCTTGTCACTTGAATTCTCCTGCCTCAGCCAGTCCAAGGCTGCACTTCAGTTCCTCATTCAGATTGCCTTCGAGAGGTACCACGCAGGAAGGGGCTGCTCCAACTCAGTAAATGACACGCCTTGACTTGGCTCACATGCTGCTAATATTCCGATCAGCATTGTCAGCCATTGTGGAAGAATCTGACACTGTCCACTCCCAGTTACGGAAAAGAAACACATGTGAACTAAAATTAAACATTTTATGAGTGGTCAGATTCTCCATTAGAAGCATTTGTTGAATTCTGAAATATTCCACCCACTATTAAAGTTCAGGTTAGTGTTACTATACCATGAGAATAAAGGATCTGAACTGATGGTTTACATGGAATAGGTTTGAGGATAGTCTTGTGAACTCGAGAACACTGCTCCTAGATCAGAAATAGGAAGATGAATTTGTTGTTTAGAAAATCTCAATTGCGTTGTAACTAAAGTCATTGTTTCAAGACCCATACAGACTTTTGTCACATCAAGAAAGGTACTACAGTTAATGAGAAGAGACTTGTGATACTGGGCCAAAATGTTGGTATTCCGAGGGACTTGTGTGTCTTTGTACACGAATCACTGAAAGTTAACATGTGGGTACAGCAGGCATTTAGGAAAGCAAATGGTATGTTGGCCTTTATTACAAAAGGATTGGAGTATAAGAATCAAGAAATCTTATTGCAATTATATAGGGCCTTGGTGCGACCACAGCTGGAGTTCTGTGCACAGTTTTGGTCTCTGTACCTAAAGAAGGATATACTTGCCTTAAAGAGTGTGCAATGAAGGTTCACTCGACTGATTCCTGGGATAGTGGGATTGTCCTATGAGGAGATATTAAGTAGACGAGGCCTATATTCTCGTGTTTAGGAGAATGAGAGATGATCTCATTGAAACGCATAAAATTCTTAAGGGCTTGACAGGGCAGCTGCTGGGAGGATGTTTCCCCTGGCTGGGAGTCTAGAACTAGGTCGCAGAAGGTCAGCCATGATTTTATTGAATGGCGGAGCAGGCTCTGAGGGCCGATCGGCCTACCCCTGCTCCTATTTCTTATGTTCTTGGTATTATTCTAGTGAACCGGTGCTGTACCCCATCCAAGCACTATATATCTTTCCTGAGGTTTGCAGCAGTACAGATGGGGTCTGACCAAGACCCTGTACAACCGAAACATTACTTGCTCACTTTTGTGATCAAGTTCTCTTGAGATAAAGACCAATATTCCATTAGCCATTTTGATCACTTTTTGTGTCTGTGCACTAACTTATGGTGAATTGTGTATATGGACACCCAAATCCCTTTGCTCCTCCAGAGCTGCCAGTCTCTCACCATTTCACTCAGGATATTTCACCATGTTAAAAGGTGCTATATATAAGTGCATATTGCTATAGAAGAATTGATCTGTAAGGAATTACTGTCTCATCCATCAATACTTTTCTCCTCCTTGACTTTTCTTATGGTAGAGTTTGGGTACAAGAGGAATGAGCTTCATTGGACTGAACAGTCTTTTTTCACCCTTTGCCTTGTTTACATTCCTATGGTTACATTGGATTCATTTTACATTTTCAATCCTCTCCCCAAACCCCTTCCCCAAAACAAAATTAGTCTTGCACAAAGTATAAAATAATTTAAAGGAAAATAATCTCCAAGGTGTGTTGTTTGAGTTCTGCACAAACTGGCATCTAAACATTGCGCATTAGTTCTGCATGGAATGTGTACTTACACAATCTCCCATGGGCTTCATTCCTTCTGAGTGGAGGAAGCAAGGCGATTAAAAATGCTTTTCCCAGGGCAAATAAACTAACACATCAGCTTGCAGGAAATGGCAAGTCCTTTGAGGAGGGAGGTCCCAAAGCAAGCTCACTGAATATTTTACAATCCTGTTTAAGTGCCACTATCATGGACAATGTACACATTCAGGACAGGACTGTCATTTATACAGCTGCTGTCATCCTAGATAAACACCTGATTCTCTGTCACCAACACAGCTCCTCCTGCTCTCGAGAATCGGTTCCACTACTATGGTCAATAAATTGGCTGCTCAGTTTACAGCACCTGGGCACAGAACTGCACCATATGGCCTCAGCTATAACTGTTCCTTTGTACCCAATGTTTTCTGGATGTGTGTAGAGGTTACTGAGATGTACACGAGCCACACAGCAACAGAAGGGAGTGAATGAGCAGCATTTACACAAAGCCAAAATCTGGGCATCTGTTCAATGCATGTGCTCACTGTTGCGCTGTTATCAGATTGGCCCATGACTTCATAATGAAGTACTAATTTAACCGATTGTTCATCTCATTGCTATGCAAACTACAGCTGCCACGTTGCCGACATAACCAGAACTGTATTTCAAAAGTAATTCATTGTCTACTAAGCGTTTTGGATAGTTTCCGAGAGACATGAAAAGGCGTTACATAAGAAATAGGAGCTGGAGTAGGCCATCCGGCCTTGAGCCTGCTCTGCTATTCAATAAAATCATGGCTGATCTTCTACCTCAACTCCACTTTCCTGCACTATCCCTATATCCCTTGGTTCCCTTAGTATCCAAAAACCTATCGATCTCTGTCTTGAATATGTTCAATGACTGAACTTCCACAGCCTCTGGGGTAGAGAATAGAAACATAGAAACATAGAAAATAAGTGCAGGAGTAGGCCATTCGGCCCTTCGAACCTGCACCACCATTCAATAAGATCATGGCTGATCATTCACCTCAGTACCCCTTTCCTGCTTTCTCTCCATACCCCTTGATTCCTTTAGCCGTAAGGGCCATATCTAACTCCCTCTTGAATATATCCAATGAACTGGCATCAACAACTCTCTGCGGTAGGGAATTCCACAGGTTAACAACTCTCTGAGTGAAGAAGTTTCTCCTCATCTCGGTCCTAAATGGCTTACCCCTTATTCTTAGACTATGTCCCCTGGTTCTGGACTTCCCCAACATCAGGAACATTCTTCCTGAATCTAACCTGTCCAGTCCTGTCAGAATTTTATGTGTTTCTATGAGATCCCCTCTCATCCTTCTAAACTCCAGTGAATAGAGGCCCAGTTGATCCAGTTTCTCCTCATATATCAATCCTGACATCCTGGGAATCAATCTGGTGAACCTTCACTGCACTCCCTCAATAGCAAGAATGACCTTCCTCAGATTAGGAGACCAAAACTGAACACATATTCCAGGTGAGGCCTCACTATGGCTATGTACAACTGCAGTAAGACCTCCCTGCTCCTATACTCAAATCCCCTAGCTATGAAGGCCAACATACCATTTGCCTTCTTCAGCGCCTGCTGTACCTGCATGCCAACTTTCAATGACTGATGTACCATGACACCCAGGTCTCATTACACCTCCCCTTTTCCTAATCTGCCGCCATTCAGATAATATTCTGCCTTTGTGTTTTTGCCACTAAAGTGGATAACCTCACATTTATCCACATTATACTGCGTCTGCCACGCGTTTGCCCACTCACCTAACCTGTCCAAGTCACCCTGCGCCAAAGATTCATCACCCTTTGAGTGAAGACATTTCTCCTCTTCTCAGTCCTAAATGGCCGACCCCTTATTCTGAAACTGTGATGTTACATAAATGCAAGTTATTTTTTTACCCCCAATCAGAATTAGTTCCTTTCCCGCTCCCCCGTCCCATCCCTCTCAAGCATTTATGCCCATGACCTGCAGGTATCTTGGCCTTATGGCCATTCCTTACGTGAGCTTAGACACTGAATGTCAAGCAGGCTAATTGACCACAGAGAGCATCACAGACAAATGCTCAATCTTCTTCTCACACAGACACAGTCACATTTTCTCACAGGGATAGTATTTGAGAGTAGGAACCCTGGCTGATTTCTCCTTTCCGAGGCCAAGTGCCCTACACGTGCTCCAGCTGAGATCAGCTAACTCAGCACAGACCGTGAATTGACCTGACAACCTTCTGATTATATGGATCACTTACATGCTGCACTTGACGACTGAGCCATCGCGGGAGCACACCATTAGCCTAATGGTAGAAACACAGGCTGTCACTCACAACTATACCTGCCATGTTTAATTCATAGTCTAGCACACCTTCATTCATCCATAACAAACTTTATTGGCTTTTGACTTGTTGAGGGTACCACATTGCCCAGCTAAGGGCATTCGGGGTTCTGACTGAAGAGCTGAAAAGACAGTCTGGCCAAGGATTTTTAAATATGTACAGAATGGGCAGAGCAGAAAGTAAAAGGCAGCGATGGCATGAAAGTGCAAGTTTGAGGCAGGTTTATAATAAACATCCGCATAATTCCAAGAAACACTGTAGTCACATTCTGAGCTTTATCATTAGAATGCAGTAAAGCATAATGATGGGAAGATGACATTTTCACAGCCGACTACAATGGAAATAAAAAGCGGGAGAGGTGTATAAAGGGGCTGCCGACTCGCTATTGCCCGGTTTACAGTATCGCACAAAGTCAAAATGATCCCCTGCGTGTTTTTATCCACCAGGATCTCAGTAAAGTATAGTTGTAGGTCTGCAGAATTGTTAAAAATTTGGGGTCTGACTATTCATTTGAACTGACTGGAGGGTTCACTTGACAATAATATATATTTTACACATCATCATCATAGGTGGTCCCTCGAACGAGGATGACTTGCTTCCACGAGAGTTCACAGATGTTTCAATGAAGGACCCGATGTTCCAGTCCTGAACTCCAGTTGAGGAGATGGAAGATGCCTGTGCGTGAATATTTTTAGCGTGTGGTGAGCGTTGCACATCAGCCACCACACAGGCTTGACAGAGCTAGGCCTTTATCCAGTGGCAGGATTAACCAGGACGACTGGAGACCTGCTCTGCTGCACAGACCCAGTGCACACACATATTGCAGTGTGGGCTGGTCCGTGCTGCCCCTGGGCCCTTGGCACTTCTGGGCCCCATACCCTCATTCGCCGCACCTCCGCCACGATGTTCCAGGGCCCGGCGTTCCAGCTCTATTTATAGCCCTGACCTGCGGTGGTGTTCTCACACAGGTCGGGGCAGCCCACAATGTTCCAGCGCCCGGCGCTTCTATATCATAACTCGCTGCGTTAAAAAAAAATTCTCATCTCGCCTCTGGTTCTTTTGCCAATTATCCTAAATCTGTGTCCTCTGATTACCGACCTTTTTGATACCGGAAACAGATACTCCCTATTTACTCAGTCAAGGCTGTAAAGCGCTTTGAGGCATCCAGTGGTTGTGAACATAAGAACATAAGAAATAGGAGCAAGAGTAGGCATACGTCCTAGATGTCCAAGATGACAGACCACTAATGGAGGCTTCTCATCAGCCCCAGTCACATATTTCAAGTACGAAAGAAACCCTCCGGGTTACTGATAATCCAGGCAGGAACTCAAGAGGCAGCTATCGGTTATTGTGGTCCAAACACTACGACTGTAGTTCAGAGCGGCACAGGCTGCACAAATAGCTCACTGGGGGCTGGAGACCAAGTTTACCAGATTTTGCAAAACTGAAAACTCAACTCCTGCTTCAGGTAAAGTTAAACTAGTGTGCTTGGCTGGCTTTCCAGCAAGGTGCATACTTGCAGTAATTCAGCCTGATATTGAAACTAGAGTGTGGGTGGGCCATATGTTATCCAGTCTTGAAAGTGCAGCAGTTGCTAAAAGCTGGAAGACATTTGCTCAGTGTCAATACCTTTGCCAGGTTTTATTCATTCTGTGCTTTTTAGTTTAGTCCTTCCATTTTTGCTCAGAGCATTGCTCCTGGGCTACTCTGGCAACAGACCTTGGGGAATTGACCAGCTTGTAATGTATTTGCATTGTAGGTTCTTCGCTTAAGAATTCATAGCAACACACTGCTATTAAGAACTAGTTGGTTTATTAGCAAAGATTTAACAATCACACTACACATTACCAGTTCATCCATCAGGCTCACAACCATCTGCCTCATTGTGGATTCCCTGAACCCAACTGTCTGGGGTTTTATTGAGTCTTGTGAACATCATGTGACTGGCTAAGCCACTCACAACTCAACAACTCTACAAACCTGTAAGCATACTCAAACAGGCACACATTACACAACTCTTTTGGGGGGGAACAAAATAAACATTAGATCGAGTGCCCCCCGATCTGGGGGACACTCTAGACACTTTTAACTGCCCTCGTTTTTTTTATTTTTTATTTTATTTTTTTTTGTGATTGTTTTTGGGGCATTAAAACCATATATTTTACAAGTGCCCCCTATAAAAGGGGAGGGGGACACTAAAACCGGCAATTAAAACAAATTAAACTTTAAAACATATAAAATCAAATTAAAATTTGGTTGCCGAGGGTAACGATGCACTCCAGTCCCTCCGTCACCCACCTCTCGCGGAAGGCCACGAGCATACCGGTGGACACAGCGTGCTCCATCTCCAAGGATACCCTGGCGCGGATGTACGCGCGGAAGAGAGGCAGGCAGTCGGGCTGAACGACCCCCTCGACCGCCCGCTGCCTGGACCGGCTGATGGCACCCTTGGCCGTGCCCAGGAGCAGTCCTACGAGGATGCCCTCAGACCTACACGCTCCCCTCCGCACAGGGTGCCCAAAGATCAGGAGTGTGGGACTGAAGTGCAGCCAGAAATTGAGGAGCAGCCCCTTTAAATAATGGAACAGGTGCTGCAACCTCGCACATTCAATAAAAACATGGAACACGGACTCTTCCAGACCGCAGAAATTGCAGGCAGGCACACATTACACAGCTCCCTGCTATAGCATGCAGCTGATGTAGTGATTATTGCCCAAGTTTCCCCAGGAATTGCTCTGTTTTTTTTTGGAGCAACTACATTTTTTTGGAGTAACTTAAAAATCACAATTCTCCCCATTTAATTTGCTCCAGTGTAAGTGAGTTAGTTAGGTCTCTTTTTTGTTTCATTTTTTTTTTAAAAGGGGGCGTTACCAGCCTGTTTTGGCCATTTAAGCAAGTTTAGCCAGCTAAAAGTTACTCCAAACTAACTTAGGCCAGCGTATGAGGCCACTTCTGTCCGCTCAGAAAAACCTTGCAGCGAATTAAGAAATCAGCGCAGGTAATCTCCAAAGATAGCTAGATATTAATGTACGGGAAAATCTTTGAAGATTCTTTTCTCCCCTCCCACCCAAACCCCCGCTGGATCAAAACTCTTCCCCTCCCCCCCCCGCCATCAAAACTCTTCCTCCCCCCGCCATCAAAACTCTTCCCCTTTCCCCCCCCAAGAAAGTCTTCCCACCCCCTCCACCCCTGATCAAAACTCTTCCCCCCCCCCCCCACCAACCTGTCTCTTGTAGCCTTCAGAGCGGGAAAACAGCGGACGGCCTGTGCAAACGGCCACTCAGCCCGGGATAGGGGCAGCGAGCGTCGGCCCCTCCCACACAGCTTGCATCACACGCTCTCAGGTTCTGGGGGTGAGGAGCTACTGCGCATGCGCGCACACTCTAGCGCACATGTGCAGAAGTCCCGGCACTGTTTTCAGCGCCGGGACCTGGCTCCGCCCCGAATCCAGTTGCCACGCTACGCCACCATGGAGGAGAGGCTGGGGAGCGGCCAAACTCGGCCCGAAGACTTTTGGCGCCTTGGAGTTCTACAAAAGCGGCGCACCTCTGATGAGTGCTCCAGAAATCTGTACTGGCCAAATTTGGGCCCAGAATGTTTTCTGGTTAAAATGTAGGCTGGAAGCTAATGTCCATTAAGAACAATCTTCTCCCTGTTTGATAATTTGCTGTTCCCCTCCCAGAGAGGGGTGGTAGCACTGGAGAGAGAGCACTTGTATCTATCATGCAAAGCCAGAAATTGTATCGATTTTTTGGTCTAGATCACCTGGTGTCCATGTGGTGGGAGGGGAGTGTATGTATTGTGATGCGAAAGGCATCACTACTGTATGAAACAGGCTGGATGGACCACTAGGTCTTTTTCTCTCCGTCATTTTACTTATGTTTGTATCACTGGGCTCAGTACAACCCTCAGCAGAGCAGTCTTCCCTATCCTGTTGTTAAAGAGTGGGATTCCCATTAAAGTTCCCTATAGGCAGAGGGGGACAGTTTTATCCCATTAGTCCAGGCTAGATACACAACAAAAGATTTAAGGATAAGCAAAAGCTACTTAACCCATCAAAGCTCATTCCTCAGCATTCCACTTCTCTCAGCTGAGCATCCACTGTACTCTGACTGTCCCTAAAGTCTCCCTCTCGACCACCCTGCCCAGCACATTCTTCCAGACACTTATGACCATTTGTGTGATGAAGTTCTTCTGGTATTTGTTCAGAATTTATTTTTGACTTGTTTCTATTTATAACCTCTGACATATTATCCCGACTCATTTTGAAGTAATATCTGGAACAAATTGCATCAGAAAACTATCTTGAATGCACTCAAGATATTCACTACCTTTGAGACTTGAACAACTTTGTTCTTCCCAATCTATATGAGAATTAACATCTCCCATTATTTGTCACTCCTGCTGTAACGACTTTAGTTATTTTAGTATTCCCTTCACCTGGAGTATCTATATCACCGTTTATGACCTGAACGTTGCTCTTATCTCTTTTTAAAAATCTTTAAACTATCTGCCTGAGCCTTCCCCACCTCATGAATGTTGATAAACTCTTTAGGTGGATGTCAAAGATCCCATGCCACTATTTTGAAGAAGAGCAGGGAAGTTCTCGCCGGTGTTCTGGCCAATACTTATCCCACAACCAATGCCTAACAAAGGATTATCTAGTCATTATCATGTTGCTGTTTGTGGGACCTTGCTGTGCGCAAATTGGCTGCCACGTTTCCTACACTGTTGTAATGTAGGAAACATGGCAGCCAATTTGCGCACAGCCAGGTCCCACAAACAGTAATGTGATAATGATCAGATATGGACTTTAAATGGACTTCCAGAAGCCATTCGATAAGGTTCCATCTTGGTAGCTAAAATTAAAGCTCATACAATTGAAGGCAAATTATTGATCTGCTTAGGAAATTGATTAGGTGGTAGAAGACAGACAATAGGGATAACGGGTATGTGTTCGAATTGAAGGGAAGTGACCAGTGGTGTCCCACAAGGATCTGTACTGGGGCCTCAACTATTCACTAGATTTATTAATGACTTAGATAATGCAATAGAGAGTCATAAATCCAAGTTTGCCAATGCCACAAAGATTGGTGGCATAGTAAGTAGTGTAGATGGGAGCATAAAATTACAAAGAGACCTGATAGATAAAGTGAATGAGCAAAACTGTGGCAGATCGATTTCAATGCAGGTAAGAACATAAGAACATAAGAACATAAGAAATAGGAACAGGAGTAGGCCATATGGCCCCTCGAGCCTGCTCCGCCATTCAATACGATCATGGCTGATCTGATCATGGACTCAGCTCCACTTCCCCGCCTGCTCCCCATAACCCCTTATCTCCTTATCGTTTAAGAAACTGTCTATTTCTGTCTTAAATTTATTCAATGTCCCAGCTTCCACAGCTCTCTGAGGCAGCGAATTCCACAGATTTACAAACCTCTGAGAGAAGAAATTTCTCCTCATTTCTGTTTTAAATGGGCGGCCCCTTATTCTAAGATCTAGTCTCCCCCATCAGTGGAAACATCCTCTCTGCATCCACCTTGTCAAGTCCCCTCATAATCTTATACGTTTCGATAAGATCACCTCTCATTCTTCTGAATTCCAATGAGTAGAGGCCCAACCTACTCAACCTTTGCTCATAAGTCAACCCCCTCATCCCCAGAACCAACCGAGTGAACCTTCTCTGAACTGCCTCCAAAGCAAGTATATCCTTTCGTAAATATGGAAACCAAAACTGCACCAGTATTCCAGGTGTGGCCTCACCAATACCCTGTATAGCTGTAGCAAGACTTGCCTGCTTTTGTACTCCATCCCCTTTGCAATAAAGGCCAAGATACCATTGGCCATCCTGGTCACTTGCTGTACCTTCATACTATCCTTTTGTGTTTCATGCACAAGTACCCCCAGGTCTTGCTGTACTGCAGCACTTTGCAATCTTTCTCCATTTAGATAATAACTTGCTCTTTGATTTTTTTCCGCCAAAGTGTATGACCTCACACTTTTTGACATTATACTCCATCTGTCAAATTTTTGCCCACTCACCTTAGCCTGTCTACGTCCTTTTGCAGATTTTTTGTGTCCTCCTCACACATTGCGTTTCCTCCCATCTTTGTATCATCAGCAAACTTGGCTATGTTACACTCAGTCCCTTCTTCCAAGTCATTAATATAGATTGTAAATAGTTGGGGTCCCAGCACTGATCCCTGCTGCACCCCACTAGTTACTGGTTGCCAACCAGAGAATGAACCATTTATCCTGACTCTCTGTTTTCTGTTAGTTAGCCAATCCTCTATCCATGCTAATATATTACCCCCAACCCCGTGAACTTTTATTTTATGCCGTAACCTTTTATGTGGCACCTTGTCAAATGCCTTCTGGAAGTCCAAATACACCACATCTACTGGTTCCCCTTTATCCACCCTGTTCGTTACATCCTCAGAGAATTCCAGCAAATTTGTCAAACATGACTTCCCCTTCATAAATCCATGCTGACTCTGCCTGACTGAATTTTGCTTTTCCAAATGTCCTGCTACTGCTTCTTTAATAATGTACTTCAACATTTTCCCAACCACAGATGTTAGGCTAACTGGTCTATAGTTTCCTGCTTTTTGTCTGCTTCCTTTTTTAAATAGGGGCATTTCATTTGTAGTTTTCCAATCTGCTGCGACCTCCCTAGAATCCAGGGAATTTTGGTAAATTACAACCAATGCATCTACAAACCCTGTCGCTGCTACTCTTAAGACCCTAGGATGCAAGCCATCAGATCCAGGGGATTTATCTGCCTTTAGTCCCATTATCTTACTGAGTACAAGCTCCTTAGTGATTGTGATTGTGTTAAGTTCCTCCCCCCGCCATAGCCTCTTGACCATCCCCTGTTGGAATATTGTTAGTGTCCTCTACCGTAAAGACTGATACAAAATATTTGTTCAGAGTTTCTGCCATGTCCTGTAAATATGAGGTCATCCATTTTGGAGCAGTAAAGGATAGATCCGATTATTATTTAAATGGTGAAAAGTTAGGAACAATGGAGGTCCAAAGAGATTTAGAGTCCGTGTACACAGATCACTAAAATGTCGTAGCCAGGTACAAAAATAATCAAAAAGTCTAATGGAATGTTAGCCATTATAACTAGAGAGCTAGAATATAAAGGGGAGGAGGTTTTGCTACAGCCATACAAAGCCCTGGTTAGTCCATATCTGTCGTACTGTGTACAGCTCTGGGCACCACACCTTAGAAAGGATATATTGGCCGTGGAAGGAATGCAGTGCAGATTCACCAGAATATTACCAGGACTCCAGGGGTTAAATTATGAGGAGAGATTACATAAACTAGGCTTGTATTCCCTGGAATATCGAAGGTTAAGGGTGATTTGATTGAGGTTTTCAGGATTTGAAATTGATGGGGTAGATAGAGAGAAACCTTTTCTGTTGGTGAGAGAGTCTTGGACAGGGGGACATAACATTAAAATCAGAGCCAAACCATTTAGGAGAGAAGTGAGGAAACATTTCTTCATGCCAAGGGTGGTAGAAGTGTGGAACTCTCTCCCACAATAAGCAGCGGATGCCAGCTCAATAAATACTTTAAAATCTGAGACCGATAGATTTTTGCTAGCCAAGGGTATTAACGGATGTGGAGCGAAGCCGTGTGGATGGATTTAGGACACAGATCAGCCCTGGTATCACTGAATGGTGCAACAGGCTCAAAAGGCTCAATGGCCTACTTTTGTTCCTATGTTCCTATATTCTTCATGGGGCAGCCCTTCCTTTAACATGTCTCACATAATACAGTCCAGATCCATGCAGTACACAGTCAAAAAACAGGCCACAATATACAGCAACAGCACTCACTGTTTGATATACAGCAGTGAGAGAAGATTTTGGCATTCAACTGTACCACCCTCAAAAAAAGAAAAGAAGGGATGAGAAATTGGAAGGCTCAGTAGAGCAAGGCCAATCACTGGTAGGTCAAGCAGGGCGAGGGAGCGGGTATTCATCATGCTTTTCTGTGTGTTTCAGGTTCTATGTATAACACGTTTGGAGAAACCTTGCTGCTCAAAATGGAGAATGTCACATTTGAGAATGCTGGGGCCAGCATAAACTCAAGCGCAACTTTTGAAATGACGTGGGCCAGCCCTTACAAGACTGTTGAGATTGTCTTTATAGCTGTCGTGACTGGGTCCCTCAGCCTGGTCACAGTGGTGGGCAACATATTAGTCATGTTATCCATCAAAGTTAATCGCCAACTGCAGACTGTGAACAACTATTTCTTATTCAGCTTGGCCTGTGCTGATCTGATCATTGGGGTCTTTTCTATGAACTTATATACAGTCTACATTATTAAAGGATACTGGCCTCTGGGAGCTGTGGTCTGTGACCTGTGGCTAGCTCTGGACTATGTTGTGAGCAATGCTTCTGTAATGAACCTGCTAATTATCAGTTTCGATCGATACTTCTGTGTTACTAAGCCACTGACCTATCCAGCTCGAAGGACCACCAAAATGGCTGGGCTGATGATAGCAGCAGCTTGGATACTCTCCTTCATCTTGTGGGCTCCAGCCATCCTCTTTTGGCAGTTCATTGTTGGCGAACGCAAAGTGAAAGAAGGACAATGTTACATTCAGTTCCTGTCCAACCCAGCTGTAACATTTGGCACGGCCATTGCAGCTTTCTATCTGCCAGTTGTCATCATGACTGTTTTGTACATCCAAGTCTCCTTCGCCAGCAGGAGTAGAATAAGAAGTCATAAGCCTGAAAGTCAGAAGGAGAAAACATCCCGATCTTCCAACTTCCTCAAGAGTCACTTTAGCAAGCAGCAGAATAACAACAACACCCCCAAGCAAACGGCAGATTCCTTCAGTGACACCGTGAGGAATGGAAAGGTGGAGGAAAATTCCTCCACAAAGCCCGTGTCCATAAGCCATCGTGAGGAGAAGGAGACTTCAAACGAGTCCAGCTCAGCCAGCAATATCCCACCCAATCCTAAAGAGAAAAGCACAAGCAATGTCATACAGCATGCACAAGCGCCCAAACTGTCCAAAATGCAGAGCTCCAAATGGTCCAGGATCAAGATAGTCACCAAACAGGCCGGCAGCGAGTGTGTCACTGCCATCGAGATCATGCCAGGAAATGCAACCAACAACGCCGTGGAGAACAAGCCCGGCATTGTCGCCAGGAAATTCGCTAACATTGCCAGAAGCCAAGTGCGCAAGAGGCGCCAAGTTGCTGCCAGGGAAAAGAAAGTCACGCGGACAATCTTTGCAATCCTTCTGGCATTTCTATTCACGTGGACTCCTTACAATGTCATGGTTCTCATCAGCACCTTCTGTGATGACTGTGTCCCCGAGACTGTTTGGGTCATTGGGTATTGGCTGTGCTACATCAACAGCACCGTCAACCCAGCTTGTTACGCCCTTTGCAACATTACCTTTAAGAAGACTTTCAAACACTTGTTACTGTGCAAATACAAGAATATTGGTAATGCAAGATAAAGTGAATGCCAGAGTCTGCTACTTGTTCTGCAATTTGTATTTACTATGGATTTAAAAATGGAAGTGTTGTAAAGTGGTATTTTCTGAGATACCAGACTTGCACTGTGCTTGTATTCTAGGTTTAAAATTTTACTCTTCCTCCTTAAGTAAAGCATGTACATATCATATAATCAAAGACATGACTGTGCGGAAAAAAAAAATCATAACTCATCCCAACATTGTGTAGGTGCTAGTGGTAGACCAAGTCGGAAATGTGCTTTTCCTTGTGTCCGGCTTCAGCTCAGCGACTCCAATTGTGTCAGGACGCAGAAGCTTGACGTGCTGAGAAATCTGTAAATTACTGTTACAAAATAAATTAAGTAAAAGTGTAAGATATCTAGACAACTGTGGCATGGCTGAGTGAATGCTATAGCTGGAGTTTAATGGGTGATGTCAAAGATGCCGAGATAGGTTTTTGATATCACCTAAACCCCAAGATTAAAATACAGTCCTTCCCTCACTCTCAGCCTTTTCAATAATGTAATGTGATCTTGACAAAACAAACAAGCCCGTGAGAGATCTGGTATTGCACTGACAGGGAATGGTGAGCAGATACAGTAATGCTGTCACTGCAGAATTTTACAATCACATGATTCACCAAAAGCTACTATATTGGAATTATATATCCATTATTTATTTATAATGGTATTGTTTAACAAAGGAGCTGTTGACGTCAGGGTATATATTGCAATGTACTTCTTGTAATCTTTCTAATAATGCTATAGCTGGTGTAACTTTTATCCTTTAATATTATTTACAATATAAATATTTAAAACATTCGCCCATGCTGCCGTGTGTTTTGTGGCTGAGTGATGGGACAGTTTATTCACTTTCTACATTTCATTTTCTTCATTACAATCAGATATTAATATCTGGAAGGAAGCAAGTATTTGGTGAGAAGTTGCCTCCTGTCACAAGATGTTGTCCCGTTATGAGTGGCCAAGCAACCAAACCTGGCAGTGACAAAAGATACCGACCAGAATGACATGGCTTGGGTAGTGGGCTTTACAACCCTGAACTTCAGAGATCTGAATCCCGCATGGTGTGTTACACCGAGAGTAACTGCAAATGAATGAGACCCCAGATAGATTTCAACATGTACAGTCTTCATTTTTGTCATCGTAATAAGTTTGCCTGTTTGACCATTTGAGTTTGTGTGTTTTTCATTACCAATGTTGAATTATTTTCGAAACAGAGATCAATATGGCTGCCAGGTTATACCATGTGGAGTTGCATCACATTACAGGAAGTGTAAAATAAAACATTACAGAAAAGGAAACTTCTTTACCAAAGACCCACACCAGTATATTACCTTCCTGCTTTAGTCTCAGGCTAAACCTTTTGCTAATGTTAGTGAATAGAACAAAAATAGTTTGCATTTCTATCCTGTCTTTAACATAGAAAGAAATGTCCCAAGGCACTTCACAGAGTGGTACAGAAAAAATGGATACAGAGCCAAAGAAGGAGATTTTAGGAAAGGTAACCAAAACCTGGCTCAAAGAGGTGAGTTTTAAAGAGCTTGAAAGTGAAGGGGGAGATGGAGAGGCGGTAGGGTTTGTGTTTATGGTATAAATGGCAGAGTGTGGGGCGTGGGCTGTTGAAAGCATGGCTGCCAATGGTGGGGGCGAAGGGAGGGGATGCACAAAAGGTCAAAGTCAGAGGAACAGAGTTTGGGGGAAGGTTGTCGGGCAGGAGGTTATAGAGATAGGAAGGGCGAGGCCAGGAAAGGATGTAAACATGTTAAAAACATTTAAATTGGAGGTGTTAGGGTATCAGGAGCCAATGTAGGTCAGCGAGGACCGGGGTAATGGATTGACCAGACTTGGGATGGGTATGAGCAGCATAGATGCTCTGGTTATGATTGGATAGGTAAGAGTGGAGCCAAGTACCCAATGTACTGAACAATGGAGGTGAGGTGTTGGAGAAGGCCAGTGTGGTCAACCATGCAAAGGTCAAGGAGGGACATAGAGTTTAACACTTTAGTGGAAATGGGGTCAAGGGAGAGTGGATGAGTTTTATGATGATGAGTTCAAAGAGGGTATGAGGGAAGCTGGGAGAGAAACCAGAGAGAGCGATGCAGTTTCAGGACGAGGTCAAGGTTGAGCCATTGGGGAGGTTTGGTTTTCTGCGAAGGAAGAAGGGATGCAGCAGGGGCAGCCGGACAGATGGTCTCACTCTTAGTGGCAAATACAACTCATGAGCTCCTCACATTTATCGAAGGCAAGGGGTGAGGGGTGGGGAAGAGGGGTTTAAGGATATAGTTGGCCGTAGAGAAAAGAAACTGGGATTATCTTTGCGCTCCAGAATGATCTGAGAGTAGTGGGTGGTTTTAGCAGAGGACAGTGAGGCTCAATATCATTTGAAGTGGTTCAGCCAGATCTGGCGATGAACAGCGAAACCAATTGTTGGACTCTAGGGGAATCAAGGGATACGGGGATCGGGCGGGCAAGTGGAGTTGAGGTCAAAGATCAGCCATGGTCTTATTGAATGGTGGAGCAGGCTCAAAGGGCCGTATGGCCCGCTCCTGCTCCTAATTGTTTCATTCTTTTGTTCTTAAATACGTTTAAGTCTGTTACCTTAACATCTGAAATAGAGGAAGCACCAATTATTTGGCACTGAAGAAAGAGGCAAAATAAAAGCCTGATACAGGAAGGAGGTGTCCTACACAATGAGGCTAATTCGTGTCAGCAGAAATCTAAATGATCATACAATGGCAGATAAGGTAAGAGGAGACAATCACATATTGAACTAATACAATAGAATAAGCATGTTTCACATATCCATCCACTTCACCCTCTCTATGTTGAGCACCAGCTGCTACTTACCTGAAATTTTCACAAGGTACAAGACCGCTGATCATGGAGAGAAGCAGTGAGAGACTCGTGTGATAGGTAGTTGCTCCTTTCCTGCACCTGTTATGACTCCCACTAAGGAATACTTTCTCACGCCTGGGTTGAATTCCATTTGGCAGCAGGCGGAGGACTTTCACACTGTGTACTTTCTTCTTAAGGAAGTAAGTGGCCCACAGCCAAAGGCAGAGAACTGCCACAGGTGGTGGCACCACAGCCTCCGGCCTCTCACCCCTTACAAGGAACTCATAGGCAGACATATAGGGGAAGGAGGATGGGATGTACCAGTTGCACATTGGTTATGAAATTCATCTTCTCATGGTGCCTGTTGCACAAATGAAATCTGTTTTCACAATACACTGTGAGGACCTTGTTCTGAAGGAGCTACAGCCATTGTGCAGCTTATCGACCCAATCTTTGCTCTCCTTCTGCTGTTCTCCTTGGTGTAGGAGCAAGCTGAAGGAACAAGCTGAGGGGGAGGACCAAGTGGAATGAGGCCCCTCTTTACCTCGGCCACCAGCTCAGTTAGTGGCAATGAGGGGTGTGCACAGAGTCATGCACAGAACACGAGTGGCCAAGAAGAGATGGAGGTGGAAGACGAAGAGTTGTTCATTTCTGACTGGAGGGTCAGCAACCCTTGGCTGAGGAACTTCGGGATCCAGGTCTCATTTATAAGCAGGATGTTTGTGTCAAATCAAACTTAGGTGCAGGCACTGGAGACAGTGTCCCAGAAGGTACTGCCGATTGTGATTTAAATTGGAAAAGTCCACTAACTGCATCCGTGGCACCACGATGGATGTGCTCAGAGACACACAGTTAACCCTAATGCATATGGCAGCTCCAAACCACCTCGGCATCTCCACTAGATGAATTAAGGCCAGTCGCAGCTTAGGCATGGCAGCTGCCATAGATGCCTTGGGCACCATAGTGAAGAGGGCTATCTCTCAGGGCTTCAGTGATCTGATTGGTACCATTCGGTCTGCTTTTCCGCTGTTCAGTGCCCAAGCACAATCAGTGCCCTGTACTCGTGGCCTGGCAGAGGGACACTTGGATGACAGTGCAGCATCTTGGGACAGTACCACATCTGTGGCCTCCTGCCAACCTCTTCAGATGCGTGCACATGCGACAGAAAGTAGCCAAGGCAAAGCTATCCATGCAGCAGCAGATGAGCTGCCCCGTGACAAGGGCCACCTCGGGCCCCAATGGCTCATGATGGAAAGCACATCACAGCCACGTCAGAACCTGCTGCCACTGCGCGGGCAGCGAGGAGAAGTGGGCGACTGAAAGGGCACACAACTTCAGGCTCCAAGGGACAGGCACGATGACAACTAACGGCAGAATGGCACACAGGTTTCTGTTCATCAAAGAATGGTTAGTACTGATGCTGCAGGTACGGATTGATTTGGGGGCAAATTGGAGGAATGCCTGAGAGAATGACTTGCAGAATGTCTCCAAAATGGGAGCCTGGGTCACTGTGGAGGAGAGCTGACTGTCAGCATGTGAAAGGGGGATTATGACGGTAGGTCTGAAACATAAGAACAAAAGAAATAGGAGCAGGTGTAGGCCATTAGGCCCTTCGAGCCTGCTCCACCATTCGATAAGATCATGGTTGATCTGATCTTGGCCTCAACTCCACTTCCCTGTTCACTCGCCATAACCCTTTACTCCTTTATCGCTCAAAAATCTATCTATCTCCGCCTTAAGTATATTCAATGACCCAGCCTCCACAGCTCTCTGGGGCAGAGAATTCCACAGATTTACAACCCTCTGACAAAATAAATTTCTCCTCATCTCAGTCTTAAATGGGCGACCCCTTATTCTGAGACTATGTCCCCTAGTTTTAGTTTCCCCTATGAGTGGAAATATCCTCTCTGCATCCACCTTGTCGAGTCCCCTCATTATCTTATATGTTTCAATAAGATCACCTCTCATTCTTCTGAACTCCAATGAGTAGAGGCCCAACCGACTCAACCTATTCTCATGTCAACCCCCTCATCTCCGAAATCAACCTAGTGAACCTTCTCTGAACTGCCTCCAATGCAAGTCTGATTTTATAGTGGACCCAGATATAATTTAGGTGAAGATGCCTGTTATGACCTCCACCCACAGATATATCACAGCTGGCAAAGGGCGTTCCTGGGCAGCTCTCCAATCAATCACCTACTGCACCTGTGGACTGTGCTGGTACAGTCTTAAATCTTAATTTTAATCTTAAAATAAAAAATATAATGGCAGCTTCTGGGTGAGTGAACATTCACATATATTATGAGATGTTTCCTGGTCACACACTGACTGATGGAATAAAACACTTTTCCATTGAGATAACTGATCACTTTCTTCAAAAGGGGCACGCATGGTGACAAGGGACCAGTCGATTGCACCGTGAACCAGGGATATCCAGCACCCTGTAAAAGTTGACAACCCTCTCGTGCTGATGCTCTCAGGAAATGATATAGTGGGTAATTCACGCAAACAATGGCTCTGATCTTGACCGGGGTGGGTTTTCCGAGCCGGGGGGGAAGACATTGTGCTTGGGGCCCGCGGGAAGAGATTGTCTGTTTTTTTCCAGCAGCTCCCCCGCCCGGAAGCCAACCTGATCAACAGGCTTGGTTCCCTGTCAGGCAGCAAATGCTCCAGAGGAGGCCGCAGCCCAGGAGCAGGTAGGGAGCCTTCAGCTGTATTAGTGGTAGCGTGGTGGGAGGTGTCCGGATATTGGGGGGGAGGTGGTCCGATCCTGGAGCAGGGACCGATCCTGTGGATGCTTCAATCCTGGGGGTGAGGTGGCGGGGGGTCCAATCTGGGAGGAGAGGTTGGCAATCCTGGGAGAAGGGGAAGCAGGTAAGCTTGGTGGGCTGGGAGAAAGCACTCCTACTCCTTCTGGCTCACAAGCAGTGCTGTGAAGGAACTTACCTCTTCCACGCAGCATTCCTTGCCTCCCTTTAGCTGCCGGGTTTCCCGAGGCCCAGGAAGCACTGCTAGCCAGGGTTAAATAAAGATAGGTCAATTCTGCGCATGCGCGCATTGGACTCCACCCTCTTTTGAGCATGGGCCCACGATTTGGTCGCCCGTGTGCAGTGCGATGTACGAGGAAGCCGGAAGTTGGGCGCGAGACAGAGAAACAGCCACGTGCAGCTGCTTCCAGCTTTTGGATTATTAGGAACATTTTCGCGACCTTCTGTGGGAGAGGAAACATCAGAGGTAGTGGGAGAGAGAGAGAGAGAGACTGGGGGAGAGAGAGAGAAAGAGAGAGACCGTTGGGGGGTGGGGTGGGGGTGGAGAGAGAGAGACTGGGAGAGCAGGAGAAAGACTCAGGGGAAGAGAGAGAGAGAGACCGGGAGAGAAAGAGAGAGAGACCGGGGGAGAGAGAGAGAGAGAGAGAGAGAGAGAGAGACCAGGGGGGAGAGAGAGAGAGAGAGAGACTGGGGGAGGGGGAGAAAGACTCAGGGGAAAAGAGAGAGAGAGAGACCGGGAGAGAGAGGGAGAGAGAGAGAGAGAAAGCGGGGAGAGAGAGAGAGAGACTGGGGAAGAGAGAGAGAGAAATTGGGGGAGCGAGAGAGAGAGAAACTGGAGGGGAGAGAGAGACTGGGTGGGGGGGTGGGGGAAGAGAGATAGACTGGGGAGGAGAGAGGGAGAGACTGTGGGGTTGGAGAGAGAGACTGGGGGGAGAGAGAGACTGGGGGGGAGAGAGAAACTGTAGGGGAGAGAGACTGGGGGGAGAGAGAGACTAGGGAGGAGAGAGAAACTGTAGGGGAGAGAGACTGGGGGAGAGGGGAAGCGGGAGAGGAGATCGGAGGGGAGAGAGGGAACTCAGGGAAGACAGATCACATTCTTCCAATCCCCTTTACACCCACACAAGGGACATCATTGGCGTGGATGAAATCCGGAAGTCACTACACTGTCACTATTCACTTCATACCAATAATTCTGTTAACAATCCGTGACCCACACACAATACCCCATCTATGGCGGGGTGGGGGGTGTTGGGGTAAGGTCAGGAACTTGGGCTGGGGGGTAAGGAACTTCAGCTGGGAAGGCATGAACTTGAGCTGGGGGTGTTAAGGAATTTGGGCTGGAGGGGGCATGAACTTGGGCTGAGGGTGTTGGGAACTTGGGCTGGGGGGAGGGAAAGGAACTTGGGTTGGGGGGTATGAACTTGGGCTAAGTTGCATCAGTAATCAAGTGCCCCCCTGATTAAAGCGGGGGGGGACTCCAAAAACTTTTCAAGTGCCCCCTTGTTTTTTTTGAGGGCACTAAAAATATAAATTATACAAGTGCTCCCTGGCTAAAAGGGGGGGTGGGGTGCGGGGGGAGCACGAAAACCAAACCAACAACTTAAACAAATTAAACTTTAGACATTAAGATCAAATTAAAATTTGGTTGCCGGGGGTGATGATGCACTCCAGTCCCTCCAGCGCCCACCTCTCGCGGAAGGCTGCGAGCATACCGGTGGACACCGCGTGCTCCATCTCCAGGGACACCCTGGCGCAGATATAACCGCGGAAGAGAGGCAGGTAGTCGGGCTGAACATGGGGGAGCTCTAAGCTGTCTGGGGTCTGAAGTCAGAATGGCTTGAATGAAACTTTGCAAAGCCACTCAGAACTTGGGCTGGGCGGTTCCAATTACACATTCTAAAGAAACCTCTGGGTATGGCTTATCCTCCAAGGGGACCAATCAGCAATCAGGTCATGTGATCATGGCAAGCCAATCAGAGCATTTTGTAGTGCGAATAGCTGCATCCTCCATTAAAACAGTAAGCGGGCGGGTTCGGGTTTGAGATTTAAAACATTTTCACAGCCCACTCGTTTTGGGGGCTTAAAATGCGTCCATTACTTGTTTAATGCAGCAGTGGACAGCCGATTGGCTGTAGACCACACCCCCTAACAATGCAGCCAATAGAATAGATATTGAGCACAGTTATAATTTGAATTGACACTGGCCTTTGGTAGAGGTGGTTCCCCGTCCAGGGCCAACAGTTGACGTTCCTCTATTGCCTGATGAGATAAGCCTAGCCTTCATAAGCATTACTAATTACTGAAGAGAGGTATCACTGCCCTGATCGGTAATTATAGCAATTAGTCTACAACAGACACGATGCAAGGAAAACCTGTGTGGCGGAGATCTTTGCGAACCATAGGTCCAAAGTCGCCTTTTCCTTCCCATGCACGCTACAATTGCCACATATCATGTCTCAAATTAAACATATTCTGTAACATAAAGTGTTATTTCTGAAAGAAATGTATCTAATTTGCATTTGAATGAATCAATACTAACTGCTGCCACCATCTCGCTACGGAGCTAACGGGAGATGAGGACTGCTGCATGGAAGAGGCGAGTGCCTTCCCACCACTGCTTGTGAGCCAGGTGGAGCAGAAGTGCTTCCTCCCAGTCCACCATGTTTACCTTTTTTCCCCTTCAAGATTGCCAACTCTTCCCCCTCCCCGCTAAAGGATAGCTGACCCCGCCCCCACCTCCAGGATCAGACCCCCCTCCCCTGCCCAGGATCAGAACCCCTCCCTGCCCCCCCACCCCAAGATCGGAGCCACTCCCAAAATCTGGATTCCCCCCCTACCCCACGCTACCATAACCCACCCCAGGCTCCCGACCTGTTCCTTGGATGTGGCCTCCTCCAGAGCATTCCCCGCCCAACAGGGAGACAAGCCTGAGAATCGGATTGGCTTCCGGGCAGGGGCACCTGCTAGAAAAATAGATGCTCACCATGGAGTCAAAACTCCACAGGTTTCCTGACCACAACTCCTCTCTCCCACTCGGAAAACCCACCCCAGTCAAGATCAGGCCACCGTTATCATGGACTCGTTTTGAACTTTTCTTCCCTTCAAGCTCAGGTTCTATTGTTTTGGAAAAGGTTAAATAACTCATCATAGTCTTGTCATGGACTTCGGTCCGTCAGCTATTACCCAGAAACCCTGAATGCCTCTTCGATGGTGGCATTCCTTTCACTAGGCAGGCCACGGGAGGGAGATTCACTGGGGAATATGAAAGGAGCATTTAAATAGGGTTTGAATCACATGGCCAGGATTTCACCAGGCTCCGCAGGCCACCAAACCTCTTCCCCCTTTTCTGTGTCTTTTCACGATTTTGGCTTATTTGCACGTGCTCTCGTTCGTTTAGTGTCTTTTGATTGTCTCACTGAGATGAGCCTTTATCGTATTTGTTTTCTATCAAGCAGCTTGCAGCTCATTCCAGCCATTAATTACCTATCTGAGATTGGAATATCTGTAGTTTCGACTCCCACCCCCTTTTCCCCCAAGCCTACTTATATTTCAGGTTGGAGAAAAATACCCCAAAACGTTAACCTGTCATTTCCCTTTCCAGATGCTTAATGATCTGCTGTCCATGACCAGCATTTTCTATTGTCATCACAGTTAAAATTCAGCCCAGAACATGCATCACCTCTAGCAGTACAACACTGGGCTCCCAGGCCCCCAACATACTGGGGTCAATTTTCGCTTCCATTGCCTGGTGCTAATGGCCATAAAATGGAGTCAGTAATCTTATCGCCCCGTTAGCACCGACGAAGAGCTAGGCAGCATTTTGAGAGGGCCCTGCACACTCTGACAATTTCCGCAGGCGATGGAGCCGAAGAGACCCAGCCATGAAAAGTTTGGGATTATATTTGGACTCACTTGCACTTACACTGCCCCAGTACTCACCCTGATGGCGGTGAAATGGGAGGCCTCCATCTGGAGAACTGCATCGAATTGCCCGTTTGGTGCCTTGCAGCTCACCATCCTGATGTTCATGAGGCTGCCTCTGTGCCATGGGTATGGCCAATCGGCTGGCATGTTCTGCCGGTCTATCATCCAAAATCGATTCCGATCACTCCTGCATGTAGAGCACTGCACTCTTGGCATCTAATCCCAGTAAGTTCAGCAGTACCGCCCTGGACTCTCAGGTTGGGAATTGCAGTTAAAGTGCCTCCTGCAGGTCTAGCAATTCCATTCCTGTGAATCAGGGGAGGCAAGCCAAGACCAATGAAAGGATTTAACAGACACCTCTTCTGGCACCCAAAAGTTAGCACCAGCACTTCATTCCCACATTTAACGGGGCTATCTCCTCGACTAGTTTCGATCGCCTAGATGGGTCAGAGAGGAATTTCCCAGATTTTTTTCCCCAAATTGGCCTGGGTTTTTAATCTGTTTTTTATTTGCTACTCCCAGGAGATCACATGGTTTCTGGCGGGGTGGAGTGCATATGTTGTGATACACAAAGTAGCACAATTGTGTGGGACAGGCTCAATGGACCAGAGGGCCTTCACCTGCCCGTTATTGTTTTTATGTTCGTATTGCAGACCTGGCTGTTCCAGCTTCAACTAACTTTGAATAAGACTTGCCTATCCTTACATCGAATGTACAGCACAGAAAAGGCCATTCGGCTCAACTGGTCTATGTCGGTGTTTATGCTCCACATGAGCCTCCTCCCATTTTACTTCATCTAACCCCATCAGCATAACTTTCAATTCCTTTCTCCCTCAGATACTTATTGAAGGGTTAATCGCGGTAGTGCAAAATTGCTGTGCTTGTATTTATGTAATTAATGACAGAATGAGATAAGCAATTGCAAAAAGGTCACAAGACGATGAACAAGAAAGAAACCAATAACACCAGACAATGGCCGAAGATGAGGAAGTAAGCCCGGACAAAGGTGAAAAAAAAATTGTTGAGTAGACCTTTTTGCAATGACAGATGGATAAGCAGTGACATGTGACCTTTGCAGTTTATGGCTTTAAATACTCATTTTTTGTAATCCCAAATTGAGTTGTAGCCTTTACAGCTCCCCTGAATCCTTGTATGTAATAAACTGTGTGTGTTTTCAAACTCTCTAACGTAATCTCGGAGTAGATTTATTTCTACCTCGGGATTTTCCCCCAACAGTTTTGGTGCTGTGAGCAGGGTGTATCGGTAAGCTCTACTGACCGAGACTCGAACATACAGGGATAAGGTCGGATTTCACGACATCCCAGAAATTGGAACGTCGAACCAGCAGGCGTGAGGCTACCGGACAACCAACGAACAAGTGAGACTTGGAGAGGTTTGATAACAGACACAGTGAGTAGAAATAAAGTAGAATATAAGTAAGATAAGTGGTGTGTAAGAGAAACGAATGTCCCCATCACTTCAATTGTCACAAACTATCTCAACCACCTAACTTGAGCTGGAATTAAGAGGACAAATGCCCCATGTAATGGCCAAGGATTAAGGTCAAAGGGAACACTGGGAGTACAAAGTGACGGCGAAAACCTGTGAGTGACTGTGTGATACGCATGAACTGGTGTGAGAGTTGAGGGATAATCCCATCGCAATAAATAAGTGACGGAGTTGAAGAAGGCCCGTGTGAAGAGACTCATTCGCAGAGGAAGCGAGGGAAGGTCAGATCACATAATGGCATCGGGGGAAGACCTTGAATGGGGGCCGGGAGGGTCTCTTAGTAGGTTGTATGCAGACGACCAGAAGGGCTTAATAGATAAAATGATTAAAGATGGGTGGGATCCCCGGGCTGTCCCCAAGGAGCAAAAGAATTGGTGAGAGAAACAGAAACAGAAAAAGGCAAAGAAAGTCGGAGTACTTTTAGTATATCAGTTATGTGTGTTACAAAGTAAAACCAAACAATTAGTAGAGAAAAGTAAGGAGACAGAAGCCGAGAATAAAAAATGGAGAGAGCGGTATGAACAAACCGGCAAGTAGGGGGGGGATCAGATTATGACCTCCCTCCGACTTATGTTGCCGCAGTAGTGGCCTCGGCTCCTCCCTTTGATGAGGAGACCGAGATGGAAGGGTCAAATTCAGTAAATACAGAAAGGGCAGCCCCTCTTAGGGTAACCCAGAGCGTACAGGGAGGGAACCCCCAATATCAATACTATACTTTCACCCCCACAGAGAAACAAATGATGAATCAGGATTTGGGGAGTCTATAACCACGGAAGGGAAATGTAGAATTTTGGCAAAAGTTAGAAGAATTGTATGAGACCCACGATATGCATGAGCGAAATGTCCACCAAATAGTTCGGACTAAGTGTCCAAAGGACCGATGGACAGGGCTAGCACCCCCTCACAGTGACGGCATATGAGTGGGTGCCACAAGGGCACAATGGGACGCTGCCAGAATGGGGTTCATCCAGGCTGTACAGGCCTTAATGGGAGCACCCACTCCAAATTGGGAATTGATAATGCAGACCCACCAGAAAAAGGGAGAAAACGCCAATGACTATGGAGAGAGGTTATGGGTCCAATACCAAGAATCCTCGGGACAGGCGGTCCCGAACAGAGATGACCCTATCTTTGTGAAAATGTTTAAGGATGGCCTTTTGGCCGACCATCAAAAGATCTTAAAAATGGGGGTGGTAGTCGCGGACACCTATGACCAAGCTGTCCAGTGGACATGCCACATTAACTCTGGGGGAATAAAACAAGAAGTGGCCGCAGCTAAGTGTAGTAAGAGTGCGGGCCGAGGGGAATGCTACAACTGTGGCAAGACGGGTCAATTTGCTGCCGACTGTAGGGGCCCCAAAAGACCAACCATCCGATGTGACAATTGCGGGAAAAAGGGACATGCCACTGATAAATGTTGGCCGCCCAAGGAGAAAAGAAATAGTCAATCAGGCCTTAGAGTAGAGGAGATGAACCGACAGCAGCTAATCACAGCGCTGAGGGACTTAGGAAGAGACTGAAGGTCAGTGGCCCCCATGGGGCAGGGAGAGGATCTGCGTATTCACATAACAGCGCTGTTAGAGGGCCGGCAGTGTGATATGTTAATGGATACCGGAGTCTCGGTATCTATGACAGATATTCCCTTACCCACAACTAAACATATAGTCCATATAGCTGGCGTGGGAGGATTTGCCACCAAAGCCCACCAGAGTGAAGTAATTCTATTGGAGATCGCCGGTATTCTGATCCCGGCACAATTTTATGTATGCCCAAATGCAGAAGGGACTATATAGGGGAACGACCTCCTGGAACAGTTAGGGGCAATAATAGACCCACAGAATAAGAGAATAGCTTGGAAAAATAAGGGAGGACGCAAAATCACGACGTACGGGGAACAGACTAATTTGCACAATCGCGTAAAAGTCAGAAGTGTGCAACTTCCCACCCGAGATTGGGATACAGCAGGAGACTACGGCCCATTATGCAAACAAATGAGGGAAGTGTGGGCTCAATCAAAGCAGGATTGTGGGCTGGTAAAGACCAAGCCAGTGGTCATTCCTGGGCCCGTACAGCCTCCTCATAAGCAATACCCCATTAAACCTGAAGCCCGAGAGGCCGTAAAACAAATAGTGCAGGACCTCTTGCGGAGCGATGTCCATCGGTAAGCCGAAAGCACTACAACCTCGCCAACCTGGCCGTAAAGAAACCAGATGGGTCATACCGATTGACCATAGACTATACGGCGTTAAATAAAGTAACTCCCCACCAGCACCCCATCGTAGCAAGCCCAGTGACCATACTTAATGGACTGAAACCAGAACATAAAATATTCACGGTCTTAGATATAGCTAATGGATTTTGGTCCATACCATTAGCCCAGGAGTCCCAAGATAAATTCGCATTCACGGTCGGGGATAGGCAGTACACTTGGACACGAGTGCCCCAGGGTTTTCACAACCGCCCGGCCATATTTCACCGAACTATGAGTCGAGCCTTGGAGACCGTAGATTTAGCCCCCTACCAAAGTACTATCCTCCAATATGTGGACGATCTGTCGATTGCCTCAGAGGACGAGAGAGGACATATCAGGGCTCTAATAGAAACCCTGGAAGCCTTAAAGAAAGCGGGATTTAAGGTAAGCCCCAAGAAAGCTCAGATCGGATTGAAGGAGGTACAGTACTTGGGACACCAACTGTCGCAGGGGACAAAAACAATGCCCCACGACAGAAAGGAAGCAATTCGCAATATGCCCCGACCGAAAATGGTCCGAGGAGTGCGTAAGGTATTAGAACACTTTAACTACTGTAGGAACTTTATAGCCAACTTCGCGGCAATCGCGGAACCCATACAGAGACTAGTTAAGGGAGGAAAACCAGCTCTAGAAAGTATGGAGTGGGAACAAGAAACAGCATACGGCCAGATAAAGGAAGCCCTGATGTCGGCACCAGGCCTAGGACTGCCAAATATGAACGCACCATTTCACATTCATTGTGAAAACGAGGGCGGGTTTTACGGAGCAGTAGTCACTCAAATGCATGGAGACCGAGCCCGCCCAGTAGCTTAGTATTCCACCCAACAGTCGCCTGTGGCAGGAGGTCTGTCAACACGTGTAGCAGCCTTGGACTGCACAACGTGGGCGGTGAAAGTTAGTAAGCCAGTAGTAATGACAGGGGAGGTTATACTACATCCCAAACATACCTTGGTGGAAATGCTCAACACTGGGAAATTGCGCTCTGTGTCCAACGTCCGCCGGGCCAAATGGGAAGCAGTATTACTTCCCTTAGATGAGTCCGTAAAAATTGTACGAGACACGTGGGAGAACCCGGCAGAGGGCCGCTTATCCGTGGGTGAGCCTCATGAGTGCTAGGCACAGGAATGGGAGGACTCACCGGGACACAAAAGTGAGATTCCCCTTGAAAACCCCGAGCTGATCCTGTACGTGGATGGGTGCTGGAAATACATTCAGGGGACCCCGCATACAGGATGGGAGGTGGTAGACGAAGCGCTAAACACTGTCCGAAAGGGAAGGTTAGACGGAGGACTGTCGACCCAAGTAGCTGAACTCACTGCCCTGACTGAAGCCCTCCAACTGGCGGAAGGCCAACGGGCAAATATATATACGGATAGCCGCTATGCCTTCGGGATAGTCCATGACTACATGACTGCCTGGGCAAGGAGAGGGTTCATCACTTCAGGCGGGGAGACTATCAAACATGAGGGCTGAATCAGACTACTGTTAGACGCCGCCAGTAAACCCGCAGAGGCAGCGGTGATCAAGGTTAGGGCTCAGCAGAAAGTAGTAAACAATGTCTAACGGGGCAATGAAGCAGCGGATAAAGCGACACAGGAAGCAGGTATATCCTTAGAAGTGCAGGAAGAAGTTGTATGTAGTATCATTACCAGGGAAGATATAGACATTGTGAGATTGCTTGCTGATATAAGTGATGAAGAAAAGAAAGATTAGGGCACAAAAGGAGGGAGCCAGGGTGACGACTTTGTATGGAGAAAAGATGGGAAGGTGATAGCCCCGGCTTGTATTAGACAAATAATCACGGCATCAGTCATGTCGGACAGAACATCATGATAACAAACATAACTGGGGATTGGTGGTGGCCAGGAATGGGACGGGACGTAGCTAAGTTCTGTCAGCAATGTGTCACGTGTGCCCAGCACAACCCAGGAAAGGCTGTTAAGGTTAGAATGGCTCACCAACCACGACCAAGGGGGCCGTGGGAAGGTATTCAGATAGACTTCACGGGACCTTTACCATCCTCAAGGGGCAAGAAATACTGTCTAGTTAAAAATAGATCAGTTTAAACAGTGGGTTAAACTGCACCGCAATCACGGTGGCCCGAATATTGGCAGAGGAAGTAATCCCACGTTGGGGCGTCCCTATCCAAATCGATTCCGACCAGGGAACCCATTTTACCGGAAATATGATGAAAGAGGTGTGTGCTATGTTGGGTATTAGACAGAAGTTTCATATTTCCTACTACCCGCAAAGCTCTGGGATGGTAGAATGTATGAACAGGACACTTAAAACAGCCCTAGCAAAGGCCATCCAAGAGACAGGACAAGCTTGGCGGATTTATTACCCACAATCTTGATGCGACAAAGGGCAATTCCTAAATGAGTGACGGGATTAACCCCATATGAGTTGATGACAGGCAGGGCGTTGCGCCTGCCGGAAGGAATCATAACCGGGGGATCTGATGTAGGGTCCCTGAGGATCGGATTAGAAAGTACGTCTTGGAACTGAGTAAGCAACTTAAGGAATTGAGGAAGGAAGTGAGGGAACGGCAAGCAGGCAGGGACGAACAGAAGGAATTGGAGGACCAGGGGGAGGTCCTGCAGGTAGGCGCGACGATAATGGTAAAATGTCTGCCAGGACGAACGGGGTTTGCTCCCGTTGGTCTGGCCCATTTGAAGTCCTAATTAGCGGAGATACATGCGCCTGCATAGATATGGGAGGAGTTGGCTGATGGAAACATTGGTCTCAGCTCAAAGAATATGAATCCAACGACCTCAGCACAAGCGAACAAAACAAATAACCCTGTCTTCATACACATTCTAGGAAACTGAAGGCGGACACATTGGCAGAAAACGCCGGAAGAAATAAAGACGATTCAAGATGAATATGTTACACGATATTATGTACAGTTTGTTTTTTGTGTGATTGTACTATGTAGCCTAAGGAGGACTCAGGCCAGAGTACCCGCATGGGCCAAGAGAGAGTTGTATGTGAACATGTCATACACCTATGCCAAGAAAGCCAATGTTGCCAACTGTTGAGTCTGTGCCCATGTCCCCACACACTCGGAGGAAGGAATCCCCCTACAATCAATCCCACTTAGTGATAATGAGATGGCCAGTTGGATGTTTGGAGTTAGAATAGGATCCACACGCGTTGGCTCTTATGCCACAGAGGCAGACGGCAGCACCATAATAAAACTTAAAAGTCATGGGTATAATCTAGAACAGTGTAGTGGGTGGAGACAATCAACCTATAATGATTCCTATCTACCATCATTCCTGAGAACAAGGTGTAAGAAGGGACAGGGAGGGGGGCTATGTCTCACAAGGTAGGGACGACCGGAAGATCCTATTGTGGGGTACAGTAACTGCACATATAGCCTTACCTTACCTGCCGAAGGTAGGTTGACACTCCAATCATTAAACGGAAATGGTGACTTTTCGGTCCAATGGGACCCCCCAGCGATAAGTATACACCCTACAACAGGACTCATTTTGTGTGCAGTCACAGGGCCTACCCCTGGTTGCCCAGAGAATGGTTCTTGTTATCGGCTTATATCGTACCCTACATGTATCACCTGGGTTCTCTGAAGGACCTCTACCAGAGAGCCAGACGAGCCATCACGGAGACTGAAAGATTCTGGGCCATTGCGTTTCCCTGGTATGGAGCGGGTAAATTGGCAAGGGAATCCATTACCATGGCTTCCGTCCTGGAACAGGTGGCCAACGATACAGCTGAAGCCCTAGTTAAGGTTAATGTAGAGATGGTAGCCCTCCGCACAGTAGCTCTGGAAAATCGGATGGCCCTTGACTATGTGTTGGCAGAAAAGGGGGAACCTGTGCCCTCATCGGGGCCGAATGTTGTACATACATCCCGGATAGCTCGGAAGAAATTACCAATCTGGCAGAGCATATCCAAGAAGAGGTTAAAAAGCTTAAGTAACCACCAGCCTCCACATTGTGGGACTGGTTCTCAGGGTGGTTAGGATCTATGGGAACATCACTAATCCAAGGTCTGGTTATCTTTGTGGTGGTGGTAATAATGTTGTATTGCCTATGTATGTTACTTAAATGTTGTACAAGCAAAGTACTGTCATCTTTACTATCGAGCAGACCTGTAACCCAACCGCCCTCAAACTACGAGAACCAAGCGGTGTCTCAGAAGGTGTGGTACACACGCCCAAAATTGAGGCTTTACAAGCAGCAGAATGAGGTGTGACAGGAGATGGGAACCTGGACCCCGGAGTGGAGACCCCGGGGCTCAGGAACCGGCACATCACATCACCAACTTCTGCATAAAGACCGGGTATACGTTGGCCTAGAAATATGTATATAAAAAATTTTTCGGCCAAATGAGGGATTGAAGGGTTAATCGCGGTAGTGCAAAATTGCTGTGCTTGTATTTATGTAATTAATGACAGAATGAGATAAGCAATTGCAAAAAGGTCACAAGACGATGAACAAGAAAGAAACCAATAACACCAGACACTGGCCGAAGATGAGGAAGTAAGCCCGGACAAAGGTGAAAAAAAAATTGTTGAGTAGACCTTTTTGCAATGACAGATGGATAAGCAGTGACGCGTGACCTTTGCAGTTTATGGCTTTAAATACTCATTTTTTGTAATCCCAAATTGAGTTGTAGCCTTTACAGCTCCCCTGGATCCTTGTATGTAATAAACTGTGTGTGTTTTCAAACTCTCTAACGTAATCTCGGAGTAGATTTATTTCTACCTCGGGGTTTTCCCCCCAACACTTATCTAGCCTCTCCTTAAATACGTCTGTGCTATTTCCCGCAACTATTTCTTGTGGTATCGAGTTCCACATTCTAACTACTCTCTGGGTAAAGAATTTTCTCCTAAATTTTTTATTGGATTAATCTATGTTGCATGTATGACCCCTATTTTTGGACTGCCCCACAAGTGGAAACATCTTCTCTACGTCTACCCTATCAAACTCATTCATATTTTTAAAGACCTCTATTAGAGGTCACCCCTCTATCCGATTTTGCGAGTTTCGTTTATGGTACCAAATGAACCAATCTCAGGTTCAAGAGGCCTGCAGAAGGGATGGGGGAAGGGAGAAAGATCAGGGGAATGGAGCAATTCCATTTTGCAATGAATGCAGCATGTCGGCAAATCAGGAGTAGAAGGGAAAATGTAACAGAAGGGCTAGGCCCCTTGGTGTGTGGAAATTAGATGAAATGATGGATTTCTTTACTTGAATTTTTATTAAAAGGCAATCTCTAGAATCCCAGGCTCTGTGCATCATGGGTTAGATGAATGCAGTTCCCCCGACCATGATCCACTGTTGCCTCTTCCCTTAATCTGGACGACCATTCCCTACTACTCCAATATGAATCTCATTTTCCACACCAGCCATCCTGTGGATTTGTTGATTGAGATAGCTAGTTCAGTGACAAATTATGGATAGCTTTATGCCTCGCACAATAGGAAATTGCTGCAAAGCGCCCAGAGCAGATTTTTTGTAAAATCTTAACAGTCAACAAAGAAATTAGATTTTCACTCCTGGGGTCTGAACAGATTTGAATCTAGCCACCGGAGAGTAAAGAGCCTTATATTCCGACTGTGCTTCCCAGTTTCCAGTTCAAGAGATTGACTTGGGGAAAAAAGAACACAACGGAAAGAAAAACCTGAAAAGTTCAAAACGTGTTTCCTGGCAAAAGCTGCAGATTAGAAACATTTGAACATCCGAATCCTTTAGAAGTGTGAGGTATGCAGAGAGAGCCACCGCACAATAATAAAAGCGGCTTTTCATCTCACACTATCTTAGTTGTGCTTTGATCTTGAAACAGATTTCCAAACCTAGGTTACGTCAGTCGCAAGTGTTTGTCCACCCATAAGTGGAATGATCTCAGCTGGAGTATTGTGTCCAATTTTGGGCACCACACTTTACGAAGGATGTCGAGGCCTTGGAGAGGCTGCAGAGGAGGTTTACTGGAGTGGTACCAGGGAACAAGGGAAGAATTTCAGATCATAACCTCTGCCCACATTTTTTTGGACAGCTGTTGTTGGTAATGATTCTGACGTTCCCATTCACACCTCCTCTAGACCCATTTTTTGTTCCTTTGCTTGTCCCATTACCGCCCACTTTTGCCTTACACCATCATCCCTTTCGTCATTTGATCTCTCCTGCCTTCCATCCTATCACAGCCCTTCCTTTTTGTTCATTCCTCCCCAACCCTCCCCCCTTCCCTGCCTTTGTATTTGCTTAAAACCTGTTACATCTCTAACTTTTCCCAGTTCTGATGAAAGGGCATCAATTTGAAATGTTAACTCTGTTTCTCTCTCCACAGCTGCTGCCTGACCTGCTGAGTATTTCCAGCATCCGCAGTATTTCGCTTTTGCGTTCGAGGCATCCAATGGGATGAGGTCAATTTATTGGGAGCTGCAAAACTGAGTTCATTAAAACCAATCCACTATATTGATAGTTTATAAAAGAGCAACTCTGAGATAATTTGTCCCCTGCTCCACCGCCCCGCCCCCCCCCCCAAAAGGTTTTCTTCCAATTATTACAAACCAAACCAGAGTCTCCTAAAGCTGTTATCATCAGCAATTTACCCTTAAGATCATAGCTCCAACTAGAGCATGTCTTCCAGAACATGGGAAAGTGTTGGTTTATAGCACATTTCATTGGTCTCCAATGGAGTATCACGCCATGGTATACAATGGTTCAGTATTCTCCCCATGTATTGCACAGTATAACACTATGAACATTTCAGCATGTGTGGAAGAGATTTTGGAGTAACATTAATCTTCAGAGGAAAAAAAATCCTTTGTTATTCTTCTTCCAGCATTTCGAGTTGGATTTCCATCACATCAAATAACTATTGGTAACTTGTCCACCATCACACTATTCACCTCAGTCATGAGTGGAAAGGCCTAAACAATAGGCACCTCTCTAGTTAGCCAATAGAAAAGCCCAGCTTTCTTTTATACATCACTTTCCCACTAGGGTTGCCAACTCTGGTTGAATATATTCCTGGAGGTTTCATCACATGATCTCCTGCCTCCAATCGCTCCGTCCCCACATTCCGCCATTGGTTGCCCGACATGTGCCTCACAGCGCATCATCTTTCCATGCCAGCCAGAAAATTAATAATCTTCATTACTTGAAGGATGATTCTGGACAGTCAAACAACCTTTTGTCTGATGTCCAAATTTTTATAATTAATGGACAAAAGTGTTCAAAGAATTTTATTTCAAAGCAATACAATTGTTTATTGTCCCTATGACTTTTCACTCGGGTTGCTTGCAGCAGTATCCTGGAGATTCGTTTTTAACTGCTGGAGACTCGTGGGCAATCCTGGAGGGTTGACAACCCTAATTCCCAGTCAAAAACTGGAGCTGCATCTAGCCTGGGGACATTCCAAGCATTCCGGACAGCACAATTTGCCACAAAAATATGCCACTGCCTTAGAACTATCTACCTCCACACAGGATAGCCTCCTCCTACAGTGAAGGCTGGGATTTGGCCCCTGCTTAACTGGGAGGTGGTAAGTCTGCAGATATTGAAATAATTAATTTCCCTCCCCACTGCAGGCAATGGGTCCATGAAAAAGCTCTGGGATAACCAGCTAAGAGTTATTATTCTATAAAGTCAACACTAACGAATAAACAGTCAAAGTATGAACAATAGCATTTCTCTTCTAATGGGCTGCTCAAGTCATTCACTCATCCCTGGGTGAACTTTTTCAAACTCACTTGTCTCTTTAGTTGGTACAAGCTGCAGTTTGATTCAATTTTTGATATTATTCTCCATTTAGAAGAATCGGTGAGTAGTTATATCTGACTGACTGATGGGTCAATAAAGTGAAACATCTATGCAGAGTTGGAAACATTGAAGTGACAGCAGGATTAGAAGAAACAGTACAATGGAAGAGACATTAGGACTATTTATAAAGAGAGATTGCACTGAATTCAAAAATTGAATGAACAGCAACTTCACTACTTTATCAAACTCAACAATTAAGGATTCATTTTGACAGATTCTCAAAATATACAATGGTTATTAGTTACATTTTGTCCAGTCTAAGAGGACCCACCAACATTTTTAAGAACATAAGAAATAGGAGCAGGAGTAGGCCATATGGCCCCTCGAGCCTGGTCCGCCATTTAATACGATCTTGGCTGATCCGATCATGGACTCAGATCCACTTCCCTGCCTGCTCCCCATAACCCCTTATCATTTAAGAAACTGTCTATCTCTGTCTTAAATTTATTCAATGTCCCAGCTTCCACAGCTCTCTGAGGCTGCGAATTCCACAGATCCACAACCCTCTGAGAAAATAAATTTCTCGTCATCTCAGTTTTAAATGGGCGGCCCCTTACTCTAAGATTATGCCCCCTAGTTCAAGTCTCCCCCATCAGTGGAAACATTCTCTCCGCATCCACCTTGTCAAGTCCCCTCATAATCTTACACATTTTGATAAGATCACCTCTCAATCTTCTGAATTCCAATGAGTAGAGGCCCAACCTACTCAACCTTTCCTCATAAGTCAACCCCTCATCTCCGGAATCAATCTAGTGAACCTTCTCTGAACTGCCTCCAAAGCAAGTATATCCTTTCGTAAATATGGAAACCAAAGCTGCACCAGTATTCCAGGTGTGACCTCACCAATATCCTGTATAACTGTAGCAAGTCTTCCCTGCTTTTATACTCCATCCCCTTTGTAATAAAGGCCAAGATTCTATTGGCCATCCTGATCACTTGCTGTACCTGCATACTAACCTTTTGTGTTTCATGCACAAGTACCCCCAGGTCTTGCTGTACTGCAGCACTTTGCAATCTTTCTCCATTTAGATAATAACTTGCTCTTTGATTTTTTTTCTGTCAAAGTGCATGACCTCACACTTTCCAACATTATACTCCATCTGCCAAATTTTTGCCCACTCACTTAGCCTGTCTATGTCCTTTTGCTGATTTTGTGTGTCCTCCTCACACATTGCTTTTCCTCCCATCTTTGTATCATCAGCAAACTTGGCTACGTTACACTCGGTCTCTTCTTCCAAGTCGTTAATATAGATTGTAAATAGTTGGGGTCCCAGCACTGATCCCTGCGGCACCCCACTAGTTACTGATTGCCAACCAGAGAATGAACCAATTATCCCAACTGTCTGTTTTCTGTTCGTTAGCCAATCTTCTATCCATGCCTGAAATCCACCCCCAACCCCGTGAAAGTTTATCTTTTATGTGGCACCTTGTCAAATGCTTTCTGGAAGTCCAAATAGACCACATCCACTGGTTCCCCTTTATCCACCCTCTTTGTTACATCCTCAAAGAATTCCAGGAAATTTGTCAAACATGACTTCCCCTTCATAAGTCTCAGTACTTTACTTGTCAGTTACCAACATTAAAGCAGTGGGAGCCCCAACACGTCCTATGGTCTTGATTTATGCTCACAATTTCCACATCACATGTTCTTAGTTTCTGTCATGCTTCCTGAGGAGAGGCAGCACAGAACACAAGGACACAGGGAAAGGAGAAGATTTGACCTAAAGGCATAATGGATAGTAAGTTCCTCAGCAATGTTTATTAGATTAGCTGGATCAAGAGCACCATTGAGAGAGGAGCAGGCAGCAGACTTGCTTTCTATAATGGGGACCTTGCATTTATATATAGCACCTTTCACAACCTCAGGACATCCCAAAGTGCTGTACAGCCAACGAAGCAGCCCTGAAGTGTAGTCAATGTTGAAATGCTACAAACAAGGCAACCAATTTGCGCACAGCAAGGTCCCACAAACAGCAACGTGACAATGACCAGATAATCTGTTGTTGAGGGATAAATATTGGCCAGAACACCAGGGAGAACTCCTCTGTTCTTCTTTGAAATAGTGCCATGGAATCTTTTACATCCACCTGAGTGGACAGACGGGTCCTCAGTTTGCCATCTCATCTGAAAGACGGCACCTCTGACAGTGCAGCACTCCTTCTGTACAACACTGGAGTGTCAGTCTAGATTTTGTGCTCAAGACCTTGGAGTGGGACTGGACCCCACAGCCTTGTGACTTGGAGGTGTGAGTGCTACCCACTGAGCCACATGAAGCAAGCATTTTTTTAAAAATTACAAAAATGACAAAATGGCTGATCCTGGGAGTTATACAAGTCTACTAATCAGAACACCCGGTGAATATTAATATCAGATTTGTTTAAAGTCACAGTACTCGGAATCAAGTTTAGTATATGAACCAACTTCTTTAGGTACCGCAATGGCTTGTGTCGTTTTGTGGCCATATACCAGTGCTCAAACTTTCATTGAGCCGTTACGAGCAAGGAATCATCCCTCAGTCACCTCAGAAAGCACACATGTATAAGTTTATAAAAAGATTTTATTGAAAAAACCTCTAGTCCAAGATCTCTTCAGTGAATGGCAAACATTTAGGACAGGAAATGCATTATTTTTCATGAATTACATTGTGCCTTCCAAATCTGAAAATCACAGCTTTGAAATAAAGAGTTTCCAGAGTTTAGTTGGGCTGCATTTGTTACACGATTTCAGAGTTGCAACGCAATCCCCGGTCAGGAACACAATGCTGCCAGCAAAGCAAAATGGGTGTTTCTCTTCTGATCTTGCCATCAATTGCTTAAACATGTTTTTTTTTGTGTTGTTCAAATCTAAAAAAGTTAACTTTTCTTACAAAAAGAATGCTGGATGCATTCAGGTGTGAAAGCCAAGGAGGCTGAGGCAAATGAATGCCCTAAAATTCTGCAAAAACAGGTGATGTCGGCACTGAGAAACTAAAAAAACATTTTGAATGGGGTTAAAAAGGGACAATTGACACACGGCAAAAACACTACTACAAGCCTAGAGATTTGTGAGGCATTCTACATGGAAATTATAAAGTTGCAGAAATGTACTGTACACATGCCAATGTCTCAGGTTTATAAGCAATAAGAGACTAGAAAAAAAAGCAATCATTTAAAAAGGCAGTTCTTTTACATTAAATTCTACAGATTAGAAGATTACAACAAAGCTTGGTAAAAGGTATTTTGGTGAGGGGCGGCTGTATAGATTGTGCTGCAGCTCAGATCAAACAGAAGATGGGTTATACTGTCAAGTTTCTAGGAACTTCTTCACATGCCCTTCTTTCCCTTCTTACCTGTTCCAAAAGATAGAAAAGAACAAGATTGGTACATAGATGTTTACAGAAAGTCAACATTTTCTTTTATCTCATGTAACCTCCTGCTGACTGCAGCATAAGAACGCAATAATTAGGAGCAGGAGTAGGCCATTCGGCCCCTCGAGCCTGCACCGCCATTCAATGAGACCATGGCTGATCTTCTACCTCAACTCCACTTTCCTGCACTCTCCCCATGTTCCTTGATTCCCAAAATATTCAAAAATCTATCGATCTCTGTCTTGAATGTACTCAAAGACTGAACATCCACAGCTCTCTGGGGTAGAGAATTTCAAAGGTTCACTACCCTCTGAGTGAAGAAATTTCTCCTCATCTCAGTCCTAAATGGCCGACCCCTTATTCTGAGAATATGACCCCTGGTTCTAGACTCCCCAGTCAAGGGAAACATCCTCCCTGCATAAGATAACCCTGCTCAGACGGTTAAGGTAACCAGCATCAAGTGGTTGGTTCTTCCTCCTCCTCTTGTTGAAACTAAAAATCTCATCATCGTGTGCACTTTATCCAGCTGTGCAGCTCATACATGGAGAGCATGCAAACCCAAAACAGTACAGGGCCTTCAGGCTCGATGTTAAACCTTGAGCCACAGGGAGATGCAAGACCGTAACCTCTGGCTGGAGATCAGTCAGAACACTTCAAGTTGCAGTGAAATTTGTAACCTCTACCCAATTTCTCCCTCCTTAACTTTATTTTTGTCTTCTGTTCATTTGTGTCCGCACACTCGATTTCCACCACGTTGGCAAAGTAATCTTCTTCAAAGTGCTTTTCGGTGCTGGAGATCTGCGTTGCAGCAGAGATGGACAACAATGCCTGTTTGTAGCTCACAGCAGCAGATTTAAAATAGGTACACTCGAATGAAAGAGTTGGGACTCTATACTTTAGAAGTGTAGGCTTAGTGGTGATCTGATTGAGGTTTATAAGAGAATGAAGGGAATAGATTTTGTTTCAGTTGACAGTTTATTCCAATTAAATAGATTAGGGAGGAACAGGGGTCTCAAATTTAAGTTATATAAGGCCAGAGCTAGGTTGTATGCCAGGAGGTGGTTCTTTTCCCAGAGAATAGTGGACCTCTGGAACAGTCTAGTGTCTCATGCGATGGATGATGATTCACTGAATTCCTTCAAGTGAGAGCTGGACCTGTTACTGGCTGTGGCGGAGATCACCTCTAGGTAGGCACTGCAGGGAATTCAGGGCCAGGGTCATCTCCTGGACTAGTTTTGATCGCCTAGATGAGAGAGGAATTTCCAAGATATTTTTCCTAAATTGCCTGGATTTTGTTTTACCTGTTTTTTTCCCCAGGAGATCACATGATTTCGGGTGGGGAGAGGGGGGCGGGGGTGGATGAAAGAGTATATATTGTGATTCACAAGGTCTCACTATTGTGTGGGACAGGCTCGATGGGCCAAGAAATCAAATAGGGAATTCAGAAGAAACTTCTTTACCCAGAGAGTGGTGAGAATGTGGAACTCGCTACCACAGGGAGTGGTTGAAGCGAATAGTATAGATGCATTTAAGGGGAGGCTGGACAAGCAAATGAGGGAGAAGGCAAAAGAGGGTTATGCTGATAGAGTTAGATGAGGAAAGACGGGAGGAGGCTCGAGTGGAGCATAAACGCCAGCATGGACTGGTTGGGTCGCATGGCCTGTTTCTGTGCCGTATATCCCATGTAATCCTATGTAAACACTCTCACACAAGAACAGCTACAATTCCTCAAAACCTACTTTCTTGAAGATGGATATTCACCAGCTGTTTTAAAGACAGAAACCCCTTAGCTATCATTTGGCCGCCACGGATTCTGAAATTTTTCGTTATCATTGCAGTTCCCCACAAGATTTCAGACACTCACGAAAGGTAGCTGATATCATATGCTCAACTCCTTCCTCCTTCAGAAGGGCAAGCACTGACCTTTTGATTTTGTCTTGGATTTATCGCAGGACTTTGTGACCTTCACTGACTGCTCACACTCTGCGTTGAACAGTGCCTTCTTTAGGGTTCCGTTGCGAGTTTTTAGGCCAGTCTCGGTGTCACACTCGCCCCAGTTTCCAAACTTGTACTTGCAGTCACCTGTGAAGATACGTTGGGAGTCAGGAACACAATCCCTGAGGTTTCATTCCCTAGCTTAGGAAGGTCAGCAGCTTAAGTTTGGTAGCTCTCCAAAACGGTCAGAGACTCTAATGGACTGAATTCAGTCTCCAGCCAGCAACTAGTTACTTATTTATATTTTCACATAACTTTTTCCACCCCTTCAGGTCTTCGCTTCCTCTTAAACATTTCCCAACAGCAAGAAAGTTAGCATGTGTACCGCAGAAGTAAGTGAGGCAAAGTGTGCGCAAAGGGAGCAGGAGCATGCGGGAGTGAGAGTAAGTAAGCGTGAGTGTGTGTGAGGAAGAGCACGTGGAAAGAAAGTGAGGAGAGAACAAGAGAAAAAGAGGATAATGATTGATTTTAGTCATTTACTGTTCAATATAGGAGTAACCTACATGAAGGAGGATGTAAAAATAATAAAATAATTTTGCCCGACCAAGAACAATAAGGTGTGATGACAGCCTAAAATGATCCCATTACAGTAACTGCTGTGCACTGTACACTGGCCTCAAAGCTGTACTGTTCCAGCACTGAGCAACTTAAGACAGCCAATGAAAGCTCTTGCACTGGAAATAATGTACAATAGGGGTCTATGTGTCTGTAGTTAATTGCATCCGAGCACATATGGCTTTAGTAAATTAAACACATTACTTTGAGTAAAGGAGCCAGGGGTAACTGGTCTAGTAATAAGATGCACTACACAGTACTTGATGCATGTTTATGCCAGTTTTCACCAGAGAGCCTGAGATTTCCTGTGGTACTTGTGCACCTTCCAGTAACCAGATAGAAATTGCCATAGGCTGGGGCCTGGGAGTAGATCTTTTGTCCATTTTGGGAATAATGCATTTTTGGGGACGGGAGAGAAAAAGATCGGAAAAAGATAATGCTATGTTAAAACCAGCTCTTAAAAAAAAAGCCCAAATGCTCACCTCCAAATTGCTTCTTCCAGTTACATGGTACCTTGCACTTCACGATTTTGTTCTCCGTCTTCTCCTTCTCCTTACAGGTTCCCTCACGGAGTCCAGTGCCACAGTCACCAGAGGCCGGCTCACATGTTCCCCACTGCCATTCTTTGCAGGTTGAGTTGGCCTTCTTCCCTTTCTCTGTAAGAGAATACAATATCACGTGTGTACTTTTGATTTTGTTTTGGGTAGGCGAAGAGGAGGTGAAAGGTGTGTGTGTATGTGTGTGTGTGTGGGGGGGGGGGGGGGGGGGGAGGCGGGGGTTGGGGGGAGAATTCAAAGCCCATTCATTGGGTCAGGCACAAGTTTGCAACTAGTTGCACTTTGTAACTTTCTACTGTAATTTGAGTACATCACATCAGCTGACAGATAGAAGAGGAAGGCCATTCAGCCCCTCTGGGACCATCCATCCAGAAGGAACCTGCAATCGCTCCATCACAATATCCAGCTGCTTCTTAACAATTGCAGAGTTTTAATGTCTCCACCACCCTACCTGGAAGTCTATTCCACATGCTGAAGCATTGTCATTTGAAGCTTGATTTCAGAATCGGAGTCTGGAGAATGTCTACATAATCCTCAGTCCTTCCTGATGGCACTGGTAGTGTTTGGATTAAAAGCACGGTATGTAGTAAAGTGAAACCCCAAATGGATAACCGTAAGTTCATAGTCAAATTAACTCTTAACAAAGATATAAAGAAAATAATTCAGGAGACTAGGGACGGGTGTGAAAGTTGAGGGGAACAAGAATGGCCAAAAGAGCAGCGAAGAAAAAAAAGATGATTCTAAGTAGACGTGGCAATGACAGTGAGGTCTTTTCAGTTATGTCAAGAGTCAGAGAGTAATTAAGGACCACAAAGAGCCTGTAAGAGAATCTGCAGCATACATTAAGGTGGAATTGCTAAATGGATACTTTACATATATTTTTAGTACTGAAGATAAAGTTAATTACAGGTTGAACCTCTCTTATCCGGTACTCCTTTAACCAGCAACCTCCCTTGTCTGGCATCATTCCCGGCGAGGGGTCACGACCCGCACTGTGTCCTGGGGCTGGCTGCTCCTCTTCTCCCCGCTGCCTCTGGTGTTCCCTCCTCAGTTGGGTTGGAGCTTTGTCAGCAGTACCGGTAAGTTTTTAAATGTAATGGTTCATTTCAGGGGGAGACACCAACTCTCGGGGCAGCGGGGTCAATGTATATCTGTGGGCAACATCAGTGAAGTGTCGCTGTGGACTGCAGGTCAGCCGAGAAAGATCGGCAGTGTTTACAGCGCAGTATAAATCCTTCCAACTGATGTAACGTCCATTGTGTGATCTTGAGAGTTTGTTTTAGATGAACAATCTTCATTGTTTTAAGCATTAGTTCAGAGAGCCTGCGATACTTCAGCCGACTTTGTCCTCTCAACTACAAAACGTACCTAATCATCTATATCAGTTTTTAAATTTGTTAAACTATTAAGTAAGTTCAAGTCTTTGGGCTAGACTTTCCATTATCATCGCTATCACCCAAAAATGAGCAATATTTCTGGCGTTAGTGGTTGTTTTATTTTTCAGGATCGCCGGAATACCGCCCATTTTAAAAACCGCTAGTTTTGCCTTTTTAATTTGGGCGATAGCCATAGCGATGTGAAATGGGCGAAGCGATGTATTCAGTCATGCAACGCCAGCGTCCATAGCAACGGCCGTTCTGTGCATGCGCGAGTTTTTTTTCCAGGCAATTAACTTTCCTGCGATTCAGGAGGTCAGGGGTCATTTGCACATGCTCTGAAGACAAAGGGAGGGAGAGAGAGAGAAAGACCGCATTTTGTCTTTGGAGCTGAGCAGGGAGGTTGTGTCGAGGCAAAGAGTAAAACCATATACTTAATTTAAAAATGGAGATGGATTCTGAGGAGTCAGGAGCGAGTGTTGTTGGTGAGGTGGCAGATGTGGGTGAGGAAGAAATTGATTTGGCAGAGGTTGGAGGGAGGAGAGCTAAACGCTTTTCAGATGAAGCAAACGCAGCCCTTGTGCATGAGGTGGAAACTCCATGGGGCCAATTAACCTGGGTGGTCGTGGGAAACCCCCTCCCCCACCGGATATACCAAAGAATCTGGGCGGAGATTGCCAAAGTTGTTTCATCGGTGGCCCATGATGTTCGAGAGCCAAACCAGTGCTGCAAGTGCTGGAACGACCTGGTTGGGTCTGCAAGCGTAAGTATTAAATTATTAAATTTATAATTGTATTGATGCACTGACTCATTAATTAAAATGTAAATCTTTCAGATTGTAATTAAGCTGGGTATTCTTGGTGTAACGCATTAGTTCCTAACCACGATCTTAATAAATTTATTCTCCGACCATAGATATAACCATGCATCAATTGCATAAAAAGCATATGAGCATATAATGTTAACAATGAATAGCATTCATTCTCTTCAATGAACCTTCTCCCATCTCTATTCTGCAGCATGTGAGTAGTCATCAATACTGGCTGAGAAATTACAGGCCCCATTACTATAAATGCCCTAATATATCTTCAACATTATTAAATTGTCCTCTACAAACACAATATAAACTCAAAATTCACCAGAAGGTTCATTGAAGAGAATTGTGTGCCCAATCAAAGAGGTGGCAGACTGCTGAGGAGGAGGAGACCTTACACCCAACGCATTTACAGGGATAAGCGATCATCTGGACTTGTCCGACACCACATGCGTTAGGAGGCTGCACTTCCAAAAGGAGGTCATCAGTGAGATATGCCAGCTAATTAAGGGAGATCTGCAGCCTACCAGCACCATCAGGACCGCACTGCCCGTTGAGGATGAGGTTACTGCGGCACTTTCCTTCTATGCATCAGGCTCCTTTCAGGCCTCAACTGCCGACATTTGCTGCATCTCTCAGCACGCCACATATTGCTGCATTCGGCAGGTGACTGAAGCCCTTTATGCACGCAGGATGGACTTTATAAACTTCCCTATGACCAGGGAGGCACAGAGTGAGAGGGCTTTGGGGTTCTTGAGAATAGCAAACTTCCACAAAGTACAGGGAGCAATAGACCTGCGAGCACCTTTACAGGTTGCAGAGGTTTACCGTAACTGAAAGGGATTCCACTCCCTGAATGTGCAGCTCATTGTTGACCACAAGCAAATAATCATGGCAGTAAATGCAAATTTTCCAGGTAGCATTCATGATGCACACATTTTGCATGAGAGCACAGTCTCTGATCTGTTTAAGAGTCAGCCACAAGGTCATGGTTGGATGCTGGGGGATAAAGGATATGGCCTTGCCAGCTGGCTCATGACCCCCCTGGGTAAGACTCCGACAGAAACCGAGAAGCGCTACAACGAAAGCCATGCAGTCACATGCAATATCGTTGAAAAGACAATTGGAGTGCTTTAGCAGCACAATATAAACTCAAAATTCACCATAATGTGATTAGATGATTGTCAAGATTTTAAAAAGCCCTTAAAATCACTCACGAATTACTTCAATGCTCCCATCAACTTGAAGTAGCCTTTTATTAAAAGTCCTCCGATTTACAAAATGGCGTCCATACCGCTGGGTTAAGGTCAGGTGAGTGCAGCTTTTCTTGAGTGGCTTTTTGGGCATGCGATCATTAGCGCTTGCCGATAATCTGGGCGGTATTTAGGCGCTAGTTTCCATTATAAACGGTCTTCTGTGCGATGCACAAGTGACGACGTCAGGTTTTATTAAAAAAATATGGGCGGGCGGTTCAGCTCATTCCCAGCGGTAATTGAATGCCAAAAGTTCCGCCGGCGATAATGAGGTGTTAAGTTTCCATTTATAATCAAATATGGGCGGTAAACATAATCTCGGCGATAAATGGGCGGATATATGCCAAAAGTCTAGCCCTTTATTTTTAACGGTTTCATTGTGCGAGATTGGTAGGTAGATGCTCAGGTGGATAGCAAATTGGTTGCGTTCTTGCAGGCAGATAGTAGTAATTAATAGAAGCAGCTCTGCATGAGATCCAGTCACTAGTGGAGTCCTGCAGGGTTCAGTAGCTCTTTATCTTATATAATAATTTGGATGGCAGCTTTATTGATCCCAGGCCAGTTCTAAATGGGGCGGGCAGACATAGGTTCTGGTTAGTGACTCTGCCTCCATGGACGCACAGATTGCCATCCTGCTGCCAGTAGGGGACTGAACAGACTGCGTCCTTCACATCAACTCTCAGATCCTGTGTGCCAGGATACTGACCACCATCTCGCAAGGCTTTCAGAATCTGATAGCTAGCTTTGCACCAGCCAGCCTGCTGATTAGCAGATATACAGATCCAGGGCCGACTGCATTGGCAACAGCAAGAGGCAACCTGGATGAGGCTGTCATTTCTCAGGACAGCAGCAGTTGTGAAGCATCTGGCCTTCCACCTCAGAGCACCACACAAGTGACATCAGGCTGCCGATGCAGAAGTTCCAGAGATGCAGCCAGCTACCATTCCCTAGTCCCGAGGGCAAGCTGCTGCTAGTGCAAAGCCATCTCATTCCCATTAACCCTTTGTACCCCACCTCTTGTGACACGAGCGCTCAGGTCACACCCAGAAATAGCACTGGAATAGGAGAAAGAAGGGAATGTTTAGACAGACAGGGGAAATCACAGTGTTAGGACCTAAACCTGACCCATTCCCGCTGGGCGCGTTGGACTACAATTACACCTCAGTTGAGTTTGAGGCGATAAAGCATGGATTAGGATTTTGGCAGCAATGGGTGGGAGTGAAGTCAGACAATGTTAAAAATGGTGAAAAGAGGGCAGCTTCAGAAGTAACAGATGTTGGGAGTGAACTCTGTTCAGGATCAAACAAAGTACGTCAAGGGTCCACAGCTCCAGATTTTACCTGAAATTTTCTTTATGTCGACATTGGTGTCCAAATTTGAAACATCCGCAGCACCCAGCACTAAAAGTCTGGTTCAGTTGTTACGTCCCACTCACCTTTTTTGTTTCTTCCGGCCTCAGAGCTTCCTGCCATCAGGATGACCATCATCACGAGTACCAGCGAGAACAGGACACGCAGCTGCATTCTGGGGAGAAAAAAACAATGCAAAGTCATTGCCTTGTTGATCCATTGGTCCAAGGACATGACGTCAATAGTGTAGACTTGCTGCGGTTACTGGGGACACAGAGCACCTTTCAGTTATGTTAGTGACGCAGCCGAGAGCTGTGTTTGCCTTGCCCCCAACCCTGGAAGCCTGCTGACAAAGTACATGGATAATAGATACTGAGGCAAGGCACCAAGAGCCCCCATGATCATTGAACCACCCACCAGTAATGAATTAACGCCTTCACAAGAGCAGAAAGGAGGAAAATTTAAGCCACTACATCGTAAGGTTAAGGCAAAAAGATATTATCCATTTTACCATTATTTCTGAAAGAATTGAGTTCCCCACGTCAGGGAGTGTGCCAGAATTTTGCTGTTAACCAGGTTATTAGCCTTCCTTTGTTCCTTTATATAAATCTTCAACAATGGCTTCCTAAAGGGGCACCATCCTCATGATATTTCGCACCAAACACTCAAGGAAGGAAGAGCCAAACGAGGCTGGCCTCATTTGTCAGGTCACAGGTGGCTAAAACAAGTTGGCACAGTGATATCAATACAGACTATTAGTCAGCTCTACCCTTCCCTGAGTCACAACAATAACAACGTGGATTTATATAGCGCCTTTAACGTGGTGGAGTAGTAAAAGATTAAAAATTTGACACTGAGCCGCATAAGAAGAAATTAGCGCAGGTGACCAAAAGCTTGGTCAAAGAGGTAGGTTTTAAGGAGCATCTTGAAGGAGGAAAGAGAGATAGAGAGGTGGAGAGGTTTAGGCAGGGAATTCCAGAGCTTAGGGCCTAGGCAACAGACGGCACGGCCAGCAATGGTTGAGCGATTATAATCAGGGCTGCTCAAGAGGGCAGAATTAAAGGAGCGCAGACATCACAGGGCGTTGTGAGGCTGGAGGAGATTACAGAGACAGGGAGGGACAAGGCCATGGAGGGATTTGAAAACGAGGATGAGAATTTTGAAATCGAGGCATGGCTTAACCGGGAGCCAATGTAGGTCAGTGAGCACAGGAGTGATGGGTGAGCGGGACTTGGTGCGAGTTAGGATACGGGCAGCCAAGTTTTGGATCACCTCTAGTCACCGGGTCAAGCAGAGCAACAAAGAGGAAGGGTATCCAGGGTCTTTTCTAGCACATGTAGCCTGGGAAATGGGTCAGGATGCAGGAGGACAAGAATGGAAGCTATACACTGTTCCGCTTCAAAATGCTACCCTTATGTTACAAGTCTTTTTTAAGTTACATGATTTGTGATTCTACCATCATCAGTCTGTCATTGCTAGTGGTTTAAATATAGGCCTCATGCAACCTCCCCCTTCAGGGCCATACATCAGTGCCACTCATCACTAGAGCCAGTTAAATATCAAGAACTCCCTGGTTAAAACTGTTTTGTTAAGAGAAAACCAGCCTACATTTAAACTAACCAGTGATTTGCCAAGAATCATTTCATTTGTAACTTTTGCAAGACCAGTTGCACTTATTGTTAATGTGGAACCGACAAAAGCCCAGCTTGTCATCTTAAGTTTCTTACAGAACCCGTTGGCAATTTAAACCAAGAAAGCTGAATAGATTCCAGAAACTGTTCACGCTGAGCAACAGCCTTGCTTTTGCGCACCGAGTGGTCGGAATTTACAATGGACTTTCAATAGTGGTCATTACAATGCCACCCAGAAAGGAGGCTCCACAACAGAGCTCCACAACAGAGTTTGAAAATAATTTTTATGTCAGCCCAGATCAAATTAACAGCAAGTCTCCCGACTTTGCGCAGAGGGAAATATTTCACTGATCCAATGAGGTCATTGTGCTGAGATGGCAGGCGATAAATTCAGCTCCCCCGACACACAAGTGGGGTCTCTCCCTCCACAACACTGAATGCACAGTTGCCAAGAAATGGCAGAGAGTGTGGAGGCCACAAATAAAACTACCAACAATTGCTGTCTATATGACTTTGCACAATAACTGTGCTGATTGTTCTGAAACACCTGGAAATGGGTAAACAACAGATCAGACGTTGGAAATGGATATTTTCATAATCAGCCCATCTGGGTCCTTGTCAATAGAGCTGATAGGAATCGTGTTTTGCAGACATGAAGGGCATATATTCGGCAGTAGTTGCCGATAGGATTTATGAAGTATGCAACTGCTCTGCCAGGACTCCCCTCAGCATGTCGATCCTGAACAAGTGCCCGTTATTCACTAGGGTTCCAGGTGCAAGACCAGTTGGCACCAGCCAGCTCGGATTCCCGGTCTTAAAAAGGAGACTATTTACTACATCATCCTACAGCTTGCATCACTCCTTTCTCCCGGTGAGATGTTTTAATGATTTAATGCTTGCCAGCTGGAAGTACCAGGGGTAGCAGACAGATTTTTTTGGGGAAAAAAACAATGTACCCTTCAGTCATATTAATGAACAAGTGAATACTGACAAGTTGCCTTAGTCAAGAAGTCACAGAAGCAAGGGAAAAGGGGGCCAGGGAGGTGTACATATACAGTAACTGCCTCCTAACATTCAGGATTCATATTCCTACTGGAAACCGGGCTGCGTACACATTTGATGGTGTCGGCTTTCAAACTACAGGCTTCACAAGCTCGCTACAAGCCAAACTTTTAAGCCGTGCAGTTTGCCATAGTTTGGCACACTAATCACACAAGCCCCTATTTTAACCTAACCCACCCCAGCGAGAACGAGGGGGACTTCAAGTCAAATGCCTATCTTATATGTCGCACAATCTTTAGGCTCCATTCCAGTCAATGGCCGTCCAACTTGGATCTGTCCTACTTAAAAGTGCCACATACCAAAATTAAAAGGGCTGTATACCATGCGTTTTTGCCTCTTAATTTTCCAACACAGCAAAAAATAAGAACACAAGTCATGTCATTAAAGATGTGCCAAGAAGAGGATAGAGTTTTTCAGACTGCCGTTGGCAGTGGCCTGAGGTGCATCAGTTCAGCAGCTCGCACACAAGGAATGGCGCAGGGTACATGGAGATTCAAAATACTGTGGAGCGAGGACAGAAAGCTTCTCATATTCATTCTCGGAATATGGACATCTCTGGCATAGCCGGCATTGATTACCCATCCCTAGCTGCCTTTGAGAAGGTGGTGGTGGGCATTTTTCTTTGTGAACAGCTTCACCACACGGATTGCAGCAGTTCAAAGTGCTCTCAGGTTGGGAGCTCCAAGATTGTGACACACCAATGAGGAGGGAACGGAGGTAAATGTCCAGGTCAGGACAGTGCGTGACTGGGAGGGGAACTTGGAGGTGATGGTGTTCCCATGCACCCCTTGCTGCCCTAGTCCTTCTAGGTGGTGGAGGTCGCGGGTTTGGGAGGTGCTGCTGAAAAGGCCTTGGTGACTTGCTGCAGTGCATCCTGTCGATGGTGCACACTGCGGCCACGACGCGCCGGTGGTGGAGGGAGTGGATGTTTAAGCTTCGTGAAAGCTGATTAAAGAAAGCAGATTGAATAGGATGCTGAACAGCAAATTCTGAGGACAATACTGGTTACAAGTTTGGAGAAATTACTGGTCTGGCCCTTGTCATTTACATTTAGGCCAAATTGATTTTTCCTGTTCCTAAAGTTTCTGCATAAAACTTGTTGGGAATTGGGGTAAATGAAGACAAGGCAAGAAGCTTTCAGAAGAGTTCAGCTGGACAATAATACACAATATTTAAGGTAATGGAGAATTCTGTGGGAGATGGGGGCACAAACTCAGGCAGAACTTGGCAGTCACGCGATAAAGAAAGCCAAATGGTTTCTGGCAAACAAAATTGGTTTGAATTGTCAGTTTTAATACACAGCAACACTGAGGTAGCCATGAAGTCATTACAGACTATATCCGTGACTTTACCTGTCTCAAGGACAAAACGGGACATCAAAATGTTTAGTCAATGGAAAAATGGGAACCAATGCCGGGCCCAGAATTCTGTCGGTCTGGCAGGAATCTGCTAAAACAGTTGTAAACTCTGCAAGAGCATTCACAGCTGGGACTCCCCCAAGTCGGAAACTAACATACGATCAAAGTAAGTATGTCTAGTCTCACCAGGCGCACCAGGCCAAAGTGGGAAGCATCTGGTGTTGAGGGGTAGGGGAACCCAAATCCCTGAAGAATAGAAGCCCAGGAATCTTGGCAGGGTCAGCAGAAGCTAGTGCATACCAGCACTTATTCCAGAAAGCAGCCCCTGCAGATTATAAGGGCCGGCAAGTCGATCTGATAAACTGTCCTTCTAGACAAAAGGGAGCATCGAAGGCTCCACCCAGTCACCTCGGCTTTTGGCTCCTGGAATGGGCGTTTAAAAGGCAGTGAACCAACCCAACCAGAGGCTTGGCTCATGATATCCTAAAATACTGAGCAGCAAGACCAATATTCACCAGTCATGCTCAGTAAAGTAGCTCAGAAACATTCAGGGAAATTGGCATCTGTACTCAGATGGAACAAAAACAAACAATAACGCCAACCGAACCTGGTTCCAAACCCTTCCTTTGGGTTAATCTTGTAGACAGCACAAGAGACAAGTGAGCCTATTCCTTGTCCTGGTCAATATTTATCCTTCAATCAGCATCACAAAAACAGATGACTTGGTATTATCACATTGCCTTTTGTGGGAGCTTGCTGTGCACAAATTGGTTGCCGCGTTTCCTACTGAACAACAGTGACTACACTTCAAGAAACTACTTCATTGGCTGTAAAGTGTTTTGGAATATCCTGAGGTCATGAAAGGTACTATATAAAGGCATGTCTTTTTCTTTCTTGTTCATTACCCCTCCCCTCCCCTCCAGCTTACCCCCCTTAATGGACAATAATGAATCATTGGCAGGAACATTAAAAAGGTTTACAACAGCACTGTGAAATATTATCAGTACACACAGCTGCAGGAGAGAGAGCCAGCCTCAGCAGTGTTTCTACAAACACTGCTATCAGATCAATCACTATACCCAAGGTAGGCATCAGTCTTTCAAGCAGCAAGATATCACCAATACATCTAAGCTCCGATTATCTACACAACATGCAATCTGCTGGACCAGTCTAGACTGTACAATCAGATCCAAATTCCTTGGTTTCTCCTCCTCCTCCTCTCCCCCCACCAAGCCACTTTGTCAAATTCTACAAGTTTGTCTTCTTAAAACAAGCCTTGTAGCAAAATGCTCAACAGCTGTGACCCCTGAACTTTCACCTCTGACTTATTCCACATATAAGGCATAATGGCATTTAGTGCTCGTTAAAGCTGAAAATAAAAATACAGACTTCGAAACGCCTGAACCACTGGAATTTCAGGGCAGAAATCATCACTAATAGGCTTGCCTGTGGCAACAGGTTACACCCCTGCCTCCAGATTCAACTGTTATCATTTAACAAATACTGCTCAGTGTCCATTACTGGTGCACATCCTTAACCTTTAGGACTGGAATGTAACGCTCAGTACAGAAGGTTGAACATAAAAGACATTTAATGAGACTAATGACCTTACCGCACAATGATCCTGTTCTCCATACAGCAACTGGACATAACATATGATTAACTCTTGGAATGCTGACTATCGAGGTTGCATTGACCCCACAAGATGCATTAAGTATCAAATTAACTTGAGATTTATACAGCAACCTTCTTTTTAGTAAAAGAGCCAATGGGTGTTTAATATAGAATGTAAAACTACTTAAAAATTGCAATGTAGTTTATGCATGAATGGAATCCTTTTCCCCACAGACACTAATTATATTCTTAAAGCACATTCATTATATACAGTGACTGCTTGTGTTCTGCAGCCATTTTATGTTGCATTCTAAAGAAAGAACTTGCATTTATATAGCATCTTTCACAACTTTAGGATGTCCCAAAACACTGTACAGTCAACTGAGTACTTTTGAGGTGTAGTCACTGGTGTAATGTAAGAAACGCGACAGCCAAGTCCCACAAACAGCAATGAAATAGTGATCAGATAATCTGTTTAATTGATGTTGGTTAAGACATGAATATTAGCCAGGACACCATGGAGAACTCCCCTGCTCTCCTTTGAGATAGTGCCGTGGAATCTTTCACGTCCACCTGAGTGGGCAGGCGGGGCTTCAGTTTGACGTCTCATCCGAAAGACGGCACCTCCGACAGTGCAGCACTCCCTTACTGACAGCCTGGAAGGAAACTTGGGACCTTGTTTAGGCTGTAAAATTCTTGCCGATTTTACAGCACCAGCAGGGTGAAACAGCCAACTGTCTCAAAATGCAATGCAGAAAGTAACCATTTCCCCAGCAGTGACCAATTGTTAAAAGTTACATTTATTCAACATTTTCAGTAAGCCCCATACAGCACCAATGGAACACTTCATACACAAGCCATTGGTAAGGTGCAGAAGTGTGAACATCTGACTGTGAAATTTTTTAAACAATCATTTTCGGGTTGTGGGCGTCACTGGCAAGGCCGGCATTTATTGCCCATCCATAATTGCCCTTGCGAAAGTAGTGTTAAGCCTTTTTCTTAAACTGTTGCAGTCCGTGTGGTGACGGTACTCCCTCAGTGCTGTTAGATTGATCGTTCCTGGATTTTGACCCAGCAACGATGAGTGAACGATATATGTCCAAATATTTCAATACTCCAATATTTGAAAAGAAAAATTCTCTATCAGAAGTAGTCAGTTACTGCACAGGGTCAAGTATAAACAGTGTTCTTCTGCTTTATTTAAAAGACACCCTTATTCCCAGAGTCTGATTTCATCACTAAAAGGTCACAAAAATGGTTTGTATTTGAAATGTCCCATTGGTGCTGTACAGACTTCACAGAAAATGTTGGAGAAATGCAACTTGTTAATGCCCTCTGCTAACAGCGAAAAGCTGTTTGGGAATGAACAAGGCGTTCATGGTGATTTCAATCGCCACTTAAGGGGATGCTCACCATTTCATGTTCGCTTGCTGTTGGAGCTGTGAAGAGGACCTCTGAAACACATCTGGAGACTTTCTGGGATACTTTGAAACTTCACCAACACTTGAGCAACATTTATTCCGGAAATTCTCTGAGGATTTCAACTAATAAAATTAAGTGTTGTGCTACTCCACCTTATCGGAGTCACCAGGAGAAAGGGAGCGCTTGGGTCACAGGCACCTTGTTAGGGGTCCCCCTCGGTCTGGACAAGGAATGGGAGGAGGACAGGAGGCCAGGCAGAGCAGCACCAGATGCTGCAGGAGGGTGAGGAGGGCACAGTGGCAACCATCCCCCCTGTGGGTACAGGACATCCTGGAGGGCACTGAACGTCTTGAGTCTCATCGCCGAGTGCATGCAGAAAACAAGCGCAGGCAGCGGAAAGAGCATGCGGCAAACCTGTCCCACCCACTCCTTCCCTCAACTACCAACTGTCCCACCTGTGGCAGAGACTGTGGCCCTCGTATTGGACTGTTCAGCCACCTAAGGACTCATTCTAAGTCTTCCTCGATTCCGAGGGACTGCTCATGATAATGATGAGTATGCAGGACATTCCTGCTCGCCTGGACCTCCTCCACCAGGATCTCCAGTGCACGCCCGAGAATCTGTACATCCCTGGGCCATCCTGCAGTGTGTTGCTGTGTGTCAGCCAGCACACTCCACACCTTCAGTGGAAATGGGTGACTGGAGCCCACATAAACTGCTCCACGAAAATTGCATCTAATCAGCACTGGAGTACTAAACCTGCAGGTGTCTGTTTTAGCACCTCCAGGTAAATTCAAATTACGGTAATCAGCAATTATCACCAAAATTGTGTGCGAAATCCAGACTTTCAATCAGGCGTGTCTTATTAGCACTGCACCCATTTACCACCTGTTTTCACCCTCTGGCCAAAATAACTTCCTTAGTTCCGACCAAGTGCGTTCTTCCGAAGGATACAGCACAAATTCAGTCTTTCTCCAAAAGCGTGATGCCCCGGAATGAAGCTTGTATTTGGAAAACATGTCTGTGGCTGATCACACTACACGATGATATTCGAGCTTCAGTAAATAGCAACCTAGAATTTGCCCGGGTGTCACATCTGGATTGGAGTTCCGACACAACTGCATCTGAGGCCCTCGGACATTTTTGCCGAGCAGAGAAAAAATGTAATGACCACCACAGCAGCTGCCCAAGGCTAGAGAGGAGCGATCAGGAAACAGCTGGGACAGATGCCTTTAAGGAGCAAGGTATGGACTTAAAATAAATGTCTTGCTGTCTTTTTTAATTCTTGTGAGCAAAACATGAAACGACTTTAACATCTTCATTATTATCTATAAAAATAGGGCCTGAGTATATTCCTCGCAGAGCAATTAATAGCTCACAACTAAATTCAGGTGCACTATTTTTGAATTGTTTGGTTACAGCATACTAACAGTCGCTATAACCTTAGTATTTTGGGTAGGAATGTAGGAATAGCATTAGTCTAGTCTGCCCCTTGAGCCTGTTCGGCCATTCAGTTAGATCATGACTGATCTGTGCCTCAACTCCATTTACCCGCCTTTGTTCCATATCCCATAATATCCTTATCGAACAAGAATGTATCCGTCTCAGTTTTGTAGTGGGGAAAATGCTTGAAACTATCATTAAGGAAGAAATAGCGGGACATCTAGATAAGAATAGTGCAATCAAGCAGACGCAGCATGGATTCATGATGGGGAAATCATGTTTAACTAATTTACTGGAATTCTTTGAGGATATAACGAGCATGGTGGATAGAGGTGTACCGATGGATGTGGTGCATTTAGATTTCCAAAAAGGCATTCAATAAGGTGCCACACAAAAGGTTACTGCAGAAGATAGAGGTACGCAGAGTCAGAGGAAATGTATTAGCATGCATCGAGAATTGGCTGGCAAACAGAAAGCAGAGAGTCGGGATAAATGGGTCCTTTTCGGGTGGAAATCGGTGGTTAGTGGTGTGCCACAGGGATCGGTGCTGGGACCACAACTGTTTACAATATACATAGATGACCTGGAAGAGGGGACAGAGTGTAGTGTAACAAAATTTGCAGATGACACAAAGATTAGTGGGAAAGCGGGTTGTGTAGAGGACACAGCGAGGCGGCAAAGAGATTTAGATAGGTTAAGCGAATGGGCTAAGGTTTGGCAGATGGAATACAATGTCGGAAGGTGTGAGGTCATCCACCTTGGGAAAAAAAAACAGTAAAAGGGAATATTATTTGAATGGGGAGAAAATACAACATGCTGAGGTGCAGAGGGACCTGGGGGTCCTTGTGCATGAAACTCTTTTGAGTTTACCTGAAAATAAACATAAACATTAAACCGTGCCACCCGCCTGGGTGACACAGCAGACATTTTCAAGGCCCCTTTTTTTTTTTTCTTTTTTTGGTTTTTTTTTGGGCGCTAAAATCAAATTTTTTCCAGTGCCCCCTATAAAAGGGGAGGGGGACACTAAAAGCACCGGCAATTAAAACAAATTAAACTTTAAAACGTAAAATCAAATTAAAATTTGGTTGCCGGGCGTGATGATGCACTCCAGTCCCTCCGGTGCCCACCTCTCGCGGAAGGCCGCGAGCGTACCGGTGGACACCGCGTGCTCCATCTCCAAGGACACCCTGGACCGGATGTAAGAGCGGAAGAGAGGCAGGCAGTCAGGTTGAACGACCCCCTCGACCGCCCGCTGCCTGGACTGGCTGATGGCACCCTTGGCCGTGCCCAGGAGCAGTCCTACGAGGAGGCCTTCGGACCTACCCGCTCCCCTCCGCACAGGGTGCCCAAAGATCAGGAGAGTGGGACTGAAGTGCAGCCAGAATTTCAGGAGCAGCCCCTTCAAATAATAAAACAGGGGCTGCAACCTTGTGCATTCCATAAAAACATGGAACACGAACTCTTCCAGACCACAGAAATTGCAGGCGGCCTGGGAGTCCGTGAACCGGCTTAAAAATTTGTTGCACGGCACTGCTCCGTGCACCACCCTCCAGGCCAAGTCCCCGATGAATAGTGGGAGGACCCCTGCGTAGAGTGCCCTCCATCGGGGACCCCCGCCTCCTCCGGACGGCAAGATGGTACGCCATGGCGTGTCCGGACGGCCGGCGAGGATGACAAAGTTGAGGGTGTGTAGGAGCAGCCCGTACAGGAAACCCCTCCGCGCAGAACTGAAAGGCACGGAGGGGATTTCCCCGAGGCGGCTCAAGTTGTGAGGCGCCAGCCCCCGAGGGAGGTTCCGGGGTTTGGCGCCGATGAGGAATTCCGTCCGGACGGGGGTCAGTTCGGACGGGATCTCCCCACGTGCTTGAGCCTCCTCGATGCACCTAACGGAGTCAGGGCCCAGAGCTGTTTTTAGCGACTCGATGGCATCGGCCGCGTGGCGGACGTTGGCAGAATTTAGGCGCCGCGCCAGCGTGTCTGGCGCCATCCAGCCCGCTCCTCCGCCATCGAGCAGGTCCCTGACCCTGGTCACCTCACCAGCTACAGCCCTCTCTTCCGACCGCCACATAAAACCTCGGCCGTGGAGGTACGGATTCCCGAGCAGCGGTTCCTGCAGGACGGCCGCCACTCCAGCCGGCGGAGAGCTGCGCTTGGTGGAGACTTTGTTCCAGACCCTGATGAGTTCCCTGTAAAAGACAGGCAGCTCCCGGAGGGCGGTCCTGGCAACCCCCAAGTTCACAAACAGGAGCTGCGTGTCATAATTGAGGTCGCGCTGCTGGCGGAAGAAATACCTCGCCAGAGCACACCACCTAGGAGGGGGCTCGACGTAAAGGTATCTCTGCAGGGTCTGAAGACGGAAAGTCGCGAGCTGGGCGCTGACGCACACCAACGACTGACCGTCCTCCTCAAGCGGGAGACTCAAGACCGCAGCAGAGACCCAGTGCTTCCTGTTGTTCCAGAAGAAGTCCACCAGCTTCTTCTGTATCTTGGCGACAAACGCAGTGGGAGGGGTCAAAGTGACCAGCCGGTACCACAACATTGCGGCCACCAGCTGGTTTATGACTAGCGCTCGACCCCTGTAGGACAGCACTCGGAGCAGTCCTGTCCAGCGCCCTAGGCGAGCGGCGACCTTGGCCTCCAGCTCCTGCCAGTTCGCCGGCCAGGCTCCCTCGTCGGGGCTAAGGTAGACTCCCAGATAGAGGAGATGGGTCGTGCTCCAGGCAAAAGGCCTGAGCTCCTCCGGCAGGGAGTCCACCCGCCACTGACCCACCAGGAGTCCGGAACATTTCTCCCAGTTGATCCTGGCGGAGGACGCGGCCGAGTAAATCTCCTGGCACTCATGCATCCTCCGCAGGTCAGCGGGATCCTCTACCGCGAGGAGCACGTCATCGGCGTAAGCCGAGAGGACGACCTCCACGCCCGGCCCTTGCAGAGCCAGTCCCGTCAACCTCGTCCGCAAGAGGCGCAGGAAAGGCTCCACGCAAACGGCGTATAACTGGCCGGACATGGGGCATCCCTGGCGCACCCCTCTCCTAAAGCGAAGGGGCGCCGTCAAGGACCGGTTAACCTTAATCAGACACTCCGCGGCGGCGTACAAAAGTCGGATCCGGGCGACGAAATGCGTCCCGAACCCGAAAACGCGCAGAGTTCCGAGCAGATAGTCGTGATCCACCCTGTCGAACGCCTTCTCTTGGTCGAGGGATAGGAAGGCGACCGACAGACCAGCCTCCTGGGAATGATGGATGAGGTCCCGGACCAGATGGATGTTATCGTGGATTGTCCGGCCTCCTTGTGCATGAATCCCAAAAAGTTAGTTTGCAGGTGCAGCAGGTAATCAGGAAGGCGAATGGAATGTTGGCCTTCATTGCGAGAGGGATGGAGTACAAAAGCAGGGAGGTCCTGCTGCAACTTGCAACTGTATAGGGTATTGGTAAGGCTGCACCTGGAGTACTGCGTGCAGTTTTGGTCACCTTACTTAAGGAAGGATATACTGGCTTTGGAGGGGGTACAGAGATGGTTCACTAGGCTGATTCCAGAGATGAGGGGGTTACCTTATGATGATAGATTGAGTAGACTGGGTCTTTACTCGTTGGAGTTCAGAAGGATGAGGGGTGATCTTATAGAAACATTTAAAATAATGAAAGGGATAGACAAGATAGAGGCGGAGAGGTTGTTTCCACTGGTCGGGGAGACTAGAACTAGGGGGCAAAGCCTCAAAATACGGGGGAGCCAATTTAAAACCGAGTTGAGAAGGAATTTCTTTTGCAGAGGGTTGTGAATCTGTGGAATTCTCTGCCCAAAGAAGCAGTTGAGGCTAGCTCATTGAATGTATTCAAGTCACAGATAGATAGATTTTTAACCAATAAGGGTTACGGGGAGCGGGCGGGTAAGTGGAGCTGAGTCCACGGCCAGATCAGCCATGATCTTATTGAATGGCGGAGCAGGCTCGAGAGGCTATATGGCCTACTCCTGTTCCTAGTTCTTATGTTCTTATGTTCTTACGTTTTGAAATGTTCAATTGTCCCAAGGCTCAACGGCTTTGTGGAGGGGAGAAGTTCCAGATTTGCACTACCCTTTGTTTGAAGAAGTGCTTCCTGACCACATGGGTGCTATTCTTCCTGAGAAATCCTTTATCTGCTATCTTTCAGCCAATGGAGGGGGAGAAATCGGGAGAGATGTAAAACAGCCTACCGACTTACTAATACCTGTACCCGTTTTACATTATCGCAAAGTCCAAACCTATCCCAAGCTGTTTACTGGAGAACAGGCAGACTATTTGATTCACAACTCAGCCAGGATACAGCAGCTTTGTTCCATAAGGATATCTGAATTTGTGGCCTCCAGGAGGGCAGCAGATTCTTTAAACGGTTTAGATGAGTTCATCAGTCACCTGAATACTCATGTTTAGTGTGGAAGCAAGTTATCCTCGACCCCGAGGGACTGCCTATGATGATGAGATACTTTATTTGTAGACACAAGTCAGACATTGAGTGGTTTCTGTGCAGTCAGATGTCACAAGCAAAACCATCAGATGGTCCTGTGTCTGCTGTTCTCATTTAACGATGTTTTAGAAATGGTTAATGTTGTAATTGGCTGATCATCGAGAAGAATCAGTTTCACTTTCAAATGAGACCACTTCAACAATCAAAAAGTACTGGGGAGCAACACTAATTCCACATGTGGCTACTGAGAGGTGCTGTGGAGATGATCAGAAGTTACTGAAAAGAATTACATAGATCTCATACTCTTACGGTTTTGAAACAGTTTATGCATTTTGTAATTTAAATACTGTACGGCAGGTCTCTGACCATGCTTTTCTGCTTCTTTGTAATGATCTCACTTGTAAATATATCTCATAGTTATGCTCTGACAGCTTTTCACCTCTTGGAGTGAGCAGGAGAAAGTGGTAGGCATCCCATGTGGTCTTGAGTGTGTATTTGAAGGACAACTCTTAGTCCTGAATCTCATTCACATCACATGAGTGCATCTCAATTCACACAAACTGCTACTCAGCCAGAGATATAATTGTTGGGAGAATGCCCAAATCCTAACCGATGGGACAACAGTTACTTGACCCTAAATGATGCTGACCTTGGGTAAAGACTCGAGATCAGCCCCATCAGAATACAACTGATGTACAATAATGAAAGAAAGAACTCGCATCTACAAAGTACCTCTCACATCCTCAGGATATCCCAAAGCACTTTCCAGCCAATAAAGTACTTTTGAAGTGTAACCACCGTTGTAATGTAGGAAAAAGCAGCAGTCAATTTGCGCATAACAAGGTCCCACAAACAGCAATGTGATAAATGACCAGATGGTCTGTTTTTGGTTATGTTGGTTAAGGGATAAATCTCCGAATAGTGCCATAGGATCTTTTGCATCCTCCTGAGAATGCAGATTTAACTTGGTTTAACTCCTCATCCAAAAGATAGCACATCGGACATTGCAGCACTGCACTCCCTCAGTACTGCACTAAAGTGCCAGCCTAGTTTATGTGCTCCAGTGTCTGGAGTGGGGTTTGAATCAACAACCTTCTGACTCATGGGCAAGAGTACAACCATTGAGCCAATTAACATTCATGAGCCAAAATTAACCTCGAGTGTTATTTCGTACATTAGGGGCTTAAAACCCATGTCTAATCGCGATTTGAAGCGTGGGTACACTAACTGTGATGAACTAAATTAGGGTTCCAATTGGATACCAGTGCCGGCCTAAATGGTCATATACAGGTGCAGTGCACTACAATCCGGAACTCTCGGGACCGAGGTCGTTCCGGATTCTGGGCTTTTCCGGACTTTCAATTTGTTTCTGACGTCACGAATCCGGAAACATCCGAGCCCAGGTTCGGGTATTTCCGGATTTCGGAATGACAGAAGAAGGGGGGAATTCCTGCCGAGGAGCTGTTCGGGTCGCCCAACTCTGCTGAGGAGGTCGGTGGGCCGGCCCTACCATGGAGGTTGTCGGGCGGGGCCCCGCAAAAGGAGGTCGTCGTCGGGCGGGCCGACCCCGCCAAGGAGCTTGTCAGGCGGGGCCCCGCAAAGGAGGTCGGCGGGGGGGCCGGCGAGGAGGCCCTGAGGTAAGGGCAGCGACGATGAAGCGAGGTGAGCGATGGCGCGGCGAGGCCCGAGGTCGGCAGGGTTGTCGAGTCCGGATTCCGAAACATTTTACGGATTCCAGACGACCCTGCCACCGATCGTCCCAGAGTCCAGATTCCAGAACATTCCGGAATTCCGGATTCTCGACGCTGCACCTGTATTTCTAAATATTTTGTATAAAATGGGACGCCAACAAGTCATCCACTACTGATCCAAAACACAAATGGGTCATGAAAAACTAATGGCCACAACACAAATTCAATTAGAGCGAAGTTTTAAACAAAAGTAACAAATGGCAGAGATACTCCTGAATATGGGGGACATCACAGGAGACAATGGAGTAGAACACTATTCCACAAATCCGCTTCCATTTTGTGTTAGCAGCTTAATTAGTAGATGCCCAATGAAAAGTGATCAGTTTTTAAATCAATGAAAACAGGAGACCCTAATCTATCTTTTGATAAACTGGGGCATCAACCAGAACATCTCTGGGCTTGGATACAACATTTAACCTCCCTCTTCTTATGAAGAAATCACTCCTGCAGGGCTATAGCTCTGATCAGTGCCATAATATCAGAGTGTACTATGTAAATAAGGGGTCAAGTATATGACTTTCAGGTTTTATCCTTGTACTTCTTTTAAAACTACCCAGCAGAAGAAAGCAGATCCGATGTTAATAGAATGTTTGACACTTGATTATGTAGAGGCTGGAGACTTCATCTCAAACTCTGCTGGAGGGAGCAAAGAACCATGGCTGCATATAGACATCCCATAGAAAGCTGAAGATCTGCAGATCCTGGGGCTTTATACAATGGAGGAGCAGGGGACTGAAAGCAACCCTGCCTATCCGCAACATCATGACTTCGCTTAGGTCCTGGTGACACCGTGTGCTAACAAACTAAGCTGTACTGCCATGGTGCGTGGTGTTCATCATCATAGGCAGTCCCTCGGAATCGACTTGCTTCCACTCTAAAAATCAGTTCTTAGGTGGCTGAACAGTCCAATATGAGAACCACAGTCCCTACCACAGGTGGGACAGACAGTCATTGAGGGAAAGGGTGGGTGGGATTCGTTTGCCGCAAGCTCTTTCCGCTGCCTTCGCTCGTTTTCTGCATGCTCTCGGCAATGAGACTTGAGGTGCTCAGCGCCCTCCCAGATGCACTTCCTCCACTTAGGGCGGCCTTTGGCCAGGGACTCCCAAGTGTCGGTGGGGATGGTGCACAGGGACTCCCAAGTGTCGGTGGGGATGGTGCATTTTATCAAGGAAGCTTTGAGGGTGTCCTTGAAACGTTTCCTCTGCCTACCTTTGGCTCGTCTGCCGTGAAGGAGTTCTGAGTAGAGCGCTTGCTTTGGGAGTCTTGTGTCAGGCATGCGAACAATGTGGCCTGCCCAGCGGAGCTGATCAAGTGTGGTCAGTGGTTCAATGCTGGGGATGTTGGCCTGGTCGAGGATACTAACGTTGGTGCGTCTGTCCTCCCAGGGGATTTGCAGGATCTTGTGGAGACATCGGTGGTATTTCTCCAGCGATTTGAGGTGTCTACTATATATGGTCCATGTCTCTGAGCCATGCAGGAGGGCGGGAATTACTACAGCCCTGTAGACACCATGAGCTTGGTGGCAGATTTGAGGGCCTGGTCTTCAAACACTCTTTTCCTCAGGCGGATGAAAACTGCACTGGTGCACTGGGGGCGGCGTTAGCAGAATGAACGGTGAATGGTGCAAGAATAGATGATCGGAAAAGAACAGAGGCAGGTGGTGGGAGAAGAAGAGGAAAGATTGGTGAAAGTCCAGCTGCTGTTGGTAGTGAAGAGGTTAAAACCAGAATGTCCTCCTAGCACCTGTGTGGAAGAGGCCGAGAACCACTAAAAAAAAGAGAAGCAAAATGCCTCCGACATCAATCAATGCCAGTGTGTGTGAGTGTATGCGTGTGTGTGTGTGAGTGAGTGAAAATGTGTGAGTGAATGAGTGAGTGAGTGAGTGAGTGTGTGTGTGTGTGTGTGTAAGTGCTTGTGGAACGGAGCATGACAATGAACAATAAACATTCCCACTTAACTCACCGGTGATCAATGATGAAAGTGGAAAAGTCAACAAGAGCCAATGTAATCGATTGTTAACGAGTCAACAGCTGTGAGGAACTGGAGACAATTAATGCAGTTGCATTCTATAGAAAAGGGGGGCGGGGGATAATATAGTCATTTGATCAAAGACGAATTGATTTATTTTAAAAAAATGAAAGAATTGGAACATGAGCAGACTGAAAAGGCACGGTTTTGATACTGCATGTAATTCATGTTGCAGCATCAGCGTGCACTTTTGGGCTACAGGACACCTCCGAGGTGTTGACAACACCACTTTATCTAATTAGAGTGCTTTATGGTTGAAGCAGCTTAATCATGAAACGGAATCTCAAATACGAGCGGACAGTGGGGGTGAGGGAGCAATTTTCAAAAGGATTCACACGACAAAACAGAAATCTCGAACAACAATCATCTGAGCCAATCATCGATGGTCCGTCGAACGAGGATGACTTGCTTCTACATGAGTTCACCGATGTTTCAATGAAGGACCCGATGTTCCAGTCCTGAACTCCAATTGAGGGGGTGGAAGATGCCTGTGCTTGGATTTGTTTAACATGTGGTGACCGTTGCACATCAGCCACCACACGGGCTTGACAGAGCTAGGCCTTTATCCAGTGGCCAGGGGTTAACCAGGATGACTGGAGACCTGCTCTGCTGCACGGACCTAGTGCGCACACATCACATTGTGGGCTGGCCTGTGCTGCCCCTGGGCCCTCAGCTCTTCTGGGCCCCGTACCCTCATTCGCCGCACCTCCGCCACGATCTCTCACCGCTCCTCCGCCACCTCAGGTCACCTCGGATCATCAATACCAAACACCAATACCTAAGGACTATCCCAAATCAAATCACACCGAAAAACATACTCTCACACACAGACACACACATACACATTCACACACACACCGACATAGACATTCACACAGACACACATTCACACACACACACACTGACATAGACATTCACACACACACACAGACAGACATTCACACGCACACAGGCACAGACATTCACAGAAACACAGACATTCACACACAGACACATAGACATTCACACACACACATTCACACACACACATAAACATTCACACACACACATTCATACATACATAGACATTCACACACACAGGCATTCACACACACAGACATTCACACACACACACATTCACACACAAACAGACATTCACACACAGACACAGACATTCACCCTGGTGGCAAACCAAAGGGAAGCATATCACACTATAGGGACCCAAGGATCTAGAGGAGGATTCGTGAGTACCAATGCAATCATCTGGAATTCCAGCTATTAAAAAAACCCAGAAAAATAACCCACGGACACCTTCTGAGCCCACAGGCTCCTTAATTGGTGACTGGCCAAATACACTTCTTGGAGCAAATCCTTTGCTACAGCTCTGGGTTGCTAACTTGTGCCAAAATGCCTTCAAATTCTAAAACATTAAACCTAGCTGATAAAACGCTGCTAGCAAGTACAAGTTTAAAAAAAAACCAGGTCACAAGTATGGTTTAGCAGGTCAGACTCAATGGTCACTGAAAGGCCAGTGATAATGGTTGGTCCTGTCACTCAGCTTTTTTCCCCTTGGCCTATTGGATTTCTTTGTGCATTGTAGACCCATCCCCTTGTCAGGATTACAGTCGTCCCGCTGGTGCATCAAAACAGTCCTGTCACATTTAATTATACAATGAAATAACTCAAAACTTGCAAAGTGCAACAACATAACTGGCAAGTCAATGTGATTATTCGAGGCCACGTCAAGGCAAAATTCCTTGCCCCAGGCCTTCAGGAAAAACAGACTGCAACAAATTTTGTGCTGTTGACTATTAAGGTGACGAAAATGCTAGGCTCTGATTATGTACAGAAATACAATTTAGAAAGCCTTAAAGTATGAGCAATGCTTTCAACCCTCCAACTATGTTGACTCAACCCCGGTAACAGTCCTGCCAGGCCTGGTCTTTCATGTCTCTGAACAGTTTGATGCGAGCTACCGACATTCAATGTTTACAAATGGTATGAGGCGCAGACCCAGCTCCTGTTAGAGACATTTGACACAAGCCCGCTGACTGTAGGCACTGGCAAATGAGGTCATTGCACTGGCACGAAAGCAAAAACAGCAATCTGTCGTCAAAATGGGTTTCTCCCTCGCCCCTTTTCCTAATATTTACGACTTGCTTGGACTTGGGCCTCTCTTTTGTCCATATAGACGCTGGTCCCTGATAGAGGACATCCTGTTCAAATTGGACAAGCAGAACAGTCTGGCGTGCAAACTGTTACACACTCTCACCGGCCCAACAAAACCGTCTCCCTAAAACCAATCCAAGTGGTGCAGTGAAAACTGAAAATCAAACTGTGCATGAAACAACGTGAGGAAACTTTGTTAGGCCTTTCTCAAAGGGTACTTTAATATTCATGCACCCAACCGTTATAAGATCAATACAGTAACCTTTGCAGATCTCATATGGTCAGGCGTCATGTGATCAGAATGTCACGTGGTCAAACCTCCAGGAATGCTTCCAACCAAAGCTGGCAACTTTAAATACTGCAGAGACACTGCAGGAGATACTAGACACTGATCTGAAGTTTGTAAGTTCACCTAAGGGGTAAGCGTGGGAGGGGAAGCAGAATTGAAACCAACTGTTCCAGGGTAGAACTGAGTGGTAGAAATCAGCAGTTTCCATCAATCCTGAACACACTGCAACAGCTTCAGGTGGTGAGTTTTCTTGTGAAGATCGTGTCTGGAGTGAGGGGAGGGATGGCACAAGTCTGAAGAAAGCAAAGAAGGGCAAGAGTGCAGCAGATAGGGATCGCATCACCTGTATTCACTGGATGTCCCGGGTAGAACATAAGAACATAAGAATTAGGAACAGGAATAGGCCATCCAGCCCCTCGAGCCTGCTCCGCCATTCAACAAGATCATGGCTGATCTGGCCGTGGACTCAGCTCCACTTACCCGCCTGCTCCCGGTAACCCTTAATTCCCTTATTGGTTAAAAATCTATCTATCTGTGACTTGAATACATTCAATGAGCTAGCCTCAACTGCTTCCTTGGGCAGAGAATTCCACAGATTCACAACCCTCTGGGAGAAGAAATTCCTTCTCAACTCGGTTTTAAATTGGCTCCCCTGTATTTTGAGGCTGTGCCCCCTAGTTCTAGTCTCCCCGACCAGTGGAAACAACCTCTCTGCCTCTATCTTGTTTATCCCTTTCATTATTTTAAATGTTTCTATAAGATCACCCCTCATCCTTCTGAACTCCAACGAGTAAAGACCCAGTCTACTCAATCTATCATCATATCTCCGTGATTCAGCCTAGTGAATCGTCTCTGTACCCCCTCCAAAGCTAGTATATCCTTCCTTAAGTAAGGTGACCAAAACATTATAACATTAGCTTCCTTTTCTAACCACAAGAGAACTACTTTCACAGAGCAAAGTAGTCACAAATGGAGATTTCAAATCCTGGGGCACAGTGCATTTGACACATATCTCAAACAGAAATGCGAAGAATTCTTCCACCAAGAAACAACAGCTGTTAAGCATGCAAAGCAGACTGCGGGAATGCTACTAGTCACTTTAATTCTCCGTTCCACTCCCACTCTGACCTCTCCGTTCTCGGCCTCTTATACTGTTCCAATGAAGCTCAACGTAAGCTCGAGGAACAGCACCTCATCTTTCAATCAGTCACTTTACAGCCTTCCGGACTCAACATCGAGTTCAACAATTTCAGATCATAATCTCTGCCCCCATTTTGTTTTCACATGGCAGCTGGTTATGATTCTGCCATTCCCATTTACTCCTCATCTAGACTCATCTTTTGTTTAACTTATTCCATTATCACCATCTCCTTTTGCCTTGCATCATCATCGCTTTTGTCTTTTAATCTCTCCTGCCTTCCACCTATCACAGATCTTCCCTTTTGTTCTTTCCGCTCCCCTGCCCCCTTTCCCTGCCCCTACACTTGCTTAAAAATCTGTTACAACGCTAACTTTTTCCAGTTCTGACAAAGGGACATTGACCTGAAACGTTAACTCAGTTTCTCGCTCCACCGATGCTGGCTGGCCTGCTGAGTATTTGCTGCATTTTCTGTTTTTATCTCAGATTTCCAGCATCCACAGTATTTTGCTTTTGTATGGGAATACCTTGTACTACTAAACAGAACGGAGTGACTATTTGTCCTAACTCGTGCTTCTACGCATGCGTTTCCCGAGTTAGTTGACTCTGCTCCCCCAACGCAATTTCCACTAACCCTTTTCTGCACATGTGTCCTCCTCTTCCTTGTCCCCTTCGCCCAATCTGAAACCCGAAAACCACGGTGCCTGCTGACCCGCCGGCCGCTGAATCCTCCGCTGGGCCCCGAGCTGGGGGGGGGCGGGGGGGGAGGGCAGAGAGAACCGGCGGACAACCGGAGGGGGGGGGAGAGAGAGAGCCTGGTTGGGGGGGGGGCGGGGGTGTGGGGGAGAGCAAGAGAGAAAGATGGGTGGGGGAGAGAGAGAGAGAGAGAGAGAGAGAGAGAGAGAGAGAGAAAGAGAAAGAGCGTGAGAGAGATGGGTGGGGGGGGGAGAGAGAGATGGGTGGGGGGGGTAGAGAGAGATGGGTGGGGGGGGGGGGTGGAAGAGAGGGAACTCAGTGAAGACAAATCACGTTCTTCCAACCCCCTTTACACCCACACCCGACATCATTGGAGTGGATGAAATCCAAAAATCACAACAATGTCACTATTCACTTCATACCCAATAAACCTGTTAACAATCCACACACAATGCCCGATCATGGCGGCGGCAGAGGGAGGGGGCTAAGGTCGTGCACTTGTGTTTGGGTAAGGGACTTCGGCTGGGGGAGGGATGTGTCCTTTCTGACTTCTGAAGTCCAAATGGATGATGTTACAATGTGCGTCGTTGGGCTGGACGGTTCCATTTACACATTCCAGAGAAACTTCACGTTGTGGCTTATCCTCCAAGGGGACCAATCAGCAATAGGTCATGTGATAATGGAGAGCCAGAGAAACGGCTGCAATTCAATTCGTACAAATAAACGCATCCTAAAAAGAAATACTTACATTTATATCACGCCTTTCACGACCACTTGATGTTTCAAATTGCTTTATAGCCAATTAAGTACTTTTTGAAGCTTAGTCACTGTTGTACTGTGGGAGACGCGGTAGACAATTTGCGCACAGCAAGCTCCCACAAACTGATATGACCAGATAATCTGTTTTTGTTATGTTGATTGAGGGATAAATATTGGCCAGGACACCGGAGATAAGTTCCCTGCTCTTCCTCGAAATAGTGCAATGGGATCTTTTACGTCCACCTGAGAGAGCAGGCAGGACGTAAAAGACAGCACCTCCTACAATGCAGTGCTCCCTCAGTACTGTACTAGTGGGTTTTTCTTTCACTGTTGATCCCCCCTCTCCCCTCCTGAATGCACTGGGTGAATTTTCACTTTCACTGGGTGGATCCACCATCCATACTACACAGCACTGATATTGGCTTCCACTGACTTCAAGGAAACCAAAAACGGGCAGAGTGCAAACGGGGCAGGGTGTAAATGGCATGGCGATCCACGACTTTTTCAGTTTACGGGATGTGGGCATCGCTGGAAAGGCCAGCATTTATTGCCCACCCATAATTGCCCTTGAGAAGGTGCAGGTGAGCTGCCGCGTTGATCCACTGCAGTCTTGGATGGTACATGACTTGGAGAACTTGGAGGTGATGGTGTTCCCATGCACCTTGTTCTTCTAGGTGGTGGAGATTACAGGGTTGGGAGGTGCTAAGGTGGTGAATGGGGTGCTGATCAAGCGGGCTGCTTTGTCCTGGATGGTGTCAAGCTTCTTGAGCGTTGTTGGAGCTGCACTCATCCAGGCAACGAGAGAGTATTCTGTCACACTCCTGCCTTGTGCCTTATAGATGATGGAAAGCCTTTGGGGAGTCAGGAGGTGAGACACTCGCCGCAGAATACCCAGTCTGTGACCTGCTCTTGTAGCCACAGTTTTTATGTGGCTGGTCCAGTTAAGCTTCTGGTCAATGGTAACCCCCAGGATGTTGATCTTGGGGGATTTGGTGATGGTAATGACATTGAGAGTCATGGGGCGGTGGTTAGACTCTCTTATTAGCACTTGTGTGGTGCAAATGTTACTTGCCACTTATCAGCCCAAGCCTGAATGTCCTCCAACAACCACCTTCCTTTGTACTAGGTATGATGCCAGCCAGTAGAAAGTTCCCCCCCCCCGCCTCCGATTCCAATTGACTTTAATTTTACTAGAACTCCTTGGTGCCACACTCGGTCTGATGCTGCATTGAAGTCAAGGGCATTTTTACTGCTCTGTCTAAAGATGAAAATTCATCCCGTTGCCTCATTGCCCCACAGGCTCTCACAGATCTCGGATATATGTCCATTCTTCATGGCAGCCCAAATAGTAGACTTGAGTAGGCTAGTCAACTGACCGGAGGTAGTAGGGAAAGGGAAAAGGAGAAATGAATCACCAGCTGAATTCTCTTCACCCTGAATTGTATACACACATGTGTGCAGGTCAATCAATGGCAATCCGGAGCAGAAACTCTAGGTCACGTCGCTTCACTATAGCAAGTACCTTCACACAGAGCATGAAGTTCCACACTGAGCCAGCCTTCAGGTGTACGTCGAGCACTTTCATTGGACGGAACACTTCCAACCAGGACAGCAGATGCAGAGATCAATGTATGTGGAACATATGGCTCAAGACAAACACATCTATAGCCTAGGAAGACCTCATTAGAGCCTTCAGGCTGAGATAAATACTCGCAATAAATCAGCAGGTTTACTGGCCTCCCCCTGCCATGTTGCAGTGATTGATGTCATCAGCCGACCCCAGCTGGAATAGCTCCTGATCGGACAAAGAAGCTGCGGTGCCAGGATTACAAGCAATGTTCCCACTAGGCTGCGTGGCCGTGCAATGGTCTGGAGGTCCCGTGCACACCACTCACTGGCTTTACATTGGAAATAACCGCATGCATGAAAAATTGATTGGGTGGCGCAGCCAGTTAAAGGGCCCCTCGCAACAAAAACAATTACAGGCAACATTGAATACAAGGAACTGGGACTCTTGTTCGAGTTTTACATTTTTATAAGATGATAACAGAAGGGCAGCACTCTTCTGGTATCAGAGCAAGGGGAGCCGAGTAATCTTTGGCAGACCAATTTTTTGTTTTTAAAAAGAGCTTTAGAGGGGTGGGAAACTAATTCAAATCAACCTCCCCAAATTCCCTCTTCCAAGAGCTCCCTTCAACAGAGTTTAAAGAAAAGCTTGGAAGAGGGTCAGAGGTGCAAATTAAAAGCACAATGTCGCTCTTGGTCCTGTAGTCCAGCATCACACACACAGCCTTTCGTTCCAAAAATAATATCACCCTTCTCACCTTGCCCCCACTGCATGACTTTTCTTTTTCCAGTACTTCACTCAGCCCCATTAAATCAATTCCAAGAACTCGCTTTCAGAACTCACAAGGAGCAACCAAACTTAAAAATCCCCTTCCGCTAACTTAATGGTTGAAGTGAGAGAAAACAAAGAATTGCAGCTCTACCTCACCCCATCAGAACCATCCCAAAGCACTGGCCATGCTCTGAGCCAGCCTGAAGAGCAATGCCTGCTGTTATGAAGGCTAACCGTGCGTTGCCAATGGGGAGGAAGAGAATCGGGAGTTGGAAGAGAAGTGTTAGCTTGAAGAGGGCGGGGAGGGTAGCCAGGTTGCACTGAGGAGGGAGCAGAGCATCATCAGTATGAATTGGAAGGCCGGGGGCAAGTGAGAAAGATCACGTCTGTGAAAGAGTGGGGAGCTGGTTGAATCTGGAACAGTGACGGGAGAGTTAACCTTCGGGGAAGTGATGGTTTAGTTGATCGATTGTAAATTCAAAATGTCTCTTTTTTTATTAGTTGTGAGTATCAAAATGCTGACAATTAACCACAATGCATTATTTTTAACATAAAAATACCAAGTTTGCTGTGGGACCAACCCTGGAAACTGACCACCATTTCTGCCCCTTTCATCATCTGGATTTCTGCCTCAGGATTTCAGGTATGTTGTTGCCTTCCAATACAAGTGAAGGAACGTTGAGTATACCCACAGTATAAACTACAAAGCCCGACTAATGACTTGTTCTCTTGTGTCATAAGCTTATAATTAGGGCTGGTTCTTCAGTGGTCAGCTTTTTTTTTTAGGGGGGTTGGGACAGGTTTTATATTTAAGCCGTTGGCCAACCTTTTGCCAGTTTGCTAGACCAGCCTTCATGGAGCTCAGCAAAGGACTCAAATTCACATCAGCACATAGGATTAACAAAAAGAGACACTCCTGATCATTGTTCAAAGATTTCTGCTGGGAAAGAAAATGTGAAAGCGCAGAGATGCTGAGAGGAGACACTGCGGCGATCAGCTTACTGAACCATACCCCAAGAGAGAGTCAGCGCAAGGGAGGGGGTAGAATAGCCAATTAAATGAGGGGTTAAGTAGAGGTCAACACAAGAGCAGATCTACAATCATTTATGGCCTTGAAGGGAAATTTGGGGGATTAAATAAATACTTAATAATGTAAGACTGACACAGTAGTCAAACTGAATTGCATTTTATGATATCCAAATTAACTTATGTTACAGTTGTGGTAGCATATGAAAATGAAGGGCAGAAAGAATACAAATCAAGTGTCCTCCCAACATTCAATCCATCTGAACTTTTCTAGCCACACACCACACTTCCATCTATGCGGTCCTCAAACATTTCACCAGTCAAATAAATCTTCAGCACTGAATGGAGTTACCCACTGTAAACAATTGGCAAAACCTCAGCTGGCCAGGACAAAGACCCTCCCACTACACAAATCTTAACACTCCTATTTAAATTGAAGGACATGTCACGCTCTGAAATAATACTAATGGGCAGACAACTTTCTGCACCACCTGACTTCTGCAACAGCATTCTTCCTTCCCCTCCCCCGCCCCCTTCCCCACCCCAAAACCATAAGATATATTAGTGTGAATTGATGAGCCTGTTGTCCTTACAACAAATTCCAACATTTCAGGCTTGAAGCAGATCACAAGGCCCATTAGAATTGATCCCCAGTACCAATTAATAAGCCCTTCCATCAGGCCTCAGATTATTACTTTTTTTAAAAGGCAGGGGGTACTTTTTAATTTTCAATTGACAGCGAAGAAGTGATGTGCTGCTTCGGAAAGCAGCAATTCTTGAACCTAGTCACATGTAAATGTGTCAAACGGCTTCAAACAAAATAAAAAGAAAAGTTGTGTTTGAGGAAATGAGCCCTCATGAAAGCCATCGTCTGGCTTTGGTTCTTCAAGGAGTGTTTTTTTTTAAATCCCCGCTAACTTGTTTCCAGTAGTAGTTTTAGTGTTTTCATCTACTGATAATGGCCTTTTCTCCTTAAACAAATGTGTTTGAATGGGAATAGAGTGCAGTGCTAAACATGCCACAGGCAGCATATCCCATTTACTATGCCTAGAAGAGATCCTGCTCACTAATTAAGGCATAAACCACTTGTAGTGCAATTCTTGGATGTCAATCTTGCCATCCTTGAAAAAAAAGAGAAAAGATGGGAGAGATGGTTTCAGCATTAAACCTTACAAAGACCCAAGGAAATCTGTAAATGATATACATGATGCATTTTGCATTCCTCTGAGAAAATGCAAAGTATGAAATTCAGCAAGGTTACTGCTAAAGTCTCTTTCTAAGAAAGGATGCTTTGATTTGCGATTAAGTGCAACCATAATTTATGCCCATTGTGAGCACGACTGAATACTAGAGGCACTTTGCCACAAAAGGTACAACATTAGTCCATATTCACTTCACGATCAGGCTGTTCTGCCCTGTATCTGAGGTGGTTTATGGTGGGGAGACAGTAAGAAAGCCTTTTGTAACTCATCGGCTCTGGATTTCTGTTCACATCGAGTAGAGCTGTCATGGACATTAATTTATTGAACCCCAGTCCTAGCACCCAGCCCATTAATAAACTACAGCTGACAAAGGGAGCATTTCTTCGTGAGCTGATCTGCTTCGTTGCACCTTCTCATGCTGGTTTGCTTTTTCCGTCTTTCCCAGTTCCCTTGTTTTCCATATATCACTGTTTATAAGCATCTTTGTGGTCCCAAATCACCCAATGATCTGGACTGAAGTTTCAGATGAATAGGATTGCACACCTCAACAGAATTTATACGGCTCAATTGTACATATAAAAAGAATCTTACCAGCGATGTTTACAGCATATAGATCATGTGGCATATAGTATCTATGCCCTGCACTCCCCCACAATATTGAATCCACTTTTCCCTGTAACGATGCCCCAACAACTCCCTATGGCAACATATTGCTGTATAAAAAGATTTCTTCCAAGTCTCTCCTCATTCACTTTTAAATTGATGCCCTCTTGTCACGAACCAGAGGAAATAATCTTTCTCTATCCACCTGATCAAAACCCTTCATAATCTTAAACACGTTTTAGCCTTCTTTTCAAGTGAAAATAGGCCTGGGGATAATTGACAGTCCACCCGATTTTTCTTCCGTATGAACATACTAAGAATGACGGAGAGCAAAAGACCGACTCATCCATCCAACCTGCCCCATAGAGTTGGGATGCCCTGTGCACCACAATACAGACATTTTCCACCCCACTCGAAATCGTCCAATCTCCTGGGAGAGACGAACAATGGAAAGTCATAATCAGACAGAGTGCAATCCGGATTAGTCAATGGAGTTTCTTCAAGGTATAGTCAACACCAGTGAAGAGGTTTTCCCTCAGGCATGGATTACGAGATGCATTGGATGCATCAAGTGGTGCTGGACAATATAAGCAAATACTATACTATCCAAATAATAAGGCACCATGTTGGAACCAAAGGGGGAGAAGTTGGGTATATTTGCACCTTCCATTGACGCTAACGGGGCGCAAATGCCTTTGCTACCGGGCGCGGCGCCGACAGCGACTCCCGCCATATTGGGCGGGAGTTTGGTGGCGGCGCTACACCATCGCACCCTGATCTCCTACGCCCAGAGATCGCCGTCCGCATTGCCCCGATAACACCCCGGTCCCGAAATTCAATTCCGCCCCCAGCAGCAGCGCGAAAGCACTGACATCTGCAGCAAGTTTGGATCAGGCGGCCAGCCACCATGGGGGCGATGATTAAAGGCGAGGTAGCCAAGGTAAGTAAAAAAAACCCTTACCTTTATTGTTTTTTCCCGGGGTTTTCCACCCGCGATCGTTCAGCCCCACAGTCTGCTTGAGGGCTGGGCTGATTGCGCGGGTTCACCGCTCCCTGGGTGGCCCAGATAGATCCCCTTCATATTGCAGAGCCTGCAGCGAAGGCCCTTTAAGGGAGGGAAGGGCCCTTTGAATGCGGCAGCGCTGAACGGCCCAGTGCGCATCGCAGCTGAAGTCTCCGCCCCGCCTGTTGCCGTTAGTGCTCCAAGAAGGAAGTGCATCGTTTGATTTAGTGCTCCACTTCCTTCTTGGAGTGCAAAAAACAATTTTTTTTTTAAAGTTCAAAATCGTTAGCGCCTGCTGCTAATTTTTCAAACTTTTAAAAATTAACGCCCCAACGGGCGACAGTGAATTTCTCCCCAAAGTCCTAAAGGCTTCAACTATACTCAAACACAAACTGAAGAGTTGAAGTCTTGCTCAATGACTAATTGCAACTTTAATCATTATCCTGTGCTTTTTGAAGGATGAAAGTGATGAGTGGATACAGTAGACCGATTAGAACCAAACTGGATATATTCCCAAGTGCTATTCCCCACCGCCCCCCCCCCCCACCCCCCCGCCTCCTCCATAAAATAAAGAAATGGAGGACTGCTTCTACTTGTGTTTAAAAATGTAAAAACGAGGGAGCATGGGTAGAGATTAGATGTATCTACTGGGGCAGACCCAGTGCTCGAAACCACTTCCTGCATAATCAGATCAGCTGGGCGGGGAAGTACCATGAATAATCTGGCCATATTAGTGGTTATAGAGGCTATTCATACAGATGAATTGTGTGCCTGCTGAGGAGATCTAGCCTTAATCTCTTCTTAGCAGTGATGCGATAGCTGGATTTAAAGGACACACATTCATCTATGGGTTTGCACATCACTGCGTGAACTTTAGTGAATACGCTGGGGCAGGTGGAAAAAGAACAAATGGGGTTAGAAACAGTACTTGCTTAAAAACGGTTCATCAAGGAAAGCCCTGGCACATTAGCAAAATTCATTGAAGGTCAAACTTTCCAACTAAGCAATATGCAGCTTTGAGAGCACCCGGGGGCTTTTTAATTTCAGCTGGTCAGAATATACTCTTTCCACTGTGAAGCAACCAACAGACAGAGCAGCTATTCTACATTACATCCATCAAAGGAATCTCCATTTAGTGACTGTACCATGCAAAGCTGAACTGTGCCTTAACCAAGAGATTTCCTGTTACCGCCATGAAGCATATGTGTCAAGTGCTGGGGTGGGTGAGAGAGGGGGAGGAGAAGAAAGAAAATGGAGAACAAAAAGGAGCCAAGCTTCATTGCACAAACCGTGTAGATTCATCATTAACTGACACCCCAGCAGTCTTACCACAGACAAAAAAACCTGAACTTTTGCATCCTTACGCAAGTCAAACACACAAAAGCATTCTTCACCAAAACTTTCGGGACAGGGTATACAGGGTGGTGGGGGAAGGGAAGAGAAAAGAAATGTTGTCTACTATGTAAAATACTGCAACTTCTGGAGCACAATATAGATTCTTTGTCTTGGCCCTTTTTATAAAAACAATTGGTCTTGAGGTGTGGAGAGCACTGGCAAGGCTGTGTTTATTGACCAACCCTGGCTACATTAAAAGTTACCCACTGGAGACTGGACTCCCATTTACGTCAGACCAGGTAAGGATGGTAGGCTTCCTTCTCTGAATGACATTAGTGACCAGATAGGGTTTTAGCCAGAGTTACTGAACTCAATTTTACAGCTTGCCTTGGTAGCATTGGAATTCATGACCTCTGGATTGCTGCTCCAGTACCAGAGAGTTATTGGACCGGATTCTAAACCCTACTCCTGTCTCTCAGGTGTTAGCGGAAAGTTAGCGGTGGGCTTTCTGAAACGAGTTCGAACTGCATTTGATTGTCCCCACAACTGAAAGAAGTAAACCCTGTCAATAATAGAATTTCCATTGAACTATCTCAATTTGAGCCTCTACTAACCGTTTAAATTTAATTCTTCCTTCTTCCTCACTTGCAAGTATTCTCGGTCAAGAATTATGGAAATGGTAGTGTAGTGGTTATGTTACTGGACTAGTAATCTAGAGGCCTGGACTAGTGATCCAGAGAATGTGAGTTCACAATCCCACCAGGGTAGTTTGAGAATTTGAATTCAGTTTTGATTTTTTAAATCTGGAAATAAAACGCTGGTTATCAGTTAGAGTAACCAGACTGTCATAAAAAAAACTCAACTGATTTGCTGATATCCTTTAGGGAAGGACACCAACTATCCTTACTTGGTTTGGTCGAGAGGTGACTGCAGTCAGACACCAATGTGGCCGACTCGTAACTTCCCTCTGCAGTGGCCTAGCAAGCCATTCAGGTGTATCAAACCGCTAATTAGGGTCACGAAGGATGGGCAGTAAACGTCAGCCTTGCCAGTGATCTTGACATCCTGAGAATTAATAAAAAGGAGGAACTTGGACAAACAGCTGGCACTTGCTTTAGAAATGTTTATTCCCCCTCCTATTACTAGGGGGCATAGTTTAAGAATAAGGGGTCGCCCATTTAGAACTGAGATAAAGAAGAATTTCTTCTCTCAGAGGGTCATAAATCTGTGAATTCTCTGCCCCAGAGAGCTGCAGAGGCTGGGTCATTGAATATATTTAAGGTGGAGATAAACAGATTTTTGAGCGATAAGGGAGTGAAGGGTTATGGGGAGCGGGCAACGAAGTGGAGCTGAGTCCAAGATCAGATCAGCCGTGATCTTATTAAATGGCGGAGCAAGCTCGAGGGGCCAAATGGCCTATTTCTTATGTTATGTATTACCTCTAGAAGTACAGCGAGTGGGAAAAAAAAGATACATCGACAATATCTATTAAAAGAGGAATCTGATGAATACATGACAGAGATGCCAAGAGGATTTGTAAGCTTTTAGAAAACTGGACTGCCACTGCTTATGTAGGTCTGGTTCAGGTCAAAGAGTGTTTTAAAAAATACCTTGGTCAGTGACCATTTCTCTTCACACTATGTTGCTTTCTTTATTCACTGGGTTGTAGGTCAGAAGACCCACCTACATTGGGCCCAAATTTGCCCAGGAGTTGCTCCGATTTTTTTGGAGCAACTTGATTTTTCTGGAGAATTTTAAAAATCCCCATTCTTCACATTCAATTTGCGCCAGTGTAAGTGAGTTAATTAGGATTTTTTTTTGGTTTTGTTTTTTTTTTCAAAAAAGGGCATTACCAGCCACCTACGCCTATTTTGGCCATTTAAACCACTTTGCACAGCTAATAGTTGCTCCAAACTAACTTAGGCCAGCGTACGTGGCCATTTGTGGCCGCACAGAAAACCCTTGCGGAGAGTTAAGAAATCAGCGCAGGTAGGTATTTAATGACTTGACTAAAGAATGTGAATAGGATCAAACAGATATACAGGACATATGACAAACTTCGCAAAATTAACTTACTATACAACAGAAGCATTCATGGAAGCTTAATCTACAAAAATAAAAGAAGTAAAGAGGCAAAACATATTTACATAACTGTTTTTATTTAGATATTTTGAAAAAATGATCACTCCCCCACCCCCCATCAAAACTCTCCTCCTCCCCGCCCCATCAAAACTCCCCCTCCACCCCCCCATCAAAACTCTCCTCACTAAACAAAGCACAATCATCAATAAATAAGAAATAAAACTCAAGTCCTACCTCGGCCCGGGAAGTCAGCGGGCCGGCAGGCCGGTGTGTGAGGCCACTTGGCCGGGGATAGGTGCGGGACTCTCTCTATGGCATGTAACAGCCTGGCGTGCGTCATGACGCCATTCGGCCTGGGATGGGGTGGGACATCGGGTCCCACGCTGCAGAGGAGCTACTGCGCATGCGCGAAACCTCCAGTGCGCATGCGTTGAGCTGCCGGCACTCTTTTGAGCGCAGGGCCCTAGCCCCGCCCCCTAATTGAATTGCCACACCGCGCCAGCCATGGGAGAGGCCACAGAGCGGCAAAATGTGGGAACAACTTTTTGGCGCCGTTTTTATCCTCGGAAGTCAGCGCACCTTGGGTGAGTGTGCCAAAAATCGGCTGGGGCCATGGAAAAAAAAAGATGCATCAACAATATCTATTAAAAGAGGAATTTGATGAATACATGACAGAGATGCCAAGAAGATTTGTAAGCTTTTAAAAAACTGAACTGCCACTGCTTATGTAGGTCTGGTCCAGGTGTAAGAGTGTTTTAAAAAATACCTTGGTCAGTGACCATTTCTCTTCATACTATGTTGCTTTCTTTATTCACTGGGTTGTAGGTCAGATGACCCACCTATATTATCTCAGCATTACAGACACAGATTCACAGAGCACAGCACGCTACAAATGCTCTGTAGTTAATACGCTCTACACTTCCAGAAGGAAATGAGCTGTGTGCACTGATCTGAGATTTGAACACCCTGTTCTCAACAAGAGCTTTGCTTCAGTTAAAAAAAAACACTCATTTCAATTGAAGCCTTTCCCGTTTTTTTGGCGAGGGAACAGGATTAGTACAATATTGCCCACCCTTGCTGAAAAGGACGCAGCCAACCATTTGGATGGAACGCGCTCTGTAAGGGCGGGACCTTTGAAGTTTGACATGGGCTTTCTCCTTTTTTAATGAGAATCTTGAGATTAGCTCTACGTCACTATTTTCAGTTCACCTTTGGACATTTAAGGTCACCTTCCCATAAAAGGAACCCACAGACTACGCCATAAACATAGACTAAAAAGACCTGAAACTAAATGGGCGAAATTCCTTTCTGATAAGTTTAGTGAAAATCATAAAGGATAAACACGACAAAAGAAATTCCGTCCTCAAGTTGTATCAAAAAGTTGTTGTGTTTTCACTTCTTTAAAATAACGCTTCTTCTAAACTATTTCTTTATGTACATTCTGTACCAACCTAGGACAAGATTGGGACTTGAAATTTGACACAAAGGCCCCTTTCACTGGGTCAATCACCGAGCTAAAAATTCATTTGCCTAGCGCCAGCCATTAGGGGCGCTAGCAGACCGCTAAGCTCTACCGACCGAGCACTGCACTGGCAGCGCCTCCCGCGACATTCAGTGGAGGTTTACCAGCGGCGCTAAGAGTCAGCGCTGTGCACCAAGCACCTCCCACTTGGTGACATCACTGAGTGTGCAACGCTCCCTTAGCATCGCGGTCGCAAAATTGAATGCTTTTGCCTGCCGCTAATTCCGACAGGGAAAACGGGCGTCCCAAAGAAGCTGTCCGGGGCGATATTTCCAATTTGAGCGCAGCAAGCTCCCACAAACAGCAATGCGATAATGACCAGATTATCGGTTTTAGATGTTGAGGGATAAATATTGTCTCCTCTTATTCGAAATAATGCCATAGGATTTTTTACATCCACCCAAGAGGGCAGACGAGGCCTCGCTTTAATGTCTCATTCGAAAGACAGCACCTCTGACAGTGCAGCATTCCCTCAGTACTGCACTGGAGCATCAGCCTAGATTTTTGTGCTTAAGTCTCTGGGGTGGGACTTGAACCCATGATCTTCTGACTCAGAGGCGAGTATGCTACCCACTGAGTCACAGCTGACACCAAAGATTAATCCAACAAAAACCTCAACCAGCCTTCACGAAGTAGATATTAAGAAGTTATCTGCTCAGTGGCAAACACCACAGCACACCTCGGTGGGGGGCAGGGGTGAAAGCAGTCTGCGCCAGTAGCACAAGCTGGGCACACAGCAAATCAGCAGCCCCTTTTACACCGCGCCCAGTTTCTCTTCCATCAACTTCAATAGAAAAGAAAACTAGGCGCAGTGTAAAGCGGGCTGCAGATTCGCTATGAGTCCTTTTCGCAATGCTGGTGTAGACCAATTTCACCCCTGCCCCCCCTCCGGCTGCAGGTGTAGACGGATTTCACTCCCCCCCCCCCCTCCCCGGCTGCTTGCGTAGACCGATTTCACCCCCCCCCCACCCCACCCCTCCCGCCTGCTGGTGTAGAGCGATTTCACCCCTGCCTCACCCCACCCCTCCCGCCTGCTGGTGTAGACCAATTTCACCCCCATCACCCCCTCACCGCCACACGCCCCCCACTCCTCGGCTGCTGATGTAGACCGATTTCACTCCCCCCCCCCCCACCCCACCCCTCCCGCCTGCTAGTGTAGACCGATTTCACCCCCACCCCCCCCCCCCCCTCCACCCACCCCACCCCTCCCGCCTGCTGGTGTAGACCGATTTCACCCCAACCCGGCTGGAGTTTTTCTTAAACCTTTCAATTTAAAAATATAACTAACGCGCACACACATGTCCCCTTTGGGGTTTCTCGGCACAGAATAGTCTCCTTTAACCTTGCACTTAAATCAGTTCTCTAAAACTTAAATGCATTTTGCATAGTTGCAGTTAGTTTGGAAAACCTTTCAATATTCCTTAACTCTACACCCGTTCCCCCTCCCTCCGTGTGCCTCTTCCTTTCCCCACAATTCAACCCTCCAAAAATCTACTGAAAATGCAGCAGCTACAGGCTTGCTTTTTGTCTCTCTTTAACATGGTCCCAGGGTAGGTCCTCTTTTATTTCTCATGACCACAGATCTTCTGCAGGCCTCGGGATCTGCAAAGAATAGATATTTCAAACTTTGCATCTTTCTCTTAGATACAATGTGACAGCGCCAAGATGGAAAAGCTGATTTTAACCATAGGGCCCCTGCCAGCAATGTTAACTTCCAACGTTAACTTCCAAGGGTTTGGAAACCAGCACCAGGGAAACCTCGAGACAGATGAAAACCATTTCATGCTCAAAGCACTTCTCTAATCTGGAGACTGTCAGGAGTATATTCAAGCACACAGTGAATTATATTACAATAGTCAATTTTAATTAACTTCAAAATCAACAGTACAAAATGACATTCAACCCTTTCGGTTCTTCTCAAAGTTCGATTTGTGAAGAATTAAGCGCAACAGACCAGGCTTTTCCAACAGGACAAGATTTTAGTGGGATGGTAAGTGTTATTTTGATCTCATTTTGAAGCAGGTTCTTCTTTCTTTGGTGGTGAAAAACTTAAGAGGTCCAAATTAAATCAGCACAAAGCAGTAACTACCCCTCAGGGGGCATGTTTTAAGTCAATGACTCAGGCAAAAGTACCCAAATGCAACTAGATAAAAAGTGGAATAAACAGGCAGTCACCATTAAACACCATCATTGTACACCCCTCTGCACAATGTTATTCAGAAGACAGTATGCACGGAGAGCAATAAATTTGAAAAGATCAAACACATCGCCAGAGGCAGAACAGGACCTGGTCAAAATGCTGACGTGATAGAATGTGCAAAGTTTAAACAGCAGACTTGGCGAAGGCAGAACCAGCCAAGGGACGCCCCGTTACAGCAAAAACGCTCGCTCTTTGACATAAAACTTGATACGAGTCCGCAGCCGCGTCTTTATTGACAAGAGGGTACCGCGCACAAAGGGCTCCGGGGGTAGAATTTCCACAAGGTCCTCCAAATCTCCTGCCAAACCTACACCATTTCCCCAGATTTCTGGCAATCTTCCGCCAACGTTCTAACGGGAGAGTGGGAGAATGCCAGTGGAAATGCCAGGTGTCCCCGATTATTTCTAGCGCAATAAAGCAATGGCAGTAAGACTCCTGATAAAGTAGAAAGCATACAGTCCTAGTCTCCACTCCAAACTCACCATAAAAAATAACTTTGAATTATCAAGGCTGAATATTATTGCTCTATTTCTCTTCTGTGTGCGTTTACACAGAGCAACAGATGACATTATTCGGGTTACCAACTCTGGTTGGACATATTCCTGGAAGTTTCCTTACTTGACCTCTGCCTCCAACTGCCCCACCCAGTCAAACAATCTTTATTTCCCTATCTTCTATATATTTATAACAAAATAATAAATGAAAATGTTGCAAGAAAATGGGGAAAAAAACACACAATTTATTTTAATGCCACAGTGATATTTTTTCTCCTGGTTTGCTCACAGCAGTGTCCGGTGAAATAATCTTCAATTCCTGGAGATTCCAAAGCAATTCTGGAGGGTTGGTGACATTATACATAATAGGATAACTGGTGTGTGGGGATGGTGCCGATGTCAATTCCTCTCGTTTGACAAGTCCTATTATCAACTCACCTGTTGGTTCCCTTACCCTCTGTATTGATGCACTCAATTTAGGCTTCCACAAGACAGATAGCAGTCCCACAACCCAGCAATGTCATGCCCCACAAAGCAAGGCTTCAGTTGTTATGCACAAGAAGGGGAAATTAGATTTCAGGTGCAAACAGCTATTGCAAGCTACAGCCTGCGCGACATCTGTAAACGTGCAAAATCTTGATAAAGCAAGTTTAGATTATACTTCAATCATAGTTTCAACTCTAGATCCTGGTTAATCATTCATTAAACAAATCAAACAAAAAAAACATACCGCACATTAACCAAAGTGCTTGGATTTCTAAAGCATCCTGCTGTCTCCCTAGGGAAACATTTGATGGTAAATTGCCTAGAGTGATGTACTGAGCATCAAAAGCCAGAGAATAGGGAACAATGAATAATTGGATTCAGCCAAGAGGAAAATGTACATGTAGTCACAGAACCTGCAGTTCCTCTTGCTCCATGTCATTAACTCTGCACAGGTCACTGTGGCAGCTCATGTCCAAACATTTATCTACAAAATTATAACCAGTCAACTGGGACCTCAGGCCAAAGTGCTCTCCCCAAAACAGCTATTTACATTGGATATTATTTGGATTTAGATGATCTGATGGCAACTTGGTATATTCCTAGTTGAAGAAAAACATAACTGCTCGCTACATCAACTCCCACGCTCCCTCAAAGCGTAGGAACAAAGTAGACAGGAGGCCAGTATCTGATTTAGGTCTGTAACCTCTCCAGTCAAATTAGTGAGGTGCATTATTCCACAGCCACTTAAAAAAAGAACTTTAACGAGGAGATTGAGCACACAAAATGTTGCGGTAAACTAGTTAATACAGATTAGCAGAAGTAATGGAGTGTAAAAATTAGCCTGTAGTTGTCTGATAAATACCTACATAAAGATTAGGGTAGCTCCATTGGCAATATGAATAATAAATAAGGAAGTCACTGGATAGGTTTAATCACTAATTTACAGATAATGTGGCAAAATGTGTTATCAGCACTATAAATACAAAAATGTGAAACTGTAAATTTTAGAAGTTACTTTCTTTCCTTCCCCAATTAGAACCATAAATGTTTACAACAAGGTGGTCATTTGTTCCATTGTGTCTGCACCAGTCTTTGCCAGAGCAATTCAAAACTAATCTCACTCCCCACACTCTCGGCTTTCCTCTCCCCATAGCCTTGCATCTTCCTCTGCTTCCAATATTTAGCCAATTTTCCCCTTACCTCAGTTCTTTAACCTCCACTTTACCCTGCGGAAATGCATTCACAGTCCAACAACCCGCTGTGGAAAGAAACTTCTCCTAACTTCACTCTTAGTGACAATGTTACATTGATAACCCTTTGTTACTGACCCCTGCCGCTGATGGTCTCTCACAGATCGGGGCCGCCACTCGCCGCTCCTTTTATGACCCCGGATGATGTTAATGACTGACCTCCAAACCCGAGGAAACTCTCTATCAAAACACTTCATCATTTTAAATACCTATTAATTTCCATCATAGCATTCTCTGTTCCAATGGATATTGTCCCAGTATCTCGAGTCTCTCTTCATAGTTTCCCTTCCCTGCAATCATCCTGATCAATCTACACCGTACACTCATTTTTGCTGTCCCTTTTATAATGGGGGTTCCCATATTTGCACACAGTACTCTGTGGCCTAGCCAATGCTTTGCACAAATAGATCATTGCTTCTTTCATCATGCACTTTAGCTCCATTGATAAAACCCAAAATGTTATTGGTGTTATAATTCAGGGAATTATGCTTTTGGATCCATAGATCTCGGTTCCTCCACCTCCTTCAGCACCTTTCCATTGAGAGGCTTCTAACGGAAATGGCTATGTCTGGAGGATAGAATGGTCTTTGAAGACTAGAAGAACAACAGAACAGTGTTTGAAGACTAGAAAAACAGACTGTGCTAAGCTCCAGGTTTATTCGTTCGGATACGAGTTGTGGTAGCAAAACATATGCTGCATTAATTAATGAGGAGGGCCTGGAAGTGAAGTAGTAAGAGCTGTTACTGAAATCCCACAGTTCATAAATATGAAAACAGTTTTTAAGGGATGGAAAAAGGGAGAACAGTTAAAAAAAGGGATTAAAACTACAAGTTATTAATGTAGTCTAAAGGCATAAAACTCATAAACTGCCTCCCTCCGTTAGGATACTGGTCCACAAGTGCCCGATGCTCTCTGTTACCTCACATAAATGGTTGTGATTCACAAGTGAACTGGCAGCCATTCAACTCGAGTGGACCTACAGGTGAACCTGATCCTATCCTCAGCCCAAACATGTATATAACCACACTTACAGCAGCAGCTGCAGGATAGCAATCACAAAAATAATGTTGGGCAACTTTATTCCTTAAACAAGGGGCACTGAAGCCAACTGTCGCACCACTCATCATCATCATAGGCAGTCCCTCGGAATCGAGGAAGACTTGCTTCCACTCTTAAAATGAGTTCTTAGGTGGCTGAACAGTCTAACACAGGAATTACAGACTCTGCCACAGGTGGGACAGATAGTTGTTGAGGGAAAGGGTGGGTGGGACTGGTTTGCCGCACGCTCTTTCCGCTGCCTGCGCTTGATTTCTGCATGCTCTCGGCGATGAGACTCGAGGTGCTCAGCGTCTTCCCGGATGCACTTCCTCCACTTAGGGCGGCTTTTGGCCAGGGACTCCCATGTGTCAGTGGGAATGTCGCACTTTATCAGGGAGGCTTTGAGGGTGTCCTTGTAATATTTCTGCTGCCCACCTTTGGCTCGTTAAAAGGACAAGAGTACTTGGTTGGAAAAAAAACAGCAAGGTAAGAAAAGGACCTTGGCCAGATTACATGGAAAGAAAGACTGGAAAATTGAGTCATAGATCAGCATCGAGAAATAATTCAAACAAGAGACAGAAAGAGTCTAAGTCAAGCACGTAAAGACAAAAAAAGGAGTGTGTTGAAAGCTGAAGGGTTCCATGAATGAATAGGGAAATTAGATCAAACCTTAGGAAACTATGAAAAGCATTAGTGCTTACAGGCTAAATAATCAAAGAGGAAACCAGAATAAATGGGAAAAAATTAGGAAAGCTACAAAATGAGAGAACAAGCCAAGAGGAAAATGAGCAAAAAAACAATAGGGTAGCAAAAAGGCTTTCTATAGGAACATTAGTAGTAGATAATCAAGAGTGGGTTAAAGCTGCTAAGAGATAAAGGAGGAAAGCTTGCTGTAGAGAGAGGAATCTATTAGAAATACTAAATACTTCCATTTCCACAGAGGAAAGGTGCAATACTGGGATTCTGGAACCAGAGGTGAGTAAAGATTAATTAGAGCTCCCAATCTAATAAGCATTGCTATTATTAATAGTGCCCCACAATCTCCTCAGTGTTGGACCAAGCAAGATGATTTGCAGACTCATGGACTGCATTATATTCTAGGCAATAAAACGGTCAGCACCACTGGTGATAAACTCCACTGTGCCTTCAAATGAGGGGCGAGGGGGGAAGGAAGAGAAAAGGGAAAGCAGGCAAAATGCCACTATTTTTGTAGCTTGGTGCACTGTTTGCAGGAAGTCGTCACAAGAAACACCTCGACTCCCAAGACCTTTCCACTGACCTGGAGCTCCAGGGTGCCAGTAATGCAGAGTTCAAACTCGTATTTTTCACCAAGTGCTCATTTTATAAACAAATAAACTGTGGAGCAAGACCAGTTGAAAGCAGCAATGAACTTTTAACTTGTTTGAAAGTCTTGCTTCCATGCTAAAATGTGTTGCCAAAAAAAAAGGTCAGCCACCTCTATAAGGATTAGGAACATAGGAACAGGAGTAGGCCATTCCGCCTCTGGAGCCTGTTCCACCATTCAGTTACATCACAGCTGATCTGTACCTCAACTCATTTACCAGGTTTAGCTCTATATCTCTTGATACCCTTACCTAACAAAAATCTATCTCAGTGTTGAAAACTCCAATTAATATAAGAACATAAGAAATAGGAGCAGGAGTAGGCCATACGGCCCCTCAAACCTGATCCGCCATTCAATAAGATCATGGCAGATCTGATCATGAACTCAGCTCCACCTCCCTGCCTGCTCCCCATAACCCTTATCCCCTTATCGTTTAAGAAACTGTCTATTTCTGTCTTAAATTTATTCAATGTCCCAGCTTCCACAGTTCTCTGAGGCAGCGAATTCCACAGATTTACAACTCTCTGAGAGAATAAATTTCTCCTCATCTCAGTTTTAAATGGGCGACCCCTTATTCTAAGATCATGCCCTCTAGTTCTAGTCTCCCCCATCAGTGGAAACATCCTCTCTGCATTCACCTTGTCAAGCACCCTCATAATCTTATACGTTTCGATAAGATCACCTCTCATTCTTCTGAATTTCAATGAGTAGAGACCCAATCTACTCAATCTTTCCTCATAAGATAACCCACTCATCTCCGGAATAAAACTAGTGAACCTTCTCTGAACTGCCTCCAAAGCAAGTATATCCTTTTGTAAATATGGAAACCAAAACTGCACGCAGTATTCCAGGTGTGACCTCACCAATACCCTGTATAGCTGTAGCAAGACTTCCGTGCTTTTATACTCCATCCCCTTTGCAATAAAGACCAAGAATCTATTGGCCTTCTTGATCACTTGCTGAACCTGCATACTATCCTTTTGTGTTTCATGCATAAGTACCCCCAGGTCCCGCTGTACTGCAGGAGTTGGCAATCTTACTCCATTTAAATAATAACTTGCTCTTTGATTTTTTTTCTGCCAAAGTGCATGACCTCGCACTTTCCAACATTATACTCTATCTGCCAAATTTTTGCCCACTCACTTAGCTTGTCTATGTCCTGTTGCAGATTTTTTTGTGTCCTCCTCACACATTGCTTTTCCTCCCATCTTTGTATCATCAGCAAACTTGGCTATGTTACACTCAGTCCCTTCTTCCAAGTCATTAATATAGATTGTAAATAGTTGGGGTCCCAGCACTGATCCCTGCGGCACCCCACTAGTTACTGGTTGCCAACCAGAGAATGAACCATTTATCCCGACTCTCTGTTTTCTGTTAGTTAGCCAATCCTCTATCCAAGTTAATATATTACCCCCAACCCCGTGAACTTTTATCTTGTGCAGTAACCTTTTATGTGGCACCTTGTCAAATGCCTTCTGGAAGTTCAAATACACCACCTCCACTGGTTCCCCTTCATCCACTCTGTTCTTTACATCCTCAAAGAATTCCAGCAAATTTATCAAACATGACTTCCCCTTCATAAATCCATGCTGACTCTGCCTGACTTTGCTTTTCCAAATGTCCTGCTACTGCTTCTTTAGTAATGGACTCCAACATTTTCCCAACCACAGATGTTAGGCTAACTGGTCTATCGTTTCCTGCTTTTTGTCTGCTTCCTTTGACCCAGCATCCAGACTTTTGGGGGAGTGAAGTCCAGATTTCTACTACTCTTTGTGTGAAGAAGTTGCTTCCTGGTTTCCCTTCCAAATGACCAAACCCATTCTTGATTCTCCAACCAGAGGAAATGGTTTCTCTGTATCTACCCTATTGAACCACTGAGCCTTGGCTGGCACTATGGAACCTTAGACATGTGGGAGCATTCTCCACATATTTACCTCCACCCCCCACCCCCCCCCCCCCCCCCGCCCGCCCGCCCCGCCACCCACACCCCCTCCCATCAATTTATTTATTTTTTGGAGGAAATATTTTGCAATCATTGCTGGAGAACCACGTAACTTCAGAAGAGTGCATTTGAAGAAAGAAAAACTTGCATTTATATAGCACCTTTCATGACCACTGGACATCTCAAAGCGCTTTACGGCCAATGAAGTACTTTTGAAGTGTAGTCACTATTACACTGCCACAAAGCTGGAGAATTACAGTCAGGCCACTGCAAACATTTTTCGTGTAGAATTCAAAATGGTAGGTGAGAATACCAATGACAACAATATTTAAATGATACTTCTTTCTCCCCCCCAAAAAAAAACCTCAGGCCTTCTTTGGAAGCACTCAACACCACTGCTTTGGATGAGAAAAAAAATGATGAAGTAGCTTTCTCCCTAACTCACAACTGGTCTCCAGTGACCCAGTGGAGCCAGTGGGCCCAAGCCAAGACATTACCTCAAAACTCAGGTGTCTCCTTGGTAAGGCCCGAATAAAATATCAAATGCCCATAGTTTAATTGGATTGCGAAGAACTCACATTTTCAAATATTTATGGGACCATGAGAAAGATGAAGGAAGTTTAGAAATCCTGCTATCTCTAAATCGGTACTGTTCTTAAGCACGCACAGGCTACATAAAAATGCCCCCAAGATGCATAAAATTAGCCCTCAGTCTACTTTCAGACTGCACTGTATAGTAGAGAGCCCTCTCCCCTTGCAAAAGTAGATCCACATCTCCCACAAGAAGGAGAACACAGATTTACCAACAGACACCTGGCACATCCCACCATTACTGATGTGGGTACAGTAGTTTGTGGTTGTGTTCCTGGACTTAGTAATCCGGAATAATGAGTTAAAATCCTACTATGGCAGTTTTAGAATTTGAATTGAGTTTTTTAAAAATCTGGAAATAAAGAAAGCTGGTATCAGTAAAAATAGCCATGAAGCTGTCGTTTTGTCGTGAAAAACCCAACTGATCTTTTAGGGAAAGAAACCTGCTGTCCTTACCCAGTCTGTGACTCCAGTCCCACACTCCCAGTGGTTGCCTCGTAACTGCCCTCTGAAATGGCCTCACAAGCCGCTCATTTTAGGGATGGGCAATAAATGCTAACCTTGCCACGGATTTTAAACAATTTTTTAAAAAACATGCACGCTGTTTATCCACATGCCCCAACGAAAGAAAGTAGTTTTGCCAAAACTATTTGACTTGTTTGTAAGCTCACAAGTAGGAACATCATATCACAAATCAATATTGTCTTCCAAGAACACTGTTTGTTTTCATCACCATTATCTGCAGAGATGACCGATAGAAGGGAAAGTTGGGAGAGACAAGTGTTTCAAATAAGTCTTACTCAAATCGCAATGCGAGCTTTGGTTCAATCACCCAGGTTGCCCAGTTTTCTCTTCCGTGTACATAAATAATTTCACTACTATCGCACTAAACTGTGCTCCACTCGTGACTATAGAGTGCAAACTTCAAAGATCACAGTGTAGATCTCTGCAAAACAAAAGCAAATCTCACAACTGGAACCTGTTAAAAAGCTTCAACAATTAACAGAAGATGACAAATGTAAAAAAAACACACCTGAAGTTAGAAAGATCTGGTATGGCTGCTCCGGCTTTGCTAACCAAGACTTCTAAATGTGGGTTGTTTTTGGAAACAATCGATTAATCTGGCCTCACTTTTGCACTGTGATGTCTTATCCTTCTTGCACTGAATACCTTGAAGCAACTTCTAACATCTGCATTCTCCCCCTCCCCCAGTGAAAAATAAATACATCCGATAAGGAGCTCCAGCCCATTTCCAACCCCTAAAAGCACTTCTAAGACAAATCATTAAACACTACACCGAGTCCCACACCGATACCCGACCCCTGGGCTATGGCCTGCCTAATGTAGGAGAAATTCCAGCTCCAAGAGGCAAACAGTTTCTGTTACACAGCAGCATCTCTTGGGACAAGCGGGTGGGGGGGCAGTGGGGGAGGAGGAACACACAAGCACAAGACCTATTTTCTAGCCACTTCATATGACAAAAGAAGCTTTCAACAAATTACATCCATCTTCTGCCGTTTTAACACTTTCATTTCTAGACAACTGAAAAGCAAAACAGACACAAAAACAGCAAGATTCAAATGTGTTATTTTTATGTCAGTGTTGCCCGATGCATTAGACACATATGGCTAATTGGGAATCCAGATGTGGCGAATTGCATTTCTGATGAGTAAATTAAAATATGAGTAACAGACACTCATTGGGCATGTGATCTCAATACTCATATTTGCATGTTTGCGTGTGTGGCGTTTGCAGGTGTACTTTAACCTTTTTGTGTATCTGTTGGTAAAATGGTGAGACATAAAGCAGAATGTAAGAGTGTTTTTTGAACTGTGAGAGTGCTTTACTTCCTTGGTTACTGGACGGTGCTAGATGTGTGTTAATTAAATATACACGTGTGAAGTATATTTACCTATATTGTGTGAGTGAATGTACAGCGTTTTCCAACAAAACGAATCCACGTGGCTAGAAAGTCGCCGGCTCGCCAGCGATTTTTATTGGACAACACTGGGTTAAGTGAAAGTGTCAGCCAAAACTGTACAGTTCAATAGTATCAGATGAGTTAATTGCTTAAGTCCATAAACTATTTAGGAAACGGGTTGATGCAATGTTTTCTCAAAACTGGAATGCAAGTCCATTCCTAGTTACTCGGATCTGCAAGAGATTTTCCAACCACCACTATGGGTGGGATGCTCTTAGATGTATACCTCCAAGCTGCAGATGGACTTTCATTTGGGTAGTTGTAATTCATTGGTCTTTTGGGAAACGATATCCATGCAGATTATACACACTGCTCGCAGCAGACGGAGCTCGGCTGCAGTTCATCACTCACCCTCTTCCCACCCATCAGGTTAAGAGTCCGATTTAAAATCTAGAGCAGAAACTCAATCTCAAAGCAGCCGTACAAATGTTGTGGTGGAGGTGGTCGGAAGTAGAAAAAACATTTGGGCAACTCCACTAATGCACTGCATAAATACCAACTGCAGAACCCAGATTACAAACAGAAAGCCAACAGGGAATTCAGAAGAAACTTCTTTACCCAGAGAGTGGACCTCGCTGCCACAAGGAGTAGTTAAGGCGAATAGTATAGATGCATTTAAGGGGAAACTAGATAAACATAGGAGGGAGAAAGGAATAGAAGGATATGTTGAAAGGTTAGATGAAGTAGGGTGGGAGGCGGCTCGTGTGGAGCATAAACACCAGCATGGACCAGTTGGACCGAATGGTCTGTTTTGTGCTGTAAATACTATGTAATATTATGTAAAAGAAGGTAAAACATCCAGAACAAGCTGCATTGTAAAACAACAAATACATCAGCTTTAGCTGTTAGCTACTGCACCAAGATAAGCCAGAGTGTGAAGTACATTAGTTGAAGCCTTTCTCCAGTTACTCGCTGCCATTTCAATTTTTGCCACGGTTTAAGATTTCTAACAGCCACGGGCTGCATCTTTTCAAAACTCAAGATTAAATGACACTTTTGGAAACGCCAAAAGTCAAAATCTGAGATTTGCCATTTATTTTAAAAGTAAGTCACACATTAAAAACTTACAACCGCCTTTCAAATCCAGCTTCTTTAGCGAGCTGACGGATATTATAAGCAAAGCAAGCTTCCCAATTGGGAATACTTAGAGCTCTTTTTCTGAAATGTTTTACTGACTCTAATCCTTCTAAATAGCAATTTGATTTTCTCAGCAAGGATCAATAATTCTCCCGCGAGAGTTAGTTTACTTTTTTTTAAAGCAAACCTCCACCATGCCAGCGATGTCAATGACAACCTTTCAACCTTAATCCTGGCTCCATGATTGAAAGCACTTTGGTTCAAAGACAGATGTAAACAAAAGACTCAAAAAAAAAGAGAATTACAGGCCGGCGAATTGAAAGTGCCAGCGTAGAAGGGAACAGATTTTAAAGGGGCCATGGTCAGCTGGAGAATCTCTTACAAGGCAGCTTGCCAGATTGTAAACACAGAGACGTGTATTATGACAATAGGATGAATCACTAGCATGCCCCAGACATTTACAAAAATACACTGCAGACGGTTGTGGCATTCTGACATTTCCACATTAGAGTTTAAGTCGAGCCTAATGCCCACCATCCTGAGGGCTTGGCTGGACTCCAATAGGTCAGCAACATTCTTTCACCTAGAACTTCTTACTTTAGTATTACGGTGAAGGAAAACACGTTGCAGAGCCCGAGTATTGAGGAGAGTTGTCAAATTAGTTGTAATTGCACAGCCTTTTGAAGCTACATAAATCATGACAAAGATCATCCTCCACTTAGAAAATTAAATGTATCTGTAGTCCCCAGAATTGCTAACTGTCAGGTGTTTTGATTTTATATGGAATTGCAAGTCAGAACCACAGAGACCTTTCCGCTAAGCCAACCCTTCTCGCTAAGTCCATCAGTCCAGGTGGCCCTTCAGGCCCTTCTACTGTAACCTGGCTTTATATATGTCACCACACCACCTTTTCTCCCCTCGGTGGGAGGAGATGGCTTGCAATTCGAAAAGCCTGCATCAGGCACATTAGCTAGATTTCTGCAAACGTGCGGAACAGCAGCAAGTGGACAGAAGGACTACAGCATTATTACAGCTATAATCACCCAACTGAATGTACCTTTCCAAAAACTAAACCACCAGAAATGAAAAGTGAAGGACATGTGGTCATTCCATGGCTGTCACAAAGAAAATAGGAACATTTCATCAGGGTGGTCTTACAAATCTGCAGCACTTCTCAAATGACGGCTGGGCCCAGACTAGATGTTACAGCATCTTCATGCATCAAACGCTTGAGCAACCTCTTGGTTTGAGCAGTAAACATGAACTCGTACAAAGTCTACTTTTATGTAAATTGATGAAAAGAAAACTGGAGAGTTGAGCAGAACCAAAAAGCCAGACTAACTCACTGTAACCTCTGAGCAAGAAGACACTAGAATCTTGCCACATTGGATTCTGGAGTATAGTGTCTACCACAGTCCTCAACAGGTTAACTTTTGAACTGCTACAGTAATGAATTGGCCTTCATGAATGGAGGCTGGAAGAGGGGACAAACCAGGTTTAGTTACAGCCAGCAGAGTGATTCGAGAAGTAAAGATCCAATGCAATGTACCAGAGTGGTAGGATTTTGACTTGCAATCGCAAGTCGCCCATACAGCAAGTTACCAATCTCAGCTATGCAATCGAAGGAAGTAGCTCAGCAGTCCCGATGTAGTTCAGCCCCTTTCTACCCCCTGCCCAATGGGAGAAGGAATCCCTGCAGCCTATTCATGGATGTCCCCTTGCAGTCAGTCACAGAGCACCTCCCTGGGCAGCCAGGATTAATTCAATTGACAACAACTCAGGTGGCAGCTGGGAGCCTTCAAAAGGACATTACGCAGCCTCATGGAGAGAGACTGAGAGAGAGGCTGGACATTGCTAAATCACATTCTATCCTACTGTAGCTGGATTGTTGAGGTGGGAAAAATCAGAAGACTATTTCCCAACTTCAAGGCAATTGGAAATATTTGCCCATCCTGTAGAGCTGGCTTAACGAAACGTATAGTTAGCTTTAGGTTTTAAAACTGTTTTAAAACCTAGAGTTTTTTGGTCCTAGATGCCTGGAGGACAATCATTAAAGGCCTACAAAAAAATTTGCCATTGTTTTTCTTTCCACATCTCTGCTTCTCACGGTCCTAGAGAGCAACGGTTATATAGAATTTATGCAATGTGCCTTGAACCCTTTCCCACCAACCACCACCCAAAAAAAATGGATTGAAAACCACTTTGGAAGCGGTTTTCAAATAAATTCCAACAGGCAAAAGGTAAATGTACTGAGGCAGAGGCAGCATCCTCCAATAGGGGTCTGGTAGCACAGTGGTTATGTTAATGGACTAGTAATCCAGAGGCCTGGACTAATAATCCAGTTGCACCAAATCGCTATGACAAAGTCAGCACTGTGGCAGCACAAGGACTGTGGCGGTTCTAGAAGGTGGCTCACCACCATGTTTGCAAGGGCAATTAGAGGTGGGCAATAAATGCTGGCTTTGCCAGTGATGCCAATGAATAAAAAAACTGAATAAAATTGCAGCTGTTTTAGATGCCATAAGTAATTCAGTTGGTGCTATCTACAGGGAGGCAATGGATACTGAGCAGAGTTCACAAGTAACATAGCTTTTTTCCGTAAAAGAACCTAGTTCTCAGCAGTGTCCCAGGTGCTGTATAGCATAGGAAGCAACAAAAGCATATTTTGAAGTAACTATGTAATCCATGAAAGATGTTATAGATTTGCCAATGCCCAGCAAAGTCATCTTCATTGCTCCTTAAACCTGGCTCCCATCACAGAATTATGAGTCGGGGCTGAGCTCAGTGCCACAAGCACCAGCACAGAACAGTTGAGCCGAATGGCCTGTTCTGTGCTGTAAGTTCTCAGTACACATACACTATACTGACCACGGTACATGGAATGTAAAAAAAAACTGGAATATCACAACGGATGGTGTTATACTCCGCAACATTTCAACCTGGAACAGAGGACCTACATTTAGCATCTAAGAGGCAAACATCCTGTGCACAGATTTTTTGCTTGTGGCTATCTGAGTGAAAGGTTTAGATTTACACATTCAATGGGAGGGGGAGGGGAAGAAGAATGGAGAACAGCTTCACTTTGCTGGTTGGCATACATGTTGATGCAAGGAGCTTTAAGCCTGTACACAATCCAGTTGGTTCTGCTTCAATCCAGTTTTAACTTGTGTTTTCTTCCTGCAGTTGATGGACTGCTTTAGCAGATTAAATTTGCTGGAATTTCCTAACTTGAGAAATGCAAAAACCTAAAGTTTTTATAAGGATTTGTGAGGTATTGTAAGAACATGCCAACAAGGCAGCCAATACCAATTAATTCAACATTCAAATTTCATTTGTGAATTTTCAAAAGTTAAAAATTTGGCACATTTAAGAGAAAAAAAATCAATGGATTTCTGCTAGCTATTCAAGAGTTATCTCTTTTTAACAACAAGCTCCCATTGTCAACTGTGCCCATGTAAGATCAAGCTTCCCACCAGGAAAAAAATAAGATGTCAAACGCTCAAACACATCCAAATGGCTCGATTCCCATTGTCACAGGGAGCAATTCTCTGTCCACCCGCTCAGTTGGAGAGAAAATGCACATCAACGATTTAAAATTTAGTATTTAATTAATCACAGACCCTTCAATTTAATTTGACATAAAGTTGCAGGTCTTTTAAAACAGGCTGCTCACGGTTACTCACTAAATGAAGTATCACGTCCACAGCTTTCGGTATCATCTACCTTCCTTTACTGAGAGCACTCCACAACTTGATAGCTTGCACTTTTTAAAAAGCAGCTTGTCCAGACACAATGGTAGACTTTTCTGTACTAAAGCACAGCTGAAACACTCTCAATCACATCAGAGTATAAAACTCAAAAGAACACATTCATTTCCTACTTTACAACAGTGACTACACTGCAGAAGTACTTCATTGGCTGTAACGCACTTGAGGACGTCCTGAGATCATGAAAGGTGCTATATAAATGCAAGTCTTTCCTTCTATTACATAGACAAGTCTCAATTCCATCTGAATAGAGGAGCTCACTGCAATAGCTTTGCAAAAAAGACGGATTTAATTTAAAAAGTGTTTTCTCAAACTCGCTGTCCTTTTAATAAAAAGCTGTAACTTTCAGCTTGCCGTTATACATGAACTTCCTTCACAGCTGCAATAGCATGATCAAAGGGCTCACTTCAGGTACCTGGTCTGTGCAGTGGTCTAAGTCAGTGTAGGATTGGGGCAGAAGTGGTCTACGTGTCCATGGGAATGAAGATGGGATAAGAGAAGGCTCCCACTTCTGATCACTACCCAGTGACAGTGCTGAAACGTGCAAGTGTGGATGGGATTGGGCTCCATTGTGTATAATCTATGACCTCACAAGATGCTTAGCCACTGGCAGCAGTAGAGCCTAACCCCAGCAGGGGGAACTGATTTCTGGGAGGGGAGGAGACAATAAGCAACATTTTCATCAGCTTATTACATCCCAAAGTGGTACACGTACATTTGATTTTTTTATTTGTAAAGTGTAGTCACGGCTTTTACATAGGCAACTGCAGCAGTCAAACTGCACACAGCAAAGTCCTAAAAACAGCAATGAGTGGCCAGTTACTGATGGTATTCGTTGAGGTACGAATGCTTTTCATCAAATAGTGCTATGGGACGGTTAAAATGGTGCTAGTCAGTGGCTGTCATCAAAGAACACCCCCACTCCTCAAATTCTAAACTGGCAACTTCTCACTCGTCCAGTGGAGTAAAACCCTTGACCGAGTCCATGTTTTTGCCTAATTTGGATTCAAGAGCCAGGTATAAAGGAGCATCTGAAGTACATTCCCATAATAGCCCAAATTCCTATCCAGTTCCAGTGACTACAGAGGTCCAACATTAAAAGACACACCCCATGTCTTCTCTACGTCTTGACCATGCTCTTCTTAGATATGTCTTTGCCCCCTCTCCCTCCCAGGTCCATGCCATCTCCCGCACCTGGTCACCATTTACTTGCTGGAGTCGTCCCAGCTCAGGACATTCTCCTCTACTCCTACTGATCTCCTCTATTCCCTCTGCTCTATTTATGTCCATCCCCCTCCGGTGTATCTTCTCTCCATTTATCTTACCTCCCTCCCCTATCCATTTGTTTCCCTTCTATCCCCTTCCCTCTATTTCCTCTCACTCCCTCGGTGCCTGCTCCATGTATCTCCCTCTATCTCGCCGTTGGTTGGAATGATTTACTGGATCGGGCTGCCCTCTGTGGAGGGTTTGGGGCGGCGGTGGTGAGAGGAGAGGAGCGGGGCTGAACTGACCGAGCTGAGAGAGATCGGGTGGCATCAGCCCAGTGTGACAACCTTGGAGCTGACCGCTCTCCCGACCTATAGACTTTAACACAATCCCCGGGACCGCACCTCAGCAAAGTTTCTGCCGAAGTTTGAGGTCCGCGGGCCGGAACACCAATTCAACCCGCGGGCTCCTATAGCTCAATGCAGCGATTACTTGGCAATCTCGGAGCAAAGAATCCAACAATGTGCAGAGAACTTGATCGAGCTGCCCGGTGGAAGGGTTTGGGCATGGTGGGGAGAGGAGCGGGGCCGGGTCCTGCTGAACTAACCGGGCTGGGACTGATCGGCTGCGTACTCCCACCCCAACCGAATCGGACCCACAGGCACACCGCAGTCCACCTTCTCCCATCTGATGACCCCTCCCTAGACCCGCCCATCCAATGTCTTCCCCAAACTCCCCCACATCTAATGTGTCCCCCAACCAGACCTTCCCATCAAATGTCCCCCAGACCTTCTCATCTTCTGTTCCCCAGACCTTCTCGTCTTCCGACCCCCTCCAGACCTTCTCATCCAATGTCCCCCAGACCTTCTCGTCTTCTGTCCCCCTCCAAACTTTCTCATCCAATGTCTCCCAGACCTTCTCATCCAATGTCCCCCAGACCTTCTCGTCTTCTGTCCCCCTCCAAACCTTCCGCCAGACCTTCTCGTCTTCTGTCCCCCTCCAAACTTTCTCATCCAATGTCCCCCAGACCTTCTCGTCCAATGTCCTCCAGACCTTCTCATCTAATGTCACCCAGACATTCCCAATTAATGCCGCAACACCCTCTGATCTTATGTCCCCTCAACCCGCTCATTTCTCTCCCCAAGACCTCCGCATCCAGTGCCCTTTACCTCAAACCGTACCATCCAATGTCCCAACACCTTCACTTCCTAATTCCACGCCTCCACTCACCAATGCAACACCAACAGCTTCGTCCAATGACCCCGAAAATCCATTCCCCCAGCACTGTCTCATCCAGTGCCGCCCAGGCTCCGCTCACCCCTGTACCATCCGCAGTGCCTACATCTCCCTGCCCTGGTGTACCGTCCTCACCCCAGTCCACACTACTTCACCAACTTCTTGCAGCAGTCAACTGAGATAAACTCTCTGAAGAGACTCCGGAGATCGATCATACCCTCTTGCAAAGACCAAAACTAAAGCACAAGTCACTTTTCCCCACATTTGTCCACTTGCTAATTCAGCGGACGCCAAATTTCCACCCCAGCCGGGAGATTCCCTTGGGAAGACTGGAAGAGATGCATTCCCATCAGCGACCCTCTCTGTGAGTCTTGCCCCTCCGTCCCCCAATTTTCCCAGGGCAGGTTCCCATTCAAATTCCCAATCCCAGGTCGGTTCCTGGTCCCATTTTCCAACTCCAGTCACAAACAGATCGCTGCTCACATTGAGAATCTGGAGGCTTTTGAAGGGCTCTTGCCCATGTCGACTCGCTAATCCCCTGCGCCCCACACAATGTAAGCCATGCAATCTCCCCCCTCTCAGCGCTCACATTCAGTATTTGGTTTAAAAGCTGCAGATCCAGCAGGAACTCGCTTTCTTTTCAAATATGAAGCCACCCACCCGATCGCTGACTTACTTGTAGGGTTTGTGGTGTGTTGCCTCAGCTCAGGGTCTCGGCGCGACTCGCTCTCTCTCTCTCTTTGCTTCTTCGGTGTCTCTAAGTCTTTTGAAACTAGTTTGAGCTGGAAAAACATTTAAATTACCCCGACAGCGACGTCACGCTCACGTGACAGAAACTTACCTTTCAAAACAAGGGTTGAAAAGTGTTAACTTTAGCAAAGGCTTTGAGAGTTGCTCAACGCAGGGTGCAGCCTTTCATTCATTTGATATTCTGACCATTGCATCGATCGTCATTGCGTCTGACCTGACCCCGCTTCCCTTTTTTTTCTCTTGTTCGAAGATTTGAATAAACAGAAGGTTAAGAGCTTGTACTTTTAAGAGCAATGCAGTCATCATAAGTGTGGGGGGGGGGGGGGGGGGAAATCTCCTAACACATACTTGGTCATCAGTTGGTGGACTGATACTGAAGTGCCCTGGAATAATAAGGCATACACTAGTGGATAACAGTCTTGACTCAGTTGGTAGCATTCTCCCCTATGCATCAGAAGGTTGCAGGTTCAAACCCACGAGACTTGAGCATATAATCTAGGCTGACTCTCTATTGCAGCACTGAGGGAGTGCTGCACAGTCGGAGGTACAGTTTTTCGGATGAGATGTTAAACCGAGGCCCATCTGCCCATCCTCTCAGGTGGATGTAAAATAAAGACTTGCCTTTTTATAGTGCCCTTTCATGACCACTGGAATTCTGAAAGTGCTTTACAGCCAATGAAGTACTTTTGGAGTGTAGTCACTGTTGTAATGTGGGAAACACGGCAGCCAACTCGCACACAGCAAACTCCTGGAAACAGGAATGTGATAATGACCAGATAATCTGCTTTTGGTATGGTGACCTGGCCAATATTTATCCCTCAGCCAACATTACTAAATCAGATTATCTGTTCATGTATCTCATTGCTGCCACGGTTCCTACATTACAACAGTGACTGCACTTCAGAAAAGTACTTCATTGGCTGTAAAGTGCTTTGGGACATTGTGAAAGACATTCTGAAAGGTTCTTTCCTTTCCCTCCAGGGAGATGGAGAAAATTGGATGGCGTAAGTACTGCATCTTCATACCCCACACTGATCTCCAAGCTGTACTGGTGGAACACAGGGTGCTTGTACTCTCTCTCAGCTGGGGATAGTGAATGTATGGCATGGAGAGGCCTAAGAATGGTCAAAATGGGAAAATATGTTTCTTTTTCATTTTTTAAAAAGTTTTTCCAACAACAAAATATGGTGGAGAAAGAAGAAAAAATTGGCGAGGTGTTTACCCGGATTACTATTCCACATGTCATTGCTCTCTGCGAATGGCACTCTGTGAATGGTTGCTGGAAGCTGCACCCCAGTGTCCTGGGGTGACATCGATCCAATTGTATTTCCTTCCCTAAGAGTAAGCTCCTGACCCCCAATTGCCACCTCCCTGAGTTGACACAGTTGGGAACAGAAACTCAAGTGTATATTTAATAATGGTGTGGATGGCTAGCTGTAATCTTTAGGGAAGCTGAAAGGAAGCATAGGGGTTTCCATTTGGACTTCTGCCTGCTGGGTGATTTCACTCATACTTTAATCCTTAAATTCACAGCAATTGAAACCAGGCCCTTTGCACCTTGGCTCATGGTTTCTTTCAGTATTGTTCGACTCTAATTGTATCTCTGACAATGGTATTCGCTGACTTTGTGCACTCATTCCTTCCAGGTGAGAGGCTAGAGTAGCCCAGTTGATTTCTATAGTTCCTGTCAGCACTGCAGAGTAATCCATCTATCTGGCGGTTTAGACCAAAATCCGATATCATTAACGTGGTACTGAGGAATCATTTACATGAAAGTGACTATTCCTATGATAAAAAGAAAAGAAAGACTTGCATTTATATAGCGCCTTTCACAATCTTAGGACATCCCAAAGTGCTTTACAGCCAATGAAGTGCTGTTTTTTGAAGTGTAATCACTGTTATAATGTAGAAAATGGGGCAGCAAACGTGCAAAGCAAGGTCTCACAAACAGCAATGGGACTTGAACCTACAACCTTCTAACTCACAGTCAAGAGCCACAGCTGGCACTTAACAGGAGAACTTGAAATGAACGTGTATGACAATTCCGGTGGCTCAGTTGGTCAATACCCAGCCATATATACTGGAAATTCTTACATTTGATCTGTGGTCTGTATTTAGTTGGTTCATCTTATCCAAAGTAGCACAAGGTGCCATTGTTCCTCTATTCACAGACTCTTATTAGAAGGTACATGTGTGGATGTCAAGTTACAAAGGATCAGGCTTGGCCTTTTGCCACCTTGGATAAGGTCAGCTAACTCAACACCAATTGTCAAACCTGAGATTTCTCAGTGCGTGTGGCTCAGTTCAAAAATGGATAATGTATTTGAAAGTTACAAGATCATCTGTAAGAATGAACTACCAGGCAACTGTATCAGTCAAATAAGATTCATGAATGGCAGCCTCCATAATGGATGCTGAAACTCAACTGGAAAAGGAGAACCTAGGGCAGGAATAAGAACATATGAATTAAGAGCAGGAGTAGGCCATTCGGCCCCTCGAACCTGCTCCACCATTCAATAAGATCATTGCTAATCTTCTACCTCAACTCCACTTTCCTGCCCTGTCCCCACTCACTAAGCCTGTCTATATTCCCTTGAAGCCTCTTTGCATCCTCCTCACCACTTACATTCCCACCTAGCTTTGTATCATCAGCAAACTTGGATATATTACATTTGGTCCCCTCATCCAAATCATTGATATAAATTGTGAATAGCTGGGGCTCAAGCACTGATCCTTGCGGCCTGCCAATCTGAAAATGATCCATTTATTCCTACTCTCAGTTTTCTGTCCATTAAGCAATCTTCAATCCATGCTAGTATATTACCCTCAATCCCATGAGCCCTAATTTTGTTTAATAACCTCTTTTGTAGCACCTTATCGAATGCCTTCTGAAAATCCAAATACACCACATCCACTGGTTCCTCCTTATCTGTTCTGCTAGTTACAACCTCATAAAATAGATACGTCAAACATGATTTCCCTTTCATAAATCTGTGTTGACTCTGCCCTATTATTATTTTCTAAGTGCCCTGTTACCAAGTCCTTAATATTAGATTCTAGCATTTTTCTTACGACTGATGTCAGGCTAACTGGTCTGTAGTTCTCTGTTTTCTCCCCCCTTTCTTAAATAGCAGGGTTACATTAGCTATCTTCCAATCTGCGGGAATCGTTCTAGAATCTATGGAATTTTGGAAGATGACAACCAATGCATCTACTATCTCTATAGCTACCTCTTTCAAAACCCTAGAATGTAGGCCATCAGGTCCAGGGGATTTATTGGCTTTCAGTCCCATTAATTTCTCCAGTACTATTTTTTTACTAATACTAATTTCTTTCAGTTCCTAATTATTATAGACCATTGGTTCTCTACTATTTCCAGGAGTTTTTTTGCATCTTCTTCCGTGAAGACAGACACAATGTATTTATTTAACTTCTCTGCCATTTCCTTATTCCCCATTATAATTGTTCCTGCCTCAGCCTGTAAGGGACCCACATTTACTTTTGCTAATCTTTTCCTTTTACATACTAATAGATGCTTTTACAGTCTGTTTTTATGTCTCTCCTTCTTTACTCTCATATTCTATTTTCCCTTCCTTTATCAATGTCTTGGTCCTCCTTTGCTGAATTCTAAAATCCTCCCCATCCTCAGGTTTATTACTCTTTTTGACAACATTATAAACCTCTTCCTTTGATCTAATACTATTTTTAACTTCTCTTGTTAGCCACGGTTGGACCACTATGCCTGTGGGGCTTTTGTACCTTAAAGTAATGTATGTTTGTTCTAAATTATGTATTCATTCTTTAAATGCTAGCCGTTACTTGTCTCCCATCGTACCTTTTAATGTCGTTTCCCAACCTACCTTAGCCAATTCGCCCTCATACCTATGTAGTTTACTTTGTTTAGATTTAAGTTTTGGTTTTAACTAACTCACTTTCAAACTCAACATAAAATTCCATCATATTATGGTCACTCTTCCCTAAAGGCCCCATTACTGCAAGGTTATTAATTAACCCTTTCTCATTGCACAATACTAGATCTAAAATAGCCTGTTTTCTAGTTGGTTCCTCAACATACGGATCTAGAAAGCCATCTTGTATACATTCCATGAATTTCTCCTCGACACTATTACTGCATATTTGGTTTGTCCAGTCTATATGTAGATTAAAGTCCCCCATGATTACTGTATTACCCTTGTTACATGCACCTCTAATTTCTGATTTTTACTGTGCCTTACATTACCACTACTGTTTGGGGGCCGATAAACAACTCCCACCAATGTCTTCTGTCCCTTGCTGTTTCTTAGCTCCACCCAATCTGACTCTACTTCTTGATTTTCCGAGCTAAGATTCCGCTTCCCCCACCCCCCCTTTCATTAGTTTAAAGCCCTGACTACTGCCCTAGTTATTTGATTTGCTGGGACACTAGTTCCAGCGCAGTTTAAGTGGTGCCCATCCCAACGGAACAGCTCCCTCATTCCCCAGTACTGGTGCCAGTGGCCCATGAAGCAAAACCCCTGCCTCCCACACACCACTCTTTGAGTCATGCACTTAACTTTCTAATCTGCTTGTCCCTATACCAATTGGCGCGTGACTCAGGTAACAATCCATAGATTATTACCTTTGAGGTTCTGTTTTTTCAATTGGACCCTACGCCTCAAACTCTTTCAGCAGGACATCATTCTTAGTTCTACCTATGTTGTTGGTTCCTACGTGGACCATGACAATTGGATCCTCCCCTTCCCATTCCAAGATCTTCTCCAGCCACAAGGAGATGTCTTTAACCCTGGCACCGGGCAGGCAACACAACCTTCGGAACTCTCGGTTGCGGCTGCAGAGAACAGTATCCACCCCTCTGACTAAACTGTCACCTACCACAACTTCATTCCCTTTCACTCCTCCCATTTTAATGGCCTCCTGCACCATCATTATCATCATCATCATAGGCAGTCTCTCGGAATCGAGGAAGACTTGCTTCCACTCTTAAAATGAGTTCCTAGGCATGGTCCGCCTGCTCATCAATCCTGCAGGCTTTTCTCTCATCCACACATGCAGCAAAAACCTCATACTGTTGGACAAGAGAAAAGGCCGAGGCACTACACCTGGGGTCTCCTTATTTGCCTGAGTTGCAGTTACAGCCTCAAGTCCCTGACCACTAACCAGACCTGTACCACTATCTAACCTAAGGGATGCGACTTGCTCCTGGATGAAAGTATCCAGGTAACTCTCCCCCTCCCTGATGCAACACAATGTCTGAAGCTCGTACTCCAGCTCAACAACTCTAAACCGAAGTTCCTCGAGTTGCAGACACTCACATGCTGCAGTTACGACACACCACCTGCCCTGACATCTCTAACATTGTTTTATTTATTAATTAACGACATTCTAAGAGAAGAAATTCCTCCCCATCTCTGTCTTAAATGGGTGACCCCTTATTCTGAAATGATGCCGCCCAGTTCGAGATTCCCCCACGAGGGGAAACCTCTCTGCATCTACCCTGTCAATCCCCCTCAGAATCATACATGTTTCAATAAGATCACCTCTCATTCTTCTAAACTTCAACGAGTATAGGCCCAACCTGCTCAAACTTTCCTCATAAGACAATGCCTTCATTCCAGAAATCAACGTAGTGAACCTCCTCTGAACTGCCTCCAATGCAAGTATATCCCTCCTTAAATAAAGAGACCAAAACTATATGCAGTACTCTAGCAAGACTTCCCTGCTTTATATTCCATCCCCTATAAGGGCTTTATATTCCACCCCCTATAAAAGCAATAAAGGCCAAGATTCCATTTGCCTTCCTAATTACTTACTGTACCTGCATGCCAACCTTTTTGTGTTTCATGTACGAAGACACCCAGCATTCTGTAATCTACCTCAATTTAAATAATATTTTTCTTTTCTATTCTTCCTACCAAAGTGGATAACCTCACATTATACTTCATCTGCCAAATGTTTGTCCACTCACTTAACCTGTCGATATGGCAGGAGGCAACAGAGCAGAGTTGCACTGGGGTAAGTGTAAACCACAAGGAGATAGGAAGGGACAATATGTATGAATATAAAGGGGCTGCAGGAGGGGTCAAAACTAAAAATCATTGTTTAAAAACTAGTATTAAAACACTCTACCAAAACGCAGGCAGCATTCGAAATAAAGTAAATGAGTTGACGGCACAAATCATTACAAATGGGTATGATTTGGTGACCATTACAGAAACGTGGTTGCAGGGTGGCCAAGACTGGGAATTAAACATACAGGGGTATCTGACAATTCGGAAAGATAGACAAGAAGGGAAAGGAGGTGGGGTAGCTCTGTTAATAAAGGATGATATCAGGGCAGTTGTGAGAGATGATATTTACTCTAATGAACAAAACGTTGAATCATTGTGGGTGGAGATTAGAGATAAAGTCACTGGTGGGCGTAGTTTATAGGCCCCCAAATAATAACTTCATGGTGGGGCGGGCAATAATCAAGGGAATAACGGAGGCATGTGAAAAAGGAACAGCAGTAATCATGGGGGATTTTAACCTGCATATCGATTGGTCAAATCAAATCGCACGGGGTAGCCTTGAGGATGAATTCATAGAATGTATACGGGATTGTTTCTTAGAACAGTATGTTACAGAACCTACAAGGGAGCAAGCTATCTTCGATCTGGTCCTGTGTAATGAGACAGGAATAATAAAAAATCTCCTAGTAACAGGTCCTCTTGGAATCAGTGATCACAGTATGGTTGAATTTGTAATACAGAGTGAGGGTGAGGAAGTAGTGTCTCAAACGAGTGTACTATGCTTAAACAAAGGGGACTACAGTGGGATGAGGGCAGAGTTAGCTAAAGTAGACTGGGAACACAGACTAAACGGTGGCACAATTGAGGAACAGCGGAGGACTTTTAAGGAGCTCTTTCATAGTGCTCAACAAAAATATATTCCAGTGAAAAAGAAGGGCGGTAAGAGAAGGGATAACCAGCCGTGGATAACCAAGGAAATAAAGGAGAGTATCAAATTAAAAACCAATGCGTATAAGGTGGCCAAGGTTAGTGGGAAACTAGAGGATTGGGAAAATTTTAAACGACAGCAAAGAATGACTAAGAAAGCAATAAAGAAAGGAAAGATAGATTACGAAGGTAAACTTGTGTAAAACATAAAAACAGATAGTAAAAGCTTTTACCGATATATGAAACGGAAAAAAGTGACCAAAAAAAATGTTGGTCCCTTAGAAGATGAGAAGGGGGATTTAATAATGGGAACTGTGGAAATGGCTGAGACCTTAAACAATTATTTTGCTTCGGTCTTCACAGTGGAAGACACAAAAACCATGCCAAAAATTGCTGGTCACGGTACTGTGGGAAGGGAGGACCTTGAGACAATCATTAACACTCGGGGGGTAGTGCTCGACAAGCTAATAGGACTCAAGGTAGAAAAGTCCCCTGGTCTTGATGAAATGCATCCCAGGGTATTAAAAGAGATGGCGGAAGTTATAGCAGATGCATTTGTTATAATCTACCAAAATTTTCTGGACTCTGGGGAGGTACCAGCGGATTGGAAAGCAGCTAATGTAACATCTCTGTTTCAAAAAGGGGGCAGACAAAAGGCAGGTAACTGTAGGCCAGTTAGTTTAACATCTGTAGTGGGGAAAATGCTTGAAGCTATCATTACGGAAGAAATAGCGGGACTACTACATAGGAATAGTGCAATCAAGCAGACGCAACATGGATTCATGAAGGGGAAATCATGTTTAACTAATTTACTGGAATTCTTTGAGGATATAACGAGCATGGTGGATAGAGGTGTACCAATGGATGTGGTGTATTTAGATTTCCAAAAGGCATTCGATAAGGTGCCACACAAAAGGTTACTGCAGAAGATAAAGGTATGAGGAGTCAGAGGAAATGTATTAGCATGGATCGAGAATTGGCTGGCTAACAGAAAGCAGAGAGTCGGGATAAATGGGTCCTTTTCGGGTTGGAAATCGGTGGTTAGTGGTGTGCCACAGGGATCGGTGCTGGGACCACAACTGTTTACAATATACATAGATGACCTGGAAGAGGGGACAGAGTGTAGTGTAACAAAATTTGCAGATGACACAAAGATTAGTGGGAAAGCAGGTTGTGCAGAGGACACAGAGAAGCTGCAAAGAGATTTGGATAGGTTAAGCGAATGGGCTAAGGTTAGGCAGATGGAATACAATGTCGGAAAATGTGAGGTCATCCACCTTGGAAAATAAAACAGTAAAAGGGAATATTATTTGAATGAGGAGAAATTACAATATGCTGCGGTGCAGAGGGACCTGGGGGTCCTTGTGCATGAATCCCAAAAAGTTAGTTTGCAGGTGCAGCAGGTAATCAGGAAGGCGAATAGAATGTTGGCCTTCATTGCGAGAGGGATGGAGTACAAAAGCAGGGAGGTCCTGCTGCAACTGTACAGGGTATTGGTGAGGCCGCACCTGGAGTACTGCGTGCAGTTTTGGTCACCTCACTTAAGGAAGGATATACTAGTTTTGGAGGGGGTACAGAGACGATTCACTAGGCTGATTCCGGAGATGAGGGGGTTACCTTATGATGATAGATTGAGTAGACTGGGTCTTTACTCGTTGGAGTTCAGAAGGATGAGGGGTGATCTTATCGAAACATTTAAAATAATGAAAGGGATAGGCAAGATAGAAGCAGAGAGGTTGTTTCCACTGGTCGGAGAGACTAGAACTAGGGGGCACAGCCTCAAAATACGGGGGAGCTATTTAAAACCGAGTTGAAAAGGAATTTCTTCTCCCAGAGGGTTGTGAATCTGTGGAATTCTCTGTCCAAGGAAGCAGTTGAGGCTAGCTCATTGAATGTATTCAAGTCACAGAAAGATAGATTTTTAACCAATAAGGAAATTAAGGGTTATGGGGAGCGGGCGGGTAAGTGGAGCTGAGTCCACGGCCAGATCAGCCATGATCTTGTTGAATGGCGGGGCAGGCTCGAGGGGCTAGATGGCCTACTCCTGTTCCTAATTCTTATGTTCTTATGTTCTTATGTACTCCTCGAATTGAGGCACAGAGCCTTCAGGCTTGTCTTTTTAACACACTTTGCCCCTTTAGAATTTTGCTGTAATGTGGCCCTATTTGCTTTTTGCCTTGGGTTTCTCTGCCCTCCACTTTTACTTTTCTTCTTTCTATCTTTTGCTTCTGCCCCCATTCTACTTCCCTCTGTCTCCCTGCAGAGGTTCCCTTCCCCCTGCCATATTAGTTTAACCCCTCCCCAACAGCACGAGCAAACACTCCCCCGAGGACATTGGTTCCGGTCCTGCCCACGCGCAGACCATCTGGTTTGTACTGGTCCCACCTCCCCTAGAACCAGTTCCAATGTCCCAGGAATTTGAAGCCCTCCCTTCTGCCCCACTCCTCAAGCCACGTATTCATCTGAGCTATCCTGCGGTTCCTACTCTGACTAGCACGTGGCACTGGTAGCTCCTAGCTCCCTAAATTCATCTTGTAGGACCTCATCCCGTTTTCACCTATATCGTTGGTACCTATATGCACAACGACAACTGGCTGTTCACCCTCCTTCTTCAAAATGTCCTGCATCCACTCCGAGACATCCTTGGCCCTTGCACCAGGGAGGCAACATACCATCCTGGAGTCGCGGTTGCGGCCGCAGAAATGTCTATCTATTCCCCTTACAATAGAATCCCCTACCACTATAGCTTTCCCACTCTTTTACCTGCCCTCCTGTGCAGCAGAGCCACCCACAGTGCCATGAACTTGGCTGCTGCTGCTCTCCCCTGATGAGTCATCCCCCTCAACAGTACCCAAAGCGGTGTATCTGTTTTGCAGGGGGATGACCGCAGGGGATCCCTGCACTACCTTCCTTCCATTGTTCTTCCTGTTGGTCACCCATCCCCTATCTGGCTGTATACCCTTTACCTGTGGTGTGGCCAGCTCACTAAACATGCTATTTGTCATGTATCTTACATTATTATATATAACTGTATCCTAACATGCTCACATGCTATACCTGTAACCACCAGCATACCTTACCACCAGGGGTGCACTTGCAAGACACAGGTATATAAGGACAGGTCTCAGGCAAGTGCAGCATTCCAGAACTGTGAAATAAAGGTGCAGGTCCAGAGTGACCTTGACTTCACTACATGCCTCGTGTGAATCTGTACTGAGGGGACAGGACTTTACAGTGGCAACGGGTTACGGGATTACAGAATCCACAGAATGGTGAACAACGGATCAGATGAAAAGTACAATGCGGGAGACAATTGGGAGGACTTTATAGAAAGACTCCAGCAAAGCTTTGTAACCAAAGACTGGTTAGGCGATGATAAGGCAGACAAGAGAAGAGCTCATCTCTTGACCAGCTGTGGCTCGAAAACATACGCTTTGATGAAGGATCTGTTGGCACCCGAGAAACCAGCAAGCAAGTCATTTGAAGAATTGAGCACACTGGTAAGAGACCACCTGAAGCCAGTGAGCAGCCTACACATGGCCAGACACAGGTTCTACAACTACAGACGCTGTATGGGCCAGAGCATACCCGACTTCGTGGCGGAGCTTCGGAGGTTGGCTAGTTTATGTGAATTCTCCGATGAACTGAGGAGAGAAATGCTAAGAGACTTTTTCATTGAAGGAATAGGCCACGCAGGCATATTCCGAAAGCTCATAGAGACCAAGAACCTGACCTTAGAGGCAGCAGCACTGGTTGCACAGATATTCTTGGTAGGGGAAGAAGAAACAAGGTTGATTTACAATGCAGGTACGACAACTAACAAAATATTGGAACAAGTTCGCAGCACTAAACAAGCTGTTACCCCCACACACAGACAAAACCGGGATGGGAGAACTGGTTCTCGAAAGCAGGCAGAAGCCATCAAGGGCCACAGGAAAGGCCGTTCACACCTCATCAACCCAAAATGCAAGCAATCAACTACAAACTGAGAGAAGCTCAAGAGAGATCAGCCAGACGCAGCTCATTCTTTGGAAACTCTTTGAACAATGGAACAGGTCTGTGCTGGAGGTGTGGGGGTGGGCACTCGTCAAGGGGATGTCGATTTCAGCAGGCTGCTTGCAGAAATTGTGAATATACAGGGCATTTGGCCCGCATGTGCAAAAAAACGGCAGCTCGGCTGGTATATGAATCGGATGGGTCGGAAAGCAGACCAGAAGATGGTGGGAACAGTACCTGGGACACCGGTGTACAGCGGGTCAACACGATCAATGGCTGCTGCTCCTACAACAGGACACCTCCTATAATGATGAGGGTCCTACTCAACGGGATATCTGTCAACATGGAGCTGTATACAGGAGCGAGTCAATCTCTCATGGGCGCTCAACAATTTGAACAACTGTGGCCGCATAAAAGAGACAGACCAAAACTCACAAGGGTCGACACCAAACTAAGGACCTATACCAAAGAAATCGTACCAGTCATCGGCAGCGCCATGCTCTCTGTCACACACAAAGGGACAGTGAACCGACTTCCCCTGTGGATTGTCCCCGGAGACCCCCCAGCACTGTAGGGGAGAAGCTGGCTGGCAAAACTAAACTGGAAATGGGATGATGTCCATGCCATGTCATTAGAGGAACGGACCTCCTGCTCAACAGTTATAAAGTGATTTGAACATCTCTTTCAGCCAGGTGTGGGCACTTTCAAAGGGGCCAAAGTCAAAATCTACATCACACAGGATGCTAGACCGGTCCATCACAAGGCCAGAGCTGTACCCTATGTGATGAGGGAAAAGATTGAACACGAACTAGACAGGCTTCTGCGGGAAGGCATTATATCACCTGTGGAATTTAGCGACTGAGCAAGTCCCATGGTCCCAGTCATGAAGCCTGATGGATCCGTACGAATCTGTGGGGACCACAAATCTACCATAAACAGAGTCTCCCTACAGGACCAGTACCCGCTGCCGAGAGCGGAGGACTTATTTGCCACATTGGCTGGAGGTAAACTTTTCTCAAAATTAGACCTCACATCTGCGTATATGATGCAAGAATTGACCGAGGAATCCAAGCTACTCACCACCATCAACACACATCGAGGCCTTTTCATGTACAATCGATGCCCATTCGGCATCAGGTCGGCAGCTGCCATATTCCAGCGCAACATGGAGAGTCTGCTCAAGTCCATCCCGGGGACGGTTGTATTTCAAGACGACATACTTATCATGGGCAGGGACACCGACTCCCATCTCCGTAATTTGGAGGAAGTACTAAAGCGGTTGGATCGGGTAGGCCTACGAGTCAAGAAATCCAAGTGCCTGTTTCTCGCACCCGAGGTTGAATTTTTGGGCAGAAGGATTGCCGCTGATGGAATCCGCCCAACAGAGTCCAAAACAGAAGCATTTCACCTGGCACTCAGGCCCCGGAATGTCCCAGAACTGCGCGCCTTTCTCGGGCTACTCAATTACTTTGCGAACTTTATGCAGAACTTAAGCTCCACGTGCTACTCAGAAAGGGGTGCGATTGGTTTTGGGGGGACGCCCAGGAACGCGCCTTCAATAAGGCACGCAACCTTCTGTGTTTTGACTTTCTTTGACCCAGGTAAAAAGCTAGTTCTCACATGCTTTGCGTCAGCTTATGGGGTCGGGTGCGTTTTGCAACATGTCAATAGTGCGGGCAAATTACAACCCATAGCTTATGCCTCCATGTCACTTTCGCGGCGGAGCACGGGTACGGAATGGTAGAGAAGGAGGCGCTCGCATGCTTGTACGGTGTCAAAAAGATGCACCAATACCTTTTCGGGGCCAAGTTCGCGTTAGAAACCGACCATAAGCCCCTCACGTCCCTCCTATCCGAGAACAAGGCAATAAACGCCAACGCTTCGGCGCGAATTCAACGGTGGGCACTCATGCTGGCGTCCTACGACTATACCATAAGGCACAGACCAGGCACAGACTACCCCTGGCGACCACGGAAGGGTCTGACGAAAAGGACTGAGAGATAGTCATGGCAATCAATGTCTTTGATTCCACAGGTTCGCCCATGACGGCTCGCCAAATCAGAGCCTGGACGGCCAGCGACCCCACGTTATCCTTAGTAAAAAGATGTGTCCTAACCGGTGACTGGGCAGAGGCTCGCGATGCCTGCCCTGAGGAATTAAAACCCTTTCACAGGCGCATGCATGAGCTATCACTACAAGCAGACTGCCTGATGTAGGGCAGCCGAGTAGTCATGCCTTTGCGAGGCAGAGAGGCATTTGTCCGGGTGCTCCACCGCGAGCATCCGGGGATCGTTCTCATGAAGGCCATAGCCAGATCCCACGTCTGGTGGCCTGGTATTGACGCGGACTTGGAGCTCTGTGTCCGAAGGTGCACCATTTGTGCCCAACTCAGCAATGCCCCCAGGGAGGCTCCACTGAGCCCCTGGCCCTTGCCTACCAAACCGTGGTCGCGGGTGCACGTAGACTATGCGGGCCCATTCATGGGCAAAATGTTCCTCGTAGTTGTAGATGTATTTTCAAAGTAGATCGAATGCACCATTTTAAACTCGAGTACAACCTCCACCACTGTGGAGAGCCTCGCAACCATGTTTGCAACGCACGGAATCCCTGAGATATTGGTCAGTGACAATGGTCCGTGCTTCACCAGCGCAGAATTCCAAGACTTTATAATTGACCATGGCATAAATCACGTCAAGACGGCACCGTTCAAGCCAGCCTCCAACGGCCAAGCAGAGAGAGCAGTGCAAATCATGAAACAAGACATGCTTAAAATCCAAGGTCCCACGCTGCAGGGTCGCCTGTCGCGACTGCTGCTGGCATACAGAACTCGTCTGCACTCATTGACTGGGACCCCCCCCCCACGCAACTGTTGATGAAAAGGACTTTAAAAACAAGGCTCTCATTAATCCTCCCAGACATGCATGAAATCGTTGAGGCAAAGCGGCGCAAGCTGACTGAGTACCATGACAGAAATTCGAGGGGGAGATGGAATGAGATAGGGGACAAAGTGTTTGTACTAAACTATGGCAGGGGTCCCAAATGGCTTGCAGGAACAGTAATGGGCAAGGAAGGAAACAGGCTACTGGTAGTACAAATGGACAATGGCAAAACCTGCCGGAGGCATGTAGACCAAGTCAAAAGCAGATTTACCAACAACACTGCGGAACCAGAGGCAGACTACAATGTGGAACTCGCACCACACCTGGTGGACAGACAGAGGGAACAACCTGAGGAAAGGGCAATCCCAACAGACAGCCCAGGCGAGTCAACAACAATCACACCAATCGAAACAGACAGCCCAGGCGAGATACCAGCAACCACACCCAAAGAAAAACAGACACCAAGGCAAACAACTTAACCACAACTCAGATGCTCCACGCAAGAGCGTAGACCACCTGAGAGACTGAACCTATAAAGACAATAAGACCTTGGGGGAGGGTGATGTCATGTATCTTACATTATTATATATAACTGTATCCTAACATGCTATACATGACTGTAATAAGATATGACCTGTAACCACCAGCATACCTTACCACCAGGGGTGCACTTGCAAGAGACAGGTATATAAGGGCAGGTCTCAGGCAAGTGCAAGATTCCAGAACTGTAAAATAAAGGTGTAGGTCCAGAGTGACGCTGACTTCACTGCATGCTTTGTGTGAATCTGTACTGAGGGGACAGGACTTTACACTATTCACGACATCCTCAGCAACGCGGATGCTCCAGAGTAAATCCACCCGCAGGTCCAGTGCCGCAATGCGGTCTGTCAGGTGCTGCAGGTGGATGCACTTCCCGCACATGTCGTCGTCAGGGACACTGGAAGCGTCCCTGACTTCCCAAATAGCACAGGAGGAGCATAACACGTGGCTGAGCTCTCCTGCCATGACTTAACCCTTAGATTAATTTAATTTGGCAACAACAATGCTAAAAGGTTACTTACTGATAAAGAAAAGAAAAAGAAAAACGACTCATCAATCACCAGCCAATCACTTACCCCCTTGGCTGTGACGTCACCCTTCAATTTCTTTCTACTCTTTTTTGCCTTCACTCCCTGCTGCAGCTACACCAGCTGGCCTCTCTGACGACGAACTCCCAACGCTGCTCTCCGACGTTGGGTCTCTTGTAGGCCTCCTCGATCTCCCCGCTCCGCCTCTCCGACGATGGAACGGGGAGATCGAAATGAGCCTGAAAGATGCTGGATTGTTGTACAAATTCCAACTTTCTACAAAAGCAAAATACTGCGGATGCTGGAATCTGAAATAAAAAAGAAAATGCTGGAAATCTCAGCGGGTCAGGCAGCATCTGTGGAGAGAAAGCAGAATTAACATTTTGGGTTGACGACCCTTTGTCAGAACTGGAGAGTGTTCGGAAAGAACACATTCTTAACAAGCACTGAAAAGGGGAGGGGAATAAAGAACTAAAGGATAGGTCAGTGATAGGTGGAAGGCAGGAGAGATTCGAGAGACAAAAGGGATGATTTATTTCTATTTGTGCCATCACTTCATCTATCTGGTTAAAAATGATGTGTTCATTCCGATAAAGAGCCTTTACTTTTGTCTTTTTACCATTACCATATTTCATACTCTGACCCTATTTATTGGTGCACTCTGATGTTTGTATGCTCTATTCCTTCCTGTCACACTCTGGTTATCATTACCCATATCACTACCCTGCACTATTGCCTTGTCCTTTCTCTTGAAGTTTCTAAATTTCCCCACACCTGATTTCCCCCACCCACCATACCCCCCATTCTTTAGTTTAAAGTCCTATCTACAGCCCTAGTTATTTGATTCACCAGGATGCTGGTCCCAGCCTGGTTTGTGGGTGAAACTGGCAAGTGCCCATTTATTACTTCGGACGGCATTAATAGTGTCGGATTGGAGTTACGTGGCGACAACAGATAGGAACATAGGAACAGGAGTAAGCCATTCAGCCCCTCAAGCCTTTTCAGATAGGTGTGGCAGGTTTCCTTCCCTGAAGAATATTAGTGAACCAGTTGGAATTTGTACAACAATCCAGCATCTTTCAGGCTCATTTCATCAGACTACCAATTGCCAGACAACTTCCTGCGCTGGGTTGCTTGGCCAGCACCATAACTACTAACTACTAAGCCATGCTACTAATCAAGCCCAGAAATGCTTTGCCAAGGTTGAAATTGGTGGTGTGGCAGTAGAAAATAAATATCCTGATAAAGATCTTCCTCTGGTTGAAATACAGCATGTATTGACCCAGGCTAAGGATTGTATGGGGTTAGACTTGCAGACAATCAAGAGATCACAACTCAGATATGGAAATGTCAGCCACTGAGCTGATTGAGGAGCATAGTAGAAGTGGTATCTCATCATTTCCTGATACTGACATTAAGGAAGACAAGGAGGAGGAGAATGGAAAGCAGGAAACCAATACCAGCAACCTGCTGGGAATAAACCGATACATTTAGGTGGATAATCAAATAAAAACCCTATGATTTAGAGCTCAACAATAACTTGCATTTATATAGAACCTTTGATGTACTAAAAAACATTCCAAGGTGCTTCACAGGAGCGTTTCAAACAAATTTTAACACCAAGGAAATATTATGACAGGTGACCAAAAGTTTGGTCAAAGAGGTAGTTTTTAAGGAGCATCCTACAGGAGGAGAGAAAAGTAGAGAGATTTAAGGAGGGAATTCCAGAGCCTTGGCCACTGAAGGCATAGCCGCCAATGGTAAAGCGATGAAAATCCAGGATGCGCAAGAGGCCAGAATTGGAGGAGCACAGAGATCTCGGAGGGTTGTTGGGCTGGAGGAGGTTATAGAGATAGGGAGGGGCGAGGCCATGGAGGGATTTGAGCACAAGGATGGTTATTTTTTTAATCGAGGCATTCCAATAGGAGCCAATGGAAGTCAGCGAGCACAGGGGTGATGGGTAAACGGGATTTGGCACGAGTTAGGACATGGGCAGCAGAGTTTTGGCTGAGATCAAGTTTATGGAGGGTAGAAGATGAGAGGCCGGCCAGAAGAGGGTTGGAATAGTCTAAACTAGAGGTAACAAAGGCATGGATGTGGCTTTCTGCAGCAGATATGGATAGCATGTGGATGGAGATGGCTCAATTTGAAAAAAGAACAAAGATAACATTCCAGAGAAGAAGACCAAAGGGAGCAAGCACACAGTTCCGGATCGATTTTTATGACACGGAAACTATCAATATAAACTAGCTTGTTGCTCTCAGGCAAAATATATTTTTAAATGACTCTCTTCCTGGAAATGCTTCTTGTTCCTTTTCCTTTTCTTAGTTTGTCTTCTTTCACTCATTTGCTCCCTTTTAATCTACTCTTCACATTGTGTCTACAATACTTTTGTCTTCAGAGAGCCACATCTGCGAAGGTTTCTATTCTGCATTTTGCCGCTGCTCTTTTGGCTAATATTTCAGGATTATTATATATGGGTTGGAATTTGTTGAATTACAAATACTTTCCATTGGAAAAAATGTAACCCATTACATTTATGGTGTAAGCCATTTGTTTGGCCAATGTCAAAGCTTAAATATGTTTAAGGTACTCTGTTAGTATTTGAACCCCCCCCCCCGCAATTATTTTATGCTAATCATATAATTCACAATATTTATTTCTGTGCTACATTTTAGTTTGGGAAAATTGAGCTAAGATTTTATAGAATCATACACCACAGAAGGAGGTTATTTGGCCCATGGCGCCAAATCCATTTCCACTGGTCTTTCTCCATAGCTGTGCAAATATTTCCTTTTCAAGTATATATCTAATTCCCTTTTGAAAGTTACTATTGAATCTGCTTTTGTCACCCTTTTCTGAGAGTTCATCATCATAGGCAATCCCTCGGAATCGAGGAAGACTCGCTTCCACTTTAAAAATGAGTCCTTAGGTGGCTGAACAGTCAAATACAAGAACCACAGTCCCTGTCACAGGTGGGACATATAGTCGCTGAGGGAAAGGGTGGGTGGGACTGGTTTGCTGCACGCTCTTTCCGCTGCCTGCACTTGATTCTGCTTGCTCTCGGCGATGAGACTCGAGGTGCTCAGCATCCTCCCAGATGCACTTCCTCTACTTAGGGCGGTCTTTGGCCAGGGACTCCCAGGTGTTAGTGGGGATGTTGCACTTTATCATGGAGGCTTTAGGGTGTTCTTGTAACATTTCCTCTGCCTACCTTTGGCTCATTTGCCATGAAGGAGTTCCGAGTAGAGCGCTTGCTTTGGGAATCTCGTGTCTGGCATGCGGACAATGTGGCCTGCCCAGCGGAGCTGATCAAGTGTGGCCGAATGGCCTACTCCTGCACCTATTTTCTATGTTTCTATGTTTCTATGGTGAGTGCTTCAATGGCCTGGTCGAGGACGCTAACGTTGGTGCATCTGTCCGCCCAGCGGATTTGCAGGATCTTGGAAACATCGTTGGGGGTATTTCTCCAGCGACTTGAGATGTCTACTGTAAATGGTCCATGTCTCTGAGCCATACAGGAAGGTGGGTATTACTACAACCGTGTAATCTGGTGGCAGATTTGCGGATCTGGTCTTCGAGCACTCTTTTCCTCAGGCTGGCGCACTGGAGGCGGTGTTGAATCTCATCGTCAATGTCTACTCTTGTTGATAAGAGGCTCCAGAGGTATGGAAAATGGTCCACGTTGTCCAGAGCTGCGCTGTGGATCTTGATGACTGGGAGGCAATGCTGTGCGGCAAGGACAGGCTGGTGGAGGACCTTTGTCTTACGGATGTTTAGTGTAAGGTCCACGCTTTCGTATGCCTCAGTGAATATGTTGATTATGACTTGGAGTTCAGCCTCTGTATGTGCGCAGACGTAGGTATCGTCCGCGTACTGTAGCTCGACGACAGAGTTTGTGGTGTTCTTGGACCTGGCCTGGAGACAATGAAGGTTGAGCAGGTTCCCACTGGTTCTGTAGTTTAGTTCCACTCCAGTGGGGAGCTTGTTGACTGTGAGGTGGAGCATGGCAGTGAGGAAGATTGAGTAGAGGGTTGGCGCGATGACGCAGCCCTGTTTGACCCCGGTCCGGACGTGGATTGGGTCTATAATAGATCCGTTGTTAAGGATCACGGCCTGCATGCCATCGTGGAGCAGGCGGAGGATGGTGACAAACTTTTGGGGGCATCCGAAACGGAGGAGGATGCTCCATAGACCCTCGCGGTTGACAGTGTCAAAGGCCTTTGTAAGGTCAAAGAAGGCCATGTACAAGAGAGTTACTGCAGGGTTGAATAAGCCTGTTGGAGTGCAAGCTTGTGATAAGACTCCAATGGTGCTGGCAGGGAAATATGAAAAAGTTGGAGCTGAGCTGGCATTCCAGAGTCTGGAAAGGAAGGAGCAGTGTGGGTGGGGCGGGGGAGGGGGAGTTGGGGTAGGTGTAAAGCAGAAGTGTCGGCCAGCTCTCAGGGTGAAAGGTCACGAGTGACCAGCTGGACCTGAGGCTGTAATGGAGACAGGGGGGAGAGCAGAGCTCCTTGAATGAGAATGAGTGAGAGATTTGGAAGGATGGAGTCATCAGCATGCATTGTCCTTGGTCTGCTGCGTATGAGCATACATTCTTCACATTGGGCCTTAGGACCTTGAAGCTGAGTTGGCTGGGCTTTGGGGTACAGTGGTGTAGAGTGGTACATTATGGTAGCAATGGAACAGGTACCCCAGGTCGGGTTTGTTGCTTTTTCATCGGGGGGTGGGGAAGATGTTGATGGAATTGGCAGTTGGGATGGGGGAGTTGTTGATTTTTTTTGGTGAATTATTGCATTATTTTATCTGTTTATTGTTGGGGGTAGATAGAGAGGATTGTAAAGATCTGTTATGGCAGCATAAAATTATCGTGGTAGAAGTTAGCAGGCTAGTTTTGTGACTGATTCAGTCGGAAATGACATTACAGAGATGGTGCTGGGGTCCAGTTGCTACCTTTCTCTGGGATCTGAAGAGTCAAGAGCGTGTGGGAGCAGATTGATCCAAATTTGGTAATTGGTCAAAATGTTTTTGCTAATTGGTCTGCAATCTGATTGGTCAAAGTGATCCCACAATAATATGACACATGACACTACGAGTGATATCCCCACCTCTCAATCGGGATTCACACTCAAAGGAAGTGGGGGTTGTGAAATCAATACGACAGTGTAGTCGCCTGTCTCTATCCGAGATCTCGCTGGGAGTGAGATATTGGTAAATTTATCCGTGTATTCACAGAGGTACAAGAATTTTAATATTGTAGATTGTAAAACTAACATCACTAAAAAACAGATTTTCTGGTCATTTCTATTTGAGGGACCTTGCCGTGCATAAATTGGCAACCACATTTCACTACAGTACTGTAATGACAACACTTCAATAAAGTATGTCATTAGCTGTTAAGAACTGCGGGATGTCCTGAGTTCATGAAAGATTTCATGTAAATACGAGTTTTTTTGAGGAGCCGTCTTTTGAATGAGACATTAAATCAAGCCTTGTTTGCCCTTTCACGCAGATGTAAAAGATTCAATGACACGATTTAGCAGAAGAGCACGAGATGTTATCCTCATATCCTGACCTCAACCAACAACTAAAAACAAACTATCTGGTCAGTATCTCATTGCTGTTTGTGGGATCTTGCTGTGTATACATTGGCTGGCACGTTTTCCAACAGTCCAAAAGTACTTTATTGGCTGTAAAGCTCTTTGGGACACCCTGAGATCATGAAAGGCACAACTCAATGCAAGTCTTTATTTTTTTATTTCTTCTTAAAATTGTACAGTTACACTTGTATACCTCATTATTTTATGTTGATATATGTAGTATTGCTACAGCAGCTGCCCTCATAAATGTATCTGTGGTAAGTGCAAGCTTCTTCTCACCTTGACCATGGCCCCTATGAATTGACTACTTTTGACCAGTCTTGCTGGTGGTCCACTTGGAAGGATTTCATATTGTGAAAAAAAATGTAGAGAATCTTTGGTCTTTGTTATCTTCTCACAGATATAAAAGCCATTCTTACCATGTCAATGGTGAGTGAACCTTTAGAGAAAATGTGATAGCATTCTGTAGCACAGTGCCTGATCAGTCTATTCCTTACCAGTAACTGTTATGTATTAATGCTTGGGGGTCACCAGACACCAGAGGGCACCGTGGTCGGAGGTCATCGGGCTGTATGCATGTGGCATGTGTGCTTGGTCACCTGTATATAAGCTGGGTGTATTTGTCACGCTGGCACTCTTGGGCTGGAATAAAGATAGATAAGGTTGCACCTGAGTGAGTTTACAGTAACCAGACCTCTTGAGTCATTACAATTTGCGACGAGGCAATTTAAGAGCCTTCGCATGCACAATGGGCACTGTTGGAATCCTGGAGAGATTCGTGGAGGGCGAGGATTGGGCGGATTTTGTTGACCGCCTGGATCAGTATTTTGTGGCCAATGGCATGGAGACAGAGGCCTACGCAGTTAAGCGCAGGGCAGTTCTCCTCACCGTTTGTGGTCCGAAAATTTATGGCCTCATGAAGAATCTTCACTCGCCTGTACGTCCGGCGGAAAAAGGGTACGAGAAATTGTGTATGTTGGTGGGTAACCGTCTGAAGCCAAAAGAGGGGATCATCATATCACGCTGCCGTTTCTATACGCATGTTCGTGCTGAGGGCCAGGACGTGTCGGGATTTGTCGCCGACCTGCGACATCTTGCTGAGCCGTGTAAGTTCGGGAACATGCTGGAAGGCATGTTGCGTGATGTCTTCGTGATAGGCATCAGCCATGATGCGATCCTCAGGAAGCTGTTGGCTGCAGAGATGCTGGATTTGAAAAAGGCCATCGTGACTGCCCAGGCATTTCTTACCCAGATTGAGCACTTTACTAGAGCCACTGCATGTGTTACTAAGAAAAAGCAACAACTGGGTCTGGGGTGCATCTCAAGATAGAGCCTTGAGAAAGCCAAGAATCTGCTATGTTCAAACAAGTTGCTTGTTCATTATGATCCGCGTAAGCGTCTTGTATTGGCCTGTGATGCTTCATCATATGGTGTTGGCTGCGTACTCCAACAGGCAAATGAATCGGGCAAGCTACAACCTGTTGTGTATGCTTCGAGAAGTCTGTCTAAAGCAGAAAAAGCTTACAGTATGGTAGAGAAAGAAGCTTTGGCCTGTGTGTATGGGGTAAAAAAAAATGCACCAGTACCTGTTTGGTCTTCGTTTTAAACTAGAAACAGATCACAAGCCACTCATTTCATTGTCAAGGTATTAATACCAATGCATCATCCTGCATTCAAAGGTGGGCGCTGACATTGTCTGCCTATGATTACGTCATCCATCATAGACCTGGTACTGAGAATTGTGCCGATGCACTGAGTCATCTGCCCTTACCCATAACTGAGATGGAGATGCCTCAACCTGCAGGTCTACTGTTAGTAATGGATACTCAACATGTTAGGATCTGGACCAGCCATGACCCTATTTTATCGGTCTGCCATATCTATGGAGATGCGTGAGTCATTACAGTAACTTTCACCAGTTGCTCCTTACAGACAACTGATGGAAAAAGTGCAATAAATGGAGCACAATATGAAATGGTTCCATTTCAGTCAAACAATATATATTTTTCACCACCCATATTCTTCCTTTTCTCCTGCCCTGTATTTGGAGGCTTCTCAGAAATTCTTCCAACACATAGGAGTATTTTCTTATACAATCAGGTGGGATCGTGTGGAAAAAAGGGTGAAATTAGACGATGAGGTTTACCGCCTTCTCACCAGCCTGACCAGAGTTCCCCACCTCCCCTCGCCCACAGCGGGGAAGGTGGTGGTAGGCCCTGTGAAACAGTGATAACGGTTCTGAGGTGGCCCCAATGAAGGGAGAGAGCCCAATTGTGGCCTCTCTGCTTCCATTTGCTATAACCCTTACCTGTTAAAGGCCCATTTCTTGGCCAAGGTCTTCAGTGGGACATCTTCTCCAGTGTTCCCAAGGCAGTATCACCGATACTCCTCTGCCCTTAGACCGGCAGGCTCTCTCCTGATGACAGGAATCCTGGTGTGCGTATCTAATGACCCTTGACACAGGAAATTTTCATGGCAGTTTCCTGGGTTGAGGCTAGGACAGATATGAGAGAGGCAGGTTAAAGTCCAGCCCTGCCCCGGAGATAAGAATTTCCCTCCCGATTTCCTGTAGTCCTTCTTGTGGGTAAGGGGAAGGTCAGAGCCATCAATGCCCTATAAATTGCATAAAATGCAATCACAACAAAAAAATTGGATATGCCGTAACAGAGAATGCATAACATAGTGGCCTAGAAATCCCGGTCAAGGTCGTTCTGTGGGCAAACGACTGAAAAGGGGAAAAAAATGCGCACTTACCTGTTCCTAATGCGCCCACTCGAGATCCTGGTCCTGAGGCCTTCACTCACTGGGCATCGCAGCGCGTGCACGTCAGGACGTCCATAAGCTGGAGCTGGAGTCACATGGCTCTGGGCAGTCAATCAAGGTACAGTATTTTCTAATTCATAATAATGGGAAGTCCGTAAGTTGGAGTTCCCATTATTATGATTGAGAAAAAGCCCCCAAACCCAAAAACACTAATAAAAAAATAGAAAATATACACTACATATTTAAGATTAATTTAAATTAAATTTATTAATGTTTTATACAAAAAAATGTATCAATTTTTTTAAAAGTTTTTTAAATTATCGTTTTAAATAAATTTACCATAGTGGGCAGCGTTTTTAACAATAAAATGTGTTTGTTAAATTTTATTTTGTTATGCTTTTGTATGTTTTAAAACTCTTACGCCTGTAAAAGTAGGCTATGCACTTGCTTTTTCAGGCGCAAGAATTTTGAGGACATTTGCTGAGCAAGATATACGTAAATCCCGCAATCTTGCCCAAACAAATGTCCTCGCTCCCGATCTGCGGATCATCTGTCAAGCTCCAGTTTGACAGCTCGGAAAAGTCGGGTTTCAGCGCATGCACATTGTGCACTGAAAACCGGCTTTTCCGATGTCTTCCCGGGTCCTTAGAAACTTCATACGGACCTGGGGAGGCCTGGATTTCAGGGTTAGTGTCTCACAATGGAACTGTGTGGGGGATCTGGCTTTGAATCTAACACAGACATAAGGAAGAGAAGTCTCCTTTCTCTCTCTCAGGTGGCTGACAAAGTGCCTGAATGAGGTAGAGTAGGGAACACTCTTCTGAGTTTGCGATTGAGGCAGACTTTTAAAGCACTTTAAAGAAGTGGCTCGTCACTGGCCAATCCATTCCATACCTGACCCAGTGAGACTTGATGATTAAATATTGTAATGTATTTGCTTCATGGGTTCTTTGCCTAAGAATTCATAGCAACACATTGCTATTAAGAACTAGTTGGTTTATTAACAAAGGTTTAACAATCACATTGCACATTAGCAGTTCATCCACTAGGCTCACGACTGCATTCCTCATCGTGGATGACCTAAACCCAACTGACTGGGGTTTTATTGAGTCTTGTGAACATCATGTGACTGGCTAAGCCACTCACACTGCAACAACATGCTCACAGGTGCATACATTACAGATATCAGCACACACTTGTCTCAACATTTAAGTCATGTATGTCTAAGTATACATTAATGAACCATCTCATGCACTCTTACCACTTCGGTATCACTTAGGAGAAGAAACTAGATTTGGATTAAGAGCTCATAATTTACACACTGGCATCAAAGGAGAATCACAGTAGTAAGAAGCATTAGGTACAAACACACACACACACACACACACACACATACACACACAGAGTATTGGCTGATAAGAACATTATGGTATCACTAAAGTTGCTGTTAGAAAGGTGTAGAAGTTGCTCTCATCAGGTAGCATGAATTGGAGTTTTGGGACTTGCTGAGCACAGAGAAGGGGTTTGTAGATAATAGTACCTTTGTAGGAGGAAGAGGGAAGCTAGGAACAGGACTGAGCAGTTGAAAAGGTACCCTCCATTAGGAAGAACAAATTTCTCTTTCAGCCAGCAATGGCTTATTTTCCATATCCTCTTCATGCTGCTGGCCCCCTTGCTGTATGTGATGGTCTTCCTCCTCTGGGGTCTCTATAATGATGCCTCTGAGTAAGCCAAAGTCGTGCAACATGCAACAGAAAAACTTAATTCTTAAGACCATAATTGGCTTTAATGGCCCCAGACTGATCAAGGCACCTGAGGTGCACCTTAAAACAGGCAGCTGGGGTGTTCAGTCATGACTCTGGTGGCTGCATAGACCTCATTATAACAATGCTCAACCTGTCTCCTGGCAAACTTCATAAGTGTCACCAACCATGGCTGTGGAGGATAGCATTGGTCAGTACCAATTGGCACTAAGCTAGCAACCTTACTTAGAGAGGTTATAAGCACGCAAGGTGCAGAAAATGGAAAAAGTCATAGTAGTGCAGTAAGCAGTGGTCTTCTAGAGGATGGAGTTAAGAACCTCAGTTTCAATGCCACTGTAATTGCCAACATCAAAGTAACACTGATTGGAAAATCCAAACAAAAATACATCATTGGGAGGAGAGTAGAGGGTGTTTTATTCTGCTTCTAGTCACCCTGTTCCTGATCTGGCAGTGCTTGCTGCTGATCCTGGGAACAAAACATGGGAAATTCATTTCATCCCACAGCACTATCATTTTGATAGGCGCAGAACCTCATCCAAAAGTTATATTTAAAATTTGTCTTTCTATATAAGTACAGAGGAAATCCACAGAACAAAAAAGGAAAGTACAGTGTTGTATAATGTGCACAATGAAAGAAACAGCATTTGTTTGCCAGAGACTTGAAAAGCAAATAAAAACATATGTGTTTCCAGTTGGTGTCTGTGAAATGGGAAGAAACGCTGGTGAGTGGTCACAACAGTCTGTTGGTGTAGGTGGGGCTGTGAGAGCCACGTTATGTGACTCATTTTTTAAAAGTGGGAGCCCCGCTAATGTTGCATGACAGGCTGCTGTGTAGATCAAAGTGCCTTTGGAAGAATTGTGGAGCACAGCAAGAGGAATAAACCATGTGGGGTAGAAGAACAAGGTGCCAGAATTTAAATTACTTAAAGTTTATTTCTATAATAAGCTGTGTAATTTCTTTTAAATATCAGGAACTTTGTTTTATATTATATTTACCTTTCATGCTGTGGGGAGAGCTTCTGCTGCTGTGCACATTGAGAGTAATTTTAACCTAATCCATCGGGCGGGGCCTCCTGTTTTACACCCCACACCATTTTACTCCCATTGAAGTTATCATCGTGTTAGGTTAAAATGACCCCCTCAGTACTACACTGAAGTGTCAGCTGTGGATTATGTGCTCAAATCCTGGAGTGGGACTTGAACCCACAACCTTGACTCAAGAGGCAAGAGTGCTATCACTGAAGAGAACTTCTCCATTACCTGTTGCATAATGGCAGTGGCCATGAGTCCCAGTAGTGAGCTGACCCAATGTTTGCTGCACAGCAGGTTGAATAAGCATTGGACATAATCAGTCTACAGTATATTGGAAGAAGGCATTTCAAAAAACATGTTGTAATTAAATTGATTGCCACAGTGAGGACAGCTTCCGGAGAGCACGCCCTCTACCATCGGCACACCATGGCTGCAGTGGGCCCTATCTACAGGATGCACTGCAACAAGTCACCAAGACTTCTTTGGCAGCACCTTTCAAACCTGCGATCTTCACCACCTGGAAGGACAAGGGGAACACACGCATGGGACCACCAGCACCTCCAAGATCCCCATCAAGTCACTCACCTGACTTGGACATATATATCGCTATTCCTTCATCGTCACTGGGTCAAATTCTTGGAACTCTCTAATTAACAACATTGTAGGAGTACCATCACCACAAGGACTGCAGTGGTTCAAAAAGAAGGCTAACCACCACCTTCTCAAGGGCAACTAGGGATGGCCAATAAAAATACTGATTTGCCAGCGATACCAATATTCCATAAAGAATTTTTTTTTAAATTCAATCTTCTGATACCTGTTGATTGTGAATTATTCCCAAAGCATGCTGTTTCAGTTCTGTTGCAAGTATTTCTCGTCCTTGGGCCAGCCTAGTTTGGCGCACTGCAAATTAGGCTAAAATATATCTCTAGGGAGCAAACTAGTCAGCTGTGGGACCTACTGTGCACTGTTCCAGTCTTGTTAGCTATATTTCTCATGTCGCTGGGTCGAGTTAGCTAGGTGCACTGAAAATTGATTAAAAATTTTACGTCTGCCGCTCTTCCTAATAACTATTCCCAGTATACATTCCTTCTTCCGCTTTCATAATGGAAACTGCCTATGTGAAATTTGCCTTGCTGTAATTATATATCCCCTCCCATCCCTAGATGCAGACATTGCAGAGCCACCACAGGGCATAATTATAGCATGACATGTTTACATAGGCAGTTCTCATTATAAAGGAGGATACAGGAATTTATAATGGGAAATATACAAAAAGGACAGAAGGAATTACTTAAAAATGATAACTGAATTACAACTGCTTGCCCCAGTCCAATTATTCCCTGTCCTTTCACCCAAAGACAACACGTGGTCTTGAATCACCATGTGCAATGTCATGGTAGAGCGAACGTTTTACAAAAAGACTCAACGGGCGAATAAGTTTTACTTTTTGAACAGTTAGCGCCCAGCAAGATGGGCTGCCAATTCTGGAAAATTGGGAATTTTCGCCTCAGGAAGGAAGGGGGTGGCCTCAGTGGGGCGCTGCTGCAGTGCTATTGCCAGAGCTCTACCCAATTTCAGGTGACATTCATTCAGCAATCAGCAGCCTCTAGCTCATTCCAGTTCTGAAAGGGAATGGTGTTTCAGGCAGCACCTTTTCAATGCATCATTGCTTGACTTCACTCAGAGCTGGAAGCAACTTCTGACATGGCTGCTCCAAATCCTGCTACAAGGGCCACTCGCTTCAAAGAAATGGCATTGGACACAGTGGTGAGGGCAGTGGAGAGAAGGAGGGATAGAAACATAGAAAATAAGTGCAGGAGTAGGCCATTTGGCCCTTCGAGCCTGCACCACCATTCAATATCATGGCTGATCATTCACCTCAGTACCCCATTCCTGCTTTCTCTCCGTACCCCTTGATCCCTTTAGCCGTAAGGGCCACATCTAACTCCCTTTTGAATATATCTAACGAACTGGCCTCAACAACTTTCTATGGTAGAGGATTCCACAGGTTCACAATTCTCTGAGTGAAGAAGTTTCTCCTCATCTCGGTCCTAAATGGCTTACCCTTTATCTTTAGACTGTGACCCCTGGTTCTGGACTTCCCCAACATCGGGAACATTCTTCCTGCATCTAACCTGTCCAGTCCCGTCAGAATTTTATATGTTTCTATGAAATCTCCTCTCATTCTTCTAAATTCCAGTGAATATAAGCCTCGTCGATCTAGTCTTTCTTCATATGTCAGTCCTGCCATCCCGGGAATCAGTCTGGTGAACCTTTGCTACACTCCCTCAATAGCAAGAATGTCCTTCCTCAGGTTAGGAGAACAAAGCTGCACGCAATACTCAAGGTGTGGTCTCACCAAGGCCCTGTAGAGCTGCAGTAAGACCTCCCTGCTCCTATACTCAAATCCCCTCGCTATGAAGGTCAGAATGACATTAGTTTTCTTTACTGCCTGCTGTACCTGCATGCCTACCTTCAATGACTGATGTACCATGACACCCAGGTCTCGATGCACCTCCCTTTTACTAATCTGTCACCATTCAGATAATAATCTGCCTTCCTGTTTATTCCACCAAAGTGGATAACCTCACACTTATCCACATTATACTGCATCTGCCATGCATTTGCCCATTCGCCTAACCAGTCCAAGTCCCCCTGCAGCCTCCTAGAATACTCCTCGTAACTCGCACTGCCACCCAGCTTAGTGTCATCTGTAAACTTGGAGATATTACATTTAATTCCTTCTAAATCACTAATGTATATTGTAAATAGCTGGGGTCCCAGCACTGAACCCTGAGCATCCCACTAGTCACTACTTGCCATTCTGAAAAGGACCCGTTTATTCCCACTCTTTGCTTCCTGTCTGCCAACCAGTTCTCTATCCACTTCAATACATTACCCCCAATACCAAGTGCCTTAATTTTGCATACTAATCTCTTGTGTGGGACCTTGTCAAAAGTCTTTTGAAAGTCCAAATACACCACATCCACAGGTTCTCCCTTGTCCACTCTATTAGTTACATCCTCAAAAAATTCTAGAAGATTTGTCAAGCATGATTTCCCTTTCATAACCCCATGCTGACTTGGACCGATCCTGACACTGCTTTCCAAATGCGCTGCTATTACATCTTTAATAATTAATTCCAGCATTTTCCCCACTGCCAATATCAGGCTAACCGGTCTATAATTCCCTGTTTTCTCTCTCCCTCCTTTTTTCAAAAGTGGTGTTACATTAGCTACCCTTCAATCCATAGGAACTGAACCAGAGTCCATGGAATGGTGGAAAATGACCACCAATGCATCTACTATTTCTAGGGGCACTTCCTTAAGTACTCTGGGATGCAGACTATCAGGCCCTGGGGATTTATTGGCCTTCAGTCCCTTCAATTTCCCTAACACCATTTCCTGACAAATAAGGATTTCCCTCAATTCCCCCTTCTCGCTAGACCCTCAGTCCTCTAGTATTTTTGGGAGGTTATTCATGTCTTCCTTAGTGAAGACAGAACCAAAGTATTTGTTCAATTGGTCTTCCATTTCCTTGTTCCCCATTATGAATTCCCCTGATTCTATCTGCAAGGGACCTACATTAGTCTTCACTAATCTTTTTCTCTTCACATATCTATAGAAGCTTTTGCAGTCAGTTTTTATGTTCCCTGCAAGCTTACTCTCATACTTTATTTGCCCCCTCTTAATTAAACCTTTAGTTCTCCTCTGCTGAATTCTAAATTTCTCCCAGTCCTCAGGTTTGCTGCTTTTTCTGGCCAATTTATATGCCTCTTCTTCGATTTAACACTTTCCCTAATTTCTCTTGTTAACCACGGTTGAGCCACCTTCCCTTTTTTATTCTTACGTCACACAGAGATGTACAATTGTTGTAGTTCATCCATGTGATATTTAAATATCTGTCATTGCCCATCCACCATCAACCCTTTAAATATAATTCTCCAGTCTATCCTAGCCAATTCACGTCTCATACCGTCGAAGTTTCCTTTCTTTAAGTTCAGGGCCCTAGTCTCTGAATTAACTGTGTCACTCTCCATCTTAATGAAGAATTCCACCATATCGTGGTCACTCTTCCCCAAGGGGCCCCGCACGACCAGATTGCTAATTAATCCTCTCTCGTTACAAAAGACCCTGTCTAGGATGGCCTGCTCTCTAGTTGGTTCCTTGACAAATTGGTCTAGACAACCATCCCTTATACACTCCAGGAAATCCTCCTCCACAGTATTGCTACCAGTTTGGTTAACCCAATCAATATGAAGATTAAAGTCACAATGATAACTGCTGTACCCTTATTGCATGTGTCCCTAATTTCCTGTTTGATGCCATCCCCAACCTCCCTACTACAGTTTGGTGGTCTGTACACAACTCCCACTAACGTTTTCGGTGTTTCGCAGCTCTACCCATGTAGATTCCAAATCATTCACGCTAATGTCCTTCCTTACTATTGCGTTAATCTCCTCTTTAACCAGTAACACTACCCCACCTCCTTTTCCTTCCTGTCTGTCCTTCCTGAATATTGAATACCCCTGGATGTTGAGTTCCCAGCCTTGGTTACCTTGGAACCATGTCTCCGTAATCCCAATTACATCATATCCGTTAACAGCTATCTGCGCAGTTAATTCATCCACCTTATTACAAATGCTCCTCGCATTGAGACTCAGAGCCTTCAGGCTTGTTTTTTTTAACTCTCTTTGTCCTTTTAGAATTATGTTGTAATGTGGCCCTTTTTGATTTTTGCCTTTGATTTCTCAGCCTTCCATTCTTGCTTTTCTCCTTCCTACCTTTTGCTTCTGCCCCCTTTTTACTTCCCTCTGCCTCCCTGCATAAATTCCCAACCCCCTGCCTCTTTAGTTTAAACCTTCCTCAACAGCACTAGCAAACACTCCGCCTAGGATCTCGGTTCCGGTCCTGCCCAGGTGTAGACTGTCTGGTGTGTACTAGTCCCATCTCCCCCAGAACCAGTTCCAATGTCCCAGGAATTTGAATCCCTCCCCCTTGCACTATTCCTCAAGCCACGTATTCATCTGAGCTACCCTGCAATTCCTACTCTGACTAGCACGTGGCATTGGTAGCAATCCTGGATTACTAGCTTTGAGGTCCTACTTTTTAATTTAACTCCTAGCTCCCTAAATTCAGCTTGTAGAACCTCATCCCATTTTTTACCTATATCGTTGGTACCTATATGTACCACGACAGCTGGCTGTTCACTCTCACCCTACAGATTGTGCTGCAGCTGCTCCGAGACATCCTTGACCCTTGCACCAGGGAGGCAGCATATCATCCTGGAGTCTCGTTTGCAGCTGCAGAATCACCTATCTATTCCCCTTACAATAGAACCCCCTATCACTATCGCTCTCCCACTCTTTTTCCTGCCCTGCTGTGCAGCAGAGCCACCCTGGTGCCATGGACTTGGCTCTGCTGCCTTCCCCTGATGAGTCATCTCCTCCAACAGTACCCAAAACGGTGTATCTATTTTGGAGGGAGATATCCGCAGGGGACCCCTGCACTACCTTCCTTCCACTGCTCTGCCTGATGGTCACCCATTCCCTATCTGGTTACCTGCGGTGTGACCAACTCACTAAGCGTGCTATTCACGACATCCTCAGCATCGCGGATGCTCCACAGTGAATCCATCCGCAGCTCCAGTGCCGCAATGCGGTCTGTCAGGAGCTGCAGCTGGACACACTTCCTGCGCATGTAGTTTCCAGGGACAGTAGTCTCCTGCCATGACTTAACACTTAAATGAACCTAATTGGTAACAACACCACTGTTTCCTTCCATCTGGGAGAAGGCCAACACCACAGGTTTTAGGGCATGTGGGCAGAGATGGCCGCGGAGTTGTCAGCAAGCACTGTGATTGACAGATCCTGAACACAGTGCCAGGAAAAATTCAACGACCTCACTCGGGTAGTCAAGGTGAGTACATGTTTCCACAACTCTTAAATACCAGCCTCTGAGCCTCTGTCTGTGCACACTCTGCAAACCAGCACTAAACCCAATATGCAACCACCAAGCATCTGTACCTACTCACAGTCACATCCTCATTTCACGCCTTGCCTACATTCACAGCTATGCAATCAAGGCAGGTATATCTTCCACATAGCTGGACTCTTACTCACACAAGTTCTTTTCTTTTGAAGGCCAAGATGGCACATAATGGGATGCAGCAGCAGACTTGGGGTGGGGGGCGGGTAGGGAAATTGAACTGCATGAACTGAGTGACTTGGAGGAGCGAGTACTGCGGCTCATTGGTCAGCAGGTGGTGGACCCTTTGGCCGGCGGAGACGTCGAACCTGCTGGGGACAACAATGGTATCTTTATCTCCTTTCCTCATCCCATTTCCCCGTTAAACCAGAAGACCGTATCACCTTTCACCTCCTCATTCTATCTGCCTTCCTTACTCCATTCCTGCCTTCCTGTCCTCACCTTAACATGACTCTTGTGCCATTTATGCTTTCAGATAAGCAGCAAGCAGATGACGAGCCTGTCCCTGAGCCCCTCAACAGAATTATGAGAGAGAAGAAGAGGGGGATGAAGAGCCGAGGGGGGAGGAGGAGGAGGAGCCAAGCAATGCATCACTGCTTCTCTTACCCACAAGTACCAGCTCAGATACTGGCACTACGCGGTCTTTAGAGGTTAGGCTAGTAGAGGGGCGTGCACTGGGTGATGCACTGGGGCCTAGCGGGCTGCAGCATGGTCAAGGGGAAAGGGAACCTTGGGAGCCATCTCCTCGCAGGGCGAATTCACACGCAAGTTCTGCTTCACAGGACTCAGATGAGGATCTCGCTGGGGAAGAGTGATGGCCATGCACTCTGACATGGTAGGTGCAATAGCAAAAGTGCCTGAAAGCCTCTCGGCTGTGGTAAGGAGTGTGGAAGATTCTGCCTCCAGCATTGCAGAGAGCTCTGCGCGCTCCATGGAACCCATCATTGCCAGTCCGCAGACGATGGTGGATTCCCAGAGAGACCGTGGGGGTCCAGACCTCATGACACGTGTCATGGGCGATGTGGCAGCTGCCATTGCAGCACAGGTGGAAGCAACGCAACAACTTGGTGCTGTAATGTAGAGAATGGTTGGCGGCCTGGAAACATTCTTAGCTGGATGCCACGTGAGCTCTGACTATTACCATCGCTGCTGGATTCACCAGTCTATTGGGGAACTCACGGTGTCGCAGCAGCCCAGCAATCTGTCCTGCATCAGATTGGTGGGGATGCTGAGGTGCTGCCCCGGGGGAGTGGTACTAGATTAGTGGAGCAGGAACCTGCTGTCCTCTCTCACGATCCCACCATTGCCACTTCGCCATTGCACTTGATGCTGCCTGTCACCCAGCCAGCCCAGACTGCCGCTGCCCAGTCTGAGGTGGTTCAGCCTATAACCAGACCTTTCAGGCCCAGAGCTAGTTGAGGGCATCCTGCAAGGCCATCTGTAGTCTCTGGCCTTGACACACAGGAGCCTTCCACCAGCCGTGCTACAGCCACAGGGGACACACTGCAGAGGAGTAGTTGTACAGGTGAACGAAAGAGGGGATATAAGGAAATGCACAAGGTTCATAAATTCACAATTATACATTTTATTGTTTTATAAATTTTGATTGGAATATTTAATGTTTGCTGTTGTCTCTCGTTTCAGTTTTGGGGCTTTGGTATGGAAGAGCAAATTGATGTGGTGATGAGAACGTCCAGAGAAATGGGAAGTGGGATGGAAATCAGTGGAAACGAGCTCTGATGAGAGGGTCTCAGACTTCCCTTGCTGCCTCCTCCATCGCGAGTGTACTGCTCCTGCACATCCTCGTCCTCCTGCTGTTACTCCTCCTCCTGTTCCTCCTGCTGGTCCTCCTCCTCCTGTTGCTCCTCCTCCTGATCCTCGCCCTGCTCCTCCTCCTCCTGCTCCTCCTGCTCCTCCTCCTGGTCCCCCTCCTCCTGCTCCTCCTGCTGTTGCTCCTCCTCCTGCTCCTCCTGATCCTCGCCCTGCTCCTCCTCCTCCTGCTCCTCCTGCTTCTCCTCCTGGTCCCCTTCCTCCTGCTCCTCCTCCTGTTGCTCCTCCTCCTGCTCCTCCTGATCCTCGCCCTGCTCCTCCTCCTCCTGCTCCTCCTGCTCCTCCTGATCCTCCTCCTGGTTCTCCTCCTCCTGCTGAGGTAGTGCAGCTATACCTGATGGCAATGGCTGAGCCCTCATGATGACCAGGTTGTGCAGTATGCAGCAGATGACGACGAATAGGGCACCTGCTCGGCGAGTACTCGAGGATTCCTCCCGAGCGGTCAATGCAGCGGAATCGTTGCTTCAGCATTCCAAAGGTCTGCTAAATGATGTTCCTGGTGTGGGTCTCATTTATGAGTGCTGAGCAGGAGTGTTGGGGTTGCGGAGGGGAGTCATGGGCCAGGTGGAGAGCAGATAGCCCTTGTCTCCGAGCAGCCAGCCGTGGGCTTGATGTGGTGGCTGGAAGAGAGCCGAAACACCGGTCTGGTGCAGGATGAAGAAACTGTGGCTTTTTCCAGGAAAGCAGGCATTGACAGTGAGGATTCTATGTGTATGGTTGCACACCAACTAGACATTCAGTGAGTGGTAGCCTTTGCGGTTACAAAAGATCTCAGGAATGTGATGCGGTGCCTGCAAGTGACGTGGGTGCAGTCAATGGCGCCCTGCACCGTTGGGAAGCCGGCTATCCTGATGAATCCACGTGCATGCTTGTCCTGCTTCTCTCTGGGAGAGGAAATGTAGTCCATTCTCCTTCTGTAGAGAGCTCTGTCACCTTGTGAATGGAGCACTGGACGGCAAACTGGGAGACATTGGAGATATCTCTTGTTGCACCCTGAAAGGATCCATTGGCCTAGAAATTGAGCGCGATGGTGACCTTGACTATCACTGAGAGAGCTGTCCTCACCCTGTTCTGAGGCTCGAGGTCTGGGTTGCAGGAGATGGCAGAGCTCTGTGACCACATCCTTGCTCAAGCGCAGTCTTTGAACACACTGTTCCTCAGTGAAATTGATATATGAGAACTGCTGCCGGAATAGCTTAGGAGGGACAGGTCTTCTGTTGCCAGACCTATTGGGCCTTCTCCCTCTGGACACATCTTGTTGGACTTGTACCTGTCTTTCTCCCTCTCTCTTTGCCTTTCCCCTTGTCTTGCTGCCTCTCTTTCTCTCTGCCTTTCCCTCCGCCTTTCTTTCTGCCTAAGTAACCTCCGACGGTGACTTTGCAGCAGGAGGTCAGGTGCCAACACAGCCCCCATGAAATGAGATAAATGTTGGTGAGTCAAATCTGCCCTGAATTAAACAAAGCATGAATGAAACACAAAAAGTTAGTACGCAGGTACAGCAAGTAATCAGGAAGGCAAATGGAATGTTAGCCTTTATTGTAAGGGGGATGGAGTATAGAAGCAGAGAAGTCCTGCTACAACTGTACAAGGTATTGGTGAGGCCACACCTGGAGTAATGCGTACAGTTTTCGTCTCCATATTTAAGGAAAGATCATCATCATCATAGGCAGTCCCTCGAAATCGTGGAAGACTTGCTTCCACTCCAAAAGTGAGTTCTCAGGTGACTGTACAGTCCAATATGGGAATTACAGTCTCTGTCACAGGTGGGACAGACAGTCGTTAAAGGAAAGGTTGGGTGGGGAGTCTGGTTTGCCGCACGCTCCTTCCGCTGCCTGCGCTTGCTTTCTGCATGATCTCGGCGACGAGACTCGAGGTGCTTAGTGTCCTCCCGGGTGCTCCTGTGAAATTCACTGCCTCAGAGGAAGCTGGGACTGTGGAAGCTGGGACATTGAATAAATTTAAGACAGAAATAGACAGTTTCTTAAATGATAAGGGAATAAGGGGTTATGGAGAGCGGGCAGGGAAGTGGACCTGAGTCCATGATCGGATCAGCCATGATCGTATTGAATGGCGGAGCAGGCTCAAGGGGCCGTAAGGCCTTCTCCTGCTCCTATTTCTTATGTTCTTATGTATGCTCTTCCTCCACTTAGGGCGGTCTTTGGCCAGGGACTCCCAGGTGTCGGTGGGGATGTTGCACTTATCAAAGGAGGCATTGAGGGTGTCCTTGAACTGTTTCCTCTGCCCACCTGGGCTTACATAGATATACTTGCATTAGAGGCTGTTCAGAGAAGGTTCACTTGGTTGATTGCGGAGATGAGGGGGTTGACTCATGAAGATAGGTTGAATAGGTTGGGCCTGTACTCATTGGAGTTCAGAAGAATGTGAGGTGATCGTATCAAAACATATAAGATAATGAGGGAGCTCGACAAGGTGGATGCAGAGAGGATATTTCCATTCATAGGGGAAACTAAAACTAGGGGACATAGTCTCAGAATAAGAGGCTGCCCATTTAAGACTGAGATGAGGAGGAATTTCTTCTCTCAGAGGGTTGTAAATCTGTGGAATCCTGTGCCCCAGAGAGCTGTGGAGGTTGGGTTATTGAATATATTTAAAGGCAGAGAGAGACAGATTTTTGGGCGATAAAGGATAAAGGGTTATGGGGAGCGGGCAGGGAATAGCGGATGCATTGGTGATCATTTTCCAACATTCTATTGACTCTGGATCAGTTCCTATGGATTGAAGGGTAGCTAATATAACACCACTTTTTAAAAAAGGAGGGAGAGAGAAAACAGAGAATTATAGACCGGTTAGCCTGACATCGGTGGTGGGGAAAATGTTGGAATCAATTATTAACGATGAAATAGCAGCACATTTGTAAAGCAGTGTCAGGATCGGTCCTAGTCAGCATGGATTTATGAAAGGGAAATCATGCTTGACAAATCTCCCAGAATTTTTTGAGGATGTAACTAGTAGAGTGGACAAGGGAGAACCAGTGGATGTGGTGTATTCGGACTTTCAAAAGGCTTTTGACAAGGTCCCATACAAGAGATTAGTGTGCAAAATGAACACACATGGTATTGGGGGTAATGTACTGATGTGGATTGAGAACTGGTTGGCAGACAGGAAGCAGATAGTCGGGATAAATGGGTCCTTTTCAAAATGGCAGGCAGTGACTAGTGGAGTGCCGCAGGGTTCAGTGCTGGGACCCCAGCTATTTACAATATACATCAATGATTTAGATGAAGGAATTGAGTGTAATATCTCCAAGTTTGCAGATGACACTAAGCTGGGTGGTGGTGTGAGCTGTGAGGAGGATGCTAAGAGGCTGCAGGTTGACTTGGACAGGTTAGGTGAGTGGGCAAATGCATGGCAGATACAGTATAATGTAGATAAATGTGAGGTTATCCACTTTGATGGCAAAAACAGGAAGGCAGAATATTATCTGAATGGTGGCAGAATATTATCTGAATGGTGACAGATTAGGAAAAGGGGAGGTGCAACGAGACCTGGGTGTCATGGTACATCAGTCATTGAAGTTTGGCATGCAGGTACAGCAGGCAGTGAAGAAGGCAAATGGCATGTTGGCCTTCATAGCTCAAGGATTTGAGTATAGGAGCAGGGAGGTCTTACTGCAGTTGTACAGGGCCTTGGTGAGGTCATACCTGGAATATTGTGTTCAGTTTTGGTCTCCTAATCTGAGGAAGGACATTCTTGCTATTGAGGGAGTACAGCGAAGGTTCACCAGATTGATTCCTGGGATGGCAGGACTGACATATGAGGAGAGACTGGATCAACTGGGCTTGTATCCACTGGAGTTTAGAAGAATAAGAGGGGATCTCATAGAAACATATACAATTCTGACGGGATTGGACAGGTTAGAGGCAGGAAGAATGTTCCCGTTACTGGTGAGTTCCAGAACCTGAGGTCACAGTCTAAGAATAAGAGGTAAGCCATTTAGGACCAAGATTGTCATGTATTCAACTATCATTGTAACCCATGTATAAGCTGACCTAAGTTGTACACCTTGAGAACAGTGACCACAAGGGGGTGAACTTGTGGGAGACACTCCTAACCTGGACTTTCAGGTACAAAAGGGGAAGCGCCACCCACCTTCATCTCTTGAGGTCTTGGTAATAAAGGTAACTGGTCACAGAGTGACCTCTCAAGTATGGGCCTCGTGTGCATTTATATTGTATAGTAAGGACATATCATTGGCGATGTGAAACTGGGATTTAAACCACGCAAGCATGGCCACTAGCAGCACAGAAGAGAGATACTGTGGTGGTGATGATTGGGACGACTTTATTGAGAGACTACAGCAAAGTTTTGTCACTAAGAAATGGTTGGGACAGGATTCGTCCGACAAATGCAGGGCTCATCTCCTGACGATTTGTGGAACCAGAACGTACTCCCTGATGAACGACCTTCTAGCGCCAGAGAAGCCGGCGGACAAGATGTTCAAAGAGCTCAGTAAGTTGATCGGGGAACACCTTAAGCATGCACATGGCGAGACACCGGTTTTATATGCACTATTTTGGTAACTTTCTTCCCAATTTGAGCACGCTGTTAGAGCCGCTACACGTGCTCCTACGCAAAGGTCGCGATTGGGTCTGGGGGGACAGCCAGGAAAGGGCTTTTGATACAGCACGCAATTTGTTATGCTCCAGCAAACTGTTAATGTTATATGACCCGTGTAAGAAACTTGTTTTAACGTGCGATGCGACGTCCTATGGGGTCGGGTGTGTGTTGCAGCGTGTGAATGCCAAGGGTCAGTTACAGCCGATAGCTTATGCCTCCAGAAGTCTGTCCCAGGCAGAAAGGGGCTACGGAATGGTAGAAAAGGAAGCGCTAGCATGTGTATATGCAGTAAAAAAAATGCACCAGTACCTGTTTGGCAAGAAATTTGAGCTGGAGACAGATCACAAACCCCTAACGTCCCTTTTGGCCAACAACAAGGCCATAAACGCGAATGCATCGGCCCACATACAGAGGTGGGCACTCACGTTATCCGCCTATGACTACACAATTCGGCACAGACCGGGCACTGAAAACTGCGCCGATGCACTCAGCAGGCTCCCACTAGCCACCACTGAGGGGGCAACTGAGCATGATGCTGAGATGGTCATGGCTGTTGAAGCTTTCGAACACAAAGGCTCACCTGTGACAGCCCGTCAGATTAAAGTCTGGACAAATAAAGACCCGCTACTGTCTTTAGTTAAGAAATTTGTCCTGAATGGGGACTGGGCAGCCACGTATGGGGCATGCCCTGAGGAATTTAAACCGTTTCATAGGCGCAAGGATGAACTCTCGATTCAGGCCAATTGCCTACTGTGGGGAAACTGAGTAGTCATGCCCCAGAGGGGCAGAGAGCTGTTTATCAGAGAACTACACAATGAGCACCCGGGCATTGTCATGATGAAGGCAATTGCCAGGTCACACGTTTGGTGGCCAGGGATAGATGCAGACCTGGAACTTTGTGTTCGCAGGTGCAACACATGTGCTCAGCTGGGCAATGCACCCAGGGAAGCCCCCCTTAGCCCCTGGTCCTAGCCCGCCAAGCCATGGTCATGCATCCATGTGGACTACGCAGGTCCTTTCATGGGAAAAATGTTTTTGGTTACAGTAGATGCCTACTCCAAATGAATCGAATGTGACATTCTCAATTCAAGCATATCCTCTGCCACGGTAGAAAGTCTACGGGCAATGTTCGCCGCCCATGGTCAACCGGATGTCTTGGTCAATGACAATCAGCCGTGCTTCACAAGCTCTGAATTCCAGGACTTCATGGCAGGCAATGGTATCAACCATGTCAGAACGGCACCATTCAGACCGGCCTCAAACGGCCAGGCGGAACGAGCAGTGCAGATAATCAAACAGAGGATGCTCAGAATCCAAGGGGGTTCCCTACAAAGCCGCTTATCACGCTTCCTGTTGGCCAATAGATCCCAACCACACTCACTCACAGGGGTTCCACCCGCAAAGCTGCTAATGAAAAGGACGCTCGATACCAGGTTATCCCTTATACACCCTACTATGAAAGAAATTGTTGAGAGCAGCCGTCAGTCACAATGTGACTACCATGACAGGAATGCGGGGGCGCGATGTATTGATGTCAAAGACCCTGTTTTTGTCCTTAATTATGCTGCAGGGCCAAAATGGCTTGCAGGCACTGTGATTGCCGAAGAGGGGAATAGAGTTTTGGTAGTTAAACTTACCAATGGACAAATCTACCGCAAACACGTGGATCAAACTAAAAGGAGGTTCAGCAACCCCATAGAAGAAGCAGAGGTAGAACACGACATAGAGTTTACTCCACCACAGGTGACCGAACATGGAACCAAGTGGAGGAGAGCCCAGTCACTGTGGGCAGTCCGGAAAGGCCTGAGGCACCACAAACAGCAGACACTCAGGCCAGCGCCCAACAACCGGAGCCCCAACTGAGGCGCTCTACAAGGGAGCGTAAGCCACCAGAGAGACTTAACCTGTGATCCCAATAAGACTTTGGGGGGGAGGTGATGTCATTTATTCAATTATCATTGTAACCCATGTATAAGCTTACCTAAGTTGTACACCTTGAGAACATTGACCACAAGGGGTGAACTTGTGGGAGGCACTCCTAACCTGGACTTTCAGGTATAAAAGGGGAAGCTCCATCCACCTTCATCTCTTGAGGTCTTGGTAATAAAGGTAACTGGAGTGACCTTCTCTCTAGTATGGGCCTCGTGGGCATTTATACTGTATGGTAAGGACATATCAGAGATGAGGAGAAACTTCTTCACTCAGAGAGAGGTTAACCTGTGGAATTCTCTACCGCAGAAAGTAGTTGAGGCCAGTTCGTTAGATATATTCAAAAGAGATTTAGATATGGCTCTTCACGCCAAAGGGATCAAGGGGTATGGAGAGAAAGCAGGAAAGGGGTACTGATGTTGAATGATCAGCCATGATCTTATTGAATGGCGGTGCAAGCTCGAATGGTCGAATGGCCTGCTCCTGCACCTAATTTCTATGTTTCTAAGTTTCTATGTACATGGAGCTGAGTCCATGATCAGATGAACCATGATCTTATTGAATGGTGGAGCAGGCTCGAGGGGCCAAATGGCCTACTCCTGCTCCTATTTCTTATGTTCTTAATGCTTAAGAGGCAGAACATTCCTTAAGGTCAAAACCGCTACAATCTTTGCAACAGGCATTCTGCCTACCTGTTGGTGAACTGGAAATAATAATGGCTGACAGAAATGTTTTTGACAAGTTGGCGCCTTTGATTCGCACTTCTCCAGCCATCTCCCGCCTGAAGCTCTCGTTGTCAGCGCCAGGCGGGAGCTGAGGGGGAGAGGGCGAATCATCCTCGCTGGGAGCACCCGAGTGCAGCACTACCGGCAGGAGCGGGGCGTTACCTGCTAGCGCCTCTGCAAAAACCGAGGCCAATTTTGTTAGGGGCGATCACCCGGGCGAAAACAGATTTGCGTCCCGTCAATGTCCCCCCAAGGCCAATTTCGGCGCCTAAAACTTGTAAAAAAACTTTCAGGTGGATGCACCACAGCTTCTCGCAGGCCAAGGGGGGGAGCAATATTGAAGCTGCACTTTCACCAAGTGGTCACACCAGGGGGACAAGCACGAATCACTTATAGGATGTTACGTTAGGATACACTTTATTTCAGCTGTATCAAAAGAATTTCCTCGGGATGGTTAGAATAAGGAATAACAGCTGAACAGGGATCCATGGGTTACTGCAGTTATTGCAGAGGCCAATTTTGGGAGGGTGCATTTGACCACAGCAGTGTGCACATGAGGAGGACTGTTAACGTTGGGTTAGATGGAGCACTTAGGTGCTGATCTCAACATTGGGAGCCTGCAGTATGGTTCCAGCCATACTGGTGGTTTAGCAGTAAAATCTTCCAGCTCCTTGACTTCGTCTTGCTCTGCTGTGATGTGTGAATTTCCTCTTCCGATTGTTCCATGCTATTGATTTTTTGAATGACAATATTGTGGTGTATGCTGCAGACTGCTTAGGCCTCACAGCCCCTAAGATGTCCCTTGATCTGTCCAGGCATCTGAAGTGCTGCTTCAAGGTGCTTTTAGTGTGTTTGATAATGATTCCTAATAACCACATGGGCACGCCGCTGCTATACATGACTGTCTCATAGGTATCAAAGCAAGAACTGAAGAGGGTAGCATAGGGTTCCTTACTCCTTCAAATAACTCTGACATTGTGGATTATCTTAAATATCATAAAGGCACCACCACTGCTACTTGAAGAATGGCCATTCACTTCCACGGGCACAGAAGACCTGCACATTGATGAAATGATTCATGAAGACAAGAGGGAGGTATTTAGGGACCCATGGGTGTCATCAGTGACATGCTGGACTTTGGGGAGCCCTGACATCTAAAAAAATGCAAGGCCTTCTCATGCTGCTGATGTTACTCACGAGGAAAGCGATGAGATTGTTTTCCCTGGCAAGAAGTACAATGGTCACCTGCTTGCTATATCAGTGAACTGCAGATTGACTAATATTGCTTATGTCCCCTGAGAGCTTGGAATGAGCCAGCTGCATAATAGGTCAGGGCCGTGATGACCAAGCCATCCAAGGGCAATGCTGTCCCTTTAGTAGAGTTCAAATTCCGGCAGGTAATATAATTCAGTCACTGCCTCCCCAGTGAAGTGGAGCCGCAAACATAGTTTTCTTTTGACATTGCAACGTAGGTGTGTCTCTGCCTGTAGATACAACTATGTGGTTAAAGGAAGGTACAATTTGATCTACCTCAAATCATAATCATCATCATCATAGGCAGCCCCTCGGAATCGAGGAAGACTTGCTTCCACTCTTAAAATGAGTCTTTAGGTGGCTGAACAGTCCAATACAAGAGCCACAGTCCCTGTCACAGGTGGGACAGATAGTCGTTGAGGGAAGGGGTGGGTGGGACTGGCTTGCCGCACGCTCTTTCCGCTGCCTGCGCTTGTTTTCTGCATGCTCTCAGCGATGAGACTCGAGGTGCTCAGCACCTTCCCGGATGCATTTCTGCAACTTTGGCCGATCTTTGGCAAGGGTCTCCAAGGTGTCAGTGGGGATGTTGCACTTTTTCAGGGAGGCTTTGAGGGTGTCCTTGCAATGTTTCTGTTATGTATTTAACCCTTTGCAACCTGTATCACACCACCACCAGAGGGCCTACCTGTTGGAGTCCCAAGGGATACCAGAATCCCTTGAGAGCACTGTATATAAGCAGGCCACCCACGAGGTACCTATATTCTGGAGTCTTATTAAAGGAGCTAAGGTCACACTTGCTCATTGTTCACAGTACTCAGTTTCATCCTTTATTATGAGTGTATCAATTGGCGATGAGGTAATGAACAACCAAGCGAAAATGCAAAGAACAGTTGGTATCCTGGAAAAGTTCTCAGAAGGGGATGATTGGGAGGCCGTCGTGGAGAGACTTAACCTATACTTTGTGGCCAACGAGCTGGAAGGGGACGAGAACGCTACCAAACAAAGGGAAATCCTCCTTACTGTCTGTGGGGCAACAACCTATGGCCTCATGAAGAATCTTCTACCTCCGGTAAAACCAACAACTAAATTCTATGAAGAATTATGTATGCTGGTCTGGGAGCACCTAAATCCTAAGGAAAGCGTTTTGATGGCGAGGTATTGGTTCCACACGTGTCAACGGTCGGAGGGCCAGGAAGTGGCGAGCTATGTCGCCGAACTAAGGCGCTTTGCAGGACATTGCGAATTTGAGGGATTCCTAGAACAAATGCTGAGAGACTTTTTTGTACTGGGCATTGGTCATGAGGCAATCCTTCGCAAACTGTTGAAATTCCGAATCTAAGCAAAGCCATAACGATAGCCCAGGCATTTATATCCGCCAGTGACAACACCAAACAGATTTCGCAGAGTAAAGAAGTTTCGGCCAGTGCTGTGCACAAAGTAACGTCGTTTTCGAGCAGGAATATACATGACAGAACGTACACGCCGACTGCTGCTGCCCGACCTCAGATGATCCAGAGTCCGCCATCAATCGTTAATGTGAGGCCGTTAACACCCTGCTGGCATTGTGGAGGTGATCATCGGCCCCATCAATGCTGCTTCAAGCACTATGTGTGCAATGGCTGCAGAACAATGGGACACCTCCAGCGAATGTGCAGGCGAGCTGCAAACCCTGCAAACCACCACATTGCAGAGGAAGATCGATCCACTGTGGATTAGGCTGAATTGGAGACTCGTACCAAGGAGGCAGAAGTGTACGGGGTACACACATTCACCACGAAATGTCCACCAATAATGTTGAAAGTTGAATTGAATGGAATTCCAGTATCTATGGAACTGGACACGGGTGCGAGTCAGTCCATAATGAGCAAAAAGGCCTTCGACAGGCTGTGGTGCAACAAGGCACACAGGCCCATGCTCAGCCCCATTCATATTAAACTAAGGACTTACACCAAGGAACTAATTCCTGTAATTGGCAGTGCAGAAGTCAAAGTCTCCTATGATGGAGCAGTACACGAACTCCTGCTATGGATCGTGCCAGGGGATGGCCTCACACTGTTTGGCAGAAGCTGGCTGGGAAAAATCCGCTGGAACTGGGATGACATCCGAGCATTTTCATCCATCGACAACGACTCATGTGCCCAGGTTCTGAGCAGATTTCCATCGTTGTTCGAGCCAGGCACTGGAAGCTTCTCGGGGGCAAAAGTGCAGATCCATTTAGTTCCCAGTACACGACCCATCCACCACAAGGCACGGATGGTACCATATGTGATGCGAGAGAAAGTGGAAATTGAGTTGGTCAGGCTGCAGCGAGAAGGCATCATTGCGCCGGTGGAATTCAACAAGCGAGCCAGTCCGATTATCCCGGTACTTAAAGGGCACGGCGCGGTCAGAATTTGTGGGGACTATAAAGTAACGATTAACCGTTTTTCGCTACAGGACCAGTACCCGCTACCCAAGGCAGACGACCTATTTGCGATCCTGGCTGGAGGGAAGACATTCATCAAGTTGGACCTGACCTCGGCCTACATGACGCAGGAGCTGGAGGAGTCTTCGAAAGACCTCACCTGCATCAACATGCACAAAGATCTGTTCATCTATAACAGATGCCCGTTCGGGATTCGGTCGGTCAGGGCAATCTTCTAATGGAACATGGAGAGTCTGCTAAAGTTGGTTCCTCACACCGTGGTTTTCCCGGACGACATACTGGTTATAGGTCGGGACACCATTGAGCACTTGAAGAATCTGGAAGAGGTTCCTAGTCTGTTGGATCGCGTGGGACTCAGGTTGAAATGCTCAAAGTGTGTTTCCCTGGCGCCGGAGAAGAAGAATCGCAGCCAACGACATCAGACCTACCGACGCCAAGACGGAGGCCATCAAGAATGGGCCGAGACCACAGAACGTGACGGAGCTGCTTAACTATTTCGGTAATTTCCTACCTGGGTTAAGCACCCTGCTAGAACCCCTACATGTGCTACTGCGCAAGGGAGTATGGGGGATTTCACAAGAGGCTGCTTTTGAGAAAGCCAGAAATTTGTTGTGTTCAAACAAACTAACAAACTGTATAACCCGAGTAAACAATTAGTGCTAGCTTGCGATGCGTCGTCATACGGGGTCGGGTGTGTGTTACAACAGGCTAACAAATCGTGGATTTTGCAACCAGTCGCTTATGCCTCCAGGAGTTTGTCCAAGGCCGAAAGGGCCTACAGCATGATTGAAAAAGAGGCTCTGGTGTGTGTTTACCAGGTAAAATAAAATGCACCAGTACTTGTTTGGCCTCAAGTTTGAGCTTGAAACTGACCACAAGCCGCTCACACCCGACCCCGTATGACGACGCATCGCAAGCTAGCACTAATTGTTTACTCGGGTTATACAGGACAAGCAGTTTGTTTGAACACAACAAATTTCTGGCTTTCTCAAAAGCAGCCTCTTGTGAAATCCCCCATACTCTATTGCGCAGCAGCACATGTAGGGGTTCTAGCAGGGTGCTTAACCCAGGTAGGAAATTACCAAAATAGTTAAGCAGCTCCGTCGTGTTCTGAGAGAAAAGAGATTAACACCAATGCCTCTGCCCGCATCCAAAGATGGGCGCTCACACTGTCGGCATACAACTATGTAATCTGCCACAGACCGGGCACAGACAACTGCGCTGATGCTCTCAGTCGGCTACCATTGCCCACCACTGGAGTGGAAATGGCACAGCCAGCGGACTTGCTCATGGTAATGGATGCATTTGCAAATAGAAAGTCACCCGTTACAGCTTGCCAGATCAGGACCTGGACCAGCCAGGATCTTTTGCAGCCCTTGGTAAAAAAAAACTGTGTCCTCCATGGGAGCTGGTCCAGCATCCCAGCGGAGATGCAGGAGGCAATTAAGCCGTTCCACAGGCGCAAAGACAAAATGTCCTTGCAGGCGGACTGTCTTTTGTGGGGTAAGCGCGTGGTCTTGCCCAAGAAAGGCAGAGATACACTCATTTGTGAGCTGCACAGCACCCACCCAGGCATTGCAATGATGAAAACCATATCCAGATCCCATGTGTGGTGGCCCGGCATCGACTCAGATTTAGAGTCATGCGTGCGTCAGTGCAACACTTGCTCTCAGCTGAGCAATGCACTCAGAGAGGCACCGCTAAGTTTGTGGTTATGGCCTCCAAACCGTGGTTGAGGATCCACGTGGACTATGCGGGCCCATTTCTAGGCAAAATGTTCTTGGGTGCCATGGAGGCTTATTCAAAATGGATTGAATGTGCAATAATGTCTGTAAGCACATCCATGGCCACCATCGAAAGCCTACGAGCCATGTTTGCCACACATGGCCTGCCTGATGTCCTAGTCAGCGACAATGGGCCGTGTTTCACCAGTGCTGAATTCAAGGAATTCATGACCCGCAATGGGATCAAGCACGTCACATCTGCCCCATTCAAGCCCGCATCCAACGGGCAGTTCAGACCATCAAGCAAAGCTTGAAACGCGTGTCGGAAGGCTCCCTGCAGACCCGAGTACTGCTCAGCTACCACACCAGACCCCATTCACTCACCAGGGTTCCCCCAGCTGAGCTGCTCATGAAAAGGTCGCTCAAAACAAGGCTCTCTCTTGTCCACCCTGATCTCCATGATCACGTCGAGGGCAGGCGGCATCAACAAAGTGTGTACCATGACCGCGCCAATTTGTCACGCGATATTGAGGTCAATGACCCTGTGTTTGTACTCAATTATGGACATGGTCACAAATGGCTCGCTGGCACGGTCATAGCCAAAGAGGGGAGTAGGGTGTTTCAGGTCAAATTGGCCAATGGACAAACGTGCAGAAAACATTTGGACCAAATCAAATTGCAGTTCACCAACAGCAACGAACAACCCGAAGAAGACATCACCAACTTTGACCCTACAACACACACACAAGTGGCAACCGATTTCATGGTTGACCACAAAGCCGAACTCACCATCCTCAGCAAGCTGGCAAGGCCGGCTGCCCAGCAGCCCAGTGAAGAACTAACCAACTCACCCACACCCGCATTTGTACCGAGACGATCGACAAGGGAGCGAAAAGCCCCAGATCGTCTCACCCTGTAAATATGTGTACTATTAACTTTACGAGGGAGTGATGATATGTATTTAATCCTTTGCAACCCTTATCACACCACCACCAGAGGGCCTACCTGTTAGAATCCCAAGGGATCACAGCATCCCTTGGGAGCATGGAATATAAGCAGGCCACCCACGAGATGCCTGCACGCTGGAGTCTTATTAAAGGAGCTAAGGTCATCCACTTGCTCATTGTTCACAGTATTCAGTTTCATCCTTTATTATGAGTGTATCAGTTTCTTCTGCCCAACTTTGGCTCGTTTGTCGTGAAGGAGATCAGAGTAGAGCACTTGCTTTGGGAGTCTCGTGTTTGGCATGCGAACGATGTGGCTTGCCCTGCGGAGCTGATCAAGTGGTCAGTGCTTCAATGCTGGGGACGTTGGCCTGGTCGAGGACGCTAATGTTGGTGTGTCTGTTCTCCCAGGGGATTTGTAGGATCTTGCGGAAGCATCGTTGTTGGTATTTCTCCAGCGACTTGAGGTGTCTACTGTACATGGTCCATGTCTCTGAGCCATACAGGAGGGAGGGTATTACTACAGCCCTGTAGACCATGAGCTTGGTGGTAGATTTGAGGGCCTGATCTTCAAACACTCTTTTCCTCAGGCGGCTGAAGGCTGCACTGGCGCACTGGAGGAGATGTTGAATCTCGTCGTCAATGTCTGCTTGTTGATAAGAGGCTCCCGAGATATGGGAAATGGTCCACGTTGTCCAGGGCCGCGCCGTGGATCTTGGTGACTGAGGGACAGTGCTGTGCGGTGAGGACAGGCTTGTGGAGGACCTTTGTCTGACATATGTTTAGCGTAAGGCCCATGCTTTCGTACGCCTCAGTAAATACATCGACTATATCCTGGAGTTCAACCTCTGTATGTGCACAGACGCAGGCGTCGTCTGTGTACTGTAGCTCGATGACAGAGGTTGGGGTGGTCTTGGACCTGGCCTGGAGATGGCCATGGTTGAACAGGTTCCCACTGGTTTTGTAGTTTAATTCCACTCCAGCGGGGAGCTTGTTGACTGTGAGGTGGAGCATGGCAGTGAGGAAGATTGAGAAGAGGGTTAGGATGATGACGTAGCCCTGTTTGGCCCCGGTCCGGACGTGGATTGGGTCTGTAGTGGATCCGTTGGTAAGGATCATGGCCTGCATGTCGTCGTGGAGCAGGCGGAGGATTGTGACTGTTTGTATGGAGAAATAGTCAGACTGAACACTGTGAGCTCAAAGCAAAGTGTGACTTTAGTCTTTTATTGCAGATCTCCAAAGTGCCTCTCCAGCCTGTGAAGCCTCCTTAAATACCTGTGCTCCCATGGGATTATGGGATCCCTTGGGACTCCAGAGGATGAGCCCTCTGGTGGCTGTATAGAGTAAATACAAGTTTACATATATAACAACACTTGCACCCAAAGTCAATAGTGTAACTATTTACAATGTGAGTCAATCTGGGGTCCTTCTTGCCCTGGTTGATCATCTCAGTGTGAAAGCTGGTGTTGTTGAATCATTTGTTAGGCCCTCGCTGGGCTGCTGTGCAGCTGGCCTTGCTGGGCTGCCTGTTGTGTTGGGTCCTGCTCGGCTGCTGTGGATGATGGGTTCTGCTTCGTGGTCAACCGTGGTGCCGGTTGCCACTGGTGTGTATGTTGGGGGATCAAAAAAGGTAGGGTCCAAGGTGGGTTGCTCAGGATAGTCCGTGAATCTGAGTTTGATTTGGTCCAAGTGTTTCCGGTTAATGAGTCCATTTGAAAGTTTGACCTGAAACACCCTGCTCCCCTCTTTGGCCACGATAGTGCTGGGAAGCCACTTGGGACCTTGTCCATAATTTAATACAAATACAGGATCATTGATTTCAATCTCATGTGACACATTTGCGCTATTATGGTATGCACTTTGTTGAAGCCGTCTGCTCTCTACCTGTTCATGTAGATCTGGGTGAACTAATGAGAGCCTTGTCTTAAGTGCTCTTTTCATGAACAGTTCAGCAGGTGGGATCCCAGTGAGTGAGTGGGGTCTTGTGCGGTAGCTAAGCAGGACTCGGGCATAGGCGAGTCTGCAGTGAGCTTTCAGTTACCCTCTCCAAGCCTTGCTTGATGGTTTGCACTGCTCTCTCTGCCTGACCATTGGACGCTAGTTTAAACGGGGCAGATGTGATATGTTTGATCCTGTTACGGGTCATGAATTCTTTGAACTCAGCACTGGTAAAACATGGCCGTTGTCGCTCACCAGGACATCGGGTAGGCCGTGTGTGGCAAACATGGCCCGCAGGCTTTCACTAGTGGCAGCGGACGTGCTAGCCTACATTATCTCATGTTCAATCCACTTGGAGTACGAGTCTACAACCACAAGGAACATTTTACCCAAGAACGGGCCTGCATAGTCGACGTGTACCCTAAACCACGGTTTGGAGGGCCAAGACCATAAACTTAGCGGCGCCTCCCTGGATACATTGCTTAACTGCGAGCATGTATTACATCTGTGAAAGCAGGACTCTAAGTCTGCATCGATACCAGGCCACCACACGTTGGATCTGGCTATCGCTTTCATCATAACGATGCCTGGGTGGGTACTGTGGAGGTCATTGATGAAGATCTCTCTGCCCTTCTTAGGACCACTACTCGATTGCCCCACAGAAGGCAGTCTGCCTGTATAGACATTTCACCTTTGCACCGCCAGAACGGCTTTATCTTTTCCTGCATTTCCACTGGGACACTGGACCAGCTCACGTGAAGCACACAGCTTTTGACTAGAGATAATGGGGTCAAGTTTCGGCCTGAGTTGCTCCTATTGTTTTGGAGCAACTGGTTTAGAATGGAGTATCTTAGAAATTGCAATTCTCGGCATTTAGTTTGCTCCCGTTCTAGTCAGTTAGAACAGTTTCATTTTGGAACAGATTTTTTTTTCAAAAGGGGGCGTGTCCGGCCACTTATGTCTGTTTTGAAAGTTTAGGCAGTGATAACATACTCCAAACTAACTAACACTGGTAAGAGACCACCTGAAGCCAGCAAGCAGCCTACACATGGCCATACACAGGTTCTACAACTACAGACGCTGTGTGGACCAGAGCATACCCGACTTTATGGCGGAACTTCAGAGGTTGGCTAGCTTATGTGAGTTCTCCGATGAACTAAGGAGAGAGGTACTGAGAGACTTTTTTATTGAAGGAATAGGCCACGCAGGCATATTCCAAAAGCTCATAGAGACCAAGAACTTGACCCTAGAGGCAGCAGCACTGGTTGCTCAGACATTCTTGGCAGGAGAAGAAGAAACGAGGTTGATCTACACTGCGGGTACGACAACTAACGAAACATCGGAACAAGGGGTTCACAGCGTGCAACAAGCCGCTACCCCCACACACAGACAAAGGCAGGAGAGCAGGCCCTCAACAGCAGGCAGTGGCACCAGAAGCCATCATGGGCCACATGAACGGCTGTTCACACCTCATCAACCCACAATGCAAGCAATCAACTACAAACTGAGAGAAGCTCAAGAGAGATCAGCCAGACGCAGCTCATCCTTTGGAAACAATGGAAGCGGTCTGTGCTGGAGATGTGGGGGAAGGCACTCATCAAGGGGGTGTCAATTTCAGCATGCTGTTTGCAGAAACTGCGACTATACAGGGCATCTGGCCCGCATGTGCAGAAAAATGGCAGCTCGGCTGGGATACGAATCGGAAGGGTCGGAAAGCGGAACAAAAGACAGTGGGGACAGTACCCGGGACACCGAGGTACAGTGGGTCAACACGATCAATGGCCATTGCTCTTACAACAAGACGCCTCCAATAATGATGAGGGTCCTACTCAACGGGATATCCGTCAACATGGAGATGGATACGGGAGCGAGTCAATCTCTCATGAGCGCTCCACAATTTGAACAGCTGTGGCCGCACAAAAGAGACAGACCAAAACTCACAAGGGTCGACACCAAACTAAGGACCTATACCAAAGAAATCGTCCCAGTCCTTGGCAGCTCCATTCTCTCAGTCACACACAAAGTGAACCGACTTCCCCTGTGGATTGTCCCCGGAGACCCCCCAGCACTGCTGGGGAGAAGCTGGCTGGCAAAACTAAACTGGAAATGGGATGATGTTCATGCCATGTCGTCAGAGGAACGGACCTCCTGCTCAACAGTTCCAAGTCAATTTGAACATCTCTTTCAGCCAGGTGTGGGCACCTTCAAAGGGGCTAAAGTCAAAATCTACATCACACAGGATGCTAGACCGGTCCATCACAAGGCTAGAGCTGTGCCCTATGTGATGAGGGAAAAGATTGAACAGGAACTGGGCAGGCTTCTGCAGGAAGGCATTACCTCACCCGTGGAATTTAGCGACTGGGCAAGTCCCATCGTCCCAGTCATGAAGCCTGATGGATCCGTACGAATCTGTGGGGACTACAAATTTACCATAAACAGAGTCTCCCTACAGGACCAATACCCACTGCCCAGAGCGGAGGACTTATTTGCCACATTGGCTGGAGGAAAGCTTTTCTCAAAACTAGATCTCACATCTGCGTATATGATGCAAGAATTGCCCGACAAGTCTAAGCTACTCACCACCATCAATACACATCGAGGCCTTTTCATGTTTCCAGTAGAGTGGACAAGGGAGAATCAGTTGGTGTGGTGTATTTGGACTTTCAGAAGGCTTTCGACAAGGTCCCACACAAGAGATTAATGTGCAAAAATTAAAGCACATGGGATTGGGGGTAGTGTGCTGACGTGGATTGAGAACTGGTTGGCAGACAGGAAGCAAAGAGTAGGAGTAAATGGGTACTTTTCAGAATGGCAGGCAGTGACTAGTGGGGTACCGCAAGGTTCTGTGCTGGGGCCCCAGCTGTTTACATTGTACATTCATGATTTAGACGAGGGGATTAAATGTAGTATCTCCAAATTTGCGACTGACACTAAGTTGGGTGGCAGTGTGAGCTGTGAGGAGGATGCTATGAGGCTGCAGAGTGACTTGGATAGGTTAGGTGAGTGGGCAAATGCATGGCAGATGAAGTATAATGTGGATAAATGTGAGGTTATCCACTTTGGTGGTAAAAACAGAGACACAAACTATTATCTGAATGGTGACAGATTAGGAAAAGGGGAGGTGCAACGAGACCTGGGTGTCATGGTACATCAGTCATTGAAGGTTGGCATGCAGGTACAGCAGGCGGTTAAGAAAGCAAATGGCACGTTGGCCTTCATAGCGAGGGGATTTGAGTACAGGGGCAGGGAGGTGTTACTACAGTTGTACAAGGCCTTGGTGAGGCCACACCTGGAGTATTGTGTACAGTTTTGGTCTCCTAACTTGAGGAAAGACATTCTTGCTATTGAGGGAGTGCAGCGAAGGTTCACCAGACTGATTCCCGGGATGGCAGGACTGACCTATCAAGAAAGACTGGATCAACTGGGCTTGTATTCACTAGCGTTCAGAAGAATGAGAGGGGATCTCATAGAAACGTTTAAAATTCTGACAGGTTTAGACAGGTTAAATGCAGGAAGAATGTTCCCAATGTTGGAGAAGTCCAGAACCTGGGGTCACAGTCTAAGGATAAGGGGTAAGCCATTTAGGACCGAGATGAGGAGAATCATCTTCACCCAGAGAGTGGTGAACCTGTGGAATTCTCTACCACAGAAAGTTGTTGATGCCAATTCACTAAATATATTCAAAAAGGAGTTAGATGTAGTCCTTACTACTAGGGGGATCAAGGGGTATGGCGAGGAAACAGGAATGGGGTACTGAAGTTGCATGTTCAGCCATGAACTCATTGAATGGTGGTGCAAGCTCGAAGGGCCGAATGGCCTACTCCTGCACCTATTTTCTATGTTTCTATGTTTCTAAGTGTAGATTTTTGTACATTCAGAAAAGCCTTGCCTACACTTAGAAAATCAGGCGTAGGGAACGAGGGGGGGAGGGGAAAGGGAAGTTTACAAACATAAAACACATCACTTTTACAAATAAAGAGCCATCATCAATAATAAATGATAAATACATCAATAAATCAACCAATAAATCAAACAAAAAAAATTAAAAAATATAACATAACTTTTTTTAAAAAATCAATAGATAGAAAATTATGTTTCTATTCACCGACTGCAGCACCGGGAACCCTCCAACAGCGTGCTGGGACGGCTCCACCCACCCCCCAGTGTGTCTCTCTCTGTCTCTGTCAGTGTCTCTCTCTCTCTCTCTGTCTGAAAGTGTCAGAGTCTCTTTCTCTGTCTGTCAGTGTCTATGTGTTTCTGACAGCAAGGGGAGGGGGGAGGAGAGGGAGGGAGGGGGGCAGAGGAGAGGGCGGGGGAGAGAGAGGGGATGGAGGAAGGGGGGGAGAGGAGAGGGGGAGAGGAGAGGGGGGAGAGGAGAGGAAGGGAGGGTGGGAGGGAGAGGAGAGGAGAGGAAGGGAGGGAGGGAGGGAGTGGGAGAGGAGAGGAAGGGAGGGAGGGAGGGAGTGGGAGAGGAGAGGGAGGGGGAGGAAGGGAGAGGACAGGAGAGGAAGGGAGGGAGGGAGGGAGGGGGGGGAGAGGAAGGAGGGAAGGAGGGAGGGGGAGAGGAAGGGAGAGAGGAGGAGGAGGGGGAGAGGAAGGGAGGGAGGAGAGGAGAGGGAGGGGGGAGAGGAGAGGGAGGGGGGAGAGGAGAGCGGGGAAGAGGAGAGGGAGGGAAGGGGGGGAAAAGGAGAGGGAGGGAGGGGGGAGGGGGGGAGCGGAGGAGAGTAGGGGGAGAGGGGCGAGGTTGAACGGGCCTGGCCGACGTGAAGAAGCCTGGCCAAAGACTTCGGGCGGGGCCTGCCCCCAACAAGATGCCGGGCGGGCGGGCCCCACCGAAGGAAGAGGGAGCGGACCGGACTAGAAGGGTGAGCCGGAGTGGAACGGGTGGGGGGGGGGGGGGGCGGCTGGGTGGGAGCGCAGGCGGCGGAGCGGGAGCTGGGGGGTGGGGGGGGAGCGCGAGAGAGCCAGAGGGAGCGTGAGCTGAACAGGGGGGGAGCCGGAGCCACAGCCAGAGCAGGAGCTGGAGCAGGGAAGGTGCAGTCCGATCTTCGCACCCCAGTGAGCCCATTCGGCCAGGGCTAGGGGCGGCGTGCTTCGGGCCTCTCCCACACAGCCTCGGGCACTGGAGCTATTGCACATGCGCGCACACTGTAGCGCGCATGTGCAGAGGTCTTGGCACTGTTTTCAGCGCCGGGTCTTGGCTCCGCCCCCCCACAGCTTGTGCTGCGCCGCGCCAAGGTCCTGGATCGACCTGAGGGAGTGGAGAATACCGAGGTAAGTTTGAGCACGGAAATCAGGTGTGGCTCGCGGGGCTGCGCCATTCTAGGCGCAGCTTGAAACTTGACCCCAATAAGAGGTCCTGGCTTGTTCAGGTTTTGATCTGCCTGGCAGTGACGGGTGATTGCTCACTCTCAAATGCTTCCATAACCATGGCTAGATCTGCAGGCTGCGCCATTTCCACCCCCATGGTAGGCAATGGTAGCCTACTGAGAGCATCATAGAAACATAGAAAATAGGTGCAGGAGTAGGCCATTCGGCCCTTCGAGCCTGCACCGCCATTCAATAAGATCATGGCTGATCATTCCCTCAGTACCCCCTCACTGCTTTCTCTCCATACCCCTTGATCTCTTTAGCTGTAAGGACCATATCTAACTCCCTCTTGAATATATCCAATGAACTGACATTAACAACTCTCTGCGGCAGGGAATTCCATAGGTTAACAACTCTCTGAGTGAAGAAGTTTCTCCTCATCTCAGTCCTAAATGGCCTACCCCTTATCCTAAGACTATGCCCCCTGGTTCTGGACTTCCGCAACATCGGGAACATTCTTCGCGCAACTAACCTGTCCAGTCCCGTCAGAATCTTATATGTTTCTGTGAGATCCCCTCTCATCCTTCTAAACTCCAGTGAATAAAGGCCCAGTTGATCCAGTCTCTCCTCATATGTCAGTCCAACCATCCCTGGAATCAGTCTGGTAAACCTTCGCTGCACTCCCTCTGTGCCTGGCCTGTGGCGGATGGCATAGTTGTATGCAGACAACGTGAGCGCTCATCTCTGGATGCGGGCCGATACGTTGGTATTTATCCCTTTACTCTCGGAGAACAGGGATATAAGTGGCTTATGGTCAGTTTCCAATTTGAATTTTAGCCCAAACAGGTATTGATGCATTTTCTTTACCCCATAAACACACGCTAATGCTTCTTTCTCAATCATGCTGTAGGCTCTCTCAGCCTTAGACAGACTCCTGGATGCATAGGCAACCGGTTACAGTTTCCCGAAATCATTACCTTGTTGCAATACACACCCGACGCCATATGACGACGCATCACATGCTAGTACCAAACGCTTACGTGGATCATACAATACAAGTAATATGTTTGAGCATAACAATTTTCTCACTTTTACAAAGGCATTTTCTTGGCTTTTGCCCCAAACTCATTCATCCCCTTTTCGTAGTAAGACATGCAGTGGTTCTAACAGTGTGCTGAGAAGAAGTTACCAAAATAGTTCAGCAGTCCCAGAAACGACCACAGCTCCTTCACGTTCTGTGGCCTCGGTGCGTTCTCGATTGCCACCGTCTTCGCGTTGGTGGGCCTGATGCCATCCGCCGCAATCCTCCTTCCCAGGAACTCCACTTCAGGTGCCAGGAAAACGCACTTGGAACGTTTTAACCTGAGCCCCACGTGGTTGAGTCGACTAAGAACCTCCTCCAGGTTCTGCAGCTGCTCGACTATGTTCTGACCTGTGACCAAGATGTCGTCCTGGAAGACCATGGTGTGCGGGGCCAACTTCAGTAAGCTTTCCATGTCTCTCTGGAATATCGCCGCCACTGATCGAATTTCAAACGGGCACCTGTTATAAATGAAAAGACCTTTGTGGGTGTTGATGCAGGTGAGGGCCTTCGATGATTCCTCCAGTTCCTGCGTCATGTAGGCTGAAGTCAGATCCAGCTTCGTGAACATTGGTAGTGGGTATTGGTCCTGCAGGGAGAAACGATTGATAGTTACTTTGTAATCGCTTTGTAAACAGATTCTGACGGTGCAGTCTCCCTTGAGGACTGGGACGATAGGACTGGCCCACTCGTTGAACTCGATCGGTGAAATGATGCCCTCTCTTTGCAGCCGGTCTAGCTTGATCTCTATCCTTTCTCTCATCATGTACGGTACTGCTTTCGCCTTGTGATGGATGGGTCGCGCCCCCTGAATTAGGTGTATCTGCACTTTTGCTCCTTGGAATTTCCCGATGCCTGGTTCGAACAGCGAAGGAAATTTGTTTAAGACCTGGGCACACGAAGTGTCATCAGTGGGCGATAGCGCTCGGACATCGTCCCAGTTCCAGCGTATCTTTCACAGCCAGCTCCTGCCGAGCAGCGTGGGACCATCGCCCGGTATCACCCAGTGTGGTAGCTTGTGCACCGCTCCATTGTAGGAGACCTTTACAGTAGCACTGCCAAATACAGGAATCAGTTCTTTTGTGTAAGTTCTTAGTTTCGTGTGAACTGGAGTTAAGACTGGCCTTGAGGCCTTGTTGCACCACAACCTTTCGAAAGTCTTTTTGCCCATGATGGACTGGCTTGCGCCCGTGTCCAGCTCCATTGACACTGGGAGTCCATTTAGTTCAACATTCAGCATTATCGAGAGACAATTTGTGGTGAATGTGTGCACCCCATGTACCTCTGCATCCTCGATCTGAGGCTCTTATTCATCGTGATCCTCCGTGGCTCTGTCCTCCTCTGCAACATGGTGATTTGCAGGTTTAACAGGCTTAGCAGCTCGCCTGCACACTCGTTGGAGGTGTTCCATTGTTCCACAGCCCTTGCAAACGTACTCTTTGAATCGGCATGAATGGAAACGATGATCACCCCCGCAGTGCCAACAAGGTGTTAATGGCCTTGCATTCATCACCCTTGATGGTGGACTGAGATATCTGCGGACATGTAGCTGCAGGTATGTGTGACCTGCCCTGTACGTTACGATTCAAAAACAACATCACTTTGTTCACAGTATTTGTAGCAGCAGTTTTGTGCTGAGAGATTTGCTTCATATTGTCACTGGTGGCAATGAACATCTGGGCTATCGCTATGGCCTTACTCAAGGTTGGAGTCTCTACAGTCAAAAGTTTGTGAAGTATGGTTTCGTGGCCAATGCCAAGTACAAAAAAGTCTCTGAGCATGTGCTCCAAATATCCTTCAAATTCGCAATGTCCTGCAAGGCGTCTTAGCTCTGCGACATAACTCGCAATTTCCTGGCCTTCAGATCTTTTGTAGGTGTAGAACTGGTACCTCGCCATCAGAATGCTTTCCTTCGGGTTCAAATACTCTCGGACCAGTGTGCACAACTCGTCGTATGATTTCTCCATGGGTTTTGCTGGAGTGAGCAGATTCTTCATGAGGCCATATGTTGGTGCCCCACAGACGGTGAGGAGGATCGCCCTTCGTTTGGCAGTGCTCTCTTCCCCATCTAGCTCATTGGCCACGAAGTATTGGTTGAGTCACTCCACAAAAGCTTCCCAATCATCTCCCTCTGAGAATTTCTCCAGGATGCCCACTGTCCTCTGCATCTTTGGGTTCACTATATGTATCTCGTCGCCAGTTGTTGTGTATGGAGAAAGAGTCAAACTGAACACTGTGAGCTTTAAAGTGTGACCTTAGTCTTTTATTGCAGGTCTCCGTGGTGCCTCTCCAATCTGTGAAGCCTCCTTAAATACCTGTGCTCCCAAGGGATTATGGGATCCCTTGGGACTCCAGGGGAAGAGCCTCTGATGGCTGTACAGAGTAAATACAAGGTTACATATATAACAGTGACAAATTTTTAGGGGCATCCAAAACGGAGGAGGGCGCTCCATAGACCCTCGCAGTTGACAGTGTCAAAGGCCTTTGTAAGGTCGAATAAGGCCATATATAAGGGCTGGTGCTGTTACCTGCATTTTTCTTGCCATTGTATGAGACTCTTCTCAATACAACAGCTTCCCACTTTAAGTGCCAACTTCCTGTCAGCCCAGAATGTGCCTGACCAGGGCTCATTTTTATGTGGATAAGCTCAGAGCCAGGCACATTCCCATTGAGGATCACAGGAAATAGTGCCTGCGCCAACATTCATCCCAGTACGATAGGAAAATAAAGCTCCTGTTTTGTGGTGGGACGTCCTTAGGCCTGCAGTAAAGCTGGTCTAAACATGTGTAAGAACCAGGGTGATTAATCACCACCTGATTTGCTGACTCTCCCTCCCCCAAAACATCTGTTCCACTCTTGCAAGAATGACTGGAAAGTATATCCTGTTGTTTTTTTGTGCTCTACTTTTGCACCACTCAGTCGTGCTAATGATTGGTTGATCTAGGCAGGTGACCAACTGAATCAATGGACGCAATAAAAAATTACTCATCCTTGGTTTGTTCATTAATACCCAGTTACATCCTTATTTGGTTACATGCAGAATGACAATTATGCACAATGTTATTTTGTATACAGCCATAACAACTCTGATCTCATCCATTTTTTACTTTGATAAGGAAACATTTGACCTGTGCCTGTATATTCACTGGCAGCTGTGACTCAGTCCTTGCAGTGTAAATATTGTGGTACCTCAGCAAGAATGGAATGATAAGGGATTGTTCCTTAACCATCAATAAAAGCAGATGTTCCTCCTGCAAATGTTTGCCTACCTGTTGATCGGTGCTTAAGATTAACAGGGAGCCTACGTAGGTTGGTTTTATTTGGACCGGTGTTATCTGGGCCTGTATTATCTGTGCTATCGTTATCTGGTCTGGTTGAGGATGGAAGGGATTTTTGACTTATTTTATGCCACAGACAACCATTGAGATATAAAAGAGAACAAAATACCTGAAGGAAAAGGAGAAAGGTTGCATGGATTTTTGCAAGATATCAGACTTTGCACTCCATGAGAAAAAAAATTGAGCTACACAGAAATGGAAAGGACAAGAGCAGGAATGAACCAATCGGAATTGACATGGTTTCAATTGGGGACAATTTTCCCACATGTCCAAATTTTGGGCAAACTTGGGTTTAGACAAAGTGTCCAGCAAAAACAAGTGAGGAAAAATCTAATGTGGAGTCGCGAGAAAGGGTTCTGGAGGTGGAAATTTGGTTGGAGGCTAATTACACCACTAATGACGATGGGGCGGTAAATTTTGCGCCGGGAAACGGTTTGCGCCTGTAGTCACAAAATTCGGCACCTGGGCCCTGAGTGTGGAGCGCCGCGCTAAGGGAGGTTCCACACCTCTTTTAGGGTGCTCGGCCGGCTGAGCAACTGAAAATCCCGAGCTAAGGAGCTGGCCTCGCAGCGCCCTAAGAGAGGCCTCCCTGTGAAAAATAATTGGCAAAAAAAATCATCAAAAGCATTCCCAATATCTTGCTTGCCCCACATAAACATAAATCGCAACAAAAAAACCCAATCACATTTACCTCAGGTATTCATCACTGCAGCTGGAACAGCTCGGATCGCCCGCTTTCCCACTTGATTCCACCAGGGCGCGCTACGAGGCGCTATGTGTCTCACAGAAAACAAATTTTAAAACGGTGTCGCAACCAGGGGCGTTGCACACCGGCTCGCCTCTGCCGGCTGGTACTGCTCTGCGCCCCCGCAAAACCAGCACCAAATGTTCTAACTGGCCACTGGAAGGAGACCACCCGGCCGGAAATCATTTCCACAGCCATTACTGCCCCTCTGGGGCGTGAACAGAGGCAGCCACAGACCAAATTTCCACCATGTGAAGTGGCACAATCCCTGACCCTGTTTTCTAGTTAGTAAACTAGCATCTGCTGCATGAGGTGGGTGTGAGGAGGGTTGCTCTGTTTGCAACTCCAGGGTGTCCTCCCCATAGGACAGCAGTGCATCATGCCTTGGCATGTTCTGTTATAATAGTCTGGAAGAGCAGCAGTCAGCACTTCTGGTGGCCCAGAACATGACAACACCTCGCAACACGCTGCGTCACTCTCACCAGAGATGGTCAACACCAGCACAGCTACAGATATCTCAGAAATGTAGCTCGTGAGGTTTTAGGAGGCAGCAATGAGTGAGGGGCAGCAGGAACACACGGCTGATGGCCACCTGACCCTGTGTACTTTGCAAAATGAAGCAGTACAGTGAAATCGAGCAGCCTGTTGTCCATCAGTGGGACAGGAGATGAACGTGTTAGCAGTGATGACTATCAGGAGCTGATAATAAGGTATCAGCCATGGCTCACTGAATAGCACTCTTGCATCTGAGTCAGAAGGTCGTGGGTTCAAGTCCCACACAAGAGACTTGAGCACAAAATCTAGGCTGACACTTCAGTGAAGTAAAAAGAAAGACTGGCGCATCTTCATCATAGGTGGTCCCTTGTATCAAGGATGACTTGCTTCCATGCCAAAAAGCGATGAGTTCACAGGTGTTTCAATGAAGGACCTAATATTCCAGGTCCCGAACTACAAGTTGAAGGGTGGAAGATGCCTGCGTGTGGATTTTTTTAACGTGTGGTAGCCGTTGCACACCAGCCACCACATGGGCTTGACAGAGCTAGGTCTTGCTCCAGTGGCAAGGGTTATCCAAGACGACTGGAGGCCAGCTCTGCTGCAAGGACCTAGTGTGCACACATATTGCAGTGTGGGCTGACCTGGGCCCCTGCCTCTTCTGGGCCCCGAACTCACACCTCTTGGGCCGCCGCTCCTTCGCCCCGACCTCGCCACTCCTGCTGTACGTACCCACGCTCCAATCAGCGACCTGGACCTTGATGACGTCCAATCCAGTCGCTCTTTCACAGCCGTCACCATCCTGAATAGGCTCACGCTGTACCTTGAAGCGTGATGCTCCACACTGCTTCTTTGAAGGCCCCGACCTGCTGATGGTCCTTCAAAGGAGCAGTGTGGAGCCCGACTTGGCATTCGGTGCAGCTGCCCCGACCTGCACTTATATAGCGCCCTTCACGACCACCAGACGTCTCAAAGTGCTTTACAGCAAATTAAGTATTGTTGGAGTGTGGTCAATGATGTAATGTCGGAAACACGGCAACCAACTTGCGCACAGCAAACTCCCACAAACAATGTGATAATGACCATATAATTTTTTTTTTGTTATGTTGATTATAAATATTGGCCAGGACACTGGGGATAACTCCCCTGCTCGTCTTCGAAATAGTGCCGGGGATCTTTTATGTCCACCTGAGAGGGCAGATGGGGCCTCGGTTTAATGTCTCATCCGAAAGACGGCACCTCCGACAGTGCAGCACTCCTTCAGCACTGCACTGGGGTGTCAGCCTAGATTTTATTATATGCTCAAGTTCCTGGAGTGGGTCTTGAACCCACACCCTTCTGACTCAGTACTGAGAGAGTGCTGCACTGTTGGAGATGCCATCTTTGGGATGAGATGTTTAACTGAGGCTCCGTCTGCTCTCTCGGGTGAACATTAATGATCCCATGGTTTTATTTCAAAGACAAGTAGGGGAGTTCTTGGCCAATATTAATCCCTCAACCAACATCTGGTCATTATCTCATTGTTGTTTGTGGGACTTTGCTGTGCGTAAATTGGCTGCCACATTTCCTACTTTAAAACAATGAGCACACTACAAAAGCATTTCATTGTCAGCAAAAAGCTTTGGGGGCATCCTGAGGTTGTGAAAGTCACTATATAAATGCAAGGTCTTTCTTTTAATGCAAAGTTCTGCTGTTTGAAATGTATGTTGCCAGCACAGCAGCTGATGCAGCAACAACAGATTATCAGGTTATTATCTCATTGCTGTTTGTGGGACCTTACTATGCATAAATTGGCTGTCATGTTTCCTACCTTACAACAGTTACTACACTTCAAAAATACTTTATTACCTGTACAGCACTTTGTGACACCCTTACGGCATGAAAGGCACTGTATAAAATCAAGTTCTTTCTAAACTGTTCATAATTTTACTAATTTGCACTAAATTAGTAATACTGCTCTGAGGTTGGTCGTGTAGAAGGAGCTTTAGTCTACACCTGGCCTTATTTGACCTGAGGCGATTTGACATTGGCTCTAAGTGTCCAATGTACAATCCATTCCCCAGCACTGAACCTCCCTTACAGCAAGGAGCACAGGAATTCAACAAAGAAAGGGAAAAAAGAATTAGCGCTAGGCAGTAGAAACTGGAGGAGTATTGGATGCAATAAATATGTAGTTTATAGGATGGAGCTTTCCATTGAAGGATTTATTAAGCCAGTGAATTGTGAGAGTTGTTGATAGAAGCTACCTCTTGATAGACAGAAATTCCAGATAAGTTGTCAGACTCCTTGGCACTCCTTGGCACTACAACTGCAATTTGATCGCAGTATTTACAATGTCAACATATATCCACCAAGTGATTCAACATTTAAAAAGCATTCGTCTAACTCTTGACTTGTTAAATATTTGTTTGACTCCGTGTACAGTATCGATGTGAATGATAAGAGGACAGCACACCAGAACACTGAGCACTGGGCTGTCTCCTCACGTTAACAACCAATTGTGCCTTTTCTGTAGTACCTGTATCTTTAAATCGGTCTCCAATTTTGGATAGGAAACACTTAAATAACTTGAAGGAACAGGAAACATAGAAACGTAGAAAATAGGTGCAGGAGCAGGCCATTCGGCCCTTCGAGCCTGCACCGCCATTCAATAAGATCATGGCTGATCATTCCCTCAGTACCCCTTTCCTGCTTTCTCTCCATACCCCTTGATCCCCTTAGTCGTAAGGGCCATAATCTAACTCCCTCTTGAATATATCCAATGAACTGGCATCAACAACTCTCTGCGGCAGGGAATTCCACAGGTTAACAACTCTCTGAGTGAAGAAGTTTCTCCTCATCTCAGTCAGTAGTCAGTAGTGATTTAATTTATTGAGCTTTCTCACACGAGCTGAGGATGATAGATTGCTGTGTGCAGATTGATGTGTATTTGATTGACAGGATGCTGGATCCAGAATAAACACACACTTACAAAGCACAAACAGGTAATCTCGTGCCATCAGCCAGCTCAACTGCAGCAACACCAAGAACAGCAAGACCATGCATTTAAAATAGTGCTCTTAGCATGGTAAAGCATCCCAAAGTGCCTCACAGAGGAAAGCACGGATGCGACGAAAAGAGGTCGGTAGTTGCCAAAGGTTTTATTACTGGTAGGTTTTGAGAAAAGCCTGAAGGAGCGGAGAGAGACAGCAAAGCAAGAGGGACTTAGGGAGCATGGTGTAGAGTGTGGAGCTGAGGTGACTGAAGGCTCGGCCACTGGAGGTGGAGCGGAGGGATGGGGCGTGTAGAAGAGGCCAGTCAGAAGACTAGAGCACCGCTTGTACTTAGGGCTGGACGAGATTGCAGAGCAAGGGAGGGGTGAGGCATGGCAGGACTTGTTAACTTGGTCATGGATTTTGAATTCAATGCATTGGGAGTGGAGAGGAAAAGGAGTGCAAGAGTGATGCCCAACAAGACTTTTTTGTGAGGTAGGATGCAGCTGATGGGAGTTTCAGACAAAGTTTCCAGTTTGTGTAGGATGGAACTCAGGAGGTCAACTAGGAAGAATGTTGGACAGGTTTGAGCCTGGGTGTCATTAAGGAGTTTCGGCAGCACTGGAGATTAAGTGAGGGGGCAGGTGGTCAATGATACATTAAGAACATAAGAAATAGGAGCAGGAGTAGGCCATACGGCCTCTCAAGCCTGCTCCGCCATTTAATACGATCATGGCTGATCCAATCATGGACTCAGCTCCACTTCCCTGCCCACTCTCCATAACCCCTTATTCCCTTATCGTTTAAGAAACTGTCTATTTCTGTCTTAAATTTATTCAATGTCCCAGCTTCCACAGCTCGCTGAGGCAGCAAAGTCATCAGATTTATAACCCTCTGAGAGAAGAAATTTCTCCTCATCTCAGTTTTAAATGGGCGGCCCCTTATTCTAAGATTATGCCCTCTAGTTCTAGTCTCCCCTATCAGTGGAACCATCCTCTCTGCATCCACCTTGTCAAGCCCCCTCATAATCTTATACATTTCGATAAGATCACCTCTCAATCTTCTGAACTCCAATGAGTAGAGGCCAACCTACTCATCCTTTCCTTATAAGTCAACCCCCTCATCCCCGGAATCAACCTAGTGAACCTTCTCTGAACTGCCATGTTGTGTGTGGAGGTGGGAAAAGGTGGCCGTAGTGCTGGATGGGCTGAAAAACGTAAGAGCCATCTGTGCAGACCGACCTCTCACTGCAGGAGGGCATGACCTCACAGTTCTGTTAGAGTACAGAACAATGCAGCTGTGTGAGTGAGCTATTACAATCCCTCTCCAGCGTGGTTTGTGGTCTTGCTGCTAATGAGCCAAAGCCAGATCTTCACACTTTGCTGAAATTTGTCAGCCAAAGCTCCAAAGCTGAAGTGAGAGCATCTTTGCGAGCGTCACTTACTGTGCTTATAGCCTCACTTACTGAGGCTGCTAAGGCAGGTGCTACAGCTGTTGACACACGCCCACCTTCATACCTTGGGCTGGAGAAGCCTTTTTTAATTGCTTTACCCGTGTCATTCAAAACTTCTTTTAGAGCAGTCAGATTGTGCTGAACAGTAGTCCCCAGAGAGCCCAGCATCTTCTGTTCAAAGGATTCCTCATGGGAGGCCTACTTTATCAGAAGAGGATTGGGAGTGGTCACACCTTAAAGACTCCCCTGGTGCACAGCCTTTACCAATAGTGTTATAATTTCACTGAGATGTACCTCCCTATCTATGAAGTAGATAACTCAGTGCTATCAGAAAACTCCTCCTGCTACTAGTCCGATTGCTCTAGAAAGTGCCAGAACTTGGGACTTCTGGATCCTTCACCTGTGAAGAGATCACATGGAACACTGGAGGGCATGTTAATATAGAAAATAGGAGCAGTAGTAGGCTATTCAGCCCTTCAAGCCATTCAATATTATCATGGCTGATCCTCTATCTCAATACCATATTCCCGCTTTCTCCCCATACCCCTTGATGCCTTTTGTGTCTAGAAATCTATCTATCTCCTTTTTAAATATATTCAGTGACTTGGCCTCCACAGCCTTCTGTGGTAGAGAATTCCACAGGTTCACCACCCTCTGAGTGAAGAAATTTCTCCTCATCTCAGTCCTAAATTTCCTACCCCGCATCCTGAGACTGTGACCCCTTGTTCTAGACTTCCCAGCCAGGGGGAACATCCTCCCCACATTCAGTCTGTCCAATCCAGTCGGAATTGTATACATTTCAATGAGATCCCCTCTCATTCTTCTAAACTCCAGTGAATACAGGCCTAGTCGACCCAATCTCTCCTCATACGACAGTCCTGCCATCCCAGGAATCAGTCTGGTGAACCTTCGTTGCACTCCCTTTATGGCAAGTATATCCTTTCTTAGGTAAGGAGAGCAAAACTGCATACAATACTCCAGGGGTGGTCTTACCAAGGCCCTGTATAACTGTAGTAAGACATCCTTGCTCCTGTACTCAAATCCTCTTGCAATGAAGACCAACATACCATTTGCCTTCCTAACTGCTTGCTGCACCTGCATGTTTGCTTTCAATGACTGGTGTACAAGGACACCCAGGTTCCTCTGTACATCAACACTTCCCAAGCCATCACCATTTAAATAATACTTTGTCTTTATGTTTTTCCTACCAAAGTGGATAACTTCACATTTGTTCACGTTATACTGCATCTGACATGTGTTTGCCCACTCACTCAACCTGTCTAAATCGTCTTGCAGCATCTTTGCATCCTCCTCACAACTCACAATCCCACCTAGTTTTGAGACATCAGCAAACTTAGAAATATTACATTTGGTTCCCTCATCCAAATCATTTATATATATAGTGAATAGCTGGGGCCCAAGCACTGATCCCTGTGGTACCCCACTAGTCACTGCCCGCCACCCCGAAAAAGATCTGTTTATTCCTACTCTCTGTTTCCTGTCAGTTAATCAATTTTCAATCCATGCCAATATGTTATCCCCAATCCTATGTGCTTTAATTTTGCACATTAACCCCTTATGTGGGACTTTATCAAAGGCCTTCCGAAAATCCAAATACACTATATCCACTGGTTCTCCCTTATCTATTCTATTAGTTACCTCCTCAAAAAACTCCAGTAGGTTGGTCAAACACGATTTTCCTGTCATTAATCCATGTTGACTTTGTCTAATCCCATTGATATTTTCTAAATGTGCCGTTATCACATACTTATAATAGACTCTAGCATTTTCCCTACTACTGATGTTAGACTAACCGGTCTGTAGTTCCCTGTTTTCTCTCTCCCTCTTTTTTTAAATAGTGGGGTTACATTTGCCACCCTCCAATCTGCAGGAACTGTTCCATAATCTATAGAATTTTGGAAGATGACAACCAATGCATCCACTATTTCCATGGCTACCTCTTTTAGTACTCTGGGATGCAGATCATCAGGCCCTAGGGATTTATCTGCCTTCAGTCCCATGAGTTTCTCCAGCACTATTTTCTTACTAATAATCATTTCCTTTAATTCCTCTTGCTCACTAGACCGTTTCTGGGACATTATTTGTGTTCTCTTCCGTGAAGACAGAATCAAAATATTTATTTATTGTTCTGCCATTTCCTTGTTTCCCATTATAAATTATCCCATTTCTGACTGTGAAGGAACTACATTTGTCTTCACTAATCTTTTTCTTTTTACATACTTGTAGAAACTTTTGCAGTCGATTTTTATGTCCCTTGCAAGTTTACTCTCATACTCTATTTTTCCCCTCTTAATCAATCTCTTGGCGGCTGAAATTCATCACGTCACCGCCCGCTTCCGCTGACTGCCGCCGACATTGCTCTTCTTGATCCGTCCAGTGCCATCTTCGAGGTGGCCTGGAGCGGGCGGGAGGGGAGAGCCGCCGGGAACCGCCCGCTGACGTCAGCGGACGACCGAGTGGCGCAACTGACCTCCCGCCCGCCGAGCTCCCGGATTCCTACAGGACGGGAGTCAGCAGCAGAACGGGGGTGGACCACTGCGAGAAGGCTGGTCTGTCCCCAACGGGGAGTATGAAGAACCTGAAAAAAATGTAAGTGAACATTTTAAAAAACATTTTAACAGCGACTTACCAGCATGGGGTCCCTTGGAGGTCTTCCAAAAGTTTTTTTAATGTTTTACTGCTGTATTTTTTTTCAGGTCTTTGACCTTGCGTGGGCCTGACTCCATCCTCTACAGCACTTGGACGGCAAGCGCCTCTGCCGCCGAGAATGAGACCTCCTGCCCACTGCTGCCCAGATTGGCGGCGTTTGTCATCCATTGCCACCTGCCGACCTTCGAGGGACTTTGGCGCTGAATATCCCGCTGAAAGTACCGTCCGGTACCTCGGCGAACATCGGCGGCACTTTGGGCGGCCCTTGGGCGGGCGGGGGCCTTGATGAAAATCAGCCCGTTGGTCCATTTTTGCTGAATTCTAAATTGCTCCCAATCCTCAGGCTTGCTACTTTTTCCGAAAACTTTTATGACTCTTCTTTGGATCTAATACTATCCTTAATTTATTTTGTTCGCCATGGTTGGGCCACTTTTCCTTTTGTATTTTTGCACCAGAAAGGAATGTATAGCTGTTGTAAATCATGCATTCGCTGATTAAACGTTAGCCATTGCCTATCCACCATCATGCCTTTTAATGAATCTTCCCAATCTATCATAGCCAATGAATTTCTCATACCTTCGTAGTTTCCTGTTTAGATTTAGGACCCTAGTTTCGGATTGGACTACTTCACTTTTCATCTTAATAAAGAGTTCAATCATGTTATGGTCAGTCTTTCCTAAAGGACCCCACACAACAAGACTATTAATTAACCCCTTCTCATTGCGCAATGCCCAATCTACGATAGCCTGTTCCCGAGTAGGCTCCTCAACGTACTGGTCTAAAAAAACATTTCGTACATACTCCAAGAATTAATCCTCCACAGTATTATTACTAATTTGATTTGGCCAGTCTATATGTAGATTAAAGTCACCTACGATTACTATATTACCCTTGTTACATGCATCTCTAATTTCCTGTTTGATGCCGTCCCCTACGCTACTACTGTTTGGAGGTCTATAGACAACTCCCACCAATGTTTTCTGCCCCTTGGTGCTCCTTAGCTTCACCCAGACTGATTCTACATCTTGATTTTCTGAATCAATATCCTTTCCCACTATAGCTCTGATTTCATCCTTTACTAACAACACCACACCACCCCTTTTTCCTTTTTGCCTGTCCTTCCTAAATATCGAATATCCTTGGATAGTCAGGGCCCAAGTTTCGGGCCGCGCCTATAACGGCGCAGGCCCGACCTGGACGCCCGTTTTTCACGCCACAAAGTGCGCCTAAAAAAAACTTCCAGATTCTCCGGCTCCCTGCTGGTCGTTTGCCGCTCGGCGCGACGCAACACGAGCTGTGGGGGGGCAGAGCCAGGTCCTGCGCTGAAAACAGTGCTGGGACCTCTGCACATACGCGCTACAGTGGGCGTGCATGTGCAGTAGCTCCAGGCGCCCAAAACTGTGTGGGAGGGGCCCGAAGCACGCAGCCCCTAGCCCTGGCCGAATGGCCTCACTGGGGCTGCGTGCATAAGGCTCCTCCCACGCCCAGCTCCTGCTTCCTCCCGACCCGACTCGATTCCCGCTTCCCCCCCCGCCCCCGAACTGGACCGGACCCGCGCTCCCCCCCCGCCCCCCGACCCTAACCGACCTCCCTCCCACCAACCCCCCGACCCGACCCGCGCTCCCGCCCCCCACCCCCACCGGGACCGGACCCGACCCACCTGACCTCCCTCCCCCCCGCCCCCGACACGAACCGACCCGCGCTCCCTCCCTCCCACCCCATACCCAAACCAACCCGACCTCCATCCTCCCCCGCACCCCCCCCCCGACCCGACCCGCGCTCCCAATCCCGGACCCGACCCGACCCAACGCCACCTATCTGTAAATCTGGTGCTGGGGACGGGCCCTGCCCGAAGTCTTGGGCCCGGCTGGGCCCCGTTCAGCCTCCCCCTACTTCTCCTTTCCCCCCATTCTCCTTTCCCCCCTTCTTCTTCACCTTCTCCTTTCCCCCCTTCTCCTTCCCCCTTTCTCCTTTTACCCCCGTCTCCTTTTCTCCCCCCTTCTCCTTTCCCCCCCGTTCCCCTTTTCCTCTCTCCCTTTCCCCTTCTCCTCTCTCCCTTTCCCCTTCTCCTCACCCCCCTTCCCCTTCTCCTCTCCCCCCTTCCCCTTCTCCTCTCCCCCCTTCCCCTTCTCCTCTCCCCCCTCCCCTTCTCCTCCTCCCCTTCTCCTCCTCCCCCGTCTCCCCACTTCTCCTCCTCCTCCCCCGTTCTCCCCCTTCCTCCCCCTTCTCCCCCATCCTTCCCCCCTCCTCCCCCTCCCCTCACTGTCAGAAACACAGACACTAACAGACAGAGAGTGAGAGACACACACAGACAGACAGAGAGATAGAGACACTGACAGAGACACACTGGGGGAGACATCCCAGTTCGCTGTTGGAGGGCTCCCGGTGCTGCAGTCGGTAAGTAGAAAATATTTTATTTATTGATTTTTTAAAAAATTGTTTCTTATTAATTTTTTTTGATTGATTTATTGGTTGATTTATTGATGTTTTTATCATTTATTATTGATGATGGCTCTTTATTTGTAAAACTGAAGTGTTTAATGTTTGTAAACTTCCCTTTAAACCCCCCCCCCCCCATTCCATACGCCTGATTTGTAACCTACGCCTGATTTTCTAAAGTGTAGACAAGGTTTTTTCGAGAGTACAAAAATCTTCATTTACTACATTCTAAGTTAGTTTGGAGTAAGTTTTCACTGCCAAAACTTTGAAAACAGGTGTAAGTGGCCGGACACGCTCCCTTTTGAAAAAAAAATTCTGTTCCAAAGTGAAACTGTTCTAACTGACTAGAACTGGAGCAAACTAAATGCCGAGAATTTGAATTTCTAAGATACTCCGTTCTACACCAGTTGCTCCAAAAAATCAGGAGCAACTGAGGCCGAAACTTGGGCCCTCAGTTCCCAACCCTGGTCACCCTGCAACCATGTCTCCGTAGTTGTAACTATACTGTATCCGTTTACATCTATTTGCACTGTTAATTCGCCTACCTGATTACGAATGCTTCGTGCATTCAGATACATTGCTTTTGGATTTGTCTTTTTAATATTATTAGACATCTTAACATTTTTTTGTACTATAGTCCTATTTGTCTTACCGCTATTTTTTGTTACCTGGACCCTATTTGTTTGTATGCTCTGTTCCTTCCTGACATAATCTGATTATCCTTACCACAATCACTTTCCTGCATTGCTTCCTTTTCTTTACTCTTTAGATTTCTAGATTTCTTTCCACTGGGCTCCTCTCCCCCCCTCCAATATTGTGCATTCACAGTGATACAAGCTGCATGAATATCTTCCTTTACCCCTGAATGCAGTGATAGTTGGCACAAATATTTTATACTAAGCACATGGCATATACATAGGGCAGGCACTTACCTTAGGGGCAGGGACCCCTAAGAAGGGTCTTGTGGGTGATAGACTTAAGTAGATGGCCTGTTGGAGCAGCTTTCCCACCTCCAGTGCCACTTCATGCTCTTGCATTGTATGTGTATCACATAGTCCTTACCTTCAAAGAACCTTTAATTTAGTCAAGTTAGATTCCCGGCGTGGGCATGAGATCTGGCTGATTTAACTTTGAGGGGTGACACATAAAGAAAATACAAAAGCAAAATACTGCGGATGTTGGAAATCTGAAATAAAAAGAGTAAATGCTGGAAATAGTCAGATTGTCAGGCAGCATCTGTGGAAAGAGGAAAACAGTAAATGGCTTCTATGTCTGTTGAGAAGTATACGATCCTCATTATCAGAGGTGAGTCAGAACTGGCTCGATTTCTGACATTAATAGCGCTACCAAGATGGTGAGCGATTACTCCCAGCGTAAAACACGAGAAATTTCAACTGACAATGCAAGCCTTAATATACCTAAACTAGAGTTACTGATACTTCTCGCACCAAAAGTGGAAGACATACCTCAACAGACAACTGACAACTACAGACTGTTGTTCCTAATAGTCTTTCTTTAGCTTGCTTACTCCTTGTGATCTCTCAGGCCGATGGTGCTTAGCCTTGGCTCCTGCTGAATGACTCACTCCCTCTCTTAAAAGTCAGGTGTTTGTGTTGATGAATGTAGATATGACTTCTTGTACACATGTAAATCTTGCTGCAAAGGATCCAGTTAGATGTTGAAGTTCGCTGTTGAGAATCACACCTCCCTCTGTAACGTAGAACTCTGTCTTCTCTTTTCTTAACATAATAAGCTTTTTTGTTTTATGCAGATAAGTGTACAAATTTTAACTTTGAAAGCAAAATAAATCAGTGCAACTTTGAAACAAACAGCAAACCTCTGCATCTACTGTAACAAGTATAGTTCTGTCTGAGCTGAGGGGTTAATCACCATTTGGCTCATTATTAAATTTAGATTGTTATGTGGTGATTTAGGGCTAATCACACATCTGTAGTTAATCCCTCCTATAGACACCAAATGGAGGGCTGCCGTGGGTTGTTAGAGATCAGTGTGACCCAGATGTTTCAATCTGTTAACCTTTTCATTAAAGGAATTCTTTACTCATTGAAAAACATTGGCTGATGTTCACTACATTCATGCACAAAATTTAAAACCTCATCTTTGTCTCCGCAGCCTTGCTCCACCCGACTTCTGCAAGCTCTTTGGCCTGATAACTCATCCTGAAGGCTAACCCATGAATTAGGCCTTCTCTACATCCCCCTTCCATCAATGGTAGAACCTTCAGTCACACTGGTCCTGCTGTTTGGAATTCTCGCCCTCGACCCCCCCACCGCCCCACCCACCCTCCCGCACCTTTAAAATTTATTTTCAAAACTAATCTCTTCTGTCCCATTTCCCAGTGTCTCTCTTCCTGGGTTTGGATTCGTCCCCAATCACTATCTGTGAAGTGCCTGTAACATGATAAAGGTGCTACATAAATCCAAGTTGTTATTGATGATGGCCACATTCACTGCACTTCACTACCCTACCAAGGCTTCTTCAGCATCACCCCCTCCCCCCAGATCCTCAATCTCCACCGCCTATGCATGGGAACAATATCACCTCCAAGTTTCCTTCCAAGTCACATGCCATCCTGACTTGGAAATATATCACTGTTCCTTCATCATCGCTGAGTCAAAATCCTGGAACACCCTACCTAACAGCACTGTGGGAGCACCTTCACCATACGGACTGTATCGGTTCAAGAAGAATGTCGACAACCATCTTCTCAATTACAACTATGAATGAGAAATAAATGCTGGTCTTGCCAGTGATGCCCACATCTTGAGAATGAAAAAAATTTAAATATAATAAGTCACTAAAAACTTTGCTCAGAATAACAAATGAGAAAAGTAGTAAAAACTTTCTAATGCAATGGCAGTAAGTCATACTAAGAACAATTGTCACACTACAAAGCGGCTAATACTCAAACTTATTAGATCCTTCTTTAAAAAGGCTCAAAATACATTTTGACCATTAGCAGCCTTTGCCAAGGTTGGAGAGAGAGGGAAAGACATGACAGGCAAACCGCAAGTGTAAAAGGAGGCAGACAAAAAGCAGGAAACTATAGACAAGTTAGCCTAACATGTGTCATTGGGAAAATGCTGGAGTCCATTATTAAGGAAGCAGTAACGGAACATTTGGAAAAGCATGATTCAATCAAGCAGAGTCAGCATGGTTTTATGAAAGGGAAATCATGTTTGACAGATTTTCTGGAATTCTTTGAGGATGTAACGAGTAGGGTGGATAAGGGGGAACCAGTGGATTCAATAAGGTGCCACATAAGAGGTTGCTGCACAAGATAAAAGTTCATGGGGTTGGGGGTAATATATTAGCATGGATAGAGGATTGGCTAACTAACAGAAATCAGAGAGTCGGGATAAATGGATTATTTTTCGGTTGGCAAACAGTGACTACTGGGGTGTCATAGGGATCGGTGCTGGGTCCTCGACTATTTACAATCTATATAATGGCTTGGATGAAGGGACCAAGTGTAATGTAGCCAAGTTTGCTGATGATACAAAGATGGGTGGGAAAGCAAATTGTGAGGAGGACACAAAAAATCTGCAAAGGGATATAAACAGGCTAAGTGAGTGGGCAAAAAATTGACAGATGGAGCATAATGTGAGGTTATCCACTTTGGTAGAAATAATAGAAAAGCAAATTATAATTTAAATGGAAAAAAATTGCAAACTGCTGCAGTACAGATGGACCTGAGGGTCCTTGTGCAAAAAGTTAGTATGCAGGTACAGCAAGTAATCAGGAAGGCAAATGGAATGTTGGCCTTTATTGCAAGGGGGATAGAGTATAAAAGCAGAGAAGTCCTGCTACAACTGTACAGGGTATTAGTAAGGCCACATTTGGAGTACTGCGTACAGTTTTGGTCTCTGTATTTAAGGAAGGATATACTTGCATTGGAGGCTGTTCAGAGAAGGTTCACTAGGTTGATTCTGGAGGTGAGGGGGTTGACTTATGAGGATAGGTTGTGAAGGTTGGGCCTATACATATTGGAGTTCAGAAGAATAAGAGGTGATCTTATTGAAATTTATAAGATAATGAGGGGACTCGACAAGGTGGATGCAGAGAGGATATTTCCACTCATAGGGGAAACTAAAACTAGGGGACACGGTCTCAGAATAAGTGAGATGAGGAGAATTTTCTTCTCTGGAATTTTCTTCCCCAGAGAGCTGGGGAGGCTGGGTCATTGAATATATTTAAGGCGGAGACGGACAGATTTTTGAGCGATTAGGGAGTAAAGGGTTATGGGGAGCGGGCAGGGAAGTGGAGCTGAGTCCATGATCAGATCAGCCATGATCTTATTGAATGGCGGAGCAGGCTCAAGGGGCCAAATGGCCTACTCCTGCTCCTATTTCTTATGTTCTTATGAAGTGGAAGGCCTGACAATTTCAGGAGCAGGAACGTGACAGAACAAGTAAGGGTCTGACCTCTCTCTAAGGGCTGGTGAACAGTCGGCGCTACATGAGGTGGTGGCAAGGATATTGGTCTTGTTCACCACCATCCCTGTTGTCTGCAGTACAGTGTGGCTGGAAGGAGGCAGAGACAGATTTCAAGCCACAGCTGCCCGTTACACTCAGTAGCTGTAGTCGCCCGATGGGGCACATTAACTGAAAATTACTCAACTCTGCACCATTCAGTCCTTCAAGCCCGTTCCATTGTTCAATTAGATCTTGGCTGCTCTATACCTTGACTCTATTTTCCGGCCTTTGCTCCATATCCCTTGATAGCCTTACCAAACAAAAATCTATTGATTTCAATCTTGAAAACTCCAATTGACCAAGAATCTAAATTTCCTCTATCCTATGTATGAAAAAATGCTTCCTGATTTCACTCCTAAATGGCCTTGCTCTCATTTTAAGATTGTGCCCTCCTGTTCAGGATTCCCCAGCAAATAATTCCTCTGTATCTACCCAATCTCTTTATCATTTGAAAGATCACAATTAGATCACCCTTCAACCTTCGATACAAACCAAGTTTATGCAGCCTGTCTTCATAACCCTTTAAGCCCTAGTATCATTCTGGTGACTGAGCACTGCACCCTCTCCAAGGGCAATATGGGCTAGATTTGGGGCTTTTTGGATTCTGGGGCGTTAATCGCGATGGAGCGTGAAAGTTAGCACCTAAAATAGTTTGGGCCTCCGACTGCAAGTTTCGGCGAAAATGTAAGTTGGAGGAACGTTGGCATTAAGTCAGGCTTTACACAATGGACTTTGTGCGCCCTAGCCAAAATTTGCGATGGTAAAGCAGTTTCATTGTTGATTACTGCCCTGCAACATAACATATATAATATATAATATCTAATGTATATTGTATGGTTTTATTTTGGTGGGGGGAGTTTTTGTGACTTTGTTGCACTAACATTTATGACTCATCATTGGCTATTGGTATTGTGCATCATTCCAATGTTCACCAGAGGTGTGCCTTTATGGGGGCACATAGCGTGTCCAGTATTAGCTGCATTCCTCAATTTCCTCCATTTAGAAGAGTTGGTCCATTATGAGCTGGCGACGTGCGAGCGTTGGTCCAGCAGCATTTCTACGCTGCCTCCCCCGTGGATGGGGTGGCTATCCAATGGGAATCTCACCAGTCTCCTCTTCATCGTCCTCCTCCTCTTGAGTGTGCAATTCCCACTGGCAATGCCTGGCCCCTCATGATGGCCAAGCTGTGCAACATGCAGCACACCACAATGAATTCAGATACCTGTTGAAGGGAGTATTGAAGGCTGCCTACAATGTGTACCATCTACAAGATGCACTGCATCAACTTGCCAAGGCTTCTTCAACAGCACCTCAAAAACCCGTGACCTCTACCATCTGGATGGACAAGAGCAGCAGACGCATGGGAGCACCATCACCTGCACGTTCCCCTCCAACTTACACACCATCCTGACTAGGAAATATATCGGCATTCCTTCATCCTCGCTGGGTCAAAGTCCTGGAATGCCCTCCCTGTGGACCTTCACCCAAGGACTGCAGCGATTCAAAATGGCAGATCACCATGACCTTCTCAAGGGCAATTAGGGATGGGCAATAAATTCTGCCTTTGCCAGCAACGTCCAAATCTCAGAACGAATAAAAAAAATGCGGCCTTGGTTTAACGTCTCATCTGCAAGTCAGCACTTCGGACACTGCACTGGAGTGTCAGCTTAGACCTTGTGCCCAAGGCTCAGTCTCACAACCCTCTAACACAGAGGTAAGATCATCATCATCGTCATAGGCAGTCCCTTGAAATCGAGGAAGACTTGCTTCCAGTCTAAAAGTGAGTTCTTAGGTGATTGAATGGTCCAATATGGAAATTACAGTCTCTATCACAGGTGGGACAGACAGTGGTTGAAGGAATGGGTGGGTGGGGAGTCTGGTTTGCCGCACGCTCATTCTGCTGCCTGCGCTTGTTTTCTGCATGCTCTCGGTGACGAGACTCGAGGTGCTCAGCGCCCTACCGGATGCTCTTCCTCCACTTAGGGCAGTTTTTGGCCAGGGACTCCCAGGTGTCGGTGGGGATGTTGCATTTTATCAAGGAGGCATTGAGTGTGTCCTTGAAACGTTTCCTCGGACCACCTGGAGCTCGCTTGCGGTCTAGGAGTTCCGAGTAGAACGCTTGCTTTGGGAGTCTTGTGTCAGGCGTGCGAACAATGTAGCCCACCCAACGGAGCTGTCGAGTGTGGTCAGTGCTTCGATGCTGGGGATGTTGGCCTGATCGAGGACGCCAACGTTGTTGCGTCTGTCCCTCCAGGGGATTTGCAGGATTTTGCAGAGACATCGCTGGTGGTATTTCTCCAGCGATTTGAGGTGTCTACTGTACATGGTCTACGTCTCTGAGGCAAGAGTACTACTACTGGGCTATGGCTGACACTTTAAAATTCAACTACACTCATCATCATCATCATCATCATCATAGGCAATCCCTCGGAATCGAGGAAGACTTGCTTCCACTCTTAAAATGAGTTCTTAGGTGGCTGAAAATCCAATACAAGAACCACAGTCTCGATCACAGGTGGGACAGATAGTCGTTGAGGGAAGGGGTGGGAGGGGCTGGTTTGCCGCACGCTCTTTCCGCTGCCTGCGCTTGTTTTCTGCATGCTCTCGGCGATGAGACTCGAGTTGCTCAGCGCCCTCCCGGATGCACTTTCTCCACTTAGGGCGGCCTTTGGCCAGGGACTCCCAGATGTCAGTGGGGATGTTGCACTTTCTCAGGGAGGCTTTGAGGGCGTCCTTGTAATGTTTTCTCTGCCCACCTTTGGCTCGTTTGCCAAGAAGGAAATCCGAGTAGAGTACTTGCTTTGGGAGTCTCGTGTATGGAATGCGAACAATGTGGCCTGCCCAGCGGAGCTGATCAAGTGTAGTCAGTGCTTCAATGCTGGGGATGTTGGCCTGATCGAGGATGCTAATGTTGGTGCGTCTGTCCTCCCAGGGGATTTGTAGGATCTGGCGGAGACATCGTTGGTGGTGTTTCTCCAGCAACTTGAGGTGTCTACTGTACATGGTCCATGTCTCTGAGCCATACAGGAGGGCAGGTATTACTACAGTGTTTCAGGAACTGGAGTGTTTATAATATGGGGCTAGAACCTCCACTTTTGTGCTTATCGCCCAAAAATGGGCATTATTTCCAGCATGGGCAGTAAAAAAGGGTTTTCAGATCGTCGGCTTTTCGCCCATTCTCAAAGCACCTAGTCTCCATTTTTGAAAATGGGCGTTACCGCGAGCGACATGTAATGGGCGGTACCGTAAAATTTTTTTGACCTTCTGCCATAAAGTGTGAGCCCTCCTTAACAACGGCATGGCAGCGCTCGATTCCAATGATTCAGGAGGTCAAGGGTCATCATGACATGCGCAGAAGAGGAGACAGAGAGAGGGAGCTCAGAGAGACTGAAGATGTGTCTGGGTGTGGTATGGCTGCATTGGGAGGAAGGAGGGAGACTTTAGAGCTTCACAGCAAGTAGGCAAACAAAAATTAGCTGTTACCAGCCACATATTTGCCCGAATTTGGCCTATAATGGAGAGAGAGGACGAGGCATCACAGCACGCTGTGGAGACTGAAGCTGGAGAGAGCAGTGAGGTGGGAGAGGAGCACATTGGAGGGGGAAAAAGAGCCAGGTGGTTCTTGGATGAGGCAAATGCCTCCCTCCTGCATTTGGTTGAGGTACTCTGGGGTGATTTGACACAGAGAGGGCATAAGAAGCCCACCCCAAAGGCCTACCAGAGGATATGGACCGAGATAGCAGAGGTGGTCTCGTCGGCATAATAATCATGATTACAACTGTCGGTTATGTGTTCTGTGACAGTACCTCGCAATGATATCAAGCAATGATCTCATGCCATGTCATCCTGTCACCTTTTACAGAAGAAGCTATCGACGATGAGGTCCATGCAGAGACGAACGGGTGGGGGGCCACCAGTCACCAACGACATCACAGAGATGGAGCAGCAGATGCTTAGACTCGTGGGGAAGCACCCCCGGACAGTCACGGACACATCTGCAGACCCTGAAGTGATGCGACGTAAGTAAAGTTTACACCATTGCGTGATGTAAAGTCAATAGATGAACAATCATATATGATAGATGATTTCTAAAATTGTCATAGAAATAATGATGGCCGAATGAAAATCATTGCAATGCAAATGTGTTGATGGTCATGAAATGTGATGTTTGTGATGATTTTGATCACGGTGGTGCTTTTGTCGTGCATATGCTGTGTGTAGCGCTGGACTCACTTTGTGACCCTCGCACCCCCTTCTCCTCTAATAACCTCATTTGTATTTTGCAGCTCAGCCAGCAGCGCGTCCCAAGGCAAGACCACAGAGGCCAGAAAGTGGGGGCGCGGGGCCCGACTCTCCAGATGATCCTACATCTGGTGCTGAGGAGCTCCGATTCTCGCCCGTCAATCCGCTGGGTCTGTTCTCCATGGATGAGAGCGCGGACTTTGAGGAACCTGCATCACCACGCTCCAGAAGCCATTCCACCCCAAGGCCACCTAGTGGTCCTCCGGTCATTCCCACCTCCACTCTGGAGATACCGACCTCAAGCACCTTGCCACAGGGCATCCCATTTGTCCCCAGGATGGCGACGACCCCGTGGCCGTCTCGTGGATGCGACAGGTCGGTTCCACGAGCGCCACATAACAGTGGAGAGATGGTACAGTTGTCCAGGACAACTGTAGACATTGGTGACCAGCTCATCGAAGCATTGGGGGGCATATCCCGACAGCTGGTCACCATGACCGAGTACATTCCACGGATGGCGGAGGCCCTGGATGTGATAGCCAGGAACACTGCTGGCACAGGCTTCCCAGTGGTCCCCGAGCGCAGCACTCCACCCCTAGGTTCTGCACCACCACTGCGAACGACAGATGAGAGGAAGGACTGAAATCCTGCTTCTGCATCAGAGAATGTTGCCACCTCGGCACCCCCCCCACTCCCGTACCCATGCAATCACCGCATCTGCCTTCATCCCCCCCAATGAGGCACCGCCTGAGGAGCTCCTCGGCTAGGCGCCGTGGAATGAGGAGGGGAAGGGGTAGAGGTGGGGAGAAGAAGGGAAAGGGGGAAGGAAAGTGAGGTACATGTCTGCAGGTGATGGCGGTGTTATATCTCCATCAGGGTGTATGCAATTTGTTGTAATGTATGGGGGCTGGGACCACGCTCCTGCTTTGCCTTTGTATTCTGTGTTGCTGGACATGTTGAACATGTGATTTATGTCAATGGTGGAAAAAGTGGGGTGTGGGCGGGGGTTAGGTGTTATTGCCTGTAATACTTATGATTTCAGACCAATGTTGGTATAAAAATATTTTTATTGAACATAACCTTGTTGCGCATTGTCTCAGATAGCTGGACCGTTACACACTGGTGATTCCTTAACATGAAAGGGTTAAATACTGATATGTCCTTACTATACAGTACAAATACACACGAGGCCCATACTAGAGAGAAGGTCACTCTGTGACCAGTCCTTTATTCGCCAGCACTGAAGTGGAGAAGATGGGTGGAGCTTCCCCTTTTATACCTGAAAGTCCAGGTTAGGAGTGCCTCCCACAAGTTCACCACCTAGTGGTCAGTGTTCTCACGGTGTACAACTTAGGTCAGTTTATACATGGATTACAATGACAGTTGAATACATGACATCAACTCCCCCCCCAAAGTCTTATTGGGATCACAGGTTAAGTCTCTCTGGTGGTTTACGCTCCCTTGTAGAGCGCTTTAGATGGGGCTCCAGTTGTTGGGCACTGGCCTGAGTGTCTGCTGTTTGCGGTGCCTCAGGCCTGTCCGGACTGCCCACAGTGACTGGTCTCTCCTCCACTTGGTTCCGGTGTTCGGTCACCTGTGGAGGAGTAAACTCTACATCGTGTTCTTCCTCTGCTTCTTCTATGGAGTTGCTGAACCTCCTTTTTGTTTGATCCACGTGTTTGCGGCAGATTTGTCCATTGGTAAGTTTAACTACCAGAATCCTATTCCCCTCTTTGGCAATCACAGTGCCTGCAAGCCATTTGGGCCCTGCGCGGGTGAGCCTTTGCTTTCAAAAGCTTCAACAGCCATGACCATCTCAGCAGCATGCTTGGTTGCCCCCTCGGTGGTGGCTAGAAGGAGCCTGCTAAGTGCATCGGCGCAGTTTTCAGTGCCCGGTCTGTGCCGAATTGTACAGTCATAGGCGGCTAATGTGAGTGCGCACCTCTGTATGCGGGCCGTCGCATTTGCATTTACGACCTTGTTGTCGGCCAAAAGGGACGTTAGGGGTTTGTGATCTGTCTCCAGCTCAAATTTCCTGCCAAACAGGTACTGGTGCACTTTTTTTTGCTGCATATACAGATGCAAGCGCTTCCTTTTCTACCATCCCGTAGCCCCTTTCTGCCTGGGGCAGACTTCTGGAGGCATAAGCTACCGGCTGTAACTGACCCTTGGCATTCACATGCTGCAACACACACCCGACCCCATAGGATGACGCTTTGCACATTAAATCAAGTTTCTTACATGGATCATATAGCATTAACAGATTATTGGAGCATAACAAGTTGCGTGCTCTATCAAAAGCCCTTTCCTGGCTGTCCCCCCCAGACCCATTCGCGATCTTTGTGTAGGAGCATGTGTAGTGGTTCTAACAGCATGCTCAATTTGGGAATAAAGTTACCAAAATAGTTCAGTTGCCCCAGGAATGAACGCAGCTCCGTCGTGTTACGGGGTCTGGGTGCTCTCTGGATCGCTTCCGTTTTGGACGCAGTAGGTCTGATCCTGTCTGCCGCTACCCTCATCCCCAGAAATTCTACCTCTGGAGCTAGGAAGACGCATTTCGCCTTTTTCAGTCGCAGACCTACCCGGTTCAGTCTGCGTAGCACCTCCTCCAGGTTGTGGAGGTGTTCTTCAGTATTGCAACCCGTGATGAGGATGTCATCTTGAAAAACCACCGTCCCTGGAATCGACTTGAGGAGACTTTCCATATTTCGTTGAAAGATCGCGGCGGCCGAGCGAATCCCGAACGGACATCTGTGGTACTCAAACAACCCCTTGTGTATCGTGATGGTGGTCAGCTTCTTGGACTCACTCGCCAGCTCCTGGGTCATGTAAGCTGAGATCGGGTCCAATTTTGAAAAAGGTTTGCCACCGGATAGCGTCGCAAAGAGATCCTCAGCTCTCGGTAGCGGGTACTGGTCTTGGAGTGACACCCGATTGATGGTGGCCTTGTAATCATCACATATCCTGACCGACCCATCCGCCTTGAGCACCGGCACGATCGGGCTCGCCCAGTCACTGAATTCGACTGGCCAGATGATGCCCTCCCTCAGCAGGCGGTCCAATTCGCCTTCTATCTTTTCCCACATCAAATACGGCATAGCTCTGGCCTTGTGGTGTACTGGCCTGGCATCCGGGTTTATGTGAATTACTACCTTGGTCTCCATGAAAGTGCCAATGCTGGGTTGAAATAGTGAGTCAAATTTGTCCCGGACCTGTGAGCATGATATTCGCTCAACAGAAGAAATTGCATTGACATCGCCCCATTTCCAGTTCATGACAGCAAGCCAACTCCTCCCCAGCAGTGCAGGACCGTCCTCCGGGACAATCCAGAGTGGCAACCTGTTCTCCGAATCTTTGTGGGTCACGACTACCGTGGCGCTGCCTAGCACCGGAATGATCTCCTTTGTATATGTCCGTAGCTGTGTGTCAATCGGCAATAATTTTGGCCTCCTGGCCTTGGACGCCCACAACTTGTCGAACTGTTTGATACTCATCAGGGACTGGCTGGCCCCCGTGTCTAGCTCCATTGATACTGGGATGCCATTGAGGAGCACTTTCATCATTATCGGTGGCGTCCTGGTATATGAACTGCATATGTGCTCCACATTAACTCACTGAACTTGAGCTTCCAGCGATTTCCCCCAGTATTCATTTGGCCTCGTGGGGCTTACATCGGGCCCGTCCTCCTCGTACATCAACCTGGCTGCCGGCTTCCTGCACATACGCGCCAAGTGACCGCTGACGTTGCAGTTTCTGCAGGTATATTGCTGATACCTGCAAGCTCTGGCTGTGTGTTTGCCTCCACACCTCCAACATGAGCCATTGTTGGAAACAAAAGGTCCATTACCAGTCGATCATCTCTGACTGTCTCTGTAGCTGTCCTTAAACGCACCATTGACAGGTGTTGATGGCCTCATTACTGGCCGCATTGTCCCTTGCGATGGCATGAATCGCCGTTCAGCTAGCCATTGTCTCTGTTGAATTCCCCCTTTGGGTTCGACTACATGCTCGGGCATGTCCGATTGCCCCTGTCTGCCTGGAGAACTGTGTGCCACGTTAACAATGTTGACTCCCTGTCCATTTGCTGCATTTAAACCAAGATTTTTGTCAAACATCATTCTGGTCTCTTCCTCCCCTGAGATAAATGTCTGGGCCCTCAAAGCCGCCGTTTCCAGGGTCAAGTCTTTGGTCTCAATCAGTTTCCAGAAAACCTCAGCGTGCCCGATGCCCTCAATGAAAAAGTATCGCAGCATCTCCGCTCTGCATGTATCTGGGAACTTACATAGGCTCGCCAGTCGCCGGAGGTCTGCCACGAAGTCTGGAACGCATTGCCCTTCTCGTCGCCGGTGCGTGTAAAACCGGTGTCTCGCCATGTGCATGCTGCTCGCCGGTTTAAAGTGTTCCCCGATCAACTTACTGAGCTCTTCCAAAGTCTTGTCCGCCGGCTTCTCTGGCGCTAGAAGGTCCTTCATCAGGGAGTACGTCCTAGATCCACAAACCGTCAGGAGATAAGCCCTGCGCTTATCGGCCAAATCCTGTCCCAGCCATTCCTTAATGACGAAACTTTGCTGTAGTCTCTCAATAAAATTGTCCCAATCATCACCAACATAATACCTCTCATCTGTGCTGCTAGTGGCTATGCTCACGTGGTTTAAATCCCAGTTTCTCGTCGCCAATGATATGTCCTTACTATACAGTACAAATGCACACGAGGTCCATACTAGAGAGAAGGTCACACTGTGACCAGTCCTTTATTAGCCAGCACTGATGTGGAGAAGTTGGGTGGAGCTTCCCCTTTTATACCTGAAAGTCCAGGTTAGGAGTGTCTCCCACAAGTTCACCACCTAGTGGTCAGTGTTCTCATGGTGTACAATTTAGGTCAGTTTATACATGGATTACAATGACAGTTGAATACATGACAAATACATCTTAACATCAATCAACGTAAACTTTAACTGGCACCAAGTTGATGGGCACCATTGATGTCTGAGCTGCACACACATAGCAGTGTGTCAGCGTTGTCACTCGCATCAATGCTCTTTCAGGCAAATTGTTCAGATATCAGCTTCTCACGTAAGAAAGCGTTTCACAGCTATGTAGCCACCACGGGCCCTTGGTTGCATAGCCAGCCTGATTGTCTGGCCCTAGGTCAGCATCCAGCCCCTCCTTGTCCACTTCCTCTCTCTCCTGAGGTGGAGTATCAGTGCCTTCTGGCAATTCTTGGCCTCTCCTGATAGCCAGGTTGTGCAACATGGAGCACACGACCATGAATTTAGCTACTTGCTCAGGGTTGCATTGTAGCTCCCCTCCTGAGTAGTCAAGACATTTGAAGCGCTGCTTAAGCACAGTTATTGTTTGATGGCCCCATTGCATTGAAAGTATAATAGCGATTGATCAGAAGCAATGATTTTCTCACTAAAATACACCTGGAGTAAAGCCCCAGTAGTCCAGAGTCTGAAAATATGTTTGTTGAGTTGTTCATTTCACCTGAGAAGAACTCCAGAGTCAATGCAAACTCCCCCGAAGTTGAGGCAGCCCTTTAAATAAAGCTACCTGCGATTTTAAAAATGCCAGCCACACCGCTGGCATTCATTCAGAACAGTTCCACTTTTTCTGGGTGTTTTTTGGGGCGAGCAATATTGTAGGCAATATGTGTGCAAGGTGGTGAAAGTGATGGTGGGCAATCTCCTGAGCGTTAGTTTCGCCGAATGTGCTCTTTACGACAAAAAAAAATGGACAGACGGTATTATTGAACCTCGGCATTAATTCCGTGCGGAAAGTAACGCTGGGCGATATTATGGGCGTTGATTTCGCCCATTCTGATGATTCCGCCAAAAAAAAGTGGGCAGGCAGTAATAATTTTTCTCGCCGTTAAGCACATGGGAAAAGTAACGCTCGGCGATCAGTTTCCTAAAAATGCCCGTCAGTTTCTATTTTGTGCCAAAATGGGCGATATATGGGCGTTATACGTCATTTCAGCGTTAAAATGGACGTTAAATGCGTGTTAAGCATGCAAAAAAAGTGGAGGTTCTAGCCCATGATGTTTAATGTGCATTTCAATATAGAACAAAGTGCATTAATGTTCATGCTGCAAGGGGAGCAACACTTGTAGTGAAAGGGAGGAAAGCCCAGTGAAAGGCGATAAGCTCACCTCGAACAAAGTTCGTCCAAACATTGTGGTGTAGTTGAATTTTAAGTTTAATTTATAATAGTGCCGCAGTGTAAATAGTCTTACATGGAAGGGCACAGATTTTTCCTCAGGATTCCACACAAAGTGAAAAGCTGATCCCGCTCAGTCCATCTGGGAATAGCGCTGAGCAGAGTTAATGTGCTCTCATAAAAGAAATGCAGGAGAATAAATCAGAGAGTGAGCTAATGCTGCCTCACTTTGCTCACCTCCGAAACCCCTGGTTCAAGAGTGACATTGGGCTGGCAACAGGTCACCTGTTTGCTTTTACTGTTTAAGAAGGAATTACCTTGGTGCGGGGGGGGGGGAAACAGGCCAAAACTTAGGCAGTAGAATAGAAAGAAATTTTCCTAAAAACACAGGAAAATTATGTCCAGCACACAATGAAAACTGGGTAGGATTAATTGACTTACTTTTACTGCATTTTACAAGAAAAAGTAAAGACGGCCTGATCACCACCCCCCCCCCCCCCGACAAAATTAAAAGAACAAAACAAAAACAAATGGCTGCCCTAATTTGAACGGAAGGTAATTGTGCTGGACAGCCTCACAATGGGAGCAATGTTTCTCACATCTCCTGCATCACAAGCAGCCCAGCGCCTGTGAAAGCTGCTTGATTTATGCTGTGGTGGTGGGGAAGGGAGGGGGGAGGCGGTCATGGAAGTGGACATTATTGCTTTTCAAAAGCTTTCTATTTCTCTCTCCTTTTTTTCCCCTCTCTTGGCAGACTCACAATGCAACACTGACAAATCTACACTAACTGCACAGGGGAAGCAGAATGGGCAAGTCATGCATGAGACATTTCTGTTTTGTCTCTAATGGGCTCTCTGGAAATAATTGAGCAGAAAGTTTACTTTCAGGGCAAGCGTTGCACGGGATCAGAAATCCGAATGTGAGGGGAGTATTCCTCACTACATGGTGAGTGAGGCGGTGGGGGGGGGGGGGGGGGGGGGGGGAGGGGCAGTCATTTCACCAAAAACTAGACCACCATGTAACAATGAGCCACATAATAATTGTATCTACAAGGAGCAAGTGGGTTATGCAGTCGGATATCAAGAGGTACTTTATTTTTTTTTTAAGGTGAATGCTGTGTATAGAAGAACTCCAAGAACTCCACGACGCTGAGTACTGTAAGCTAAACTTAGTGTGACCTTAGTCTTCTTTATTATAACTCCAGAGTGTCGAAATAACTGGCTTTGCTCGTGTGTGCAGGTGACCATTAGGACTCCAACAGTCGCGCCCTCTGGTGGTAAGTATTACATAGTTACATACATAACATCACTCCCCCCAAAGTCTTCGGTACAAATTATTTACAAGTTGAGGCGATCCGGAGCCCTTCGCTCCCTGGTAGATCGTCTAAGTTCAAATCCTGGCATGTATGAGTTGGCCGCACCATTGCTGCACTGCACCGCGGCTGGTCTGACTGGACTGACAGGAACGGTGGGTTCATCCTCGTGATTGACAGCGAGGTCGATTGCTGGTTGGGTGTGTGTTGGTGGATCGTTGATGGTGATGGCCTCTTCAAGTCGTTCCTGTTTGTCAGTAAATCGTAATTTGGTCTGATCTAAATGCTTTTTCTGCACGTTTGGCCATTTAACAGTTTGATTATAAACACCCTATTCCCATCCTTGGCCAAAACAGTGCCAGCAACCCACTTGAGACCATGGCCGTAATTCAGGACAAACACAGGGTCGTTAACATCAATGTCACGTGAAACAGCCGCGTGATCGTGGTACATGTTCTGCCGGTGTCACCGGGTTTCCACGTGATCATTAAGATCTGGGTGAACTAGGGAGAGCCTGGTTTTGAGGGCTCTCCTCATTAACAATTCTGCCGGGGGAACCCCAGTGAGCGAGTGGGGCTGCGTCCGGTAACTGAGCAGAATGCGAGACAAGCGGGTCTGCAGGGAGCCGTCCGTCACGCGTTTCATGCTCTGCTTGATTGTTTGGACTGCCCGCTCCGCTGGACCATTAGGTACGGGCTTAAACGGAGCTGACCTGACATGCTTGATGCCATTGCGGGTCATAAACTCGTTGAATTCCGAGCTGGTGAAACACGGTCCATTGTCGCTGACAAGGACGTCGGGCAAGCCATGAGTGGCGAACATGGCCCGGAGGCTTTCAATGGTGGCTGTGGATGTGCTGGATGACATGATTACGCATTCAATCCATTTGGAGTAAGCATCCACTACTACTAAAAACATCTTTCCTAGAAAGGGGCCGGCAAAATCTATGAGGATCCTGGACCACGGTTTGAAGGCCATGACCACAGACTCAGTGGAGCCTCCCTTGGGGCATTGCTCTGTTGCGAGCAAGTGTTGCACTGATGCATGCTTGACTCTAAGTCCAAGTCAATGCCGGGCCATCAAACATGCGACCTGGCAATTGCCTTCATCATGATAATGTCTGGGTGGGTACTGTGTAGGTCGCATATAAAGGTTTCCCTGTCAATTTTTGGCAAAACTATGTGATTACCCCATAAGAGACAATCCGACTGGATGGACATTTCATCTTTGCATCGGTGAAATGGTTTAATTTCGTCTTGCATTTCCCTGGGAACGGCCGACCAGTTCCCATTTAGGACGCAACTCTTTACTAATGATAGCACAGGATCCTGGCAGGTGACCCCTCGCTCTCAAAAACATCCATGACCAGTAGCAAGTCTGCGGGCTGCGCCATTTCAACCCCAGTGGTGGGTAATGGTAGCCAGCTGAGAGCATCGGCAAAGTTTTCAGTGCCTGGTCTGTGGCGGATAACACAGTCACAAGCGGATAATAGTGCCATCTTTAGATGCGAGACGAAGCATTGGTATTTATACCTTTGCTCTCTAAAAACAGCAAAATGAGCGACTTGTGGTCAGCTTCAAGCTCAAACCGAAGTCCAAATAGGTATTGGTGCATTTTCTTAACCCCAAATACACATGCTAATGCCTCTTTCTCGACTATTCTATAGGCTCTCACAGCCTTAGACAAATTTCTAGATGTGTATGCAACTGGTTGGAGGTTGCCCGATACATTGGCTTGCTGTAACACACAGCCGACCCCGTACGATGAGGCGTCACAAGCTAGCACTATACGTTTACATGGGTCATCGTGTACAAGTAACTTATTTGAACATAGCAGGTTCCTGGCATTCTCAAAGGCCGTGTCTTGAGATTTGCCCCAAAGCCAGTCATCACCCTTACGTAGCAACATGTGCAAAGGCTCTAACAACGTGCTCAACCCAGGTAGAAAGTTACCGAAATAGTTGAGGAGTCCCAGGAACGAACGCAGCTGTCACATTCTATGGTCTGGGTGCATTCTTGATAGCCTCTGTCTTTGAGTCCGTGGGCCTGATGCCATCTGCTGCAATCTTTCTCCCCAAAAATTCAACTTCTGGCGCCAGGAAATCACACAGAGCGTTTCAGCCTGAGTCCCACTCTGTCCAGGTGACTTAGAACCTCTTCCAGGTTGTGTAGATGTTCAATGGTGTCACGACCAGTGATCAGGATGTTGTCTTGAAACACAACGGTGCGCAGAACAGATTTCAGCAAACTCTCCATGTTTCTCTGGAAAATGGCTGCAGCCAAGCGAATCCCGAAAGGGCACCTGTGGTATATAAACAGCCCTTTGTGTGTTGATGCACATCAGTCTTTAGAAGATTCAGCCAGCTCCTGTGTCATGTAGCGGAGGTTAGGTCCAACTTGGTGAACGACTTGCCCCCCGCTAACGTTGCGAACAGGTCATCTGCCTTAGGCAGCGGGTACTGGTCCTGTAGTGAGACTCGGTTAATCGTTACCTTGTAGTTTCCGCAGATTCTGATCGTGCCATCGCTTTTCAACACCGGAATAATTGGGCTGGCCCACTCGTTGAACTCGACTGACGATATGATTCCTTCGCGTTGGAGTCTGTTCAGTTCGATCTCGACTTTCTCCCTCATCATGTACGGAACCGCCCGAGCCTTGTGATGGACGGGCCGTGCATCGGGGCCAAGATCTACCTGTGCCTTGGCGCCTGTGAAGTTGCCGATGCCTGGTTCGAATACTGAGGGAAACTTGCTCAGCACTTGAGCACACGAGGTGTCATCCACTGAAGATAGTGCTTTGATGTCATTCCAATTCCATCTAATCTTTTCTAGCCAGCTTCTGCCGAACAGCGTTGGGCCATTGCCTAGAACAATCCACAATGATAGGTCATGCACAGCTCCATCATACGATACCGTCACTGCCGCACTTCCAATGACTAGTATGAGGTACACAGCTTTGCAATAATCGAGCTCAGTTTGGGCCTTTGTGCTTTATTGCCCCACAGTTTCTCAAAAGCCTTCTGGCTCATTATTGACTGACTCGCACCTGTGTCCAACTCCATGGATTCTGGAACTACATTTAATTTGACTTTCAGCATTATAGGAGGGCTCTTGGTGGTGAAGGTATGTACCCTATACACTTCTTCCTCAGGTTGAGTTGCCTGTGCTGCGTGATCTGCGTCGGATCGATCATCCTCTGCCACGTGGTATGTTGCAGCACGTTTGTACATTCACTGGAGGTGCCCCATCATTGCGCAGCCTTTGCACACGGAGTGCTTGAATCGACATTGATGGACCCGATGATTACCACCATGGTGCTAATGGATTCACATTCACCCCCGATGGCGGACTCTGAGTCATCACAGGTCCTGCAGCGCAGACGTATAGGACCTGCCATATGCAGTTCGGCCGGCTAGCGATGCATTTTATGTACAGTACTTGCCGGTGAGCTTCGATGTTGAGAAGATATGTGTTTGGTGTTATCGTCCATGGCCATGCATGCCTGGGCGATCGCGATGGTCCTGCTCAGGTCTAGGGTTTCAGCAGCCAGCAGCTTTCGAAGAATGACCTCGTGGCTGATGCCCAGCATGAAAAAGTCCCGCAGCATTTTCCCCAACGCAGCCCCAAAATCGCACGGTCCCGCGAGGCATCTCAGGTCGGCGACATAATCCACCACGTCCTGGCCCCCGGAGCGATGGTGCATGTAAAAACGATATCTGGCCATGAGGATACTCTCCTTCGGCTTGAGGTGGTCCAGAACCAGCGTGCACAACTCTCTATATTCCTTCTCCGTTGGTTTTGTCGGTGCGAGCAGATTCTTGATGAGGTCGTATATTTTAGGCCCACAGATGGTGAGGAGAACCGCCCTGCGCTTGGCCACGTTAGTGTCTCCTTCCGGCTCGTTGGCCACGAAGTACTGGTCAAGACGCTTGACGAAGGCTTCCCAATCATCACCCGCTACGAATTTCTCTAATATTCCAATGGCAGCCATGGTTGTGCGAAGGTTCGTATTCTGTTACTCGTCGCCAATTGTAGAAGATCTCCAAGAGGCTGAGTACTGTGAGCTAAACTTAGTGTGACCTTAGTCTTCTTTATTACAACTCCAGAGTGCCTAAACAACGTGGCAGCCAACCTTTTATACTGGCCCTGCACGTGTGTGCAGGTGACCATTAGGACTCCAACAGTCGCGCCCTCTGGTGGCAAGTATTACATAGTTACATACATAACAGTGAATCCCATAGGCAAGTGCAATACACACTGCTTATTATGCGCTCAACAGGGAAGATAGGGACATAGATGTATTTGACATTTTAAAAATGATCTTTTTTTATTTGTTCTCAAGATGTGAGTGACGTTGGCAAGGCCGCATGTACTGCCAATATCTAGTTTAACCTGAGGAGGTGGTGGTGGGCCTTCTCTGTGAACTGCTGCAATCCTTGTGCTGATAGTGCTCCTACAATGGGGCAATAGATCCAACGATGAAGCAATGTGTCCAAGACAGGATGGTGTTTAACGTCAAGGTCAAACTTGTTGGTGAAGGTGTTTCCATGACGTTGCAGCTCTTATCCTACTCGGTGGTAGAGGTCTGTTAAAGTAAACTTCATGACTTGCTGCAGTGCATCTTGTAGATTGTGCACGGGGTAGTCGTGTTGTGAATATGGTGTAGGGGCTAGATATTGTACTTCAAAGACCGTCAGAGATGTTATGTAGCAGGGTTTGACGTCAGATAGTCTGCCACCAGCCACCACGTATTATGAAAAAAATAGAAAGACTTGCATTAATATAGCATCTTTCACAACCTTAGGTGTCCCAAAGTGTTTACTGCCAATGAAGTACAACTGAAGTGCAGTCATCAGTCATCATCATCATAGGCAGTCCCTCGGAATCGAGGAAGACTTGCTTCCACTCTTAGAATGAGTCCTTAGGTGGCTGAACAGTCCAACATGAGAGCCATAGTCCCTGTCACAGGTGAGACAGATAGTTATTAAGGGTAAGGGAGGGTGGGACAGGTTTGCCGCACGCTCTTTCCGCTGCCTGCGCTTGTTTTCTGCATGCACTCAACAATGAGACTCAAGGCGCTTGTCGCCCTCCTGGATGCACTTCTTCCACTTAGGTCGGGCCCAGGTGTCAGTGGGGATGTTGCACTTTATCAGGGAGGCTTTGAGGGTGTCCTTGTAATGTTTCCACTGCCCACCTTTGGCTCGTTTGCCATGAAGGAGTTCCGAGTAGAGCATCTGCTTTGGGAGTCTCGTGTCTGGCATGCAACAATGTGGCCTGCCCAGCAGAGCTGATCAAGTGTGATCAGAGCTTCAATGCTGGGGATGTTGGCATGGTCGAGGACGCTAACGTTGGTGCGTCTGTCCTCCCAGGGGATTTGTAGGATCTTGCGGAGGCATCATTGGTGGTATTTCTCCAGTGACTTGAGGTGTCTACTCTACATGGTCCATGTCGCTGAGCCATACAGGAGGGCGGGTATTACTACAGCCTTGTAGACCATGAGCTTGGTGGTAGATTTGAAGGCCTAGTCTTCAAACACTCTTTTCCTCAGGCGGCCAAAGGCTGCGCTGGCGCACTGAAGGCGGTGTTGAATCTCATCAATGTCTGCTTTTGTTGATAAGAGGCTCCCATAGTATGGGAAATGGTCCACATTGTCCAGGGCCGCGCCGTGGATCTTAAAAAAACAGTCACTGTTATAATGTGTGGGATCTTAAAAAAACAGTCACTGTTATAATGTGTGGGAAATGCACACAGCAAAATCCCATAAACAGCAATCTGATAATGACCAGACAATCTGTTTTAGTGATGTTGGGTGAGGGATAGATATTAGCCAGGATATGGGGAGAGCTCGCCTGCTCTTCTTCAAACTAGTGTCATGAGATCTTTTACGTCCCCGAGATGCAGACAAGGCAAAGGTTTAACGTCTCATCTGAAAGACGGCACCTCTGACCATGCAGCATTCCCTCAGTACTTTACAGGAGTGTCAGCCTGGATTTTGTGCTCGTCACTTGAGTGGGACGTGAACCCACAAATTTCTGACTCAGAGGTGAGAGTGCTACCACGGAACCATGGTTGGCACTATCATAGTTGGCATTTGGCTCTGATCAGGCAGCATTTATAATCGCAGGAACTACTGAAAACAATTGGCGAAAATTGCAGTCGGAGGCTTCCTTCATACGAACCCGAAAAAAATCTACGAAAATACCTGTTGGTCCCAGAGGAACATAGGATTCCGGTCTGAGGCCTTCAATCACTGCACAGCGTGCGGGAAGATGTATTCCATGTACAAACGCATCTGCTGGAATCACGTGGGCCTGGACCACCAATCACTATCTAGTATTCTCATTGATAATAATGGGAGACTGACTGTACGAGTTCCCATTACTATCATTGAGAATAATCCCCTAAAACACCGAAACATAGCACAATGAATAAAAAAACCTCACATATTTAAAATTAATTGAAATTAAATGTAATTAAATGTTTTAGAAAAAAAAATATTTGGGGTAATTTTTGTTTAATGTGTTTTAATCGGGTTAAAAATAAACTTACTTTCATGGACAAGGTATTTAACATAAAAATGAATGATTAAATAAAATTTTTCTCAATTTTAAAAGTGTTGCGCTGCTAAAAGTAAGTTACGCCTGGTAAAAGCAGGCGCATAAGAGTTTGAAGGACATTCGCTGGGCATGAGTTGGGCAAATAACCCAATCTCTCCCACGGGGATATCCTTCCTGCGGGGATGCGTAGAATCTGACTGAAGAAATTTGACAGATCGGAAAAACTGGTTTTCGGCACATGCGCATTGCGCCCCAAGAACCGCCTTTTGCAAGGCCTCGCTGGGTGCGTGCGCACTCCGTACGGGACCCGGCGAGGCCGGAGTTTTCTGCCCAGAGTTAGTCAAAGGTTAAGTGGTTCTTATTGGCTCAATGCAGGAAAGTGGCCTGGCCAGCAGAAGAGAGTCTTTCAACTCAAAAATGTCCCAAAGTGCTTCACGTGCAAGGAATTACTTTAAAGGGTAGTAACTGCTATTATGGAGGACAACATGGCAGCCGCTTTGTGCACAGCAAGATGGCACAACGAGATGAGTGGTCAGTTAATCTATTTATTGTTGGTGTTAGTTGAGGGAGAAAAGCTGGCCAAGGCACCAGGAGAACTCCCTGCTGTTCTTTGAATACTATCCTAGGATCTTTAACATGGACCTGAACCACCGCCACAGACAGACAGGCCTAGGTTCAGCATTAGAAGGACAACACATCTGGCATACAGTGCCTTGTGGTCTGACGCACTGAATTACGGATAGGAGGAACACAGGGGATTCACTCCTGTGATTGCTCACAACAAGAAGTTCTGATTTCAGCCATGACATTATGGGATGGCACTGAGGAGAGGTCAGACATTAAACCCCCATAGCAAGGGCGAGTCACTTATGTGCGCCTCCTTATAGCAAGATGCAGGAAGCATTGGTGGATGCCTGAGGACTGGAGATTTCACTGGCTCACCTACACAGTCAGCCAGTGATGGTGCATGACATGAGGAGACCAGAGAGAAAGACAGATAAAAATAAAATAAATACATCAAACAAAGGCTGTCCTTATATCAGGTGCATGGATAAGAAAGCTGAGTGTAAGAGCAATAAGTTAAATATTGAAGGTAATCAGATCAGAATTGCTTAGTGTTAGCAAACACTTGCCAGACACAAGACACTATTTATACAGTAAATACCCCAATATATTATATATATATCACTATAGATACAAATGAGTGGAGCCAACAGTATTCCAGATGACTAAGTGTAAGTGTTAAAAACATTCTTCTCTACAAATTATGAAGATTATAATAATTTACAATCAATAAGTTATATTAAGAATCAAATATGCTTTTCAAAAAGAATTACTGCCAAAATAAAACTCTTGCTATTTCTTCATTTTCTCCACACTCTCGCTGAATAAAAGATCTTTTCTTGGAAAACATTTGGTTGCTTACTTCCACAGAGCAGATTGCACTTGCCCATGTATCATGATGTGCCAGACGTAAGCAATGCCTGGACAGCGTCCCGTAGGGAATCCCCCTTGTTGTAGCACAAGTTGCGACTGAACAAGCAATGCTGCTAAGATTCCTTTCTATCACGATGAAATGTGGTATCACATTGGTCATGGAGAGGCACTTAAGAACACAAGAATGTTTAGTAACGAGAAAGGTCGTTAGATCCACATAACCCTTTTTGCTTGATCTCAACTCTACCTTCCCCGTCTTCTTACCTCTCCAGAAACACATCTAATTACCTTTTGAACCCAATTACACTATTAGCAGCAATAGCAGCCTTTCCTTATGACTTATTCAAAATGTCTATCAGCCTCTTTGTGCCAAAAGTTTTTGCATGACTTCCTAATTTTAAGCTCATGTCTCGTGGCATCAGAATCCTTCACAATTTGCCGGGATCAAATATGTCAATCTCCTTCATAACCTTGGACATTTCCTCCTGGAGCCTCTCTTTTCTCCTGAAGCGAGCAAGCCCAAGTCCTAAGTAAGATTCCCTATACCCAGAACCATCTTGGCCCCCCACCCCCTCCAAAGGCAGTACAATACATTAGCTGATTAGGGAACCAGACCTTCACCAGTGCTCTGGCTGGGTTCTGAGATTTACCTTTTATTGTATCCTTTGGAGTTTAGATCCCTCTCAATATACAATTCATCATCATCATAGGCAGTCCCTCAAAATCGAGGAAGACTTACTTCCACTCTAAACGTGAGTTCTCAGGTGACTGTCCAGTCCAATACAGGAATTACAGTCTCTGTCACAGGTGGGTCAGACAGTGGTTGAAGGTGGGGGGGGTTTCCGCATGCTCCTTCCGCTGCCTGCGCTTGTTTTCTGCATGCTCTCGGCAACGAGACTCGAGGTGCTCGGCGCCCTCCCGGATGCTCTTCCTCCATTTTGGACGGTCTTGGGCCAGGGATTCCCAGGTGCTGGTGGAGATGTTACACTGTATCAAGGAGATTTTGAGGGTGTCCTTGAAATGTTTCCTCTGCCCACCTGGGGCTCGCTTGCTGTGTAGGAGTTCTGAGTAGAGCACTTGCTTAGGGAGTCTCGTGTCGGGCATGTGAACGATGTGGCCCGCCCAACGGAGCTGTGCACACTCGGAGGCCGAGCTCCAAGCCATCGTCAACACCTTTACCGAGGTGTACGAGAGCATGGGCCTTACGCTAAACATCTGTAAGATAAAGATCCTCCACCAACCTGACCCTGGTCATCAAAATCAACAGCTTAGCCTTGGACAATGTGGACCATTTTCCATACCTCGGGAGTCTTTTATCAGCAAGGTTAGACATCGATGATGAGGTCCAACACCTCCTTCAGTGTGCAAGTGTAGCTTTCGGTCGCCTAAGGAAGAGAGCATTTGAAGATCAGGACCTCAAATCTGGCATCAAGCTTATGGTCTACAGGGCTATAGTGATACCCGCCCTCCTATATGGATTAGAGACATGGATTACATACAGCAGACACCTTAAAGTGTTGGAGAAGTACCACCAGCGCTGCCTCCGCAAGATCCTGCAAATCCACTGGGAGGATAGACGCACCAACATCAGTGTTTTCGCCCAGGCCAACATCCCCAGCATCGAAGCACTGACCACACTCGACAATTAATACATTGTTTGAAAGTAACAGATTAGAGAAGTTTTGCCTTTCAACACTCCTGGATGGAACATCTCAAGCTGGGGGCTGTGCAATTCCCTGATACAAGCTCCCAACATGAACCAGAATCACTGAGGCAGAAAACCTCACCTTAAGATTCTGAACACCCCAAGCTCCATGTTTGGCACAGGTGCAGCATGGAATGGAAATGTAGAACTCACAACTAAAGAGAGAACTTGCAGTTATAGGAGAGATCAGATTGCGTCAACAAACCGCACTTTGAGCGTGCACTGCGTGACTACTACCTAATCGGCCCTAAAAGATTTGTCCACTTTTATTTTTATGCATCACTTTACTTTGTGCACCTTCTGGAAGCTCAGATGTGGTAAAAGGAATGCACAACTTGCCAGCTGATTGGAAAGCAATTATAACAATGTTGTTTAATTAGATAAACAGCCTCTTCATGGAAAGTGCACCACAGACCAATCCAGTATTGTGGCGTATGTGCCTTCTGTATATGTCACAAATGACATCCTTTGTGAGTCTGACAAAGGTAAACTATCTCTCCTCATCCTTCTGGACCTGTCTGCGGCCTTTGACACAGTTGACCATTCCATCCTCCTCCAACGCCTCTCCACCAACGTCCAGCTAGGTGGAACTGCACTCACCTGGTTCCATTCTTATCTATCTAATCGTAGCCAGAAAATCTCCTGCAATGGCTTCTCTTCCCACTCCCACATCGTTACCTCTCATGTCTTCCAAGGAGCTATCCTTGGCCCCCTCTTATTTCTCATCTATATGCTGCCCCTTGGCGATATCATCCGAAAACACAGAGTCAGTTTCCACATATACGTTGAACTCACCCAGCTCTGTCTCTCCACCACTTCTCTCGACCCCTGCTTGGTATCTAAATTGTCAGATTGCTTGTCCGACATCCAGTACTGGATGAGCAGAAATTTTAAGAACATAAGAACATAAGAAATAGGAACAGGATTAGGTCATAGGGCCCCTCGAGCCTGCTCCGCCATAAGATCATGGCTGATCTGATCATGGACTCAGCTCCACTTCCCCGCCTGCTCCCCATAACCCCTTATCCCCTTATCATTTAAGAAACTGTCTATTTCTGTCTTAAATTTATTCAATGTCCCAGCTTCCACAGCTCTGAGGCAGCGAATTCCACAGATTTACAACCCTCTGAGAGAAGAAATTTCTCATCTCTGTTTTAAATGGGCAGCCCCTTATCTAAGATCATGCCCTCTAGTTCTAGTCTCTCCCATCAGTGGAAACATCCTCTCTACATCCACCTTGTCAAACCCCCTCATAATCTTATACGTTTCGATAAGATCATCTCTCATTCTTCGAAATCCAATGAGTAGAGGCCCAACCTACACAACCGTTCCTCATAAGTCAAACCCCTCATCCCCGGAATCAATGTAGTGAACCTTCTCTGAACTGCCGTATATCCTTTCTCAAATATGGAAACCAAAACTGCACGCAGTATTCCAGGTGTGGCCTCACCAAAACCTTGTATAGCTGTAGCAAGACTTTCCTGCTTTTAAACTCCATCCCCTTTGCAATAAAGATACCACTGGCCTTCCTGATCACTTGCTGTACCTGCATACTATCCTTTTATGTTTCATGCATAAGTACCCCCAGGTCCCGCTGCACTGCAGGAGTTTGCAATCTTTCTCCATTTAAATAATAATTTGCTCTTTGATTTTTTTCTGCCAAAGTGCATGACCTCACACTTTCCAACATTATACTCTATCTGCCAAATTTTTGCCTGTCTATGTGCTTTTGCAGATTTTTTGTGTCCTCCTCATACATTGCTTTTCCTCCTATCTTGGCGACGTTACACTCAGTCTCCTCTTCCAAGTCGTTAATATCGATTGTAAATAGTCGTGGTTGCATCACTGATCTCTGCGGCACCCCACTAGTTATTGGTTGCCAACCAGAGAATGAACCATTTATCCTGACTCTCTGTTCTCTGTTAGTTAGCCAATCCTCTATCCATGCTAATATATTACCCCCAACTCCATGAACTTCTATCTTGTGCAGTAACCTTTTATGTGGCAGCTTGTCAAATGCCTTCTGGAAATCCAAATATACCACAACACTGGTTCCCCTTTATCCACTCTATTTGTTACATCCTCAAAGAAATCCAGTAAATTTGTTAAACATAACTTCCCCTTCATAAATCCATGCTGACTCTGCCTGACCGAATTTGGCTTATCCAAATGTCCTGCTACTGCTTCTTTAATAATGGACTCCAACATTTTCCCAATCACAGATGTTAGGCTAACTGATCTATAGTTTCCTGCTTTTTGTCTGCCTCCTTTTTTAAATAGGGGCGTTACATTTGCAGTTTTCCAATCTGCTGGGACCGCCCCAGAATCCATGGAATTTTGGTAAATTACAACCAATGCATCCACAATCCCTGCTGCTACTCCAATTTTAAATATCGGGAAGACCAAAGCCATTATCTTTGGTCCCTGCCACAAATTGCATTCCCTAACCACTGACTCCATCCATCTCCCTAGCATCAATCTGAGGGTGAACAAGACTGTTCGCAACCTAGGTGTCATATTTGACCCTGAAATTAGTTTTCAGCCACATCTCCGCGGCATAACTAAAAGCGCCTTTTCCCACCTCCATACCATTGTCCACCTTCGCCCCTGCCTCAGCTCTTCTGCTGCTGAAACCCTCATTCATGCCTTTGTTACCTCTAGACTTGACTACTCCAACTCACTCCTGGCTGGTCTCCCATATTCTACACTATGTAAACTTGAGGTCATCCAAAACTTTGCAGCCCGTGTACTAAGTCGCACCAAGTCATGATCACCCATCACCCCTGTGCTTTCTGACCTAAATTGGCTCCCGGTTAAACCATGCCTCGATTTCAAAACTCTCATCCTTGCTTACAAATCACTCTATGGACTTGCACCTGCCCATCTCTGTAATCTTTTTCAGCCTCAAAACCCCACATGAGCAGTGGGAATTCGTGAGAGGCGGGAGTTCAGGAGGCAAGCGGCCTACAAGAGGCCCGTCAGTGAGCAGCGGGAGTTCGTGAGAGGCAGGAGTTCGGGAGGCGAGCGGCCTACAAGAGGCCAGTTGGTGCAGCTGCAGCAGGGAGGCAAAAAAGTAGAAAGAAATTGAAAGGTGACGTCACAGCCAAGGGGGTAAGTGATTGGCTGGTGATTGGTAAGTAGCTTTTCTTTTTTCTTTTCTTTATCAGTAAGTAACATTTGGCATTGTTGTTGCCAAATTAAGTTTATCTAGGGGTTAAGTCATGGCAGGAGAGTTCGGACACGTGTTATGCTCCTCCTGTACTATGTGGGAAGTCAGGCACGCTTCCGGTGTCCCTGACGACGTGTGCGGAAAGGGTATCCGCCTCCTGCTCCTGACGGACCGCATTGCGGCCCTGGAGCTGCGGGTGGATGAACTCTGGAGCATCCACGATACTGAGAATGATGTGAATAGCACATTTAGCGAGTTGGTCTTACCACAGGTAAAGGGTTCACAGCCAGATAGTAAATGGGTGACCAACAGAAAGAGCAGTGCAAGGAAGGTAGTGCAGGGGTCCCCTGCAGTCATCCCACTGAAAAACAGATACACCGCTTTGGGTACTGTTGAGGGGGATGACTCATCAGGGGAGTGCAGCAGCAGCCAAGTTGATGGCACAGTAGGTGGCTCTGTTGCACAGGAGGGCAGGAAAAAGAGTGGGAGAGCTACAGTGATAGGGGATTCGATTGTATGGGAATAGATAGGCATTTCTGCGGCCGCAACCGAGACTCCAGGATGATATGTTGCCTCCCTAGTGCAAGGGTCAAAGATGTCTCGGAGCGGGTGCAGGACATTCTGAAAAGGGAGGGTGAACAGCCAGTTGTTGTGGTGCATATAGGTACCAATGATATAGGCAAAAAATGGGATGAGGTCCTACAGGATGAATTTAGGGAACTAGGAGCTAAATTAAAAAGTAGGACCTCAAAAGTAGTAATCTCAGGATTGCTACCAGTGCCACGTGCTAGTCAGAGTAGTAATCGCAGGATAGCTCAGATGAATACATGGCCTGAGGAGTGGTGCAAAAGGGAGGAATTCAAATTCCTGGGACAATGGAACCGGTTCTGGGGGAGGTGGGACCAGTACAAACCGGACGGTCTGCACCTGGGCAGGACTGGAACCAATGTCCTAGGGGGAGTGTTTGCTAGTGCTGTTGGGGAGGAGTTAAACGAACATGGCAGGGGGATGGGAACCTATTGCTGGAGACAGAGGGAAATAAAATGGAGGCAGAAGCAAAAGATGGAAAGGAGAATAGTAAAAGTGGAGGGCAGAGAAACCCAAGGCAAAAAACAAAAAGGGCCACATTACAGCAAAATTCTAAATGGGGCAAAGTGTGTTAAAAAGACAAGCCTGAAGGCTCTGTGCCTCAATGCGAGGAGTATTCGGAATAAGGTGGAAGAATTAACTGCACAGATAGCAGTTAATGGATATGATGTGGTTGGCATCACGGAGACATGGCTCCAGGGTGACCAAGGCTGGGAACTCAACATCCAGGGGTATTCAACATTTAGGAAGGATAGGCAGAGAGGAAAAGGAGGCGGGGTAGCGTTGCTGGTTAAAGAGGAAATTAGCCTGGATGATGTGGAATCGGTATGGGTGGAGCTGCGTAATACCAAGGGGCAGAAAACGCTAGTGGGAGTTGTGTACAGACCACCAAACAATAGTAGTGAGGTTGGGGACAGCATCAAACAAGAAATAAGGGTTGTGTGCAATAAAGGTACAGCAGTTATCATGGGCAACTTTAATCTACATATTGATTGGGCTAACCAAACGGGTAGCAATGCAGTGGAGAAGGATTTCCTGGAGTGTATTAGGGATGGTTTTCTAGACCAATATTTTGAGGAACCAACTAGAGAGCTGGCATTACTGGGTGATGTGTAATGAGAAGGGACTAATTAGCAATCTTGTTGTGCGAGGCCCCTTGGGGAAGAGTGACAATAATATGGTAGGATTCTTTGTTAAGGTGGAAAGTGACACAGTTAATTCGGAAACTAGGGTCCTGAACTTAAGGAAAGGTAACTTCGACGGTATGAGGTGTGAATTGGCTAGAATAGACTGGCAAAGGATACTTAAAGGGTGGACGGTGGATAAGCAATGGCAAACATTTAAAGATCACATGGATGAACTTCAGCAATTGTACATCCCAGTCTGGAGTAAAAATAAAATGGGAAAGGTGGTTCAACCGTGGCTAACAAGGGAAATTAAGGATAGTATTAAAACCAAGGAAGAGGCATATAAATTGGCTAGCAAATGCAACAAACCTGAGGACTGGGAGAAATTTAGAATTCAACAGAGGAGGACTAAGGGTTTAATTAAGAGAAGGAAAATAGAGTACGAGAGGAAGCTTGCAGGGAACATAAAAACTGACTGCAAAAGCTTCGATAAATATGTGAAGAGAAAAAGATTAGTGAAGACAAACGTAGGTCCCTTGCAGTCGGATTCAGGTGAGTTTATAAGGGGGAACAAAGAAATGGCAGACCAATTGAATAAATACTTCGGTTCTGTCTTCACGAGGGAAGACAAAATAACCTTCCGAATGTACTAGGGGACAGTGCGTCTAGTGAGAAGGAGGAACTGAAGGATATTCTTATTAGGCGGGAAATTGTGTTAGGGAAATTGATGGGATTGAAGGCCGATAAATCCCCGGGACCTGATAGTCTGCATCCCAGAGTACTTAAGGAAGTGGCCCTAGAAATAGTGGATGCATTAGTGATCATTTTCCAACAGTCTATCGACACTGGATCAGTTCCTATGAACTGAAGGGTAGCTAATGTAACACCACTTTTTAAAAATGGAAGGAGAGAGAAAATGGTTAATTATAGACCGGTTAGCCGGACATCAGTAGTGGGGAAAATGTTGGAATCAATCGTTAAGGATGAAATAGCAGCGCATTTGGAAAGCAGTGACAGGATCGGTCCAAGTCAGCATGGATTTATGAAAGGGAAATAATGTTTGACGAATCTTCTGGAATTTTTTGAGGATGTAACTAGCAGAATGGACAATGGAGAACCAGTGGATGTGGTGTATTTGGACTTGACAAGGTCCCACGCAAGAGATTGGTGTGCAAAATCAAAGCGCATGGTATTGGGGGTAATGTACTGTCCTGGATAAAGAACTGGTTGGCAGACAGGAAGCAGAGAGTCGGGATAGATGGGTCCTTTTCAGAATGGCAGGTTGTGACTAGTGGAGTGCCGCAGGGCTCAGTGCTGGGATCCCAGCTCTTTACAATATACATTAACGATTTAGATAAAGGAATTGAGTGTGATATCTCCAAGTTTGCAGATGACACTAAACTGGGTGACGGTGTGAGCTGTAAAGAGGACGCTAAGAGGCTGCAGGGTGACTTGAACAGGTTAGGTGAGTGGGCAAATGCATGGCAGATGCAGTAACATGTGGAAAAATATGAGGTTATCCATTTTGGGGGCAAAAACAAGGCGGCAGAATATTATCTGAATGGCGGCAGATTAGGAAAAAGGGAAGTGCAACGAGACCTGGGTATCTTGCTACATCAGTCATTGAAAGTTGGCATGCAGGTATAGCAGGCGGTGAAGAAGGCAAATGGTATGTTGGCCTTCATAGCTAGGGGATTTGAGTATAGGAGCAGGGAGGTTTTACTGCAGTTGTACAGGGCCTTAGTGAGGCCTCACCTGGAATATTGTGTTCAGTTTTGGTCTCCTAATCTGAGGAAGGACGTTCTTGCTATTGAGGGAGTGCAGCGAAGGTTCACCAGATTGTTTCCAGGGATGGCTGGACTGTCATAGGAGGAGAGACTGGATCAACTGGGCCTTTATTCACTGCAGTTTAGAAGAATGAGAGGGGATCTCATAGAAAGGTATAAGATTCTGACGGGACTGGGCAGGTTAGATGCGAGAATAATGTTCCCGATGATGGGGAAGTCCAGAACCAGGGGACACAGTCTTAGGATAAGAGGTAGGCCATTTAGGACTGATATGAGGAGAAACTTCTTCACTCAGAGAGTTGTTAACCTGTGGAATTCCCTACCGCAGAGAGTTGTTGATGCCAGTTCATTGGATATATTCAAGAGAGAGTTAGATATGGCCCTTACGGCTAAGGGGATCAAGGGGTATGGAGAGAAAGCAGGAAAGGGGTACTGAGACAGTGATCAGCCATGATCTTAGTGAATGGCAGTGCAGGCTCGAAGGGCCGAATGGCCTACTCCTGCACCTATTTTCGATGTTTCTATGTTTCTATGATGTCTGCGCTCCTCAAATTCTGGCCTCTTAAACATCGCACATTATAACTGCTCAACCATCGGTGGCCGTGCCTTCAGCTGTTTGGGCCCGAATCTCTGGAACTTGCCCCCTAAACCTCTCCGCCTCTCTATGGCCCCAGGTTTCCACATGATTTGCTCCTGATTTTTAGGAGCAACTTGTGTAGAACGGAATATCTTAGAAATCGGAATTCTCGTCATTTAGTTTGCTCCAGTTCTAGTCAGTTAGAACAGTTTCACTTTGGAACAGAATTTTTTTTCCAAAAGGGGGCGTGTCCGGCCACTTACGCCTGATTTCAAAGTTTCGTGAGTAAAAACTTACTCCAAACTAACTTAGAATGGAGTAAGTGAAGATTTTTGTACGCTCGAAAAAACCTTGTCTACACTTTAGAAAATCAGGCGTAGGTTACAAATCAGGCGTAGGGAATGGTGGGGAGGGTTTAAAGGGAAGTTTACAAACATTAAACACTTCAGTTTTACAAATAAAGAGCCATCATTAATAATAAATGATAAATACATCAATAAATCAACCAATAAATCAATCAAAAAAAATTAATAAGAAATAATTTTTAAAAAAATCAATAAATAAAACATTTTCTACTTACCGACTGCAGCACCGGGAGCCCTCCAACAGCGTGCTGGGATGCCCCCCCCCCCGTGTGTCTCTGTCAGTGTCTCTATCTCTCTGTCTGTGTCTCTCTCATTCTCTGTCTGTCAGTGTCTGTGTTTCTGACAGCGAGGGGAGGGGGAGGAGGAGGGTAGAGGGAGAGAGGGTAGAGGGAGGGTAGGGGAAGGGATGGGGGAGAAGGGGGAGGGGTGAAGAAGGGGGAGGGGGAGAAGGAGATAAAGGGGAGAAGGGGGAGAAAGGAGATGGGGGGGTGGAAGGAGATTGGGGGGGAAGGAGATTGGGGGGGGAGGGAAGGAGATTGGGGGGGGGGAAGGAGAAGGGGGAGGGAGGCTGAACGGGCTGGGCCCGAGACTTCGGGCAGGGCCCGTCCCCAGCACCAGATTTACAGGTAGGTGGCGTTGGGTCGGGTCGGGGGGAGCGCGGGTCGGGGGGGTGGTGGGAGGGAGGTCGGTTCTGTTCGGGGGGAGGGAGGGAGTGGGAGGTCAGGTCGGGGGGAGGGAGGTCAGGTCGGATCCAGACCGGGGGCGGGGGGGGGGGGAGCGGGAGTCGGGTCGGGGTCGGGTCGGGTCCGGAGGTGGGAAGCGGGAGTCGGGTCTGGTCCGGAGGCGGGGGTGGGGAGGAGCGGGAGTCGGGTCGGGTCCGGGGGCGGGGGGGGAAGCGGGAGTCAGGTCGGTGTCAGGTCCGGTCCGGGGCGGAGGGAGAGGGGAAGCGGGAGTCAGGTCGGTGTCGGGTCCGGTCCGGAGGCGGGAAGCGGGAGTCGAGTCGGGTCGGGAGGAAGCAGGAGCTGGCCGTGGGAGGAGCCTTATTCACGCAGCCCCAGTGAGGCCATTCGGCCAGGGCTAGGGGCTGCGTACTTCGGCCCCTCCCACACAGTTTGGGCGCCTGGAGCTACTGAACATGCGCGCCCACTGTAGCACATGTGCAGAGGTCCCGGCACTGTTTTCGGCGCAGGGACCTGGCTCCGCCCCCTACAGCTCGTGCTGCGCTGCGCCGAGCGCCAGAGGACCTGCAGGGAGGTGGAGAATCTGGAGGGTTTTTTTAGGCGCACTTTGTGGCGTGAAAAACAGGCGTCCAGGTCGGGACTGCGCCGTTCTAGGTGCGGCTCGAAACTTGGGCCCCATCTCTCTTTTCACCTTTAAGACACTCCTTAAAACCTACCTCTTTAAACAAGCTTTTGGTCATCTGCCTTAATTTCTTTTTTTGTGGTTTTATCTTGTAACATTGCTGTGGAGTGCCTTGAGACATTTTAGTATGTTAAAGGTGCTATATAAATAAAAGTTATTATTTTCTGTGAGATAAGGAGGGTTCAACCATTGATTCCTGTAGCTTCTAGTTTAGTCAGAAATCTTTCATGTGGAAATTCATCAAAATAAATTATATCGTATGGAATTCAAATACTGTACCTACTTGATCCATAATGTCTTCAGAAAAGTCACAGCGGTTTGTCAGGCTGGATCTTAGCCTTCTAAATGCATGCCTGCTCCTTCTTATTAAGTTATTATGAAGGTACTCCCTTAGCTTCGCCTTAGAATAATTTCCACTGTTTTACCTGTTATTGGTGTTAGACTGCATATAGTGCCACCACAAGTCCCGGCCAGAATGGAGATGATTGGGTAATTCCCCCAACAACCATGCCGAGAGAGTACACTGCTGTCAGTGACTGGGATTAATTTTAGTCACATCATTTGCATTATGTCCCAATCTTTCACTCACTGAATTTTGCTGGAGAAATAATCTTGCTGTGCTCAGGAGACTCAGTCTGCTGTAGGTTTGGTTATGAATTTGAAGACTCTGTAAATTAAAACCTCAAGTCTCCCCTGCCTCCAACTCATTGGCTAACACATTGGCTAACCCAGCATCAGCAGTATTTTGCTTTTGTATTAGTGTTTCATTCACTTCTCTTCTAAGAATGCCCACCTTAAAGAAGTTCTGCTCTTCCCTCGGACGGGATTTCCGTTTGTTTCAGATTCCAGTTACCGCAATATTTTGCTTTTGTCACAGTGGTGTCAATATTCACCTTGTGGATAGTATATTTTTGATCCTTGCATCTGAACACTGGGTGAATTTAAAGTGTTCTTTATAATAACTGGACCCTTTAACCTGGTTAATCATATTTCCCCCTGATATGTAGATGCGTATATGAAGCAGGTTATAGACGGCCATCTGATAATTGTTCCGTGCTTCTTTAACAAAGAAGGAAATTATGTAGAGGAAACAACCCTTGACTGACTCTAGCTGCAACCCTTTGAAAACTCTTCTAATAACCATTGTAATTTAAAACTTGAGTGAATGGCCAGGGCCACTTGTGTGAGAACATCAACAATATTGAAAGGAACAGGGGAGAAGAGGAGATAAATCAATAAGTACTGATGAGGTGATGCCAGACTTGAGCACTGGAAGCCTGCAAATTGTTGGAAGTAGGTTCTACTAGGAGATGCAACAGGTGCAGCAATTTTGAGGTCTATTCCTGTAATAAGGAAAGGTGGAATGAGAGTAGGGATTGATCCAATGGGATCAATGAAAAGAGTTTGGTCCATTGGCACAATGATTTGGTAAATTGGAATTCTGTACAATGACAGTGGAAAAGGGACAGGCCCATTGAAAATCTTTTAAGGAGTGATATTGTGACGATGTATTTGTTCATGGGTTGTGGGCATCGCTAACATTTATTGTCCATCCCTAATTGCCCTTGAGGGGGGAGGTGAACCGCCTTCTTGAACCGCTGCAGTCCTTGTGGTGAAGGTACTCCCACAGTGCTGTTAGGGAGGGAGTTCCAGGATTTTGACCCAGCGATGATGAAGGAACGGCGATATATTGTGTGACTTGGAGGGGAACATGGAGGTGGTGCTGTTCCCATGTGGCTGCTGCCCTTGTCCTTCTAGGCGGTGGTGGTCGCGGTTTGGGAGGTACTGCCGAAGAATCCTTGGTGAGTTGCTACACTGCATCTTGTAGATGGTACAAACTGCAGCCACGGTGAGTTGGTGGTGGAGTGAATGTTTAACACAGTGGATGAGGTTCCAATCAAGCGGACTGCTTTGTCCTGGGTGGTATTGAGCTTCTTGAGTGTTGTTGGAGCTGCATTAATCCAGGCAAGTGGAGAGTATTCCATCACACTCCTGACTTGTGTCTTGTAGATGGTGATATGGTTTGGGGAGGCAGGAGGTGAGACACTCACCGCAAAATGCCCAACCTCTGACCCGCTCTTGTAGCCACAGTGTTTATGTAGCTGTTTCAGTTAAGTTTCTGGTCAATGGTGGCCCCCAGGATGTTGATGGTTGGGAATTCAACATTGAATGTCAAGGGGAGGCGGTTAGTCTCTCGTTCGAGCTGATCGTGAATGTTACTGATCACTTACCAGCCCAAGCCTGGATGTTGTCCAGGTTTTGCTGCATGCGGACACAGACTGCTTCTTTACCTGTGAAAGTGCGAATGGAACTGAACACTGTGTATTCACCAGGGAGAATTAGCACTTATGATGGAGGACAGATTATTTAAGAAGCAGCTGAAGATGGTTGGGCCGAGGACACTGCCCTGAGGAACTCCTGCAGCGATGTCCTAGAGCAGAGATGAGTGGTCTCTAACAACCACAACCATCTTCCTTTGTGCTCGGTATGGCTCCAGCCAGTGGAGAGTTTTCCCCCTGATCCCATTGACTTCAATTTTACTCAGGCTCCTTAGTGCCATACTCGGTCAAATTCGTCCTTGATGTCAAGGTCAGTCACTCATCTCTAGAATTCAGCACTTCTGTCCATGTTTGGACAAAGGTTGTAATGAGTTATAGAGTTGAATGGTCCTGGCAGAACCCAAACTGAGCATCAGTGAGAAGGTTTTTAGTAAGTAAGTGTTGTTTGATAACGCTGTCGATGACACCTTTCATCGTTTTGCTGTATGTGGGGATAATTGGCCATATTGGATCTGTTCATGGGTGGATAGATCATACTGGGGCAATTTTCCACTTTGTCAGTTAGATAGCGGTGTTGTAGCTGCACTGGAACAGCTTGGCTAGAGGCATGGCTAGTACTGGAGCATGTCTTCAGCACTACAGCCGGGATGTAGTCGGGGCCCATAACCTTTGCTGTATCCAGTGCACTCAGCTGTTTCTTGATATCACGTGGAGTGAATCGAATTGGCGGAAAATTGATATGTGATGATGGAGATCTCAGGGGGAGGCCAAGATGGATCATCCACTTGGCACTTCGGGCTGAAGATGGTCCCCCACCCAGAGTACATTCTATGCCTTTGCTTCAGTGCTTCTTCCAAATGGTGCTCAACATAATTCATCAGCTGAGGGTGGTAGGTGGTAATCAGCATGTTTCCTGATGCCATGAGACCTAATGAGGTCTGGAGTCAATGTTGAAGACTCTCAAGGCCTCTGTCCTGCTACCCCTGGTGGGTCTGTCCTGCTGGTGACAGGATGTATCTAGGGATGGTGATGGAGAAGTCTTTGGATTATTAATCCAGGCCTCTGGATTACCAGACCTGTAACATAACCACTATGCTACTGTACTCGAATATATGTTCGCTTCTGCTGATCTTTTAGGTTGGCATTTATGTATGGCTGGCTTCAGAGCAATCCAATAAGACTCACTCCCACTCACCTTGGTGTAAAAATATACACCGAGAATTTCCTCAGGGGATATCCAATCGACCGCCACATCTTCAGCGGAAATCCCATTTAGGCGTGTAAGTATAAGATAGTCATCAATAAATCCAATAGGGAATTAAAGAGAAATGTCTTTACCCAGAGAGTGGTAAGAAGGTGGAAGGCACTACCACAAGGAATAGTTGAGGCAGATAGCATTGATGCATTTAAGGGAAAGCTAGATAAACAATGAGGGAGAAAGGAATAGAAGGCTATGTTGATAGGGTTAGAGGAAGTGGGGTGGGAGAAAGCTCGAGTAGAGTATAAATTCTGGGGTAGACCAGTTGGGCCGAATGACCTGTTTTTTGCTGTAGACCCTGTGTAACTTTATGTAAATAAATCACTCACCAAAGGTACACCAACCAATCGGGAGAGTCGCCTGAGGAAATTCCCCCACCCCACATCATCAATTTTAATGTATCGCACTCTATAAACACAGCTCCAGCTGTTTAAAGGTTGTTACAAATGACGCACATTTGATCACGCCTCACTCCTACAATTTTCCATGTTGACAAAGTCTTGGGAGTAATAATAACTTTTATTTATATAGTGCCGTTAATGTAATAAAACGTCCCATGGCGCTTCACAACAGTAGGCCAGCTTGTTGTGGTGTGGAAGCGATAAGGTTAGTGATCAGAGAGAATCTTTTTTTATTCGTTCTGGGATATGGGCATCGTTGGCAAGGCCAGCATTTATTGCCCATCCCTAATTGCCCTTGAGAAGGTAGTGGTGAACCATCTTCTTGAACCGCTGCAGTCCTTGTTGTGAAGGTACTCCCACAGTGGTGTTGGGGGTGGGGGGGCGGCGGGGAAGAGTTGTAGGATTTTGATCCAGCGATGATGAAGGCATGTTGTGTAACTTGGAGGGGAACTTGGAGGTGATGGTGTTGTCATGCACCTGCTGCCTTTGTCCTTCCAGGTTGTAGAGGTCACGGGTTTGGCAGGTGCTGCAAAGAAGCCTTAGCGAGTTGCTGCAATGCATCTTGTAGAGGGTACACACTGCAGCCACGCTGCGTCGGTGGTAGAGGTAGTGAATGCTTAAGGTGGTTGACGGGGTGCCAATCAAGCGGGCTGCTTTGTCCTGGATGGTGTTGAGGTCGTTGAGTGTTGTTGGAGCTGCACTCATCCAGGCATGTGGAAAGTATTCTATCACACTCCTGACTTATGCTTTGTAGAGGGAGGCGAATGGGACTTTATTCACTGAAGTTTAGAAGGATGAGAGGGTATCTCATAGAAACATATAAAATTCTGACGGGACTGGACAGGTTAGATTCAGGAAGAATGTTCCCGATGCTGGGGAAGTCCAAAACCAGGGGACACAGTCTAAGGATAAGGGGTAAGCCATTTAGGACTGAGATGAGGAGAAACTTCTTCACTCAGAGTTGTTAACCTGTGGAATTCCCTACCGCAGAGAGTTGTTGATGTCAGTTCATTGGATATATTCAAGAGGGAGTTAGATATGGCCCTTACAGCTAAAGGGATCAAGGGGTATGGAGGGAAAGCAGGAAATGGGTACTGAGGTGAATGATCAGCCATGATCTTATTGAATGGTGGTGCAGGCTCGAAGGGCCGAATGGCCTACTCCTGCACCTATTTTCTATGCTACAGGAGTCAGAAGGTGACCAGCTCTTGTTGCTACAGTATTTCTGATACTGGTCCAGTTAAGTTTCTGGTTAATGGTGACCCCCCCTCGGATGTTGTGGTGGGGGACTCAGCGATGGTATTGCCGTTGAATGTCAAGGGGTGGTAGTTAGATTCTTGCTTGTTGGAGATAGTCATTGGCATTTGTGTGGTGCAAATGTTATTTGCCACTTATCAGACCAAGCATGAATGTTGTCCAGGTCTTGCTGCATGCGGGCATAGACTACTTCATTATCTGAGGAGTTACAAATGGAACTGAACACTGTGCAGTCAGCAAACATCCTCACTTTTGACCTTATGATGGAGGGAAGATCATTGATGAAGCAGCTGAAGATGGTTGGGTAGTAATTGGCCGGATTGGATTTGTTCTGCTTTTTATGGACAAGACATACCCAGGCAGTTTTCCATATTGTCGGGTAGATGCCAGTGTAGTAGCTGTACTGGAACAGCTTGGCTAGAGGCACGGCTAGTTCTGGAGCAGAAGTCTTCAGCTCGACAGCTGGGATGTTGTTGGGGCCCATAGCCTTTGATGTATCCAGTGCACTCAACCATTTCTTGATATCACGTGGAGTGAATTAAATTGGCTGAAGACTGGCTTCTATGATGGTGGGGACCTCAAGAGGCAGCCGATATAGATCATCCACTTGGCGCTTCTGGCTGAAGAGGGTTGCAAATGCTTCAGTCTTGTCTTTTGAATTCGTGTACTGGGCTCTGCCATCATTGTGGATGAGGATATTCACGAGCCTCCTCCTCCCGTTAGTTGTTTAACTGTGGCAGAACTGCAGAACTTTGATTTGATCTGTTGATTGGGGGATTGCTTAGCTCTGTCTGTAGCATAAAAGGGACTCAATATCAACTATGCCAGTATGAACTGACAGAAAACAATTATGTCAGTAATTGATTGGCTCTTTTTTCTTTTTGCTTCTTTTTATTGGTCCAGTCTGATGCAAATACAATCAAATCCATTTATATTCAACCCAGTAAAAGGACATTTACACCAAGTCCCAGCTTGTTGCTCACTAAGTCAGCAACAGTACAGCCATTCCTCACTTCATGTATATCTGGCTGCAAGTGCTACCTTTTGTCATATCCTGAATAATGGCAGCCTGTCAAAGAAAACACATTGACATAAACCAACCCATCTACTATGGAGAGACATCACTGGTGTCCCTTGGTCCTTTCTCTTGTTCCCATGGTTTGTAACTATCAGGAGGAGGCCGGCGGCAGCGGAGGGAGGGGGTGGGTCGTGGTTGCCCAGAAGGAGACATTTTTTTAATCCTTTCTCTGGGTTTCTGTTCCATGGAAAATGGTAGCCTTCCAAAGAAACACCCAAGTGCCCACTATTCATGTGTCAGCGAGCTCGGTGACACAGTCAAAGCTCACCTCCAATCCCCATCTGCACACATAGCAGTAGGGGTCACTGGTTAGGGATGAGTGGGAATCCTGGCTGATTTATCCTGTTGCTAGCACAGGGGTACTGAGAATAGCTTAACTTAATTCAATGTAGGCCAGGAGGTCTGCACGCCTCAGTACCGTCGGGGGGGGGGGAGCTGTCCAGACTGGCATTATACTTCATGATATCATTGTGGTACGGGAGGGGAGTTGCATGCTCTAGCAAGGTGTAGGATAACATTATTATGGTCACGTTTTGTAAATCTCCCCCCGTCAATATGTAACATACAAATCTAGCAGGTCCAAGGACTTCTGTCAGTAAATATTACCATGATCTGAACTCGCGTATCCTTTGGTCCAGGTCGGGTTTTTTGTTGCGGTAGAGAGCAGTGCTCGGGAACGGACCACCCATTCAGCAGTCCCCAAGTTAGTTATAGCAGTACTCGATGCAGAATAAAGCCCCTTGCACTCTGCCCCAAAACTGTACTTTGGCCCCAACTCAGAATTGTTATCCCCTCTTACATAAGGGTGAGATTCAGCACAACCTCCCATTTCTCACAACCACCTCCATGGCCTCTTTTGAATAAGATATTTCTCATTAGTGCTGAATTAGGAACCGTTTTGTGCTGTAGGCCTGCACTGGAGCTGGATTAAATTTGCCCCACTCACTTCACTCAGGACCCTGTACACAGCGGAGATTTGTGTCTCATTAGTATGGGTTGAATTTGATCCCAGAGGTAAACGATAAGTACCTAACACGCAGCTCCACCCAGTTCCCCATCCCCAGCAGTTTACTTTGAATCCCCAAATTCCCAGCTGTTCAAAACTTTGTCATTTACTCCCTAGCAATTCTTTTGCTTGTGCCATTATGTATCTGATCAGATCGGAAACGTTACACAGAGGAAATGGACTGAAAGTTGTTAAAATCTGTGGAAACGCATGCCACCAACGGGACTGATGGGGACGGGGAGGGAAGAAATGGATTTAGATCCTGGGACAAAAGGCAGCAAACCTGAGAGTGAAAGTCAAAGACAGTATTTAAAAGGGGCTAAGACACATTGCAAAAAACAAACTGCATGGCCCAATCTGGGACATCCTACAAAACATGACGTCCACAGTGCTGATTTACCGGCTCCATTCCAAACACAATCCTTGGATCCTTTTTTTTTTTAAAAACGAGCATCAGCCTGGGAATGGTGCTGTGCAATATCCTGGTGTGAATGTTTGACGTGCTGGTGTCTAATTCCTTTGTCAGCTACTCTCATTCTTTAATTGGGTTAATGCCTCCATGAGGACAGGATAGGGAGGAATTTAATACAAATAGCTCAACTGTTCCTGTGACAATATTGGTTTTAAAAATTCATTTACAGGGATGTGGGCACCGCTGGCAAGTTCAGCATTTGTTGCCCATCCCCAATTGCCCTTGAGAAGGTGGTGCTGGGTCGCCTTTTTGAACCGCTGCAGTAGGTACTCCCACAATGCTGACTTTGTCACAGCGGTTTGGTACAACTAACTGAGTTGCTCGCTGGGCCATTTCAGAGGGCAGTTAAGAGTCAACCACATTGCTGAGAGTCCGGAGTCATACATAGGCCAGACCGGGTAAGGATGGCAGATTTCCTTCCCTAAAGAGCATGAGTGAATCAGATGGCTTTTCCTGACAATCCATGGGTTTCATGGTCTAGCTTTTAAATTCCAGATTTTTTTTTTTAAATTAACTGAATTTAAATTCCCCAGCTGCCATGGTGGGATTTGAATTACGGATTATTATTCCAGGCCTCTGGATTACTAGTCCCGTAACATAACCACTACACTACTGTAGCCCTTGTGCAGTGTGATCAGCAGGCTATCCTTATTAAAATGGGAGCAATGCCCTATACCACTGTAGTAAACATTTTCAATAAAACCCTTCCCATCTTGTGAGGCAAATCTTCTCCCCTGTAATATATGGGCCCTGGTCCCGAGGATGTGCTGTGCTGGATGGCACGCTGACGGGCAGGCTTCACAGCGCGCCAGTGAGGAACAGCCTGGGACTCGGTTCACAGTTTCAAGTCGGAACAAACATGGCTGCATCCAACTCACTCGACAAGAGGCAAATCAAGGCATTTGTTTCTGAAACATACACGCACACAAAATGCAAAAATAAAAACAAGTGCCAATGGCTGAAGATATACCAATCTACAAAAAAGGGCCCATATTTAAGTAATTATACACACAAAAAAATGCCACATAAGACAGCAAACTGTCGGATACGTCAAGAGAACCTCACTGGAATATTACAATAATTGTACTATCCTGGGAAATTTACAACCATACAGAATTCTTTTGTTTTGTTCAAAGAACCTATTTACACAGCCGATAGCAGAGACTGGAGCAGCCTGTCTCCACCCCACTAGTGTGGAGTTTGTCTTTCTTCCTGTTGTCTGCAGAGCACTATAGGATTTAGGAGGTTCCGGGTGACAGCTTCGAGGATGCTGTGGCAGAGTTCAATCCCCCTCCCCTCCCCCACCTTCCTCCTGGCTGTGTGTTAGTTTTCCAGGTAAGGTCAGAGAGTCTGTAAACCTGTGTTTTGTAATTAAATCCTTTCTAATTCTGAGCAAAAAACACCAAGGTGATTTTAACTTTTAGTGATAGTGTAAAACCGTCGATATGGGGTTGGCCGCCCACCTGATTTTCCTTTCCATTGAAGTAAAAGTCAAAATGATGCCCCACTAAGTCATCGCCCCTTTCTCTCAATAATTCAAACAATGATAATGTCATTTATCGTACAACAGTATTATCTTGATGTTCAGTTGATGTCAAGTCACAAAATATATATTAATCTAAACCAATCAACAGAATCTTCGGAACCAAATATCCAATGATCTGATTGGGTATTTTGAAAGGGAAGTCCTGCACTGTTGGTTTAAGTCCTTACTTATACATACTATATACAGTGCCACCATACAGTACCAGTGTACTAGGTTGAGCATCCTTACACATAGATCAGATTTTTATATGGCCTCTTCCTTCCTGCTCCACCATACTGCAGTGCACACTGCCCAGCTAAGGAACCCTTTTTGAAGTTGAGACTGATGGCCTTCATGGCTGGGCCTGCATAATTTAAAAGTAACTACCTGCCACTGATCTCGGGGCAAATACTTACCACCTGTTATCTCCCCTCAGAGTTAACATTCTCAACAGCAACAACTACCTGCATTTTCGGATGAGACGTTAAACCGAGGCCCTGCCTGCTCTCTCTCGATGGATGTAAAAGATCCCATGGCACTATTTCGAAGAAGAGCAGGGGAGTTATCCCCAGTGCCCTGGCCAATATTACATTGCTGGACCTTCATGTGTGTAAATTGGTTGCCACGTTTCCTACATTGCAACAGTGAAGTGACTACACTTCAAAAGCACTTTATTGGCTGTAAAGCGTTTTGGGACATCTTGAGGTTGTGAAAGGCACTGTATTAATGCAAATGTTTCTTTTCTATACAGCGCCTTTAACATAGGAGAACGATGCAAAAAGATTCACAGTGGTGTGAAAAGCAAAACAGGCTCCGAGCTAAAGAAGCAGAGGTAAGGAGCGGTGACCAAAAGGTGACCAGAGATAGTTCTTTAGAGTCCTAAAGGCCGGGGGGGGGGGGGGGGGGGGGAAGAGAGTGGAGGGGTTACGAGTTCTCTGTTAAATCTGAGTTACCATTCAGATCTGTTCCAACAAGTCCATGTTTTGATTATTTACAATTTTGTGTCGCTTTTCAGTGTAAACACAGGAAAGGTGGGCGAAGACCGCAAAATAGAAAATTGTATCTTTCCTTGATATGGAAAGCCAATTATTAAAAAGAAGTTCAATATTAAAAGTGATTGCTATCTAACTGCTTAACCCCAGTGCAGTGCTTTCTGATAGGTCAGGGCCTATAGGGGCTGCTCAAATTACACTTGAAAATGTGCAGCTTCTTAAAAAGTCAATGTTCCAATCAGGATTTTAAAAGGTCACCCAAAAATGCTTTGCCACAATATCCCATATTACCTCATTTGAAAGAGGATGTATCGGAAAGGCGTAGCACAATGAGAGAGCACAGAAATCACTTTAAAAATAGCTCTGATGTACACAGATTGGTGCATTAACACAGGAATCTGCAATAAAATATTCCACTTGTTTGGCCAAACTGTTTGGATGTTGCCTATGATGCCGAAATAAGGCTGCGTGCCTTAATAAGGCTGCCAGGGAAGGGGCGGTGGTGCAGTTCTCTGACGGGCCAGGAATAGTACACCTGGCTGATTTTATTTCCTCCTCCCTCGCTTGGGGGTCTGAGGCCAACTGTGGCACCTCCGTTGTCCCAGCTGATGAGCGAACAGCACAGACCGTCAATGGAACCTGGGACCTGCCCAGTCTGTGGGACTCAGTACCACAGCCCAATGCATTATCAACTGAGCCAGCAGGGGAGCTGAGAAAAACTCTCAATGAACTGGAATCCTCCTTCGGGCATACTCACGGCAACGGCCCAAGTGCCAACCTGTGACACTTAATTCATGGGTTTGAATTTTTGTTCATTAACTATGAATGGGCTAAAAAAAAATGATCTCCCTACTAAAGCCTTTTTGCACTGACCTCACTCATTCAGATAGCTTTCTCACTAAAATGCATGTGCACATCCCAGTATGGTGGTTGCAGGTGTCTAAATATCTGCCTGAAAATGTTGATCTACAGATTTAAGAGTCTTTTTTTCTAAATGCCCAGGTAAAAGTAAACAATAACAGCAGTGTGTCGTTTAAAAAAATAAAATCAACAGTGATTAGGGTACTTCTTAAATGTCTGCAACAGGAGGCTTTCTCTGCCTCCATCTCTCACCAGTAAATCCACCACCTGGTGAAATGTTAGGCCCTGGATGTCAGGAAAACACAGTCATTTATCTGCACCTGCCATACATCTCTCAGTCTCAATTTCTCAAACCTCCTCTGCCCCTCTGACATTATGGACACCCCATCCCCCCTCCCCCCGGTGATTATGGATGAATGTTGACTGCAACCACCCCCAACTGTAAACAATATTATGGCCTGAACGGACAGGCCTTAGGACTCCAGCGAGTTTGCAGCAGACATCATTTCGAGTTAATATTAAATGTCGTTACGATTAAAAGTTCCAATGTGCACAAAAAACGTATACTTTTCCACACAATTTTCTTTTAAAAAGGCAGCCGTAAAACAGAGAAATCAGATTAACATTTTCAGCCTGCATTATACAAAGTAGTCCTTTACAAAGTAGTTAACGTTCACTTTGGAGCCTTTTGTATTACCTCTCGAGTTGCTTCCATCTCAGCAGCGGGCATATCCCAGGTATCGGCAATGTGGTATCACCGTGTAACGTGCAAGTTAAACACCATAAAGTTAATGCTAGAGCCGATGTATCTAAGTGGCCAACTTCATTAAAAGCCGTTGACCTTATTTCTCCATCCATCACATTGGTGAGCCTCAACTTGAAGGATTGTTACCATCATTGAACTGCTGCTTGCTGGCAGTAACCGCCATGTTGCCATTTTGGTTTTGGCTTCTGCTTGCTCTAGCTTGTGTTTTTTTGTAGCGGGGGTTGGGGGGATAAAATACACACACACACGCACACACACACAGGCTGGCCGACGGCTGAGTCACCAACGATTCACATCGTCACAAATGGCAGCGGGCATGCGCAGTCTGGGGGAGGTAGGAGGAAGGGGAGGTTTGCCGTCAGCTCCTCATGGGTGTTACACAGCCGTCTCTTGATCCTCTCGCTGAATCATCTGGTAATGTTGCCGGTTCTCCAGATATGCCGCCAGCTCCAGGTCCATGGCCTTCTCCGCTTTGTTTTTCGGTGTGTCCCCCTGAGGAGCAGTGCGAGAAAGGGAGAATGAAAAGTCAGGAATTGGGCGCACGTCCGCGGCATGGCGTTCCACCGTCTATTTTTACAGTGCACCTGCTAAAAGCAGGCTAACTAAACCAGAGGAACAGGCGATAATGTTTGAGAGAGGACTAAAAGAAGCCGTGACTTTCTGCCTATGTATTACTCAATGGCTCCCATAACATCCTCGCCAGTATCAGGACAATTCAGGGGTGTTACAAACTAGACTTATTTGTAATATGGTGTCAGCTACGGCTCAGTTGGTAGCACTCTTGACTCTGAGGCCGGAGATCGTGGGTTCAAGACCCACTCCAGAGACTTGAGCACAAAAATCAAAGTTGACACTTCAATGCAGTACTGAAGGAGTGCAGCACTGTCAGAGGTGCCGTCTTTCAGATGAAACATTAAACCAAGGCCCCGGTCTGCTCTCTCAGATGGATTTAAAAGATCCCATGGCACTATTTAGAAGAGGAGCAGGGGTGTGCTCCCCGGTGTCCGGGCCAATATTTAACCCTAAACCAACATTAAAAAAAAACATTATCTGGTTATTATCACATTGCTGTTTGTGGGAGCTTGTTGTGCACAATTGGGGAACATGTTTGACATTACAACAGTGATTAAATTTCAAAAGTACTTAATTGGCTGCAAGAGCTTTGGGATGTCATGAGGTTGCGAAAGGCGCTATGGAAATGCAAGTTTTTCTTTTCTCGTTTGCTCTGACTGTGACATTACAAACCAATGGCACCTTTCAATGCCCAAGCTTGCTCTTGGCACAGTAAGCTATTTCCACTTACTGGTTGCCGGGGTTTCCAACCCCCTCCACCTCGCTCTCAACGGCAGCACTGGACATGTCAAGGAGGAAGTTGCTTCTCGACAGAGCAATGAGACTCTTTTACATCTGGTGTTCTGTCGTCCAGATTGTAGCAGGGAGGGGGGGGGGGGAATAAATGTTTAACTTTGCTTCCCAAAAAGAGTTATAGCAGGGGGGGGATGTTTGTGTTGGCATTGCTAAAACTGCTCTGAAAACAGAATCCGAAATATAGAAAGAAAAGGCAGACTTACATTTATATAGTGCCTTTCACGAGCACCAGATGTCTCAAAGCACTTTACAGCCAATGAAGTACTTTTGGAGTGCAGTCACTGTTGTAATGTGGGAAATGCAGCAGCCAATTTGCACACAGCAAGCTTCAATAAACAGCAATGTGATAATGACCAGATAATCTGTTTTTGTTATGTTGATTGAGGGATAAATATTGGCCAGGGCATCAGGGATAACTCCCTTGCTTTTCTTTGAAATAGTGTCATGGGATCTTTTACATCCACCTGAGAGAGCAGACAGGGCCTCGGTTTAACGTCTCATCCGAAAGATGGCACCTCCGACAGTGTAGCACTCTCTCGGTACTACACGAGAGTGTCTGCCTTGATTTATGTACTTATGTCCCTGTAGTGGGACTTGAATCCACAACCTTCTGACTCAGAAGCAAGTGTGCTACCCACTGAGCCACAGCTGACATATAGAGAAAGTGTGTTTTTGATTTGCAAAGGACAACCATTTGTATTTCTATAGTGCCTTTAAAGTAAATAATATCGCAAGCCATATCACAAACAAGGAAAACAGAGGCGGAGCCAGAGAGGGAGCGATTAGGTCGGGATTAAAGCTTGGTCCAAGAGATGGGTTTTGAGAAGATTTTCAAAAGGAGGTAAAAAAACGGGTGGGGAGCGGAGATTAGGGAGGCAAATCCAGGCAGTAGGACCCAGGCCAATGGGTTGGAGAGAGAGGTGGATATAGAAAAGGCCAGAATCAGGGGGATGGAGAGTTTGGAAGAGGATACAAGCCTGGAGAAGATTGCAGAGAATAGAGTTGGTAAGGTCATGGAGGAATTTGAAGATGAAGATTCGGATTTCAAATTACGGGCCTGGGAGCCGACATTGGTCAGTGAGGGCCAAGCTGATGGATGATCGGGACTTAATGCAGGGGCAGAATGCGCACGGCAGAACTTTGGACAAGTTCGGGTTTGTGCAACAAGGGGGGCCAGCAAGGGTTGCATTGAATTTGTCGACTCTTGTGATTGGTCATAATGGTAATACAGAACAGATAGCCTGCGACACTAGTCCAAATTTTCTCCGGTCGCTGTAGCACAGGTGCAAATTGCGGGCTATGCCTCAGTCACAGAGGCATTTAAATACCAAGGGGGTGAAATTAGTCATTGGCTAGTAGAGCAGAACGGGCAACAGTGAATTGACAGCCCATTGAACACCCGGTCTGATTTTTTATTTTCAATTGAAGCTAATGGTAAAGAAAATTGGGCGGGATACAAAAGGAGCTGCCGATTCATGATCGCCCATTGTGCACTTCTGCCGAAGACTAAAACATTCCTCATCTATTCTAAATCAGCATTAGAATGCTGGGAGCATACTTACAAAGCAGGGGAGAATATCGATCAAGGCACCTCAGTTTTTAAACGAATGACCAACCCTTTCAGCTCTGATCAACAACAACTTCACAGGAGCAATTATCAGAATAATATTGACAAATTGGCCAAAGGAGATATTAAGACAGGTGACCAAAAGCTTGTTCAAAGAGGTAGGTTTTAAGTGGCATCTCAAAGGAGGAAAGGTGGAGGCAGCGAGATTTAGGGAAGGAAATGCACTAATATGTTTACGTGAAATGTCCTTTAATTGAGCTGCATTCAGCACGAGGTGTAAAAGCTGGAGTTTGTATGGATAGGGGGAGCTGTGATCCTGTCATTGTGACACCAGTGCCCGAGGTCAAACGATTCTCCCTGCCAGCTGGATAATAGCCATTAACGGCCTCCATAGCTCTCAAAAAGCCTCAAATCTGTTAGGCTCTCTCCATTACCCTCATGCTTCTCCCTCCAAGAGGCCAACGGAACAGACCATTGGAGCAAATCAAATCTCAATCCCTTACTTTAGAGAAGTGAAAAAAACCCTTCTCTTTTAAAAACTAAACTAAGTTCCTTGTAACTCTCGAGTGTTTTGGCAGAATATTAAAAGGAGCAGCAATATTTTCTTGTGGTTTATTTGGAAAAAAAAAAATTCATTCATAGAAATTAAAGTCTTGTTGTTAGCCCACATCACGTTTGAAATATTGTACTAGGGCTAACTTGATTGAAGAAATGCTTGAGGGGAAAAAACAGGCCAGCATCAAACAGTTTTCAGATTTCCGTATAATTGCCAGTTGAGACTGATGATCGCTATAGCACAGAAACTTCCAGCAACCCTTTCTGCTGCTCTAATAAGTTCAAAATACTAAACTGTGCAGTCTACAGTCGGACATTTTCAGCGATTCATTCCCTACAGTTATGAATTGGAGGGGAAACCCCAGATCATACATCGGATAACCCTGCATATTACGTGGCATGACTACCCGGTCATACAGAATAGACCCGAAGGTTAGAAACATTATGGGGTTTTCCAGTTCTTCCTTAAATTGCTATAAATATTCTTGACTTCCGTCCAAGAACCTTTTGCAACATCCTAGTACCATCGAAATCAAAAAGAAACTAACTTGCAAACGTTTACCAAAATCCAGTAAATAATTATAGCACCAAGCTCATTACTTTTACAAAGGGCAAATTATGTTCCCTGGAAGGTTCCATTAACATTTCTAGGGCAGACTTGCTTATTGGTCCTCATAATTTAAATTCAACATTGAACTATGCTTGTGCTGCTTATTTTATTTTTGCTGGTTATGAAAAGAATTCGGGAGCTGGAGAGAGCTTTTTGTGTTGAAGCTACTGATATTTTCTACGGTTTTGTTTTCTCTTTTCGCACAAGGTATCAGGAGTCTCCGTGTCAAATGCCGCTGAACCGGGCCACCCACGGATTCATCTGTCCTAGCTCATGACAAATGAGTGACAGGTGAGAAAGAGCCATCCTGTGGAGGAACACCCTTGCTTTCCTTTAAGTGCTTTAGCCTGCTTCAAAGTCAACAAGCGAGAATCTCTCCAGGACAGGGATGAAACCCCACTCTGGCTGACTATATTAATGAGATGGATCTAACCACACCTCCCTCCCAGCCTCCCCCACACACACATATCCCCACCGCCATCCCCAAAATGGAAACTTTTCACGCTGGCAGGTGAACTCCACACATTGTGTGAGAATGAGCACTAAAAGAAAACAACTTCCTGAACAACTGTTCAGCCACCTATTCCTTTCGCCTGGGGTTTCTGGTTTTGGGACTGGTTGCAATAAAAATGTAAAATGTGTGCCCATGACTTACAATGGCATCTGCAGCTCTTTGGGCTCTGTGCAAAGAAGCAGAAACTACCATTGTACAAAGCATCTACAGAGCTTATGTGCTTATGCCCCACCCCCACCACAGTGACTATACTGAACCCACAAAGAAGGTAGTCAAGGCTTCAGTGAGGCCTGGCACTAGAGCCATATTTTTCTCAACAGGCTTTTTATCTAACTACTGTCTCTTAATACTGATTTCTCACAGTTTCCAGTGGTTGCTATAGCAATCATACAAGAGAGGTTTATAATGTGGTGAATGCTTACAATTTTCCATGCCAGGCTAAATTTGGGCCTACAATGGACCTTCTCACACAGAGGTGTAGGATTTAACACTTTGCAAGTAACTGAACTGATTCTCCACCAATGTGTGTTGATTCTTACAGTAATAGAAGGAATTTCTGAATGCGCTCGTGGAGTGAAGCACCCCACTGTTCCTCCATTGGACGAGACAGCGAGGATTAATGACACTAAAAGCTTCGTGGGCATACCTACGCAGTCTGGTGGTGCAGTGCATCAATGTATGAGCATACCCGGCCCCACTCACCCCCTCCCCCACCCCCTACGACGTCATTCAACACAACTGGATGCTCTGGCGACAGAGTTCACAACTTCAGTCAGACGTCGAAGTGAAATATTCGTCTGTAGGCAGGGGCTGGAAATTGTGCTTTGGGGAGAGGTATTTCCTGTTTTGGAATGGAAAGTTGGAGAAGTACCCGAGAGCAAGGAAGGAACTCGCATTTATATAATATCCTTCATGACCTCAGGACATTCCAAGTGTTGTACAGCCAGTGAAATGTAGTCACTGTTGCAATGTTGGGAAACGTGGCAGCCAATTTGTGCACAATGTCCCACAAATAGCAATGAGCTAATGGCCAGATCGGGATAAGGTCCTACGAGACGAATTTAGCGAGCTAGGAGCTAAATTAAAAAGTAGGATCTCAAAAGTAGTAATCTCAGGATTGCTACCAGTGCCACGTGCTAATCAGAGTAAGAATTGCAGGATAGCTCAAATGAATATGTGGCTTGAGGAGTGGTGCAAAAGGGAGGGATTCAAATTCCTGGGACATTGGAACCAGTCCTGGGGGAGCTGGGACCAGTACAAACTGGACAGTCTGCACCTGGGCAGGACCGGAACCAATGTCCAAGGGGGAGTGTTTACTAGTGCTGTTGGGGAGGCGTTAAACTAACATGGCAGGGGGATGGGAACCTACTGCTGGAGACAGAGGGAAATAAAATGGAGGCAGAAGAAAAAGATAGAAAGGAGTAGTAAAAGTGGAGGACAGAGAAACCCAAGGCAAAAAACAAAAAGGGCCACACTACAGCAAAATTCTAAAAAGGCAAGCCTGAAGGCTCTGTGCCTCAATGCGAGGAGTATTCGGAATAAGGTGGACGAATTAACTGGGCAGACAGCAGTTAATGGGTATGACGTAATTGGAATCACGGAGACATGGCTCCAGGGTGACCAAGGCTGGGAACTCAACATCCAGGGGTATTTAGGAAGGATAGGCAGAGAGGAAATGGAGGCGGGGTGGCGTTGCTGGTTAAAGAGGAAATTAATGCAATAGTAAAGAGGGACATTAGCCTGGACGATGTAGAATCGGTATGGGTGGAGCTGCGGAATACCAAAGGGCAGAAAACACTAGTGGGAGTTGTGTACAGACCACCAAACAGTAGTAGTGAGGTTGGGGACAGCAACAAACAAGAAATAAGGGATGTGTGCAATAATGGTACAGCAGTTATCATGGGCGACTTTAATCTACATATTGATTGGGCTAACCAAACTGGTAGCAATGCGGTGGAGGAGGATTTCCTGGAGTGTATTAGGGATGGTTTTCGAGACCAATATGTCGAGGAACCAACTACTGGCCATCCTAGACTGGGTGATGTGTAATGAGAAGGGACTAATTAGCAATCTTGTTGTGCGAGGCCCCTTGGGGAAGAGTGATCATAATATGGTAGAATTGTTTATTAAGATGGAGGGTGACACAGTTAATTCGGAAACTAGGGTCCTGAACTTAAGGAAAGATAACTTCGACGGTATGAGGTGTGAATTGGCTAGAATAGACTGGCAAAGGATACTTAAAGGGTTGACGGTGGATAAGCAATGGCAAACATTTAAAGATCACATGGATGAATTTCAGCAATTGTACATCCCTGTCTGGAGTAAAAATAAAATGAAGAAGGTGGCTCAACCGTGGCTAACGAGGGAAATTAAGGATAGTGCTAAAACCAAGGAAGAGGCATATAAATTGGCTAGAAAAAGCAACAAACCTGAGGACTGGGAGAAATTTAGAATTCAACAGAGGAGGACTAAGGGTTTAATTAAGAGGGGGGAAATAGAGTACGAGAGGAAGCTTGCAGGGAACATAAAAACTGACTGCAAAAGCTTCTATAAATATGTGAAGAGAAAAAGATTAGTGAAGACAAACGTTGGTCCCTTGCAGTCGGATTCAGGTGAATTTATAATGGGAAACAAAGAAATGGCAGACTAATTGAACAAATATTTCGGTTCTGTCTTCACGAAGGAAGACACAAATAACCTTCCGAATGTACTAGGGGACAGTGGGTCTAGTGAGAAGTAGGAACTGAAGGATAGCCTTATTAGGCGGGAAATTGTGTTAGGGAAATTGATGGGATTGAAGGCCGATAAATCCCCGGGGCCTGATAGTCTGCATCCCAGAGTACTTAAGGAAATGGCCCTAGAAATAGTGGATGCATTGGTGATCATTTTCCAACAGTCTATCGACTCTGGATCAGTTCCTATGGACTGGAGGGTAGCTAACGTAACACCACTTTTTAAAAAGGAGGGACAGAGAAAACGGGTAATTATAGCCTGACATCAGTAGTGGGGAAAATGTTGGAATCAATCATTAAGGATGAAATAGCAGCGCATTTGGAAAGCAGTGACAGGATCGGACCGAGTCAGCATGGATTTATGAAAGGGAAATCATGCTCGACGAATCTTCTGGAATTTTTTGAGGATGTAATTAGCAGAGTGGACAAGGGAGAACCAGTGGATGTGGTGTATTTAGACTTTCAAAAGGCTTTTGACAAGGTCCCGCACAAGAGATTGGTGTGCAAAATCAAAGCACATGGTATTGGGGGTAATGTACTGACGTGGGTAGAGAACTGGTTGGCAGACAGGAAGCAGAGAGTCGAGATAAACGGGTCCTTTTCAGAATGGCAGGCAGTGACTAGTGGAGTGCCGCAGGGCTCAGTGCTGGGACCCCAGCACTTTACAATATACATTAACGATTTAGATGAAGGAATTGAGTGTAATATCTCCAAGTTTGTAGATGACACTAAACTGGATGGCGGTGTGAGCTGTGAGGAGGACACCAAGAGGCTGCAGGGTGACTTGGACAGGTTAGGTGAGTGGGCAAATGCATGGCAGATGCAGTATCATGTGGATAAATGTGAGGTTATCCATTTTGGGGGCAAAAACAAGGCGGCAGAATATTATCTGAATGGTGACAGATTAGGAAAAGGGGAGGTGCAATGAGACCTGGGTGTCATGGTACATCAGTCATTGAAAGTTGGCATGCAGGTACAGCAGGCGCTGAAGGCGGCAAATGGTATGTTGGCCTTCATAGCTAGGGGATTTGAGTATAGGAGCAGGGAGGTCTTACTGCAGTTGTACAGGGCCTTAGTGAGACCTCACCTGGAATATTGTGTTCAGTTTTGGTCTCCTAATCTGAGGAAGCACGTTCTTGCAATTGAGGGAGTGCAGCAAAGGTTCACCAGACTGATTCCAGGGATGGCTGGACTGTCATAGGAGAGGAGACTGGATCAACTGGGCCTTTATTCACTGGAGTTTAGAAGGATGAGAGGGGATCTCATAGAAACGTATAAGATTCTGACTGGACTGGACAGGTTAGATGCAGGAAGAATGTTCCCGATGTTGGGGAAGTCCAGAACCAGGGGACATAGTCTTAGGATAAGAGGTAGGCCATTTAGGACTGAGATGAGGAGAAACTTCTTCACTCAGAGAGTTGTTAACCTGTGGAATTCCCTGCCGCAGAGAGTTGTTGATGACAGGTCATTGGATATATTCAAGAGAGAGTTAGATATGGCCCTTATGGCTAAGGGGATCAAGGGGTATGGAGAGAAAGCAGGAAAGGGGTACTGAGGGAATGATCAGCCATGATCTTATTGAAGGGCGGTGCAGGCTCGAAGGGCTGAATGGTGTACTCCTGCACCTATTTTCTATGTTTCTATCTGTTTTTTTTTAAATAGTGTTGGTTAAGAGATAGATATTGGCCAGGACATGTGGGAAAACTCCCTTGCTTTTCTTCTAAATAGTCCCATGGGATCTTTTATGTCCACCCGAGAGGGCAGACAAGACCTCGGTTTAACGTCTCATCGGAAAGACGGCACCTCCAACAGTGCAGCACTTGCTCCCTATTGGACTGAGGTATGAGCTTAGATTTTTGTGCTCAAGTCTCTTGAGTTGGACTTGAAACCACAACTTTCTGAATCAGAGGTAAGAGTGCTACCACCGAGCCACAGCTGAAACTTAATCACCTAACTGTGAGGCAAATTATGGAAAGATAGACAGAATAACCTTCTGAAGCAAAAGCACCTTCACTGTATAACCTTAGTAAGATGTCCTGGGATCACTACTTTGTATTGAGAAGTGACTTGAATTCAGATGCTAAAAGTCATCTCTGTGCCCTCCTCCATCCTAAACATCGAAGAGTTTGGTACAACCTACAATAATAATTGAGATGCATCTTGAACTAAGGTCTCTATGTTACTGTGGGCAACCAACAAAGCTACTTAAAGGGTGGACCTGAATGAGGAGTGATCAGCTGAACCAGTCTGAGAGATTTCTGGAAAAAAATCAGATCCAAATAAAGATTTCTAAATAGTTTTCTTCAGATGGTCTCACAAAATACCTTTCTGGAGGATCAGAAAGGCTATTTATAAAGCACCAAAATTCAAAAGAGAAATTCATATCCTAATGCTAATAAGGAACTCTGCAGCAGCTCGTACATTGGAATGCACATGCGCTCTCATATGCACATGTACGTACATACATGATACATATGCACGCATGCATACATGTGCACATACATATGCATGTATACACATACATTAAGTCAAATCTCATTATTACAAATATATGGACATGGGGGGGTGAAATTCATCTTGAGCAACAATACAAACCGACCAATAGCGAATCGGCAGCATTGACCATAGAGGTAAGAAAAATCGCGCAGAGTGTAAAACAGGTAGCCAATTTATCATCTGTTTGGCACTGCCACCCCAGACGAATTTCACCCTCATGGTTCTCCCGGTTAGAAATTCACCCTCACTGATGTACTCACTGGGATCAAGAGGATGGGCAATGGGACCTGCTCCCAGACCAGTGCTAATCATGTCCTTAGCTGTCAGCTAGGTGCGTTGCAGGGGCCCAGGACAATTCTCCCTTATTTTCCTTTCCACCCTGGGGTTGGGAGGCAGCTTATTACAATGATGCGGTTGAGAATGTAAACTTTGTGTGGGTGAAGAGTTGTTTTGCTTCTATGCTGTAGCAACATATGGCAAGCTACTGCATCACTGAGGATCAGGATACATGAGTTCTGCATGGTGCCGGCCCAAAACATTGTGTAAGTAGGTCAACACAAGAGAGTAGTGCAAAAGTTTATGGAATAATAGTTTGACTTTGTATATGTATTATCGTGACTATTGAGGCAAGGGCTGAGACTCTTAGTTTCGCTCTTCCTTTCCGCATTCATGAATACTCTTGTGTTGATAGATACCAATAGCAACACTTTGACCACTAGCCTTCTCTTTCAGCATTGTCCTGGGTTAGGTACTTTTTTTTGCATTGTGTTTGGAATCGACTTTCGTTGTACCCGTAGACATGCCTACGTGTGGCAAATGAGGCTGTGGGGCCCAGAAGAGCCAAGGGCACGAGGCTGCGGGGCCCAGAAGAGCCAAGGGCACAAGGCAGCACGGGCCAGCCCATACTGCGATGTGTGCGCACAATAGGTCCGTGCAGCAGAGCAGGTTTCCAGTCGTCCTGGTTAACCCTTGCCACTGGATAAATGCCTAGCTCTGTCAAGCCCGTGTGTTGGCTGATGTGCAACGGTGACCACACGTTAAAAAAATCCACGCATAGGCATCTTCCACCCCTTCAATTGGAGTTCAGGATTGGAATATTGGGTCCTTCATTGAAACATCTGTGAACTCATGTGGAAGCAAGTCATCCTCGTTTGTGGGTACGTCTATGATGACGATGAGATGCCTCTACATTTTCTCTTCAGCTATTTGTTTTTCTAAGTAGGGTCATTCTGCCAGGGTACAAACAGACTACAGGGCAGAAACGGCCATTTGAACTAATCACAATACACACAGGATACTGCGATAGTGGCTCTACCATTTAATGGCAGCCTCTGGGAACATCCAAATGAACTCCACATTGGCAGGGTGGATAAACATCAGGAAAGACTGGAATTCTGCGTGACGGCCTGTGCAGTGCGTGGCAGAGCGTGCCACTTATTATCATCATCATACTGCCTCCTTCAGTAGCTGGGAGTAGGGTAAGTAAGTAAAGAGTGGGCTTTGCCTTAACTCTTACAATGCTGGCAATGATATATGCTGAGTTAAGGGATTACCACATGTTAAAACCCAGCACAACACATTAAAATTGGTTTGACCTTTAACCCAATGACACTTTGCCCTCATCTGACAGGTAAAATGACACCTCACAGACAGCAGAGATTTCAGAAATGCTAACCTGTGGAATCCACATACAGATTAGTGTTTATGAGGAGGTGACACTGAAGGATCAGTTCTCCCAATTGTTTCCACCTGGTGGGTTATTAATAACAGGGCCAGTACAGATTCCAGATGGTGGGATTTTTTTTTCTCTCCTCTTGTTTTCGAAACTCCATCTGGCAATTTTCTTCCTTAATAATAGCTCCTAACTAATTTCAAAATGGTCCTCGCAATATTTACCCCATCATTTGGCATTTCTACCCAAGTCACATCGACATTAATTTAGCTGTCTTGCACGAAGCCATCTGGGTTCTCACAGAAAAAGGCCTTGACCTTCCCGAGTGTTGTACAGTCTGTTAATGGAAGGTCAGACTTCCAACCCTTTTTTATATATAGGGGCTGTCGCTTTGACTTTGCTCTGAATTAGCGGCAGCTCCAGATTACAGGCTGCAATCTAAATACCAACCATTTATTTGGAAGGAGTTGTCACACACTGCAAATCATGTGGGCAGCTGACTCTGCCCCCTGTACCCCATCCCAACATGAGGCTATTCAGTGTTCACAGCACAATATAAAACTCTGTGCGAGGACGAAGAGTGACAGTTCACAAAGCCTCTTCTTTCCCATGGACACCTGCATTGGTGGACAAACGAGCTGTGGAGCAGTAAAACACAGAATCACGTCTCAAGCAGTTTCTAATGTTAGCCTGAGCTTCCAGGAGGAAAAAGCATCAAGTCTAAGCTGCCTGGTTTGCGATAAAGAGGGAAAGATAGACCAGAGAAAGAGAGTGAGAGAGACAGACAGTCAAGATGAAGATGGAAAGAGACAGACAAGAATACATAGAGGTTCACCCCAGGCCCACTTTCATACACATCCTCCCAGTAGCTGCTTAAAGAGCAGAACAAGCAGAAGATTGGGAGCAGGTCATCTGACCTGCTAAGTCAAGCACGATGTGACAGTAAAACATTTTTGTGAAATGGGCAAGAAAAAATAAGTGGGTGCTGTGCTCACAGACCTGTACTGAAAACGAACGTTAGGGTATCGGATTGTCTCTCTGGCATAACTCGCCCTTTAATCTTTCCTCCGTCCTTGTGGGGAAATGCCTGACCTCCTGGAGACAGCACAGGTAAGTCAGCGGGTGAGGTAGGGAACAAGTGAATTCCAATCCCAGCTTCACACCAATAACAATGCTGTTTGGGTCTCCGTAAATCGGAATTTGCATTCCTAAGCCAATCATTTTGTTTTACTGCCTCCGCTGGGAATTTTATCTTCCTCAGAAGCTGGTGGTGAGTATCTGAAATCTGAACTGATCCGCTCTAGACTAATTCGGAAAATAATCAAAACAAAAATTTGATAATGGGCAAAATCAGAATAATTCGGATTGAGATCTGACTGCAAAACTAATTCCAAATGAAAATAGATCCAGAGCAGTACTATGATCAACATACAAATATCAACGCAGAGCAACTAGCAGCCAGGGTTGGCATGTACACTGCAGTTTCATTATATCCTGGCTTTTGTTTGCAGTGGGATTATGTGAAGCACATTTACTTCCACAGGCTCAGTTTCAGAGTAGGGAGAGGCATTGAAAGCAAATGGACTGCCTCAGGCGAAATCTCATTGTGTAAAACAGCTGATTAATTAGGGGAAACAGCAATCAGCAGGCTTCATGCTGAAGGGGGAAAACAAATCAGAAAGCCCAGCAATATAGTAAGCAAATTGATTAACCGTTTATTCCTGAAGTTCAGTAGGGCTCAATCAGGAGCTCACTGCAGCACGGCACTTCCACTGGTTTTTTTATGGGTGAAGTGCTTCTTTCCAAGGAATGTTCACCTCATTTTTCTTAGGTTTCCTCGTGCAGCGGTACTTTTCCAATTCACACACCATCCATGCAAAGGGGCCAACCTGATTCCAGCCCCAATAAAGTAGCCAATAACCTCCCTTTGGCTTTCCCCCTCCTGTCAAGGTTGAGCCCTGCTATTGGTCCGTGCCTCCCGGTGATGGCATGGCTTGAGATCAGGAGCTCGGTCAGGTGGAGGATCATGGGCAGGGACTGTTGGACATCCCAGAGAGTTGCATGTTGGACATCTTGGAGAGTCAAGGGTTACTAATCGAACTTCCTTGTACCTTACAACAAAAGGCTTTCCAATATGGAATAGCAGCAGGGCCCATGAGAAGAAAGTATAAGAACATAAGAATTAGGAACAGGAGTAGGCCATCTAGCCCCTCGAGCCTGCTCCGCCATTCAACAAGATCATGGCTGATCTGGCCGTGGACTCAGTTCCACTTACCTGCCTGCTCCCCATAACCCTTAATTTCCTTATTGGTTAAAAATCTATCTATCTGTGATTTGAATACATTCAATGAGCTAGCCTCAACTGCTTCCTTGGGCAGAGAATTCCACAGATTCACAACCCTCTGGGATAAGAAATTCCTTCTCAACTCGGTTTTAAATTGGCTCCCCCGTATTTTGAGGCTGTGCCCCCTAGTTCTAGTCTCCCCGACCAGTGGAAACAACCTCTCTGACTCGATCTTGTCTATCCCTTTCATTATTTTAAATGTTTCGATAAGATCACCCCTCATCCTTCTGAAATCCAACGAGTAAAGACCCAGTCTGCTCAATCTATCATCATAAGGTAACCCTGTCATCTCCGGAATCAGCCGAGTGAATCGTCTCTGTACCCGCTCCAAAGCTAGTATATCCTTCCTTAGGTAAGGTGACCAAAACTGCATGCAGTACTCCAGGTACGGCCTCACCAATACCCTATACAGTTGCAGCAGGACCTCCCTGCTTTTGTACTCCATCCCTCTCGCAATGAAGGCCAACATTCTATTCGCCTTCCTGATTACCTGCTGCACCTGCAAACTAACTTTTTGGGACTCATGCACAAGGACCCCCAGGTCCCTCTGCACTGCAGCATGTTGTAATTTCTCCCCATTCAAATAATATTCCCTTTTACTGTTTTTTCCCCCCAAGGTGGATGACCTCACATTTTCCGACATTGTATTCCATCTGCCAAACCTTCGCCCATTCGCTTAACCTATCTAAATCTCTTTGCAGCCTCTCTGTGTCCTCTACACAACATGCTTTCCCACTAATCTTTGTGTCATCTGCAAATTTTGTTACACTACACTCTGTCCCCTCTTCCAGGTCATCTATGTATATTGTAAACAGTTGTGGTCCCAGCACCGATCTCTGTGGCACACCACTAACCACCGATTTCCAACCCGAAAAGGACTCATTTATCCCGACTCTCTGCTTTCTGTTAGCCAGCCAATTCTCGATCCATGCTAATACATTTCCTCTGACTCCGCGTACCTTTATCTTCTGCAGTAACCTTGTGTGGCACCTTATCGAATGCCTTTTGGAAATCTAAATACACCACATCCAGCGGTACACCTCTATCCACCATGCTCGTTATATCCTCAAAGAATTCCAGTAAATTAGTTAAACATGATTTCCCTTCATGAATCCATGTTGCGTCTTCTTGATTGCACTATTCCTATCTAGATGTCCCGCTATTTCTTCCTTAATGATAGCTTCAAGCATTTTCCCCACTACAGATGTTAAACTAACCGGCCTACAGTTACCTGCCTTTTGTCTGCCCCCTTTTTTAAACAGAGGCGTTACATTAGCTGCTTTCCAATCCGCTGGTGCCTCCCCAGAGTCCAGAGAATTTTGGTAGATTATAACGAATGCATCTGCTATAACTTCCGCCATCTCTTTTAATATCCTGGGATGCATTTCATCCGGACCAGGGGACTTGTCTACCTTAAGTCCCATTAGCCTATCCAGCACTACCCCCCCTAGTGATAGTGATTATCTCAAGGTCCTCCCTTCCCACATTCCCGTGACCAGCAATTTCTGGCATGGTTTTTGTGTCTTCCACTGTGAAGACTGAAGCAAAATAATTGTTTAAGGTCTCAGCCATTTCCACGTTTCCCATTATTAAATCCCCCTTCTCATCTTCTAAGGGACCAACATTTTACTTTAGTCACTCTTTTCCATTTTATATATCGGTAAAAGCTTTTACTATCTGTTTTTATGTTTTGCGCAAGTTTACTTTCGTAATCTATCTTTCTTTTCTTTATTGCTTTCTTAGTCATTCTATGCTGTCGTTTAAAATTTTCCCAATCCTCTAGTTTCCCACTAACCTTGGCCACCTTATACGCATTGGTTTTTAATTTGATACTCTCCCTTATTTCCTTGGTTATCCACGGCTGGTTATCCCTTCTCTTACCGCCGTTCTTTTTCACTGGAATATATTTTTGTTGAGCACTATGAAAGAGCTCCTTAAAAGTCCTCCACTGTTCCTCAATTGTGCCACCGTTTAGTCTGTGTTCCCAGTCTACTTTAGCCAACTCTGCCCTCATCCCACTGTAGTCCCCTTTGTTTAAGCATAGTACGCTCGTTTGAGACACTACTTCCTCACCCTCAATCTGTTTACAAATTCAACCATACTGTGATCACTCATTCCGAGAGGATCTTTTACTCGGAGATCGTTTATTATTCCTGTCTCATTACACAGGATCAGATCTAAGATAGCTTGCTCCCTTGTAGATTCTGTAACATACTGTTCTATGAATTCCTCCTCAAGGCTACCCCGTGCGATTTGATTTGACCAATCGATATGTAGGTTAAAATCCCCCATGATTACTGCCATTCCTTTTTCACATGCCTTCATTATTCCCTTGATTATTGCCCGCCCCACCATGAAGTTATTATTTGGGGGCCTATAAACTACTCCCACCAGTGACTTTTTCCCCTTACTATCTCTAATCTCCACCCACAATGATTCAACATTTTGTTCATTAGAGCCAATATCGTCTCTCACAACTGCCCTATCATCCTTTATTAACAGAGCTACCCCACCTCCTTTCCCTTCTTGTCTATCTTTCCGAATTGTCAGATACCCCTGTATGTTTAATTCCCAGTCTTGGCCCCCCTGCAACCACGTTTCTGTAATGGCCACCAAATCGTACCCATTTGTAATGATTTGTGCCGACAACTCATTTACTTTATTTCGAATGCTGCGTGTGTTTAGGTAGAGTGTTTTAGTACTAGTTTTTAAAACCATGATTTTTAGTTTTGACCCCTCCTGCAGTCCCTTTATATTCATACATATTGTCCCTTCCTGTCACCTTGTGGTTTACACTTACTCCAGTGCTACTCTGCTCTGTTGCCTCCTGCCTTTTGCATTCTTTCTTGGGGTCCTGTTCATCTGAGTTCTCACCCACTCTAACTAGCTCAGAGCCCTCTCCTGGGTTCCAAATAGTCCTTGCATTGAGGCACCGAGCTTTCATGCTTGCCTTTTTATTACACTTTGACCCTTTAGAATTTTGCTGTACAGTGGCCCTTTTTGTTTTTTGCCTTGGGTTTCTCTGCCCTCCACTTTTACTCATCTCCTTTCTGTCTTTTGCTTTTGTCTCCATTTTTTTCCCTCTGTCTCCCTGCATTGGTTCCCATTCCTCTGCCATATTAGTTTAACTCCTCCCTAGCAGCACTAGCAAACACTTCCCCCTCAGACATTGGTTCCGGTCCTGCCCAGGTGCAGACCGTCCGGTTTGTACTGGTCCCACCTCCCCCAGAACCGGTTCCAATGCCGCAGGAATTTGAATCCCTCCCTGCTGCACCACTGCTCAAGTCACGTATTCATCTGAGCTATCCTGCGATTCCTACTCTGACTAGCTCGTGGCACTGGTAGCAATCCTGAGATTACTACTTTTAAGGTCCTATGTTTAAATTTAGCTCCTAGCTCCTTAAATTCGTCTCGTAGGGCCTCATCCCTTTTTTTAAACCTATAACGTTGGTACCAATGTGCACCACGACAATTGGCTGTTCACCCTCCCTTTTCAGAATGTCCTGCACCCGCTCCGAGACATCCTTGACCCTTGCACCAGGGAGGCAACATACCATCCTGGAGTCTCGGTTGCGGCCGCAGAAACGCCTATCTATTCCCCTTACGATTGAATCCCCTATTACTATCGCTCTCCCACTCTTTTTCCTGCCCTCCTGTGCAGCAGAGCCAACCATGGTGCCATGAGCTTGGCTGCTGCTGCCCTCCCCTGATGAGTCATATGGCTTAACTTCTGCTTTTAATGTCTGAGTATTAGCTACAAGAAATATTTGTGCAATGAAATAAGTGACTGGGACAACATTAACCATGGGTGATTAAAGTATATCTTTACTGGCTGGTGTAATATACATAGGTAGGGACCGGGGTCCATTAACTATAGTATAGCAGAATGTTTAGGTAGATAAACTGTCAATAAAACTACTCCCCAAAGGATTCGAGAACAGTTAGGGTCAGGAAGCCTTGTTTGAGAAAAGTATCTTTGAAGTAAACAACTGCGACTGTTTAGGTGAATAGACTGTTTTCAAAGAATTCAGGAACAGATACGTCACGAGGTCTTATTAGTGATGAGTACCTTGGAAGTAGGAAAACTAAGGTATATAAAGGAACATGCATTTCAACAGTTATTTGGGGGGTTCGAAAGATAGTGAAACCGAAGTGCTTCAGTCTGTATACAATTAGATTGATCACCTATGCTGTATATGAATAAAGTTGTTCTGAATACTCCACCATCAAGTGTCTTGAAGCATGTTGTTGTGAATCATAGAAGGAAGGAGGTTGACTAACAGTTGATCTTAACAGGGACCAGCACGGTGTGCTGCACCATCTGCACTTTCACTTTATTTACAATAACTCTTTGTCCAGAAGATACACCTTCACAGAAACAATTTGTTTTTTTTTTGGGGGTGGGGGGGGGAATTGTCAACAATCCACTGATTACTGCTGCTACAAGAAGTAAATGTTGGATTTTAATTGGGTGCAAATTCCAAACTATGGTATCCAAATGTACTCCCTTCCAAGTTGTCAACTTCCCTTTGAAATATGGTTGCAACATCGCCAGAGGCTGCTACCTCTGCAATATTGGATGCTGCAGCTTTATATCCATCTAGAATTGACTAGCCGAAGGCATGTTGGGAGCAAGTGATGCTGATCCATCCCGCCATTTGAACCTTAACCTCTGGGACACAGTGGGGCGGACACCAGCCGCCAGCATGTGGTGGAGAGCCATTCCGCTGTGCCAACATACAGCCCGGCAATATTTCTCAACCCCTCCAATCCCTTCAGCTGCTCCTACTCTCCCATACTGCTAGCCCAGGGAGAAGGTGGGAGCGTTAAACACACGTCAATGAAGTGGGAGAAAAGGATTTGGACACGGACATGGTTTGGTGGTATCAACTGGCAGACAGGACCAACTCAATACCGCACAGCTACAATACTGAATCTGGGGCTTCATTGAGATGTCCATAACCAGTCAACAGCAGCACAATAGCAGATTCAAGGAGTCAAAATAAAGACTACTACGGGCTAGAAATTCGCCGATTTTACGACCGGGTTTTTGGTGCTATTTCGCCTTTTTTGCGGAAAACTCGGTCGGCGGAAAATTCGCTGACGTTTTGCGGCGGCAGTTTTCAAATACTGCTGGAGAGGAGCGCCGCCGTGCAAGACCCAAAATATCACTTTAACCAACTCTGCGCATCCATATTTTGCGCAAAAAATACCGACAGGGAAAAAGCTGTGTTGCAGCCCTTGGATCAGTGGTAAGCATGAAGACCCGCACAAAAGGTAAGTTAAAGTTTTTATTTTTTAATTATTTTCCAGCAATTCGCTAGATAAGTGTCTTGTGCCAGCTTATGGTCTACAGGGCAGTAATAATACCCGCCCTCCTATATGCCTCAGAAGCGTGGACCATATTCAGCAGACACCTCAAAGCGCTGGAGAAGTACCACCAGGGCTGCCTCCGCAAGATCCTGCAAATCCACTGGGAGGATAGACGCACCATCAGTGTTCTCGATCAGGCCAACATCCCCAGCATCGAAGCACTGACCACACTCGACCAGCTCCGTTGGGCGGGCCACATTGTCCTCATGCCCGACAAGAGACTCCCAAAACAAGCGCTCTACTCAGAACTCCTACACGGCAAGCGAGCCCCAGGTGGGCAGAGGAAACGTTTCAAGGACACCTTCAAAGCCTCCTTGATAAAGTGCAACATCCCCACCAACACCTGAGAATCCCTGGCCCAAGACCGCCCTAAGTTGAGGAAGAGCATCTGGGAGGGCGCTGAGCACCTCGAGTCTAATCGCCGAGAGCAAGCAGAAACCAAACGCAGTCTGCGGAAGGAGCATGCGTAAAACCAGACTACCCACTCACCCTTTCCTTCAACCACTGTTTGTCCCACCTGAGACAGGGACTGTAATTATAGTCATTTGAGAACTCACTTTTAGAGTGTAAGCAAGTCTTCCTCAATTTCGAGGGGCTGCCTGTGATGAAGATGATGATGATGATGAAGTGTCTTGTAAATGTTGTATGAATTTTTTTTTCCAATTTATTTTTAGGTGTTTTTCTGCCCTCCCAACGGCCAACTCGCAGTGGTATCGGCCTTGGACTAAAGTTGGCGAGGATCGCGGTTTGCGCCGTGAATCCTCGTGCAACGCCGATTTTTACCGCTGCACAAATTAAGGCCCGAATTCACGGCCTGATTGCGATGACGGTAATTTTGGCAAAAAAATACCGTTATCGCTAAGAACCGAATTTCATTTAATTTCTTTCATGTCAATGTTGTGTCTCTAGATGCCATTACCACGCTTCACAAATATAACACGATGCAATATTAAATAACTGTCACTTATTTGAAGAACAACAATGTTGCATCAACCTCTATATCATATTGATCTGGGGTCCAATTGACATGTCACATCTTTGGATTTAACACTTGTGACACTCTTGTGTGCAGCAAATGTAATCCCAAAAATGTTCTCTCATGTCTACAGGAATCTTATAGCCATATGCACATGACAAATCTGGAACTCTCTCCCCAAAAGTCTGTGGATGCTGGGATAATTGGAGCTTTCAGATCAATAGATTATTTTTTTTAGGTAAGGGTATCAAAGGATATGGAACTAAGGCCGGTAAAGGGAGTTGAGATGTGGATCAGCCACGCGGAGAGACTGGAAAAGCTGGGATTGTTCTCAGAGCAGAGAAGGTCAAGGGGACATTTAATAGAGGCGTTCAAAATTATGAGCTGTTTTCTGATAGAGAAGCTAGGGAGAATCTGTTTTCACTGGCAGGAGGTTGAAGTTAATTGGCAAAAGAACCAAAGGAAAGATGAGGGGACATTTTTTTTACATAATGAGTTATGATCTGGAATGCATTGGCTGAATGGGTGCTGGAAGCAAATTCAATAGTAACTTTCAAAAGGGAATTGGATATATACTTGAAAAGGAAAAAAATTGAAGGCAAGGGGGAAGGAGCAGGGGAGAGGAACCAATTGGATGGCTCTTTCGAAGAGCCAGCACAGGCACAATGGGCTGAATAGCCTGCTTCCGTGCTGTATGATTCTTTGATCAAACTGAATGATGGCGCAGGTTCGAGCAGCTGAACGGCCTACTTCTGTGCCTATGTTTCTAAGAGGCCTTCTCTACAAGAACATAAGGGACATTAGTCCTAAAAGCTGGTGGCATAAACAAAAACATGTTTTCCCATCATCAATGACAAAAATCCAAAAGCTTTAAAGTTAGAAATATTGGGCCCAAGTTTCCACACGATAAAAAACGGGCACCCCTCCAAACTGGGTGCCCGTTTTTCGCGCCACAAAGTGCACCTAAAAAAACCCTCCGTATTCTCCACCTCCCTGCAGGTCCTCTGGCCCTCGGCGCGGCGCAGCAGGAGCTGTAGGGAGCGGAGCTAGGACCCTGCGCCAAAAACAGTGCCGGGAGCTCTGCACATGCGCGCTACAGTGGGCACGCAAGTGCAGTAGCTCCAGGCGCCCGAAACTGTGTGGGAGGGGCCCGAAGCACGCAGCCCCTAGCCTTGGCCGAATGGCCTCACTGGGGCTGCGTGAATAAGGCTCCTCACACGGCCAGCTCCTGCTTCCTGCCGACTCCCGCTCCTGCTCCCCCCCCCCCCACACCCCGACCCGACCCGACTCGACCCGCCTGTCGCTGCCGCTCCTGCTTCCCCGCCGCTCCTGCTTCCGCCCCCACCCCACCCCCCCGACTGGACTGGACCCGACTCGACCCGTCTGCCGCTGCCGCTCCCACCCGACTCGTCTCTCGCCCCCGGACTGGATCCGACCTGACCTCCCCCTCCCCGATCTGACCTCCCTCTCCCTCCCTCTCTCCCTCTCTCCCCCTCCCTCCCTCTCCGACCCGAACCAAACCTCTCTCCCTGACCCGACCCAACGCCACCTACCTCTGGTGCTGGGGACGGGCCCTGCCCTAAATCTCGGGCCCGGCCCATTCAGCCTTTGGTCCCGATGGCAAACCGCTTCCTAAAGGCCTGCCTGAAGAACTTTCACACAGGTAGGAACATGGTTTATTTAATCTTTTCTTTGCTTATAAATGTTTATTCAGGTTGGATTTATTTGTATAATATTTGTACAAGTATAACTAAGGATTTATTGTAGAATTTAATGACTTCCCTTCCCCTCCCCCCCCACTCCTCCCCTCGTTCCCTACGCCTAATTTGTAACCTGCGCCTGATTTTTTAATGTGTAGAACATGTTTTTTCAGTTCTACAAAAATCTTCACTTGCTCCATTCTAAGTTAGTTTGGAGTACGTTTTCACTGTGGAAACTTTGAAATCAGGAGTCAGTGGCCGGACACGCCCCCTTTTGAAGAAAAAATTCTGTTCCAAAGTAGAACTGTTTTACCTGACTAGAACTGCAGAAAAAAAAATGTGGAGAATTGCGATTTCTAAGATAGTCCGTTCTCCACCAGTTGCTCCTAAAAATCAGGCGCAAATCATGTGGAAACTTGGGCCCAATCTGTGGCTAATGGCACATCTTCTGAGAATTCAAATTGATCCAAGTCATCATTCACGACGATTCATTCACTGATGTTATGTGCACTAAAACTTATGCTGCGTTAAATGCCTTTCAGTTGCATCATTTTTTTTGGGGGGGAATGGGTTCTTTGCAAAGGTACTTTAGAAAAGTAAAAAATTGCAATTTGACAATTTGGCAACTTGGGTACAGAAGTATGATGGTTTTGTTACTAAATTAGTAACTAGTAGTCTACACGAATAATCCAGAGATTGTGAGGTCAAATCCCACCTCGACAGTTTGAGAATTTAAATTCCGTTTAGGAAATCGAGAGGATAAAAAGCCGATGTTAGTAAAAGTGACCATGAAGTTGTCGGATTGTCGTTAAAAACCCAACTGGTTCACTAATGTCCTTTAGGGAAGGAAACCTGCCATCCTTACCCGGTCTGGCCTACATGTGACTCCAGTATCACACCAACATGGCCGACTCTTAACTGCCCTTGGAAGTAGCCTTTTTGTATTGAACTGCTACCACCTTCTCAGGGCATTGAGGACTGGGCAATAAATGCCAGCCTTGCAAGTGATGCCCATGTCTCGAGAATGAACAAAGAAAAAAAGAATTGAGGGCCAATATGCAAGATTCTGTAGTACTACAGGCAGCTGAAACAGGGGGGGGGGGCGGGGGAGAGGGGGTGCAGCAGGAATCGAAGCACAACACACAGTTATTACATAACTAGGATCAGGCGTTTGTTTTTCTACCTCGATACATTGATGGACGAGTACATGGGCAGTTGGACCATTCAAACTGGGCACTTTACAGTCCGAGTTCGTTTGGAATGAATTCGCGGTCATTATTAAACAGAGATGTGGCCCTCCATGCTGTTACTAAAGCTACAACCATTACCTGCAAATCTGTCTTCATCAAGGATGCTCCAGCTTCCACAAGAAAGTGACATATGGTTCGATGTCGGAGTGCAGCTGCTTTGTGTAGGACAGTCTCACCGCTGCGAACAGAAATCATATGTCTGACTTTATACTCCACAGAGCAATTTCTCCCAACACAACATTTTATGGGGTATGGTAGCATAGTGTTTATGTTACTGGACTAGTAATCTAGAGGTCTGGACTAATTATCCAGAGACACTGAGCTCAAATCCCACCATGGCAGCTGGAGGAATTTTAATTCAGTTAATTAACTAAATCTGGAATAAAAAGCTAGTATCAGCAATGGTGACCATGAAACTGCCCGATTGTCGTAAAAACCCATCTGGTTCACTAATGTCCTTTAGGGAAGAAAATCTGCCATTTTGTGACTCCAGACCCGCAATGTGGTTGACGTTTAACTGCCCTCTGAAATGGTGGCTCACCACCACCTTCTCAAGGGCAATTCGGGATGGGCAATGAATGCCAGCCTTGCCAGCGATGCCCACATCCCAGGAATGAATTTTTTAAAAAGCTGCCATTATCCCAGTTACAAACATAGGCCGCAGCAGTAAAGCTCTTACACTTTCAATAGAACTTTGGCTCATTATTTGCCTCTGGAGGTATTAACCTCTCATTATCCTTCCCCCGAGGTCTCTGCCAACCCTGCTCTGAGCCAGCTGTTGGGAGGTGCATGATTAGCAAACTAAGGGGTAACCATGGTTACAATTCTGTCCCCATCCACCTGGCCTCTGGTCAGCGCCTCCCTGTAACAGGAGAGCAGATTATCAACAATTCATCAGCACAGGGGAACAAACCAGTGCCTCCCACTGCTCTGGTACAGTGTATTAGTGTCCCAACGTGTCAGACAACCAGTTGGTTCAATAGCTTTTTTCCAAAATTGGGATCAGCATTGCAAAGTAAACGAGGCAGCAGCTATGGCCTAGAAATTTGATTGCACCTGAAAATGGGCACGCGAGGATGGGGGGCGCACGCTGCACTTGTCTATTCACGTGGCCATAGGAACCATGTGAAGATGGTGATGCCAGCTCATTATAATGAGTTAGGCATGCTCTTTGTTGGCTGCGCACCTGTTTGGGGGGGGACTGGGAAATTGGGCTTGACTGAAGCCATCTAAAGGCTGCCAGCGCCTCTTAAAGGGGAGGTGCACACTAGCTGCAGACAGCAGAGAAAGTTTGTAAGATGAAATGGCTACAGTAGGCTCCTAGGAGTAGGGACATCCTGTTCCCTCCAGAGGGAAGAAAATCCTCCAAGAAACACCTCCAACGCCAGTGAAAAGAGGTTGCAGAGGAGTTCAATGCCAGGAACGTAGCTCCCAGGACATAGCTGCAATGCAGAAAAAAGTTCAATGACCTTGCGGTGCATCTCCAACATGGAAGCAGTCGCCCGCTAGATCGAACCCTTAGGCGAGATCAAATTTCTCGGCCCGTATCACTGAGAGCAAACTGCAGCCCCCAACCAATTGTAGCACATCTTGTTTGGCAGTGATGATAGAAGCACTGTGTCCTACTATTTATTACGGAATGACCATTATTGCTTCAAAGTGACTCCTTAAAACTCCAGCATTTAATCACAAATATATTAAGCAATTAATTTTAACACCAAGGTTAAAAGCTCTCCTGTATTGAAGAAAACAAAGTTCAAATCTTACTTCTCTTTCTCGGTTAGGTCCAGTATTTCTGGAGAGGCTGGGAGGGGAAAAAAGAGAGAAAAGGTTAAATATCACAAAAATCACTCGTGAACGCAGCCCAATAGGAACGCAGCTCCATTGTATCCCTCCGTACATCCATATGTGGAGCCTCATCAGGCAACCTAGCCTCACATGACCCCACAGCGATGGTCTTGATGTGCCCTCAGTGTAATTAGTGCAGATACTCATCTTTTAAATGAAACCTCTCAGTCTCTTATTCAATGTGGAGAACACTGCCAGCACAAAATAACATTTTGGGATAGAGTATTAGAATCATAGAAATCTATAACACAGGAGGAGGCCTTCGGCCCATTGTGTCTGAGCCGGCTGAAAAAGAGCTATCCAGCCTAATGCCACTTTTCATCTCTTGGTTTGTAGCCCTCTAGGTCACGGCACTTCAAGTGCATATCCAAGTACTTTTTAAATGTGATGAGCGTTTCTGCCTCTACCACCCTTTTCAGGCAATGAGTTCCAGACCCCCACCACCCACTGGGTGAAAAAAGTTCTCCTCAACTCCCCTCTAATCCTTCTACCAATTACTTTAAATCTATGCCCCCTGGTAATTGACCTCTCTGCGAAGGGAAATATGTCCTTCGTATCCACTTTATCTCGACCCTTCGATTAAGTCTCGCCTCAGCCGCCTCTGTTCCAAAGAAGCCTATCCAATCATTCCATATAGATAAAATTCTCCAGTCCTGGCAACATCCTTGTAAATCTCCTCTGTACCCTTTAGTGCAATCAGCTACGGCAACAAAAACAATGCCGTAGGAAAATCAATGCAGAGGCACTCAAACACCCTGTTAAGAAAGCCCTATTCAGCCAGTGCCTCACTGCCAATCTGGCGACCCTCAAAACCCTGAGATGCAGAGTGCCCACAGCGCCTGGTCTGCCCTCAAGGCCACCATAATCATCACCTGCGAAGAGACGCTCGGTCACTCGACCAGGAAACACCAAAATTGGTCCGACAAGAACGACCAGGAGTTAATTAGCCGCAAGCGCAAGGCATTTCTGAGCTTAAAACAGCAACCCAACACGATAGCAAGAAAGCAGCTCTACAGACGGCTGAAGGCTGAGGTCCAACAAAAACCTGCAACCTAAAAAAACAAATGGTGAGTGGAGAAAGCACAGGCGGATCCAGCAGTTAGCCGACAACCATGACGTGTGTGGATTCTTCAGTGCAATCAAGACCACCTATGGCCCAAGCACCCAAGGCCCTACCACACTGTAGGCCAAGAATGGAGAGATGCTCACCAAGGGCAGAGAGGTGGTCAGTGCCGGTTGGAAGGAGCATTTAGAAGATATCCTTAACCGAGACTCTGTCTTCGATGCGAGTGTCCTCAACTCCATCCTGCTGCATGCTACCCACCACCATCTCAGCACAACCCTAGACCGGCACGAGGTAGAAAAGGCCATCCGTCAGCTGAAGAATAACAAGGCAACAGGAGCAGATGGAATTCCTGCCGAAGCACTAAAGCATGGGGTGAAGCATGTTTGGCATGAATATAAGACCTCATTTCTCTTATCTGGAAGGAGCAGAGCATGTCAGGAGATCTCAGCGACACCCTAATCGTGACCATCTTCAAAAAAGGGGACGTCCGACTGTAGTAACTACAGAAGAATTTCCCTGCTGTTGGCCACAGGGAAAATCATTGCAAGAATCCTCAATCGTTTTCTTCCTGTGGCTGAAGAGCTCCTCCAGAGTCGCAATGTGGATTCCGCCCACAAAGGAATACAATGGATATGATCTTCACCGCGCGACAACTACAAGAGAAGTGCAGGGAATAGCACCAAACCTTGTCATGTCCTTCTTTGACCTCACAAAGGCCTTTGAAACTGTCAGCCGTGAGGGACTATGGAGCGTCCTCCTCAGTTTCGGCTGCCCTCAAAAGCCTGCTCCACGACGACATGCAAGCCGTGACCCTTAACAATGGATCAATCACAGACACAATCCACGTCCGGACTGGGGTCAAGCAGGGTTGCATCATCGCACCAATGCTCCTTTCGATCTTCCTTCCTGCAATACTACATCTCAACCTTAGCAAGCTCCCCGCCGGAGTGGGGCTAAATTATAGAACAGATCGGAATCTGTTCAACCTCCGTCGCCATCAGGCCAGATCCAAGGTCGTCCCATCCTCGGTCATTGAACTACAGTACGCAGACGACGCTTGCGTCTGCGCACACTTGGAGGCCGAACTCCAAGCCATCGTCAACACCTTAACCGAGGCGCACGAGAGCATGGGCTTTCGCTAAACATCCGTAAGACAAAGGTCCTCTTCCAACCTGATCCAGCCACACAGCACTGCCCCCGATTATCAAAATCCACGACGAGACCTTGGACAACGTGGACCATTTTCCATACAGCAGGAGCCTACTGTCAGCAAGAGCAGACATTGACGAAGAGGTCCAACACCGCCTTCGGTCATTTGAGGAAGTGAGTGTTTGAAGACCAGGACCTCAAATCCGGCATCAAGCTCATGATCTACAGGTCAGTAGTGATACCCACCCTCCTATATGGCTGAGATGTGGACTATATACAGCAGACACCTCAAAGCGCTGGAGAAGTATCACCAGCGCTGCCTCCGCAAGATCCTGCAAATCCACTGGGAGGATAGACGCACCAACGTCAGTGTTCTTGCTCAGGCCAACATCCCCAGCATCGAATCATTGACCACGCTTGATCAGCTCCGTTGGGCTGGCCACATCATCCGCATGCCCGACACGAAACTCCCAAAGCAACGTGGAGCTTCGAGAGGGCGAGCAAGCCCCAGGTCAGCAGAAGAAATGCTTCAAGGACACCCTCAAAGCCTCCTTGACAAAGTGCAACATCCCTACCGACTCCTGGGAATCCCTGACCCACGACCGCCCAAAGTGGAGGAAGAGCACCCGGGAGGGCGCTGAGCACCTCGAGTCCCATCGCCGAGAACAAGCAGAAACCAAGCGTAGACAGCGGAAGGAGCGTGCGTCAACCCAGGCTCCCCGACCACCCTTTCCTTCAACCATTGTCTGCCCCACTTGTGACAGAGTCCCACATTGGACCCCTCAGTCACTAGAGAACTCACTTTTAAAGTGGAAGCAAGTCATCCTCGACTCTGAGGGACTGCCTATGATGACGATGATGATGAATGCAATCACATCTTTCCTGTAATGTGTTCAAAATCCTGGAACTCCCTCCCCAACAGCATTGCGGGAGTATCTTCACCACAGACTGTAAAGGTTCAAGAAGGTGGCTCACCACCAACTTCTCAAGGGCAATAAATGCTGGCCTTGCCAGCGATGCTCACATCCCATGAAGGAATAAAAAGAAAGAACTGCACTTAGTACTCTAGCTGTGGCCTAAGAACATAAGAAATAGGAGCATGAGTAGACCATTTGGCCCCTCGAGCCTGCTCCGCCATTTAATAAGATCATGGTTGATCTGATCATGGACTCAGCCCCATTTCCCTGCTTGCTCCCCATAACCCTTCACTTCCTTATCGTTCAAAAATCTGTCTATCTCCACCTTAAATATATTCAATGACCCAGCCTCCACAGCTCTCTAGGGCAGAGAATTCAATAGACATATGACCCTGTGAGAGAAGAAATTCCTCCTCATCTCAGTACTAAATGGGCGACCAGTTATTCTGAAACTATGCCCCCTAGTCCTAGATTCCCCCACGAGGGGAACCATCCTCTCTGCATCTAGCTTCTTGAGCCCCCTCATTATCTTATATGTTTCAATAAGATCACCTCTCTTTCTTCTAAACTCCAATGAGTATAGGCCCAACCTACTCAACCTATCTTCATAAGTCAACCCCTTCATCTCCGGAACCATCTCTGAACTGCCTCCAATGCAAATATATCTCTCCTTAAATAAGGAGATCAAAACTGTACGCAGTACTCTAGGTGTGGTCTCACTAATACCCTGTACAGTTGTAGCAGGATTTCTCTGCTTTTATACTCCATCCCCCTTGCAATAAAGGCTAACATTCCATTTGCCTTCCTGATTATTTGCTGTACCTGCATACTAACTTTTTGTGTTTCATGTTCCAGGAACCCCAGATCCCTCTGTACTGCAGCATTTTGTAATCTCTCTCTATTTAAATTATAATTTGCTTTTTTATTTTTCCTGCCAAAATGAATAACCTCACGCTTTCCCACATTATACTCCATCTGCCAAATGTTTGCTCACTCACTTAGCCTGTCTATATCCCTTTGCATATTCTTTGTGTCCTCCTCACAACTTGCTTTCCCACCCATCTTTGTATCATCAGCAAACTTGGCTACATTACACTCGGTCCATTCATCCAAGTTATTAATATAGATTGTAAATAGTTGAGGTCCCTGCACCGATCCCTGTGGCACCCCACTAATTACTGTTTGCCAACTGGAAAATGATTCATTTATCCCGACTCTCTGATTTCAGTTAGTTAACCAATCCTCTATCCGTGCTAATATATACCCCCAACTCCGTGAGCTCTTGTGCAGTAACCTTTTATCGAATGCCTTCTGGAAATTCAAATACACCACATCCACTGGTTCCCCTTATCCACCCTGCCCGTTACATCCTCAAAAAACTCCAGCAAATTTGTCAAACATGATTTCCCCTTCAAAAAACCATGCTGACTCTGCTTGACTTTCCAAATGTTCTGCTACTGCTTCCTTAATAATGGACTCCAGCAATTTTCCAATGACAGATGTTAGGCAACTGTCTATAGTTTCTTGCTTTCTGTCTGCCTCCTTTCTTGAATAGGGGCGTTACATTTGTGGTTGTCCAATCTGCTGGGATCTCTCCAGACTCCAGGGAATTTTGTAGATTGCAACCAATGCAATCTCTGCAGCCACTTCTTTTAAGACCCTAGGATGCAGGCCATCAGGTCCAGGGTACTTATCCAACCTTTAGTCCCATTATTTTACTGAGCACTTTTTCTTTAGTGATAGTGATTACGTTTTAAGTTCCCCCCTCCCTATAGCCCCTTGATTATCTATTATTGGGATGTTTTTAGTGTCTTCTACCATGAAGACCGATATAAAATATTTGTTCAACGTCTCTGCCATTTCCCTGTTCCTCATTATTAATTCCCCAGTCTCATCCTGTAGGGGACCAATATTTACTTTAGCTACCTCTTTGTTTTTATATACCTATAGAATCTCTTACTATCTGTTTTTGTATTTCTTGCTAGTTTACTCTCATAATTCATCTTCTCTCTCTTGGTTATTTTTTTTAGTCGTTCGTTGCTGGTTTTTAAAAAATTCCCAATCCTCTGGCTCCCACTAATCTTGGCCACATTGTATGCCATTGTTTTCAATTTGATACCATCCTTTACTTCCTTAGTTAGCCACGGATGGTTCTCCCTTCTCTTAAAATCTTTCCTTCTCACTGGAATATATTTTTGTTGAGAGTTATGAAATATCTCGTTAAATGTCTGTCACTGCTTACTGTCTTACACTTTAATCTATTTTCCCAGTCCACTTTAGCTAACTGTGCCTTCATACAGAGTAATCACCTTTATTTAAGATCAGGACACTGGTTTGAGACCCAAATTACTTGCCCTCCAACTGAATTTGAAATTCAACCATGTTATGATCACTCTTTCTGAGAGGATCCTTTGCTATGAGATCATTTACTAATCCTGTCTCATTACACAGTACCAGATCTAAGATAGGCCACTTCCTGGTTGGTTCCACAATGTACTGCTTAAGGAAACTATCCCGAATACACTCTATGAACTCTTCTTCAAGGCTACCATGGCCAATTTGATTATCAAATCAATATGAAGATTAAAATTGCCCATGATTATTGCCATATTTTTCTTACAAGCCTTCATTATTTCTTGATCAATACTGTCCAACAGTGTAGCTACTGTTAGGGGGCATTTAGACTGCCCACCAGTGACTTCTTCCCCTTATTATTTCTTATCTCCACCCAAACTAATTTTACGTCTTAATCTTCTGAGCCAATATAATTTCTCACTGCTGCACTGATCCCATCCTTTATTAACATTTATTCTGTCTATCCTTCTGAATTGTCAAATACCCCTGAATATTCAGTTCCCAGCCTTAGTCACCTTGCAACCATGTCTCTGTCATGGCTATCAGATCATACTCATTTATATCTATTTGTGCTGTCAACTCATCTATCTTGTTACGAATGCCGTGTGCATTCAGATAAAGAGCTTTTAATGTTGTCTTTTTACCATTTTCCCCTGCTTTGACCCCACTTTCGAATGCACTCTTATTTTTATGCATTACGTCCCTTCCTGTCATGCTCTGACTATCATTTCCTCCATCGCTACCCTGCTCTATTGCCTTCTCCTTTCTCTTTGTCTTTGACTAACTAGTGTTTTACGCAGTTCTAGTATAACCTCCCTGCTCTTATATTCTGCGCCTCGGCTAATAAAGGAAAGTATCCTGTATGCCTTCTTAACCACCTTATCAATCTGTCCTGCTACCTTCAGGGATCAATGGATATGCACTCCAATGTCCCTCTGTTCCTCTGCACTTCTCAGTGTCCTACCATTAACTATGTATTCTCTTGCCTTGTTAGCCCTCCCAAATGCATTACCTCACACTTCTCCAGACTGAATTCTATATGCCACTTATCTGCCCACCTAACCAGTCCATTGATATCTTCCTGCAGTCTACAGCTTTCCTCCTTACTATATGAGTCATTTGAAACATGACATATGGTAAGTGTAGTATGTTTGCGAGGAACGGGTTCCTAAAGCTCTCAACCATTAAGGTTTTCCTTGGCTCATGTCTGGGTCTGTTGTCGACTAATTGATAGAGATTGATTGCTCTGATTAGTCAACAACTCCATTATCATTGTATCACATGACTGCCAGGACAGTAGAAGGCGAACTAGATGGACCTTGGTCTTTTTGCGTGTAGCAGTTCCTATGTTCACTTGTTTTTCATGATGCATGGTTCCCAAGTGCATTGTGAAGCTGACGGGTGCCAAATGAACCTGCCATGTGATTAAGGAAAGAATCAAACGTGTTTAATATAAGCTTATGATGATCTGACTCCAATAACTAAAATAAATCAGCTGATGGTGAGAAGATGACATTCACAATTTGCCACAGTGGTGGTGGGAGCGTTTTGCAAAGTGAAATTTCGATAGGAAGGTGGGTCACTTTGCAATTGAGAGGTACGTGGCAAAAGAGATGTTAACAGTCAGCGTTGCCTTGCAGTTGGTCAGCCCCCTTACCATTGTCGAGGATGTACTTCACAATCTCTTTGCTTCCCACATTGACAGCGTGATACAGTAGGGTCCGGCCCGCAGAATCCCGCACCATTAGATCAGCGCGCGATTTCTGCAACTCCCGTAACTGCAAAAATAAAATATATACAGTGTGGGTCTGACGTTCTATGCAGTGCAAAGGGGGTTTAGTCCATTGGAACTAGGTGGACCTTTATACAATGGAATTTTATACAATAAGAGTGAAAGGAAAGGTGTTTAGTTCAGTGGCACTCTGCGCAGTCCATCTCGAGACCCCTTAGGATGTAGAGCTGCTGCCAGTCTCAATCTCTTCCATCCGCCACCTTTGGGTTTGTTCCTCTTCCAGCTGATGAGTTTCGAGGTTTTTTTCCCCCACAGTACATTACGAGGTTATACTGAACCTTCACCCCTTTCCTTTTCCACCACCAGTCATTTCAGTGCTTGGCACGATATTCCGCAGTCCTGGCATCTGAGTGAAAGGAGGTGCTTCTGATCCTCAAGCTAGCTCACGGACAGCTACTTTTGCTCTTTGTGACTATTTCTGCTCAACGCTTTCATCTGACCAGCTGACGCTGAGTAGCTTGCGAAGATATTTGAGGAGCTCTCAGCACTGTGCCCCACCCACGGAGCACATCTCCGGTAATTCCAGGCCTGCAGCCTACGATTTCCATCCATTAATTATAACAGTTGGAACATAGAAACATAGAAAATAGGTGCAGGAGCAGGCCATTCAGCCCTTCTAGCCTGCACCGCCATTCAATGATTTCATGGCTGAACATGAAACTTCAGTACCCCCTTCCTGCTTTCTCGCCATAACCCTTGATCCCCCGAGTAGTAAGGACTTCATCTAACTCCCTTTTGAATATATTTAGTGAACTGGCCTCAACTACTTTCTGTGGTAGAGAATTCCACAGGTTCACCACTCTCTGGGTGAAGAAGTTTCTCCTCATCTCAGTCCTAAATGGTTTACCCCTTATCCTCAGACTGTGACCCCTGGTTCTGGACTTCCCCAACATTGGGAACATTCTTCCTGCATCTAACCTGTCTAAACCCGTCAGAATTTTAAACGTTTCCATGAGGTCCTCTCTCATTCTTCTGAACTCCAGTGAATACAAGCCCAGTTGATCCAGTCTTTCTTGATAGGTCAGTCCCGCCATCCCGGGAATCAGTCTGGTGAATCTTCGCTGCACTCCCTCAATAGCAAGAATGTCCTTCCTCAAGTTAGGAGACCAAAACTGTACACAATACTCCAGGTGTGGCCTCACCAAGGCCCTGTACAACTGTAGCAACACCTCCCTGCCCCTGTATTCAAATCCCCTCGCTATGAAGGCCAACATGCCATTTGCTTTCTTAAACGCCTGCTGTACCTGCATGCTAACCTTCAATGACTGATGTACCATGACACCCAGGTCTCGTTGCACCTTCCCTTTTCCTAATCTGTCACCATTCAGATAATAGTCTGTCTCTCTGTTTTTACCACCAAAGTGGATAACCTCACATTTATCCACATTATACTTCATCTGCCATGCATTTGCCCACTCACCTAACCTATCCAAGTTACTCTGCAGCCTAATAGCATACTCCTCGCAGCTCACACTGCCACCCAACTTAGTGTCATCCGCAAATTTGGAGATACTGCATTTAATCCCCTCGTCTAAATCATTAATGTACAATGTAAACAGCTGGGGCCCCAGCACAGAACCTTGCGGCACCCCACAAGTCACTGCCTGCCATTCTGAAAAGTACCTGTTTACTCCTACTCTTTGCTTCCTGTCTGACATCAAGTTCTCAATCCACGTCAGCACACTACCCCCAATCCCATGTGCTTTAACTTTGCACATTAATCTCTTGTGTGGGACCTTGTCGAAAGCCTTCTGAAAGTCCAAATATACCACATCAACTGGTTCTCCTTTGTCCACTTTACTGGAAACATCCTCAAAAAATTCCAGAAGATTTGTCAAGCATGATTTCCCTTTCACAAATCCATGCTGACTTGGACCTATCATGTCACCATTTTCCAGATGCACTGCTATGACATCCTTAATAATTGATTCCATCATTTTACCCACTACTGAGGTTAGGCTGACCGGTCTATAATTCCCTGTTTTCTCTCTCCCTCCTTTTTTAAAAAGTGGGGTTACATTGGCTACCCTCCACTCCATAGGAACTGATCCAGAGTCAATGGAATGTTGGAAAATGACTGTCAATGCATCCGCTATTTCCAAGGCCACCTCCTTAAGTACTCTGGGATGCAGTCCATCAGGCCCTGGGGATTTATCGGCCTTCAATCCCATCAATTTCCCCAACACAATTTCCCGACTAATAAAGATTTCCCTCAGTTCCCCCTCCTTACTAGACCCTCTGACCCCTTTTATATCCGGAAGGTTATTTGTATCCTCCTTAGTGAATACCGAACCAAAGTACTTGTTCAATTGGTCTGCCATTTCTTTGTTCCCCGTTATGACTTCCCCTGATTCTGACTGCAGGGGACCTACGTTTGTCTTTACTAACCTTTTTCTCTTCACATACCTATAGAAACTTTTGCAATCCGCCTTAATGTTCCCTGCAAGCTTCTTCTCGTACTCCATTTTCCCTGCCCTAATCAAACCCTTTGTCCTCCTCTGCTGAGTTCTAAATTTCTCCCAGTCCCCAGGTTCGCTGCTATTTCTGGCCAATTTGTATGCCACTTCCTTGGCTTTAATACTATCCCTGATTTCCCTTGATAGCCACAGTTGAGCCACCTTCCCTTTTTTATTTTTACACCAGACAGGAATGTACAATTGTTGTAATTCATCCATGCGGTCTCTAAATGTCTGCCATTGCCCATCCACAGTCAACCCCCTAAGTATCATTCGCCAATCTATCCTAGCCAATTCACGCCTCATACCTTCAAAGTTACCCTTCTTTAAGTTCTGGACCATGGTCTCTGAATTAACTGTTTCATTCTCCATCCTAATGCAGAATTCCACCATATTATGGTCACTCTTCCCCAAGGGGCCTCGCACAATGAGATTGCTAATTAATCCTCTCTCATTACACAACACCCAGTCTAAGATGGCCTCCCCCCTAGTTGGTTCCTCGACATATTGGTCTAGAAAACCATCCCTTATGCACTCCAGGAAATCCTCCTCCACCGTATTGCTTCCAGTTTGGCTAGCCCAATCTATGTGCATATTAAAGTCACCCATTAGAACTGCTGCACCTTTATTGCATGCACCCCTAATTTCCTGTTTGATGCCCTCCCCAACATCCCTATTACTGTTTGGAGGTCTGTACACAACTCCTACTAATGTTTTTTGCCCTTTGGTGTTCTGCAGCTCTACCCATATAGATTCCACATCATCCAAGCTAATGTCTTTCCTAACTATTGCATTAATCTCCTCTTTAACCAGCAATGCTACCCCACCTCCTTTTCCTTTTATTCTATCCTTCCTGAATGTTGAGTTCCCAGCCCTGATCATCCTGGAGCCACGTCTCCGTAATCCCAATCACATCATATTTGTTAACATCTATTTGCACAATTAATTCATCCACCTTATTGTGGATACTCCTTGCATTAAGACACAAAGCCTTCAGGCTTATTTTTTTAACACCCTTTGTCCTTTTAGAATTTTGCCGTACAGTGGCCCTTTTTGTTCTTTGCCTTGGGTTTCTCTGCCCTCCACTTTTCCTCATCTCCTTTCTGTCTTTTGCTTTTGCCTCCTTTTTGTTTCCCTCTGTCTCCCTGCATTGGTTCCCATCCCCCTGCCATATTAGTTTAAATCCTCCCCAACAGCACTAGCAAACACTCCCCCTAGGACATTGGTTCCGGTCCTGCCCAGGTGCAGACCGTCCGGTTTGTACTGGTCCCACCTCCCCCAGAACCGGTCCCAATGCCCCCGGAATTTGAATCCTTCCCTGCTGCACCACTGCTCAAGCCACGTATTCATCTGCGCTATCCTGCGATTCCTACTCTGACTATCACGTGGCACTGGTAGCAATCCCGAGATTACTACTTTTGAGGTCCTACTTTTTAAATTTAGCTCCTAGCTCCTTAAATTCGTTTCGTAGGACCTCATCCCTTTTTTTACCTATGTCGTTGGTACCAATGTGCACCACGACAACTGGCTGTTCTCCCTCCCATTTCAGAATGTCGTGGACAATGCATCCAAGATGCACTGCCAGTGAGTGCTATTCCCCATTGAGGCCACCGTATTTGCTCAATCGCCCCTCTAATCTCAAAACTGTCAAGATTTTTCTCCTTTGCCATCCTCGTTGGCCGTATTACAGACTCTGCTGTTAGCACTATTGCCTCTTCCCCACTCAATCCCGATCCCTGACAACATAATCTGGGCTGATACTTCAGTGCGGTACTGAGGGAGGACTGTAAATTCGGCAAAACCATGCTTTAGATAAGGTATTAAACTAAGGTTTCGACAGCACGATTCAAAGAAGAGCAGGGGTGTTCAGCCAGTGCCCTGGCCAACATTCCTCTCTCAACCACCATCACCTAAACCCAGATTAGCTGGTTAATTCATCTTACTGCTGTTTGTGGAATCTTCCTCCCAACAAAATGGTCATTGCAGTTGCTACACTTCAATCAACCAAAGCATTTTTGGAGAGGTGATAAAGCACTTGTAGAAATGGAAGCCTATCTTTCGTTATAAAATAGAGATAGCCCAGTGAGAAATTTAACAGAGTGGGAAAAAATTATCGGAGGTGCCGTCTTTTGGATGAGATGTTAAACTGAGGTTCTGTCTGCTCTTTCAGGTGAAAGATCCCATGGCACTATTTCGAAGAGCAGGGGAGTTATCACCGGTGTCCTGGCCAATATTTATCCCTCAACCTACATAACAAAAACAGTTTATGTGGTCATTATCACATTGCTGTTTGTGGGAGTTGCTGTGTGCAAATTGGCTGCTGCGTTTCCCACATTACAACAACGGCTACACTCCAAAATAACTTAATTGGCTGTAAAACGCTTTGAGATGTCCGGTGGTCGTGAAAGGCGTCATATAAATACAAGTCTCTTTCTTTCTTTTCCTCGCAGCACTTGACTGCCTCTGAAACGATTACAGAGTTTTTGCCTCGGCTAGCTTCCCAAAAGACCATTCAGGTATGAAGTGTTTCACCAGTTTATATCCAGGCCCTCTAATTCTCTATTTGTGGTTTAACTTGAACTGCTCCAACTTAACCTTTTCTATTCCACACGAGTCCTTGTGCAAACTTCCCTCTAATTTGCCTCTTGTGTAAGTGCAAGTCTTTCCTTCCAAATGGGAACACCTTCCCTGATGGGTTTGCTAACTTGTTCAAGATACTTACAAAAGGCATCCCCCCAGACTTTGTTGTTTTAGTCTGTCATGCTTATAATCGTGAAAAGAAATGAGATTTTATTCGTGAAAAAAATACATTTTACACAGAAACGGGTTAGATGAAGCAGGATGGGAGGAGGCTCGGGTGGTGCATTAACTTGAATTCTATGTAGAAAAAAAAATCCTAGTAGCGTTTTCTTTTAAATGGCAGCATTAAAAGAAATCAGCGTTGAAGTACTTGTCACAATTTAGAGGAGAGAGTTTTTAAAGGACTGTATAAATAATGACGTTTATGTGATTATTATTTATGATATACAAATGAGAATATTTAAGAGTTGCTACTGCTATTTCCTGAGGTTGAGCTATTTCTCAGTCAGGGAATTATTCTGGAGCTTTCTTCTTAATGTTACTTGCTGTAATTCGCCCCCCTCGGGAGACTTAACAAACCAGGAATGTCCACGACAGTACAAACTGTGTCTGGTCTGCTGAAAGGTGGTGACTCTATGGGTCAAATTACTTTCTTGTCTCCTATACTTTGCTAAGAGAAATAATGATTTCTATTATATAACATTCTTGTTCACACAAAAAATTGTTTCCAAATATTACATCTGGAGGATAATAAATGAGAGAATTGGCCCAGACATTAGTTGCACTGGTTTTTTTTAGTAGCACAGGCAACTCAGAGGAATGTTGCAGATATCATCGTGCCGTAACAAAGCCAATTAATTGCTAGGTTAACTTAATCGCAGGAGTCAAACAGATGTTTTCACGTGAAGCCACAAAGAACTTTTGTTCGTAAAGAATGGTAGAACCTTGAAGTTCCATCTAAGTTTTCCGAATTGCAGTCTACCTCTGTAACCTCCTCCGGCTCTACAACTCTCCAAGTCGTCTGCGTTCCTCCAATTCTGGTCTCTTAATCGTCCCCAATTTCCTTTATCTCTCACAGCCGCCTAAGCTCTGGAATTCCCTCCCTAAACCTCTTCACTTCTCTCTCCTCCTTCAGGATGCTCCTTATAACAACGCTCTGTGACCAAGCTGTTCTAATGTCTCCTTATGTGGCTCGGTGTCAAGTTTAGTCTGATAATGCTCCTCTGAAGTGTACGTGAACATTTTAATATGTTAAAGGCGCTACATAAATTCAAGTTATTGTTGAATGTGATACAGATCAAGGCTACATAATCTGGACCTCAAGTAGTTGGTCTAGACCCATGGGACTGTGCCCATTATTGTTCTGATCAGTCATAACTTTAAGCTCATTAAATAGCAGTGATGCTTTGCGGTTATAAAATACAACAGGCTTTTTATCAAGGATGCGACTTACCCGCTGCAAGTCATTGTTCTTTACTGCGTGAAGAAGGTTCTCGTCTGCACAAAAAGAACAAATGCCATCACTTTAACAAGGGAACTCCTGAATACTGCAGCACAGAAAAATAAAACAAGTGTATCAAGCAGTTTACCCTTCGAAAACACGGGCCCCTGAAATTCTGCTGGGATTCTACTGATGATCTGCCGTAACCCCAGAAAAACAGTGGGAACGCCCATTTTCAGCCACTCTCACTGTCTGCTTGGGGGTTCTGCTGGCCTCCTACGGTGCTGTGGGGGGAAATCGGTCGAACACAGGCGGAATTTTAGGGCCCTCCGCTTTATTTGGCCCAATCATCCAGTTTTCTGAACTCCAAGTGCCTTATGCTACCTTTCAAATAGGCACATTTTCAAAGTCTTATCTGTGAATGTTATTGAAATACTAAATGACTTCTATTCATAGCATTCCAAATGTCTTGGTAGTATAACACTGCAGTAGTCCTCACAGTATATAGGGACTAAAAGTAAAAGTGAAACAGAAAGAGTGAAGGAGAAAAGGGAGGATGGTGGCAGAGTGAAGGAGAGAGAGGGCAAGTGGAAGAAAGGGGTCAGAGTGAAAAAGAGAAGGATCAGTTAAGGAAAGGGTTCGGGGAAGTTAAAGAGAGGGAGCAGAGTGAAAGAGAGAGGGGTCAGTGAGTGAAGGAAAGGGATCAGGGAAGTGAAAGCGAGGGGGCGAGTGAATGAAGAGGGGTCAGTGAATGAAGGAAAGGGGTCAGAGGCAGAGTGAAATAGAGAGGGGTCAGGAATTCAATGAATGAGTTAGAGAAAGAGACAGAGTGTGACAGAGAGAATTAGAGAGGGCAGAGTTTGAAGGAAAGGATCAGTGAGAATGTGAAACGGGGGGGGGGGGGGGGGGGGGGGGAGGAAAAAGCAATAGGGGAGACGGAGAAAAAAAAAAGACACCAGGAAATGGGGCAGGGGTCAATGGTATAGTGAGAAAAGGTCTATATTTTATACACATTGTGACCTAATGCTAAAGATGAAATGCAAAACAATGTGTAATTTATCATTGATCATTTAGTGTTGCATGCATTAAGATTTGTTACATCTTAGTAAAAGACTGCAGTTTTTCATTCTGTGTTGCAAAGCCATGTGATGACACTCGCAGCTACAATATCAGCAGTTAGTAAATGAGTGCTGCAATAGAAAATACAAACTCTAAGGGCAAAATAGAAAAGGATGTAGTAGCAACGGGCCCAATGCAGCCACATCTTGATCAACATCACTGAATACTTGTGGTTTTCAGTTGTGCAGACATCTCAAGATACAACGTACAAGAAGCAATCCAAACAATTGAAATTTGTGTGTAAAATTACAGCTCAGTGGTTGGCAACTAAATAGCTGGCAATTTGCTGTTAACCGAGGAGACATTTAGATGCAACAAACGACACCTGTGAAACTCAGTGAACCAAATCCACACAGTTTAAAAATGACTTCAAAGCAGGGCACGAGCCAAAATAAACAAACCTGGAAATAAGACCGTTCTCCCTACCCTGGCTTTCTTTGGGCTGCTTTTCAAAACTTATCGAAATTCTCCATTTGGAGAAGTTGCAGACGGGACATATTTTTTGGGGGGGATTGGGGGGGGCGGGGGGAGATATTAACAGAAAAGAGATCTGTTCAGCTTAACCACTTGTGTACTAAAACTGAGTACCTGGTTATTAGTTGCCTCATGCCGTTTTGTGGGACCTTGCCGTTTGCGAATTTGCTGCTGTATTTTCTACATTACAACAATGACTACACTTCAAAAGTAAAGCACTTTGGGGCGCCCTGATATCGTGAAAGGCGCTATGTAAATGCAAGTGCTTTGGGTGGATGGCTCTCGGGAGAGCAAAGCTGCTCTATTCATTGGATGCCTCAGCACCGGTTTGCTGTATTCCGGCGGCCTGCTTCAAGAAAAGTGTGCCTTGCAAGTTTGGCACGTTTAATGAGTGTGAACAAAAGGTTGTTAACAATGGTACAAGTTGCCAAAGCTCTCTGGGCAGATTTTCATAAGAACATAGAATTAGGTGCAGGAGTAGGCCATGCGGCCCTTCAAGCCTGCTCCTTTATTCAATAAAATCAACCACAACTACACTTTCCCGCCCAATCTCCATATCCCTTGATTCCCCTAGAGTCCAAAAAATCTATCGATCTCAGCCTTGAATATATTCAGAGACTCAGCATCCACAGCCCTCTGGGGCGGAGAATTCCAAAGATTCACAACCCTCTGAGTGAAGAAATTTCTCCTTATCTCAGTTTTAAATGGCCAACCCCTTATCCTGAGACTATGTCCCCTAGTTCGAGGTGGCAAAATACGGTAACCGAGGCGAGGAGGGACTTTCTGCGCCCAGCACAGAAGTCACGCCTGGCAGCGAAATTGGGTTTACCGCCCGAGAGAAATGGAGCACAATGACCCGTGCTCCACTTCCTCTTGGGGATGGGACTGGGCCGCTAATCGTGGGAATTTTCCAATGCTATGTAGAGCGCTGGTGGGAGCACAGGTCCATCGCCTTCTGTTAAAGGGAGGGAATGCTGCCGACTCTGCATTGGGGAGAAGGGGCCACCACTTCACTTCTGGGGAGCGGGGTGCTGTGGTAGCAGTCTGGCACAGAAGCGGAGTGCCGAGCTGCAACATCAAGGCACGGAACCCGTGAATTGGAAAAGGCAAGTCCGCGATCGGTAAGTTGGCCTTTTTTAATTTAAGTGTTCGCCACACCTCCCCTCGAGTGAAGCCCGGTTCGCAACCTGCTACCGAATTTTCGCTCTGGGGCCAGCGCAGCGGCCCGGAGTGCTACCGGCAGGAGCGGGACGCTACCGGTTTGCGCCTCCGCTAACTCCAATGGAATTTCACGGCAGGCGGTAGCAGCCCCACACGTGTAGTTATTTGCGCCCCGTTAGTACCCAATGGGAGGCGCAAACCACGCAAACTTCTCCTCCCTAGACTCTTCAGCCAGGGGAAATAACCTCTCTGCATCTACCCTGTCAATCCCCCTCAAAATCTTACATGTTTCAATGAGATCACCTCGTATTCTTCTAAACTCGAGACTATAAGCCCAATCTATTCAATCCGTCCTCATAGGCAACTCTCTCATTCCAGGGATCAATCTAGTGAACCTTTGTTGCACTGCCTCTGAGGCATGTTTGTTCTTTCTCAGATAAGGAGACCAAAACTGTGCACAATACTCCAGATGTGGTTTCATCAATGCCGTGTAATTGTTTTAAAACTTCCTTACTCTTGTACAGAGCGCCGACCTCCCGGACCTGTGAGGAAACAACACCGGCGGCAGCAGTTAAAGCAGCGAGCAGCCAGCCACCGCAGGGAGCAGCGCGAGCAGGTAAGAGAGGGCGACAAAGGAGAACAGGGCGACTACATTCAACGTCACAGGAAAGCAGGGAAGTAATTGGTTGGAGAGTTTTTCTCTCTATTCTTGCTTAATTTAAAGGGCTGTAAATTAGGGGCTGGGATCGAAAAATAAATGTAATTAATTAAATACTTTATAGATGGCAGGGCAGGCAATGTGTCACTGCTGCAAAATGCAGAAGCTGGTGGACACCATTGAGGTCCACGGCGACCACATCTGCAGCAAGTGTGTGCAGCTCGAGGAATTTTGGCTCCTCGTTGATGAGCTAGAATCCGAGCTGCAGACACTACGACACATCAGGAAGGGGGAAGAGTTCCTGGACGCCGCGATTCAGGAGCTAGTCACACCAATTAGATTAATTAATTCAAATTTGATCCGTGGTCAGGGACAGGAAGGTGTGACTATGAGTGAGGAAGATATAGGGACCCAGGATGTAGTGATGGAGGAGCCTCAGCCCTTGCTCTTGTCCAACAGGTTCGAGGTTCTTGCTCCCTGTGTGGACGGGAGCAGGGACTGCAGGGAGGATGAGCAAACTGACCACAGCACCGTGGTACAGGAGGCCATTCAAGTGGGGGGATTAAAAAGAAACATTGTGTGGTAGGGGACAGTATCATTAGGGGGATAGATACTGTTCTCTGCAGCTGAGAGCGTGAGTCCCGAAGGCTGTGTTGCCTGCCCAGTGCCAGGGTTAAGGACATCTCCTCTGGGCTGGAGAGCAACTTGGAGTGGGAGGGGGAATTCGTGTCCATGTGGGTACCAACGACATAGGTAGGACAAACAAAGAAGTTCTGCTGAGAGACTATGAGCAGCTAGGGGTCAAATTAAAAAGTAGAACCACAAAGGTAATAATCTCTGGATTACTACCTGAGCTACGAGCAAATTAGCATAGGGTAAATAAGATCAGAGAGATCAATGTGGCTCAAAGACTGGTGTGGGAGAAATGGGTTTTGGTTTGTGGGACAATGGCACCAGTACTGGGGTAAGAGGGAGCTGTTTCGTTCAGATGGGCTCCACTGAGACCGTGCTGAGTCTAGGGTCCTGGCGAATCAAATAACTGGGCCTGTAGAGGGGGCTTTAATCTAATTAATGAGGGGGGAGGGTTCAGGTGAGAGAAAATGTTAAACGTCAAAGAATAAGGAGAAGGGTAGCACTGGGGGAAATGCAAACCAGAGCGTGACAGGAAGGGACAGAATGTATAAACATAAAAGTAAATCAGAAAGTGGGGTCAAAGCAGGAAAAAATGGTTAAAAAAAACAAATTTAAAAGCTCTTTATCTGAATGCACGCAGCATTCGTAACAAAATAGATGAGTTGCCGGCACAAATAGATACAAATGGGTATGATCTGATAGCCGTTACAGAGACGTGGTTGTAAGGTGACCAAGGCTAGAAATTAAATATTAACGGGTAGTTGACAATTTGGAAGGACAGACAGAAAGGAAAAGGAGGTGTGGTAGCACTGTTAATAAAGGATGAGATCAGTGCGTTAGTGAGAAACGATATTGGTTCAGAAGATCAAGATGTTGAATCAGTTTGGGTGGAGATAAGGAAATAATAAGGGGAAAAAGTCACTGGTGGGTGTAGTCTATAGGCCCACTAACAGTAGCTACACTGTTGCACGGAGTATAAATCAAGAAATAATGGAGGCTTGTAAAAAAGGAACGGCAATAATCATGGGCGATTTTAACCTTCATATTGATTGGACAAAGCAAATTGGCCAGGGTAGCCTTGAGGAAAAGTTCATAGAGTGTATCCAGGATAGTTTCCTTGAAGAGTATGTTGTGGAACTAACAAGCTGGCAGGCTCTCTCAGATATGGTACTGTGTAATGAGACAGGATTAATAAACAATCTTCTAGTAAAGGATTCTCTAAGAATGAGTGACCATAACATGGTTGAATTTCAAATTCTGTTGGAGGGTGAGAAAGTTGGGCACAAACCTGTGTAAGCTTAAATAAAGGAGATTACAAAGGTATGAAGGCAAAGTTGGCTAAAGTGTATTGGGAAAATAGATTAATGTGTGGGACGGTTGATGAGCAGTGGCAGACATTTAAGGAGATATTTCATAACTCGCAAAAATTTATCCCAGTGAGAATGAAAGATTGTAAGAGAAGGGATAACCATCCGTGGTTAACTAAGGAAATAAGGGATGGTATAAATTGAAAACAAGGGCATACAATGTGGCCAAGACTAGTGGGAGGCCAGAGGATTGGGAAACTTTTAAAAGCCAGCAAAGAACTAAAAAAATAACAGAGAGGGGGAAGATAGATGATGAAACTAGCATGAAATATAAAAAGATAGTAAGAGTTTCTACAGATACATAAAAAGGAAAAGAGTGGCTAAAGTAAATGTTGGTCCTCTCGAGGAAGAGACTAGGGAATTAATAATGGGGAACAGGGAAATGGCAGAGACGTTGAACAAATATTTTGTATCAGTCTTCAAGGTAGAAGACACTAAACACATCCCAATAGTGGATAAACAAGAGGCTATAGGGAGGGAGGAAATTAATACAATCACTAAAGAAGTCGTACTAGGTACAATAATGCGACTAAAGGTGGACAAGTCTGCTGGACCTGATGCCTTACATCCTAGGGTCTTAACAGTGGCTGCAGAGATAGTGGATGCATTGGTTGTAATCTACCAACATTTCCGAGATTCTGCAGAAGTCCAGCGGATTGGAAAACCGCAAATGTAATGCCCCTATTTAAAAAAGGAGGCAGACAGAAAGCAAGAAACTATAGACCAGTTAGACTAACATCTGTCGTTGGGAAAATGCTGGAGTCCATTATTAAGGAAGCAGTAGCAGGACATTTGGAAAAGCATAATTCAATCAAGCAGAGTCAGCATGGTTTTATGAAAGGGAAATCATGTTTAACAAATTTGCTGGAGTTCTTTGAGGATATAATGAGCAGGGTGGATAAGGGGGAGCCAGTGGATGTGGTGTATTTGAATTTCCAGAAGGCATTCGATAAGGTGCCACATAAAAGGTTACTGCTCAAGATAAAAGTTCACGGGGTTGGGGGTACTATATTAGCATAGATAGAAGATTGGCTAACAGATAGTCGGGATAAATGGGTCATTTTCCGTTTGGCAAACAGTAACTAGTGGGGTGCCACAGGGATCGGTGTAGGGGCCTCAAATATTTACAATCTATATTAACGACTTGGATGAAGGAACCAAGTATAATGTAGCCAAGTTTGCTGATGATACAAAGATTGTGAGGAGGACACAAAAAAATCTGCAAAACGATATAAACAGGCTAAGTGAGTGGGCAAAAATTTGGCAGATGGAGTATAATGTGGGAAAATGTGAGGTTATCTACTTTGGCAGAAAAGAAAAATCGAGCAGCAAGTTATTATTGAAATGGAGAAAAATTGCAAAGTGCTACAGTAGAGAGGGTCCTTGTGCATGAAACACAAAAAGCTAGTAAACAGGTACAGCAAGTAATCAGGAAGGCAAATGGAATGTTGGCCTTTATTGCAAGGGGATAGAGTATAAAAGCAGAGAAGTCCTGCTACAATTGTACAAGGTATTGATGAGGCCACACCTGGAGTACTGTGTACAGTTTTGGTCTGCGTATTTAAAGAAGGATATACTTGCATTGGAGGCTGTTCAGAGAAGGTTCATTAAGTTGATTCCAGAGATGAGGAGGTTAACTTAAGATAGGTTGAGTAGTTTCAGCCTATATTCATTGGAGTTCAGAAGAATGAGAGATGATCTTATCAAAACATATAAGATAATGAGGGGGCTCGACAAGGTGGATGCAGAGAGGATATTTCCACTTATGGTGGAAACTAAAACTAGGGGATATCGTCTCAGAAGAAGGAGCCACCCATTTAAAACTGAGATGAGGAGGATGTTCTTCTCTCAGAGGGTTGGAAATCTGTGGAATTCTCTGTCCCAGAGAGCTGTGGAGGCTGGGTCATTGAATACATTTAAGGCGGAGATAGACAGATTTTGGTCGATAAGGGAATAAAGTGTTATGGGGAGTGGGCAGGGAAGTGGAGTTGAGTCCATGATCAGATAAGCCACGATCTTATTAAATGATGGAGCAGGTTCGAGGGGCCAAATGACCTACACCTGCTCCTATTCTTATGTTCTTATGTACGCCTGTAGTACCCTGTTTTCTTTCTCCCTCCTTTCTTGAATAATGGGGTTACAGTTGCCACCTTCCAATCCACTGGGACCATTCGAGAATCTAGGGAATTTTAGAAGATCACAACCAATGCACTCTCTCTGCAGCCACTTATTTCAGAACCCTGGGATGTAGGCCATCAGGTTCAGGAGATTTATCGGTTTTAGTCCCATTAATTTCTCAAGTACTCTTTCTACTGATATTACTTGACATTCCTCACTTGTATTAGCTGCTTGGCTCCCCACTATTTTTGGTATGCTTTTTGTCTTCCACTGTGAAGACGGATACAAAATATGTGTTTCTCTTCCATTTCCTTATTCCCCATTATAATTTCACCCCTCTCAGCCTCTAAGGAACCAAAGCTTCCTTTTACAACTCTTTTCCTGTCTCAGTAGCCTATTAACATTTCATTTTGTAACTACTATACAGCCTGCCGCTGATGGTCTCTCATAGGTCGGGGCCGCCATGCAGCTCCAGGGCCGCCGCATACTACTCCTTTCATGGCCCCCATCTGCCGCTGATGGCCCCGACCTGTGAGAGACAATGATTGGAGCGTGGGCAGGTACAGCAGGAGCGGCGAGAGAGCAGCGAGAGATTCCAGGCGAGGCGTGAGATCGGGGGCTCAGAAGAGGCATGGGCCCAGGGGCAGCACGGGCCAGTCCACACTGCGATATGTGTACGCACTATGTCCGTGCAGCAAAGCTGGTCTCCAGTCATCTTGGTTAATCCTTGCCACTAGGCCAAGACCTAGCTCTGTCAAGCCCGTGTGGTGGCTGATGTGAAATGACCACCACACGTTAATAAAATCCACACACAGGCATCTTCCACGCTTCGAAATGCAGTCCGGGAACTGGAATATTAGGTCCTCCATTGGAATACCTGTGAACTCATCCCTTTTTGGTGTGGAAGCAAGTCATCCTTGATACGAGGAACTGCCTAAGAAGAAGGAGGAAGAAATATACAGCAAGGCACAGTACCAGAACAGTCAAGGATCTTCTCATGACCAGTATCTGACATATCTCTGTAAAAACATTGGTCATGGTGGAACATATGGAAACAGAAGTGCCCAGAGTCCATTCACCATGTCAGATTCAGCAAAGTCTGCTCAACATAGAATCTTCATCAGTAGAATCCATGAAAAGATTAGTTCATCTGGACTTCTGTCTCATCTTTCATCTCTCACTCAAATTAGGTCGAGTGACTCTCACGGGAAAATACAGTGTGGCTGACCCGCTGAGCTGCTGGCACAGGCCAGCTCAACCATCAGGGCTGAAAAGTGTCTGGGAACTGCTTACACCTGGCCGTTTCAGGATGTGAACACGAAATTCAATGCTGTGACCTATGGACTGAAGAATGCATGCAGTCCAGCACTTGGCTGGATGGAACACTGACTTCACACATGAATCTTTTGTGTTGTCCTTTTCTGTACTTTAGGTCAAATGGACATTTTTGTGTAGCTGTGAGTTAGCACAGTCAGCACCCTCAGAAGAGGAGACCAGAATTTTTGGATAAAATTCAATGTCACCAAAACACATCTCGTTAATGATCCGTAGATATGCAATTTTACGTTCCTTCGAGATCCACTTACTTAAATCTTCCTTACAGACATATAATAGACACAAGTATTATAATCCAACTGAACATTTTTTTCTTATCTGTTGGCACTGTTCTAACGTTGGTCTACTGTTTCAAATCTTTGAGATGAGCATATAAATAAATATCACAGATGTCATGGGATGAAGCCATACTCTGAAACCTATTGGTTACAAAGGAAGCCATTAACAATAGCGCCAGAAGCTATGAACTTGAAAGGGAAAAACTTCTAACAAAAAAATAAATACATAAAAAAGTGTACTCGAGGGTACAAGACGCTCGGGGTTTGGCTGATCAGATACTCCCCCTCCCTCTTGTGCTTCACTGCCAAGGCTATGACATTGATCAAACTCCTAAAGCACAGTACAGCTTTGTTACACATCTCTGTGAAACACTGAGATAGAAAATTTTTTACATGATAGTGTTCGTCCTCTGTTCATTTATGTACCTCTGTAAATTATACAGTTACATAACCCTGTAAAACAGTGTGATCCAATAATTTAATGCATAATTAATAGGTAAATGAAGTAAAATGGCTTTGATTAGCAGATCTGAATCTGAACAAGTCTATATCTGAGATTATTAAATTGCATCAATTCGCAATTATTGGGCTCAATTTTCCCGTTATTTGCGCCGTTTGTTTGCACCGCGCCACTTTTTTTGGCCTAAATTAAAATATCCAAGTTTCCCCAAAGATTGTGCACCAGTGTAACTCAGTTAGTTATGATTTTTTTAGCTTAGTTTTTTTTTAAATCTCATTCGGGGCGTAACCTGCCACCCGTGCCAATTCTGGCCATTTAAGCAAGTATGGCCAACTCCGATTTACTCCAATTTTTCTTAGGACAGCATATGTGACTGCTGTGGAAAAACCTTCTGGGCAGTTAGGAAAATCGGGGCAGGTAAGAAAATCAGCCCAGCAGATGTAGTTCCAGGCCCGGACAGCAGCAGCAGAGAGGGAGAGAGAGTGGCAGAGGAGAGAGGAGAGGTGGGGAGAGGCCTTTTAGCCAGGTTTAGGAACGGCAACCGGCACCAGCATGGGAGGGAAGCCTTTCGGCCAGAGTTAGAGGAGTGGCAACTGGCACTAGCATCGGGAGGGCCCTCCAGCCAGGGCTAATAGCGGGTACCGGCACCGGCATCGAGGGGCCCTCCGGCCAGGGCTAGTAGCAGGTATCGGGAGGGTGAGGCCCTCCGGCCAGGGCTAGTAGCAGGTATCGGGAGGGTGAGGCCCTCCGGCCAGGGCTAGTAGCGACAACGGGAAGGAGATGCAGCGGGGGAGAGGATATGAAGAATGAGATTCCACACTTGTAAAAGTAAATTTTCAGTATCAGAGAGGTCGTCAGTAATTAAAACTTATCACACCATTAAAAATTCACTTACACTTGAATGAACAAATGCTAACTTTAATTTTTCCTGGCATATTTAGTGGGTATCTCCTGGGTAAGTACCGCAACTTCACGCCTTCATGTGTTTTAATGATGAGTCTCTTAGCAAGATCGCGGTGCAGCGAAGCTTGTGGAGAAGCAGGGTAAATCGGGCAGCAACCTCCTGATTTCCACATTTAATTGTGCATGTGTGAATGTAGGAAGTTGCTGTCCAATTTGTTCCATAAAAACAGTGAGTGTTGATAGCTTCACTGTTATTTCTACTGAAAAATCTGGGCCATAATATGTCTCTTTTTGAAAACCCATAACTTAGATCTTTTGAGACCAAAGGCGGATTTTGTTTCTGTTTATTTGGGGAGCTAGTGGTTAATCTTTAATGAGTGGCATTTAATTTTCTCTCGTCTTGTTTGTGTGTGAAATATTTAACAGTTGTCACTTTTATTGTATGATAAATTCTAGCTGAGCCTTCCAGTGCCCTACAAGAACATTGTAATCAAGGCCACACCATTTTAAGAATAGAGACCCCAAACTCAAGGCCCAACACCAAATCTGTATTAGGGTGATATAATAGAGCTCCACCTAGTGGACTACTATGGTAATGCACTATAAGTCACGATGTATTGGAGCATTCCTGTAAAGTGTGTTTGTTAGTGATATCGTAAGAATATATCACATTGGCGATGAAGATACGATAATCGGATTCCCTGGCTGAAATTTTTGTTGGTGGATTATCCAGCCAAACAACAGAGACTCTGAGAGAATCTTTGTTTTGCAGCACAGCTAAAAATCCAAGGTAAATTTCAAGCACACTGTTGACATTGCCAGAGTCCAGATGGCCACGCCTATGGGAATAATAGAGCGGTTGGGTGAGTTTGATCACGACCGAGATGCATTCGGAGTGTATGTGGAGCGGCTAGAAATGTATTTCACTGCAAATAGTATCATCGAAGTCCCCGATGATGAAAACCATAACTGGATGGTTTTAGAAAGAAAATGGGCTATTGTCTTGGCTGAAGCAGGCCCCAAGGTGTATGAAACCCTGAAAAATAGATAGAAATTGGTTGGGATCACTGAAGCTGGATTGGAATGAGATTTTTCGTGTTGAAACGAGATTTGAATCAAAAGATGACGTCATCAAGAAGTATCCAAAGGTGTTCTGCAAAACAGGCAGTCTGATCCAAGGCTTCAAAGTGAGTGTCAGAGTGCACAGGGATGCTAGAGCAGTTTACTGGAAGCCACGTCCCATACCATATGCACTCAAGGATAAACTTGAGCAAGAACTTAAGACGAGAGAGTGGGGACATTATCTCGGAGGTAGAAGTGTTCTATTTTAAATACATTGATGAACTGCCAGTCATACCTGAAGAGATTGGTAGAGCAATCAAATGTGACCCAGTTATGTCAAAGGTGTATGATTACATAGCAAATCGCTAGCCAAACCAGGTATCAGAGAAAGATATTCATCCATACTTCGTTCGTAGGAATGAATTATCAGTGGATAAAGATTGTATCATGTGGGGTGCAAGAGTAGTTATTCCAAATAATTTTAGGTCCAAATTATTAGGAGATCTTCATGACTAGCACCTGGGAATGTGCTTGACCAAGAGTTTTGCATGCAGTTACTTATGGTGGCTAGGTCGAGATAAAGAAAAAGAGTACATCGTTAGTCAGTGTACAACATGTCAATCGGTAAGCAAGAAACCACCATCAGTACCATTACAGCTATGGAAATGGCCTCCCAGAGTGTGGCAAAGGTTACATATAGATTTTGCTGAGCAAGGAGGACAACAATTGTTCATTGTGATTGATAGCCATTTGAAGTGGGTAGAGATGTTGCAGATGCGGAAAATAACATGACAATTTGGAAAGATTGTTTTCTTCATATAGCCTCCCAGAAGAAATTGTGTCTGATAATGGGCTGCAATTTAGTTCAAAGGCATTTGCATAGTTCACAAGCAGAAATGGTGAAACATAACAAGGTTCCACCATACCACCCTGTTTCAAATGGTGCAGCAAAGCGCATCGTACAAATTGTAAAACGTGCCCTCATCAAGCAAATGCTGGATCCAAATCCAAAGAAACGGCAGTTGTCGTTGAACACAAACTGGCAAATTTTCTAATTACTTATCGTAATACTCCTCGTACAACTACTGGTAGAACACCAGCAGAGTTGTTTCTCAAACGACAGCCACGAACTAGGTTCTCGTTGTTAAAGCCAAACCTGGCACAGTCAATAGAAGAGAAACAATTAAGACAGAAAGAGAATCATGATAGAGGTAGAGTAAGAGTGAGAAGTGTGAAATTGAATCAGAAGGTTGGAGTGAAGCACCATCACCATAAATGGTTAAAAGTGGTTACCAGGAAGAATAGTGAAGATATGTGGTGCTCGCACATATTTGGTCAAGATCTTTGATCATGGAACAGTTAGGTTTGTTCACATTGATCATACTTTACCTACAGATGTGGAAGGAGTTGAAAGTTGGAATGATTCGATTATTTCTGGTAAGTCAGATAATCTTGTTACAAGTAGAGACCAGTAGCAAATCCGACATCAGCTGTACTAGAAACAAGCCCAAGAGAAAGTCAGAGTTTAAGTCTGAGTCCGAGTCAGGCAGACACACAGTCTGAAGTTGTAGAGAGTCAAAATGTAGATCAAGGGCATCCCTTGGAGTAAAACTCTCCTCAGGCTCAGCCTAGAATGAGTCTAAGTTCGACACCAAGATTGAAAAGTTCTTTGAGAGCGAAGGTATCCTCGTCGAGACAGAAAACCAGTTGTTAAGTTTGATTTGTAAATATGGGAAAATAAGTCCATATCTTTTGTGTGTATAAACATGCAAGTTATGTATGTTGATGATTTTGTTATGATTACTTCTTCATTTAGGAGGGAGAAGTGTAATATAGAGCTCCGCCTAGTGAACTACTGCACCACCTAATGGACTACTGTGGTAATGCAACTGCTGCTGTAAATACAATAAAAGTCATATGATGTATTGGAGCCATCTTGTAAAGTATGTTTGTTAGTGTTGTCATAAGAATATATCCCAGTTGAAGCTCTTCCATTTTAAAAGGATTTACTTCTCTACCCTTTGTCTTCTCGTGCATGGACAGGACAGAGTGGGCCGACATCATCTTTCGATATCGAAGAAGACTGCCAGACTATCAGCTCATTTTTTGTAATGACTGGTGAGACCGATTTTTGCTCGGAATGAGCAATCAGAGATTGAACAGTGGATCCTGGAAATACCAGGTTGGGAATCTTGATTTTTCCAGTGATACTTCCTTAGCTGGTATTTACATTCAGCATCAGCAATGCAACAAAACTTATAGTACGAGGTGCCTTTGTGGATGTTTTTTTTGCCATGTTTATCTCGAGGAAGTTTTTCCCAGTTATGGACTTTCCATTGTTTCAGTCACTTTTAAGCAATTTTTCTATCTTTTTTGTTGACCACCACAAAATTGCATCCCAGTTGTCAATGTAGCATAAAAGATCTTCTATGGGATTTGTTCGTCAGACATTCATGCCACATGACTTGACCACCTGTCAATGTCACTCTGAAGGATGTGTATAATAGTGACCCAAGGAGGACTCTACCTGGCCACCACACATCATTCATGGTGGCGAGACTGAGATGGGGGGCTTGGTGTGAGCGTGTGGGGGAAGGAGCAATTGTAGCTGTGAACCTTTTCTGTGCTCTGCTGCACGATGTCACACTGTCACCCCGCTGCCCTAAGCCAACCTTAGTGGAGTTGCCTCAGTGCCATAGCTAAAAGCCACTGCTCAAACAATAAATCATTTTGTACAGAATGTAAGTAGGGCACAGCTCCAGTTCAAGCTGCCCTATCTCAATGACTCTTTCTGCATATGGTTAAGTGACTCAGTACCATCCTCAGAGTTTCAGAAATGCACTGTGTGTGTGCCAATCACTGGGTTGGGATTGTACATCCTTTGCCGTGCACCTGCATGCTAACAGCTGTCTAAATGGAAGCTTTTTGTTTTTAAGTGGGATCTGATCTTATTCAAGTAAATCTTAAAGGACAGCTGATTGGGAAATGGTTGCCTCCTGATCAGTCCCAGGTATTTAGCTTAAATGTTTTTACATATAATATTAATGTAAAAAATTCAAAGCCCGGCTCAAATTGCAGTCTCAGAATACTCATTCTCTTTTTATCTCTTTCATATCTTGCCAGTTTTCTGTCTCTTGATCTGCTGAATTTCCCCAACCCTTTGGCTTCCTTTTAGACCTTTGCCTTTTAGCTCTTCCTTCAACATTATTCCTGAGACGCCTCGAGGGTCGTTGCGCATGTACAGCCCACATTATATCAATTCTCCTGCAACCTCTTGGTACTTTCTGTCTAGGCCGGTCTAATTTTCTCATTTGAAATGCTACCTCCTTCTTTGTTCCATCCATACCTTGTCTCAGAGCTCCCGTTTCACACAACCGTTTACTACCAATTCTCCACAGTGTTATTCAAATATACCGGCCTCTCATGCCCAGCAACATGAGAGCTGCACAGAGTTTTGAAGCTAATTCTCCTCTCTTACAAGATATTAATCTGTGATCGAAAATTATGATAATGTGCTATTGGTCAAAAATTAATCTGCCGTTAATTTTCCTAATTGCCATGTTAAAACTGCCTGATCTCGATATACGCAGTGTATGCGAGGATTGGCTAAAGCCCAGCGGCTAGAAGGAACCAGTGGGAAGAAACGGAATTTTAGAGCAAGTCTACTTTTGTGTTGTCTCTGGCTGCAGGTCTTGTATAGTTGGCGACCAATACAGCACTCGAGAAATGCAAAAGCAGCTTAGACAAACAACACACTGGATTTATATTGTGTCTTTAACGTAGCTAAAGATCTTAAGGCGTTTCACAGGAGCTTAAAGAAATTGACACCGAGCAAGAGGAGACATTAGGACAGATGACCAATAATTTGGTCAAAGAGATAGGTTTTAAGGAGCGTCTTGAGGGGGAGAGAGGTGGAGAGACACAGAGGTTAATGGAGGGAATTCCAGAGCAAAGGCCTGGATAGCTAAAGACATGGCCACCAATGGCGGGGCAAAAGAAGTCGGGGATGCACGAGGCCAGAATTGGAGGAACACAGAATTCTCAGAGGGTTGTCGGGCTGGAGGAGGTTACCTAGATAGAGAGATGCGAGGCCATGGAGTGATTTGAACACAAGGATTTAAAGCGCTGGTGGATCAGGAGCCAATGTAAGTCAGTGAGCACACGGGTACTGGGTGAACGGGATTTGTTGCGAGTTACAATACGGGTAGCAGAGTTTCTGATGAGCTTAAGTTTATGGAGGGTGGATAGCACTGAAATAGTCTGGCGGTAAGAAAAACAGAAAGAGAGCCCTTGTAAAATAGTTATAGCACCGGGAACCTACAGGTCTCAGCCCTCTCTAAAGGAAGGAAGGGAAAGACCAGAAGCTACTCTGCTTCACGCTGATACATTTCCCAGAAAGTAGTCACATAGTGGCACTGATAGATGCCTGGGGGCCTGCATCCTTTCTGCATGTTGACACAGAATGATGTGTGGAGGATCTTAAAAGGGATGGATGAAATAATTAAAAATGGAGATGAGGAAAAGAGGAGGTAAAATTTACTAAGAGTTTGAGAACCAACCTACACAAATGTAAGTTTCTGAATTTTCATTACAGGATTTCTCTCAGATATTGGCAGGGCCTCATTTTGCAGAGCGTAAGAATACTCCAGGTGTAGGGCCTGCTTGCATCAGCGTAAGGGGATATCTAAGCCTTAAATTAAAAATTTTTATATCCTACATAATGCACATACTCTTTATTAAATGAGTTTGTGCAAACATTGTCCAATATTACAATCTTAACGTTTAAAATTACCAAAAAAATTAAAATGTTTATTGAGGTTGGTGTAATGAAGGAACATATGAATAAAATTGCAATTCTGTACTTTGTATAATTATTACATTTAGGGATTCCATTGCATATCATTAGGGGAACCCCTTTCGTAAATGTTTGCAACGGAATTCTCCTTTGTGATTGCAGGCCCGGGCCCACGTGATCCCAGGTATGCTTCTGAACCGCCTGCGTCCCTACAATCCATAGGCCATTATGATTTGCTGCATAAGATGATTGCCATCAAGTTAACAACAGTAAATGGGCACTATTTATTTGGATTGTATTCATGTATATTTGTGCTTTGATATTTTACAACCAACAATAGCCATGCAACATAACATTCTTCTTTGCCTTTTTGCTTTCCATGCTGGAGCCAGAGGTATCAAATGCTCCTGAATTTTCCAGAATCTCTTGACTCTATATCCCAAACAGTTCCATAATAGAATGTCTCCCTCTATACATATCTTTTCCCCCGATTCTGGCCAAACTCCATTGAAAATGCTCCATATGTCCCTTCAAGTATGTGCAGGCGTGACACACTGTGGATAGTGGGGGTGGGGAATAACATCTCTGGGTCTGGCATTGTGACTTTGAGATGGGGGTTGTGAAATGTGATGGGAAGAGAGAAGCTATTGTTTTTACTGTTTAAGTTTCCTCAAACTGACAGCACACCTGATTACTGCTTGGTGTAGGCGGCTATTCCTTCGCCAGATGTTTAACCTCAGGCTATCCCCAGTTAAAATCCATTTTCGACCAATTAATGCTGAGATTTGACAGCAGGAGCCTGAACTGGCAGTGGGGGATGGGAAGGGAAAGCTGGTAGTGGGGGCTGGGAATGGGATGCAAGCACACAGATTTCAGCCAGTGATGCAAGGAGAAGGGAACTCTCGACACAAAGGAAGGGAGGGAAAGATGGAAGAAAGACAAAGATAAGAACAGTAAGAGTTTGCTTCAGAAGGCTACTGCTCTCACCAACTCCAACTAGCTGACAAATTCTGACTGTGCAGGGATACAATCAGCACTCATCGCACTCCACAGAAGAATGTGTTCTTTTGGCCATTACTTCATAACCTTGTTACCTGACTGGGGAAACTCCAAAGACAGAATTGATGAACAAAGGAACCTCAGAGTATGAGGTTATAAATATCTCCTACACACTGAAGGCCATCTTGTGTGCTCTTACAGTTTGGAGTTTGTAAGCTGCAATAGAGAAGCTCGAGTAGCTAATTCATCACCTGAGCCCTAAGAATGGATCGACAGTCTTTACCTCACCACACCTATGGCACAATTTATTCATCATAAAAAACAAACTTGCATTTCTATTGTGCCTTTTCTAATGTGAGGACATTCCCAAGTGTTTCCCAGTCAAATCATTACTTTTAGCAACAACTTGTAGGTATATAGCGCCTTTAACAGAATAGGACGTACCGAGGCGCTTCAGAGAAGCTGTTTGGGCTCTAAGCTCTGGAACTCCCTCCCTAAACCTCCCGTCTCTCTATCTCTCTTTCCTCCTTAAGATGTTCCTTAAAACTTACCTCTTTAACCAAGCTTTTGGTCATCTGCTATAATTTCTTCTTAAGCCGCGCGGTGTTAAATGTATCTGTTTTGTCTTATAACACTGCTGTGGAGTGCCTTGAGACATTTTACTGCTTTAAAGGCGCTTTATAAATAAAAGTTGTTGTTTTCAAGCAAACTTTGACACCAAGCTACATAAGGAGACCAAAAGCTAGGTCAAAGATATAGGTTTAAGGAAGATCTTAAAAGAGAAAAGGGAGGTAGAGTGGCGGATAGGTTTAGGGAGGGAATTCCAGAGCTTAGGGCCTAGGCAGCTGGCGGCCTGGCTTCCAATGGTGGAGCAATTAAAATCGGGGATGCACAAGAGGCCAGAATGGGAGGAACGCAGAGTTCGCGGAGGGTTGAAGAGCTGGAGGAGATTACAGAGATAGGGAAGCGCGAGGCCACAGAGGGATTTGAAAACAAGGATGAGAATTTTCAAATCAAGGTGTTGCTTAACCAGGAGTCAATGTAAGTTAGCGAGCACAGGGGTGATGGGTGAACAGGACTTGGCAGCAGAGTTTTGGATGACCTCAAGTTTATGCAGAGTGGAAGATGGGAGGCCGGCCAGGAGTGCATTGGAATAGTCAGGTCTAGAGCTAACAAAGGCATGGATGAGGATTTCAGGAAAAGATGAGCTGAGGCAAGGAGGAGTCAGGAGAAGTCATGGAGGTGGAAATAGACGGTCTTGGTAATAGCGCGGATATGTGGTCGGAAGCTCATCTCGGGGTCAAATATGAGACTAAGTTGCAAACAGTCTGGTTCAGCCTCAGACAGTTACCAGGGAGAGGGATGGAGTCGGTGGCTAGGGAACGGAGTTTGTGGCAGGGACCAAAGACAATGGCTTCGGTCTTCCCAACATTGAGCTGCAGGAAATTTCTGCTTATCCAGTACTGGATATCGGACAAGTAGTTTGACAATTTAGAGATAGTGGAGGGACCAAGAGAGGTGGTGGTGAGGTAGAGCTGGGTGTCGTCAGCGTACACGTGGAAACAGATGCTGTGTTTTTGGATGATGTCACCGAGGGGTAGTATGTAGATGAGAAATAGGATAGATTCTCGGGGACAGCAGAGGTAACGATGTGGGAGTGGGAAGAGAAGCCATTGCAGGTGATTTTCGGGCTACAACTGTATAGATAAGAATGGAACCAGGCGAATGCAGTCCCACACAGCTGGACGATGATGGAGAGATGTTGGAGGAGGATTGAGTGGTCAACCGCATCAAACACTGCAGACAGGTCGAGAAGGACAAGCAGGGATAGTTTACCAGTGTCACAGTCACACAGGATGTAATTTGCAACATTGATAACAGCTGTTTCGATACTGTGGCAGAAGCAGAAACCTGATTGGTGGGATACAAACACGGAGTTCCGGGGAAAATGGGCACGGATTTGGGAGGCAACTACACGTTTAAGGACTTTGGAGAGGAAAGGGAGATTGGGGATGGGCCGGTAGTTTGCAAGGATGGAGGGGTCAAGGGTTGTTTTTTTGAGGAAAGCGGTGATCATGGCAAATTTGAAGGAGAGGGGGACTGTACCCGAGGAGAGAGAAACATTAATATCAGCTAGCATGGGGGCCAGGAAGGGAAGCTGGGTGGTCAGCAGTTTAGTGGGAACAGGGTCGAAGGAGTAGGATGTGGGCTTATCAGTAAAAAGCTACATAGAGTACAAGCTGGCTAATGATATGAGGGTTACATAAAAGCTGGGAGATGAGGAGAAATAAAATCAAGGAAAACTAAAGATGTTTTATAATTACATAAAAAGCCAGATGATAACTAAAGAGACAGAGATAGTGACCAAAAAGATAACTTGTGTGGAGATGGAAAACATGAGTATGGTTCTTAATGAATACTTAGCATCTGTCTTCACAAAGGAGAGGGACGATGCAGACATTGCAGTTAATGAAATTTGGATGGTCAGCATGGATTTGTTAAGGAAAGGTCATGTCAGATTAACCTGACTGAATTTTTTGAGGTGGTAACACGGTAGGTTTCCTTTATTAGCTGAGGCATAGAGTATAAGAGCAGGGAAGTTATGCTTGAACTGAATAAAATACTCGTTAGGCCACAGCTAGAGTACTGAGTCATCATCATCACAGGCAGTCCCTCAAAGTCGAGGATGACTTGCTTCCACTCTAAAAGTGAGTTCTCAGGTGACTGAAGAGTCCAATGCGGGACCTACAGTCTCTGTCACAGGTGGGGCAGACAGTGGTGAAGGAAAGGGTGGGTGGGGAGCCTGGGTTGACGCACGCTCCTTCTGCTGTCTACACACAGTTTCTGCTTGTTCTCAGCGACAAGATTCGAGGTTCTCAGCGCCCTCCCCGATGCTCTTCCTCCACTTTGGGCGGTCTTGGGCCAGAGATTCCCAGCAGTCAGTGGGGATGTTGCACTTTGTCAAGCAGGTTTTGAGGGTGTCCTTGAAGCATTTCCTCTGCTCACCTGAGCTTGCTTGCCATGTCAAAGCTCCGAGTAGAGCGCTTGCTTTGGGAGTCTCATGTTGAGCTTACGGATGATGTGGCCTGCCCAAAAGGAGCTGATCGAGTGTGGTCAATGCTTCGATGCCGGGGATGTTGGCCTGAGCAAGAACGCTGACATTACGTAAGAACATAAGAAATAGGAGCAGGAGTAGGCCATACGGCCCCTCGAACCTGCTCTGCCATTTAATACGATCATGGCTGATCCAATCATGGACTCAGGTCCACTTTCCTGCCAGCTCTCCATAACTTCTTATTCCCTTATCGTTTAAGAAACTGTCTATTTCCATCTTAAATTTATTCACTGTCCCAACTTCCACAGCTCTCTGAGGCAGTGAATTCCACAACCCTCAGAAAAGAAATTTCTCCTCATCTCAGCTTTAAATGGGTGGCCCCTTATTCTAAGGTCATGCCCTCTAGTTCTAGTCTCCCCCATCAGTGGAAACATCCTCTCTGCATCCACCCCATCAAGCCCCCTCATAATCTTATACGTTTTGATAAGATCACCTCTCATTTTTCTGAATTCCAATGAGTAGAGGCCCAACCTACTCAATCTTTCCTCATAAGTCAACCCCCTCATCTCCAGAATCAACCTTATGAATCTTCTCTGAACTGCCTCCAAAGTAAGTATATCCTTTCGTAAATATGGAAACCAAAACTGCACACAGTATTCTAGGTGTGGCCTTACCAATACCCTGTATAACTGGAGCAAGACTTCTCTGCTTTTATACTCCATCCCCTTTGCAACAAAGGCCAAGATTCCATTGGCCTTCCTTATCACCTGCTGTACCTGCATACTAACTTTTTGTGTTTCATGCACAAGTACCCCCAGGTCCCGCTGTACTGCAGCACTTTGCAATCTTTCTCCATTTAAATAATAACTTGCTCTTTGATTTTTTTTCTGCCAAAGTGCATGACCTCACACCTTCCAACATTATACTCCATCTGCCAAATTTTTGCCCACTCAGTTAGCCTGTCTATGTCCTTTTGCAGATTTTTTGTGTCCTCCTCACACATTGCTTTTCCTCCCATCTTTGTATCGTCAGTAAACTTGGCTACGTTACACTCGTTGACGTGTCTATCCTCCCAATGGATTTGCAGGATCTTGCGGAGGCAGCGCTGATGGTACTTCTCCATCATTTTGAGGTGTCTGCTGTATATAGTCCATGTCTCAGCCATATAGGAGGGCGGGTATCATTACTGCTCTGTAGACCATAAACTTGGTGCCAGATTTGAAGTTCTGGTTTTCAAACACTCTCTTCCTCAGGCGACCGAAGGCTGCACTGGCACACTGAAGGTGGTGTTGGACCTCGTCTTCGATGTCTGCCCTTGCTGACAGTAGGCTCCCCAGTTATGGAAAATGGTCCACGTTGTCCAAGGCCTCGTCGTGAATTTTGATAACCCGGGGGGGCAGTGCTGTATGGAGGGGACAGGTTGGTAGAGGACCTTTGTCTTATGGATGTTTAGTGTAAGGCCCATGCTCTCGTACGCCTCGGCGAAGGTGTTGATGATGGCTTGGAGTTCGGCCTCCGAGTGCGCAGAAGCATGCGTTGTCTGCGTACTGTAGTTCAATGACAGAGAATGGGACGACCTTGGATCTGGCCTGGAGGCAGTAGAGATTGAACAGATTCCCATTTGTTCTATAATTTAGCTCCACTTCAGCGGGGAGCTTGCTGAGGGTGAGATGAAGCATTGCAGCAAGGAAAATCAAGGCGAGCATTGGTGCGATGATGCAGCCATGCTTGACCCCGATCCTGATGTGGATTGGGTCTGTGGTGGATCCGTTAGTCAGAATCACGGCTTGCATGTCATCGTGGAGCAGACGGAGGATGGTGACAAACTTTTGAGGGCAGCCGAAACAGAGGAGGACGCTCCATAGTCCCTCACAGTTGACAGTGTCAAAGGCCTTTATGAGCTCAAAGAAGGCCATGTACAAGGGTTGGTGCTGTTCCCTGAATTTCTCTTGTAGTTATCACGCGGTGAAGATCATGTCGGTTGTACCCCTTAGTGGACAGAATCCGCATTGCGACTCTTCAGCCACAGGGAGAAGACGATTGAGGAGGATTCTCGCGATGACTTTCCCTGTGACCGACAGCAGGGAGACTCCTCTGTACTATGTACAGTTTTGGTCACCATATTACAGGAAAGATCTGATTGCATTAGAGGGTACAGAGGACATTTATGAGGATGTTGCCAGGACTGGAGAATTTTAGCTGAGGAAAGATTGGATAGGCTGGAGTTGTTTTCTTTGAAACAGAGGAGGTCGAAGGAAGTCTTGATTGAGGTGCATACAATTATGAGAGGCCTAGATAGAGTGGATAGGAAGGACCCATTCCCCTTAGCAGAGATGTCAATAACCAGGGGACATAGATTTAAAGTAATTGGTAGAAGGATTAGAGGGGAGTTGAGGAGAACTTTTTTCACCCAGAGGGTGGTGGGAGTCTGGAACTCGCTGTCTGAAAGGGTGGTAGAGGCAGAAAGCCCCGTTGTATATAAAAGTACGTGGATGTGCATTTCAAGTGCTGTAACCTACAAGGCTATGGACCAAGAGCTGGAAAGTGGGATTAGGCTGGATAGCTCTTTTTTGGCCGGCACGGACACAATGGCCGAATGGCCTCCTTCTGTGTTGTAAATTTTTATGATTCTATTAGAACATTTTTGACGTAGCGAGTGGTTATGATTTAGAAGCAGATTCATTAGTAACTTTCAAAAGGGAATTGGATCTATAATTCAAAAGGAAAAATGTGCAGCACTATGGGTAAAGAGTGGGGGTGTGGGACTAATTGGATTGCTCTCTCAAGGAGCCAACACAGGCACAGTGGGCTGAGTGGCCTCTTGCTGTGCTATATCAATCTATAATGGAAACATTCTCACAGCGAACAATATTTTCACATTTACTAGCCTGCAGAAAATGAAACATAGAAACATAGAAAATAGGTGCAGGAGTAGGCCATTCGGCCCTTCGAGCCTGCACCACCATTCAATATGATCATGGCTGATCATGCAACTTCAGTACCCCATTTCTGCTTTCTCTCCATACCCCTTGATCCTTTTAGCCGTAAGGGCCACATCTAACTCCCTTTTGAATATATCTAACGATCTGGCCCCAACAACTTTCTGTGGTAGAGAATTCCACATGCCCACAACTCTGAGTGAAGACCTTTTTCCTCATCTCGGTCCTAAATGGCTTACCCCTTATCCTTAGACTGTGACCCCTGGTTCTGGACTTCACCAACATCAGGAACATTCTTCCTGCATCTAACCTGTCCAATTCTGTCAGAATTTTATATGTTTCTATGAGATCCCCTCTCATTCTTCTAAGTTCCATTGAATACAAGCCTAGTCGATCCAATCTTTCTTCATATGTCAGTCCTGCCATCCCAGGAATCAGTCTGGTGAACCTTGGCTGCACTCCCTCAATAGCAAGAATGCCCTTCCTCAAATTAGGAGACCAAAACTGTACACAATATTCAAGGTGTGGCCTTACCAAGGCCCTGTACAACTGCAGTAAGGCCTCCCTGCTCCTATACTCGAATCCTCTCGCTATGAAGGCCAGCATGCCATTTGCCTTCTTCACCGCCTGCTGCACCTGTATGCCAACCTTCAATGACTGATGTACCATGACACCCAGGTCTCATTGCACCTCCCCCTTTACCAATCTGTCACCAGTCAGATAATAATCAGCCCTCCTGTTTTTACCACCAAAGTAGATAACCTCACATTTATCCACATTATACTGCATCTGTCATGTATTTGCCCACTCACCTAACCTGTCCAAGTCACCCTGCAGCCTCTTAGCATCCACCTCACAGCTAACACTGCCAGGTCAGTGTCTGAACAAATATGCCAATTACTTCCAAGGGCAATACTAACCGATTATAGCAAGAATCTAATTCTGGAGATCAACTGACATCCTGCCTTAAGCTCCTGGAAGCTTAATCCATCTCTGTACAGAATTATGGCCTTGTCCATCTCATGGACCTAACTCAAGTCTTCAAACAACAGAGATATAGTGGTCAATCTAATCTATTACTTTAAAAAGAGCCACAGCATGTCACTCACAAAGGATGTTTGTAATTGAATGGAATAGCACAGCCCATTGATCAGTTCCAAACATGTCGAATGATCTATGAGACAAGTCCCCATCCAAGGGCAATCCCAGCAATCAACCTACATATATCAAAGCTTTATCCTGAGACATGTACATCAGCCAGGTGATATAAATTCTCCACAGCTTGAAAAATGAACAGTACCTACAGCTTTAACTGTGTGTGTATTGTTTACCAGCAGGAAATAATCCACAAAATAATCCATCATATCGGAAAATCAGTACTACTGTATTGCATTCACTCATTACGCTTGCTGCACATTTGCACCACACAAGTCAAACTCGCAAATTTGAAGGCCAGACAAACGTTTGATAAAATGCAACCAATAACTACAACAACAACATATATTTATATAGCACCTTTAACATAATGAAACGCCAAGGTGCTTCACAGGAGTATTATTTGACAAAATATTTGACACCGAGCCACATAATGAGAAATTCGGGCAGGAAAGAGGTAAGTTTTAAGGAGCGTGTTGAAGGAGGAAAGAGAGGTAAGAAGGCAGAAAGGTTTAGGGAGGGAATTCCAGAGCTTAGGGCCTAGGCAACAGAAGGCACAGCCACCAATGGTTGAGCGATTATAATCAGGGCTGGTCAAGAGGGCAGAATTAGAGGAGCGCAGACATCTTGGGGGTGGGGGCTGGAGGAGATTACAGAGATAGGGAGGGCCAAGGCCATGGAGGGATTTGAAAACAAGGATGCGAATTTTGAAATCCAGGCATTGCTTAACCGGGAGCCAATGTAGGTCAGCGGGCACAGGGGTGATGGGTGATGTCCAATCCAGTCGCCCTCCAGCACACGTTGTACCTTAAAGTGGTATGCTCCACGCTGCTAATTTGAAGGCCCCAACCTGCTGATGATCCTTGCAGATCGGGGCCACTGTGCCGAATGCCGGGTCAGGCCGCACGCTGCTCCTTTGAAAGCCCCGACTTGCTGTTGGTCCAGGTAGCTGATTCGAGCGTGGGCAGGTACAGCGGTAGCAGCGAGGTTGGGTCGTAGGAGCAGCGAATGATCATGGAGTGACGTGATCAGGGCCCAGGAGAGGCGTGAGTTCGGGGCCCAAAAGAGAAGAGGGCCCGGGGGCAGCACGGACCAGCCCACGCTGTGATATGTGTGTGCACTAGGTCCGTACAACAGAGCTGGTCTCCAGTCGTCTTGGTTAACCCTTGCCACTGGACCAATACCTAGCTCTGTCAAGCCCGTGTGGTGGCTGGTGTGCAACGGTCACCACACGTTAAAAATTCCATGTATAGGCATCTTTCACCCTTCAACATGTAGTTCTGGACCTGGAATATTAGGTCCTTCATTGAAACACCTGTGAACTGATCCCTTTTTGGCATGGAAGTAAGTCATCCTCGACACGAGGAACTGCCGATGATGACGAGTGGGACTTGGTGTGAGTTAGGACATGGGCAGCCAAGTTTTAGATTACCTCCAGTTTACATAGGGTAAAACATAAAAGTGCGTTGGAATAATCAAATCTAGAGTTGATAAAGGCATGGATGAGCGCTTCAGCAGCAGGTGAGCTGAGGCAAGAGTGGAGGCAGGCGATGTTATGAAGGTGGAAATAGGTGGTCTTAGTTATGCTGTGGATGTGCGGCCAAAAGCTAATTTCAGGGTCAAATACGACACCAAGGTTACAAACAGTGTGGTTCAGCCTCAGACAGAAGTTGGAGGGATTGAGACAGAGGCTAGAGAACGGAGTTTGTGGCGGGGTCCGAAAACAATTGGAGAACATTTCTGCTCATCCAGAACTGGATGTCAGACAAGCGGTCTGATAATTTAGAGATTGTGGAGGGGTCAAGAGAAGTGGTAGTGAGGTAGAGCTGGGTGCCACCAGTGTACATGTGAAAACTGACGCTGTGATTTCGGATGATGTTGCCAAGTGGCAACATGTAGATGAGAAATAGGAGGGGGCCAAGGATAGATCCTTGGGGTACACCAGAGATAAATATGCGGGGGCGGGAAGAGAAGCTGTTGCAGGTGATACTCTGGCTACGATTAGATAGATAAGAATGGAACCAGGCGAGTGCAGTCCTACCCAGCTGGACAACGGTGGAGAGGCATTAGAAAAGGAGAGAATGGTCAACCGTGTCAAAGGCTGCAGACAAGTCAAGAAGAATGAAGAGGGATAGTTTCCCTTTGTCATAGTTACAAAGGATGCCATTTGTGACTTTGATGAGAGCCGTTTCGGTACTGTGGCAGGTGCGGAAACCAGATTGGAGTGATCCAATGTCCTGGATTCTGTGGTGGACAATAATGTAGAACTTGAAGCCTTATTGAATGTGTCAAATAGAACCGGAGGGATTTGTGAAGCTGCAACGGACATTTCTTAGGCTTATATGATACAAGCTGAAGTATAACGAGGCTTATTCTGAACTACATGAGAATGAATGCATTTCCTAGTGAATGTAGTATGAATATGGCCATTACCAGTTTTTTTCACTGTGTGATGTGGGGGTTCTGAATAAACACACCACTGATAATTTGCTTTATTTTTGGCAGTCTTTGAAGCTTTCCGTCAGCAGCTTTGTGCTCTTTGATGGGAGTCCCTGTGGACTAGAAAGCAATGTTTATTATCTGTTCCTCTGGGAGACTTTCAGCTCATGTTCAGCTTTGATAGCTCAGCTGGAAGCTGTAGATGAGGCTAGTCTGCAATGAAGGGATGTGCACACAGTTTGATTTGATTTTAAAAGCACATTAGCTAAAAACTGCATGACAGCCAGGGCCAGCGCATCCTGATCACTCATTCACCAAAATGCCAGTGTAGCTTCAAAACATTTTTCCCAGTGCGCAGTCAAAAGGTGAAAGCAGTTGGAAAAAAGCCCCACAAGCATGAAAATAATGAAGCTATATTTTCAAATTATAAATAAATGCCTTGTAGAAACTGTTTTGTGAAAGACACAATAGAAAGACAGACTTGCATTTATATAGCACCTTTCACGACCTCAGGGCTTCCCAAGGCATTTCACAGCCAATGAAGCACTTTTTAAAAAGTTATTGTTGTAATGTAGGGAAACCCGGCGGCCAATTTGTGCACAGCAAGGTCCCACAAACAGCAAGGAGATAAATGACCAGATGATTAGTTTTAGTGATGTTGGTTGACACTGTTACCACTTATCTTACTGTTCAATGTTAATTTATACATAGAAAAAAGACCTGATTATACAATATTGGTGGCGGCAGCCCAGAAAATAGATGCGACTTGGTCTGGCTATTATGTCGGTGTCTCCCACTGATTTGAGAGATTGGGGGATCAGTTGAGTCTGTGAGTTGAGTACTACAACAGCCAGAACACCTCAGTCTAATTTGAAAATAAAGGCAATTCATGTTCAGAGAGGGAAAATAAAGGGGGGGTGGGGGGTCACCACAGGCTGCTTTTGCACATCTCTTGGTGGCTGGTTATGGGGCGGCAACAGTGGAGGCCAAAAGCAAGTCTCCCTCCTCATCCTTTTTGCTGGAGAAACTGAATGACACAGGAGGGAGAAAAAAAATAAATTGCAGAAGAGAAGCTGTTGAGTTTAGTAGGTTTATTGGGCTGTAATCTTTGTACCGCGCATCTCCAGACCTCAACTGCCTCGTCTGGAGAGGTTACATGTTCCTACATTGTTTTCAGGTCACCTTACATTACAAATCAGTTCGAGGCACAAATCTACATGAAGCCAATATATCATCGGTATGTAAAGGCACCAATGAACCGTTGTAATCCAGAGTGCAATGGAGGCATCGAAATAAAGTGTAACAGGCATGTGACATTTTCACACTTATTTTCACTGGATTCGTGAGAAACACTACCCAACAGTATAATTAATAGATCTTCTCCTCCCCCGTTGGTTATCTCTACAGAGGGAGCATTTTGAGCTGTGTAATACCAGGGTGAAGTACTCTGTGATTATAGGTCTGTCACTGGAGGCTGGTGGTGGTGGGAGCAGTTTGTGTTGATGAATTAGCAGCATCGCACTACACAACATTAAAGTGCAATGTGCTATGTTTGATGTCTTCCTGATGTGTAAATAAGCCAAGGTGACAACTCTGTAATCCATCAACCAAATAATTCTTGCATGGCTCCAGAGTGATGCTGCCGATGTTAGTCGGTAACTTATTTTCCATTAATTACTTTCTGTAAATTGCAAAACCTGTAAGATAAATCTCTGTAACCTGCCATGCATTAAGTCCATTAAAATCTCCTTTCTCTTATGTGAACTGGGTAGAGGCCGTGGTATTGATACTGCCCATGGTATTGGTGCTGCCCTGTAGAGATCAATGAGGTATCAGGTTTGATTACGGCCTGTATTGAGTGAGCTTTTCTCAGTCAGAGTAGTAGTGGAGGCATTGAAATAATCCTCAATGTCCTGAGGCTAGGAAGGAATCCTGTGCTTGACTTCTGGCAGTAATCTCTGCTGGCAAGTGTGCATTTTGATAATGGGCGAGAACAGGATTGGGGTTGGCTATGGTGGCAGCTCCACCCATCCCCCCTCCCCACACTGTCTCATGAGAACAGTCTATTGACACTCACTGACTAGGCTCACAAAAAGAATGGCCATTGGGGGATGATATATTTCTTCGCTTGGCACCTCGGATTTCTCTCTTGTCCCCCAAGGATATATTCTTGGCATCCGCCTCTTCCTCATCTTATATGCTGCCTCCTTGGCGACATCATCCGCAAACATCATCATCAGCATCCAGCTGTCACATGTAATCTGAAGGTACCCAGTTCAACATCTCCACTACCTCTCTCAACTCCTCCACTGCTCTGTGTAGTTTGCATGTCCAATCTTGGATGAGCTGCAATTTCCTCTAGCTAAACATTGTGTAGATCAAAGCCATTACCTTCGGCTCCGCTACCAAACATTGTACCCCTCACTATCGATTCCATCCCCCTCCCAACTACTTCCTCAGACTGAGCCAGACTGTTCGCAACCTCTTCTTTGTATTTAACCCCATGTTTCTGATCCCATATCCCCTTCATCACAAAGACCGCCAACTTCCACCTCCGTAATATCGCCTGTCTCCACTCCTGTCTCAGCCCATCTGCTGTTGAAACCCTCACCCTTGTCTTCGTCAAATTCAGACTTGACTATTCCAATGCTCTCCTGGCCTGCCACAATGAATTTGAGCTCATCCAAAACACTGCTGCTCGTATCCTACCCTGCACCAAGTCCTGCTCGCACTTCACTTCTGTCCTCACTGACCTACATGGGCTCCCGATCAACACCGTAAATTTTAAATTCAATCCTTGTGATTAAATCCCTTCATGGTCTTGCTCTACCCTATCTCTGTAACCTCCATCAACCCTAAAGTCTCCCCCAACTCACTGTTTCTCTGACTTTGGCCTCTTGTGCACCCCACCTCCTTTTGCCACATCATTGGCGGTTGTCCCTTCAACCGTTTTGGTCCCACACTCCGGAATTCCCTCTCAAAACCTCTCCACCTCCTTCAACATCACTCCTAAAACTAGCCTCTTCAAACTAACTTTTGGTCATCCCTCCTGATATCTCCTTTTTAGGAAATGGCGATCATTTTCTCCTTAAGCCTCTGTGAAGCACCTAGGAATGTTTTTTTTTCTACATGAAAGGTGCTATATAATGCAAATATCTGTTAATGAAGCTGCACATCAGAGATTTTAGGAGAGAAATTTAGAATAAAAAGACGTACTGTGTTAAAATTGTAATCAGTGACACAGACACATACTATATACAATAAACCTGATGACCTCTGTGGACAGTTCACGTTTCGTAATCTCGGCTTCTGAAATATCGCCCAACTCCCTCCCCCAAACTATACCATAGGCTCAGTGCAATCCTGTTTTACTCAAGACTCTTCCCAGAGTGAACTGGAAATGATTACTGTGCCCAAACTCTCTCACAAGTAGGTGCCGACTGAGAAGAAAGAATGCTAATTTTACTGTCAATTGCTGATGTGATTGGAAATTATTCAGCTGAGCCGTGCTTGTCCAGAAACTGTCAAAATCCTGCTAGAGGCTGTGATCTGTCAGCTACGGTAGAAGAATTGCTCATTGCCTGTAACTACTCGTGTCTGACAATATTCCTGTGCCCATACGTGTGATGGGAACTGACAGACTGCTGTTCCTGAGCCACACAGAAAAACTCAGCCTGGACATTGTGGGATTGAACTGACTTAGAAAGATACATCTGAAGTACTTGCTTCAGTTACTTACTGAAAGTCACTTACTTTTTAAAAAGAGAATTTAAAAAGAGAATACCCTGTACAAACATTGCACCACATCAAGAAATCAAAGAGCAAGTTATTATTTAAATGGAGAAAGATTGCAAAGTGCTGCAGTACAGCGGGACCTGGGAGTGCTTGTGCATGAAACACAAAAGGTCAGTATGCAGGTACAGCAAGTGATCAGGAAGGCCAATGGTATCTTGACCTTTATTGCAAAGGAGATGGAGTATAAAAGCAGGGAAATCTTGCTACAGATATACAAGGTATTGGTGAGGCCACACCTGGAATACTGCAGTTTTGGTTTCCATATTTACGAAAGGATATACTTGCTTTGGAGGCAGTTCAGAGAAGGTTCACGAGGTTGATTCTGGGGCTGCGGGGGTTGACTTATGAGGAAAGGTTGAGTAGGTTGGGCCTCTACTCATTAGAATTCAGAAGAATGAGAGGTGATCTTATTGAAACGTATAAGATTATGAGGGGGCTTGACAAGGTGGATGCAGAGAAGATGTTTCCACTGATGGGGGAGACTAGATCTAGAGGGCATGATCTTAGAATAAGGGGCCGTTCATTTAAAACAGAGATGAGGAGAAATTTATTCTCTCAGAGGGTTGTAAATCTGTGGAATTCGTTGCCTCAGTGAGCTGTGGAAGCTGGGACAATGAATAAATTTAAGACAGAAATAGACAATTTCTTAAACGATAAGGGGATAAGGGTTTATGGGGAGCAAGCAGGGAAGTGGAGCTGAGTCCATGATCAGATTAGCCATGATCGTATTAAATGGCGGAGCAGGCTCAAAGGGCCTTATGGCCTACTTCTTTTCCTATTTCTTATGTTCTTATTTTATCAGAGCTTCAACAATATGCGGTGCCATTCGGTGGGGGATAAGCTCAGGTTTGTCACTTTGCTTTGGCTCAGTGGCAGCCCTCTACCTGAGTCAGAAGGTTGTGGGCTCAAGTCCCACTCCAAAGACTTGAGTGCCAAATCTAGGCTGACACTCCAGTGCAATGCTGAGGGAGTGCTACAGTGACGGAGGTGCCATCCTTCGGATGAGAGGTTAAACCAAGATAATATGACGTCTGCCCTTTCAGGTGGGCGGAGAACATAGGAACATAATAGGAGCAGGAGTAGGCCATTTGGCCCCTCGAACCTGCTCCGCCATTCAATAAGATCATGGCTGATCTGATCATGGACTCAACTCCACTTCCCTGCCCGCTCTTCATAACCCTTTATTCCCTTATCGATCAAAAATCTGTCTATCTCCACCTTAAATATATTCAATGGGGCAGAGAATTACACAGATTTACAACCCTCAGAAGAAATTTCTCCTCATCTCAGTTTTAAATGGGCAGCCCCTTATTCTAAGACAATGTCTCCTAGTTTTAGTTTTCCCTATGAGTGGAAACATCCTCTCTGCATCCATCTTTCGAGCCTCCTCATTATCTTATAAGTTTCAATAAGATCACCTCATTCTTCTGAGCTCCAATGCGTATAGGCCCAACCTACTCAACCTATCCTCAGAAGTCAACCCCCTCATCTCCAGAATCAACCTAGTGAACCTTCTCTGAACTGCCTCCAATGCAAGTATATGCTTCCTTAAATATGGAGACCAATATGCAGTACTCTAGGTGTGGTCTCACCAATACCCTGTACAGTTGTCGCAGGACTTCTCTGTTTTTATACTCTATCCCCCTTGCAATAAAGGCCAACATTCCATTTGCCTTCCTGATTACTTGCTGTACCTGCATACTAACTTTTTGTGTTTCATGCACAAAGACCCCCAGGTCTCTCTCTACTGCAGCACTTTGTATTTTTTCTCCATTTAAACAATAATTTGCTTTTTTATTTTTTTCTGCAGATAACCTCACATTTTCCTACATTATACTTCATCTGCCAATTTTTTGCCCACTCACATAGCCTATCTCTATCCCTTTGCAGATTTTTTGTGTCCTTCTCACAATTTGCTTTCCCACTATCAGCAGCAAACTTGGCTATATCACACTCGATCCCTTCATCCAAGTCATTAATATAGATTGTAAAGAGTTGAGGCCCCAGCACCGATCCCTGCGGCACCTCACTAGTCACTGTTTGCCAACCGGAAAATGACCCATTAATCCCGACTCACTGTTTTCTGTTAGTTAGCCAATCCTCTATCCATGCTAATATATTACCCCCAACCCCGTAAGTTTTTATCTTGTGCAGTAACTGCGTATGTGGCACCTTATCGAATGCCTTCTGGAAATCCAAATACACCACATCCACTGGTTCCCCCTGTTGTATATCTGTAAAGCATGCACTCCCATATTCCGCCACCAGAGAGCGCATCCCCTGAAGTCCCAAGGGATCCCAGCATCCCATGGGAGCACTGTATATAAGCCAGCCCCCAAGGCCTGTTCCTCACTCTGGAGTGTCTTAATAAAGACGGAGGTCACTGTTACTTTTACCTCCCTGTGTGCAGCCTCATTTGTGTTAGGAACACAATAACTGGCGACGAGTATACGAATCCAATGCAAAAATGCAGCAAACTGTGGGCATCCTGGAGAAGTTCTCAGAGGGTGAGGACTGGGAAGCCTATGTCGAATGGCTAGACCAGTATTTTGTAGCCAACAAGCTGGATGGAGAAGGAAGCGCTGCAAAAAGGTGAGCGGTCCTCTTCGCGGTCTGTGGGGCACCGACCTACAGCCTCATGAAGAATCTTCTGGCTCCGGTGAAACCCACAGATAAGTCATATGAGGAGCTGTGTACACTGGTTCGGGAGCATCTTAACCCGAGGGAGAGTGTGCTGATGGCGAGGTATTGGTTCTACACGTGCCAGCGATCTGAAGGTCAGGAAGTGGTGAGCTACGTCGCCAAGCTAAGGCGACTTGCAGGACAATGTGAGTTTGATGGCTACCTGGAGCAAATGCTCAGAGACTTTTTTGTACTGGGCATTGGCCACTAGACCATCCTACGAAAACTTTTGACTGTAGAGACACCGACCCTCAGTAAGGCCATTGCGATAGCACAGGCGTTTATGTCCACGAGTGATAACACCAAACAAATCTCTCAGCACACAAGTGCTAGCAATGTTTATAAAATAACTGGAACTGTGTTTACGAGCAGAAATGTACAGGGCAGAAACCACGAGTCTGCAACTGCCAGCAGGCCTCAGGTGACCCAGAGTCCCCAACAAAGGATGAATGCAAGGCAATTCATACCTTGTTGGCGTTGTGGAGGCTTCCATTCAGCCTATATATGCAGCTTCAAAGGGTATGTTTGCAAGAGCTGTGGAACAATGGGGCACCTCCAACGATCTGTAAAACCTGCTAACCATCACGTGGCAGAGGAAGATCGGTCCATGGTGGATCAAAGCAATTTCGAGCCTCAGAGAGAGAAGGCAGATGCTGAAGTACACGGGGTGCACACATTTTAGACGAAATGTCCACCTATAATGCTAAATGTAAAATTGAATGGCTTGCCCGTAGCCATGGAACTGGACACTGGCGCTAGCCAATCCATCATGAATAAAAAGATGTCTGAGCGATTGGTGCAACAAGGCACTCAGACCAACCCTGAGCCCCATCCACACGAAACTGAGAACATACACCAAAGAGCTCATCACTGTCCTGGGCAGCGCCATGATCAAGGTCACCTACGAGGGCACGGTGCATGAACTGCCACTCTGGATTGTCCCGGGCGATGGCCCCACACTGCTTGGAAGGAGCTGGCTGGGCAAAGTCCGCTGGAACTGGGATGACATTCGAGCGCTATCACATGTTGATGAGGCCTCATGTACCCAGGTTTTTAATAAATTTCCTTCCCTTTTTGAGCAAGGCATTGGAAACTTTTCCGTGTCGAAGGTGCGGATCCACTTGGTCCCAGGAGCACGACCCATTCACCACAAGGCGTGAGAGGTACCTCACATGATGAGGGAGAGAGTGGAAATCGAGCTGGACAGGCTGCAACGCGAGGGCATCATCTCCCCAGTGAAATTCAGCGAGTGGGCCAGCCCGATTGTTCCAGTACTCAAAAGTGATGGCACGGTCAGGATTTGCGGCGATTATAAAGTAACTATTAATCGTTTCTCGCTACAGGACCAATACCCGCTACCTAAGGCAGACGACCTATTTGCGACGCTGGCAGGAGGCAAGACGTTTACCAAGCTCGAACTGACTTCGGCCTACATGACGCAAGAGCTAGAGGAGTCTTCGAAGGGCCTCACCTGCATCAACACGCACAAGGGACTGTTCATCTGCAACAGATGCCCGTTTGGAATTCGGTCGGCTGCAGCGATCTTGCAGAGAAACATGGAGAGCCTGCTCAAGTCGGTACCATGCACGGTGGTTTTTCGGGACGACATATTGGTCATGGGTCGAGACACTGTCGAGCACCTACAAAACCTGGAGGAGGTCCTCCAGCGACTGGATCGCGTAGGGCTGCGGCTGAAGAGGTCGAAATGCGTCTTCATGGCAATGGAAGTGGAGTTTTTGGGGAGAAAGATCGCGGTGGACGGCATTCGGCCCACAGACGCCAAGACAGAGGCTATCAGGAATGCGTCCAGGCCACAGAACATCACGGAGCTGCAGTCATTCCTGGGACTCAACTATTTTGGTAACTTCCTACCGTGGTTAAGCACCCTTTTAGAGCCCCTACATGTATTATTGCGTAAAGGTGAGAACTGGGTATGGGGAAAAAAAATCAAGTAATTGCTTTTGAGAAAGCCAGAAACATTGTATGCTCCAACAAGCTGCTTGTATTGTATAACCCATGTAAAAGGCTTGTGTTAGCATGTGATGCGTCGTCGTATGGAGTCGGGTGTGTATTACAATAAGCTAACATTGCGGGGAAGTTGCAACCTGTCGCCAATGCCTCCAGGAGCTTGTCTAAGGCTGAGAAGGCAGACAGCATGATTGAGAAAGAGGCATTAGCGTGTGTGTGTGTGTGTGTGTGTGTGTGTGTGTGTGTGTGTGTGTGTGTGTGTGTGTTCGGGATAAAGAAAATGCATCAGTACCTGTTTGGCCTCAAATTTGAGCTGGAAACTGATCACAAGCCCCTCATATCCCTGTTCGCTGAAAACAAGGGGGTAAATACAAATGCCTCAGCCTGCATACAAAGGTGGGCACTTGCGCTATCAGCGTATAACTGTACCATCCGCCACAGGCCAGACACCGAGAACTGTGCGGATGATCTCAATTGGCTACCATTGCCCACCACGGGGGTGGAAATGGCGCAGTCTGCAAACTTCTTGATGGTGGCACAGCCCGCAGACTTGTTGATGGTCATGGAAGCGTTTGAAAATGATAAATCACCTGTCACGGCCCGCCAGATTAGGACTTGGACCAGCCAAGATCCTCTGGTCCCTAGTAAAAAACTGTGTACTGCATGGGAGCTGGGCCAGCATCCCTGTTGAAATGTTAGAGCTAATCAAGCCGTTCCAGCGGCGAAAGAACGAGCTGTCCATTCAGTCAAACTGCCCGTTGTGGGGTAACCGCGTAGTGCTACCCAAAAAGGGCAGGGAGACGTTCATCTCGGATCTCCACAGCACACACCCGGGTAAAGTAATGATGAAAGCGATAGCCAGATCCCACGTGTGGTCGCTTGGTATCGACTCTGACTTAGAGTCCTGTGTACGGCAATGCAGCGTATGTACTCAGTTGAGCAATGCACCCAGAGAGGCACCACTTGTAGTCTTGGCCCTCCAGACCATGGTCGAGGATCCATGTCGACTATGCGGGCCCATTTCTCGGTAAAATGTTCCTGGTGGTGGTGGATGCTTTTTCAAAATGGATTGAATGTGAAATAATGTCGGGAAGCACCGCCACCATTGAAAGCCTGAGGGCCATGTTTGCCACCCACGGCCTGCCTGACATACTGGTCAGTGACAACGGGCCATGTTTCACCAGTGTCGAATTTAAAGAATTCATGACCCGCAATGGGATCAAACATGTCACCTCAGCCCTGTTTAAACCAGCCTCCAATGGGCAGGCAGTACAAACAATCAAACAGAGCCTTAAACAAGTCACAGAAGGCTCACTCCAAACCCGCCTTTCCAGAGTACTGCTCAGCTACCGCACGAGACCCCACTCGCTCACAGGGGCGCCCCCGGCTGAGCTACTCACAAAAAGGACACTTAAAACCAGACTCTCGCTGGGCCACCCCAACCTGCATGATCAGGTAGAGAGCAGGCGGCAGCAACAAAATGTAAACGATGGTTGCGCCACTGTGTCACGGGAAATTGATCTGAATGACCCTGTGTATGTGCTAAACTATGGACATGGTCCCAAGTGGATCATGGGCACGGTGATAGCTAAAGAAGGGAGTAGGGTGTTTGTAGTCAAACTAGACAATGGACAAATTTTCAGAAAGCACCTGGACGAAACGAGGCTGCGGTTCACAGACAGCCCTGAACAACCCACAGCAGACACCATCTTTTTTGAGCCCACAACACACACCCAAAGGATCAACGACACCACACTGGACCAGGAAACTGAACTCATCACGCCCAACAGCCCAGCAAGGCCAGGCTCATCCAGCAGGGCCAACAACACGCCAGCCCAGCGAGAGCACAACAAACACACCAGAACAGACATTTGTACCGAGGCGGTCCACCAGGGAAAGAAAGGCTCCCGACCGCCTCACCTTGTAAATAGTTTTCATTTTGACTTTGGGGGAGGAAGTGATGTTGTGTATCTGTAAAGCCTGCACTCCCATATTCCGCCACCAGGGAGCGAATCCCCTGAAGTCCCAAGGGATCCCAGCATCCCTTGGGAGCACTGTATATAAGCCGGCCCCTAAGGCCTGTTCCTCACTCTGGAGTGTGTTAATAAAGACTGAGGCTACTGTTACTTTAACCTCCCTGTGTGCAGTCGCATCTGTGTTAGGAACACAACACCCTCCTATCCACTCTGTTCGTTACATCCTCAAAGAATTCCAGCAAATTTGTCAAATATGATTTCCCTTTCATAAAACCATGCTGAATCTGCTTGATTGAATTGTGCTTTTCCAAATGTCCCGCTACTACTTCCTTAATAATGGACTCCAACATTTTCCCAATGACAGATGTTAGGCTAACTGGTCGATAGTTTCCTGCTTTTTGTCTGCCTTCTTTTTTAAGTAGGGGCGTAACATTTGCGGTTTTTCAATCTGCTGGGACCGCCGCAGAATCCAGGGAATTTTGATAGATGCAATGGTTGTAATCTATTATCTCTGCAGCCAATTCTCTTAAGACCTTCGGATGTAAGCCATCAGGTCAAGAGGACATGTCCGCCTTTAGTCCCATTATTTTACCTAGTACTACTTCATTAGTGATAGTGATTGTATTAGGTTCCTCTCTACCTATAGTCCCTTGATTATCCACTATTGGGATGTTCTTAGTGTCTTCTACTGTGAAGACTGATACAAAATATTTGTTCAACATCTCTGCCATTTCCCTGTTCTCTATTATTAATTCCTCAGTCTCATCCTCCAGGGGACCAACATTTACTTTAGCCACTTTTTTCCTTTTTATGTATCTGTAGAAACTCTTACTATCTGTTTTTATATATTGTGCTAGTTTACTTTCATAATCTACCTTCCCTCTATTAATCATTTTTTTAGTCGTTCTCTGCTGGCTTTTAAAAATTTCCCAATCCTCTGGCCTCCCACTAGTCTTGGCCACAAGATCATCCCTCAAGAGCAGAGGCGATCTGCCGGTGTCCTGGCCAACATCACTAAAACAGATGATCTGGTCATTATCTCATTGATGTTTGAGGAACCTTGCTGTGTATAAATTGGCTGCTGTGTTTTCTACATTACAACCCTTCAAATCACCTCACCCTTGCTTTTGTCAAATTCAGACTTGACTATTCCAATGCTCTCATGACCCAGCACAATGAACATAAGCTGTTTCAAAACACTGCTGCTCGCATCCTAATGTGCACCAAGACCTGCTCGCACTTCACACCTGTCCTCAGGTTAACGTCTCATCCAAAGGATGGCACCTCTGTCAGTGCAGCGCTTCCTCAGTACTGCACTGGAGTGTCAGCCTTGATTTGGTGCTCAATTCTCTCAGGCTGTCACTGCGCCAAAGCAAAGTGTCAAATCTGAGCCTAACTCTGCCGAGTGGCAGCACATATTGAAAAGCACTATAGGACATCCCGAGGTCTTGAAAAGCACAATTTAATGCAAGTCTTTCTTTCTATCAACCCCACTGAGTTCACAATCTGGGCTATGGTATTGTAAGACACATCAAATGGTGGCAAAACAGCACCTCATTGATAGGGAGGAAAAGTGGGATTAGCAGACATGAATAAAATAACATTGATTGGAAAATCTCGGATCCATTGCCTAGTTCAGACACACGGGGGCTATGGTAAAGAATGGAGTGAGTGGGATTAATTGGATAGCTCTTTTAGTACAGGCACACTTGGCTAAGTGGCCTCATTCTGTTCTGTAAGATTCTATGACACAAATTCACCTAACCCCAAGACTTTTTATTTTTTCTACAAGTAACTTCCCCTCTCGTCACCCCCTTTATCTTCGTCATGCAAGGCAGACACTAAACTGCAGCCGATTGGCTCCCAGGTACCTGCCATTGATGTTATGACTGGGTTTCTCAGAGTAGCAGGTGGTGTCTAATATTTCTCTTCCTGTGGCAAAGGTCAGTCAGTAACTCCTTGCCTTACGGCTCTTGGCGTCGTGCGTTGGTCGTCAGACAGGATTGGTATTACGCCCTTGAATTAGAACCCAAGGAGAATAGGTGCTGGCTTCAAAACTTCTAAAGCTGAAGGGGAGCCGCGATGGGCCCCAGAGGTGCAGTGGGGAGGGTTGATACTGCAACCATTTTTAGGGCTGCTCAGTCATGCGAGAGAGAACCTGGATGTCTGCCTAAAATGCCAGTCGTAACTCTACAAATTGCCAAACAGGAATTGAAATAACTGGGTGACTGTCAGCTTCAGACCGAGAGGAATGAGGATGGATGGCTGAAAGAAAGAGTTCAGATGTTGGTTAGGGACTGAAAACCTGAGCCGAAGGTGTGACATTTATCACAAATATCCAAGGAATTGTTTGACTGCAGTGAACATGAATCTTTAACCCTTTCACTTTGACAAAACGTACACATGCTTTGCTTGAGCGGATGCACAGCACCAGCTTCTCTTTCCTGACGCTCTGCCCAGTCATCTCGCCACACCAGAAAAAAATGTCTCAGCCACATAACATGTCAAGCTTTGGAGTGGAGTGGATAGAAAACAGATGCAATTTTGTTACAAATTTTAACACAATTATAGGCGAATGATTGCTTGAAAAACAGATGACGGCTACAGTCAAAACCAGCACAGAGTAACTCGAACCGACAGCTGTACTGAGAGCTCCTGCAGTTACAAATAGGCAGCGCAGAAATTACCACTGTATGACTCAGTGCTTTCCATAGGCAACTCCCAATTTTCAGTATTTAATTTTTGGAGCTCGCTCATGTGACACGATGTACAGTTAGTGTTACTGACACAACAGCAGTATTGATATGGTATTGTAAAGGACACAACAGATCTGCTCCCATGGCAAGGGAGTGAATTCTGCCACTTCAGACAGTGTTACTGACCGCAGGGTAAGGGAGTCTGTGTCACAGACCGCAGGGTAAGGGAGTCTGTGTCACAGACCGCAGGGTAAGGGAGTCTGTGTCACTGACCGCAGGGTAAGGGAGTCTGTGTCACAGACCGCAGGGTAAGGGAGTCTGTGTCACAGACCGCAGGGTAAGGGAGTCTGTGTCACTGACCGCAGGGTAAGGGAGTCTCAGTGTTACTGACCGCAGAGTAAGGGAGACTCGCTGTTACTGACCGCAGGGTAAGGGAGACGTCCTGTTACTGACCGCATGGTAAGGGAGTCTGTGTCACTGACCGCAGGGTAAGGGAGACTTGCTGTCACTGACCGCAGGGTAAAGGAGTCTGTGTTACTGACCGCAGGGTAAGGGAGACTTCCTGTTACCGACCGCAGGATAAGGAAGTCTGTGTTACTGACCGCAGGGTAAAGGAGACTCCCTGTTACTGACATAGCACTGATGGCGCTGGTGATTAAAATGATACAGCAAAGCTTTGCCAGCCTCAGATAAATATCTGCAAAGGAATCTCAGTGAGCGATAGAATTCTGCAGTCCTTACCTGCACTTGTACTGGATGTGGCAGCTATCTCGGGTCTGGAAAAAAAATATACAAGATGAGAATAAAAATTACGAAGCAGTCATTACATCTATTTACTTGCACTTTGCTTCAAGAGCAACACACAAAAAATGAAATAAACCTTCCATCTCTATCATGTCTGTACACCTCCTACGAGGCAGTTTCTTAAGCAGAGAAATTTAGTTCCATAAATATTTTTATTTGGTATGCTTGAACTGCACAGGGATTTACAGACTCTCAGGGCATGGAATTTAGAGCAAGGGTGCATGCTGCTGTGAAGTATCAATCTACTGGTACATACATACATGGTCCTTTTCAACTATAGTCAGGGCTGGATTAACCCATAGGCTAATAAAGCTGTAGCCTTAGGCCCTCATATTTTTTAGGCCCTAATTTTTATATCATTAACCATAAATCTTTGTCACAAGGTTGGTTAAGTAATATCATATATAACTGCATAATTATATCTTCAGAGGTGCAAAATATTGCGTCCTTATGGCTCAAAGTGTGTATAAAATTCTGTGACAATCTTGAAACATGTGTAAATAGCCAAATAAAATTCACCCGGGGAGTTATGTTTATAGGATCAATGCATAAATAATATCAGGTTTGATCATTGTGATTGCTTACAAAAGGATGAAGAATTTTCTTTTATCTTTTGAAAGTGGAAACGTAGATGTCAAAGTCAAATGTCAAAAGTATTTAGTACAGTATGTATGCCCTCATAGATACCCCTAAATATCCAACTAGAAATGACACGGGGTAAAAAAGGAATATTCCAAATTAAGTCTGAAAGAAGATATTGGAATTATGCATTTGTTTTTTGGGGGGAGGGCAGCTTCGATAAGCCCTTTGACCCTTAGCTGCTCTCTTTTTCTTATATTCTTTTGTTATTCTAACCTGTGTTCTCAAGTCAAGTCATCATCATAGGCAGTCCATCGAAATCGAGGAAGACTTGCTTCCACTCCAAAAGTGAGTTCTCAGATGACTGAACAGTCCAATACGGTAATTAAAGTCTCTGTCACAGGTGGGACAGACAGTTGTTGAAGGAAAGGGTAGGTGGGGAGTCTGGTTTGCCGCACGCTCCTTCCGCTGCTTGCGCTTGGTTTCTGCATGCTCTTGGCGACGAGACTCAAGGTGCTCAAAGCTCTCCCGGATGCTCTTCCTTCACTTAGGGTGGTCTTTGGCCAGGGACTCCCAGGTGTTGATGGGGACGTTGCACTTTATCAAGGCGGCTTTGAGGGTGTCCTTGAAACGTTTCCTCTGCCCACCTGGGGCTCGCTTGCCATGTAGGAGTTTTTGAGTCAAGATAGTCATCTCAACACTGTTGTCTTTGGGAAAAACTAATTCACTAAAATGCTCTCTAGCCTGGCTTTCTAAATTTTAAATTTTGCAGTTCATGTAATTATGCAAGGATTAGGCTTTACCATCTCCTTGTTTTATCAACTTGACAGTATTTGTCCTCATAACATCATCAGAATGACAACACATTATTTACTGTTAGGTTATTTAAATATGTGTGCCAGTACATATATAGGCCCATCCTTCCTGTTAGCCTTAATCCGGCCCTGTATACAGTGCTTCACACTTGGGCATGATTACTAGTTGGCAGGGTGTTTTTCTGTCAGTACAATACCAAAATACTGCAGATGCTGGAATCCTAAACAAAAACAGAAAATGCTGGAAACACTCAGCAAGTCAGGAGAGAGAAAGCAGAGTTAACGTTTCAGGTCTGTGACCTTTCATCAGAACTGGAAAAGTTAGAGATGCAACAGATTTTAAGCAGGTACAGAGGCGGGGGGGGGGGGGGGCGGCAGTGAAGGAAAGAACTGTGAAAGGGTGGAAAGCAGGAGTGATTAAATGTTGCAAATGGAGATGGCAGAATCATAATGCTTCCAGAATTTTCTGTTCTTATTTCTCTCCATGTCAGATTGGCTCAGGTCAAAGAGCAGAAGGGTTTTTGTTGGGGCTGCACTTGATACCCCTAGAGGTGAGAATTTTCTGCTTAATAACTGGCACATTGTAGCTTTGTTCAGCTTGTCTCAGGTTAAAACCAATACGAGTAGCTACAAAATGAAACCTGTTCTCTGAGCCAGGGGAGGCCTGGCACAGTGTCAGATTGATGTACTAAACAAACACAAGGCTTAGGTAATGTACAGCTGAGTATATGTCATATTGGTACAGGAGGAGGCCATTCAGCCCCTCGGGCCTGCTCCGCCATTCAATGAGATCACGGCTGATTGCACTGCAACTCCATTTTACCACCTTTGCTCCATACCCTTTGATGCCTTCACCCAACAAAAATCCCAACAATCTCAGTCTTGAAAATTTCAATTGACCCAGCATCCCACAGCCTTTTGTGGGAGAGTGTTACAAATTTCTACTACCTTTTGTGTAGAAAAAGTCCTTCCTGATTTCCCTCCTGAATGGCCTAGCTCAAATTTTAAGATTATGTTCCTTTGTTCTTGATTCTCCCACCAGAGAAAATAGTTTCTCGTTATCTACCTGATCAAATTCTTTTAACAGTTAAACACCTCGATCAGATCACCCCACAATCTAGAAGCCACATTTATGCAACCGGTCCTCATAATTTAACCCTTTAAGCCCCGGTATCATTCTGGTGAATCTGCACTGCACCCGCTCCAAGGCCAATATATCCTCCCTGAGGTGTGGTGTTCAGAACTGAACACAGTGCTCCAGATGGGGTCTGACCAAGACTCTATACAACATCATGGCCCCCCGACCTGCGAGGGAACAGCTCCGTAGGTCAGGAAGTAAAGGATCTGGAGCGGCGTACCACTTCAACCTCCAGCGGGAGCTGCTCCAAGTGTGCGACAATTTTGAGATGGGCGACTGGGTGACGTCATCAAAACCCTGGTTGCCGTTCTGGACCGTGGGCAAGAACATCGGCAGGACCCGGGTACAGAGGAGTGGGAAGGTCGGGGCGGACGAGCGGCGAGTGCTTGTGGCGAGATGCGGTGAATGTTTGTGGCGGAGGAGCGGCGAGAGATCGTGGCGGAGGTGCAACAGATGAGGGTACGGAGCCCAGAAGAGCCGAGGGCCCAGGGGCAGCACGGGCCAGCCCACACTGCGATATGTGCGCGCTAGGTCCGGGCAGCAGAGCAGGTCTTCAGTCATCTTGGTTAACCCTTGCCACTGGACCAAGACCTAGCTCTGCCAAACCCGTGAGGTGGCTGGTGTGCAACGGCCACCACACGTTAAAAAAATTCATACACATGCAACTTCCACCCTCTCAATTGGAGTTCAGGACAGGAACATCGGGTCCTTCATCGAAACACCTGTGAACTCGTGGAAGCAAGTCATTCTCGTTCGAGGGACAGCCTGACTGCATATAACTGAAGCATACCTTCCTCCCTTTTCTAATCCCTGTAGAGACAAGTATGCATCACTCACTATAATTATCCTAACACTGAAGGACAGATGCGGAGGTGAGTTGACATCATTTTCTTTGATTTACGTTTCTACGTCCAAACCATTACATCTCTTCAAACTGATGGTTTTGTAAATTTAATATGAGATACAGAATTCACCCCACCCCCCGCCGTCCCCCATAAAAATTTAGAAAACCTCGCTTACACCCATGGCAGAACGTGTAAACTAATTGTTTCAGGATGTGGCAACTGTATAAGGAAAAATTTAAATAATGACATTTTAGGTAGGGAAAGCCCTGTGATGACTACTTTAACAGCAGCCCTGCAGGTATCAACCCTGGAAGACACTTAATGTTTGACGTGACAGATGCCACTGTGGAAATCACTACTCTGTCAGATAGAATAAGACAATAAGAGTACAATCTCCAAATGACTGGTTGAAAGTGACAAATTTCCCAAATCCTTTATTATCTGGAAGGGGTACCTCTCAGCAACGGTTTACAGATTGCCACGGGGAAACAGTTTCAAGAAACATTCTAACCCCGCCCCTGGATGGAATGGCCTTATCCTACAGTAAACCCTAGCTAGAAACCAATAGCTGGAGTCACATTTGTACAAGAAGTTTCTCCCTGCAGACACCCATCAAATGTCAGTAACTCTGACAAGACTTACCATGAGAAAAACAAATTCCACTTCAGTCAGTGGATCTGACAATCCTGGTATTACAAGCACACAAAGTGTACAGCAGACTTGGGAACACTGAGGAAAGTCAATAACTTGGGCAAGGGATTTACAGCGGAAATGTTTTCGCTGTGGTGTGCCCAACCTCACTGACTGTACCCATCCACAATGCAATAATTAAAGCCCAGAGACGCTACCAACTGGAAAGAACAATAACTACCTTTAAGGTTTTCCAAGTAGAGTCGACTGATGCAAAGGTGAAACCAATCAGACAGAGGTGGAACAACAGAACTAGAATTTATTCACACCTGGCTCTCTGCCACTTTAACAGTTTCCTGGTCCTAAACGTCTCCTTTTCACTATGGAAGACCAATCCCTCTTAACTTCTATCACCCACCAGGATGCCTGAAGGTACTCCACTTCTTCCTAGAGCAGAGGCCCAACCAGTCCACCACCCTCCTCCACCTGGCTGAACTTGTTCACATTGAACAACTTCTCCTTTGACTCCACTCACTTCCTCCAAATTAAAGGTGTTGCTATGGGAACCAGCATGGATCCAAGCTATGCCTGCCTTTTCGATAGGGAAATGTGGAACATTCTGTGTTCCAGTCCTACTCGGGTCCCCTCCCTCACCGCTTTTTCAGGTACATTGATGACGGTATCAGTGCTGTTAACTGCTCCCGTCCTGAATTAGAAAATTTTTATTCACTTAGCTTCCAATTTCCATCCTTCCCTCACCTTGACATGGTCCATCTCTGACTCTCCCCTTCTCTTCCTCGAATTCTCTGCCTCCATTTCATAGAAACATAGAAAATAGGTGCAGGAGCAGGCCATTCAGCCCCTCCAGCCTGCACTGCCATTCAATGAGTTCATGGCTGAACATGAAACTTCAGTACCCCCTTCCTGCTTTCACGCCATACCCCTTGATCCCCCGAGTAGTAAGGACTTCATCTAACTCCCTTTTGAATATATTTAGTGAATTGGCCTCAACTACTTCCTGTGGTAGAGAATTCCACAGGTTCACCACTCTCTGGGTGAAGAAGTTTCTCCTTATCTCGGTCCTAAATGGCTTACCCCTTATCCTTAGACTGTGACCCCTGGTTCTGGACTTCCCCAACATTGGGAACATTCTTCCTGCATCCAACCTGGGGATAAACTATTGACAAACATTCACTATAAGCCCACCGACTCCCACAGCTACCTGGACTACACTTCCTCCTACCCAGTTTCCTGTAAGGACTCCATTCCATTCTCCAAGTTTCTCCGTCTCTGTCGCATCTGTTCCGACGGCTCCATTTTCCATACTAGTGCTTTCGATATGTCTTCCTTTTACCTCAACTGAGGATTCCCCTCTACCGTGGTTGACATGGCCCTCGACTGTGTCCGTTCTATTTCCCGAACCTCTGCTCTCACCCCTTCCCCTCCTTCCCAGAATCATGACAGGGTTCCCCTTATCCTCACCTTTCACCCCACCAGCCTCTACATTCAATGGATCATCCTCTGCCATTTCCGCCACCTCCAGCGTGATCCCACCACCAATCACATCTTCCCCCTCCCCTCCCAGCATTCCGAAGGGACCGCTCCCTCCGCGACACTTTGGTCCAACCTGCAATCACTCTCAGCACCCCCATCCCTTCCCATGGCACCTTCCCGTGCAAGCGCAGGAGATGCAACACCTGCCCTTTTACCTCCTCACTTCCCACTGTCCAGGCCCCCAAATACTCCTTCCAGGTGAAACAGCGATTTACTTGTACTTCTTTCAATTTATTATACTGCATTTGCTGCTCACGATGTGATCTCCTCTACATTAGGGAGACCAAACGCAGATTGGGTGAACGCTTTGCAGAACACCTCCATTCAGTCCGCAGGCGTGACTCCGAGCTACCGGTCGCCTGTCACTTTAATTCTCCGCTCCTCTCCCACTCTGATCTCTCCGTCCTTGGCCTCTTGCACTGTTCCAATGAAGCTTAACATAAGCTAGAGGAACAGCACTTTACAGCTTCTGGACTCGACATCGAATTCAACAACTTCAAACCATAATCTCTGCCCCTATTTTTTACCTCTTTCCCACAGCAGCTGTTGACAATTCTGCCACCATTTTCACCCTATCTGGGCTCATCTTTTGTTTCTTAACTTGTCCCATTACCATCTCCTTTGCCTTGCACCATCATCCCTTTTGTCTCTTGATCTCTCCTGCTTTCCACCCTATCACAGACCTTCCCTTTTGTTCTTTCCTCTCCCCCACTTTCCCTGCCCCACTTGCTTAAAAACCGGTTACATCTTCAACTTTTTCCAGTTCTGATGAAGGGTCATCGACCTGAAACGTTAACTCTGTTTCCCTCTCCACCGTTGCCAAGTATTTCCAGCATTTTCTGTTTTTATTTTAGATTCAGTTGGCTTTATCCATAAATGAAGAACGCATACACTAGAAATGGAATGTGATTCAGACCCAATGATGGGAAGTTTTACAGGTGATCAGCCTGTGATGTCTCCTACTTTCAGCAGGAGAATATAAGAATTAGGAACAGGAGTATGCCATCTAGCCCCTCGAGCCTGCTCCACCATTCAACAAGATCATGGCTGATCTGGCCGTAGACTCAGCTCCACTTACCTGCCCGCTCCCCGTAACCCTTAATTCCCTTATTGGTTAAAAATCTATCTATCTGTGATTTGAATACATTCAATGAGCTAGCATCAACTGCTTCCTTGGGCAGAGAATTCCACAGATTCACAACCCTCTGGGAGAAGAAATTCCTTCTCAAATTGGTTTTAAATTGGCTCCCCCGTATTTTGAGGCTGTGCCCCCTAGTTCTAGTCTCCCTGACCAGCGGAAACAACCTCTCTGCCTCTATCTTGTCTATCCCTTTCATTATTTTAAATGTTTCTATAAGATCACCCCTCATCCTTCTGAACTCCGAGTAAAGACCCAGTCTACTCAATCTATCATCATAAGATAACCCCCTCATCTCCGGAATCAGCCTAGTGAATCGTCTCTGTACCCCCTCCAAAGCCAGTATATCCTTCCTTAAGTAAGGTGACCAAAACTGCACGCAGTACTTCAGGTGCGGCCTCACCAATACCCTGTACAGTTGCAGCAGGACCTCCCTGCTTTTGTACTCCATCCCTCTCGCAATGAAGGCCAACATTCCATATGCCAGGCTGTGCATTACAGGTTCCAAAACAGGAACGGGACTGTCAGCTCCACCAAATTAAACCATTAATCCGTTTGTGAGTATTGCTGTGAGCAGCCGATACGTTCAAGTGAAAACACTCCAAACCCAGCCGAACATTGCCAAGCCGCCTATCTCGGTGGGCACACGGTGCCATTCACACTCAACTGGCAACACATCTGCTTCAATCCTCCAAGCTCTCAGCTGTGTCTCTGCCTCCCTAACCCACTCCTCTGGCATCACATTTAAAGCCTGGGATACAATCTAAACCACCACGAGCTGAATTTTCCATTGCAGAGCTTGAGAGCAATAACCATCATTCATCCTAGAGCACTTGGTGTCGTTTTTAAGGAAGGAACAGTGCCCTATTTGAAAACTGAAAGAGATCTCGGAAGCAGCATCATTAACTTTACTTCGGTTCTTTTGGGAGGAATTCCGGGCTGAAAATAAGAGACACAAAAAAACGCCCGGTTCCCCCTCATAATTTATGTCCCATCAACAAAATTGTGGGAACATAGGTCGCTGAAAAGTCCCCTGCCCGAGATGCAATTCTCAGCCACCAACCACAAAGAACCCAAAACAATGATCGTTTTAATGTTTCTCAAGCATTTAAACCAGTGTAAATGTCAGAAAGTTAATTAACTCAGCTGTGGAGTTATACAGTGTTTCTATTAAGCGGCTCAAAGACAATTGAGGAAATGTTAATACATCCAAGCCTTTGTAGTTATTTGCAAGTTGGTTCACCAGCATCAAATGTACAAAGTGACAGTACTGTACTTTGTTTCCCTTCAGTAATTTTTTTAATGATTAAGCATCTGGTTCGTTCTTTGACTGTACCACTATGGTTAGTCACTTCATATGTAGATTACTCAGACAGCAGATTCTATAAGATATATGAAAAAATTGTCAGGAATTTTAACAATACAATCAGGTGAAGTCAGAAAGTATTTATTTACTTTTGTTGTAGTCCATGTATTGGATTGAGTTGAGATGTGCTATTTGAAGCTGCTGGGTTAATTCCATGCTCCTGTAGGTCACAGGATTGGGGCGACAATTTCCTTGGAGCGCAGCATCCCACTGGGAATGAGCGATTGTGGGATTTCCCCTACAGTTTCAATCATAAACTAGGACACTGATCGAATTGTCAATGAAACAAAGAGCAGCCACAGCATAGCAAAACACTTCATTTTTTAAATAGTAATAAAAACTCTCCGTGTGATTATTCGACCCTGCAGAAATTTAACTGAGACAAGCCTGAAGTAGTTAGTGAAATTAAATCAGCTGCCAACGTTTGCCTAATTAATGCTTTACAACTCCCACGAGGTCCGACATTCCCAGGGTATTATTTAATTCCACAGGCTTCCCTTGTTACAGAAGGTATAACATTTTAACAGACTTGACATTCCTGGGGGCCTGCTATTGATGAATAACAATATAAAAATATACAGAGGCTGCGCCTGGTGTGTGTGCAATGAGCCAGGGCCACAGGACAACATCTAACAACTTCAGAGACTTAGTTCAAACTCCCAACGACAGGTCTGCGCAGCTGTAACAATACGTCAAAACCGTGTAAAAATTTCACTTCGTTAAATTCAGATCTGACCTGGAGTAAAACACTCACTTCAAATTGACAGCACAGTTGCACAAGTTTATCATTAATGATCGTAACAAGGCTGACTTTTTAGTCATGTGTGTTTGTGTTGTGTGTGCTGGGGTGGGTGTGTCTGTGGGGGGTGTTTGTGTGTGTGTGTGTGTGTGTGTGTGTGTGTGTGTACGCGCGTGTGGGATGTGGGGTGTGTGTGTGTGTGTGTGTGTGTGTGTGTGTGTGTGTGTGGGTGGGGGTGAATCCTCTGATCAGCTCTAATGACAAACAATCCAATTGCCCTTTTCTTTTAAACCAGTTTTGCCTCGTTAGTCATGTCTACTTTCTGGGTTAAAGTAGTGAACAGAAGAAATGATACCCGTGTTTGTTTTAATGCTAACCAGGAAGCCCTGTTGGGAGTGTGTGCTTTCGGACACTGGGGGAGGACATGTTGAGCCTTGGCTGTGAAACCTACCAAAGCTGAATTGCTTGCTGGTACTTAGTGTTAGTTTAATCATGGCAGCTGGGCAAGGTACTCGAGGGTGGAACTGTCCCTCAGCAAGGAGCCAATGCCTTTGGGAGGGGAGAAAATTGCAGAGAGAACTGGGGGGGGGGGGGGGGAGCGGAAAGGGGGGATAATCTTAAGATTGTGAATGTGGGGAGATAACCTCTACAGATATAGCCGCTAACCAGTTACCTTTAACAGTTATCACTTCAGTATTGGGTTTGGTAACTTGGCAAAAGTACGACTGGTGATGATAACATCCTCAGTTCCCATGCAAATAAAAGCATGATAAAGGAAAGGCCCACCACACCAAGGGGGTTAAGTTGAACTTTAGTAGGAGCACATGATGGACAGTGGAGACTAGGCACCCTGTGATGCACCCTGCCCGATTTACCTTTCCATTCATTGTACCCTGAGTATCCAACACTTTGCAGCACTGAGTGGGAGGGGGCAGGTCAGTACTTATATGATACCCTGCTATGGGGGAAGATTTCCTTTGTAGGTTTAGTCTCGCTGAATCATAAACCTGTTCTTTCTAAGCAGGTTCATAATTTCGCTAATCCTCCCACACTGCGTTACCCATTTTAACGGTGCCATTGTGGGGACAGAGAGAGAATGAAAGAGAGTACGCAGGATTGTCACACCCTAGTGCCTGCTTATAGGCCGAGACTTGTGGAGACCTTGGAGCTGGTTTCACAACATTATTACAGATGAGCAAGGCCATTTGGCCCATCTTAATTCATCAATCCAGAAAGAACCTACAATCCAATTGTTTCTGAAATGATTTCAGGGTTTTCGCTTCCACTACTTTATCAAGTGTGAATTAATTAAGGGAAGCCAGCACAGATTTGTTAAAGGCAAATCGTGTTTAACTAACTTGAGTTTTCTGATGAGGTAACAGAGAGGGTTGATGAGGGCAGTGCGCTTGATGTGGTGTACGTGAACTTTCAAAAGGCGTTTGATAAAGTGCCACATAATAGGCTTGCCAGCAAAGTTAAAGCCCATGGAATAAAAGGGGCAGTGGCAGCATGGATACAAAATTGACTAAGTGACAGGAACCAGAGAGTAGTGGTGAATGGTTGTGTATCGGACTGGAGGAAGGTATACAGTGGTGTTCCCCAGGGGTTGGTACTAGGACCACTGCTTTTCTTGATGTATATTAATTACTTAGACATGGGTGTACAGGGCACAATTTCAAAATTTGTAGATGACACAAAACCTGGAAGTATAGTGAACAGTGAGGAGGATAGTGATAGACTTCAAAAAGACAGACTGACTGGTGGAATGGGCGGACACGTGGCAGATGAAATTTAATGCAGAAAAGTGCGAAGTGATACTTTTGGTAGGAAGAATGAGGAGAGGCAATATAAACTAAAGGGTACAATCCTAAAGGGGGTGAATGAACAGAGAGTCTTGGAACAATATGTGCATAAACCATTGAAGGTGGCAGGGCTGGTTGAAAAAGTGGTTAAACAAGCATATAGGATCCTGGGCTTCATAAATCGAGGCATAGAGTACAAAAACAAGGAAATGATGATAAACCTTTGTAATAAACACTGGTTTGGCCTCAACTGGAGTACTGTGTCCAATTCTGGGCACTTTAGTAAGGATGTGAAGGCCTTAGAGAGGGTGCAGAAAAGATTTACAAGAATAGTTCCAGGGATAAGAGACATCAGTTACATGGATAGACTGGAGAAGCTGGGGCTGTTCTCCTTGGAGCAGAGAATGTTGAGAGGAGATTTGATGGAGGTGTTCAAAATCATGAGGAGCCTATGCAGAGTAGACAGAGTAACTTGTTCCCATTGGCGGAAGCGTCATGAACCAGAGGACAGATTTAAGGTGATTGGCAGAAGAACCAATGGCGACATGAGGAAAAACATTTTTACGGAGCGAGTGGTTAGGATCTGGAATGCCCTGCCTGAAAGGGTGGTGGAGGCAGACTCAATCATGGCTTTCAAGAGGGAATTGGATAAGTACCGGAGAGAAAACCATTTGCAGGGCTACGGGGAAAGGGCGGTGAGTGGGACTCGCTGAGTTGTTCTTGCAGAGAGCCGGCACGGGCTTGACGGGCCGAATGGCCTCCTTTTGTGCTGTAACCATTCTATGATTCTATTATCTGGAAGTTCATTTCAGGTGTTTATTACTTTATATAAAGAGAAACTTCCTGATATCAGTCCTAAATTCACCTTTTACTAGTTTAAACCGGTTTCCCCCTTGCTTCACTCAGTTTAATTTAAAGTAATACTCCAGATTTTTCTTTTTCCACTCCTTAACTGTCTCTTTATAAGATCACCTCTCAGACTCATTTGTGCCCTTTCAGCCTGAGGAAGGGGTGTAATGTGGAGAGACAGTCCTGTCATATTATTTCAAGTGCAACTGACTCACTTTGGTTTAACAATCATGCAAAAAAGATTTACAAGGATGGCACTGAGAGGGTACAGCTATCGGGCAAGTTCCCACTTCCTCTGCCCTTAAAGGACCAGGTACGCTGAGTGAGATGAGCCAGTCTGACCTCCGAACACATCATAACAGACACTGAAGATCCAGAATTTTTTTTAAAAACAGACTTTTTTTCTTTTATAATTTGCCCACTTTGCAGAGGCAGCAAAGGGGAGAGGGCTGCCATGGGCTCGGAGATTGGGGCGGGAGGGGAGGGAAATCATGGCACCACCCCTTCCAATGGTGCCCCAGCGTCAGAGATTCGGACAGCATGGGACAGATGGGCACCCGAGATGGTGCCTGCAATGCGAATGGGTCTGCACCAAATAGCTTACTAATATCCACAGCCTGAGCCTTGGTGGTGGATGTTAGCAGGCTATTCGGCTGCAGAGGGCAGCAGGCCAAACGCAGCCTTCCCCTCACCCGACGTCCGCATTTCCTGCAGGCCTCGCAGGAACCTTGGTAGTCCAGGGGTGCTGAGCCCAACTGCAGCTCCTGCTACTGCCAGCTGAGTTCAGGTAACTCCGCACAGACTGGCGATCAGGCCAAGGGTCATCCTGAGTTGTAGGACTCAGCTCCTCAATGGCTAACCTTACTGAGATATCAGGGGAGCAAATTACAGTTGTACTTGAATAAGATTTCCTGCAGGGACTGAGGCTGCCCATCAGAAAACCAGTCTAATTAGGCTCAAGCTTTTAGACGATTATGTCATGGAATTAGCACTGCTAATTTCTATTCCTTCCCATTGTTAGGGTGTTTCTTTTTGGCCAAATTTTGATCTTTATTTTGTTTGAGGTTTAAAAACTGTTGCTCTCGATTCCGATCCAAAACCCAGCAGCGGCAGATCTCGAAATAACAAGAGTTGCCGTCTTTGTAAAACTGTGGTCTAGCATTAACTCTTTTTTTGCAGCCGCAACACTATTCGAAGCTTTTAGAAGCCATTTCACATACTCATTCACAAAGAAAATATTTGATCATGCACAAATCCCCTAAAAAATTTGTTTTTTTGTAGTCACCAGTGTAATTCCTAAAATAACAGGTTAAGAATTTCCATCTCCGTGTTTGAAGTTTTGTTTTTCTTTTGGTCGAAATGCAAGACCTGATGCAAATTTGCAGTAATTAGTAAATGTTCTGACTGGCTAAAGGATATGCCATTAATGTGTCACATTCTTAAACCAGGCATGATTGAGCAGCCCGAGAATTCTTAATAGCTAGCAGGCTAGCATATTGTAAGGTCAGATTTTGAAACCCTATACCAGCTGATGAGCATAGTTTGAGCATGCTTTATAGCAGGATAGGCATTTGTGTCTTGTGCTTTAATCAGCTCCCTGTCCTCTTCTTTATAGTGATAGGAACAATCATTATAAGCCGTAGTACTTAGTTTGCATATTTTCCATCTCCATCACTCGGATATGCCTCAGTTACGCTGTGCCTCTCCCGCTGTGCTTTTACATTCCCTCTATTCAATCAGAGCTGAATTTCGATCCCACCCCAGTGGTCCTGTGATTAGGTTTTGCACACAATACACATTCATGCGATACTCCAGAGACATCTCTCATGCGGGGCTTAATTTTTATGATCGGGTCTGGGTGGAGAGATTTTGCACAATAAAATAATGACCAGAAATCGCTGCTTTCGTCTCTCATGCCCTCGCCCTTGGTTCTCATGTTTTTTTTTTAAACAACAAGTGCCAATTTAATTCACTCGGCACTAAATCAAGTAGGCGGCTAGGATTAGAAAGCAGAAACACCTGCATCTACACAGGCTCATTCTGGGAGGCGGGGATCGGATTCACATTATGTACCGATGCTCATAGAATAATGCACCATGCTGGAAGAGGCTTCAAGACCAAACCAGCCCATTCTTCGAGGGACAAAAGGAAAAAGGAAACTCTGTAGAGATCCTCTTTTTCCTTTAGTTACTCCAAATATGGGTTGATATCAAAGCCCCTTCCAGCATGGTGCCCTATCCCACTCGGTCTGAAGGTACGCTCTTATGAGGAAGCGGGTGCAAATTGCCATTTTCTCTTCCTTCTTTCTGTGTCTCTGGCTCTCTGTTTTTCATTCTCTCCCAGGATGAGCTGTGACTTAACCTTTCATGCAAGGTTATTTCTTTTCTTCTCTTGTAGACTTCAGGGTCCTTTGGCCATTGTCTCTTTTCCTGATTGGCCCTCTTGGTTTTGGTCCCAGCTGGTAGGATTGCCTTCCAGTGTTGGTTTCTCGCTTGAAGGGCAACAGTGCTTCATGCTACTAAGCAGCAAAAGCACAGGCTGTAGACAGAACTAAGTGGTCCCACAACCAAGAAAATCAGAGCAAAGGACATAGGTGTCAAGCAATGGTCAGCCATTTAAAGCACAGTCTCACGAGGATGCAGCAGGTCTGTTCACGAGACTGGAAGCGACTAACTCAGCTGATGCATCCCGTGCAAGGATCAGCATTCTTCCTCATCCAGATGCTGGTCCTAGCACTGGAAAGCCTGAGCAATACTGATCTTTTCAGCTGTTTTTTGGATGGGAGGATTGGGCATCCAGCACAAGGAAAGCTGCCCATCCACAAACAGCAGAGCGATAAACCCAATACTCACTTCTTCCAACTAAGTCCTTTCTGGTCAAGAGAACTGACAAGGGAGCATTTCCAATTGTTTGATCAATAAAAATGCAGCCAAACAAGCTCTCTTCTCAGATGGGAGACAGCTGTATTTTTTCCCCCCCTGAGACAAATAAATTTTTTTTCAAAGCTGGTTAGATAGGCTATAAAACATAAAATGTAAAAACGACAGGGTTGACTTCCATCTCCGACACAAAAGGGTGCAACGGAGCAGAAAACTGAGTGATGAATGCATTGCCATCCATTCTGCACCCGACACGTATTTCTGGAAGCCGTTTAAGTTAGCAATAGAAGCTCTTGCTAGAATTGGGCAGGGGCTTTGGTAGTACACGCTCATGGAGGGAATAGAAAATATAGAAAATAGGTGCAGGAGTAGGCCATTCGGCCCTTCGAGCTGCACCACCATTCAATAAAAATCATTCCATTTTGACATCCCCGCGATTTTGGGTCAATTATGCTGGTTCCGTACGGAATCATAGCCACACCCAGTCACAGCAGACATCCATAAGCGCCAGACAGCAACTGATGGAGGCTTTTAAAATATAAAGGGCCGGCAAGTGAGAGACTGAGGGTGACAGAAATACAGAGAGACGGATACAATTATCCGAAGGTTTCTGTGCGCTTTTTAAAAATTTGTTATTGAACCACTGGCCCCTTCCCTTTAACTGACGGCACCTCTTTAAATTGTACCTGCACTGTAACTTCCCCTCCCCTCCACTCCAAATTAGGCAGGTGACCTGCAATAGACCCAATCTCCACTGGGAGCTCTGAATAATCGTGTAAATCAGCTGACCCAAGAAAACTGGGATACCATTATTACCAATTGTAAACCATCGTGACCAAATACCACCAGGCCATGAGAATCGACATCACTGCCTCCAATTATTAAACTTTACTGACCTGGGCTCTCTAAAACATCATCTGTCCTTGTAGCTCTCTCTCGAAAATAAATCTTCTCCTTCCTCACCGCTGTAACTTACTGTCAGCCGAATTGTGCAAGTTCCTCTCTTCAGACTAACGTGGGCTGAAGGCGACACGTTCTGGGGCAGCTTGTGTGTCTGGCAACGAGTGGCTTTTTTAACTCTAATGAGGTATCGGAGCAACCACATCATCCTGTCAGAGTGGATGAAGTGCCAAAGGGTTCGGGTGTCAGGTTGTTTAAACTTCCAGCCATTATGCGAATAGCTTCAGACATGTCTGAGGCTCTCGCAATAGCCTTCTGCCCGTACCATCTCTGCAGTCACTGTTCAAATTTAATTGATTAGACGACTTGGCTTGGTCACCCAAAGAACACCAACAACTCACACGGAATCCATTTTGTTATCTGTCGTGCTTGTAAGTCATGATTAAATCAAATATGTCACTGTAGCCTCCAGGATTAATGATTGTGACATTTTTTCGCTTTTTCTTTTGCCGTCCAAGATCCACTTCTGCTCACAGACATCTGGAAGACTGCATGTCTGCTGGATTTCCTTTCTTCAGGCAGCAGTGCAATTTTCTTGCTCTTTTGCTCTCCTGAAGTCCTCTGGAGAGGACAGATTGGGGAACTGCTGCCAGGCCTCTGCAATGGTCCTCAGGAACGCATGTCAGAGCAGTTTAAATTGATTAACCTTTCAATAGCCTTTTCCCCCTCCACTTGTGGTGAAAGTTAGAACTCAATTTGTGCACAACTGGCACAAATCCCCACCCACCCAGCTGTAACATGCTCTCATTCTCTCTCTCCCTCTCTCACACATAAACACACACTCTTTCCCACACACATGCAACAATCTCACTCCTTCGTACACACATTTGGCTTTCTCACTCTCACACATACACATATTGCTCAGTGTCTCTCTCACTAACAGGGTGCTCAGTATGGGCAGTGTCTCTCTCACTGACAGGGTGCTTACTGTAGGCAGTGTCGCTCTCTCTCTCACTGACAGGATGCTCACTACGGGCAGTGTCTGTCTCTCTCACTGTGGGCAGTCTCTCTCTCTCACTGACAGGGTGCTCTCACTGTGGGCAGTGTCTCTCTCTCGCTCACTGACAGGGTGCTCTCACTGTGGGCAGCCTCTCTCTCTCACAGACAGGCTGCTCTCACTGTGGGCAGTCTCTCTCTCTCACTGACAGGGTGCTCTCACTGTGGGCAGCCTCTCTCTCTCTCTCTCACGGACAGGATGCTCTCACTGTGGGCAGTCTCACTCTCTCTCTCTCTCTCTCACTGACAGGGTGCTCTCAGTGTGGGCACTCTCTCTCTCTCTCACTGACAGGGTGCTCTCAGTGTGGGCACTCTCTCTCTCTCTCACTGACAGGGTGCTCTCACTGTGGGCAGTGTTTCTCTATCACTGACAGGGTGCTCTCACTGTGGGCAGTCTCTCTCTCTCTCTCACTGACAGGGTGCTCTCACTGTGGGCAGTCTCTCTCTCTCTCTCTCTGACTGTGGGCAGTCTCTCTCTCTCTCTCTCTCTCTCTCTCACTGTGGGCAGTCTCTCTCTCTCTCTCTCTCTCACTGACAGGGTGCTCTCACTGTGGGCAGTCTCTCTCTCTCTCACTGATAGGGTGCTCTCACTGTGGGCAGTTTCTCTCTCTCTCTCTCTCTCACTGACAGGGTGCTCTCACTGTGGGCAGTCTCTCTCTCTCACTGACAGGGTGCTCTCACTCTCACTGATAGGGTGCTCTCACTGTGGGCAGTCTCTCTCTCTCTCACTGATAGTGTGCTCTCACTGTGGGCAGTCTCTCTCTCTCTCTCACTGATAGGGTGCTCTCATTGTGGGCACTCTCTCTCTCTCTCTCTCTCTCTCTCACTGACAGGGTGCTCTCACTGTGGGCACTCTCTCTCTCACTGACAGGGTGCTCTCACTGTGGGCAGTCTCTCTCTCTCACTGATAGTGTGCTCTCACTGTGGGCAGTCTCTCTCTCTCTCTCACTGATAGGGTGCTCTCATTGTGGGCACTCTCTCTCTCTCTCTCTCTCTCACTGACAGGGTGCTCTCACTGTGGGCACTCTCTCTCTCACTGACAGGGTGCTCTCACTGTGGGCACTCTCTCTCTCTCGCTCACTGACAGGGTGCTCTCACTGTGGGCAGTCTCTCTCTCTCACTGATAGGGTGCTCTCATTGTGGGCACTCTCTCTCGCTCACTGACAGGGTGCTCTCACTGTGGACAGTGTTTCTTTATCACTGACAAGGTGCTCTCACTGTGGGCAGTCTCTCTCTCTCGCTCACTGACAGGGTGCTCTCACTGTGGGCAGTCTTTCTCTCTCACTGACAGGGTACTCTCACTGTGGGCAGTGTTTCTCTATCACTGCCAAGGTGCTCTCACTGTGGGCAGTCTTTCTCTCTCACTGACAGGGTGCTCTCACTGTGGGCACTCTCTCTCTCTCTCACTGACAGGGTGCTCTCACTGTGGGCACTCTCTCTCTCTCGCTCACTGACAGGGTGCTCTCACTGTGGGCAGTCTCTCTCTCGCTCACTGACAGGGTGCTCTCACTGTGGGCAGTCTCTCTCTCTCTCACTGACAGGGTGCTCTCACTGTGGGCAGTCTCTCTCTCTCTCTCACTGACAGGGTGCTCTCACTGTGGGCACTCTCTCTCTCTCTCACTGACAGGGTGCTCTCACTGTGGGCAGTCTCTCTCTCTCACTGACAGGGTGCTCTCACTGTGGGCAGTGTTTCTCTCTCTCTCACTGATAGGGTGCTCTCACTGTGGGCACTCTCTCTCTCTCTCACTGACAGGGTGCTCTCACTGTGGGCACTCTCTCTCTCGCTCACTGACAGGGTGCTCTCACTGTGGGCAGTGTTTCTCTCTCTCTCACTGACAGGGTGCTCTCACTGTGGGCAGTGTTTCTCTCCCTCACTGACAGGGTGCTGACTGTGGGTGGCGATGCTCTGTCCTTCTCCCTCTCACACACGACATTGTATAATGAATAAATATAAAGTCTTATTTTGGGAGGTGAGGACAGGTGTTTCGACAGCTAATCAGCTGGGGTCAATAGTAAAACCCCAGCCAATAGCGAAACCTTGGAATAAGCTTGCATATTATGTGGGTCCTTCCCAGAATACAACTCTTTCAATACTTTGTTGTTGCCTGTGTGCAGCCTGCTGCATAGGGCAGTGTGTTTATATCCCAGAGATTCTCAATTGTTGAGGGTCACTCGTCACGGGCTGAAATACTTGCTATTGAAATCACTGGGCATAGAGAGACAGGATATACACAGGACTTCATTTTATAGTAATGAATGACTTTGCATTTCCATAGCGCCTTCCCCGCCCTCAGGACATCTCCAAGCAGCTTGCGGCAAATGGATTGCGTTTGATTTATTTCCACCCATTTCTTTGCCCCAAAGTTCAGCCAAAGTTATGGTTGGAGACTGGGGAACCCCAGGCAAATTCTACCCCGTAGGTGTCAATCTTTGCCCAACGTGCTGCTGTGAAGCACCTTGGGATGCTTTCCAAGGTTAGAGGCAGGTTGTTGTTCAGAGTTTGGATATAATCTATTAGATGGAATGGGGAATCACTGCTCCACACTGTCTCATGTTCACTGTTCTGATGTTAAGAGCTGTGTGTACTGACTGCCCACTGGATGTTAAAAGTAGGACATAAAGCGTAGAATGAGAAAAGCCCATTCAACCCATCGAGAGCACATCTTTCAACCAACGATGAACAGCTCGTACTGTCATGGTCTTGAGTCCAAGTAAGGCTTCCAACAACAGCACACTCCATTATACCTGGCCCCTTTAGAAAATCTCCAGCATATCACTGGAATGTTTTCTCAGCCCAGGCTACGCGCGTTCCATAGCTGACATTCCCATGCCCTCACTAGGCCTGCAGCCAGTGCGCTGCAGATCAGTTAAATTTACCCCTGTAACCTCAATCCCTTTTAAAAGCACGCATGTATCGGCCTTTTTAAAAGGAGGTAATCACCATTACTTCCCTGCTTTTTAAAAAAAAAATCAATTTTCTTTCACGTTTTAGGCCTCCCCAAATAATTTTCTAGCTAAAAGGGAGTTGGTTTCAGCCTCTGTCGATGCTGTAAGCAGCAACACTGAGATGCACAAGAGTAGTCTGGGGTATCTATCACCCCTCCCTCTCTGCCTCCCTAGGGGAAACAATTTCCTTTGTACCTCCACCCACCTCTAACAGCACAGGTGAGACCTGGAGGGCAATAAGTAGGGAACTGTGGGTATGACCTCTTGCCCTTCTACCCTCGGGCATTCCGCCTCCTGGGATGCGCACCCCTTTGAGGAGCATCTGACACGTGTTACCATGGAAACAATGAGCTGACCAGACTAGGTACTGATTCCGAAGGTGCTGGAACCAAACACTGAACAAAAACAATGGCGCCTCCCTCTCTCGCCCGCAGTTTGTCCATTATCACGTTCCCAGCCGTCTACAGCACTAAAAAGGCTAGAGAGAGCAAGGCAGCCACACAAAGCAGTACACTGCACACACTTGATCAATTACATCACTGTTTTCTCACAAGATGAAGGCCCTCTCAAACACAGCTGAGTAAACATGAGCGGGCCCACCTGCTGATACCTGCACAACAGCCGGGAGCAACATCATACACGCTCTGACTTTTAATTCTTACGCCTGCTCACGAATTCTCATTTCAGGCGACACTGCCTCAGGGTTACCGAGATCCGTCAACTCAGTGTAATGACTTGAAGTCCCCCAAAAAAATTGGGGATTTTAATTTTTTTTAAAAATCGTTCTCTTGCTGCACGCAACAGAGATAAGCAATTATCAGAGGCCAATATATATCAAACTGAAAGGGAAGGTTCAGGGGAGGAGAGCAGAAGTGGTGCTCCTGGTCATCTTCATGAAGCATCGGAAACAGCCAGGAACATGTCTGGAGGACATTGAGAAAGGCTCCAGTTCCAGTCTGGAGTTTTTCTATCAGCCTGCGGAATAAGGGGATGGTGGGCAGTCCAGACTGGGAGAGCTTTTGGCCAAGTAAAGTTCCTGACTAAGCTACGAGCATCCTGCAATGCTCTAAGCACGCCATGTTGTCTGATTCAGCTGAAAAATATTGTTTCAATGACTCTTCCCTTTCATAGTATTTGTTTTTGCTCCTTCCCATCATTGGCCTCCTCACATGACAGACCATTTACAATTGAGCAAACCACTCGCAAGTCTCTGTCAATGTAGCCCACCAGTGGTGTGAGTGGCCTCTCACCCACGCCCCTCCCCCAGGATGACGACGAAGAAGAAGAAGAAGAGAAGAAGAGGAAGTGGAGGTGGAGGTGGAGGTGGAGGATGATGATGATGATGATGATGATGGGTTTCTGCCCGGACGTTGGGAAATCGACACATTGGGAGGATCTGTGGCACAGGAGTGAAGTTCCAATACCTTCAACCTTCATATAATACAGGTCTCTTGACAAACTGACCTCCTCTGGTAAATTTATCAGAGTAAGGAAGCTTCAGTGTAAAAATCACCTATCTTTTCCCCCTCAGTATTAACATTTCAGTTTTTGCTTGGTAAGTTCACCATATTGAAAGGCTCCAAGTACAGAGAAGTACAGAACAGCCTGTGAATCTATTGCAAATTGCTTTTCTTGAATGATCCAACAACTTGTATTTATATAGCACCTTTAACATAGTGAAACGTCCCAAGGCGCTTCACAGGATTATTGTAAGACACAAAATTTGATACCGAGCTATATACAATGAAATTAGGGCAGGTGATCAAAATCTTGGTCGAAGAGGTATGTTTTAAGAAGCATCTTAAAGGAGGAAAGAGAGGTAGAGAGGCGGAGAGATTTAGGCAGTAAATTCCTGAGCTTAGGCCCCGGGCAACAGAAGGCATGGCCACCAAAGGTGGAGCGATATTAATCAGGGCTGTTCAAGAGGGCGCAGATATCTCAGGGGGTTGTGGGGTTGGAGAAGATTAGAGAGTGGGAGAGACGAGGCCATGAAGGGATTTGAAAACAAGGATAAGAATTTTGAAATCGAGGTGTTGCTTAACCAGGAGTCAATGTAGGTCAGCGAATACAGGGATGATGGGTGAGCGGGACTTGGTGTGAGTTAGGACACGGGCAGCCGAGTTTTGGATCATCTCTAGTTTACGGAGGGTAGAATGTGGGAGGCCAGCCAGTTGTGCACTGGAATAGTCTAGATGAGGGCTTCAGCAGCGGATGAGCTGAGGCAAGGGCAGAGATGGGCGATGTTAGAGGTGGAAATAGGTGGTCTTAGTTATGCTGTGAAATTATGGTTGAAAGCTAATTTCAGGGTCAAATATGACACCAAGGTTGTGAACAGTCTGGTTCAGCATCAGACAGAAGTTGGGGAGAGGGATGGAGTCAGTGGCTAGGGAACGGAGTTTCTGGTGGGAGCCGAAAATAATGGCTACGGTCTTCCCAATATTCAATTGGAGAAAATTTCTGCTCATCCAGAACTGGGTGTTGGACAAGCAGTCTGACAATTTAGAGACCGTGGAGTCGTCGAGAGAAGTGGTATTAAGGTAGAACTGGATGTTATCAGCGTACATGTGGAAACTGACAATGTTTTTGGACGATGTCGCCAAGGGACAACATGTAGATGTGAAATAGGAGGGGGTCGAGGATAGATCCATGGGGGACACCAGAGCTAATGATGCGGGGGTGGGAAGAGAAGCCGTTGCAGGTGATTCTCTGGCAACAATTAGATAGATAAGAATGGAACCAGGAGAGTGCAGTCCCACCCAACTGACGATGGTGGAGAGGCATTGGAGACAGATAGAGTGGTCAACCGTGTCAAAGGCTGCAGATAAGTCAAGAAGGACGAGGAGGGATAGTTTGCCTTTGTCACAGTCACAAAGGCTGTAATTTAGATGAGAGCCATTTCGGTACTGTGGCAGGTGCGGAATCCGGATTCAAGGGATTCAAACATGGAATTGCGGGAGAGACGGGCACGGATTTGGGAGGCGACAACACATTCAATGACTTTGGAGAGGAAAGGGAGGTTGGAGATGGGGCGGTAGTTTGCAAGGACGGAGGGGTTGAGGGTTGTTTTGAGGAGAGAGGTGTGATGACAGCAGATTTGAAGGAGCTCCTCTCCCTGAGGAGAGAGAACCGTTAACAATGTCAGCTAACATGGGAGCCAGAAAAGGAAGTTGGGTGAGAAATTGGAGCAGGAGTAGGCCATTCGGCCCCTCGAGCCTGCTCCACCATTCAATACGATCATGGCTGATCGATCTTCAACCTCAACTCCACTTTCCTGCACTGTTCCCATATCCCTTGATTTCCTTACAACAGATGTTCTACAACAGATGTTCTACAACAGATGTTCTACAACAGATGTTCTACAACAGATGTTCTACAACAGATGTTCTACAACAGATGTTCTACAACAGATGTTCTACAACAGATGTTAGGATTCACTTAGAAATCGTGAAAGCTTTATTCAAGTTTAACAAAGCTTTTGAACAGATAACTGTACGGTCCATAAATCACTCGAGGAACCATGAATCTGTCTAACCGGCATGGACAGCATGCAGTTAAATATAACCAAAACTGTCCCTCTGAAACCAGGTCATTGCTGGCCACTATCAAGTGCCAGGAATTAGGTTCAGGTTAAGGCTATGGGACTGCCTAATGGAAGTAGAAAACTCATCATTGTGATGATTCTAATCCTGCTGACAACCTCTCGGGAGCAGTGTTATGTGGGGATGTCAGCATGCCACTGTAATTGGGAGGTTAATCGGCTCTCAACTAGAGGACTGTCTGTTGTATATTTACTCACAGTTACAATGTTGTCTAAGATATAGAACAACCCTGCCCAATGTTCATCTCTCAAAAACAGCCGAACTGGTTATTCACTTCATTGCTGCTTGCACCATTGTTTAAATAACAACAGTGACAGTACTTTTAAGCGACCCATTGTATGTAAGCCACTTTGAAATATTTCTGACAGCTTTATTTTCTTTATCACTCTCTCTTCAATATACTCACCTTCATTATAATGTTATGTTATAATACTTTTGCTTTGATAAACCACAATCAATTTAACTCTCAGTTATAGGGCACACATTATGCTGTAAATCTACCATTATACACTCATCCAACCTCATTATAATGCTCAGTTCAATCCGAAAACACAGCGTCAGGTTCCACACTGTACGCCGATGATACCACCGCGTCTCTCAAACCCGTCACTGTCTCTAAATTGTCAGACTGCTTTTCCGACGTCCTGGATGAGCACAAATTTCCTTCAACTAGATATCGAGACAACCAAAGCCATCGTCTTTGGTACCCGCCACAAACTCTGTTACCTAGTTTTCAATTCCATCCCTCTCCCTGGCAACTGATTGAGGCTGAAACCACATTGTTCGCAAACTTGGATTCATATTTGACCCCGAGATGAGCTTCTGACCCCATATCCGTCCCATCACCAAGACCACCTACTTCCACCTCATAGAATCAGAGAAATTTACGGCACAGAAGGAGGGCACTCAGCCCATCATATCCGTGCCAGGTCCCTCTGTTCCTCTACACTTCTCAGTGACCTACCATTTATTGTGTATTCCCTTGCCTTGTTAACCTATCCCCCACCACCCCCCAACTTCTCTGGATTGAATTCCATTTGCCACTTTTCTGCCCACCTGACCAGTCCATTGATATCTTCCTGCAGTCAACAGCTTTCTTCTTCATTATCAACCACACAGCCAATATTTGTATCATCTGCAAACTTCTTAATCATACCCCTTACATTAAAGTCTAAATCATTGATATATACCACAAAAAGCAAGGGATCTGGTATTGAGCCATGCTGAACCCCACTGGATGCAGCCTTCTAGTCACAAAAACACCCATCAGCCATTACCCTTTGCTTCTTGCCTCTGAGCAAGTTTTGGATCCAACTTGCCATTTTCCCTTAGATCCCATGGGCATTTACTTTTCTGACCAGTCTGCTACGTGGGGCCTTGTCAAAAACCTTACTAAAATCCATGTAAGCTACAACAAATGTACTACCCTCATCGACCCTCCTCAAAAAATGCAATCAAGTTAGACAGACACAACCTTTCCTTAACAAATCCTTGCCTTTCTAAATGACAATTAATACTGTCCCTCAGAATTTTCCCCCAAAAATTTGCCCACCACAGAGGTTAGGCTGATTGGCCTGTAATTACTCAGTATGTCCCTTTCTCCCTTTTTAAAACATGATACAACGTTAGCAGTCCTCCAGTATCTCACCGTCCCTCTCTTTTCTGAAGCCAGATATAAAGTATTCATTAAGGGCCATACCCATGTTTTCTGCCTCAACAGACATGTTGCCTTTATGGTCTCGAATAGGCCCGACTCTCTCTTTAGTTATCTTCTTACTCTTTATGTATTGCCACCGTAACATCGCCCGACTCCGCCCCTGCCTCAGCTCATCCGGTGTTGAAACCCTCATCCATGTTAGGACATGGGCAGCAGAGTTTTGGATGAGCTCAAGTTTATGTATGGTGGGACATGGGAGGCCAGCTAGGTGAGCATTGGAATAGTCAAGTCTAGAGGTAACAAAGGCACGGATGAGGGTTTTAACAACTGATGAGCTGAGGCAGGACCAGGCAATGTTATGGAGGTGGAAGGAGGTAGTCATCTCGGGGTAAAATACGATACCAAGGGTGTGAACTGTCTAGTTTAGCCTCAGACATTTGCCGGGGAGAGGGATGGAGTCGAGGACGAGGGAACATAGCTTGTTGTGGGGACTGAAGATAATGGTTTCAGTCTTACTACAGGTACAATGTCTGAAGTCTGACAACCTCGGGACCGAGACTGTGCCGGTTTTCGGATTTTTCCGATTTCAGACCTTGCTGTTGGCACTCCTCGCTTCCCGCCGATCCTCCGCTCCTCGCCGCCCGTCAATCCACCAATCCTCGCCGCCCATCAATCCACCAATCCTTGCCGCCTGCTAATCCACCGCTCCTCGCCGCCCATCAATCCACCAATCCTCGCCGCCCATCAATCCACCAATCCTTGCCGCCTGCTAATCCACCGCTCCTCGCCGCCCATCAATCCACCAATCCTCGCCGCCCATCAATCCACCAATCCTTGCCGCCTGCTAATCCACCGCTCCTCGCCGCCCGTCAATCCACCAATCCTCGCCGCCCATCAATCCACCAATCCTTGCCGCCTGCTAATCCACCGCTCCTCGCCGCCCGCCAATCCACCGCTCCTCACCGCCCATCAATCCACCGCTCCTCGCGGCCCATCAATCCACCGCTCCTCGCTGCCCGCCAATCCACCGCTCCTCACCGCCCATCAATCCACCAATCCTCGCCGCCCATCAATCCACCAATCCTTGCTGCCCGCCAATCCACCGCTCCTCGCCGCCCATCAATCCACCGCTCCTCGCTGCCCGCCAATCCACCAATCCTCGCCGCCCATCAATCCACCGCTCCTCGCCGCCCATCAATCCACCAATCCTCGCCGCCCGCCAATCCACCGCTCCTCACCGCCCATCAATCCACCGCTCCTCGCCGCCCATCAATCCACCAATCCTCGCCGCCCATCAATCCACCGCTCCTCGCCGCCCATCAATCCACCGCTCCTCGCCGCCCATCAATCCACCAATCCTCGCCGCCCATCAATCCACCAATCCTCGCCGCCCGCCAATCCACCAATCCTCGCCGCCTGCTAATCCACCGCTCCTCGCCGCCCATCAATCCACCGCTCCTCGCCGCCCATCAATCCACCAATCCTCGCCGCCCGCCAATCCACCGCTCCTCGCCGCCCATCAATCCACCGCTCCTCGCCGCCCATCAATCCACCGCTCCTCGCCGCCCATCAATCCACCAATCCTCGCCGCCCGCCAATCCACCGCTCCTCACCGCCCATCAATCCACCGCTCCTCGCCGCCCATCAATCCACCAATCCTCGCCGCCCATCAATCCACCGCTCCTCGCCGCCCATCAATCCACCGCTCCTCGCCGCCCATCAATCCACCGCTCCTCGCCGCCCATCAATCCACCAATCCTCGCCGCCCATCAATCCACCGCTCCTCGCCGCCCATCAATCCACCGCTCCTCGCCGCCCATCAATCCACCAATCCTCGCCGCCCGCCAATCCACCGCTCCTCACCGCCCATCAATCCACCGCTCCTCGCTGCCCGCCAATCCACCAATCCTCGCCGCCCGCCAATCCACCAATCCTTGCCGCCCGCCAATCCACCAATCCTTGCCACCCGCCAATCCACCAATCCTCGCCGCCCGCCAATCCACCAATCCTTGCCGCCCGCCAATCCACCGCTCCTCGCCGCCCATCAATCCACCAATCCTCGCCGCCCATCAATCCACCGCTCCTCGCCGCCCATCAATCCACCGCTCCTCGCCGCCCATCAATCCACCAATCCTCGCCGCCCATCAATCCACCAATCCTCGCCGCCCATCAATCCACCGCTCCTCGCCGCCCATCAATCCACCAATCCTCGCCGCCCATCAATCCACCAATCCTTGCCGCCCGCCAATCCACCGCTCCTCGCTGCCCGCCAATCCACCGCTCCTCACCACCCACCGCCTCCCCAGCTGCATTTTTTACCGGTTTCCTCGTTCCTCGCCGCCCATTGTCGCCTCAAAAATGTTCGGTTTTCGGACAATTGCGGTTTTCGGACAGCAGGATTCGAGACGTTGTACCTGTAAATATTATTTGGAGGAATTTCTGCTCATCCAGTACTGGATGTCGGACAAGCAGTCTGACAAATCAGAGACAGTGGAGTGGTCGAGAGAGGTGGTGGTGAGGTAGAGTTGGGTGTCATCATGTGGAACCTGACATTGTGTTTAAGAATGGAACTGGGCGAGGGCAGTTCCATCTGGATGAGGAAGGAGAGGCATTGGAGCAGGATGGTGTGGTCAACCACATCAAAAGCTGTAGAAAGGTCGAGAAGGATGAGGAGGGATAGTTTACCACAGGATGCAATCTGTGTTTTTGATAAGTGCCGTTTCAGTACTGTGGCAGGGGTGAAAACATGATAAGGAGGGATTCAAACGTGGGAGGATGGGAAAGATGGGCACAGATTTGGGAGGAGACAACATCTTCAAGGACTTGAGAAGAAAGGGAGTTTGGTGATGGGGTGGTAGTTTGGAAGAACATAAGGGTCAAGGGTGGGTTCTTTGAGAGGAGTAATGACGGAAGATTTGAAGGGGAGGGATACATAGTACTTGAGGAGAGGGAACTGTTAACAATGTCAGCTAACATGGGAACCAGAAAGGGACATTGGGGGCAACATTCCCGCTAAGCTGCGTGGCCATGCAGCTGTCTGCTGGCCCCGCGCAGTCCAGGAGTGGCTTTTTAAATGTGAAATTTCACTTTGAAGGGCCGTGTACCCCAAGGAAAAATTAGGGCAAATATTGGTTAGGTGAGAATAGGGTCGAGGGAGCAGGAGGTGAGTCTCATGGATAACGTGAGCTTGGAAAGGGCATGATAGGAGATGGGAGAGAAACTAGAGAAAGATGGGGTTCAGGCTAGGGCAGGGGGGGAACCGTAAGGGAAATTTGGCCCAGCGGGCCATGGAAGGGAGGGAAGCGGCAGAGGCAGCTGAACGCATGGTCTCAATCTTAGTGACAAAATAGTTCGTGAGCTCCTCGCACTTGTTGGAGATGAGGATGAAGGACGCAGGGGAGAGGGGTTTAAGAAGACAGTTTGTAGTGGAGAAGAGAAGCTGGGGGTTATCTTTGTTTTCCAGGATGATCCAAGAATAGGGAGCAGTTTTGGTAGAGGAGAGCAGGACCCAATGGTGCTTTTCGTGGTTCTGCCACATCTGCCGATGAATGCTTAAACCAGTTGCTCGCCATAGACATTCAAATCTGCGTCCCTTGGAGTTAAAGGAGCATACACTGCTAGACTCTCAGTACAGAACAGATGTATATTGTATATTACAAAAATCATGAAATGTGATTAAAATATAGAGTTAAGTCCAACAGCTAGTGTGGCAGGGTCTCAAAAGAAATTGAGACGTAAAATTATAAACACTTAGTAATATTTCGCTCCCAGAAAAACAATTTTTTTTTTTTTTTTTAAAACAGCATTATAGTTCATCTCTTCACCCAGCTTGAAATCAGGGGTCTGAATTATCTTTTTGGTGCACATGTGCATATTCGGGAGATTGCCACACGGACATTGAACTGGAACACAGTGGCACTGCAGTGTGCCATTCTGGGCTGTTAATTCCATGCAATTTCACTCTGCTCTCAGAGGAGTTTTTAAAATCTGCTAGTTTGGAAATAGACCAATAAAAATATTTTTCTATTTCACCTCCTTCCCATTTTTGGGTTCCACCCTCCCTCATCTCACACCATGCTCCATGACGTAGAGAGGCAGACGCCTGCTCCCTCATCTCTGCCAGGCTGCTGTGGGGTACAAGGCAGTGGTTCTAAAGAAAGAAAAGTAAAAGCTTGCATTGATATAGTGCCTTTCACAACCTCAGGTCGTATCAAAGTGCTTTGCAGCCAATGATGTACTTTTAGAGAGTAATCACTATTGTAATGTAGGAAATGCAGCAGCCACTTTGTGCACAGCAAGCTCCCATAAACAGCAATAAGATAATAACCAGATAATCTGTTTTAGTAATGCTGGTTGTGGGATAAATATTGGCCAGGACACCGGGGAGAACTAGTGCCATAGGATCTTATACATCCACTTGAGAGGCCGACGGGGCCTTGGTTTAACGTCTCATCCAAAAGATAACACCCCAACTCTGCAGCACTCACCCAGTATTGCACTGGTGTGTCAGCCTGGATTATGAGTTCAATTATGGAGGAGGACTTGAACCTACACCTTCTAACTCAGAGGCAAGAGTGTTTACCACTGAGTCACGGCTGACACTGCATTTCTTTTTATTTAGTGAGACCTTATTTTTAATTTATTTTTCAGCCTTTTCCTTCAGGCCCACCTCGTGTGCCTTCAGCTAAGACGAGAGACAAAAACAAGTCTGTTTCCAACAAATCTCCAACAGACAATAAAACAGGACAATAAATTTCACTGCCCATGTTGTGTTCAGTCCGCTACCATCCATTTGTTGGATAACAACAGTCTCCAGTTCTTGCTTGATTTAAACTCTTCCTTTATGCTACAGCATCTTTTCAGAGCTAAATTCTCTCACTGACGACTGATCAGATTTCTGTGACAATATGAATTTGAAGTATCGTTACATTTGAAAATGATTATTTGATGAACAATTTGGGAGACAGCAAATAGATTATTTGATGAGTAGGCGCAAGTCAGCAAGACCAAAGCACAGAAGGAGGCCATTCTGCCCATCATGCCTGTGCCGGCTCTTTGAAGGGCTATCCGTTCTAGTTCCACTCCCCTGCTCTTCCCACAAAGTCCTGTAAATTTTTCCTTTTCAAATACATGTCCAATTCCCTTTTGAAAGTTACTCTTGAATATGCTTCCCCCCCACCACACACACTTTCAGGCAGTGCATTCCAGATCAAAACAACTCGATGCCTAAAAAAATTCTCATCTCGCCTCAGGTTCTTTTGCCAATGATCTTAATTCTGTGTCCTTGGGTTATCGACCCTCCTGTCACTGGAAACAGATTCCCTTTATTTACTCTTTAAAAAAAAGCTATATATTTACTCTATATCACCTGGTTTATTATCAATTAAAATCAAAAACATCAAAAATGGTAGAATATTTTCAAAATATGGCTTGTTGGGATTATTTGCAGTGTGTCTCTTGAGATAGTCACGGTGCCATTTATCTTTAGGAACTACGAGTAGGATTTGTTCATTACTAACAAATCAGCCTTCCCTGGGATTACAGTTGAATAACACTTAACTTGGAGAGGAATTATCAGAACTCTGCGGGCATTAACCTGATCCGCTTTGCATCACAGGAGACCGCAGAATAAAAGACACGAGGAGCTGAATCCCCAGCAACATGAAAGACAAAGGGTTGTTTTGTTGTTGGACTACACAGGTAGCTACCCAATCTAAGTCATTTCATTCTAATCACCCCGTCCCATCCACAGCTCGCTTTCAACCTACACGATTAGAGTAGACTGGATTCAGTTAAACCTCATTCCTCCAATTCTGGCCTCTTGTGCATCCCTGATTTCCTTCGCCCCTCCATTGGCGGCCGTGGCTTCAGCCACCTACCTAGGCCCTAAGCTCTGGAATTCCCTCCCTAAACCTTTCCACCTTGCTCTCTTCCTTTAAAGTGCTCTTTAAAACTTAGCTCTTTGACCAAGCTTTTGGTCACCTGTCCTGAAGGGTCATCGACCTGAAACATTAAGTCTGTTTCTCTCCACAGATGCTACTTGACCCACTGAGATTTCCAGCATTTTCTGTTTTTATTTCAGATTCCAGCATCTGCAGTATTTTGCTTTTGTGCTCATTTAAAAAAAATTCATTCACAGGATGAGGGTGTCGCCGGCAAGACCGGCATTTATTGCCCATCCCTAATTGCCCTTGAGAACGTTGGTGGTGAGCCGCCTTCTTGAACCGCTGCAGTCCATGTGGTAAAGGTACTCTCACAGTGACTTTGTCGTAGTGATTTGGTACAACTGAATGGCTTGCTAGGCCATTTCAAAGGGCAGTTAAGGGTCAAACACATTTCTGTGGGTCTGGAGTCACATATAGGCCAGACCGGGTAAGGGCAGCAGATTTCCTTCCTTATGGGACATTAGTGAACCAGATGGGTTTTTACAGTAACCCGGTAGTTTGAACTGAAACTAGCTTTTATATCCCAGATTTATTTAATTAATTGAATTCAAATTCCATAGCGGCCATGTTGGAATTTTGAAATCCAAGTCTTCGACCATTACTTTAGGCCTCTGGGTTACTAGTCCAGTAACATAACCACTATGCTACCGTTCCCACAAATACATCTCCTTATGTGGTCAGTGTCAAATTTTGCCTGATTCCCCTGCAGTTAAAAGCCTTGGGCCAGAAATCAAGTGTTTCCCGTCGGGGAGCTGAGAGAAAACCGGAGGGCACATCACTGGCTCCAGCTGCTCTCGTGCCTGTGAGCAGCTTGTTACTGAGCAACACAAACAAATCATCAGCGCTTCCCTCCATCAGTAGTAGGGCATGGCACAGCAAAGGAGCAGGAGCCTGGGGTTAGAAAGGAATGTGAGACTAAAAAATCAATTGCAGATCTATTTGAAATCTTGAACTATTTTGCAATTTTTTTAATCAATTTGAAATCTGCTTTTTTGTCTCCCTTAATTCCGTCCTTCTGACCTCCAGCTTGACTTCCATTCAGCAAGACAATGGCCAAATGCAGCATAGACGTTGCTCTAGAGTTAGAATGGCAGTCTCTTCAGGTCATTCATTTGAAAATATATTTCATAGGGAGGGTGAGTGAGTGGATGAGCGGGCGAGCGAGGGGGGGGGGGGGGGGGCGGGCGACAGTCTTCAGGCTCAAACGCTGTGAGTTGTAAAGATAGTGAGTTACAAAGTGATCACAGATCACAAGAAAAGCATTAGGCATTTAAGGTTGAATACCCTACAGTGGATCAGTGGGATGGTGAATGGGGTGGGAGGCGGGAGGGGCTGCGATGCGTTTGAATACTTTGTTTCAATCTCTCTACAATACAGCCCAGAGTAACAGTATAAAGGTAGAGCAATCCTTTGATGCCCCAATGACCTGTGCCAGTGGATGGTCATATACAGATCTGTATGGTGTAGCAATGGGCCCAAGTTTCCACATGATTCGCGCCTGATTTTTAGGAGCAACTGGTGGAGAACGGACTATTTTAGAAATCGCAATTCTCCACATTTTTTTTTCTGCAGTTCTAGTCAGGTAGAACAGTTCTAGTTTAGAACAGAATTTTTTCTTCAAAAGGGGGCATGTCCGGCCACTGACGCCTGATTTGAAAGTTTCCACAGTGAAAATGTACTCCAAACTAAAGTAGAATGGAGCCAGTGAAGATTTTTGTAGAACTGAAAAAACCTGTTCTACACATTAAAAAAATCAGGCGCAGGTTACAAATTAGGCGTCCAGAACGAGGTGGTGGGGGGGGAACTCATTAAATTCGACAATAAATCCTTATTTATACTTCTACAAATAAATCCAACCTGAATAAACATTTATAAGCCAAGAAAAGATTAAATAAACCATCTTCCTACCTGTGTGAAAGTGCTTCAGCCAGGGAGAATTCTGCAGCCGTTCGTGCCACTGAGCGGGAGGGGTGGGGAGAAAGCCGTTCGTGTCGCTGAGCGGGAGGGGGAGAGAGAGAGAGAGAGAGAGAGGGGGGAGGGAGGGAGAGAGAAGGGGGAGGGAGGGAGAGAGAAAGGGGAGGGAGGGAGGGAGAGAGAGCGGGGGGGGGGGGGGGAGGGAGAGGTCAGGTCGGATCAGATCCAGTCCGGGAGTCGGGTCCAGTGGGGGGGGGGGGGGGGGTCGGGTCGGGGAACAGGAGCATGGGTCGGGTCGGGTCAGTCGGGGGGGGGGGGAGCGGGTCTCGGGGCGGAAGCGGGTGTCGGGCGGGTGTTGGGTCTTGTCGGGGGTGGGGAGCAGGAGCTGGCCATGGGAGGAGCCTTATTCACTCAGCCCCAGTGAGGCCATTCAGCCAGGGCTAGGGGCTGCGTGCTTCGGGCCCCTCCCACACAGTTCGGCGCCTGGAGCTACTGCACTTGCGTGCCGACTGTAGCGCGCATGTGTAGAGGTCCCGGCACTGTTTTCAGCGCCGGGACCTGGCTCCGCCCCCCCCCCACAGCTCGCGCTGGCTGCGCCGAGGGCCAGAGGACCTGTAAGTAGGTGGAGAATACCGAGGATTTTTTTAGGCGCCGTTATAGGCGCGAAAAACGGGCGCCCAGCTCGGAGGGGCGCCCATTTTTTTTCTTGTGGAAACTTGGGCCCCAATATGTTGCACCCTAGATGGGCGTGGGGGGTGGGGGGTTTCTAGGGGTAGAGCTCACCCACAGCTTCCTTCCCAATCGCAGTTGTTCCTGTGGGGCGAAGGAGAATCAATTGAAAACAATTCCCCTGAGGAAAGCAGGGAACAGATGAGGATGGAAAGAACCAGAGGGTAGGTCCTGTGCTACACGTCTGTTCGTTCACAAGTGGCTATGAGAAGAGCCTGTGAACAAGGCCACGTTAAAGGCAGAGGGCGACAAGTAGGGAGAAAAATGCAGACATTTTAAAAAGCATTGAATTATAAAAGGAAATCTAAAAAGGTACTCTGCAGCTTTTCTTTTTAAAAAAAAAGCTTTTTAAAAAAAGTCATCTGTTAGATGCCAAATATCATAGAATAAATTAGAAGTCAAGAGAAGGGTTACAACAACCATCCTAATGATCATTATCAGTTGATCAGAACAGCCCTCTCTTGTGCTGAAGCTACAATAGACTATAATATTTGCATAAATCGGATTAAACCTGGCTCCTGCACATCACGCTGTTTAATTTTTACAACCTAAGCTGTACTCACTCAGAAGAGCAATGTGCCTTTCTGTGATTGCAGACTAGCCAGACCTTTCAGACGAGCTGCTGAGCTTTGCCAAACACAGCTCCAACGGGCTTCACATCTTGCAAACTATCCGAGATATTGAAGGGATTAAAGGAAAGTATCCGGTTTGGAGGATTTTGCCCTGCTCCCTCAGGTATAAGGGGGACTGGGGTTAGTTAGTGGCAGTGTGAGGGAGCTGCATTAACAGATGCCAGGAGTCCAGTTTCAGAGCTGCTGTCCCTTCTCTGAGACACCACTCAAAAGGCTGTTCAAAAGGTATTTGATAGGGGGGAGAGAGAGAGAAACTATTTCCTGTGGCGGGGGAGTCCAGAACAAGGGAGCATAACCTTAAAATTAATGCTAAGCCGTTCAGAGGTGCTGTCAAGAAGCACTTCTTCATACAAAGGGTAGTGGAAATCTGGAACTATCTCCTCCTACAAGCTGTTGAGGCTAGGTGAACTGAAAATGTCAAAACTAAGACCAATCGATTTTTGTTACAGAGTATTAAGAGGCAGGTAAATAGGATTAAAAAACCGATCAGCCATGATGTAATTAAACGGCGGAGCAGGCTTGAGGGGCTCAATAGCCTACTCCTATTCCTAATGAAGCTAAGGGTCTACTGAAAACAATAGGTCACTTACTTTACAGGTGTGTGTATGAGGAAAATAGTAGTCAGCTGGTAACATCACTGGTGTGCAATTTCCTAAAATTATTAAAGTGACCTTGAAGCAGTTTATGAACCTCATTTTACTTTGAGAAGCTCAGTTAGTTACTCACGCTAAGACGCTGGTTATTCTGCATTATAGATAGATTTATTTTGTTATTTTTGTACTTACAAAGAGTTAGGTCTGGTGGAACTTTGGAGTTCACTGCAAAGATTTTCCAACAGGATGTAGTAGGGTCAGAGGGTATATCAGACCATGGGGTATCAATGGCCACTAACAGATATATTTTGGGGAAATAATCACTGTAGATTACACAGAAACAAACACACTGTATACATTATTTAAAAACAGAAATGACAGAACAATTAAATAAATACTTTGGTTCTGTCTTCACGGAAGAGGACACAAATAACGTCCCACAAATGCTAGGGAACCAAGGGTCTAGTGAGCAAGAGGAATTAAAGGAAATGATTATTAGTAAGAAAATAGTGCTGGAGAAACTAATGGGACTGAAAGCCGATAAATCCCCAGGACCTGATGATCTTTATCCCCGAGGACTAAAAGAGGTAGCCATGGAAATAGTGGATGTATTGGTTGTCATCTTCCAAAATTCGAAAGATTACGGAACAGTTCCTGCCAATTGGAGGGTGGTAAATGTAACCCCACTATTTAAAAAAGGAGGGCGAGAGAAAACAGGGAACTACAGACCGGTTAGCCTAACATCAGTAGTAGGGAAAATGCTAGAGTTTATTATAAAGGATGTGATAACGGGACACTTAGAAAATATCAACAGGATTAGACAAAGTCAACATGGATTAATGAAAGGAAAATCGTGTTTGACAAACCTATTGGAGTTTTTTGAGGATGTAACTGATAGAATAGATAAGGGAGAATCAGTGGATGTAGTGTATTTAGATTTTCAGAAGGCCTTTGATAAAATCCCACATAAGAGGTTTATGTGCAAAATTAAAGCACATAGGATTGGGGGTAACATACTGGCATGGATTGAAAATTGGTTTTTCGGGGTGGCGGGCATTGACTAGTGGAGCACCACAGGGATCAGTGCTTGGGCCCCAGCTATTCACTATATTATATATAGAAACCAAATATTTCCAAGTCTGCTGACAATACAAAACTAGGTGGGATTGTGAGTTGTGAGGAGGATGCAAAGACACTGCAAGGCGATTTAGATAGGTTGAGTGAGTGGGCAAACACATGGCAGATGCAGTACAACGTGGATAAATGTGAAGTTATCCACTTGGTAGGAAAAACATAAAGACAAAGTATTATTTCAATGGTGATAGGTTGAGAAATGTGGATGTACAAAGCGGTGTCCTTGTACACCAGTCATTGAAAGCAAACATGCAGGTGCAGCAAGCAGTTAGGAAGGCAAATGGTATGTTGGCCTTCATTGCAACAGGATTTGAGTACAGGAGCAAGGATGTCTTACTACAGTTATACAGGACTTTGGTGAGACCACATCTGGAGTATTGTGCGCAGTTTTGCTCTCCTTACCAAAGAAAGGATATACTTGCCGTAGAGGGAGTGCAGCGAAGGTTCACCAGACTGATTCCTGGGATGGCAGGATTGTCGTATGAAAAGAGATTGGATTGACTAGACCTGTATTCACTAGAGTTTAGAAGAATGAGAGGAGATCTCATTGAAATGTATAAAATTCTGAAGGGGTTGGACAGACTGAATGCGGGGTGGATGTTTCCCCTGGCTGGGAAGTCTAGAGCAAGGGGTCACAATCTCAGGATATGGGGTAGGAAATTTAGGACTGAGATGAGGAGAAATTTCTTCACTCAGAGGGTGGTGAACCTGTGAAATTCCCTACCACAGAAAGTTGTGGAGGCCAAGTCAATGAATATATTTAAGAAGGAGATAGATAGATTTCTAGACACAAAAGGCATCAAGTGGTATGGGGAGAAAGTGGGAATATGGTGTTGAGATAGAGGATCAGCCATGATCATATTGAACGGCGGTGCAGACTCCAAGGGCCGAATAGCCTACTACTGCTCCTATTTTCTATGTTTCTATGTCTATGTTTCTAAAGTACAGGCAACTCTTGATTATCCGCACACGGGAAACTGTTGTAACGGCATTTAAAATTCCGTGCGTGCACGCATTGCTGCAGCCACTGTCTCTCGCGGACGCCACTGATGTCGGAGTCCTTTCAGCCCGGGAAGGCAGCACGCTCCGGAACCCCGGGGCTAGACAATCTCCTCCTCGAGGTCACCTGCATACATGCTGGTAATGTCCATACTTAACTGCCTTGTTACTGTTTGTAGCTGATTGCACAGTATTTATTCATTGAAGTTTTAACTTTATAATGTCAACTCGCTCTAACGGAGAAATCGTTTACCCGGCGTAGCCCAATCCCTGAGGGACTCGGATAATCGAGAGTTTCCTGTAATAAATTTCATGTAAATTATATATAGACTCATGCTGCCTTGGTGTAGTATACAGGAACTAACACAGCTCCCATTTTTCAACCAAAATGAATGCAGCCCAGGTATGTCAGATAGGACCCGAAATTGATGATCTCCCGCTGCTGCCCATTTTCTCGGCGGTATTTGGATGGCCCTTTGGTTTGTTACCGCTAGCTACTAGCAAGATCGTGCAGCGTGAATTTTAAGATTATTTAGCAGGCGGTAGCGGGAGCAGGGTGCAGCGGATGGTGGAGGTTATTAGACTCGACAAAGATTGGAGGCGGAGGTCTGCGCATACACGATTATTTTTTTTCTGTTGACATCGTTTGCTAGTCTGGCTGTTGCTGCACGTGGTCGTCGTTGGGTTGGGCCGGCTGGCCGAAAGGACCCGGAGTGCAATGCTGGGCCAGGGGGGAGGGGGGGGGCGAGGGGTGGAGCTGGCCATGGGGAAAGATATTCAGCGGATCTCCTTAGGGAGCTGCCGCCTTGGAATTTCAGGAGCTGGATGTGGAGCTTCAGTAACAGAGAGCCACTGGGGTGGTTGACTTAAGTAGGACAGCATAGAATGCAGGCTAATCAGCTTTGTTAGTGGAAGCAATTGCTTTCTAGTTTAGTAAAAAGAAACGAAAGACAGACTAGTATATACGTCTTGCATAGACTCAGTATGTGCCAAAGTGCTTTACAGTCAATGAACTACTTTTGAAGTATAGTTGCTGTTGTAATGAAGGAAACATGGCAGCCAATTTCTTGTTTGTAGTAAACCGTTCATGTATCAAATAGTCATTAGAACAATTTCCAAACCCTTAAACAGTACAGTTTAGCTTCTTTACTGATAACAACAACCTGTATTTATATAGCGCATTTAACATAGTAAAACATCCCAAGGCGGTCACAGGAGTGCTATAAGACAAAAAAAAAAATTGACACCAAGCCATGCAAGAAGAAATTACAACATATGACCAAAAGCTTGGTCAAAGAGGTATGTTTTAAGGAGCGTCTTGTAGGAGGAAAGAGAGGTAGAGAGGTGGAGAGGTTCAGAGAGGGAGTTCCAGAGCTTAGGGCTCAGGCACACTACTACTGTCCGCTTGAGGTCGGCTAAGATCAGGCAAGACCTTAATTTTCAGGATGGTATTTAGGGCGGGCAGTAAATGGATCTTATTGATCAAATTTGTGTTTTTGGGCCTTCTCCGATGGATGGGCAGTATCGACTACTGCCGGCGGTAAAATATCTGATGAATTTCCCGCTGGAGGGAATGTGGGTGGTAAGTGGACAGTAATTGATTTTTTTTGATCAAATTCCCATTTCTGGGCAGTAAGTGGGCAGTAATATGAAGAATTCCAGGCCCAAAGAGACTAATTGCAAAGGGGATGGAGTATAAAAGCAGGGAAATCTTGCTACAGTTGTACAGGGTATTGGTGAGGAATACTGCGTGCAGTTTTGGTTTCCATATTTACGAAAGGATATACTTGTTTTGGAGGCAGTTCAGAGAAGGTTCACAAGGTTGATTCCAGAAATGAGGGGGGTTGACTTATGAGGAAAGGTTGAGTAGGTTGGGCCTCTACTCATTGGAATTCAGAAGAATGAGAGGTGATCTTATCGAAACGTATAAGATTATGAGGGGGCTTGACAGGGTGGATGTAGAGAGGATGTTTCCACTGATGGGGGAGACTAGAACTAGAGGGCATGATCTTAGAATAAGAGGCCACCCATTTAAAACACAGATGAGGAGAAATTTCTTCTCAGAGGGTTTTCGATCTGTGGAATTCGCTGCCTCAGAGAACTGTGGAAGCTGGGACATTGAATAAATTTAAGACAGAAATAGATATCTTCTTAAATAATAAGGGGATAAGGGGCGCGGGCAGGGAAGTGCAGCCGAATCCATGATCAGATCAGCCATGATCTTATTGAATGGCAGAGCAGGCTATGGCCTACTCCTGTTCTTATTTCTTATGTTCTTATAATATAACTCCTGTAAGTTATCCAGAGACTAATGTGGCCGCTGAATGTTATATAGGAACTAATGTGGGTCACCTATATCATAAAAATGAAGATACCCCTTGAATGTTATCTTGAAACTAAAAGAGCCCTTACATACTATACAGAGACTAATAAAGCTCTTGTATGTTAAGAGACTAAAACAGATGGTGCACTCCAGTGCAGTACTGAAGGAGTGCTGCACTGTCAGAGCTGCCGTCTTTCAGATGGGACGTTAAATTGAGGCTGTGTCTGTCCTCTCAGGTGGACGTAAAGATCCCATGGCACTATTCGAAGAAGAGCAGAGGAATTCTCTCTGGTGTCCTTGCCAATATTTATTCCTCAATCACCATCACTAAAACAGATTATCTGGTCATGTATCTGATTGCTGTTTGTGAGAGCTTGCTATGCACAAATTGGCTGCCACATTTCCTATATTATCAGTGACTACACTTGAAAAAGTACTTCATTGGCTGTAAAGAACTTTGGAACATACCCTGACATGGTGAAAGGTGCTATATAAATGCAAGTTCTTTCTTTCTATAACCGGAGACAGACATAGCAGACACACGTCATCTGAATGCTGGACAACCATACACCAAACCTTCCATCACCAATTCATTTACTGATCAACAGGTATTAAATAAGATCAACACTCACTGACGTTAAACAACAAAGACCATAGGCAGCACAGAATGCGTTTTCAATAAATGTTCTCTCTGGCTCACTTGCATTTGGCAGTTAGCCAGGCATTTCCCTTTAAAAACCATTACTACTAGTTCTCTTCATTCAATGAGTTCTTCCCATCACCTCTGTGTATTAGAACTCCCTCCTTAAAAAAAAAATCACTGCTCCCTCTACACTGAAACTGCATCTCGTCTCCATGATGTAAAGTGTGTAAACAGAAAGGTTGAGTTATTGGGCGATAACTTCTTTTGTTTTTTTTCTTCCTTGTGTTCAGACTACCAGATTGCAAGAGGTCAAACTGCCAGGAAGCTGGACTTCATTATTTATTTGGATAATTTGTGAACTTAAAGAGTATTCAATACCGTGCCTGTGGGAGCTCAGTTTTCACCGTGCCTATCTGTGGAATCAGGAGCAGAGGAAAATTCCATCATAAAAAGCATTGCACTAGTAATGCATCATTGGATCCGGAAAAGACAGGACAGGATTAATAGCAAGAGTCAGAGCCATACATGTCAATTCTGTCCCTCTCTGTATTGGGCTTTTACAGAAATAGTGGGCTAACCATTGGAGCCAAAACATTAACTAAACCAAGGGAACAAGGTGTTGATCATCAGCCGGGGTGAAATGGAATACAAATAATGGAACATGGGATATAACTGAAGAATGTAAAAACATAGAATTGCACAATATACAGCACAGAAACAGGCCATTCAGCTCAACTAGTCTGTACTGGTGTTTATACTCCACACATGAATGTTAAGATCATTCATAATAATGGAGCCATGGATGTAACAGAAGAATTTTAATGTACACATCTCCAGGAGAACATGCCAAATGTCACCATTTTGCCCGTGATGTAATAAAAGATTAGTTTGAATTTGAGGACGATTTTAAGGTTAGTCCAGGGTGCAGTTTCTGGATATAGTAGCAAACTGACCTTGAGTGTGTTTATAATCAGAATCTATTTGTACTGTCCTTTTGCGCCTGCGCCCTCTCGAATCCGCCCCCCCACCCGAAACCATGTTGTTCATCAGAGCCTGCGGGCAGCGGGAGACGGGGCGGTGGGTGGTCGGGGTGGGGGAAAGAGAGAGGGACACGGGGGTGGGGGGGGTGGGGAAGGAGAGAAAGGGAAGCGGGACAGGGGAGAGAGGGAACTCAGGGAAGATGGATCACAGTCTTCCAAACCCCTTTACACCCACACCCGATTTCTCGGGTAGCTTGGTGCGTGTGTTACAAGGGACGTCGTTGGAGTGGATGAAATCCAGAAGTCAGGATACTGTCACTATTCACTTCATACCCAATAAACCTGTTAATAATCCGTGACCCACACACAATGCCCCATCTATGGTGGGCGGGGGACGGGGGTAATGGCATGCACTTGCGCTAGGGTAAGGGAGTTCAGCTTGGGGAGGGATGCACTTGTGCTGGGGTAAGGGACTTCAGCTAGGGGAGGGATGCACTTGTGCTGGGGTAAGGGACTTCAGCTAGGGGAGGGATGCACTTGTGCTGGGGTAAGGTACTTCAGCTAGGGGAGGGATGCACTTGTGCTGGGGTAAGGGACTTCAGCTGGGGGAAGCAGCACTTGCACTGGCGTAAGGGACTTCGGCTGGAACTTGGTGGCTTTTGGGGAGATCTGTCCTCTGTGGCTTCTGAAGTCAAAATGGATCGAATTACAATTTGTAAAGTCAGTCAGAACTTGGGCTGGGCGGTTTCAGTTACACATTCCAGAGAAACTTCAGGGTGTGGCTTATCCTCCAAGGGGACCAATCAGCAATAAGTCATGTGATAATGGAGAGCCAGAGACAAGGCGTCCATTTTGGCAGTGCAAATAAACGCATCCGTTTATAATACACTTAACCTTTAACTTCAGGTCACACAGTTAAATAAATATTCCTCGGCAAAAATCGACAGATAAATTATTAGTCATGCAGCTCCATTTCAAAATCTTAAGATTCTTCGCAATGTATCTAAGGATGACTGGTGTAGGAAATAGAAAAAAAACCCACACTGGTCCAGTGGAAGATTCTTGTTCAAAGTGAATACTCCACTCCATCCCCCAGATTGGTACTTAAGCAGAAAGGCATTCAATTATTGGTGCCCATAGAGCCAAAGATTTGTTGTCAGCTGCAGAGCCAGTCAACATTCTGGACTTGCTAATAGAGCCAGTCAGATCTGTGCTTACCCAAAGGACCAATGTTCTCTACTTACTTCAGGTCCAATCAAAGAATTGTTCCCACCCATAGAAAGAGTCAATAATGTGTACTTACCTACAGAGCCAAAGATCTGTTCTCAGCCATAAATCCAATCACTGATCTGTATTTACCCACTGCTCCAGCGAGTTGTACTCATGTAACATTCGCTATTTACCCCAGTGCCAGTCAGCAACCTGTTCTTACCCACAGTGTCAGTCAATTAGCACTCACCAACTAAGTCAGTACTTTTCCACATTATCAGTCAACAATTGCTATTTACCAATTGAGGTCATCATCATTGATCAGCATTTTCAGTACTTACTAATGGAGTTTTTCCCATAACAGTAAAAATCATGTAGGGAGCAGATTTTGAAAAAATATTTGCAGTTAAGGCTTCTCCAATGAACCTCACTGGCAGTCTCCATGAATCCGCGAGATCAGAGATCTCTGTTAGTTTCATAAGAGCCCACTTCTATGATGTTCCTCACTCTGAGGGACCTATTCAAAAATTTCTCCCTAGGTTTTCTCGAAAATTGATCATAAACTCCTGAAATAGATAACAAGAGCCTCATAAAGCAGTGCTGATGCAACATTCTATTAATGCCTGTTTACCACCATGTGATAAAATCCAAATTGATCAAGGTTTGTTTACATTTAATTTTTTTTAGTATTTCTGGTAATTCAAGAATGCCGTGTTGTAACCTCTGGGAATCTGAATACAAATGAGAAACCAATCCATACTGAAAAGAACTGATGCTATAAACTGAAGTACAGAAACACTGGGGGTGATTTTAACCTCACCCACCCAGGGGAAAACTGACCGGATTGGTTGCCGTTTTACACCCCACCTGATTTGACCCCGTTAGTTTCCTGCCGGACAGGTTAGGTTAAAATCACTCCCACTATTCCGGAAAGGTGTGGGAATAAATAATAAACACTGTTCTAAACAAGCTGGTCCAAGAACACCCAAGGGACTCATATTTCTCAGCATGCCTATGGATGTTTATAAAGTAAACTTTGGCTACCATTGATGCAACATAGAAATTTGACATGCCATCAATGCACAAACATTACATCACACTGGAAAGAAAGAAAAGTCTTGGATTTATATAGCGCCTTTCACGACCACAGGACGTCTCAAAGTGCTTTACAGCCAATGAAGTACTTTTGGAGTGTAGTCACTGTTGTAATGTGGAAAATGCGGCAGTCAATTTGCACGCAAGCAAGCTCCCACAAACAGCAATGTGATAATGACCAGATAAACTGTTTTTTGTTATGTTGATTGAGGGATAAATATTGGCCAGGACACCAGGGATAACTCCCTGCTCTTCTTCGAGATATTGCCATCGGATCTTTTACGTCCACTTGAGAGGGCAGACGGAGCCTCGGTTTAATGTCTCATCTGAAAGACGGCATCTCCGACAGTGCAGCGCTCCCTCAGCACAGCGTTAGTTTACATTTTTTGTGTGCTCAAGTCCCTGGAGTGGGACATGAACCCACAACCTTCTGACTCAGAGACAAAGGTACTACCCACTGGGTTACAGCTGACACAGCATGAATGAAAGCCATTCATTATACCTTAACCCAGCTTGGCAAAAATACTGGATATTTTAGATTTGGTTCTTCAAAGAACTGGGCAGCAGTAATCCAACTATTACATTTTTAATTTGGAAATATTTTCAAAGCAACATTACAATCTAATTCTTGACAACAACTGCCCAGATTTTCACTCACCAACATGCAAGTTAAAGTGGTATAGGGTATTTAAAAAAAACTACTTTTGTTTATATAGTGTCTTTCACGACCTCAGAATGTCCCAAAGCGCTTTACAGCCAATGAAGTTACTTGTGATGTGTAATCATTGTTGTAATGTAAGAAACATGGCAGCCATTTTCACACAGCAAGGTCCCAAGCACGGCAATGAGATAAAATTATGAGATAATCTGTTTTAGTGATATTGGTTGAGGGATAAATATTGGCCCGGACTCAATATTTACAGCTAGCTTCTGAAAACATGTTGAACATATAATCCATTCTCTCTTCATATCAAGAACAGGCTTACTCCTTTTACATTATGCCCCCAGCTATTTCCACAAAATTATAGTACTTCCTCAAAGCAGAGCTGTAATCATCTCTCCACATTTCTGTTCCAGATGTGCCATTCAGTGCAATTAACATTCAAATAGATAACATACTGTAACTCTGGCTGACTGCATGTGGGATAGGTTACGGCCCAACTGCAAGCAAACACATAATTACAAAACACAATAACTCTCTGATTTGGGAGGGGAATTGCATCCATCAAAAGATCAACACAAAGAACCTCAATTATTTTGTAAAGTTCAGCACTCATGTTTTTTTTTTTAAGAAACAGCTCATGGCTTCAAGAAGTGTACATACACGTAAGGGAATGTGGAGTGAAAGAAGGAACAAACTTGCATTTACGACCTTTCATGACTGTAGGACGTCGCAAAGCACTTTATAGCCAATGAAGTACTTTTGTAATGTAGTCACTGTTGTCATGAAGGGAACAGGGCAGCCAACTTGTGCATAGCAAGCTCCCACACACAGCAATGAAATAATGACCAGATCATCAACATAACCTACAGAACAAGGCAAAACCCCAAAAGGGTGCTTACGCGTATTACAAAAGTGAATCGCTATGGAAAAAATAAGCTCCAAATTTATATCTTACCCGAAGTGCAGTCCCATTAGATACTGTACAGACGGAAATTGGATAGATCGTTGGATAGATCATCACTGGAGAAAGTCATAAATTAAAATAGCGATAGTGGGGCTTGAACCCAGAACATTTTGATGTTGAGATGAGAGTGCTACTAACTGAGCCAAACTGATACTTCATAAAGTAGCTATCCTGAGATTGAAATCAGTGCCTATCCGGGTCCTAAGCTCTGGAATTCCTTCCCTAAACCTCTGTCTCTCTATCTTTTTTCCTCCTTTAAGACACGCCTTAAAACCTACCTGACCAAGATTTTGGTCTCCTGTCCTGATATCTCCTGATGTGGCTTGGTGACAAACTTTTCTGATAATGCATCTGCGAAGTATTTTACTATATTAAAGGCGAAATATAAATGCAAGTTGTTGTTGCGTCACGTCTGGCTAATTTCATGCAACCACTTCAAAAGGACCATTGGCAGAGATATGAGACGCAACTGTAGTCCACGACAACCAGGAACTGGGAGGGGGGTGGGCGGGGACCCCTTGCTGTGCGAAAATTGGTGGTTAGGAGTTTTATAGTTGATATTACTTGTATCATGCACACTGTTAATTATTGCTTGGTGCCGAGTGCCCATGTCCTGGAATGACCGTAGCACGTTGTAACAAGGAAGAACTGCAGTTTAGATGTGATATTTTATTTGTTCACTTTTCTCCCAGATTTGCGTAACATCTCCACAAGCATGTCCCTGACCTCCCTGTGGATTGTTCCTTCAACTCCCCTATCCTGCTACTGCTTCAGCCGCTCCTTATTATGGACTCCCGCACTGCTCCAACCATGTTCAATGAATTCTCTACCACAGAAAGTTGTTGAGGCCAATTCACTAAATATATTCAAAAAGGAGTTAGATGTAGTCCTTACTACTAGGGGGATCAAGGGGTATGGCGAGAAAGCAGGAATGGGGTACTGAAGTTGCATGTTCAGCCATGAACTCATTGAATGACGGTGCAGGCTCGAAGGGCCGAATGGCCTACTCCTGCACCTATTTTCTAATGCAAGCTTGGCACGAACATCTTGAATTTAATATGCATTGCCTATAGATTGCACACTAACAAGGAATATTTATAACTCGTCAAAGTCCTTTTATGATTAGCGTTTTGCCCGACTCCCCGAGACAGCCGTATACAGGGTTCAGCTGCATTTTTAGTGCCAATTGTTTGCATGTTCCCTGCGCTTTCCTGTTTGATATTTGTGCGAGATTTTACTGCAGTTGTGTAGACATTAGTAATTATACGCAGTGCGCTGATTTTCAGAAGCCTAGAGAGAGAGAGAGCATGGCAACGGGAGGTATAGTGCCCGCAGGCTACTGACTGCCATCATTGCTGGAGTGATGCGAGATGTGCTTGCCAGGCGGAGGCTCATTAAAGGACATATATTTATGAAAAAAAATCATTAACAGTTCTTTCTGAAAGCCAGAGCTTGATGCGCATCAAATAAAATGAGGAGTCTTTGCCAGTTACTTTCAAACACCCTTGATCATTAGGGATAAAACAGATGCCAGAGCTTTCATATATGTGCTTCTTCCAAGTAAACAAAGCTCCGTACCAAAGCTAAAGGAGGTGCTGCAACAGCAGTTTCCGGCATTAAAACAGAAAGCATTGGAAATGCACTGTAGGTCTGTCGGTATGAAGTAAACAAGAGAGGTCCACCCTTTGGGTATGACCCTTCTCTCAAAATTAGAAACTGAGGGTGAGTGTGAGTTCCTTTAATGGAACTGTAAAAAACAAAATAGGAGATGAGAGTGGGAGGGAGAGATATAACGGGGTGAGAAAATCCCCCTGGGCACCAGCGCAAAATGAATATGCATCCGTCTGTCATACGCCACGCCCGATAATCGGTTCCATTGACTTCTATGGACAACTAGCAGGTAAAAGTGAAGTTACATCTGAGTCCAGCCCACTACCAGTGGTTAAATGTTAAAATTTAGAGCGGATGCGAAGGAGGATGGTGAGTGTTTTTGCCTTCTAAATACCAAAATCAAAAGCCTTGCAACAGAAATATCCAGGCCCTCCCCCGGAATCTTTTTAAACACAGTTCACACTACACTGGGATAACCAATCCATGCGTTGCCAAACCCAAGCTGTGAGACCACCACTTCTCTCCAGAAGCAAGTTGGAACCTGGACTCTAGTATTTATATTACAACTCTAATACTTCAAAAATACTTCATTGGCTTTAAAGTCCTTTAGGATATCTTGAGGTCATAAAATTCAGAAAGTCAGCATGGATTTGTTAAGGGAAGGTCATGTTTGACTAACTTGATTGAATTTTTTGACAACATAAGGAGGATCGATGAGGGTAGCGTGTTTGATGTAGCCTACATGGATTTTAGCTTGGCTTTTGATAAGGGAATGTGGCGAGTTGGATCCAAAATTGGCTCAGTGGCAGGAAGCAAAGGGTAATGGTCAACGGGTGTTTTTGTGACTGGAAGGCTGTTTCCAGTGGGGTTTCACAGGGCTAGCTTCCTTGCTATTTATGGTATATATATCAATAATTTAAAATTCAAGATAATTAAGAAGTTTGCAGATGGTACAAAAAATAGCCATGTGGTTAGAAACATAGAAAATAGGTGCAGGAGTAGGCCATTCGGCCCTTTGAGCTTGCATCACCATTCAATAAGATCAACAGAGGCTGATCATTCACCTCAGTACCCCTTTCCTGCTTTCTCTCCATACCCCTTTAGCCTTAAGGGCCATATCTAACTCCCGCTTGAACTGGCATCAACAACTCTCTGCGGCAGAGAATTCCACAGGTTAACAACTCTGAGTAAAGACGTTTCTCCTCATCGCGGTCCGAAATGGCTTACCCCTTATCCTTAGACGGTGACCCCTGGTTCTGGACTTCCCAAGCATCAGGAACATTCTTCCTGCATCTAACCTGTCCAGTCCCGTCAGAATTTTAGATGTTTCCATGAGATCCCCTCTCATTCTTCTAAACTCCAGTGAATACAGGCCCAGACAATCCAGTCTCTCCTCATATGTCAGTCTTGCCATCCCGGGAATCAGTCTGATGAACCTTCACTGTACTCCCTCATTAGCAAGAACGTCCTTCCTCAGATTAGGAGACCAAAACCAAACACAATATTCCAGGTGAGGCCTCACCAAGACCCTATACAACTGCAGCAAGACCTCCCTGCTCCTATACTCAAATCCCCTCGCTATGAAGGCCAACATGCCATTTGCCTTCTTCACCGCCTGCTGTACTTGCATGCCAACCTTCAATGACTGATGTACCATGACACCCAAGTCTCATTGCACCTCCCCCCTTTTCCTAATCTGTCGCCATTCAGATAATATTATGCCTTCCTGTTTTTGCCAGCAAAGTGGATAACCTCACATTTATCCACATTATATTGCATCTGCCATGCATTTGTCCACTCACCTAACCTGTCCAAGTCATCCTGCAGCCTCTTAGCATCCTCCTCACAGCTCACACTGCCACCCAGCTTGGTGTTCTCTGCAAACTTGGAGATATCACACTGAATTCTTTCATCTAAATCATTGATGTATATTGTAAATAGCTGGGGTCCTAGCACTGAGCCCTGAGGCACCCCACTAGTCACTGAAAAAGACCCGTTTATCCCGACTCTCTGCTTCCTGTCTGCCAACCAGTTCTCTATCCACGTCAATACATTACCCCCAATACCACGTGCTTTAATTTTGCACACCAATGTCTTGTGTGGGACCTTGTCAAATGGCTTTTGAAAGTCCAAATACACCACATCCACTGGTTCTCCCTTGTCCACTCTACTAGTTACATCATCAAAAAATTCTAGAAGATTTGTCAAGCATGATTTCCCATGCTGACTTGGACCGATCCTGTCACTACTTTCCAAATGTGCTGCTATTACATCTTCAATCATTGATTCCAACATTTTCCCCACGACCGATGTCAGGCTAACCGGTCTATAATTCCCCGTTTTCTCTCTCGCTCCTTTTGTAAAAAGTGGTGTTACATTAGCTACCCTCCAGTCCATAAGAACTGAACCAGAGTCGATAGACTGTTGGAAAATGATCACCAATGCATCCACTATTTCTCGGGCCACTTCCTTAAGTACTCTGGGATGCAGACTATCAGGCCCTGGGGATTTATCGGCCTTCAAACCCATCAATTTCCCTAACACAATTTCCTAACTAATAAGGATTTCCTTCAGTTCCTCCTTCTCGCTAGACCCTCGGTCCCCTCGTATTTCCGGAAGGTTATTTGTGCCTTCCTCCGTGAAGACAGAACCAAAGTATTTGTTCAATTGGTCTGCCATTTCTTTGTTCCCCATTATAAATTCACCTGATTCTGACTGCAAGGGACCTACGTTTGTCTTTACTAATCTTTTTCTCTTCACATATCTATAGAAACTTTTGCAATCAGTTTTTATGTTCCCAGCAAGCTTCCTCTCGTACTCTATTTTCCCCCTCCTAATTAAACCCTTTGTCCTCCTCTGCTGAATTCTAAATTTCTTCCAGTCCTCAGGTTTGCTGCTTTTTCTGGCCAATTTATATTCCTCTTCCTTGGATTTAACACTATTCCTGAGGAAGAAAGCTGCAGACTGCAGGAAAATATCAATGGACTGGTCAGGTGGGCAGAAAAGTGGCAAATGGAATTCAGTCTGAAAAAGTGTGAGGTAATACATTTGGGGAGGGCGAACAAGGCAAGGGAATAGACAATAAATGGTAGGATACCGAGAATTGTAGAGGAACAAAAAGAGACCTTGGCGTGCATGTGCACAGATCCCTGAAGATAGCAGGACAGGTAGATAAGGTGGTGTGGTGGTTAAGAAGGCATATGGAATACTTGCCTTTATTAGTCTAGGCAGTTATTAGTTAGGTCACAGCTAGACTACTGCGTTCAGTTCTGGTCACCACATTACAGGAAAGGTGGGATTGCACTAGAGACGGTACAGAGGAGATGTATGAGGATGTTGCCAGTTTGGCAGAATTTTAACTATGAGAAAAGATTGGATAGGCTGGGGTTGTTTTCTTTGGAATAGAGGCTGAGGGGAGACTTGATTGAGGTGTATAAAATTATGAGTGGCCTAGATAGAGTGGATAGGAAGGATCTATTTCGCCTAGCAGAGAGGTCAATAACCAGAGGGCATAGATTTAAAGTAATTGGTAAAAGGATTAGTGGGGAGTTGGAGAACTTTTTTCACCCAGAGGATGTTGGGGGTCTGGAACTCACTGCCTGAAAGGGTGGTAGAGGCAGAAATCCTCATCACATTTAAAAAGTACTTGGATGTGCGCTTGAAGGTCCGTAACCTACAGGGCTGCGGACCAAGAGCTGGAAAGTGAAATTAGGCCGGATAGCTTTATTTTGTCCGGCACAGACACAATGGGCCAAATGGCCTCCTTCTGTGCCGTAAATTTCTATGATTCTATGAAAGGTACTATATAAATACAAGTGCTTTCCTTTATCTCTGAAGTGGAAACTGATTGGCAGCAGTGCTAACGTTGCAGTATAAATGCACCCCAAGTGGGATGGATGCTTGCTAGACGCAAGATGTTTCTAGATAGTTTTAGCAAATAGAAATAATCGAACAGTCAAAGATGACATTTTGAGAAAGCGCAACGACGACCATAACATTGGGGCTTCATGACCACAACTGCAAACTCAATGTTCAGCGTCATTTATCCTGAGGGGTTAGAATGATAAAACTCAAAACACAACAGGAAACTTTACACATCTGAAAATATTTAAGAGAACAGCATTTCAAATCAATTTTCTAAAAAATGGCCTTCTAAACCAGATTCAATTGAGTGCTGAGCCGATTATTTGATGCACACAGCCCATGGTCTGTGTTCTTCGCTAAAACAGCCTCATTGAGCCAACCTTCCAAAAGCTCACTTGCTTTTTGTTTTGTTTTTAAGTAATCCCACAGCCTCTGCCTGCAAAGAAACATTTTCATTCATCCACAGTCACGCTTGTCTTCCCATCTCATCGAAGCAGAGTCAGTGAATTTTCCATCACTCAAAATTCTGCTGCTGATCACTTTGGGAATAAATACTATTTAAATTTAAAGCAACATTGCCCATATGAGTCATGTATTGTGTCCAATTTCGGGCAGGTAGAAGAGGAACAAGAAAGGATGATCCTGGAGCTTAAAAACATGAAGTTATGAAGAGAAGCTCACAGAATACAAAACAAAACTGAGAGAAGACATGACCCAGGATCTTAAAGTGCCAAGTTGCCTGTGCAGCAGAGACCAAGGGCCTGATCATCTGTCGAGTGACTGTTGTCAGGCTTGAATGATGTGGGTTTGAATGATAGACTGAAATTGTGATGTAGCGTTCTCATTACTTTCTTGTAACATTTCCGCTTCCTGTCATAAGATCTCATTGAGACAAGCGGCCACGATGGGGCCAGTGTTCAATCACTATTTAAGGCCAATGGAAGTTAAAACTGTTAGAAAGCTGGGTGCTGATCAGGAACTGTCGGTTTTGTTGTCTTTGGCACAACTTCCAGTTAACCACTGTTCTATTTGCTTAAAAAAAAGTAAATGCCTTAGTTAAGAAGATCTTGTTGAGAAATCTGATTTAACTTGTTAAGATCAATTGAGGCCTTGTTAACTACCTGCTCGTAGAACCTTGTGGCATTTTGGAAATGGCTGCGCTGAGCCCATATGCAAACAGTAAAACGAGATGGCACGGTATTGGTTCGGTCTGGATTTTGGTGCGAATTTCACATTATTGGTTCAGCACCATTGGGAGAGAGGGCTGCCCAGGGGAAAACAGACAAAACATCAACTTTCACCAGGGTGCCCTGCTCTGTGCTCAGGGCACTTCAAACCACTCAGCTGCATCTGCTCACGGGCAGTTGCTGTAGATATTTAAAGGGTGCATATAGGGATACCACAAGTCCCGGCCAGAGTGGAGATGATTGGATAATTCGCCCATCAATCATGTACTGCTGTCAGTGACTATGAATGATTTTGCGCACATAATTTGTGTTACGCAACTATCCTCTACTTACTGTATTTTGCGAGGGTAATAATAAGTTTGTATTATTTTTAACTCTCCTTCACTCACTGCATTTTATTGGAGAAATATCTCTGCTTTTACCCGGAGGCTTTGTTGTCGTTTCAGACACGAGTTCTGTTTGCTCTAGTTTGTAGAGACTCTGTTTAAATAGACTCTGCTGGCTGTAAAACTCGCTGGAGGTCCTGCTCAACCTCCAACTCATTGGCTGAAAAAGCGGTGTCAATATTCTCTTCAATAGTTAAATGCCCTCATTTACAGCTCAGTCTCTCAGTCACCATGTGTTGCTTGTCTGTATACTTCATCGTTCCCCAGGGGAAATCACACATGCAGACAATGATAATTTTTCAAACTTGAATTATAACAATATAATCAGACTCTATTTTTATGTCTTCATATTCATTATTTGCCCAGGCATTTTATTACCCAAACAGGTTTTGCAAAAGTTGAAATATATACATTAAAATATCTGCAGCCTTTTTCTTAACATTTGTATCCGCATATACAGCCACTTGCCTTTAAATCTAGCCATCATCCCTGGTATAAGCAGCCTTTAAATCTATTACAGCCATTTCCTGATTCCCCTGTGGTGAGCTCCCAGTGCAGACCTAAGATGGGCAGGGAGTTCACTCTCGCTACATAAATGAAGCTGCCTCCATGAAAGCTGAAAGGGTCAGCACATAATAGTGGGTGCAATAATGCACTACTCGACTAACGCCTGATCGGAGGATCCAGCGGAAAATCTACACATTAATCTTCCACATCCAACCACTGAAGAGAAAACTCGCACTCCTGACTCCCCAAGTCCATGTTGATACTGCGGGTAATTCACCATTAATAAGTGAGATGACATAGGTGTGAGGTGCCTGCTTTAGCACATTAAACACACAAGGGGAGGGGATGGAATTGCACTCTTTGCTACTAAAATCTGTTTAAGAAGGAAATGCCAAACTCTCAGGGAGCTCACACTGAAGTCCATACCGTGACATTGCTGCTGCCTGGGTTGGCGTTGGTCCCTGTGCCACAGTCGGTGTGGATGTTGGTTTAAAGTCTGCTGCTGTTGTATTGGATCGATGTACGCTGGTTATCTTGGCACCTGCCCTGTAACAGTGAGGAGACAGAAACAGGTTACAATTCATTGGTTATCTAGGCACCTGTCCTGTAACAATGAGACGACAAAACAGCTTACAATTTACTCACATCTTTGGACCGGCTGCTACATTTAAGTTCTCTTTATCTGAGAATTTCCAACATTGTACCGTTTATTAGTGGATTCCTGGCACTGACCTATTTCAGTGGATTCCCAGTCTTATATCCTCTATGAGCAGATTTGTGTCTGACCTGTTTATTACAACAACAACTTGTATTTATATAGCACCTTTAACGTAGTGAAATGTCCTAAGGCGCTTCACAGGGGTATTATGGGTCAAAAATGTTGACACCGAGCCACATCAGGAGAAATTAGGGCAGGTGACCAAAAGCTTGGTTAAAGAGGTAGGTTTTAAGGAGCGTCTTAAAGGGGGAGAGAGGCGCAGAGCGGTTTAGGGAGGGAATTCCAGAGCTTAGGGCCGAGGCAACAGAAGGCACGGCCACCAATGGTTGAGTGATTATAATCAGGGATGCTCAAGAGAGCAGAATTAGAGGAGCACAGACATCTTGGGGGGTTGTGGGGCTGGAGGAGATTACAGAGATAGGGAGGGGTAAGGCCATGGAGGGATTTGAAAACAAGGATGAGAATTTTGAAATTGAGGCGTGGCTTAACGGGGAGCCAATGTAGGTCAGCGAGCACAGAGGTGATGGGTGAGTGGGACTTGGTGCGACTCGTGGATTATTAGTTGATTCCCAGTGCTGTAGCCTTTATTAGTGATTTTAGAATGGTGGTGTCATTAGATTGGAAAATTGCAAATATCTCTCCATTATTTAAGAAGGGGGGGGGAAGAGAGAAACCACGTAACTACAGACCTGTCCGTCTAATGTAAGTTGTGGAGTAGTTACTGGAATCTGCCATCAGGGACAGAGTGACTGAGCACTTGGACAGGTATGAGCTGATTAGAGAGTCAGCGTGGATTTGTGAAGGGTAAGTCGTGCCTAACTAATCAAGTTGATTTTTTGCCGAGGTCATGGTGGATAAGGGAATGTCGAGAATTGTTATCTACATGGACTCCCAGAAGGCATCTGATTACACAAGAGGTCATCAGCAAAAATGAATGTGCATGGAATTATAGGAAAACTTGTGACATGGGTTGGAAATTGGTTGCGGGGTTGGAGACAGAGACTAGGGATAAAAGGGTGCGTACTCTGTTTGGCAGGTTGCACCAAGGGGGATATTCCCCAGAGATCTGGACTGGTGCCTCAGCCTTTCACCATGTGCATCAAGGGCTTGGATGAAGGAATAGAGTTTTATATCCGTTTTTAGATGACACTACATTTTCTTTTGGTGGGGGGGGGGGGGATATTAAGTTGCGTAGATGGGAGCAGAAGTTGCAAAGAGACATTGATAGCTTAAATGAGTGGATAAAACTGTGGCACATGGAGTTCCACATGAGCAAGTGTGATGTCATCTACTTTGAATCCAAGAATGATAAATCAAGAGTATTTTGTTAATGGTGAGAAACGAGGAACTGTGGAGAATCAAAGGGATTTGGGTGTTCATGTACATAGATTACTCAAAACTGGTTGGACTGGTACAAAAAGTAATTGAAAAGGCTAATAGAATGTTGGCCTTTAACTCAAGGACACTGGATACAAAAGTGAGGAAGGTATGTTTCAGTTATCCCGAGCTTTGGTCAGACCCCATCTGGAGCACTGTGTTCAGTTCTGGAAATCACACCTCAGGGACGGGTACAGTGCAGATCCACCAGAATGATGCTTGGATTTAAATTCTGAGCCTCAGCTGTATGAGCTTGGCTTGTATTCCTTTGAGTATTGAAGGTTGAGGGGTGATCTAATTGATGTGTTTAAAATGACAAAAGGATTCAATAGGGTAGATACAGAGAAATGATTTCCTCTGATGGGGAACTCCAGAACAAGGGGGCATGATCTTAAAATTATTCAGGAGTTAAATCAAGAAGCACATCTTCACACAAAAGAAAGCGTAAATCCGTATGCTCTCTCAGCAGGCTGTGGATCCTGCATCAATTGGAATTTTGAAGGCTGAGATCAATAGATTTTTGTGGGGCAAGGGTATCAAGGGATGTGGATCAACGGTGGGTAAATTGATGTGAGGTACAATTCAGCTATGATCAAACTGAATAGCGGAACAAGCTTGAGGGGCTGAATGGTCCAATCCTGTTTCTGTCTCCTCAGTTGCAAACAAAGCTATCTATGGGTTGCAGAGCAACAGCAGCATCTCAGTCTCCCCATCCCCAATGAAAGCAATTTGGAACAGAGATTGAACAGTATGGAGAAACTACAGCACTTACACACCCACACGGACAAGTACGGAGGGAGATAGGAGAAAGTGCCCCACCCCATGCCCCTGCCACCACCCCTCCCCATGCTCTCGCCACCACCCCGCCCCACCCCGTGCCCTCGCCACCACCCCGCCCCACCCCGTGCCCTCGCCACCACCCCTCCCCACCCTGTGCCCTCGCCACCACCCCTCCCCACCCTGTGCCCTCGCCAACACCCCTCCCCACCCCATCCCCTCCCCACCCCATGCCCTCACCATCACCCCTCCCCGTGCCCTTGCCAACACCCTTACCCACCCCATCCACACTAAACAAACACAAGGTCAAGGAGACACTTTAGCTGACCCACACATGCATATATACAAATAAGACTACACTGGAGAGGTGTCCTTTTGCAGAAACGGTTGGTGTTTAAAATCTCTTCTTTTGGAGTTATTTGTGTGGAGCTATTTTTATGTTGTGCAATGATTGATTGATTGCATTGCAGACGGACAGGGGATGATGGCTGGATTAGAGCTTTAGAACCAAATGTGAGAAAATGCTCTACATTCTCGCCTGGTTGAAGAAATGGATTAATCACCCGTTAGAAACAAAACGACAAAGGGGGTTTTTCCAGTGAGGCCTACTCCTGCACCTATTTTCTATGTTTTCTATGTTTACCCTCATATGACACAGTATTGGGCATGCCAATGCTAATGAAGTGCTTTGGCCAGCAGCAGGAATCATTTGATAGCAGTCCGGGTGAGGAGACCATGATCGGTTTTCTCTCTTTTTGTAATGAGACCTGTAGTCTCTGCTCAACAATCGAACCCTATTGTGCAGGACTCCCAGAGGTCAAACAGTTTCCTCCTTTTACTTTCATCCCACCTTCTCCCTGTGTCACCTACCTCTCATGGGATGACTCCATCAATCAGATGGATTGACTCCATGAACCCCATTGTCACTGGACGCCTCATTACCGTGTTCATTTTCCCATTCCTTATACCTCTTCTAGTATAGCTTGCATTTGTCATTGTGTGGTATATGGGACTGGAAGGCGTTTGGGGGTTGTGGGAGAGGGGGAAAGACAGGGAATGGGGAGGGAGCTGGGGAAGGTTGGGAGAATTCAACTCTCAGTGCATCTGTACAACAAGAACTTGCATCTATATAGAGCCTTTAACATAGTAAAATGTCTCAAGGTGCTTCACAGGAGCGTTAGCAAACAAAATTTGACAGAGCCAAATAAGGAAATATTACAACAGGAGACAAGAGGCTTGGTCAAAGAGTTAGGTTCTAAAGAGCGTCATGAAGGAGGAAAGAAAGGTAGAATTGCAGAGAAGTTTAGGGAGAGAATTCCAGAGCTTAGGGCCTAAGCAGATGAAGGCACGACTGCCAATGGTGGAGTGAAGAAAATTGGGGATGCGCAAGAGATCAGCATTGGAGGAATGCAGAGATCTCGGAGGGTTGTAGGGCTGGAAATGGTTACAGAGATAGGGAGGGTGAGGCTATGCAGGGATTGGAAAAACAAGGATGAGAATTTTTAAATCAAGGTGTTGCCAATCGGGGGCCAATGTAGGTCAGCGAGCACAGAGCTGCAGACAGATATGCCCCTCCAACAGTGCAGCACTCCCTCAGTACTGCCCCTCCGACAGTACAGCACTCTCTCATAAAAGGGGCCATAAAAGGAGCGGCGAGCATTGACCATGGGCTGCGTGGAGGCAGGTCACTACAAGGTACAGCGCCAGCTGGTGCAGGAGGGCGACGGCTGAGAAGAGTGACGTCATCAAGATCCAGGTCAGTGATTGGAACGTGTGCAGGTACAGCAGGAGCGGCGAGGTCGGGGCGAAGGAGCGGCGAGAGACTGTAGAGGGACGTGATCGGGGCCCAGGGGAGGCGCAAGTTCGGGGACAGGTACCCAGGGGCAGTGCGGACCAGCCCACACTGCGATATGTGCACGCACTAGGTCCGTGCAGCAGAGCTGGTCTCCAGTCATCTTGGGCAATCCTTGCTACTGGACCAAGACCTAGCTCGGTCAAGCCCGTGTGGTGGCTGATGTGCAACGGCCACCACGTTAAAAAAAATTCACACACAGGCATCTTCCACCCTTGAGGATGTAGTTCGGGTCCTTCATTGAAACACCTGTGAACTCGTCCTTTTTTTGGCGTGGAAACAAGTCATCCTCGCTTCGAGGGACTGCCTATGATGACGATGATGATGCTGCTGACAGATTAAGTGCCAATGAAATTCAGAACCTGTAAAACTGATAGTGCCTGTCACAATCAGGGAAATGTTCAGAGTGACATTTAAGAACGGAAAGACCTGGGATTATTTTTCACAGTGACATATATCAAAAATATATTCAAAGAGTGTCGCTCACAATAAGTGGTGCTGGCAGGCCAGACAGACATGAAATGGAGGAGCCGGTCTTAGAACTCGTGCAGTTTTTGTTTTATTTAGAACATTGGCATCGGTAAACAGGCAGCTTCCGCAGGGTGGGGGAGGGAGGGAGGTCACATTTTATTCCCCCCCCCACCCCTGCCTTGAATTGGGTTCAGTTACAGAAGAACACGTCGAAACCCTTGAATCTGACATTTCTCCCCCATTAATGTTCTATACAGGTCACTTCTATTTGAATTTGAACAATGCCCCTAAACCAATTGGAACAGTGGATTTACTTGTTTTCGAGAAATGGGGGGTTAAGAAAAGACAAATAAGAGCCATTTAAAGCAGGATAGCTGCGCTGATGGATGGGAACCATGTGGTTCAGGGAGAACAGGGAGTCTGGTCACTTTCCATCCCATTTTGAAGCGGTGTATTGTGGAGTGTTTCTATCGAGCTCTGCTCCGCGTGCTCTCCCTGCGGTTTCCCCCTCCTTTCAGGCACTGCCGTTTTGTTTAGGTTTTGTGTCCGTTTCCTTTTGAAGCTTTTCCTCACCTGCTGAGCAAAGGCTTTGAGACTCTGAGCGATTCACTGTGGGCGAGCGCCTCAGCAACCGAACTGTCGCTAGAAATACGCTTCCTCTGCGTGGCTTTCTGCAAATCCAAAATTCTACAATGGGAAGAAAAATAAATAAATCCCTTATAAACTTTGAGAGAGGGCACAAGGGAGTGAAAGAGAGCAAGAGGAAGTAATACAGATAGAATAAAAGAAAGCGAGAGAGTGAGTGAGCAAAAGATAGATAACGAGATACAGTGAGAGAGAGAGAGCAAGAGTGAGAGAAAGAGAGTGAGAGACAGGGCAAGCTAGAGAGGTATAGGAAGTGAGAGAGTGAGAGCAAGATTTAGAACAGAGATATCTGCAGTCATGAACTTGATGCTTAGTTTTGTGACTATCAGTGACCCCATGCTGCCACAGCTTCATTGACTTCCAGATTGCTAATAGGTTTCTGAGAAATGATTTCAAAAGCTCCCTTGGTGACCCTGCCTTGACCCCCCCCCTTCTTATTCGCTAAATGGCATAACCTCTCCCAGACAGTAACTGCCCGAAGTGTGTATCCGGTTTGTTGTATGCAAGTCTTCCCCTCTATCTATCCCACACTGTGCCAAGTAGAGTGAGATGAGGTGAAATCCTTCCATCAATCTCCCTGCCTACTAGTCTAATAATTGACACCAGCAAACTCTCGCACAAAAGCACAATATGTGGATGCTGGGAATCTGAAATAAAAACAGGAAATACTGGGGATGATCAGCCGTTCAGGCAGCATCTGTGGAGAGCAACAGAGTTAATGTTTCAGGTCCTTGAGCTTTCCTTTTGACCTCACATCTTCCTGCACTTCCTGTGTAAAACAAAATGGGGAGAAAGGGGGGGAAATGATAGCTCACAAAATGTATCTAACTTCAGGTTCCCATCGTAACATACATCAGCCACTTTATTCATTTTTGCTATTTGCGAGAAAGTTATCACCACTGCACTGCGGATGTGTGGTTTCCATTGGGGTGACCCATAGCCTGCAGGGAGAGGTCGAGCTCAAAGGACACAGATCAGGCCTAAGGTAGAAGTACTTGCACTAAAGCTCCCACTATGACCAGGTTACTGTCTCAACAAAAGTCCGGTTATTGAAAATATAATGCGTGGGAAGGAAAGCCCTGTGCACTTAGATAGGCTTCTTTTCACCGTGGGTCTGGATTTAAAATCAGACTGGTGGGATGGCAGCCTCCCCTTTGCTGGCTGCAAAAGCCCTCGTGTTCTGATGAAAGGTCATCGACCTGAAACTCTGTTTCTCTCTCCTCAGATGCTGCCCAACCCGCTGAGTATTTCCAGCATTTTGTGTTTCTATATCAGCAAACTGTCTGCTGCTCTTCAATTATTTCTTTAAATTCATTTATACGAGCCCTTGGAAGAAAAAGAAAACCAGCCAGGAATCCCAGTCCCGATTTTCATCGTGTGATCAAGACTGAAATGGGCCCATGGGTGGGCATTGGGAGAAAACAGGACAGGACATGACTGGACATTGGGAGAAAACAGGACAGAGCATGGTTGGACATTGGGAGAAAACAGGACAGAACATGACTGGACATTGGGAGAAAACAGGACAGGACATGACTGGACATTGGGAGAAAACAGTACAGGACATGACTGGACATTGGGAGAAAACAGGACAGGACATGACTGGACATTGGGAGAAAACAGGACAGGGCATGACTGGACATTGGGACAAAACAGGACAGGGCATGACTGGACATTGGGAGAAAACAGGACAGGACAGGACTGGACATTGGGAGAAAACAGGACAGGGCATGACTGGACATTGGGACAAAACAGGACAGGGCATGACTGGACATTGGGACAAAACAGGACAGGGCATGACTGGACATTGGGACAAAACAGGACAGGGCATGACTGGACATTAGGCAAAACAGGCCAAGACATGGCTGGATATTGGGAGAAGACAGGATGTGGTTGTGATACTCACCGTGGTCAAATAGATCGCTGACATCACTCTCAAGCTCACACATCAATAGTGGCCACTTGGGCAAGGAAGTTGAAAGCTACCTGCACCCACGGCACTGCGTGATCAAGAGATATGTGTGTGAAGGGACGGTTAATAGGGAAGGCATTTTGGAAAGAATTAGACACCTGGGATGTGCTGCAGACATCTCTGAACCAGCAGCAGGTTCTGTGTGACAAGAACGAGGCGTACAACCGCTAGAGATCCTGCACAGTGATGAGTTGCCGGTCCAAAGTGTTTTGGTTCTGTCGAGTCCTATCGATTTAACACAAATATGCACCGATCAAGTCTGCCCTGCAGCGCAGTCTAACTGAGGGATGCAAAGGAGCACCGAGGATGAAGGAAAATAACACTGCGTGGTTCAGTGGGCAGTGCTCTCGCCCGAGTCGGGAGGTTGAGGGGTCAAGGCCCACTCCAAACATTTAGCATGTAATCCAGGCTGGCACTCCAGTGCAGTAGTGAGGGAGTGCTGCACTGTCGGAGGTGCCGTCTTTTGGATGAGACATTAAACCGAGGCCCCGTCTGCGCTCTCAGGTGGACGTAAAATATCCCATGGCTCTATTTCGAAGATGAGCAGAAGAGTTCTCCCCAGTGCCTTGGTCAATCCCTATCACCACGATCAAACACCATGACAACGGATTATCTGGTCATTATCACATTGCTGTTTGTGGGAGCTTGCTGTGCGCAAATTGGCTGCTGTGTTGCCTACATTACAACAGTGACTACACGCCAAAAGTACTTCATTGGCCGTAAAGCGTGTTGGGACTTCCCGAGGTCATGAAAGGCGCCATATAAATGCAATTTCTTTCTTTTAACTCACAAGGTGACCTGTTCTAGTGCTGTCAGATTGCTGCAACTAACCCCCCAAAGAATAAGCCCACTAAGGCCTGCCGCAGCACACAGGCCAAGCTTCCTCCTGGGTCGTAGCCGGCTGCATGAGTCTCATGATGGCATCACTGGCGCAGGGCTCAATCAATCAATAAAGGCAACAATAAGGGAAGCACTGGGACCATGAATAAGAAACAGGAGCACGTTCCATGCACCCCAGCTGATTTCTTACGGTTCGGAAGCCAATTATTCTATTTTTGCTACACCCCCATGTGTCCAAGAGTGGAAGTGAATCCACTCATTCAGAAAGTCATCAAGGCTTCTTCGGCTGCACCTCCAAAACCTGCTACCTCCACCACTCAAAAGGAATAGGGCAGCAGGTGCATGGGAATACCATCACCTCCAATTTCCCCTCCAAGTCACACGCCATCCCGACTGTGGACATATATCGCTGTTCCTTCATCGTGGCTGGGTCAAAATCTTGTACTCCCTACCTAGCAGTACTGTGGGAGCACCTTCACCACACAGACTGTAGTGGTTCAAGAAGACTGACCACCATCTTCTCAAGGGAACCGAGGAATGGGCAATAAATACAAGCAACACCCACAGCCTGACAATGAATTAAAAAAAAAATCTTCACTTCTTAACGCTGGTGATGCCCAGGTCTGGAGCTAATGAAACATCACCGATACCAACGCTGACTCTTACAAACACATATACACCTAGTACAAAGAAAGCCCAGAACTGAATGGAAAGGAGACACACAAGCACAGGCAAAAGGATGACAGTACCTCTTTTTCACAGGAAAGGGGAAGCCAGAATGTGAGGAGAAGAGAGACTTCTTGTGACGTCTGGCAAGTGCTTCGCTGTCAGAGTGAGGGCTGGTAGGACTGGTGGGTGGGGTGGGGGGGGGGGGAAGCAGAGGTGGGGGAAAGGAGCGGATGACAGAATGAGGAGAGAACACAGGAGAAAAACAAGGACATTTTAGTTGGAAGCTGCAAAGCCACAGTGAGGCAGAGAATCAGATGCAAGGCAGGAAGCAGGAATAAGCCTCAAATGACATTTGCAAACCCGGCACTGGCACGGTTTCAAGCTTCTCTGGATTCCCCCCAGCCTCAGGTGAACTCATATTTCTGATCTATTTGCACATTGAACATATCAAACTGCAGGAGGGGTTGTGAGCTTTGGCGATTAAAACATGTGTGTAAAACATACAAAAACGACAGGCTGCAGGGAAAGACCAGCTGGTCCATCAAGCCTGTCCCACACCCCATCATGACTTCCTACCCCTCCTCCCTGCAGCCATACAACCTCCTGCGAGAGGCAAACAAAGCGCTAACTGACTGCTCCATTTAGAAATTAGAAACACAATTTTGGATGAGGAGACCCAGTAAATCAGCGTTCGGAAATTATATAGCCAGGCCCACATTTTAGAGGAAGATGTGCATTAAAGGAAGAGAGCACAGCGTGTCGGTGCTTCAAACTGCTGCGTCAGAGCGGTGGAACGTGATTTAGACCTTGCAGTGCCCCTTGTGGTAAATTTCAGACAGCGCTACAAGAGGAGGAGTGGAGACCAGACCTTGCCCTGCAGCCAGGGGAGAAAAGCAAAATGGCTGCCTCCAGTGCATCTCATGGTGGCCAGGCGCTTTGGGCAAGGTTTCAAAGCGAATCACTACTTGCTACAGCTTTCCACACAACAGCACCTCAGTCAGAGTCGGCGTCTTCAGGGGAGGAGGAGGAAAAATAAAGTGGCTGTTAAGCTATGTCTGGTGGTGGAAGTGAAGAGACTAAATCTTTAAAAATAAATCAAAATTAAACTTAGACAGGTTTTGATGAATTGATTGGCAGCTCCGAGGAATCTCAGTATCCCTGGGCCAATGGCTTTTTCAGTGATGGAACAAACCCGAATGTTACAAAAGATGTCTCAAAAGCTACAACCACAGAATATTATCCCGGAGCGGAAAGAAATGCTTAGGAATTCAAAATTCTGAGGGGGTTTTGATAAGGTAAATTGGGTGGGGGAACTATTGCACACTGGTTGGTGAGTTGGTAATTAGAGTTGAGATCATCATCAGAAAAACAAAAGGGAGAGATTAGGGAGAAGTTTTTTTTAAAAAGCAGAGTTGTTAGGACGTGGAATGCTCGACCAGATATAGTGGGGAAAGCAGAATCCATAATATCTTTTAAAAGAGAAGGGCCCTAGAAATAGTGGATGCATTGGTGATCATTTTCCAACATTCTATTGACTCTGGATCAGTTCCTATAGACTGGAGGGTAGCTAATGTAACACCACTTTTTACAAAAGGAGGGAGAGAGAAAAGAGGGAATAATAGACCGGTTAGCCTGGGGAAATGTTGTAATCAATGATTAAAGATGTAATAGCAGCGCATTTGGAAAGTAGTGACAGGATCGGTCCAAGTCAGCATGGGAAATCATGCTTGACAAATCTTCTAGAATTTTTTGATGATGTAACTAGTAGAGTGGACAAGGGAGAACCAGTGGATGTGGTGTATTTGGACTTTCAAAAGCCATTTGACAAGGTCCCACACAAGACATTGGTGTGCAAAATTAAAGCACGTGATATTGAGGGTAATGTATTGACGTGGATAGAGAACTGGTTGGCAGACAGGAAGCAGAGAGTCGGGATAAACGGATCCTTTTCAGAATGGCAGGTAGTGACTAGTGGAGTGCCGCAGGGCTCAGTGCTGGGACCCCATCTATTTACAATATATATCAATGATTTAGATGAAGGAATTGAATGTAATATCTCCAAGTTTGCAGATGACACTAAGCTGGGTGGCGGTGTGAGCTGTGAGGAGGATGCTAACAGGCTGCAGGGTGATTTGGACAGGTTAGGTGAGTGGGCAAATGCATGGCAGATGCAGTATAATGTGGATAAATGTGAGGTTATCCACTTTGATGGCAAAAACAGGAAGACAGAATATTATCAGAATGGTGACAGATTAGGAAAAGGGGAGGTGCAACGAGACCTGGTGTCATGGTACATCAGTCATTGAAGTTTGGCATACAGGTACAGCAGGCGGTGAAGAAGGCAAATGGCATGTTGGCCTTCATAGCTAGAGGATTTGAGTACAGGAGCAGGGAGGTCTTACTGCAGTTGTACAGAGCCTTGGTGAGGCCACACCTGGAATATTGTGTTCAGTTTTGGTCTCTTAATCTGAGGAAGGACGTTCTTGCTATTGAGGGAGTACAGCGAAGGTTCACCAGACTGATTCCCGGGATGGCAGGACTGGCATACGAGGAGAGACTGGATCAACTGGGCCTGTATCCACTGAAGTTTAGAAGAATGAGAGGAGATCTCACAGAAACATATAAAATTCTGACGGGATTGGACAGGTTAGAGGCGGGAAGAATGTTCCTGTTGCTGGGGAGTTCCAGAACCAGGGGTCACAGTCTAAGGATAAGGGGTAAGCCATTTAGGACTGAGATGAGGAGAAACTTCTTCACTCAGAGTTGTTAACCTGTTATATTCTCTACCGCAGAAAGTTGTCGAGGCCAGTTCGTTAGATATATTCAAAAGTGAGTTAGATATGGGCCTTACGGCCAAAGGGATCAAGGGGTATGGAGAGAAAGCAGGAAAGGGGTACTGAGGTTGAATGATCAGCCATGATCTTATTGAATGGCGGTGCAGGTTTGAAGGGCTGAATGGCCTGCTCTTGCTCCTAATTTCTATGTTTCTAAATACAACAACTTGTATTTATATAAATATTTGACAAAGAAGCATTTTAAAGGCTACGTGGCAAGAACGGAGGACTGAGTTTAGGTGGTGAGCTCCTTCAGAGAGCCAGCACAGGCATGATGGGCCAAATAGCCTCCTTCTGTGTGGTAAAATTCAGAACAGATAGAGGGAGTTCCAAGATGGCGCATGGGATGGCAGCTCCCGAGGGTGTACTCCCTGAACAAACTTCCCCCTGGCCATCTGCTGGATTGGGGGAGAGAAGAGAACTCTTCTCTCCCCCAATCTCCCCCCCCTCACTTTTTAACCCCGCCCCCGGCCCTAATATTGGGAGCACTTCCTAACACTAAAGTATCTCCCTTACCCCAAAACCCCTGCTGCAAGGGCAACTTCCTGTGCCCACTGCCCATCCCCCAATCAAGACTTACCTTCCCGATGGCGGTGAGCCTCCTACCAGCTCCAACCATAATAGGTTTGGGCCCTACCTTCTCTCTTCGCCCTCACATTCGGGCCTCCACTCCTCCCTCCCTTTGGCAATGTTCAGGCCTTCCTCCCTCCGGCGACGTCCGGGCCTCCACCCCTCCGGCCGCTGATCCCACTCAACTGCGGAGCCCCTGGCGAGCACGTGGTGCGCACAATGGCTGCAGCCACTCTGACCTCTCCTCCTTCCACATAGTAGACCTCTAGCCATCTCAATGCCTGAGAGAGGGAAGCATCACCTCAAATCTCTTACCCCCACCTTCCATGCCTCAGAACTCCCAGCATCTCATCGTAGGTAACTAGGCCCATACTGTAAAGCCTGGTCTCCAGTCATCTTGGACCCCTTTGCCACTGGACCAAGCTCGTGTAGTAGCCGGTGTGCAACGGCCACCCCACGTTAAAAGAACTCACGCACAGGCATCTTCCACCCTTCAAAATGAAGTTCGGGACCTGAAACGTCAGGACCCTCATGGACAACCCCAACAGTGACAGACTGGAACGTCGCCCCTCCATCGTTGCCCAGGAACTCGGGTGCTTCGACACTGACATCGCCGCCCTAAGCGAGACCCAGCGAGCAGGTAAGGCCAGCTCAAAGAACAAGGTGGTAGCTACACTTTCTTCTGGAAAAGCAAACCAGAAGAAGAATGCTGCTTCCATGGAGTTGGCTTCGCCATCAAGAATCAGATGGTCAGCCGCCTCAAAGATTTCCACTGCAGGATTAGCGAACGTCTCGTGACTCTCTGACACCCTATCCCGGAAACAGTGCGCCACAGCTATCAGTGCGTATGCCCCAACACTCAACGCAACAGATGAGACCAAAGAGGAATTCTACTCCAGCCTCGAACAATCCCGGTCCCAAGTCCCTCCGGATGACAAACTGACAAAAGCACATGGGATTGGGGGTAGTGTGCTGACGTGGATTGAGAACTGGTTGTCAGACAGGAAGCAAAGAGTAGGAGTAAACGGGTACTTTTCAGAATGGCAGGCAGTGACTAGTGGGGTGCCGCAAGGTTCTGTGCTGGGGCCCTAGCTGTTTACATTGTACATTAATGATTTAGACAAGGGGATTAAATGCAGTATCTCCAAATTTGCGGATGACACTAAGTTGGGTGGCAGTGTGAGCTGCGAGGAAGATGTTATTAGGCTGCAGAGTGACTTGGATAGGTTAGGTGAGTGGGCAAATGCATGGCAGATGAAGTATAATGTGGATAAATGTGAGGTTAGCCACTTTGGTGGTAAAAACAGAGAGACAGACTATTATCTGAATGGTGACAGATTAGGAAAAGGGAAGGTGCAACGAGACCTGGGTGTCATGGTACATCAGTCATTGAAGGTTAGCATGCAGGTATAGCAGGCGGTTAAGAAAGCAAATGGCATGTTGGCCTTCATAGCGAGGGGATTTGAATACAGGGGCAGAGAGGTGTTGCTACAGTTGTACAGGGCCTTGGTGAGGCCACACCTGGAGTATTGTGTACAGTTTTGGTCTCCTAACTTGAGGAAGGACATTCTTGCTATTGAGGGAGTGCAGCGAAGATTCACCAGACTGATTCCCGGGATGGCGGGACTGACCTATCAAGAAAGACTGGATCAACTGGGCTTGTATTCACTGGAGTTCAGAAGAATGAGAGGGGACCTCATGGAAACGTTTAAAATTCTGACGGGTTTAGACAGGTTAGATGCAGGAAGAATGTTCCCAATGTTGGGGAAGTCCAGAACCAGGGGTCACAGTCTGAGGATAAGGGGTAAGCCATTTAGGACCGAGATGAGGAGAAACTTCTTCACCCAGAGTGGTGAACCTGTGGAATTCTCTACAACAGAAAATAGTTGAGGCCAATTCACTAAATATATTCAAAAGGGAGTTAGATGAAGTCCTTACTACTCGGGGGATCAAGGGTCATGACGAGAAAGCAGGAAGGGGGTACTGAAGTTTCATGTTCAGCCATGAACTCACTGAATGGCGGTGCAGGCTAGAAGGGCTGAATGGCCTGCTCCTGCACCTATTTTCTATGTTTCTATCTTGCTGGCCAGATGTAAGGGGTGGTCCCGGGGGTCAGGTTCACCTCTGACCTACTTGAGCGGTTCAAATCGCTCCCACTCCCTTGGGTTCTAGATTCTGGATTTATTTGGGGGATGTGATAAAATGCAAAAGACCATTGGTTTGGTGCAAAAGAACTTTGAATTTATTAAGGATAAGAAAATACAATGTCACACTTATAATTACACTAATAAAGAACAGTACATCACACATTCAAAGGGGTTGCCTCCCAAATACTTAATACTAGCTAGGTTAGACTCCAGGGCAGACAGGGACTATGCTTACCAATCCTTTCTGGTCAGTTAGCGGTTTCGGGGTTCGTTGGATTCTGTAGGTTCTGCTTGCCATACCCCGAACGTTGGAGAGGACTTCTTACTGCGCAATCTTCAGCTGGGTTGAGTCCGCTGATGCGGTAGGGCGAGTTTTGGATTTGTGGGATAAGTACCTGTTTTCTTTCGTTAGAAATAGGTTTCAAAGTCCTTTTAGGTAACGTTTTCACCTGTTGGTAGTCAGGCCTAGATTGTAGAGTGAAAACTTTCGATTCTTTGGTTTCTTCCTTGTGAAGTTTTGTTTCGAGGTTGGTCGATCGCGGTGGTTTTTAGTGGTTCCACATTGGCTGTGGTCGGTTGCTGCCGCGATGGTGATGCTCTTCGTTCCTTTTCGATTTCAGGACGTTGAGGCTGGAGAAGTTAGTTTACAACTGTCGCGTTGGTTTCTCTCCCTTCTTGATGGCATAGGCGTAGTATGGCACTAGCACTAGCACAAGCAGTGTCTCTCGAGGCAGTAGCATAAGCATCCCCTTTTTTAAAGCAGGGCCCAATAATACGTTTTGAGCTGTCCTAATCTTCGCACCAAATCAGTCCAGAATTATTTGTTTAATTTTGGCGGGCCAGAGAATTCTGTGTCATATTGTGGCAGGCTCGTTAAAAGTTAATATGTCTCGGGTGGGCTGATCTTCTAAATCTGTTTCTTGATGGAAATATTAGCTTGGTAATTGCAATGTTCTTTGTACTTGGTTTTTGCAGGCTGGAATGGGCCTTTTGTTTTTATGCATAGGCTGAAAATGGCTTTCCAGGTTCAGGTTGATGGCTGGCCATCTCTGAGTTAATTATTGCAATGTTACTGTCTCATGTGGAGAAAGGTTTGAGTATCCATTTTCCAGACAATTTACTTTAATCTCAATGCCCCAGGCAGTTTCAATAATCAAACTGGCTTCTTTGAGGGATAGTTCCTTAGCCCTGCCCACACAGGTTCAATCTGCTTGTAAAATCCCAAATTCGATTAAAGTTCATAGTTTCTTCCATGTGCACTCTAGGATTTCAAACTTTTTGGTAGATAGTTCCAAATTAAATTTCCTTTCCAATGAGTCCAAACACTGGGGGTGGGGAGGGGGGCCCCACAAATGTTGCCCTTCTACACAGAGTTGGTAAGGACACCAACCTCTGGGGAGGCATAATCCGCACAGAAGGGGTAGGGAAAACCAACTCCAGCGGTACGCTGCTCCTGACAAAATGCCTAGAACACGACCTTGTCATCACTAACACTTTGTTCCGTCAGAGGGACAAGTACAAGGCATTGTGGCAACATCCTTGCTCCAAGCACTGGCACCTGCCGACTACGTCATCATCTGAACGAGGGACCGCAAGGGTGTGTGCATCACTCGCGCCATGACAGGAGCTGACGACTGCTGGACAGACCACTGCTTAATCCGCTCCATCATTATCAATATAGCCCCAAAGCAACGATGGCAACAGAAACAATGCCGCAGAAAATTCAACGCCGGGGCACTCAAAGACCCAGTTCAGAAAGCCCTATACAGCCAGTGCCTCAATGCCAACCTGACGACCCTCAACGACCCCGAAACACAGAGTGCCCACAGTGCTTGGTCTGCCCTCCAGGCCACCATAACCACGCTCGGTCAGTCAACCAGCCAAGACTGGTTTGATGAGAATGACCAGGAGATCCAGGACTTAATAAGCCGCAAGCGTAAGGCATTTCTGAACTTAAAACATCAACCCAACTCGGGAGCAGCAAAGCAGCATTACAGGCGGCTGAAGGCCGAGGTCCAACAAAAAACCCGCGACCTAAAGAATACATGGTGGGTGGAGAAAGCACAGGAGATGCAGCAGCTGGCCGACAGCCATGATGTGCGAGGATTCTTCACCGCAGCCAAGTCCACCTACGGCCCAAGCACCCAAGGCCCTACCCCATTGCTGGCCAAGAACAGGGAGGCACTCATCAAGGACACCGAGACAGTCATGGCCCACTGAAAGGAGAACATCAAAGATCTCCTTAACCGAGACTCTGCCTTTGACAGGAGTATCCTCAACTCCATCCCGTAGCATGCTACCCGCCACCATCTCAGCAAAACTCCAGCCCTGTATGAGGTACAAGAGCAACAAGGCATCAGGAGCAGATGGATTCCCACCGAGGCACTAAAGTATGGCGGAGTAGCACTATTGGCACGAATACATGACCTTATCTCTCTTATCTGGAAGGAGGAGAGCATGCCAGATCACAAAGATGCTGTAATCGTGATCATCTTCAAAAAAGGGGACAAATCGGACTGCGGCAACTACAGAGGAATTTCCCGTCTGTCGGCCACTGGGAAAGTCATCGCAAGAATCCTCCTCTCTGTGGCTGAAGAGCTCCTCCCTAAGTCGCAATGCGGATTCCGTCCACTATGGAGTACAACGGATATGATCTTCACGGCGCGATAACTGCAAAAGAAATGCAGGGAACAGCACCAATCTTTGTACATGGCCTTCTTTGACCTCACAAAGGTATTTAACACTGTCAACCGTGAGGGACTATGGAGCATCCTCCTCTGTTTCGGCTGTCCCCAAAAGTTTGTCACCATCCTCCGCCTGCTCCACGACATCATGCAAGCCGTGATCCTGACCAACGGATCCACCACAGACCCAATCCACGTCCGGCCTGGGTCAAACGCCAACCCTCTTCTCAATCTTTCTTGTTGCAATGCTCCACATCACGCTCAACAAGCCCCCTGCTGGAGTGGAACTAAACTATAGAACCAATGGGAACTTGTTCAACCTTTGTCACCTCCAGGCTAGATCCAAGGTCATCCCATCCTTTGTCATCGAGCTACAGTACGCGAATGACGCTTGCGTCTGTGCACATTCAGAGGCAGAACTCCAAGTCATCATCAACATCTTCATCGAGGCGTATGAAAGCATGGGCTTTACACGAAACATCCATAAGACAAAGGTCATCCACCAACCTGATCCTGCCACACAGCATTGACCCTAGGTCATCAAAATCCATGGCGCGGCCTTTGACAACGTGGACCATTTTTCATACCTCGGGAGTCTACTGTCAGCAAGGGCAGACGTCGATGATGAGGTCCCACACCGCTTCCAGTGTGCCAGTGCTGCCTTCGGTCGCCTGAGGTAGAGAGTGTTTGAAGACCAGGACCACAAATCTGGCACCAAGCTTATGGTCTACAGAGCCGTAGTGATACCTGTCCTCCGATATGGCTCTGAGACGTGAACGATATACAGTAGGGACACCTCAATGCGCTGGAGAAGTACCATCAGCGCTGCCTCCGGTAGATCCTGCAAATCCACTGGGAGGATAGACGCACCAATGTCAGTGTTCTCGATCAGGCCAACATCCCCAGCATCGAATCACTGACCACACTCAACCAGCTCAGTTGGGCGGGCGACATCGTTCGCATGCCCGACACGAGATTCCCAAAGCAAGCGCTCTACTCGGAACTCCTACACGGCAAGCGAGGAAACATTTCAAGGGCAGCCTCAAAGCCTCCTTAATAAAATGCAACATCCCCACCGACACCTGGGAGGTCTCTGGCCAAAGACAGCCCGAAGTGGAGGAAGAGCATCCGGGAGGGTATTGAGTACCTCGAATCTCGTTGCCGAGAGCATGCAGAAAACCAGCGCAGGCAGCGGAAGGAGCGTGCGGCAAACCAGACTCCCCATCTACCCTTTCCTTCAACCATTGTCTGTCCCACCTGTGACAGAGACTATAATTCCCGTATTGGACAGAACGTTAGCGGGAAAGTGGCTCACAATTCTTTATTTAAAAAAATGGAAACAGGGTATTTTTGCGGCTAATCTTTGCAGCTTTGCAGACCACGGGTTCTAGGACAACGGCGGAATCCAGTGTCAAAGCGCATCGCCATCGAGGAGTTACTGCCCACTGTCGAACTCAATGCAACTTTCTCTCAACTCTGCACACAGATAAACACAGAAATGTCTTTTACTGGTTGAGATATGACAGAGCTCGGCTGTCCCCTCCCTGCTCCCATCACCCCCTTCCCCCTCGCTTCATAACGGCCCGTCACCCTCCCCTCATCACTCATCTAGTGCTCACTTGGTAAGCTCTCCTGATGGTGAGCAATTACTGAAAAAATTGGAAGAGTCGACAAGAAATAATTACCTGAAATCATGCTAGATCACTTGTCATCAGCCCACGTCTCATAGCAGCTCCGAACAAAGTACATGATTTTACTCTGGCATCAGTCCACTGCCTTCAAGAGCGGGCACTACAGGTGTCCGTTTCTGAGCGGCTTACTGGCTATTAAGTTATGGAGGCGACACAAAAGCTCCTTCCACTCTGCAAATGGAAGCTGGACCACTGCCTGTGACAAGGCTGACAGGCTGGAGAGAGACAGGTCATTATATCTCTCATACTGAGCTCATGACGGCCGTGGGTTTTGTTTGAAATAGTTGCCACTTCCCTCTGTCATTTTACCAGCAACACCGCAAGATATTTTTTTCATGCAACTAACCCGGTGGACAGCTTTCAACAGGAGCAAATAAAAGGGATACTGGCCACAGCCTCTGCTTTCATTCCTGGGTAACAGCTGCTTTCAAACAGACGTCTCATTTACATTCACGGTGTCACGGGACACGGGCTGTTTACACACCGAGGCGTTGCAATGGTCAACTGCAAGGTCTCTTCCCCACCGCCCCCCCAAACAGTGAGTGTCGTAACTCAGTCCGAGGAAGGAGTTCAATGGGAGCAAGATAGGGGAGGCATTCCGAGCAACTAATTACAGAGTATGATTAGCATAGTTCTTTTTTTTAACACTGTGTTGAGTTCCCTGTGTAATGGAGTCACCCTACCTCGCTCCCCCACACACACACAAACACACCACTTCTCCAGGCACAATGTTCTTACATCCAGACACAGCATTTCTGAGGAAATATTAATTAATGAAATCCACAAAGAATTAAAATCTTGTATATCCAGCAGGGATCCACTCAGCTCTCTTACCTTGGGACTGGCGATAATGGCGGTGAAGAAGAGCAGGATGGGAACGTGAAGGAGCCAGACGAACCAACCAAATCAGGCATTCCTGGGGATGTCCCCACTGTTTCTGTGATTACAAGTTCGGGGTCCAGGATGAAGAGTTCATCTTGGGAAATGTCAGTCACATAGTGCAAGTGTTCCTGAAAGGGAGTGCAGAGAAAATAATAATTCAAACTCATAATTGTGCCGAAAAGGGAAAGGAAAAAAAGATTTGCATTTATATAGCCCCTTTCACAACCTCAGAACATCCCCAAGTGCTTTCCAGCCAATTAAGTACTTTTGAAGTGTGGTCACTATTGTAATGTAGGTAAAGTAATACAGTAAGGATCCATAAAACAGCAATGGATTAAAGGATCAGATAAACAGTGATGTTGGTTGAGGGATAAATATAGGACCAGACCCTAGGGGAAAACTCCCGTATTCTTCTTCGAATAGTGCCGTGGGATCTTTTACATCCATCTGAGAGGACAGACGGGGCCTTGGTTTAACGTCTCATCTGAAATACGTCATCTGCGACAATGCAGCACTCCCTCAGTATTGCACTGAAGTGTCAGCTTAGATTATTATGCTCAAGTCTCTGGAACGGGATTTGAACCCACATCCTTCTGACTCAGAGCGGAGAGTGCTACCCTCCCACTGACACCGAGACGCCAGTCTAGATGAACTGAGCTCTGCTCTTATAAGTCATTACAGCTGTTAATAATTCATTCCATTCACAGGATGCACAGAAGGAGGCCATTCTATTAAATCTCTTCTGCACCCTCTCTAAAGCCTTGAACACAATACCCTAGCTGAGGCCCAGCCAGTGTTTTAGAAAGGTTTAGCATAACCTCCTTGCTTTTGTACTCTATTCTCCTATATAGCATCCCCAAACTGTTCCTTCTATCCATCTCCAAGACCTTTTCTCATACCCCATTGACCTTGGTTTCACTGACGAGAGCCTTCTTCAGGGGATCGGCTCTGTAAATAAGACTAGCTGCTGCTGTCTCCAGAGTGCCCAAGACACGTCTAAAGAGGGGTCACCAAAGAGGAAGCATTGCCCTCGAGAGTCATATAAGCACCCGGGGGGGGGGGGGGGGTGAGGAGCAGAGGCAGCCACGTTCCCCGGTGTGTACAAGTGGATCAGACCACTTTCAGTGCTCACTGCATAGAATCGTACAGCACAGGAGGCCACCATTTGGTCCATTGAGTCTGTGCTCGCTCTTTGAAAGAGCCATTCAATGCATCCCACTCCCATACACTTTCCCTGTAGCCTGACAATTTTTTCCTTCACAGGTATATATCCAATTCTCTTTCGAAAGTTATTGCCAAAGCGGTTTCCTCCACCCTCTCAGGTAAGTACACCACCAGTCATTGCAAGAAAGCATGTCAGGAAGATATTAAGTGGAAAAGGACCATGCACTGGTGTTTCTCCATCATTCTGGCTGGTGTGAAAACTGCTTCCCCAAAAGCAGGATCCTGCAGAGCAACCTCTGGAAGCGACATTGCTGGAGACAGTCAGAAATTCAGAACGCTAAGCTCTGCAATCAAAATCTAAAACCTAAATTTTAAAACAAAAGCATCAGCTGGCCAGAACCCCACTGAGGATCAGCACAAAGCAACAATCAGCTCCACAAACAATTAGATTGCGATCATTTCTACAACCGCAGCATCAGTGTTTAATCCTCGTCTATTCAGCCTGCCTTAAGTACATCGTAAACTGACAACTAGTTGTAGATAAACTAGAAAGATCATTACTGTTGGGTGCGGCAAGCACATCCAAAATAAAGCTGGCCCCTGTAGAGTTTGCAGAGTAAAAAACATTTCCTATCAGGTAAGAGAAACCATTTTAACTACTGCCTCACAGTATCTTGGGAAAGTTTCCATTTCAGATTGAAAAAAATCCCACAGCGATGCTGAACTGGTATCAGACACACGGTCAGCCAGTAAATGCTGCCATTGATCTCGTGTGGATTGGTATTGTGTGTTCCTGGATGCCAGCATGTAGCTGTGCCAGGTAATCATTATCTAATTTAACACTTGGCCAGTCAGGAGTCAGAAGATGCTCAACAGTCTGAGATAGGGTTGCCAACTCTCCACGATTGTCTCCAGGAATTCAAGATTAATCTCCCGGACGCTGCTGTGGGCAACCCGGGAGAAAAGTCACAGGGCCATTAAAGAAAATCGTTTTTTTTTCTTTTCATTTTCTTTGAGCTCTTTCATTTATTAGTTCTAAAAATATTGGGAGATGGACAAATAAGGATGTTTGAAGGTGGGAGGTCATGTGATCAAACCTCCAGGAACACATCCAACCAGAGTTGGCAACCCTAGACCATCACCAAGGGTGGGAATTGGAACATAGGCTGCGTTACATTGATAGCTGTTTGAATATTTACTGCGTGCTTATCCAGGCCGAGTAGTCAGTGACTAAAGGTATGGGCAGAACTGTTCATTACACACAAAACCATCAAACACTCCCAGCCCAGGTCAGCTACAGAGTAACGGCCCAATACTCTGGTCTAGCAAGCAGTCCCGGGTCAAGAATAACTTTGGATATGACGCAATGTAAAGCTCTCTCTACACAAAACAATCAGGCAGTTCCCTCAGGTTGGGTATTATACAGGTTGCATACAGAGTAAAGCTCGTTGTACTCTGCCCCAGCAACGTACCTTAATGTCAGTCACAGAACAACTTGAATTTCTTTAGCTGTTGTAATTGAGAAAAATGTCTCAAGTGGCTTCACAGGTGTAGTACTCAGACAAAAATGGATGCTGAGGCAAAGGAAGTGATATTAGGAGGGGTGAACAAAAGTATATTGAAGAGGTGTGTTTTAATGAGGGTCTTAAGGGAGGAGAGGTGATGGATTTAGAGAGTGATGCACAAGAGACCACTGTCGGAGGATCAGAGAGCTGGGGGGGGGGGGGGGGGAAGCAGAGTTATGGAGTTCTAGGAGGTGAGAGAGATAGGGAGGAGAAAGGTAGTGGGAGTGGGGGGCTTTAAACATGAAAATTGAATTTTGAGGTGGAAATTCGGTCGCACCTCTGTTGCGCTGTTAATCCAGGTGGAGCGGTAAATTTTGCGCCGGCAAATGACTTGCTGTTGCCGTCACAAAATTCATCAACTTGGCCCTGAGTTTGGAGCGGAGCACTAAGGGAGGCGTTGCACACCTCTTATAGGGCGCTAGGCCGGCTGAGCAATTGAAAATCATCAGCTAAACAGCCGGGCCTCGGAGCAGCCCAAGAGAGACCTCGTGGGAAAAGAAAATCTGGAAAAAAAAGTTCCCACTAGAGGGCGCTGCGGATTGAGGCAGTGTCGCAACCAGGGGCGTCGCACACTGGCTCGCCTCTTCTGGGCGGTACTGCTCCGCGCCCCCTCGAGACCAGCACTGAATGTCCCAGCGGGGAGCTGGAAGCCGGCCGCCCGCCCGGAAGTGCTTACTGCCCCCATTTTTGCTCCTCCGGAGCGCTAACAAGGGTGGCAGAAGATCAAAAATCCAGCCCGAGGTGTTGAGTCACCAGGAGTCAATGTAGTTCAAAGAGGACAGGGGTGATCGCTGAGTGGGATTTTGTATGGAATAGGATGCGGGCAGCAGAATTCTGGATGAGCTGAATTTTATGTAGAGTTTGAGAGGCCAGTCAGAAGAGCATTGTAATGCTTGGGTCTTTAGGTGGCCGAGGCATACATAAACGTTTCAGTGGTAGATGGGCTGAGGTAGGGGCAGAGGCAGGCGATGCTGCAGAGGTGGAAGTAGGCGGTCTTTGTAATGGGGTCGGAAATTCAGTTCAGGTTGAACAGGGGGCCATGGTTATTGACAGTCTTGCTCGTCTCAAGCAGAGAAGAGCCTTCCTACTTAAGTAGTATGACATTTCCATTGTACACACAGCTGATCCTGTTGTCTCGATGCAGGAGGCTACAAATTTAAGCAATAGTCGGTGCCAAGCTGTAGGATCTTTGTGCTGTGAGCATCCTACTAGAAACTGTCAGCCTCTTCTTCGTGAGGCTCATGCCGCGGAGCCAGTAGACTGTGGACTGACATGAGGCTGACACTTCAGTACAATACTGAGGGACTAAAAAAACCCAGAAAATGCTGGAAATACTCAGCAGGTCAGGCAACATCCATGTAGAGAGAAATAGAGTTAACGTTTCAGGTCGATGACCTTTCGTCAGCACTGGAAAAAGGAGAGATGTAACAGGTTTTAAGCAAGTGTAGAGGCCGGGAAAGGGGGGAGGAGAGGAAAGAACAAAAGGGAAGGTCTGTGATAGGGTGGAAGGCAGGAGAGTTTAAATGACAAATGAGATGATGGTGCAAGGCAAAAGGAGATGGTAATGGGTGAAGTAAAGAAACAAAAGATGGGTTTAGAAGAGGTGCAAATGGGAATAGCAGAATCATCAGCTGCCGCCTGACAAAATGGGGCAGATGTTATGGTTGGAAATTGTTGAACTCAATGTTGAGTCCAGAAGGCTGAAGAGTGCCTAATACAAAGGTGCTGTTCCTCGAGCTTACGCTGAGCTTCAGGGCAACAGTATAGGAGGCTGAGGACAGAGAGGTCAGAGTGGGAGTGCTGAGCAGAATTAAAATGACAGGCGACTGAGCGATGTGGTCTCTCCCAAGGTAGAGGAGACTGCATCGTGAGCAGCGAATACAGTATACTAAATTGCAAGAAGTACAAGTAAATCGCTGTTTCACCTGGAAGGGATGTTTGAGGCCCTGGAAGGTGGGAATGGAGGAGGTAAAAGAGCAGATGTTGCATCTCCTGCCCTTGCACAGAAAGGTGTCATGGAAAGGGGAAGGGTTTGTGGGTGGATCGAGTGTCGCAGAGGGAACGGTCCCTTCAGAATGCTGAAAGTGGAGGGAAAGATGAGCTTGGTGGAGGAGGTGGCGGAAATGACGGACGATGATCCGTTGAATGTGGAAGCTGGTAAGCTGGAATGTGAGGACAAGGGGAACCCTCTTGTGGTGCCAGGAGGGAGGGGAAGGGGTGAGAGCAGAAGTGCAGGAAATGGAACAGACACAGTCGAGGGTCCTGTCCGCCATGGTGGAGGGAAATCCTCGATTGAGGAAAAAGGAAGACATATCGGAAACAGTGGTATGGAAGGTGGCATCATCAGAAAAGATGCGTGGAGATGGAGAAACTGGGAGAAAGGAATAAAGTCCTTACAGGAATTGGGGTGGGAGGAAGTGTAGTCAAGGTAGCTGCGGGAGTCAGTGGACTTATAGTGGATATTGGTCGATAGCCTATCCCCAGAAATGCAGACAGAGAGGTCGAGGAAGTTAAGTGAAGAATACTGAGGGAGTGCTGCACTGTCAGAGGTGCCACCTTTCAGATGGAATGTTAAACTAAGGCACTGTCAGGCCTCTCAGGTGGACATAAAAGAGGTGAGTCCTGACTCCTGACCAATAATTATCTCTTAATTAACAACACAAACAGATGACCTTGTCATTTATCTCATTGCTGTTTGTGGGACCGTGCTGTGTTAATATTGTCTGTCGAGTTCCTACACTTCAAAAGGTACTTAATGGACTGTGAAGTACTTTAGGTCGCTGTGAGGTTCTGAAAGATGCTTCTGGATTGAGACTGCCCCGGTCTCATTTCATTTAGAAACCTTTCAGATGAGAGAAGACTATCAGTGTAGATTTAGACTCAGAAGCAAAGAGGTGAAAGTACAGCATGCTAAACCAGTGCGCAGTCCCCTAGCTTGTACTTGACTCCAGAGCATGTCGAGAGCATGCGGAAATCAAGCGCAGGCAGCGGAAAGAGCTTGCGGCAAACCAGTCCCACCCACCCCTCCCCTCAACGATTATCTGTCCCACCTGTGACAGAGTCTGTGGCTCTCGTATTGGACTGTTCAGCCACCAAAGAACTCATTTCAGGAGTGGAAGCAAGTCTTCCTCGATTCCGAGGGACTGCCTATGATGATGATGACTTGATTCCAGACAGGACTATATTATTAACCAAAGATTGATGAGACTAGAAATTTCCTGGAGAGTGGCATCTACTGAGCTAATGTCACCCTGCATAACTCACCCTGTGTTTAGTCAAGCAGGGTGTAAGTGAGAAAATATTTGGTAGTCACAATCAATGAAGCTGTTAACCATCAAATGCTAGTACTTGGGAGTCCATTCACTTGGGAGTCCATTCTTACCTGTGCTCGATCTATTCTGTAAAACCGGTCAGCAGTCGTGGCTGAAAAAAAACAAAGAGAAATTAAGAAGAAGAATTAGGCTTCAATCAGGCTGTTCCTGCAGTTTAAATGTTCGCTGTACAGGAGCGATTCAAACACTATTTTTTGCAGAAGAATATCTTTTCCTAATCAAACATTTTATGCATGACACCATTTGCCAGAACTTGTCAGAAAATCAGGAGGTTGCCTACCAAAGCTCGGATATATCATTTGGTGAGTGGCATTATGTGGCTTCTTTGTATCAATCATTATGATGGAATCCTTGGACACAGGGGAGGTACCACAAGTATGGAATCGTAACAAGGCATATATAGGCAACTACAAACCAATGAGTCTTACTTCAATTCTGTGTAAATAATGAAATCAATTATCTGGGATTGTTCTCCTTCAAGTAGAGAAGGTCAAGAGGAGATTGAATAGAGGCATTCAAAATTATGAAGAGTTTTGATAAGAGTGGATAGGGAGAAACTCTTCCCACTGGAAGCACGTTTGATAACCAAAAAAGACACAGAAGAACTGGGAGGAGATGAAGAGACATTTTTATTTTACACAGCGAGTTATGATGATCTGGAATGTACTGCCTTAAGAGGGTGGTGGAAGCCAATTCAATAATACATTTCAAAAAGGAAACATTTGCAGGGTTATGAGGAAAGAGCAGGGGAGTGGGAGTAATTGGAGAGCTCTTGCAAAGAGCTGGCACAGGCATAATAGGCTGAATAGCCTCCTCTGTGCTGTATGATTCGAGATTCACTTGTAACTATCCAAAGGACAACCACCAAGGACTGAGAGACTATACAGCAAATGCCTAATGATAACTCCGAGCACTGCGACTTAGATCTGTCTGTACTGTTTGTGAGTATGACTACACAATGAACTTGCAGTGACCATCTATTACATCCAATTTTTTTGTCTGAACGTGGGAGTGTGATGTTTATTTCCTGCACTTGACATGCTTCAATTATACTTCTAAGTTTTTGTTTTCCAATTTTTTTTACTTTCTTCACAGCACTGGGATTCTGTTTGGTTCCACCAGTTGATCTAGTATAAGAACATCAAATGTTTGTTCAGGTAGTTAAGAGATCATGCAGTAGATTATCACCTTGCTGCCCCAGGCATAAAACTGGCCTTGCCGATCGGCCGCCCTTCATAGACACCGCATAATTTCCATGTTCATTCAATATAAATAAGTCACAGAGGTGTGCATGTATATATAATATATGCAGAATGTGTGTTTATATATAGTGTAAGGTGGTGTGTACATATATATATAAAGAATACAAGGTGTACATATATATATATATATATATATATATATATATATATATATAATGTATATACAAAGTCTGCAAACATATACTAAGGATAAATTTAGCGACCCCGCACTCTCAGCAATGAGCTGCATTTGATGTGAGTGAAGGTTGGGGAACAGTGTTGTGGTCCTATCTCCAGTCCATACTTCCTTTGACTTTAGTTACTTGCTGGGAATGTAGGATCGGTGAATTTACCTTTATCTTTGTCCAAGCTTTTAGTTACTGCTTCTAATATCCCCTTCTTTGGCTGATTACACTCCTGCCAAGCGCCTTGGGATGTTTTCCTACGTTAAAGGCGTTATATAAATGCAAGTTGTTGTTCTATAATGTATAAAGGACATGCATGTATATATAATGTATGCAAGGTGTTCTGCTCCCCGGAACATGCACTGAAGCAAAACCAAGTATCAGTGCAGCTGAAATCACATGGTAAAACAGGCTTCAGTTCCAGTCACATAACTGAATCACAGTTGTCTTATTGCCTGTTGCTGTTCAACTCCATTCCTGCCCAAAAGCTCCACCTGTGTATATTATGCAGACCCCCACTTGTGTGTTACGCTACATGTAATGCACTCCAATCTGTGTGTTGCCCTGTATGTAAATATTCAAACTACAGCATTAACCTTTAGGTAACAAATTCCAGTCATGAACATACTCCAGCTGTGCGCTATGTATATAACATATCCCAGTCTATCTTACTCTGTATGTAACATACTTAGGCCTGTACTATCCTGTATGCATTGTAACATTTTGGTACTTTCACGTATATGGTCCTGAAAGGGATATTTATGTTAATTCACATTATTATATTACTGCAGAATTAGATTCAGCTTACAAAAGGGTTAACTCCCAGATATACACAATATATAAACCAGTTCGATACTTTACAAATTAGCTTCATCTCACTAGAGTGCTTTTCAGTCCACCTTCTAAAGACAGAGAAACACATGCGACAACATGTGCAAGATCAAAGTATTGAGTACACACAAGCTTGGGCCCACGTTTGCCCAGGAGTTGCTCTGTTTTTTTTTGGAGCAACTAGATTTTTTGGGAGTATCTTAAAAATCGCAAATCTGCCCATTTAATTTGCTCCAGTGTAAGTGAGTTAGTTAGGTTTTTTTTTAGTTTCGTTTTTTTTCCCCAAAAGGTGGCGTTACCAGCCACTTAAGCCTGTTTTGGCTATTTAAGCAAGTTTAGCCAGCTAAAAGTTACTCCAAACGAACTTAGGCCAGCATACATGGCCGCACAGTAAAACCTTGCGGTGAGTTATGAAATCAGCGCAGGTAGCCAGAGATGGGCCGGGGGCGGAGAAGGGAAGTGAGAGGACCTTGCAAAGCACTAAACACCTTCACAACAACATTAAAGAAGCATAAGTACATTTAAAGCACCAAGCACTAAACAAAGTACAAAAATAAGCATTCAATAACAAATAAAAAATACAAGGAAGCTGAGAGGACCTGCACTTAGCACCAAGACTTACAAAGCACCAGACAAAGCACAAAAAGTAATAAACAATAAATTAATAAAAAATAGAAGGAACCCTGCATCGAAAGCACTAAGACCAAAGTAATAAGCAATCAATCAATAACAAATAAAAACAAAGTAACCTTGTTCAAACTACTCCTACACAGTCCCTTTCAGTACCTTCAATAGCATTCTTTTGCTGACTCCTACTTTATTCTAACTAATGGCATATAAATACTCAGCACAATGTATAGACCAAGTGCAGTGCACTTACTCCATCCATTGTGTGGCCTTGTGAACATTGCCAGCATGATTTGTCTCAATGTTTCCCATTTGTTTCAGACATTGGACACCTGACCTAACCCAATCTACTTCTTCTAAACTGATTCCCTTGTGGAAACCATCAGCATGCTAACCAGCTGCAGGGTTTCACTGCTGGGGTTCTGGTTCTCCCAGACCTCCTTTTAGTGGTGTGGCTGGATAAGGCAGCATGTGCATGTGCAGAGGTCCCGGCACTGTTTTCAGTGCCGGGACCTGGCTCCGCCCCCCATTGCTTGTGCTGCACCACATCAAGGCCTGCGACATTCCAAGGAGCAGGGAGAATACCGAGGTAAGTTTTCGGTACCATTTTTCGTCTACAAAGTCAGTGCACCTAACCGGAGGGGCAAACTTGGGCCCAAGGAGTGATTTATGTAACATTACAATCCCTTCCTAAAACCATCATTTAATTATGTATAGGGCAGTAAAGGTACACTCCCTGTCCGGATCATAGGCGATGCTAGTAACACACTCCAGCCAGTGTTGCTCTGTATGTATTGTGCTGTTATAGCTCTATTATTTTTCTCCATGAGTGCATACTAGGGTTGCCAATGCTCTGGGAATTAAAGATGAATCACCTTGACAATATCATCAATAACAAGTTGCATTTATATAGCACCGTTAACGTAGTAAAACGTCCCAAGCCGCTTCACAGGAACGTTATCAAACAAAAATGGACACCAAAGTATAAAAGGAGATATTAAGACAGATGACCAAAAACTTGCTTAAAGAGGTAGGTTTTAAGGAGCATCTTAAAGGAGGGGATGTAGAGAGGCAGAGGTTTAGCTAAGAATTCCAGAACTTAGGGCAAGGATGGCGTGTTTTAAATTGGCGATGCACAAGAGGCCAGAATTGGAGTCGAAGGCTTGTAGGGCTGGAGGAGGCTACAGAGAGCACAGAGGTGCTGAGAGAGTTAGGATACGGGCAGCAGAGTTTTGGATGAGCTCAGGTTTATGTAGGGTGGAAGATGGGAAGCTGGCCAGAAGAGCATTGGAATAATCAAGTCTAGAGGTAACAAAAGCATGGATGAAGATTTCCGCAGCAGATGAGCTGAGACAGGGGCAGAGTCGGGCGATGTTACGGAGGTGGAAATAGGCAGTCTTGGTGATGGAGTGGATATGTGGCCAGAAGCTTATCCCGGAGTCATATATGACATCAAGGTTGCGAATGGTCTGATTCAGCCTCAGACAATTGCCAGGGAGATGGATGCAATCAGTGGCTAAGGTATGGAGTCTGTGGCAGGGACTGAAGATAATGGCTTCAGTCGTCCCAATACTTAGCTGGAGTAAATTCTCATCCAGTAATTGATTTTGGACCAGCAGTGTGACAAATCAGAGATAGTGGAGGAGTTGAGAGAGGTGGTGGTGAGGTAGAGCTGGGTGTCGTCAGCATATATATGAAACTTGGCGTGTTTTCGGATGATATCATCGAAAGGCAGTATGTAGACGAGAAATAGAAGGGGCCCAAGGTTAGATCCTTGAGGGACTCCAGAAGTAACGGTGCGGGAGCGGGAAGAGAAGCCATTGCAGGTGATTCTCTGGCTACAACTGTACAGATAAGAATGGAGTGCAGTCCCACTCTGCTGGAGGACGGAGGAGAGGCATTGGATGAAGATGGTGTAGTCAACCGTGTCAAAGGCTACAGACAGGTTGAGAAGGATGAGGAGGGATAGTTTACCATGGTCACAGTCACATAGGATGTCATTTGTGACTTTGATAAAGGCTGTTTCTGGACTGTGGCAGATGCAGAAACTGGATTGAAGGGATTCAAAACAGAATTGGGGAAAAGATGTGCACGGATTTCAAAGCAACAACACGTTCGAGGACTTTGGAGTGGGAAAGGCGGTTGGAAAAGGAACAGTAATTTGCAAGAACAGAGGGGTCAAAGGTGGGTTGTTTAAAGAGGGCGGTGATGATGGCAGATTTGAAGAGGAGTGGGACAGTACCTGTGGAAAGGGAACCGTTAACATTATCAGTTAACATGGGGACCATGAAGGGAAGTTGGGTGGTCAGCAGTTTGCTGGGAATAGGGTCATGTGAGCAGGAGGTGGGTCTCATGAACAAGGTGAGCTTGGAGAGGGCAAGGTGGGAGATAGGAGAGAAACTACAGAAAGATACAAGTTCAGGGCTAGGGCAGGGGAAAACCTTAAGAGAAGTTTGTCCCAGTGGGCTGGGGGAGGGGAGGGGAGGGGAGGGAAGTAGAGGCAGCTGATCAGATGGTCTCAACCTCTGTGACAAAGAAGTCCATGAGCTCCTCGCACTTGTTGTTGGAGGCGAGTGTGGAGAAGGTGGGGGAGAGGGATTTAAGAAGAGAGTCTGCAGTGGATAAGAGAAGCTGCAGGTTATCTTTGCATTCCAGGGCGACCCTGGAATATTTAACGGTTTTGGCAGAGGAGAGCAGATCTCGATAGTGCTTAACGTGGTCCAGCCAATGAATGGTTAAACCAGTTATCCGCCATAGACATTCAAGTTTGCGTCCCTTGGACTTAATGGAGCGAAGATGAGAGACGTACCAGGGGGAACGGCCAGGGTGGGAGTGTTGCAAACAACCTGGAGAAAAATCATAGGGACTTAAAAAAAAGTCACAATTTTCTTTGAACCCTTTGCTTATTAGTTTTATAAATATTGAAGATGGAAGAGAGGCTATTTGACTGGGTGGGATGTTTAGAGGCAGGAGATGTGATGAGACCTCCAGGAATACATCCAAACTGAGTTGCTAGCCCTAATGCAGACTGATCACATCTTTTATCTTCTTGTAAATCATGTGATATGGATCACTACAGCAATGATATCACAATCGATCCTCACGGTCTTTGATTAATATATAACCTCATTATTACTGGGAGCCATCAGCAGCATTGACTTCATCACACTGCAAATATATTATGATTTACTCCAGACGCGGGAGAATGAATAAAAGGCTGTAATTTAATATTCAGAATGAGATGATGTCTGCAAACCACCCACACTTGGCCTATTTGAGCCCATCAATTAAATTGTGAATGCTATTATTCACTTCCAACCATCTGGATTCCTTTAATGTAAAGCTGCTGCAGGTGTGTGCCGAAGCCACTCTGGTGCTACGGACAGTAATGTTGTAACCGCTCCTTCGCTGGGTTTGTTTGAACCATTTGGGGCCAATGAAATTGTAAATAAAACAATCTGAATGGATAAACAAAGAAGATAAATCTTTTGTCTGGCTCTTCCCAAGCTCTGCCTTCTCAGAGACTCCAGCTTGACATTTTCAGTCTATTAAACTAAGACTTTTCATTGATGTGGGTGAGGTGCCAAGGCCGCTATCCAATACTGTAAAAGACTGCACAGGCAGAGGTTTGTGACAACTTAGTCTGAGGAGACCGCTGCCATGGCAAACGATGTAAAGGAAATGCTCACATGGAAGAATAATTAGTGGGGCACTATAGCGCTCCAGATAGAGCACAAGTAGACTCTCAGTGTCATAGAGCACTGCTCCTTCCTGCAGCTGGAATAATGGATGAATCATTAGGGAAGCAGTGCATAGTGTAGAACAATTATCCAGAAGGTCTGGGATTAACACTCTAGAGAACAGTTCAACTTTAACGCCGAGCCAACTTGAGACCCCAGCTGATAGTGGTGGTGTTCCATATCCCAACTTGTCCATTTTAGGAACCCCAATATTGAAGGCTCTGTGAGGACCTTAACTTAGGAGTGTTGGCTTTGTGGATCACTGAAAGATGAAATGGTTTGTTGAACTAAAAGAAAGCTACCCCTATGAACATCAGGAAGACTAACTGTCCCATCAGCCAGAAGCTTAGTTCCTGCATAGGCTCAGTGCTGCACTGACCTCAAGAATCCTGACTGATTTAAAGCTATCATCTTTAAATCAGATAACGCCATGCTTAACACAATGTCCAATGTCGGAGGTGCCATCTTTCAAATGTCTGTTGTCTCAGGTCGATGTCAAAGATCCCATGGGTCTATTCGAAGAAAATCAAGCTGGTCACATGGACAACATTTATCCCCCAACCAACATCATTAAAACAGATTATCTGGTCATTTATCACATTGCTGTTTGTGGGACCTTGCTGTGATCACAGTGGTTTGCGTGTTATCCTACAGTACAACAGTGGCTACACTTCAAAAGCACTTCTTTGGTTATAAAGTGCTTTAGGATGTCCCGAGGACATGAAAGGTACTATATAGATCCAAGTTCATTCTTTTTCATTAACATAGGACAGCGACTGCTGGTCAAATACTGCCCCCTCCAATCCAGCTCAACGTGTGCTGTTGGATAGAATGGGGTCAGCAGCGATTACAAAACTCTCATTTAGGAGCTGGTAGGCTGCCTGTAAACTAGTCTGACCCCGCTCCCATTTACTGAGGTATTTGAACTTGAGGAATTATATTTATTTTAACCCACTTTGTGCAATTGGGGTTGAGATACTGTTTGTTAGCTTTTTAACAGACATCACATTAATAGCTCTGACCTGACCCGTTGCTCATCACTCAGCGATCAGTACAAAGATTTATCGTACACACTGGATAAAAACAAAATTTTTGCTTAGTGTGCGACTTGTGTGTCTCTCAGATGTACATATGCTGTACAAGTCAAAATGAAAGGATGCAATTCATCCGCAACTGCTTGTGCACACCTGGGTCTCAGCTGCTGTGTGAGTACACTATAAACTAGGTATACCAGCACAGTGTCATCAGACGTTGTATGCGGTCTTGAGGCAGGGGCTTTTCTCCCCTGGTGCTGTGTTTCAGACTGTCCAGAGTCCCTCTTTGATTGACGGATCACGGATTGCAGGATAGGATGTTGTTGACTAATTCATGGATTAGCAGCTCCCATCTTTTAGGCCAGGTTACTTAAATGCCAGCTGACACTCGGTGTTGCCCAATCACCATCTGCTGTTGTTACGGTAGCAGATTTTAACACCTGACCTGACACAAGTATCCAGCACAGCAGAGGTGCTGCAAATGATGTAAATCTCCTGAGCAAGTGGTAAGTGGTTGGGACGGCATGTGCTAGAGCTCTGAATCTCTCCGTGGAGTACAAGTGACTGGGAGAGAATGTGCTAGAGCTCTGACTCCCTCCACTATGATTGCTGTGCTGTTGCAAGGGACCAGCAAATGGAGGCCAAGCACTCTCATAAAAACGGGAGGAATATTGGTGGGAAGGGTGGCTGAGGTCACTCTTGACTCTCTCCTTCTTGGTTGTGGTTGCACATCGACATTGACAGAGGTCCACAGGTGGCATGTCTTCCCCTCCCTCCAACCACTTCTTATGCCACACAATAAGAAGTCCAAGAGAATAGCCTGCTAGCACTCAAGTGTGTGATATCAAAGCAGTTACCAGTAAGAGATACCAGAGGGAAGCTGTACCCCAGAATGAGGCTCTCACTTTACAAGAGAATAGAGGAGAAAACTGGAAAAGAAAAGCAAACTACAGATAGAATGATCCAATGTAATGGTGTGTGACACGGGCACTGGAAAACTAACAAGAAGAGTATTGTATTTTCTCCTAAATTGGGAATATATTATAGACCTTTAAAGCAAAAACTTCCTCTATCATCCTCACTTTAGTGTTCCAGACACTCTTAATGGTAGTGTTTGGTAATGGTTTTCTGCTTGTACAGCTGATAGTGAAATGCTTTCAGAATTCAAGCCAACCAAAAAATGTTCCAACTTTAAAAGTGGTTGTAAGGACAGGAAGTGTTTCAAACTGCTATTATAACCTCCTCTTAAACAAAAAAGCTTTTTTAAAATTCTACATAAATTGGTAATAGTGCTCTCGAGGAATTTTAGTGGGTTCTTTGATTAAGGGAAGTGCCCACTGGGCATTCTTCCTGGCTAAATAAATCTTTGTTGAGGAAAATTTATTATAGACTGCATTAATTGAAAATCTACTCAATCTCAATGCAGGACTGAGATATCCCAGCCTCAGAAAATGTCACCATTGCTTTCAAATGCTTTAAGTTATTCCCACTGAGCCCACTTTTATCAATTGATGGAATCATTTGTATCTTAACCCTTTAACAGGCATCACAACTCATGGGCTGTCTTTACTGTCTCTAGGAATACACGCAGATATTTGGACTCCCAGGTTGGGAAGTGTAGATGTGTGTCAAGAACATTAGGTTTGGCTCCTCCTGCCTACCTTGAGCTGCTGAACTCTAGTGTGCTTCAATAAAAAGACTCCTCGGGGTCAGATTTCAACCTGCAAAATTGACACGGTAACCTCCTCAAAATGGTATTGGTAGCCTTTCTGCCCCGTTAACCCAGACGATCGGCCCGCTGTGACTCTCTCAGGGACCTACCATTGGACTGAGGAGGTGCCGCACTGTCGGAGATGCTGTCTTTCGGGTGAGATGTCAAACTGAGGGCTGCCCTCTCAGGTGGACGCAAAAAATCCCATGGCACCATTTCGACGAAGAGCAAGAGCGTTCTACCCGGTGTCCTGGGCAATATTTATTCCTCGATCAACATCACTAAAACTGATTATCCATAGATTTATCACATTGCTGTTTGTGGAACCTTGCTGAGAGAAAATTAGCTGTTGCGTTTCCCACACAACAGTGTCTACATTTCAAAAGTACTTGTTTGGCTGTAAAACACTTGGGGACATGTTGAGCTTGTGAAAAGCGTTATATAAATCCAAGTCTTTTCTTTAAATTGGGTTCCGATGACATATGTAGTGTCCCGATTGCCATTTTAGGATCTCACTGGTCAGGACATGCACCGTGCACTCTCTGACCAGGTCCAGTGGTGACAAAGCTGAAGACGCCCTGGAGAGGTCATTTTTAAATGACCTGTGTGAAGCCCGGAGGATCAGGACACTCCTCATGGGCTCCACAAACATACTGTGGGCCGCTGCAACTCTGGCCTCGGCCAACATTCCTGTGGCTCAAAACATCAAGCTGCCTTGGGACATCCACTTGGCGTCAGCAGTCCGATTCAAATGAGGCCCCGGGGCTTCAGAATCGCGGCTGGCCTCAACATGCTGACTCGCAATTCCCCCGACTGCTAGGTTAGCAAAGGTATTAACATCTTCATTTAACTGGTTTAACCCTTCATTAAATTAGCAGGTGGAGAAATTTCAGACAAATACTTTAATGGTTCAGAGCTTGATATTACTGTGTGCAATTTCAACCCTTGAATGTACTCTCATGTTGTGGCTGCCATGAATGATGACAGAACAGAGACAGTGAAAGTATACACACAATGTTCATGAGCCACACATAGTAATAACACATTTCATGTCTGATGCTAAAAACATGGACTCAGGTTCCTGGAGTGAGCACGTGACGCAGTCCCAGCATTTCTCCTTAATTCCTCGCCACAGATCAGGGTTCACAATTCTCTGTGTTCCTAAATAAGCAATGTTGTTTGGAGGGCCCCAGCTCAGGGTTGAAAACGGAGTTTTGCTTTACTTACTCTTCCCCAAAAAGGTGTTGGGGCTGGGAGGCCAATTGAAAATTTCAAAACTGAGATTGATAGATTTTTGTTAGGCAAGGATATCAAGGGTTATGGAACCGGGGCAGGCAAATGGAGTTAAGATACAGATCAGCCATGATCTAATTGAATGGTGGAACAGGCTTGAGGAGCTGAATGGCCTGCTCATGCTCCTATGTCTATTGTCATGAGAGATCTGTGCAGTATGGTCCCTCAGATTAAATGGACGGCGTAGCATTTATGACGCGGTAAGTGGTCTATGGAGAAGTGGACTTGATGGGCCAAATGGCCTTAGTACTTCCATAAGATGTATGGGTGGACAAGTGGTGAAATGGGGCAGGGGCTTCAGTATAGGGGAGAACCAACAAACTATTCATACAATGGATCATCTATAAATGTTTGTGAAAGAACATGACTCAGTCATACCAGTGCCCTTGCTTATTACGACTACTAAACTCCCATCCGTGTGCTCAGCAGCAACGATGGGATTGAATGAATTCACTACACTGTTGTTGGTTCTGAACTAGCCTGGTCGCTTCAGTTATCTGTATCCCTTTCTGTGACAAGTCACACTTGACATTGTCTATCCAGCACTTCCTTGGTCTTCCTCGGCTCCTTGCTCCACGTACCTGTGTGTGTGCAGGGCCATGAAACGTATTCAAGCTCTTCCCATGTTCCCAAACCATTGCAACTCTTTCTTGAATTTTCTGTATAAGTCATGTTCTTATTATATCATTGATTCTTTGCACCCTGGATACTCCCAGTATTCCTCTCAACCAACTCATCTCTGGTGTTAGTATCTTCCGCTCATCAACTTTTCTCAGCTCCAGCACAGATCCTTATAATAATATGGGAATAACCATCACTTCAGAAACTCTTAACTTTGTTTTTAACCAAAGTATCTTTAATCTTCCCTATCCTGCTTAATCTTCCAAAAGCAGCAGAAGCAAATCCAATCCGACTTCTGATGTCTTCTTCCTAACTCCCTTTCTTTGACACTAACCCACTAAGATACACAATTTTTTTCTACCAATTCAACTGCAATTACCCCAACTATAGGGCCCAAGTTTCCACATGATTTGCACCTGATTTTTAGGAGCAACTGGTGGAGAACGGACTATCTTAGAAATCGCAATTCTCCACATTTTTTTTTCTGCAGTTCTAGTCAGGTAGAACAGTTCTACTTTGGAACAGAATTTTTTCTTCAAAAGGGGGCGTGTCCAACCACTGACGCCTGATTTCAAAGTTTCCACAGTGAAAACGTACTCCAAACTAACTTAGAATGGAGCAAGTGAAGATTTTTGTAGAACTGAAAAAACCTGTTCTACACATTAAAAAATCAGGCGCAGGTTACAAATTAGGCGTCCAGAACGAGGTGGGGGGGGGGAGGGGGGGGGAAGGGAACTCATTAAATTCTACAATAAATCCTTATTTATACTTATACAAATAAATCCAACCTGAATAAACATTTATAAGCAAAGAAAAGATTAAATAAACCATCTTCCTACCTGTGTGAAAGTGCTTCACCAGCCTCACAAGTTCGTTCGTTCCTGACGGCAGGGGGGGGGGGGGAGAGGAGGAAGCCGTTCCCGACGGCGGGCGGGCGGGAGGGAGGGAGTGTGGGACCGACCGACCTCACGGGGGGGGGGGGGGGGGGGGGGGGAGGAAGCCGTTCCAGACGACGGGCGGGAAGGAGACAGTGAGAAGGCTGCAGGAAGCCTCAGAAGTTGAGCGGCATGGAGCCGTCGGGAATGGCTGCTCAACTTCTGAGGCTTCCTGCAGTCTTCTCACTGAAGCAAGAAGCCTCAGTGCTGATGGCAATGTGCTTTTATTAAAAAATGTTCAAAAATTAAACAGCTACAAAGAACTACAAAAATGGCCGAGTGCCAATGTTTCCTTCACACTGCGCGTGCGCCAACGCTCCAACGCGCACGGTTGCCGGCAGGAAAAAAAACTAATTTAAATGGTACCCGCCCTCCCACTTACAAAATCGGCGCGAGTGGTAGGCTCCGCCCCCTGCATGCCACGCCAGGCAGACATGGAGCTGCAAGGCGCTCGAGAATAGCGCGGTTTTTTTTAGGCGCCGTTTTAGGCGTGAAAAACGGGCGCCCGGTTTTTATCGTGTGGAAACTTGGGCCCATAATGTTTACATATTGCTGATGCTTCCCAAATAACATGATCATTGCCTTCTTTTTGTTAATGTGTAACCTACATTTTCTAATCTCCGCATAGTTAGTTCCTGCAAATCTGTTTTGGATGTTGCTATAAGGTCAATGTCATCAGCAAATCTAAGATTGTTTCAAATCCTGCCACATAAGGAGACTCCTCCAATATCACTTTTAGTGCAAGATTCATTATTGCTTCCAGTAGTAGATTCAGTAAATCAGATGACTGTGTGTATCCTCGTCTCACTCCAACTTTTCCTATAAACCATTGTATTATTTTCCTATAAATGGTAGTGCCTTTGTCGAAGGCAGCCAATAATGAATTGATATAAATTGTTCCAGGTTCCCAATTGCGCTCCGTACACAGTCCATAATGTTAGAGTCAGGTCAGTAGGAATATAGGTGTCAGCCACAGCTCAGTGGTAGCACTCTCACCTCTGAGTTGGAAGGTCGTGGGTTCAAGTCCCACTCCAGACTAGAGTATATAATCTAGGCTGACACTCTAGTGCAGTACTGAGGGAATGCTGCACTGTCAGAGGTGCTGGTTTTCAGATGAGACGTTAAACTGAGGTGCCCTTTCAGGTGGATGTGAAAGATCCCATAGCACTATTTTGAAGGCGGCTAGTTCTTCCTGGAGTCCTGGCCAATATTTATCCCTCAACCAACATCACTAAAACAGATCATCTGGTCATTATCACATCGCTGTTTTGGGTGCTTGCTTTGTGCAAATTAGCTGCTATGTTTTCCTACATTACAATCGTGACTGCATTTCATAAAACACAAGAACATTCGGCCCCTCGAGCCTGCTCCGCCATTCAATAAGATCATGGCTGATCTTCTACCTCAACTCCACTTTCCTGCACTATCCCCATATCCCTTGATTCCTTTAATATCCAAAAATCTATCGACCTCTGTCTTGAATATACTCAACGACTGAGCCTCCAAAGCCCTCTGGTGTAGAGAATTCCAAAGATTCACCACCCTCTAAGTAAACAAATCTCTCCTCATTTTAGTCCTAAATAGCCTACCCCTTATTCTGAGACTGTGATCCCTGGTTTTAGACACCCCAGCCAGGGGAAATATCCTCTCTGCATCTGCCCTGTCAAGCCTGTAAGTATTTTGTATGTTTCAATGAGTACTTAGTACTTAAAACATAAACTCTGTAAAACTCTGTGGTGGCTTGAGGTCGTGAAAGGCATTTTATAAATGCAAGTTCTTTCTTTCTAACTGCAATTCACTCAGCCCAATCCCACCGACTGCTAGTACAGACATCTATACTATTTGCTTCAACCACTCTCGGTGGTAGCGAGTTCCACGTTCTCAGCACTCTCTCTGGGTAAATAAGTTTCTTCTGAATTCCCTATTTGATTTATTAGTGATGATCTTATATTGATGGCCTCTAGTTTTGCTCTTCCCCAGAATTCGAAACACTCTCTCTGTGCCTACTCTATCAAAACCTTTCATAATTTTAAAGACCTCGATTAGGTCACCCCTCAGCCTTCTCTTTTCAAGAGCAGAGACCCAGCCTGTTCATCCTTTCCTGATTTCCTTTCATCGCATTTCTGGTACCATCCTTGTAAATCTTTTTTGCACCCTCTATATCCTTTATATAATATGGTGACCAGAATTGTACGCAGTACTCAAAGTGTGATCTAACTACGGCTCGATACAAGTTTAGCATAACTTCTCTACTTTTTAATTCTATTCCTCTAGAACTAAATCCTAGTTTGGTTTGCTATTTTTATGGACTTATTAACTTGCATCGCTACTTTTAGTGATGTGTATATTTGTACTCCAAGATCCCTTTGCTCTTCTACCCCATTTAGATTCTTATTTTCCAAGTAACATGTGACTTCCTTATTTTTCTTGTAACATCTCATACTTATCTGTTGAAATTCATTTGCCAATTATATGCCCATTCTGCGAGTTTATTAATGTCTTCTTGTAATTTGTTGCAGTCCTCCTCAGTATTGACTATCCCCCTCAATTTTGTGTCATCCGCAAATTTAGAAATTGTGTTTTTGATTGCAAAATCTAAATCGCAAGTGTAAATTGTGACCAACAGTGGTCCTAGCACCACTTCCCACTTTCTACCACTCTGGATAGCTCCCCGAAAATGGTTGAAATTCTTCTGAGACAAGATGACTCTGCAGCCATTTAAATGATTGGCTTACATTACAACGAGACCAAATCACTGAGAATGTCCTTGGGGTTTCTCCTGCTCTACCACCATATCTTCAGTTGAAGTTCGGCAAGAACCCCATTTCAACAGCTAACCAGTTATGGTGGTAGAGCGGGAGACACCTTGAGGAAATTCACTCCCATTTCCTCCTTGAGATACTTTATATGGTGTAGTTGCAACACTTCTCTCCTTAAATGTCAACTGAGGCTCAGTGGTAGGACTGTGACCTTAGAAGGTCATGGGTTCAAGTCCCACTCCAGAGACTCGAGCACATAATCTAGGCTGACCAGTGTAGTACTGAGGGAGTGCTACACTGTCAGAGGTGTTATCTTCCACTAAGACTTTAAACTGAGGTCCCAAGCACTATTTGGCCAATATTTATCCCTCAACCAACATCATTAAAACAGATGATCCGGTCATTTATTTCATTGCTGTTTGTGGGATCTTGCTGTGTGCAAACTGGCTGCTCCTTTTCCTACATTATAACAATGACTACACTTTAAAAGTACCTCATTTATTGTAAAGAGCTTTGGGACATCCAGAGATTGTGTATGGCGCTATACAAATGCAAGGTCTTTCTTTCTGTGTTTCCCTTCCCCTCACAAATGCATGCCGCTGTGCTTAACTGCTTTTAACGGTAAAGGCAGGAAGACGGTAGGAATGAGCAAGAGGAGCATATTAGATTTGTGCCCCAGGCTTTTACAGCAGTTCATTGTCATCTCGAACAAAAGTATATATAAAATGCACATTACAAAACTTCCCTGGCATACAGCCAACCAGTCAATGATTAAAGATGGTCCAACTAAACCACATCCTTTTCTCTGCTCCAGTAATCTTCTGAGGGAAAAAATCAAACAGTCCATACAGCAAGCACAACAAAACCACCTACATTTCTGTAAAGTCTGGTGCATAGGTCACATCTCTGCGTTGACTTGTTGTTGCAGTGGGTTTCAGGAGAGGATATTGCAATTATCTATTCTGGGGAATGAGCAGTGCAAAATGAACGCCATGATTTTGAAGCTTTTTTTTTTATGTTTGTGTGTGAGAGAGAAGCAGGGAGAGTCTGTGTATTGGAGGGGTAGGGGAAATATCATCAGCACAGAGGCTGAGTAACCAAGCAGGAGACACACATACGAGGGACTCTGCAACTTGCAGGCAGCGTGTGTCAGGGACTGGACTATTATATTGCAGCCGCAATTCTCCGACCCACACTGCCTGCCAGCGCAGTTTCCCAATGGGAGCACAACAGTTGTCTCTTAACCAGGAGATGCACAGAAGCAGAGTGCGACAGGGAAACAAAAAAGAGAATCAGAGAGAGTTAGTGACATGGAGATGGAATGAAAGACAGAGGCAGAGAGAAAGACAGAGCCAGGGAGCAAATGATGAGTTGGAAGTGAGACACAAACAAGGACATTCGCCAAGCCCATGCCCCCAGCAGGGAGCCTTGCTCAAAGGGAGCGGGTCGGAGAATCAGAGCTGCAGTGTTACAGCTAGATCCCTGGTCCGCACTCTGCACGTAGCTCTCTTCTGAAATTACAGGATTGGTGAACCTACCCAAAAGACAGAGCAAGGGACAGACACAAAGGGCGTGACTTTGTACTTCGGCTCGAGTGGGGAGTGGGAGAGGGTAAAACTGGCGGTATTGGATATATACCCCGTCCGATTTTCCATACTATTGAAGTGAACAGTGCAGCCGATAGCCTTGGCACAACCGACAGTCTCGGTGCAGCTGATAGTTTCGCGAAGTACGCTGTACAGTTTTGGTCTCCTTACCCAAGGAAGCATATATTTTCCTTAGGAGGAGTGCAACAAAAGATTCACTAGACTGATTCCTCAAAGGGAGGGGGGGGGGGGGGGGTGTTGCCTTATAAGGAGAAATTGAGTGGACTAGGCTTATATTCCCTAGAGTTTAAAAGAATGAGAGGTGATCTTATTGTAACGTATACATTTTTTTTAAAAAAGAGTCCTTTCCAGGGTAGATACTGAGAGGCTGTTTCCCCTGGCTGGAGAGTCTAGAACTAGTGGGCATAGTCTCGGGATAAGGGATTGGCCATTCAGGACTGAGATGAGGAGAAATGTCTTCACTCAGAGGGTTGGGTATCTTTGGAATTCTCCACCCCAAAGAGCTGTAAATGCTCAGCCGTTGAGTATATTCAACACTGAGATTTTCAGGCACTAAGGGAATCAAGGGATATGGTGATAGGGTGGGTAAGTGGATCAGCCATGATCTTATTAAATGGTGGAGCCAGCAAGAGGGGCCGTATGGCCTACTCCGGCTCCTAGTTCTTATATTCTTATGAAAAGAGAAAAAAAGTTAATATTTCAGGGTATAAATTCTCCCAAAAGGGTCGACATCCGACCTGTCTTTTCAGAGGATTTCAGGCCTGATGTGTATTTCTAGCATTTTTTGTTTGCATTTCAGATTTCCAGTTTTCACTTTTCATTTGACAATATATTATCGGGGCATTTCAACACTGGACTTGTGGTACAATTCGGTCAGCAAAGTCAATCTATCAATGGCTTCAAGTACGAGTTCAGACTTCTACTTTAAAAAAAAACTTCTTCAGAAACAGACTAAATCCACAATAGTTTTTCTTTAAAATATAAGCATGCTGGTACAGACTCTAGTTTATTGTTTTCCGAGACCAGTCTTCAGTGCGAGCCAAAGAGAGCACGCAGCGGCTAACCAATGAGGTAAATGTCGGTCTGACATTGAGAGGTAGGTCATTCGTCAAACGGATGATGCAGATTAAAGAGGCTGCAGTCCTAGCAAGCCATTCAGTAAATCTGGCGCCAGCTAAACCACAGCATTTGTCATCTGCTCCTTCCTCTGTAGTGCCAGCATTAATAAGACGACTCAGTTCAGGGATTGAGGGGTCATGCCGACCAAACAGCTGAATTCCATACGAGTGGACACACTGCTCTTTTGTTAAATGCACAGGGAGCAAGAAAACCCAATTGGTAATCTTTCACCTTGGGTTAACAATGTTTTTCTCAAAATCACTCGGAGTGCATCGCTTATGATGAACTACTTTTGGAGTGCAGTGATAGTTGTTCTGTGGGGAAATAGAGAGGCCACCCCTCTCACCACATGTATGTGTCTGATGTTTACTTTAAACCATCTGACGAGTGGAAAACATTGCACACTCACTACAAGGGTATAATGCAGCCCATCACTCAAAAGCACAGCAAATAGTGTCCAAGCACAGGTCCACTGTAATAAACCCAACTCTACAGGTTTCAGTCAGAATGTCTCACTGTGATTAACAATTATACAGATTTCAATGGGCATAATTTTGTAAATTGGAATGTAAATCCAACTCGATTCACATCTAATGGGTTTTCAATCGGTCTCCGATAGAATAAACGGCTCTATTAACATCACTGGGTTTGCAGTCTATCGCCCTGTGCAGTATAAAATGAATACAGCTCCATTCATATCAGCCAGTTTGCAATCCATCTCTCTGCTTTTCTCATCTTAAATCTTACTCTTGGCTTTGGCCAAACTGTGGTAACTGCCTGACTGTCAGAGTTAATTCCTGCTGTGATTTTATTGGGAGAAGAATGAAGACTAAAGGCAGAAGTCACATTCACTGTTTTGAGTTTCAGAGACTACAGTATGTTTGTTCGGGTGGGGTGAGTATTGTGTCAAGGGGAACAGGAGGAGAAGTAGTAGCATCATCTGCTACAAAATAAAGTGGTGTGACTTTTGAATTCCAAGCTTTATTTTAAATAGAGCTGTACTATTGCAGTGGTATTGTTTCATTAAAGAATTGGTGACAGTTAACATGCAGCTCACTCAATGTCATGGAGCTCCTGTTAAAATCCAACTTTGGCATCTGAGGGCGCAAAGCAGGAGGCAGTGGATTGACCACCCAATTCCACACCCCGCCCGACTGAAGTCAATGGAATGGAAAATTGGGCAGACTGCATAATGGGCGGTTGATTTGCTAGCCCTTTTTGCGCCCCGCTGAGGTTGAAATCCCCAACCCACCAGTTGGCAACACTTCTCACCTCTGAGCCAGACGGTTGTGAGTTCAAGTCCCACTCCAGAGACTTGATCACAAAATCCCCAGTGCAGTACTGAGGGAGCGCTGCACTGTCGCAGGTGCCATCTATCAGATGAGACATTAAACCCGTCTGCTCTCTACGTTGGACATAAAAGATCCCATGGCACTATTTCGAAGAGCGGGAGAGTTCTCTCCGGTGTCCTGGCCAATATTTGTCCCTCAATCAACATCACAAAAACAGTTTATCTGGTCATTATCACATTGCTGTTTGTGGAAGCTTGCTGTGCGCAAATTGGCTGCCGTGTTTCCTACAGTACAACAGTGACCACCCTCCAAAAGTACTTAACTGCTTGTAAAGTGCTTTGGTAGGTCCTGAGAGCGTGAAAAGCGCTTTATCAATGCAAGCTTTTCTTCGTTTTTAGCATTCTTGTTTCGGTGCGTCCAAGGCATATTTGAAAACCCTGGCAACGGTGATGGGGGGGGGGGGGGCATTGTTAACATTATACTGAAATCCCTCCTCCACCCAGTAATATTTTATTTTCAGTATCCAATGGTGATAGGACCATTGTCCACTTAAGGGTGTTCGTATCTCATGGCTAAGGGATTTGCCAATTTCAAGGAAGTTATGAATGGATCTGTGGAATACAGTTCACGGAAATATTCCAGAAAATTCTACGGCATAAAAAATGATACATGACTGATTTGGTCCCTGTAAATGGCCCGCTACACTGGAAGGCCAAACCCACTCGCCAAATGTTTTTCCTACTGGAACGCCAACTCCTCTCAGAGCCACCAAAGCAGTAAATGAACAAATTAATTTATAAAATATTCTTGCTTTCCTTTTTACATCGGGTTAGTCAAGTCAGGTTGTGACCCAGGATTTCTTTTTCCGAAGGTTGGTGGTGACAAAATCCATCTGTGACTTCCCTTCCCTGTCGAGACGTCATGCTAAATACAGTTGAATCTAACAGTCGCACATGGACATCATGTAAACGGCACACCGTACACACACATGCACACAGGCAGGGGGTACTTGTATGTTGCTCGCAGTCACTTAATGTAAAGTAGGTAAGCTATTTACCCACCACAGCAAAGCAACATTTATTCCGCCCTGCAAATCACCACCGTTCTTCTTTCCTACAAGATGATGATTCTTGCTGGCCAAGGTTTCCTGGGCACCGGCTGCTCTCTGGCATTTCACCCAAATGGCCAGTTGCCATGTGTGAATAGCCGAGACAATGAGTGTTGGCACGCTGTTCCATCATAGCGGCATCACCGCTGAGCCTGATCCGGTCCTCTCTCAATGCTCCCAATTTCCAGTAGGACTCACTGGACTGCAATCATGACTGGGAATTCAAGCGGATTGATCCCCTTCCCTAGCCCAGGAAGACGGACGCCAATTGCAGAACCCCAACTACTACCTCAACTGAGATCCAGCAGACCATATTTAGGAGTACTAATGATGGAGGAGAGGTACGGTATACTTTTCTAACATCTCAGAATAGAGAGGCAATACATATTGTACGCAGCCTCCTGTACATGCAAGTGTAGGTGTCCCTTACACGGGAAATGCACTCTTGAAATAAGGGCTCCTGTTAGTTTTGATGTGGTCTGCACTGTGGCATTCTGTGAGTATGACCCATACTGGGCCAGAAGAGTCACTAAAAGCTCCAAATAAACGTCAGTACCAAAACATAATTTGAATTCACAACCATGCCCTCTATGTATGAGAAAAACACTTGATTTAAAATTCACAACATATACTCCAACAATCCTAGATTTTGTTTTTCAAAGTAAACAGATTTGTAGAAAGGCAGAAAGTGCAGTATAATAAAGCGGTCATTTTTCATTGTGCTTTGTAAAATTGCGTATCAGTTCACCCATGTACTCACCGTGTCGTAATCCACCTTTTAAGAAACAAGGTAAGTATATAAAAAAAAAACAAAAGAAGAAGTCCCGTTATACATATTATATGAAATAGCAGGTGGTAGAGGATGGATTTCCGAGGTGCACGTGCTCCTGTGTTGTTTTGGGGAAATGGCTTTTTGGATCATGGGTGGCCTTACCACTTGTGTACATCCTGAACCTCAAACCAACCTGGGATGTCACGTGCCTCTGCAATCAATCCTCAAAATCCCACATAAAGTTAGGTAGCGAGGCAATGAGACATCCTTACATTACTGATGAGACGGATTAGTGCGTGAGGAGGGCATTTATGGAGGTTATGGTACGACATGCTGATGGTTCACAGCCTGCTCTGATGAAGTCAGCAGACCGAGTCTGAGGAGAAGTTTGAAAGATCCAATTTAAAATCTCGTCTATAGACACCCAAACAGGACGCACAGTCCACACTATGCCCATAACCTTTAAGATGTTAATCACAGAATCGGTCATGTTAACCACAGGCATCTCTTATGCAGCACTTTAAGGGATAACAGGATGACAAGATCCCAAGTTCAGTGAAAATCTGATTTGAGCAAGTGCTGTGGAATGAGGTGATAAGTTTCATGAAGGAATGGGCAACGCACATCATCATATATAATGGAGTTTCCAACGTACCTCTCGAGCAGTCCAAACATTTTTCTCCCAAAATGTTAATTCCTTTTAAAAGGAATACTCAGTGGGCACTGTTCTGACTGAGTGGGTGAAAGTCTTGAGATGTTTTTACAACGTTAAAGGGGCTATATAAAGGCAAGCTGTTGTTGTCACCACCTCTAAGAGTACTATTTGAAGTGAGTTTGGGCGGATCCACGTGGGTGCATATCCACAGCCAATTGGCAGTCCATCTGAGATAGTTAATGTGGGAAGCGGAGTGCTCTTACAACGGGATGGTAGGGGTTAACGTTAAAGCACATTGTTGGGAGGCAGCACACACATTGCGTTTGTGGTCAGCGCTAGGCCTAACCTGGGAGGGCTTGATGCTGACACTCGGTGCCCAAAAAGGGAAAGTGCTACAATTCTCAGCATTAACTTCTCTCATTTGATGAGCAGGCACACATAAAAACAAAGCTAAGACATAAAACATAAATGTCATTTTTGAAGAAGGGTCCACACCCAAAATATTAACCCTACTTTCCTCTCTGCACAGATACTACCTGGTCTGCCGAGTGTTCCCAGCATTTTCTGTTTGTTACAGGAAAAGCACCCTCAAAATGGGTGCAAAATCTTACAAATGGAGCAACTGACTCACTACTAATGAGGATGTAAGATCCTTTGTTTCTGCTGAATGTGGATTAAAACTATGACAACATTGATATTCTCTGTTAACTCAGGCAACACGTGATTTCTGAAAGAAAATATACTTTATACAAAGTTTCAGTATGCATTGCAATCTAATGAACAGCTATTAGTACATTATAGGACACAGAATACAGGGAAACCAATTCTGGAGATATACTCCATTTTAAAGCTTCAAATTAAAATGGAAGTATCGTCCAGAGACGGAATTCCAAAGAGGCTCTGGGAAATGGTCAGGGATTCCTTTACTGGTACTACATGGGTTGTGGCCCATTTGTTCTTAGATTGCGTGATGTTAATCGGGCGGCAGTTCCACACGTCTTTCATTTTCATTTCTGAAACTACGTGTTCGAAACCACAGAGGATTCCTGGGAGGGTGGGGTGTAATACAATCAATAGATTTTTAACTGGTTGGATGTAGCCCTGATAACTCACAAGGGTCATTCAACCATGAAAACCGTTACCATATTAACTCCCTTTAAAAAAAAAAGAGTTTGAATAAAATACAAGTAGTGTGCATTTGGAGATGGTGCTGCAGATCAAGTGAACCCACAGAAAAGACCTGTCCCAATTATGCATTGGAAATATGCCAAAAATGACAACCGTATGACGAGGTAGCCTATTCATTTAGAACAGGGATTCCAAAATGGCAGCCTCAGGGTTGACAGGAAGCAAGCAAGGCAACCTTTGAAAGAAGAGTGTTTTAAGTTTATAAAATAATTGTTTCAAAACAGACTGCTCAAGCAAGGTTTGGAGAACAATTGTGCGCAGCGGAAGAGCCACAGGCCATCTAGCACTGAGTTAAAGGGAAACAACAGGCCTGGATCTTGGCCTCCCATCCAGCATCGTGTCCCATCAAACTTTGCACATCTGCTCACAATAACAATAAAAGCAGCTGTCGGTCAGTGCAGTGGCTTTCTTTTAAAGGCGGAGTTCAAACCTCTTGGTGTTTCATCAGGTCAACTCAATAAAGCATCAAGTGTTACTGCTCAGCTTCAAACTGCTTCTGCTTAGAACCCAACTGATAAGTTTTTCTTTGTAACGATTTTATTATGGGGTTTGTTTTTCAGAGCACTTCCCTCTGAATGTGAAACCAGATGTGGAAAATCCTGCATAATTTTAAGTAAATAATAAGAATGGTGTCTAAAAGACGGGATGATTCTGGAAACCTGGTATTGCTATAGAGGGCAAGAAAAATGGGATTTAGATACTTGGGATCTCTCAAAATGCCTAAAATCAAGACGGAGATGATGAGGACTGTTAACAAAACCCACAACTGAAGCCGGAGTCATTGGCAGAGGTTGCACGATGCTGATTTTACAGATGAGCCGAGATTCTACGGAACATTTGAGTTTTAATTTCATCGGCATTCACAGAAACATTGAGCGAGGTCCATGATGCACATTCAACCCATTGCTACCGTGCACGGGCTCTCCGTCATCCTTTCACAGCCCTGACAGTCTCACATGTGCTGCTCTTTTCTTTCATTTCCCCTCCCGTACCCCAACCATTCCTTCTCCAGCCTGGTTATTTACCTGCAATTGGCGGCTCAAGTCCCCCTCTGCCCTCATTAGCAACATCTATTTCTAACTTTAGAATTACGTTTTAATAAAGTTAAACCCTGTACCCCCTGCAGTGCTTCGTGATCCTTGACTCATATACGCATGGAGCAGGGAATTCGTTCACATTTTTAAAGGTATTTATTACGTTCTTCTGTCATTCCAAGCCGAGCGAACAGGCAGATGACTTGTTTGCAAGCCTTGGGCAATGTTGCTCCATCACTGGTTGCTGGAAGATCTATGGTTGAAGATGAAGCTCTCACATATGCTCTTCATCTGTCAATATGACAGTGCTGAGACCGGGGAGTCACTACGTAGGAAATCATGGACACCGACACATCCTACTGCTGTGAGATGCGGTGCATTCTTGCTGCACCGCACCAACTTTCTACATCCTACCTGTACACACAGATTAGGAAAAGGGGGAGGTGCAACGAGACCTGGGTGTCATGGTACATCAGCCATTGAAAGTTGGCAAACAGGTACAGCAGGCGGTGAAGGCAGCAAATGGCATGTTGGCCTTCATAACTAGAGGATTTGAGTATAGGAGCAGAGAGGTCTTACTGCAGTTGTACAGGGCCTTGGTGAGGCCTCACCTGGAATATTGTGTTCAGTTTTGGTCTCCTAATCTGAGGAAGGACGTTTTTGCTATTGAGGGAGTGTAGCGAAGGGTCACCAGACTGATTCCTGGGATGGCAGGATTGACATATGAGGAGAGACTGGATCGACTGGGCTTGTATTCACTGGAGTTTCAAGAATGAGAGGGGATCTCATAGAAACATATAAAATTCTGACGGGATTGGACAGGTTAGAGGCTGGAAAAATGTTCCCGATGCTGGGGAAGTCCAGAACCAGGGGTCACAGTCTAAGGATAAGGGGTAAGCCATTTAGGACCGAGATGAAGAGAAACTTCTTCACTCAGAGTTGTTAACCTGTGGAATTCTCTACCGCAGAAAGTTGTTGAGGCCAGTTCGTTAGATATATTCAAAAGGGAGTTAGATATGGCCCTTACGGCCAAAGGGATCAAGGGGTATGGAGAGAAAGCAGGAAAGGGGTACTGAGGTGAATGATCAGCCATGATCTTATTGAATGGTGGTGCAGGCTCGAAGGGCCGAATGGCCTACTCCTGCACCTAATTTCTATGTTTCCATATTTGACCCTGAAATGAGCTTTCGACCACATATCCGCAGCATAACTAAGACGGCCTATTTCCACCACCGTAACATTGCCTGTCTCCACCCTTGCCTCAGCTCATCTGCTGCTGAAGCCCTCATCCACGCCTATTACCTCTAGACTTGACTATTCCAACACACTCCTGGCTGGCCTCTCACATTCTACCCTACGTGAACTAGAGATGATCCAAAATTCGGCTGCCCGTGCATGGCCTAACTCGCACCAAGTCCCGCTCACTCATCAGCCCTGTGCTTGCTGATCTACATTGGCGTCTGGTTAAGCAACGCCTCGATTTCAAAATTCTCACTTATTTTCAAATCCTTCCATGGCGTCGCCCCTCCCTAGCTCTGTAACCTCCTCCAGCCCCACAACTCTCCCCCGAGATGTCTGCGCTCCTCTAATTCTGCCTTCTTGAGTATCCCTGATTATAATCGCTCAACCATTGGTGGCTGTGCCTTCTGTTGCCTAGGCCCCCAAGCTCTGAATCTCTGTGCCTGAACCTCTCCGCCTCTTTTTCCTTCTTTAAGTTGGCCCTTAAAACATACCTCTTTGACCAAGCTTTTGATCAGCTGTGCTAACTTCTACTTCTGCCGCTCGGTGTCAATTTTTTAAATCTCATAATACTCCTGTGAAGCGCCTTGGGATGTTATATAAATACAAGTTGTTGTTGTTGTTGTATAATAGGTGCAGCCTCAACTGATGAAAGCCATTATTACTTCAGTCGTGGGACAAGTGATTACAAGCAGTGTTTCAACAAGTAACGTGTAGTCACATCAATGTGAAGGGTGCTGGGAGATATAGTTTGAGACTGTTCAGACACGCAGGGCTAATTGAGGACATGGAGCAAACTCTGAGCAGTTGAAAGATGTCAACAGAAAGATGACAGCCCAGAACCATCTGGGGAAATGGCCATACAATACAGATTTAAGAGAAAGAGCTCCATCTTGACTACCATCATCTGGTAATTCAATCAATCTCAGCCTTGAACAAGCTATTAGCATCTTACTGATGTAATTCTTACACAGCGTTTTGTTTTCCACAAGAGAGAATGCTGTACATTGTGAGGATATTTTAAAATTGCCCCCAAGTCCACGTCATTTTGATGCTTGACCTGTCAAAATTTGAGAACTGCCCAATTTTGTGACAATTTTTACAGTCATTGTTCCGTGGGTAGAATTGGAAAATAAATGCGTTTTTGCTGAAAGCTACAAGGATGTAAAAAGAAAAGGAGTTATGGATTCAAGGGACTGGAATCTAAGTCTTTGCTGTTCACAATCCACCTCCTTCCATTTGGTTATGCCGCTAAAGTGGGCATGGTTCCCTCCCCTCAACTACCATAACCCTCTGAACATCATCGAGATCGTCTCGTTTGTTGACTCCGCATGTGCACGTCAATAAGGTACACAAATTTTAGGGGGGAAAAAATCCAACCGTAACGCAAGATGGGGAGGCGAGAGGGAAGAGGAAAAGTTTCTGGTGATTCCGCAGCTAAATGCTCTCCTCCAATTATCTGTCTCCATAAGGTCAAATGTCTTCAGTCAAAATCAGTCCACTTGGCATCACCCCTTGTTTTTGTGTAATTAGGAGCAAAGCTCATTTAGTTTAATGAGGTAGTCATTGACCATTGAAGTGTTTCACAGTTGTACTGTTACAAAGAGTGCCTGTTAATATGATTGTAAAGAACACAGACAGAATAGGGTAACACACAGCATAACGAGGGATTTACAGGCATAATGGAAGATCACCGTCGTTAATAAAAATTCAGCCTTAATTAATAAAATAGAAAGCAATGACTAAAGTTCCAGTAACTTACATCACACAGTAACAAGTCCCTCACCTTATTCATGCTAACAAAGTGTTCAAAACTAAGGCTATTATTTGGAAATTAGGAGTAAATAGGAAGCGCAGGCAGAACTATTTCATAGTGGGTAATACCCTATGGTATAACTTGCCATTAATTAGAGAACATCACTAAAGCACTAAATGAGGCAAACTAGATGTATTCCTGGAAAAAGAGAAAATTGGACGTGGTAAAGAGGAATGTGGAGGGGAAATTGAAATTGAGATCAGTCTAAGAAGGGGCACGTTTGTTCGTCCAAATTGCTGCTTCTCCAATCACAAAATTTCCTATGTTTCCATTTCCCTTGCTTTCAACCCATTCCTTCTAAAATCTCACTTCCCCTCTCTGAATCCTTATCATCCGCTTCCTTAGTTGCTCTCTATTGCAGAGGGCTGACTCTACCAGGTGCGGGAAGGATTAGTCCTGACTAGGTCTGTATTGTTGGACAGAAGTTGCTGACTGGCCACAGGTGTGCCAAAGCCAACACCGTTTGGGCCATGTGCACAAATTTTAGCAGAAAATGCCTTACACACAATACAAGTGCAGCGGTGAAAATCCAGAGTTCCAGAAACCGAATGTTCCAGAATCCGGACCGATCAGTGGTAGGATCGTCCGGAATCCGTAAAATGTTTCGGAATCCGGACCCACCGACCCTGCCGAACTCGGGCCTCACCTCACCGCACCGCCGCTGCCCTTACCTCGGGGCCTCCTCGCCCGAACACCTCCTCCATGACAGCGGGACCCCGCCCGAACAGCTTCTCCACAGCGGGATTCCGCCCGACCAGCTCCTCCACGGCGGGGCTCCGCCCGAACAGCTCTTTGGCAGCGGCCTCTGCCCATCCTTTCTGACTTTCCGAAATCCGGAAATACCCGAACCTGGGTTCGGTTGTTTCCGGATTCGTGACGTCAGAAAAACGATCGAAAGCCCGGAAAAGCCCAGAATCTAGAACGGCCTCGGTCCCGAGGGTTCCGGATTCTCGACACTGCACCTGTACAAGTAAATGCAATTCACTTGTGTATATTTACTTAACAATTACCAGCATCAGTAACCAAGGAAGCAAAGCATTCCCAATGATCAAATAACACTCTCACACTTCTCATCATTTTACTAACACTCGTATAAAAAGGTTAAAGTTCACATGCAAACGCTGCGTGAATGAGTATTGAGATCACATGTTCAACAGCTGTATCTACTACTCATTTTTTATTTACTAATTAGAATTGGATTCCCAATTAGCCACATGTGGTTAGCGGCTAATGCAATAGACAACTCTGGTCTAATGCACTCTCCCTCCAGACCAAGACCATGGAAAGTGACACTTGAGGGGGTAGGCTGAATGAGAACGACAGCCTGTGCTGCACACATGACCGCGAGGGCTCGGCTGAAAATCAGCATAGCAGCTAGCAGGTCTCCCTTCATCCCATCTCTCTCCCCCTCCCCCACATTAAAAAAAGAGAGTAACTTTAATCATTTTGAATTCGGGCACAGCAGTGATTACAGCATCTCATTATCACAAGTCAGCAACTATTGAGACACTCTGGAAAGCATTAAGTGATTACAGACCGCCAGGGTGAGCTGCTGACAATGATTCGCCCTAACACAGATTCTCAGGACAACGGGAAGCGAGGTCGAGTGAAAGAGCAGCAATTAGTGAATGCGAAACTCCTGCCGTCTGGCCAGGGCTAGACGTGTAATTAGGCACAGCTGTTGCTCAAGACCAGACACACTTGAGGTTGAAAAATGTGATGAAGTCAGAACGAACCACAGGCCCAACCGGGTACGTTCGCTCACTTTTAACCACCGTCGTTTCCTCAAGCAGCTGAGATTTCATCTGCTGCAAGTGTGGTATTTTCATCAAATGTTTCCATGGGTGTCGAATTCTCGTTCGTGGGCAAAAGCTAGTATTGTGCACACTTATCAAAACTGTTCAGTAAAGAGTAGCTTGTTAATTAATTTATTTATTTGCAAAATAAACAAAACAGGACGTGTTTCTGAAAGCTTACTGTGTTTTACCTTTTGATCTGAACAAAGATGGAAGGAGAGGAGAAAGCCAGTGCTCTTCAGCAGACAAAGACTCAGCTGGAGGGCTGCTTCCCACAGGCTCATTAAAAGGATTCTATCTGACTGACCCTTAAGGTCAAAGGTTTATGGTAATTTATGAGGGCGTCCATTTTGTCAATGCCAAAAGGGAAACAATACCCCAGAGGGTGCAAGGCCTTAGATTCCAAGTACTCATGCCAGAAAAGACGGAGGAAATCAGAGTTTAAAGAATGCCTCCTCCCCCGAGGCGAAAGTTTTTTTTTGAGGGTCAGAGCATAGCCTCAAGGATCTGCTCAAACGGCAAATCTGTTTCCAGCTGACTGGGGATTGGCATCTTTGCAGCCTGCTCCTGACTCCCAATCCCAGTGTTTGAAAGTAACAGAAAATCTCCAGTGAGGCTGGAGTACCAGCCCTTGTTGCTCGTGAGCTTTCGAGTCGGGCTGCGCTGGGATTAACAGGGTGCTCACTCAATTTACAGCTGCTGCCAGATGTGCTACAAGGAGTTTTTCCCAGCTGGGAAAAATACCTGGAAGCTTTGCACATGACGAGAACAGAGAGCTCACGGAGCCGGCCTGCTGATATATATACTCTGATACACAATGCTCTCTTAGCTGGCCTCCCCTCTTGCACCCTCCATAAACTTAAGTTCACCTAAGACTCTGCTGCCTGTATTCTAACTCTCATCACGGTGCTCGCTGATCTACATTGACCCACAGCCCGGCAACGCCTCGATTTAAAATTCGCACTGTTTTCAAATCCCTCCATGCTCTTGCGTGTCCCCATCTCTATAACCTGACCCAGCACTACAATCCTCCAGAACACTGCATTCCTCCAATTCGGACCTCCTGCACATCCCAATTTTCTTTTGTTCCAACAGTGGTGGCTGTGCCTTTAGCTGCCTCGGCCGTAAGCTCATCTGAGGTCAGCAGCTTGAGATCAAGAGTGTGCAGTACTGATTTTTATTTTAATTTTAAGGTCCTACCTACACCAGATAGATGTTTAATCGTGAGGGGAGAGCAGGACACAACTGGTGGAGTATTTGAAAGCAACAAGCTGGGGCGGACTGGCCATAGGAAAAATCAGGAGATTTCCAGAGTATGGTTCCACAGTGCTGTACCATCAACGCCCCCCCTCTGTTCCCTCAGAATCCTGAAGAATAACGATCGGCAGCCAGAGCAACAGATCGGGGGCCGGTGGAGAAGAGGTGGAGGTTCAGAGCATCATCGGAGAGCCAGGAGGAGGGGGCTGGGGATCAGCAATGATCTGGGCCAGAATAACCGATCGGGGCTGGAGGAGAAGCAGGCGAGGGGGGTCTAGGAGCATCATCGGAGGACCAGAAGAAGCGGGGTGGGGGAGGAGGCAGCAGACGACATCGGAGGGCCGGAGGAGTATTGGGGGATTGGTGGAGGGGGAGAAATTAGAGGTCTGATGGGGGTGTCTCCAATGGGAAGGTGGGTTAAGTAAGGATGCTGGATCCAGGAGGTATGTGTAAAGGCACTTGCTTCCTGGTTCTAGCAGTCTTCACCTTACTTTAGCTGGAGGGTTTCACGAGGCCTGCAAAACCTGACTATCTAAAGTTAAATTCAAAATGGAGGTTAAATCAGAGGCATCCATATAATATTTAAATAGACAACTTGCCTCCTATAAGCAGATTGGTGCCCCCCCCCGGTTCAAACCAGAATCGGGCGGGTTGGAGGTGGGTTCTGGTCGGGATTCAGATTTTTTACACTTTAACTACTCACATGCCCCCAATCCACTGGTTTATTTAGGTTAAAAATCCCCCCCAAGTGTCCTGCATTTCAATCCTGCACTGAATGATGTTTAATGGAAATCAACAAAAGAAAGTTAATTTAATGCAAATGCATTCTACAATATCAATAACATGATTAAAGAACGTTAACAAACAAAAGAATGGCCTTTATGATCATCCAGATTTGTCCTCCAACACCTCAGAACATTAAAGATAACAGATAAAAATCTTTTTGGCGAACATGGCTCATACGAATGCCTTTAATCCGAGAGATTACAATCTCTAGCTTCAAATCAACAGCAAATTTTGCAACTTTTCTGACTTTTAAAAATAAATATCGATCGCTCTTCTTTCTCCCTTATCAGCACAAAGTCATTCACTGGTCAGGAGTCAGGCAGTCATCATCAGGTAGGTGTGTGGAAGTGCCGTGGGATTACTTGCCCTCTGGTTTTCCTAACTACCTTTACAGAGGGACGGACCACACTTCCTGTCAGCATTCCTCCTCTCCCCAGACCACCCTGTGGCAACACTGTATGGGCAAGCTTGAGATTTATCTAGCTGCTAAACTATGAAGAGAAGAAAGCTACCAGGGGAAAAAATAAAATGAATGTAATCAAAGAGGTACCGGCTGAAACGATTCAATCTGTAGCAGAGGCAGCTTGGGGACCCATTCCTGTAGACTGACTAATGCAATATGGTGTGCAAATCCCACACTTACCCCTCTGAGAACAGAGTATGGTCTCTAACCATGTCACAGCCGCAGTCTCCTCACAAAGCATCATGTGATTCAGATCTATTGTTCAAAGTATATTCAGAGCTCCTGCCCCTCCCCCACACCGTGCCCTCGTGCCCCACCCCCGCCTCTCTCTTCACCCACCCCCAGGCCCTCCAGCTGTTGGGGAATAACAGTTAGCCTGATCCCTCCGGTGACATGAAGGACCTCTCTGAGTCACGTCAGCAGCTAGTCTGGACATTGGGCTCGCTTCAGCACTGATATCATACTTTTGTTTATATCAGCTCGAAACTTCAGAAGGTCATTTGGTTCACACAAGAGAAAGCTCCCCCCAACTCTCCCTCCTTCCTGCTCCCACCCCCACATACAACCCCCTCTGTCTTTTTAGGCGAGAGGTAAAGATGATGAGAACCTAGTCAGAACAATGGTGCGTTTACTCGGACAGAATGGAAACCAGCCAAACCACTTTGGAAACATTCGCTCTCTTGTCAAAACAAGCCCTTTTATACTTAAATCTGGCAGAGACTTCTTAAGAACATAAGTCGTCACCCAGACTGTCAGAGATTTGAGTCGATTCCCTGAGAGTTACACACATGGGTACAACAAATTCACACTGGCTCGGGGTCATTATTCCTGCATTTTTCCAAACCTGTGTGTTTTGGGGGGAGTGGGGGGGAAGATCTGACAAGGTAAAGTTTAACAATGCTTGGAGGGGACTCAATCAAAATATGGTAATGAAAGACAGGATTTGGATGGAATGACACTAGTGTCTACAGGTGACTCCTATATTGAAGAGGATGGAAAAGAGGAGTGCGTATAAGGTCACGATGATATTGAATAGTATGTTACCTTCTAGTTCTCTGCTGACCTCTCCTAACACTCCCTGCTCAAGTCCCTTCAGTCTGTCTTCTGCTATGCTCAGCTGGCCAAAGTCACAAATATCATTCTCACTGCTTGTGACTGCAGTGCACCATCACTCCTTGTGGCATTCAACATGGTCTGGCCTTGCCAGCCTCCTTTATTGTCTCTCTTCTGTGACCCAGCTGCATAGAACTGCTGTTGCATAGCTCGACTCTCGCCTGTCCCACCTCAGCCAGGGCATCTCCAACAATGGCAACTTATTTCACCTTACAGAGTTCCCATCTTTCTCTTTGCCATCCAGATGCTTCCTCCCAATGATGTCACCCACAGGCACAGAATTACAGAAACATAGAAAATAGGTGCAGGAGCAGGCCATTCAGCCCTTCTAGCCTGCACCGCCATTCAATGAGTTCATGGCTGAACATGAAACTTCAGTACCCCCTTCCTGCTTTCTCGCCATACCCCTTGATCCCCGAGTAGTAAGGACTTCATCTAACTCCCTTTTGAATATATTTAGTGAATTGGCCTCAACTACTTTCTGTGGTAGAGAATTCCACAGGTTCACCACTCTCTGGGTGAAGACGTTTCTCCTCATCTCGGTCCTAAATGGCTTACCCCTTATCCTTAGACTGTGACCCCTGGTTCTGGACTTCCCCAACAATGGGAACATTCTTCCTGCATCCAACCTGTCCAAACCCGTCAGAATTTTAAACGTTTCTATGAGGTCCCCTCTCACTCTTCTGAACTCCAGTGAATACAAGCCCAGTTGATCCAGTCTTTCTTGATAGGTCAGTCCCACCATCCCGGGAATCAGTCTGGTGAATCTTCGCTGCACTCCCTCAATAGCAAGAATGTCCTTCCTCAAGTTAGGAGACCAAAACTGTACACAATACTCCAGGTGTGGCCTCACCAAGGCCCTGTACAACTGTAGCAACACCTCCCTGCCCCTGTACTCAAATCCCCTCGCTATGAAGGCCAACATACCATTTGCTTTCTTAACCGCCTGCTGTACCTGCATGCCAACCTTCAGTGACTGATGTACCATGACACCCAGGTCTCGTTGCACCTCCCCTTTTCCTAATCTGTCACCATTCAGATAATAGTCTGTCTCTCTGTTTTTACCACCAAAGTGGATAACCTCACATTTATCCACATTATACTTCATCTGCCACGCATTTACCCACTCACCTAACCTATCCAAGTCACTCTGCAACCTCATAGCATCCTCCTCGCAGCTCACACTGCCACCCAACTTAGTGTCATCTGCAAATTTGGAGATACTACATTTAATCCCCTCGTCTAAATCATTAATGTACAATGTAAACAGCTGGGGCCCCAGCACAGAACCCTGCGGTACCCCACTAGTCACTGCCTGCCATTCTGAAAAGTACCCATTTACTCCTACTCTTTGCTTCCTGTCTGACAACCAGTTCTCAATCCATGTCAGCACACTACCCCCAATCCCATGTGCTCTAACTTTGCACATTATCTTCCATATGTGTGCTCGCGACGATGCACTCTACCTCTTCCCACAACCCGAGGACCACCTCTGTGTTATCAGACTGCCTCTCTGACATTAGGTCATGATGGATGAGTAATGACTTCCTCCAACTCAACATCAGGAAGACAAAAGCCATTATTCGTCAGCTTGATACACACTTTGTTCCCTTGGCACTAAATCCTTCTCCCCCACCAAGTCCTCTCACTGAGATTCACCCAGGCCATGTGAAATCTTCATGTACCTGAATAACCCCGAGTTGTCTCAAACACCACATCCTCTTTAGTCACAAAACCACTTACTTCCATCTTGCAACATTTCCCACCTCTACTCCACCCTCAGCCCTTGTTTGCTGAAATCCTGGTCACATCCAGGTATGATTACACCTCTTGCTGACAATGCTTCATAAACTCCAGTGTGTCCAAAATGCAGTTGCCTGTATCCTGTCACACACTCAAGGCCTGCCAGCCCATTACACCCATCCTCGCTCAGCTTCACCGTTTCCCTCTGCCCATCTACACTGAATTTAAAATCGTTTTTCCACTCTCCCTCTGCAATCTCCCATTGGTCTTCAGACTGCAGCCTCCTCTGCATCTCTCCTTTTCTTTTGCCGCACCATTGGTCATAGAGCTTTAAGCCACTTGAGCCTTGTTCTCTGGAGCTTCCTTCCTCTGCCTCTCCACCTCTCTCTCCCCCTTGAAAAAACCTCTGAACATCTATCCGTTCACCCAGATTCACCCCACCTAAACTCTCTGACCTGGCTCAGTGTTCTGTTCCTCGTAAAGTGCTTTGCGATGTTTGATACTTTAAATGGTGCTATATTAATGAAAATTGTCAGCCCATTTGCTCCATAATCCTCATAATTTTACCCCCATCTCCAGAGGCCTGTACTGATTATTTTTTGCCCATTACTCCCATCCTGGCTGATCTTCACTGGTTCCCTTTATCCAACTGCACTAAATTTCAAATCCTTGCCTTCAAATCCCTACATGTCTTCTCTCCACTCTGCCTCTGCAATCTCCCTTTGGTATTCATACTCCAGTTATCAGTCATTTGTTCCCATGTATCTCATAAATTTACTCCTCTCTCCAAAAGGTCTGCACTGGCGACTACTTTCCTTTTCCTTTGTGCTTTCAGTCATGGTGGTTGTCTCCCTCCTACACTAGTATAAACCATCAGCTTTCATCCTCTGCTTTGCTTTGATATCATTTATGTTGCCGGGAAGGCTGATGTTCACTACTCTCATTTTCATCTGAACTGCATATGCTTTTCTTATTTTGAAGAATCTGGCAGAATTTGGAAACGCAATTTTAAAAGAGACAACTTTAAAAAAAAATTAATTCACGATGGTTCCGCCATTTATTGCCCTTTTTCGGACATTTATCGGGAAGGTGGTGATGCTGCCTTCTTGAACACAACTGAGTGGCTTGTGAGGCCATTTCAGGGGGCAGTTAAGAGTCAGCCACATTGCTGTGGGTCTGGAGTCACATATAGGTCAGACCAGGTATGGATGGCAGATTTACATTCGTGAACCAGATGGGTTTTACAACAATCTGGTAGTTTCATGGGGCTCAATTTTGGCCGAGTCCGTTTTTTAGCGTACTTACCCGAGTTGCGCTGCTTAAGTACGTCCGGAGATGCTCCAGAAAAAAAATGTTCCAACTTTGGCCGCTGTCCGGCCTTTTCTCTGCTGCCGCGCAGCGTGGCCAGTCGCCTTGGAAGGTGGAGCCTGTGTTCTGCGCTGGAAAAGATGCCGAGATGTCTGCACATGCGCAGTGGAGAATAGTGATGGCCGCGCATGCGCAGTAGCGCTCTGAGTCTGCGTGCCTTCCATGCTGCAGATATGAGGAACCCTCACATGAAGTGCAGTCTTCAGTGCCGTTCTTTGGGCTTCTGTTTGCAGTGCGATAAGCCAGAACGGTCATACGAACCAGGTCTGCAGTGAAGAAACCTTAGCCATGCACCCGAGTATTATCCAGCCTGTCTCTGAGCTGAGGGCAGTCTCTCTGTGCTGGGTACGACACTGCTGCAGACATGCAAGGAAACCAGACTTCAAAAGCAACTAACAGTAAGTATTTTATTCTGAAGCTTCTTAATCGGAGTTGCTTCTAATTGTGATCAGTCTGGTGCCGCATGGCCTGATAGCTCTGCTGCCAATACTGGAGCTGAGTGTGCAAGGAAGGTGTGATCGCCACACACAGGCTACAAGACCACAGACTTCCTCTTCTCCCAAACCAGCCTCTCCATTGAATTGCTTCCTCCCGCCCCGAGCTCAGGCTGAGTGGCCTCCTGCACCGGCCCGCTGCCCTCCCGGGCCAAGTGCAGAAAGGTAAATTGCAGTTTGCTGCTGAAGGTAGGACTTTAATTTTTTATTTCTTCTTCTTTTAATTGCGCGAAGGAAAAAAAAAAGGCTTGGCTGGTTCAGGTCCACGTCCTCCCCACTTTCCGCCCCCGATGTACTTACCTGCGCCGATTTCTTTAAAACTCTGCAAGGGTTTTCTCAAGTGGCCACATACGCTGGCCTAAGTTGAAATGGAGTATCAATTAGCTGGCCAAAGTTGTCTAAATGGCCAGAACTGGTGTAAGTGGCTGGTAACGCTCCCTTTTGAGAAAAAAACGAACCTAAAAAAAACGTAACTAAGTGAGTTATGCTGGTGCAAATTGATTGGGGTAACTGGGGATTTTTAAAGTTAGGCCAGAAAAAGCAGCCTACTCCAAAAAAACAGAGCGCAACTCCTGGGGAAAATTGAGCCCATGGTCACCATTACTGATACTAGATTTTTAATTCCAGATTTATTTAATTAATTGATTTTAAATTCTGCATCTGCTGTGGTGGGATTTGAACTCATGTCTCCAGATTGTTAGTTCAGACCTCAGGATTACTAGTCCAGTAACATAACCACTATTTTATAGTTCCCACAGTTGTTGTAAGTTGTTGCTGAAACACCTTTTGGTGTTCCACTACCTCTGCATCTACGCAGTGCTAGAGAATTGAAGCCGGCAGCTCCTCTGCCACTTCAGTAGATATATTCACCACGTGGTGTTGTACTGAGCCATGCAGCCCAAGAAGGTCGACGATACAAAGATGGGAGGAAAAGCAATGTGTGAGGAGGACACAAAAAATCTGCAAAAGGACATAGACAAGCTAAGTGAGTGGGCAAAAATTTGGCAGATGGAATGTAATGTTGGAAATTGTGAGGCCATGCACTGTGGCAGAAAAAATCAAAGAGCAGGTTATTATTTAAATGCAGAGAGATTGCAAAGTGCTGTAGTACAGCGGGACCTGGGGGTACTTGTGCAAGAAACATAAGAAGTTAGTATGCAGGTACAGCAAGTGATCAGGAAGGCCAATGGAATCTTGGCCTTTATTGCAAAGGGGATGGAGTATAAAAGCAGGGAAAGCTTGCTACAGTTGTACTGAGTATTGGTGAGGCCACACCTGGAATACTGCGTGCAGTTTTGGTTTCCATATTTACAAAAGGATATACTTGCTTTGGAAGCAGTTCAGAGAAGATTCACAAGGTTGATTCCGGAGATGAGGGGGTTGACTTATGAGGAAGGTGGAGTAGTTTGAACCTCTTCTCATTGGAATTCAGAAGAATGAGAGGTGATCTTATCGAATGTATAAGATTATGAGGGGGCTTGACAAGGTGGATGCAGAGAGGATGTTTCCACTGATAGGGGAGACTAGAACTAGAGGGCATGATCTTAGATTAAGGGGCCACCCATTTAAAACTGAGATGAGGAGCAATTTTTTCTCTGAGCGTTGTGAATCTATAGAATTTGCTGCCTCAGAGAGCTGTGGACATTGGAACATTGAATAAGTTTAAGACAGAAATAGAGTTTCTTAAACGATAAAAGGAGTAGGGGCTTATGGGAAGCGGGCAGGGAAGTGGATCTGAGTCCATGATCAGAGCAGCCATGATCGTATTGAATGGCGGAGCAGGCTTGAGGGGCTGCATGGCCTACTCTTGTTCCTATTTCTTATGTTCTTATGTCCGTGGTCTGATTCCTGGTTGGGGTAAATACCTGATCTCAGCTGAGGTAAGAGTAGGGGGGTATTACAATTGCCCTCAGCACCCCTGGGCAAGAGTGTGAGGTGGAGAGAGAGATAAATCAGGCAGGATCCCCCATTCCTGATCGCTATCCAGCGATGCCTGTCAGAAGATCCTATGTTAGAAGATGAATGGGGATTTAGCCAGATTGATTGGATGGGAAAGTTGTTCGATAAAACAGCAGAGGGATAGGGTTCAAACTAACAATATTGTAACCAGGTCTCAAGGGATTGCTGCCATGACTGCAATTCCATGATGATTAAGGAGATTAAATTAAAAGTAAAGTTGAAGAAAGAGCCATGAGATAAAATGAAGGCCAGCAACACCAGCAGAGATCTCAAAGGCAGAGAAACTTCAGCCTGGCTGAAGGACTCGAGCACATAATCTGGGCCAACTCTCCAGTGCAATGCTGAGGGAGTGTAGCATTGGCCGAAGTGCCGTCTTTCGGGTGAGACATTATATGGATGTCCCGGCCATCTATTCATATGGAGGTAAAAGATCCCAAAGCAATATTTGAAGAAGAGCAGTGGTTTCTCCCAGTGTCCATTTATCTCATTGCTGCTTACAGTAGCTTGCTGCGTGCAAATTGGATACTGTGCTTGCCTACATTGCAACAGTGACTATGTTAAGAGCTTGCTTGTTCTCCATATTTATAAGTCATCTGGAAAATGGTCACGAAGGGAATGATGTCAAAATTAGCTATTGATAGCAACTTAGGAAGGGAGGGGGAAACATGGCAATTGGTGAGGAAGAATACAGGAGACTTAAAGGAAGACATATGTCGGTTAGAGGAGTTGGAATACAGTATGTGGCAACATAGATACCGATGAAGAAAGGAACTGAGAATGGAAATATAACCCCAGCAATAAAATTATCATTTCTCGCAGCGGAGAATCAAAGAGGTCTTGGAATACAGGCACTCAATTTTTGAAAAAAGATTTGCAGGTGGAAAAAGCTGTAAAAAAGGGTCAGTGGGATCCTGGGTTTTTTAAAGGGGAACCGATTACAGAGCAAGGGAGTGATGAATGTGTACAAGATACTTGCTCGGTCACAGTCAGAGTCCTGCCCATTACAGGGCAGATAATAGAGCAATGGCAGATAATAGAGCAATGGAAAATAGATGCACTGTTGATTCACTAGTTTGATAGCAGGAAAAAATAGATAATAGTTGTGATGGGAGATTTAAGCATCTAGTGTTGTATTCATTGGAACAGAGGAGGGTCAGCAGGTTCTAACAGTACTGTTCAAAGTCTTGAAAGGGTTTGAGAGGATAAACAGCAAAAGAATATTTCCACTAGTCAGTGAAAGTGAACCAGTAACAAGGAGAATAAATGTAGGATTAGCTCTGAAACCATAAAGAGAAAAATTAGAACAACATTTTTCACACAGCATTAGTAGAATGTGAAATCCCAATACCAGGAGTGGCAATCAGGCGCTGCCAACCACTGCATTTATAACAGATAAATGCCTAAAGAATAAAAATGTTAAACGTGTAAAGAAAGAACAAGGAAATAACACTGGTAGATAACTGCAAAGTGGAGCTAGCATTGTCATTGCACAGGTATAATGGGGCAAATGACCTCCTTCTGTATTCTATATTCTCCTCAGTCCAGGCTTTGAGGAGACTGAATATCTTTATACTGTATTCCCCTTCCATTAGACTTTATAAAAGACCCTGAACAAATATTGCACCATTATCCCCCCTCCAGATTCAGGTTGAATAAATACTCCACCATATTCCCCTTTCACCAGGCCCGATCAGCGACCCCTGAAGACATACTGCATCATACTCCTGCCCTTCTCAGGGTCTGCACTATATCTTTTTCTCATCAGGTTCTGAGATTGACCCTGAATGAACACTACATAATATTCCCCTTTCACAAGGCTGTATGCAAGACCTTGAGTAAATATTTGATCATACTCCTCCTCTTAGCAAGGTCCATGAGACCCTGAATAAACACTACACAAAATTCCTCCCGCGTCACACTCTTTAAGGGACCTGACTAAGTATTGCACCACATTCCCCTTTCAACAAGTTCCATGAGTGGCCACGGAGGAATACTCTCTCATACCCTCATCCGTTAGCAGGCTCTGAGAAAGAATGAGTTGCACTGTGTTGGAATAAATTCTATGCTTTATTTTTTTTTAAAATGTGTTCTGTACCGATGCCCTAATAATCCTATGACTTTGAGTACCTTTCTGCTCTCGGTGTGAAAAGTCATGTGCTCCCGTGGTGCAGTATTGGTGATTGGTTATGAATCGGACAATGGAGCAAATGATGATGATGAGAAGTTCTGTGATTTGGGTTCATGTTCGGTGACAGTTGCAGCAACTGCCACACTGCTGATTTATCCCACAGGTTTATTTCCAGAACACTATTGCGGTGCCCGGGAACTCATTCAGGAAATAATATACCTTTGAAAATTGTCTGTACACTATATTTGTGATTCCAATGTCCAGCATCTTATTGTACTGGAATTCTCCTTTAAAGGGCCAGCGCACTATAATGGTGATCTCAGTATCTACCAGCTTATTCCTTTGGAATTCTCAGTGTCTTGGAGAGCATAAAATAGGAACGCTTCTTTAAAGGGCCTACTAAATGTAACAGTGATTTAAGTATCTGGGCGATCCAATTATAATTCTTTAACATTTATAATCGATTTTAAATGGATACTTACAGTCTAGAAAACACCATTTTGGGGACAGCTTCTGCGAAGACAAGGTTCTAGACTTGGTGCCATCGTCCTCCTGCAAAGGGAGTTGAAAGAAACCCATTAGCACTTTCAAGAACTTTGATTGTGAAGCCACTGCGCGTGGGTACAACAGAGTGAGCCTTAGTGGCAGTATTGGCATCTCGAAGTCAGAGAAGGTGCAGGGTTCAAACTCTGCTCCAGGCAGTCCTGGGGAGTGGAACACTGGCTCTGAATTTTGCTTTGACATCCAGCGGGATAATCACGCCCAGTGGACCCTTGGAATCCATGAAACCCTCCCGCTGTACAGGGCTAACCATCCTATCGGCTGGCGTAAAGATGGTTATGGCCATGGAAGGGCCGCTCATGATGCAGCCCGTCAGACTGTTAATAATCAGCCTGTGAATCCTTCCACTACTTCATACAGTTCTCCAAGGGGATGAGTATGGAGACACAAGAACAACAATGGGTGCAACACTCCGCAAGCATTCAGAAACCAGGACAGTGTGATTGATAGACATCATCATTTTTGAGACAAACATCAAGGGCAAGAAAACATGATCAATGTCACCAAAAAAGTGGCCATGCTCAGGCAGTGCAATGCATCATGGGAGCAAAAGAGGACAACTATTTTGACTAAATTAAGCATATGTGCATCATATGAGAACTGTGCATTTGAAGAAAACAGCTGCTGAATCCATGAGGCTGGACAATCAGATCCTGACTTTTCCATCATCAGATTCCCATGATTTGGAGGAAGAGAGAGTCTGGCTTGCAGTTTGCACCTCTTCCTGTCTGTCAGGGTGAGTTTGAAACTCGTTTAGTGAGATGGTCCATCAATGTATGGCGTCACTGGCTCACCCCCTAATACTTCTTCACAGTGGAGGAAGAAGCTTTGCAAAGAGGACTGTCAATTTATCCCTTTAGATTGGTTTGTGATTTTAGCTTTTTTTTTTTACAGCAATCTACTCTACTGTTATAGAAGTCTGGTCAACAAGGCCTAAAGGATTATGATGCAAGGTGGTTGTTGTTTTTGTACCACAGAACTGACGGTGCAGACAACAGAAGCAAACTAAACCTCACACAGATCACATGTTCAAGGTCTTTACATGCGAATGCTCCGGATAAATCACAACAGCAGTCACGACGTGCGCGCAGAAAGGTGTGCTTCATGCTCGGAACGGGAATTGCATTAGAGAGCAGCGTACGAGAGTCAGTGCATGCTATCAAACAGCATTCCCGGATCACAAACCTGCAGCACCAAACGCTGGAGCGAGGGATGAACCAGGGGCAAATCCTGTGGGAGAGTAGAACATCTTGCATTGCATCAGTAATCAGGGGACAACTGCTGGACCCATCACGGTCGGAGTTAGATATTTTAAGAGGGACACTGGTACAATAATCATTTCTAAACAATACTGTAGAGATTTCCCACCAGCGATAGGGTAAAGGTCATCAGGCTGAGGCTTTCTTGAGCACCTCGCAGGAACCAGCCGTGCAGCAGCTCGAACCGGCCACCTTATCACCAATGGATGCTTCATAGTGCATGACCGGAGAGGGGGGAACAGGAAGTGTATGATCGGGGGGATGTGAAGTGTAGATTGGGAGGGGGGGTTGGGGGGGGGGGGCAACAGGAAGTGTGAGACCAGAGAGGGGGGGGGGGGAGAGAGGCAATCGGAGGTGTATGATCAGAGGGGTGGGGATGGGAAGTGCATGACCAGAGGGGAGGAGGCAACGGGAAGTGTATAACTGGGGGGGGGGGGGGGGGACGGGACGCGGGACAATGGAAAGAGTGTGACCAGAGGGGGTGGGGGGGAAAGGGGGGCAATCGAGGTGTATGATCAGGGTTGGGGGGGTGCAACGGGAAGTGTATGACTGGGGGGGGGGGGGAAGGGGGGCAATCGAGGTGTATGATCGGGGTGGGGTGATGGGAAGTGTATGACCAGAGGGGGGGGGGGGGGGAGAGATGGGAAGTGTATGACAGAGGGGGGGGGGGGGGGGGCGTGGCGGGGAATGGGAACTGTGTGACCAGAGGGGGGTGGGGGGGGAATGGGAACTGTGTGACCAGAGGGGGAAGGCGGGTGATAGGAGATGTATGACCAGAGCGGGGGTGGAAAGTGCAGATAACTGATAATCCCAGGCAATCAGAGAGCAGCATTGGCAGTGCAGGGACTGTATTTTACTGGCACCATTCTGCAGTTTGGCTCTTGGCATCCATGAGAGGAAAGCTGGAGCCACGGCTGGCTTGGGAACGCTAATGTTCCCGCCGTGGCAATTTGGCAGCATCCTGCCTAGACTGCACACCACACACACTGTAAAACCAGCTGCAACAGACTGTCACACAGAAACAATAGGAAAGGTTTCAGTGAAGTGGGCGCCAATCTGCATGTCTCCAGTTGAGCAGTATGGAAGAGATGGAGTCTGCCAGCATCCTGACTCAATATTGCAGTTACCTCAGGCCAGCAGCAAGCCTGAAGATCTGGTCATCGCCTCATTCTTCCTACCAAAATGCATCAGCTCACAATACTCTGCCTTAAATTTAATCCGTCATGTGTCTGTCCATTTTGCCAGTCTGTCTATATCCTCTTGAAGAATGCTACAAGTACCATTTTCCTCACTGTTTACTACTTTTTGAAGTTTTGTGTCATCTGCAAACTTTGAAATTGTGCCCCCCATATCATTCATATATACCAAAAAGAGCAGTGATCCTAATACCGATCGCTGGGGAGCACCACTGTATATTTACCATTCACCACTACTTTCCGCTTTCTTTCTCATTCTGGCTAGTCATTATAATTTCTTAGATGTGTGAATAAAAACACATAGACATGAAAGCAAAGCATTTTCAAAGATAGCAGTTTAAAAAAAAAAAATCAAACAAACCTGGAGATCAATCAAAACCTTGGAGTTGCTAGAACTGTGTCATACTAAAAGCTTTTTGATAAAGATCATGGAACTACATTTAACAGTTGTATGTCTGAATCAATCCTCAATTACTTTAATGCCAATTAATATTAATCTCAGAAACAAGAGATTGGCAAACAACATTTTTCTGGGCCGGAGGGTGGGGGTATTGCTATTCATCTGCATTAAGTTGTGTGTTCTAAAGGGAGATGGTTTCCTGACTGGTATTACTCAGTTCTCCATTGTTCCTGCACTTCATAATTTCAAAATGCTGCTCAGAGCCAGCCAGAGGCAGACATTTTGTGTGGGGAGGTGGGTGGGGGAAGGAGAGATGGTCTCGGATACAATCTCTCCTACTCGTCCTGTGCTGGACTTGGCTTGCAGACGCCAGGAGCTTCTCCACAGCGAGTGAAATGTTTTGTTGGGTTCTTTATTTTGTTTCTGGGATATTTTGACAAGCGAGTTATAAGTGATCATCAGCCGGAGATCTGGGAGACGACAGCTGCTAACCTTCTGGGCTGGGGGATTATTTGAAGTGGAAGGGAATACATTTTAAATGGATGGCGGGAAAAAAAACAAAGTTGTTACTCTAAATTAAATTTGCAAACTTATTTTTCTTTTTACATTTAAATTTTAAGGTGGTTTCTCTCCTTCCCTCCATCTGGTGTCCACTTGCCACGCACCATCAACAGCCAAGAACTCACGTAGTTACCCGCTCCTAAGCCTATGCCAATGTTGCTCTGACATTTGCCTGTAGGCAGTGCTCAAGAGCAGCCTCTGGGGTGACTCTCTCCTTGGTCTTCACGCTTTTCCCTCAGAGAAGCACCTGGCCATTTGCTCAGGGCTTCTCCGTAGCAGCCAGGTTGAGATCAAGAGCAGGCTCGAGGGGCTGAATGGGCTATGCCCGAAACGTTAACTCTGCTTTTTCTCCACAGATGCTGCATGACCTGCTGAGATTTCCAGCATTTTCTATTTTTATGCCTGTTCCTATCGTCCTCTGTGACCTCGCTGCATCTGGTCCGGGGTGGGGAAACTGTGGGCAGGAATGCACATCTTACCGCTCTGGGGCTCCAATGTGTGGCGACACTGTTCCCATCTCTAACGTTGCTGCACTATTCCCAGAGAGAGGCGGCTTTATATTAAACTGATGACTTTGGGCACTGTAGCATTGATGTAGACAGCCATGACAGAGGGTAATGCAGAGCTCAACCTCTCTGCTTCTCCGGAAGCTTCTCTCTGAATCCCAATTAAACCGAATTGCATTCCGTCAACAAGAGCATATTTCACTTTCAGTGAGTCCTTCCATCCCGAGAGAAAAATAAATGTCATGAGACGTACCTCTTGAAGCCTCTCGATGTGGGTGCGGCAGATCTCCAGGTCACTGTCCCCAGGGATGATGATGATGCCCAGGGGCACCGCTGAGAGACAGAACGGAAAAGGAATTAAATTAAATAAACACGTCAGAAATCCTCTCAGTTCAGTAACAGCGAAAGAAAGAATTGCATTTCTATAGCGCCTTTCATGACCTCTGGATATCCCAGAGCATCTTATAGACAATGACGTACTTTTTGAAGTCTAGTCACTGCTGTAATGTAGGAAACGTAACAGCCAATTTGCACACAGCAAGGTTCCACAGACAGTAATGTGACAATGACCAGATCATCTGTTTTAGTGATGTTGGTTGAGGGATAAATATTTACCAGGGACACTGGGGATAACTCCCCTGCTCCATGGGATCTTTTACATACACCCGAGAGAGCAGACAGGGCCTCGGTTTAACGTCTCAGCTGAAAAACTTCACCTCCGACAGTGCAGCATTCCAACAGTATTGCTCTATCGTGTCAGCCTGGATTATGTGCTCAAGTCCCTGGAGTAAGACTTGAAGCCACAGTCTTCTGACTCAGAGGCGAGAGTGCTACCTCCGGAACCAGGCCTGACACCACACCAGATAGCAACTAACTAACAAAAGCTGGTTCTCGGGGTGAGATGCGCATGTGCCGAAAACTGGCTTTTCCGATCTGTCAAGATTTCTCTTGACAGATCCTCCGCATCCCCGGGAGAAGGACATTCGCGCGGGAGAGATTGGGCTATGTGCTCATCTCTTGCCAGTGAATCTCCTTCAAACTTTTATGGCTGGTAAAAGCAGACATATAGCTTCCTTTTACCAGTGTAAGAGTTTTAAAATGTATAAAAATTAAATTTAATCATACATTTTTATGTTAAAAACTCTGTCAATTAAGTTAAGTTTATTTTTAACCCTATTAAAACACACAAAAATGTTTCCAAAAAATATATTTTTTTCTAAAACCTTTAATTATATTTAATGTTAATTAATTTTAAAGGTGAGGTATTTTAAAACATTTATTATGTTGTGTTTCTTGTTTTAGGGAGTTATTCTCATTGATAATAATGGGAACTCGGAGAAACGGAGATCCCATTATTATCAATGAGAATACTGCAGAGTGATTGGTGGTCCCGGCCCATGTGACTGCAGCTCCCCGTACGCTGCGCAGCGAATGAAGGCCTCCGACCGCAATCGAAGGCGCCTCAAGGACCACCAGCTTCTTTCGCAAAATGTTTTCCGGTTGGAGGCGTTTGTCCCAAAGAAGTCTCTGACTGCAATTTTCCCATTAACTCTGTACTTGATTTCAGTAACATAAGCAATGCAGAATATGCCCAGGAGTGTACAGCATTGACACCTCACAGACTGTACCCAAGGTGATCAGTCAGCATTGATGATTTACCAGCTAGGGCTTGAGGCTGCAGCAGAACAGGCGTTGTCAATATACTGCACCTCACCTGGGTGGGAGAGTCAATATACTGCACCTTACCTGGGTGGGAGAGTCAATATACTGTACCTCACCAGGGTGAGAGTGTCAATATACTGCACCTCACCTGGGTGGGAGAGTCACTATACTGCACCTCACCTGGGTGAGAGAGTCAATATACTGCACTTCACTAGGGTGGGAGAGTCAATATACTGCACCTCACCAGGGTGGGAGAGTCAATATACTGCACCTCACCTGGGTGGGAGAGTCAATATACTGTACCTCACCAGGGTGAGAGTGTCAATATACTGCACTTCACCTGGGTGGGAGAGTCAATATACTGCACCTCACCTGGGTGGGAGAGTCAATATACTGTACCTCACCAGGGTGAGAGTGTCAATATACTGCACCTCACCTGGGTGGGAGAGTCACTATACTGCACCTCACCTGGGTGAGAGAGTCAATATACTGCACTTCACTAGGGTGGGAGAGTCAGTATACTGCACCTCACCAGGGTGGGAGAGTCAATATACTGTACCTCACCAGGGTGGGAGAGTCAATATACTGCACCTCACCTGGGTGAGAGAGTCAATATACTGCACCTCACCTGGGTGAGAGAGTCAATATACTGCACCTCACCTGGGTGGGAGAGTCAATATACTGCACCTCACCTGGGTGAGAGAGTCAATATACTGCACCTCACCTGGGTGAGAGAGTCAATATACTGCACCTCACCTGGGTGAGAGAGTCAATATACTGCACCTCACCTGGGTGAGAGAGTCAATATACTGCACCTCACCTGGGTGAGAGAGTCAATATACTGCACCTCACCTGGGTGGGAGAGTCAATATACTGCACCTCACCAGGGCAGATAATCAATATATTGTACCTCAGCAGGGTGGGAGCCAATATATCGTACTGTGCAGTTTTATGTCATTTTTCCCCAATGTACTATCATTGAGAAATAAATAAAGGATTACATTTTCCTAAATATTCCGTGAATTACAGGCGTCGATGAAAGTGATGAATTCACATCGCCATCACTGTGTAATTTTACAGCAGTAACTACTAGCTCTGCTAATATTTATTCGAACTGACTCCCATTCTGACCCCGAGTAAAGAACAATCTATCCCACTAAGCAAACCTACAACTGTTTCTGAACAGAGACCCTTAACCAGCTGTGCAGTCAGTAACAAGCCTTTTACTAGCAACTCTGGCTTTTTTTCCTTTTTGATGGGGCGGGGGGAGAGAACTGGGCTAATATGGAAAAAAAAGTCTGTCAGTGATTTTACCTGTTTCGTGACAGCTAACATTACATAAACATCAACATGCAGAGCAAAATATGACTACTGGTGTAATTGCATCCTCAGGTGATTTATTAACAATGCCTGATGCTAAGACTGCGACCTATAGTCAGGTGTAACTTGTACGCCAGATAACACGGTACTTAATTTCAATCTATTTTTCAAATTCACTGGCAATTCTGTCCACGCTCTCCCTCTCCCCCAGCCCGTAGGCAAGTAGTTTAGTCTCAAGGGACCCAGCAGTAAAGGCTGAAGGGGAGTAAATTAGCCTCAGTAACAACATAAACATGCAGCTCCTGCTCCACTGAGTCTTTAAGCTGAAAACGGTCACAAATCAACTTTCTCAACACAAACACTTTCTGGTCTTAACCAAACAGCTTCTGTCTGCTTTCGACAAAAGTTCAGTCAGACTGGCTGCAGTGTTATTTTTTTTATTATTGACCCATAAATACAGCTGACCAGCTCTGCTCCGAAGCTATCAGATCAAAGGAGCTGGCCCTAGTGGGACAACCTCAGGCTGATTAACTCCTGCATTCCATCAGTCTCAACACTGAAACGCGCCGCAGATGTGACAGGCGTTGCATAGATCTGCCCTCTCCTCCAGGCTCCATCTCTCGCAGGTGTACACTTCTATAGGGACTGTCTGTCTCAAGCCGTTGTCCAAAGCCGCTGGTTTTCATGTGAAAACCAACTTAGTGAGTGTGAGCAATGGGAGGTATCGGAGTCAGGCCTCCCCTCTATCCTGGCCAGACGCCAGTGGCTCAGGAGCAGAAACCCTGGCTCAGTTTGCCCTGCTGTAGTGCAGGAACACTGCGGCTGATTCTGCTGCCTCTGCCATTGGGCTGGGCTCAGATCCTGGCGTGGCCCAGTGGAATAGTTACATTAAAAAACAGATCATAGCTTGAATTAAATCTAAGAAATGGTCGTGGAATCTGCAGTGTGAAAGGTCACACTGGGGGGGGGGGGGGGGAGGGGGGGATAAAAGGTTTGTTGCAGTATAAACATCCCTCAAGGCCCAACATGTTGTCGATACAATGGAGTTTGGGATTGGGCTATTCTGCATCAACAACTTATATTTAAATAGTACCTTTAACGTATTAAAACGTCAAAAGGCATTTTCACAAGAGAGTACCCAGACAAAAATTGATGCTGGGCCAAAGCAGGAGATATTAGGACAGGCTTGGTCAAAGAGCTGGGTTTTAAGCAGTGTCTTAAAGGAGGTGAGAGTGGCAGAGAGGATTGGGGAGGGAATTCCAGCGAATAGGGTCAAATGGCTAAAGACACGGCAGCGAACAGTGGGGCAAAGGAAGTGGGGGATGCAGAAGAGGCCAGACTGAAGGAGATGAGAGAGATAGGGAAGAGCAAGAGCTCTCCAAGGGTTCCCACGATACAGTGACACGGACCAATTAATATCAGCAGCTCACCCACTCAGAAGCTGTTATTTACCTGTGCGCCTGGGCTAAGCAGCAAGGGTGGGAACATTTAAATCAGCATACACTGGAGAGGGGATTTTCTGTAACATTTTATTAAAGAATAAACAGTGATGTTGAAATAAATGTCTCTCTTTATAGTTATTAGGGCTCCGTGATGTGGTACATGTAGACACTCAATAAATTGCTGCTGATGGGTTTATAACCAGGGTTTGAATAATGCTGCACTTCTTGGATTTCCTCAACTAGGTCCACACTGGGCAAAGCAAAACAGAATACACAATGCAGAGCTCGCCAGGGATCTATCTACACAGCAATACACTGTCCGCTGCCACAGACACTGGATGGTGCTTCTAATACTGTGTGTACAGGTACAAAGGCAAGACAGTGACTGCAATATTTTATGTACAAGTACAATTCAGCACCTGTAATACACTGGGTATGGTTACAAACAAAGGCAGCAACAGTGGTGGGAGAGTAGAAGACAGAGGACTAATTTGCGGCTAATTAATTGCGATGCCCGTCACTGTCTGAACAGGAAGGAGCACCACATTTAGAAGATTGAAAACATAAGGTGGAATTGCAAAGATATATTATGAAAAATGAGAAGCAGACTACTCAATCCCCCTCCCAACAGGCAATTCCAGTATTGTTTGCCAGCACTAAGTACAAGTCAGGTTGGGATCAGCATTAAACCCTCTCGACACCGCTTTTTTGCAAGTAGACATTCAGAATTGCCCAACACTGTCATCTAGTGGTCCCATAGTAAACCTTTTTTTAAAGTACATTTCTATTAATTATTTTCTAACATATTCTCCCTTCCCTGGTATTGCCCCCCCCATCCCACCCCACCATCCCACTCTAGCAGAGAGGGAGAAAGTTGACCCCAGGGTGTTTAAGATGGGAAAGAAATCTCTGAAGTTCTTGCTGAAACAACACAAAAGGAGTTCAGCACGGACCATTATCGTGTTCTGTATGAAATGGGGGAAGACGTTGAACAAAACGGTGCTCCCCTTAGACTAGGCTTCAAAACAAAAACGCACAGCTATGTGCTTGATCGATGAAGTCTGGCATGAGGTTGTGCACATTTTCTGATGGCACCTTATGCCTATGCATGTTGACAAAATCTCACGGAGCTGCTTACCATGGCCTGTGCCACCCACGTAGACAATACCTACTGCACGACAGAGCAATGTGAAACCCAGTACGCGTGATCTCCTCAGCATGTCGCCAGCTCTCTCGCATTTACAGTGAGTGAACCCCTCTGTGGTCAGATTACTACCTTCAGGAAAGGGTTAAAAAAAAAACTCAGAACCATTTGTTCTGATGAAGTGACAATCCCTTCGTTATATTCCGATAGAGCAGCGAGACAAACGTGAGCGACGTAATCCGTAATGCGCTATAAAGGTGAAATGGTGACGTCAATACTAAATATGTTCAATGTAGAACAAATATGCGCAAATTGGCTGCCGCGTTCCCTACATTACAACAGTGACCACACTCCAAAAAGTACTTAATTGACTGTAAAGCACTTTGAGATGTCCGGTGGTCGTGAAAGGCGCTATATAAATCCAAGTCTTTCATTCTTTCTTAATAATTGGAGGTGGTGAATTATTCTGATAATTACCCAGTTACAATACAGTATCATCCTACAACTGAAAAATGTGCAGTATTGAGGGAGCGTTGCACAGTTGGAGGTGTTGCATTTCAGATGAGATGTTAAACCGAGGCCCCCTCTGCCCTCTCAAGTAGACACAAAAGATCCTATGACACTATTTGAAGAAGGGCAGGGGAGGCCTCTCTGGTATCCTGACCGATATTTATCCTTCAACCAACATCACTAGAAAACAAATTAGTTGGTCATTATCTTACTGCTGTTTGTGGTATCTTACTGTGCGCAAATTGGCTGTCGTGTTTCCCTACATTGCAACAGTGACTACACTTCAGAAGTACTTCATTGCTGTAAAGCGCTTTGGGTCATGAAAGGCATTATAGAAATGCAAGGCCTTCCTGCTTTTTATACAAATGAAGGAGGACAGTGTGTACTCTGGCCCTCCGGCTCTGGCTACTTACAGGCTTCTTTTAGCTTCTCCTTGTCGTAATGCAAGGCTTCATAGTCATGCATGCTGATCCGATTCACACGTATCTTCAGGCGTTCTGGCACCGTCTGCTGACTGAAGCAGATAATAAATCATTTTACTAGATCAAGCTGAAAGCTTTCGAGTCGAGAGTCAAAGTTTAACCGTACATCGAAGCTGAAAACAACCGACCACAGCTTCACACTGCTGGCTAACATGTTTGGTTCAGAAATGTTTTTTTATGTAGATGGTCAGGAAAGTCTTGTGATGTTTTCTCTCGATTTTAGAGAGAGGCTGTCTAGCATGCCCCAGTTCCATTTTAATCCCCATGAGGATTGGACAAGTATTCCTGCACTACACCATGAAATTAGCACAAGATAATTAGTCATAGAACCTGGTAGAATATTGTCCTGTCTTGGGTCTCCTATTGCCAGATCATTGGTAGCACTCTTGCCTCCAAGTCAGAAGGCTGTGGGTTCAAATACCACTCCAGAGACTTGTGTACAAAATTCTAGGCTGACACCCCTGTCCAGCACTGAGGGAGTACTGCACTGTCGGAGGTGCCATCTTTCAGATGAGCCATTAAACTGATGCTCCCTCTGCTCTCAGCTGGATGTAAAAGATCCCATGGCACTATTTGAAGAGGAGTAGGAGAGTTCTCCCCGGTGCCCTGGCCAATATTTGCTGTGCACAAATTGGCTGCTACATTTCCTATATTACCAAGAATGACTACACTTCAAAAGTACTTCATTGGCTGTAAAGCACAAATGTAGGAAACACAGCAGCCTAGTTCTTTCCTGACCTTCCTTCCTTTGTTTCTGATTCTGTAAACAATGGTCCTGGCAGAGGTCTGATGCTATGCCTGTTTCCTCAGTTAATGCTTCCCATGATCATCCATACTGTGAATCCTCATAAGTTCCAATCACCAAGGCTTGCGAGATCCTCTCCCCCATGACGAGTTCTCGACATGGAGGTGCTGGACAACCGTTTGTCCTGCCAGGTAGTGAGGGAGGGAAAACTGGAGAGGAGACGATTTTCAACTTGCCGTCTGGGCGTAAAACTGCCGTGTCGCGGATCGTTATAGAAAACGTCTGCTTTTCATTTCCATTGAGAATGTAACATAGGAACAGGAGTAGGCCTCTCAGCCCCTCGAGCCTGCTCCGCCATTCAGTCAGATCATGGCAGATCTGTATCAACATCATTTAACCCGCCTCAGCTCCATATCCCTTCATACCCTTACCCCACAAAAATCTATCCTTCTCAGTCTTGAAAGCTCCAATTGACCCAACCTCCACAGCCTTTTGGGGCAGAGAATTCCAGGTTTCCACGACCATTTATGTGAAAAGGTGTTTCCTCATTTCACTCCTAAATGGCCATGCGCTAATTTTAAGCCCCCTTTTTCTGGATTCCCCCACCAGAGATAATAGGTTCTCCCTATTTACTCTATCAAATCCGTTTATCATTTTAGACACCTCAATTAGATCACCTGTAACCTTCTAAACTCAAGGGAATACAAGCCAAATAAAAGGGTGGTTCCTGCAGGAGTATATTTTATGTTGAGAGTATATTCCAGAGTAACTCTGGGCTATGCTGGTGCCAGTCAATGGCACTTTCTTAGTGGCATCTCAGAAGAGTTGAGAGGAGGTGCCTGGCTGTCTGCCACAGATGGGGCGACAGGCCAGGGTGAATATTACACATTCATGGCGAATTTATACAGGTCGTTCCTTCTAGGCACAGCTCAGCCACAAAAATAAAATAAACAAAACGCAGACACACAGCTCCGAAAAGAGAGACACACATGGACGTATTCGCAATTTCCAAGTCTCTGTAAAGCAGCTGTTTCTGTGAATATCGCTGACAGCTCTCCTCTCGGTTGCAATGAGTGGAGACAGCCCTGCTCACTCTGCCAATTCCCAGCACTAAAGAGCGGCATGTCAGCCAAACCCTGCCGTTCAACAGTAAGCCGACACTCAATCCATACTGCTGACGCTTGCTTGGCGAGATATATTTTACCTGATCACTTCTTGGAAAAAAAAGTCACCTTAAATTTAACCCCATTGAACATGAGGAAGAAATATAAATTATCAATCACAGTATGGAATTCATTTGCCAAAGCCACTCACCGTTGGTCATCTTCACTGCAGAGCACTGAAGGGTTTTGTCACCAACTTGTATTTAAGAGAGCATCTCCATTAATAGTATATTTTAGACAGGAAAAGGGAGCAGGGGAAACATCAGCAGGAACGCAGAGGGACTTACTGGGGTAGGACTTGGTCTTGGGTGGCAGTGCGAAGCAGGTGGGATCGCACGGGCCGCCCATTCCACAACCCGCTGGACATTCAATTCTACTGAAGTCAATGGAACTGAATATTGGGCAGGGCATATAACAACTTGTATTTATATAGCGCCTTTAACGTAGTGAAACGTCGCAAGGCGCTTCACAGGAATATCACAAGACAAAAAATTTGACTGTGCCACATAAGAAGAAATTAGGGCAGGTGAGCAAAAGCTTGGTTTAAGGAGTGTCTTGAAGGAGGAAAGAGAGGCGGAGAAGTTTAGACAGGGAGTTCCAGAGCTTAAGGCCTAGGCAACAGAAGGCCTAGGCAACAGAAGGCATGGCAACCAGTGGTTGAGCGATTATAAGCAGGGATGCTCAAGAGGGCAGAATTAGAGGAGCACAGACATGTCTGGGGGTTGTGGGGCTGGAGGAGATTAGAGAGATAGGGAGGGCGAGGCCATGGAGGGATTTGACGATGATAGGGAGGGCAGACAATGTGACGCCGCCCACTTCGCATTGCTGTCCAAAACCAATTTCTATTCCACTGCATTTAAACATAATTTGGAAAAACACACTAATTTCCCCAAACGACTGAACACTTTGTGTTACATAGCTATTAAAACTTTTTAACACATGGCTCAATATATACATTTTAACATCTGATACATAATTTCTGAGTACTTCTCCAAAAGTTGGCCGACTATGATATCTTTCCTTTGTAGAAACTGATGCATTACATATAAGCCTTCCATCAAGACAGTGTCCCCAGAAGTAAAATACCCCACCTTCCATTGTGTGGGGGACAGCTGACTTTATCTGAATGAGAGCTTTAAGCTTTACATCCTTTCTTCACCAACTGCACCTTCTTCCTGTAAATGTACTAAGAACAGAAATTGCTGGAAATACTCAGCAACCTCTGTGGAGAAACGTTTTTGGTCAATGGTCTCCAACCTGAAACTTTAACTCTGTTGCTCTCTCCATTTGGTGAAGAAAGGTTGTAAAGCTTAAAAGTCAGCTGTGGCCCACACAATGGAAGGTGGGGTATTTTACTTCTGGGGACACTGTCTTGATGGAACACTTGTATGTAATGCATCAGTTTCTACAAATGAAAGATATGATAGTCGGCCAACTTTTGGAGAAGTACTCAAATTTCTGCAGTATTTTGCTCCTATAAATGTAATACTCACATCCAATAACACTTTTGCCATCATGCTATTTCCAACAAACATGTATGTCGCCCACTACCTGTGGAACAGCTGCCTGTCACGTTTAGAGACCTATGTACATATTACACTTGCCGCTCATTGACTTCTCTCAGCTCTTTCTCCATTCACAGAACGACTACCCTGACAGCTGGGGGTGGAAATAATTCGGACCCCTCCCCCAATGCGGTCTCTCATCTTCCCTCTTCCCCAGCCCCTATCCACCTCTCCTGGTTCATCCTCGATCTCTCCCTGACCCAGTTTAGGCCCTTCTGCCCACCAGCCTTACAGGTGTGGTAGCCAGGGATGGGCTGAGTCTTCGACTTCACTCAGATCGGAGTGCGAAGTTCACTATTACTGTATTTGCCCAGTGCCTCCCTCTCTAATCGTGGGCTTTAGAAAAAGGGAGCTAAAAAGGAACATATAATAGTAATATATGACATGCACCTTCCAGAACGATCATGGAATGTGATGCTGAAAATACCATTCACGCTCCTCCAATACAATGTAGTAAAACTACTGAGGGTCAGTTTGGCTATGTGATAGTATCAGACAGGTGATAGCCAGTCGACAGCCCCTTCTACATCTCTCCCGTGGCAGTCAACGGAAATAGAAATTGTGAGAGATGTAAAACGGGCTGTCGACACTATCGCACAAAGTCACGATCTACCCGAGTTTGATTTATTCCTTTGCTGTAAATCAACAGTCCTGATAATAGATGGTATATTTTTTGGGATAAACAGTGTAAACTCAGTGAGGAATGTTATGGAGATCTATTCATACATCTTACACATATTTCATCATGCACTTACCAATTTCAGGCAGTTTCTAATACAGCATGGACTAAGCCTCAGAATTAAGAGTTATAATCACTTGTTACTCTCCCAAAGACCAACCTTTATACAAGCAGTCATCGACTTAAAGAAAGATTTCACCAGGATAAATTGTTTAAAAACACAATCATATCTATATCCTCCCTTCCCTTTCAGTTTGCTTGATATATATATTTATTTTAACTACGAACACTGTTGAGATCATCAGTGATCTGGCTGGGAAGAGGAACCAGGCCTGGAGGCTGGGAAGAGGAACCAGGCCTGGAAGCTGTGAAGTCATTAAGGAACGGCAGCTCTACTGGTTAAAGTTAGAATGTTCGCATTGAGCCTGTGGTGTGCAATTGTTAATTCCGAACCCTCATAGTCTGAGGCACCCTAATGCCCCGATCCAACTTTACAATGACGGTGTTTTACGGTACTCTCCTGTCCCTGTGTTTCGTTTAAACTTCTATCATGAGAAGGCACAATGTGTCAAACCCAGCTGCTGCTGAGACTGTGGGGGGGGGGCAGTGGACCATGGGAGTGCTCACTAAACATGCTGTTACTAAGGACGAGATTCTCACAAAATGGCTGCTCCCACGATGCCTTGCACAGCGGTTCTCAATAGGAGTTTTTTTTTTAAGTGATAGAAAAAGGCCCTTCGATCTGACACGCCTGACCCTTTTCCATAGAATAACCCTTCCTTCTCACTCAAAGCCTTCTGCTGGGAAAGTTCATCTAATTAGCTGTTTGAAAACATCATATACAAGAGCAAGAGTAGGCCAAAGAACAAGAAAATTAGGAACCGAGGCATCCCCTCTCAGAAGCTCTAACATCACATGACAATTCCAGTGTAGCCCTTTCTCCTTTAAGTTCAATGCGTGCACGTGCATCAATACTCACTCATTGAGCAGTGGAATGGACGTCCTCCTCTTGGTCTTCTGGACCATGTTGGCCTGATTCCGCAACGAGATGCGAATGACGGAGGGCGCGAGCTTGCACGGCTCCCCATCCACCTGCATCGGAATGGACTTGTACGTGGTTAGTGTCACTTCGCGGCACTGGTTGAGCCGTTCCCCATGTCCGCCAACTTGCAGAGCAGCCTTGGTTACAATACAGATCGGGAGAAAGTCAATTCGATAAAGAGACAAGTGTTGATGAGAAGGAAGAGTTAAAGGAAAACCATCAGCATCAAGTTACATTTTCTTAAAACAGGCAGCAGTCACGTTAAGGACCCCTAGAGCAGCTTGCATATACAATATACAAGTTGCTCTGAAACTAGAAATTAAGGTTCCTGTCTGGGAAAAGCGGGGTCACTCAGAAATCTGAGCAGGAAACAGGAATTGTGGCAATTCAGGAAATCAGAACAGACAGTATCTAAAAAAAATCTTTGGTCAAATATGAGGCACTGAATAATTTGAGAATGCAGCACATTGATGCATCCACACTAATATGGAGCAAAGGCAGGAAAATGTATTCGAGGTGCAGATCAGCCATGATCTAATAGAATAGCGGAGCAGGATCGAAGGGCTGAATGGCCTCCTAATGTTCCGAAGTGACCAATAAATATAAGGGAGAAGGGGTGAACATTCCATTTTAAATTACAGTCAGCACAGACTGACCCAAGGCAACAGAGACGTACCAGTGATGCCATGGTGAAGCCAATCACCTCGATGCAGCCGTCGTCATGTCGCTGTGGCTCAAAATCATGGTGCTCGCCTGGATTCCCCCACGGTACAGTGCCCGCACAGTACCTGCAAGTACATTACAGCAGAAAGATTTGGTATGGTAAGAACACACTTATTCAAGTAACCACCCTATGTGTAGATGGGTCAAAGTTCAGCAGAAGTTCCTGATGGCTGTCTTCACTCGCCAGGACAGTCTGGAGTGGGGTTCGAACGCTGCACCTTCTGACTCAGAGGCGGGAATGCTACCACAAAGCCAAAGGCTCGCTCTCAGTTCTGGAGTAGAGTGAAGTCATAACAACATAAGAAGTAGGAGCAGGAGTAGGCTATTTGGCCCCACGAGCCTGCTCCGCCATTCAATGAGATCTTGGCTGATCCACTCCACTTACCAGCATTATTCCCACATCCTTTGATTCCCTTAATATCCCAAAATCTAACAATCTCCTTATCTCAGTCCTAAATGGCTGTCCCCTTATTCTGAGACTGTGACCCCTGGTTCTAGACTCCACAGCCAGGGGAAACATCCTACCTCTATCTCCCCCTGTCAAACCCTGTATGAATTTTGTATGCTTCAATGAGATCATCTCTCAATCTTCTAAACTCTAGAGAACTACTCTACTCAATCTCTCCTCATAGGACAATTCCCTCATCCCAGGAATCAGTCTGGTGAATCTTCGTTGCACTCCCTCTATGGCAAGTATATCCTTCCTCAGGTAAGGAGACCAAAAGTGTACACAATACTCCAGGTGTGATCTAACCAGAGCCCTATATATTTGCAGAAATTGTGGCCGCCTGGGATTTATCAGCTCAATTTCTCCAGTACCATTTTTTTTTAGTGACACTAATTTCTTTCAGTTCCTCATTTTTGCTAGATCCTTGCTTCTCCACTATTTCTGGCAAGATTTTTGCATCTTCTTCTGTGAAGACAACACAAAGTATTTGTTTAATTTCTCATCAGTTTTTTATTCCCCATTATAATTTCTTCTGTCTCAGCCTTTAGGGGACCCACAGTTACTTTCGCCATGGCTTCACCATGGCATCACCTGTACGTCTTTTCCTTTTTTCACGAAGGAAGACACAAATAACCTTCCGGAAATATTAGGGGACCGAGGGTCTAGCGTGAAGGAGGAACTGAAGGAAATCCTTATTAGTCAGAAAATTGTGTTAGGGAAATTGATGGGATTGAAGGCCGATGAATCCCCAGGGCCTGATAGTCTGCATTCCAGAGTACTTAAAGGAAGTGGCCCTAGAAATAGTGGATGCATTGGTGATCATTTTCCAACAGTCTATCGACTCTGGATCAGTTTCTATGGACTAGAGGGTAGATAATGTAACACCACTTTTTAAAAAAGGAGGGAGAGAGAAAACGGTAATTACAGACCGGTAAGCCTGACATCGGTAGTGGGGAAAATGTTGGAATCAATTATTAAAGATGAAATAGCAGCGCATTTGGAAAGCAGTGACAGGATCGGTCCAAGTCAGCATGGATTTATGAAAGGGAAATCATGCTTGACAAATCTTCCAGAATTTTTTGAGGATGTAACTAGTAGAGTGGACAAGGGAGAACCAGTGGATGTGGTGTATTTGGACTTTGACAAGGTCCCACACAAGAGATTGGTGTGAAAAATTAAAGCGCATGGTATTGAGGGTAATGTATTGACGTGGATAGAGAACTGGTTGGCAGACAGGAAGCAGAGAGTCGGGATAAATGGGTCCTTTTCAGAATGGCAGGCAGTGACTAGTGGGGTGCCGTAGGGCTCAGTGCTGGGACCCCAGCTATTTACAATATACATCAATGATTTAGGTGAAGGAATTGAGGGTAATATCTCCAAGTTTGCAGATGACACTAAGCTGGGTGGTGGTGTGAGCTGTGAGGAGGATGCTAAGAGGCTGCAGGGTATCTTGGATAGGTTAGGAGAGTGGACAAATGCATGGCAGATGCAGTATAATGTGGATAAATGTAAGATTATCCACTTTGGTGGCAAAAACATGAAGGCAGATTATTATCTGAATGGCGGCAGATTAGGAAAAGGGGAGGTGCACCGAGACCTGGGTGTCATGGTACATCAGTCATTCAAAGTTGGCATGCAGGTGGTGAAGAAGGCAAATGGTATGTAGGCCTTCATAGCTAGGGGATTTAAGTATAGGAGCAGGGAGGTCTTACTGCAGTTGTACAGGGCCTTGGTGAGGCATCACCTGGAATATTGTGTTCAGTTTTGGTCTCCTAATCTGAGGAAGGATATTCTTGCTATTGAGGGAGTGCAGCGAAGGTTCACCAGACTGATTCCCGGAATGGCAGGACTGATATACGAGGAGAGACTGGATCGACTGGGCCTGTATTCACTGGAGTTTAGAAGAATGAGATGGGATCTCATAGAAATATATAACATTCTGATGGGACTGGACAGGTTAGATGCAGGAAGAATGTTCCCGATGGTGGTGAAACATAGAAACATAAAAAATAGGTGCAGGAGTAGGCCATTCAGCCCTTCTAGCCTGCACCGCCATTCAATGAGTTCATGGCTGAACATGCAACTTCAGTACCCCCTTCCTGCTTTCTCGCCATACCCCTTGATCCCCCTAGTAGTAAGGACTTCAACTAACTCCCTTTTGAATATATTTAATGAATTGGCCTCAACTACTTTCTGTGGTAGAGAATTCCACAGATTCACCACTCTCTGGGTGAAGACGTTTCTCCTCATCTCGGTCCTAAATGGCTTACCCCTTATCCTTAGACTGTGACCCCTGGTTCTGGACTTCCCCAACATTGGGAACATTCTTCCTGCATCTAACCTGTCTAAACCCATCAGAATTTTAAACGTTTCTATGAGGTCCCCTCTCATTCTTCTGAACTCCAGTGAATACAAGCCCAGTTGATCCAGTCTTTCTTGATAGGTCAGTCCCACCATCCCGGGAATCAGTCTGGTGAACCTTCGCTGCACTCCCTCAATAGCAAGAATGTCCTTCCTCAAGTTAGGAGACCAAAACTGTACACAATACTCCAGGTGTGGCCTCACCAAGGCCCTGTACAACTGTAGCAACACCTCCCTGCCCCTGTACTCAAATCCCCTCGCTATGAAGGCCAACATGCCATTTGCTTTCTTAACCGCCTGCTGTACCTGCATGCCAACCTTCAATGACTGATGTACCATGACACCCAAGTCTCGTTGCACCTCCCCTTTTCCTAATCTGTCACCATTCAGATAATAGTCTGTCTCTCTGTTTTTACCACCAAAGTGGATAACCTCACATTTATCCACATTATACTTCATCTGCCATGCATTTGCCCACTCACCTAACCTATCCAAGTCACTCTGCAGTCTCATAGCATCCTCCTCGCAGCTCACACTGCCACCCAACTTAGTGTCATCTGCAAATTTGGAGATACTACATTTAATCCCCTCGTCTAAATCATTAATGTACAGTGTAAACAGCTGGGGCCCCAGCACAGAACCTTGCGGTACCGCACTAGTCACTGCCTGCCATTCTGAAAAGTACCCATTTACTCCTACTCTTTGCTTCCTGTCTGACAACCAGTTCTCAATCCACGTCAGCACACTACCCCCAATCCCATGTGCTTTAACTTTGCACATTAATCTCTTGTGTGGGACCTTGTCGAGAGCCTTCTGAAAGTCCAAATATACCATATCAACTGGTTCTCCCTTGTCCACTTTACTGGAAACATCCTCAAAAAATTCCAGAAGATTTGTCAAGCATGATTTCCCTTTCACAAATCCATGCTGACTTGGACCTATCATGTCACCTTTTTCCAAATGCGCTGCTATGACATCCTTAATAATTGATTCCATCATTTTACCCACTACTGAGGTCAGGCTGACCGGTCTATAATTCCCTATTTTCTCTCTCCCTCCTTTTTTAAAAAGTGGGGTTACATTGGCTACCCTCCACTCGATAGGAACTGATCCAGAGTCAATGGAATGTTGGAAAATGACTGTCAATGCATCCACTATTTCCAAGGCCACCTCCTTAAGTACTCTGGGATGCAGTCCATCAGGCCCTGGGGATTTATCGGCCTTCAATCCCATCAATTTCCCCAACACAATTTCCCGACTAATAAAGATTTCCCTCAGTTCCTCCTCCTTACTAGACCCTCTGACCCCTTTTATATCCGGAAGGTTGTTTGTGTCCTCCTCAGTGAATACCGAACCAAAGTACTTGTTTAATTGGTCTGCCATTTCTTTGTTCCCCGTTATGACTTCCCCTGATTCTGACTGCAGGGGACTTACGTTTGTCTTTACTAACCTTTTTCTCTTTACATATCTATAGAAACTTTTGCAATCCGCCTTAATGTTCCCTGCAAGCTTCTTCTCGTACTCCATTTTCCCTGCTCTAATCAAACCCTTTGTCCTCCTCTGCTGAGTTCTAAATTTCTCCCAGTCCCTGGATTCGCTGCTATTTCTGGCCAATTTGTATGCCACTTCCTTGGCTTTAATACTATCCCTGATTTCCCTTGATAGCCACGATTGAGCCACCTTCCCTTTTTTATTTTTACGCCAGACAGGAATGTACAATTGTTGTAATTCATCCATGCGGTCTCTAAATGTCTGCCATTGCCCATCCACAGTCAACCCCTTAAGTATCATTTGCCAATCTATCCTAGCCAATTCACGCCTCATACCTTCAAAGTTACCCTTCTTTAAGTTCTGGACCATGGTCTCTGAATTAACTGTTTCATTCTCCATCCTAATGCAGAATTCCACCATATTATGGTCACTCTTCCCCAAGGGGCCTCACACAATGAGATTGCTAATTAATCCTCTCTCATTACACAACACCCAGTCTAAGATGGCCTCCCCCCTAGTTGGTTCCTCGACATATTTGTCTGGAAAACTATCCCTTATGCACTCCAGGAAATCCTCCCCCACCGTATTGCTTCCAGTTTGGCTAGCCCAATCTATGTGCATATTAAAGTCACCCATTATAACTGCTGCACCTTTATTGCATGCACCCCTAATTTCCTGTTTGATGCCCTCCCCAACATCGCTACTACTGTTTGGAGGTCTGTACACAACTCCCACTTACGTTTTTTGCCCTTTGGTGTTCTACAGCTCTACCCATATAGATTCCACATCATCCAAGCTAATGTCTTTCCTAACTATTGCATTAATCTCCTCCTTAACCAGCAATGCTACCCCACCTCCTTTTCCTTTTATTCTATCCTTCCTGAATGTTGAATACCCCTGGATGTTGAGTTCCCAGCCCTGATCATCCTGGAGCCACGTCTCCGTAATCCCAATCACATCATATTTGTTAACATCTATTTGCACAGTTAATTCATCCACCTTATTGCGGATACTCCTTGCATTAAGACACAAAGCCTTCAGGCTTGTTTGTTTAACACCCTTTGTCCTTTTAAAATTTTGCTGTACAGTGGCCCTTTTTGTTTTTTGCCTTGGGTTTCTCTGCCCTCCACTTTTCCTCATCTCCTTTCTGTCTTTTGCTTTTGCCTCCTTTTTGTTAACCTCTGTCTCCCTGCATTGGTTCCCATCCCCCTGCCATATTAGTTTAACTCCTCCCCAACAGCACTAGCAAACACTCCCCCTCGGACATTGGTTCCGGTCCTGCCCAGGTGCAGACCGTCCGGTTTGTACTGGTCCCACCTCCCCCAGAACCGGTTCCAATGCCCCAGGAATTTGAATCCCTCCCTGCTGCACCACTGCTCAAGCCACGTATTCATCTGCGCTATGCTGCGATTCCTACTCTGACTATCACGTGGCACTGGTAGCAATCCCAAGATTACTACTTTTGAGGTCCTACTTTTTAAATTTAGCTCCTGGCTCCTTAAATTCGTTTTGTAGGACCTCATTCCTTTTTTTAAACCTATGTCGTTGGTACCAATGTGCACCACGACAACTGGCTGTTCTCCCTCCCTTTTTAGAATGTCCTGCACCCGCTCCGAGACATCCTTGATCCTTGCACCAGGGAGGCAACATACCATCCTGGAGTCTCGGTTGCGGCCACAGAAATGCCTATCTATTCCCCTCACCATTGAATCCCCTATCGCTATCGCTCTCCCACTCTTTTTCCTGCCCTTCTGTGCAACAGAGCCAGCCACGGTGCCATGAACTTGGCTGCTGCTGCCCTCCCCTGATGAGTCATCCCACCCAACAATACTCAAAGCGGTGTATCTGTTTTGCAGGGGGATGACCACAGGGGACCCCTGCACTATCTTTCTTGCACTACTCTTCCTGCTGGTCTTCCATTCCCTATTTGGCTGTGGACCCTTCTCCTGCGGTAAGACCAACTCGCTACACATGCTACTCACGTCATTCTCAGCATCGTGGATGCTCCAGAGTGAATCCGCTCTCAGCTCCAATTCCGCAACGCGGACCGTCAGGAGCTGGAGGCGGATACACTTCCCGCACACGTAGTCGTCAGGGACACCGGAAGTGTCCCTGAGTTCCCACATGGTACAGGAGGAGCATAACACCCGACCGAGCTCTCCTGCCATGACTTAACCCTTAGATACACTTAAATTGGCAACAACAATGTTAAAAGTTACTGACCAGAACCAGGGGTCACAGTCTCAGGATAAGGAGTAGGCCATTTAGGACTGAGATGAGGAGAAACTTCTTCACTCAGAGAGATGTTAACCTGTGGAATTCCCTACCGCAGAGAGTTGTTGATGCCAGTTAGTTAGATATATTCAAGAGGGAGTTAGATATGGCCCTTACGGCTAAGGGATTAAGGGGTATGGAGAGAAAGCAGGAAAAGGGTACTGAGGTGAATGATCAGCCATGATATTGAATGGTGGTGCAAGCTAGAAGGGCTGATTGGCCTACTCCTGCACCAATTTTCTATGTTTCTATGCTATATACCTATAGAAGCTTTTACAGTCTGTTTTTATGTCTCTCGTTAGTCACATGCCACTTCCCAGCCAGTCAGAGTCTTCCTAAGGCCGACCTGTTATCATCTATGGAAGAGATTTCCCATTCCCGCGCCCCCCCCCCCCCCCCCCTTCCCTGCCCCACAATTCCTGTAGGGTCAGTGCTGGGGCCTGAGTTTTGAAGTCATTTTAAATTTCAACTCCGTAAGGTAACATTAATGATTGCGGACAAATTCAACATTTTGAAATGCTAAGTGCACTTCTAGCGTTTCCTGATCATTTAAAATGTCAACTTTCCACAGGCCACAGATTAAAATCAGGGTTTATTTCTAAATTTTATGGAGAGTAAAAAAACACATTTCCTTTAAAAATTAATTTATTCTGCCACTAATATCTCCAAGTCTCCCTCCTGGTTTGGAAAGGCAGTCAGGACTTCCCTCGGATGACTGCCCTCCTGGGATGGAGAGGCAGTCGGAAGACTTTCTAAGAGGCCTCTTGTCAGTGCCGGTGAGGGACTAGTCGCTCAGGGATATGCACAAGCCGCCCAGCCCGGCCTGCCCTTCTCCCATTGGGTTACCGCCTCGACATTGCTTCGCGCCTGCCTGCAGTAGTGCGACTAGGTAGTCGGGTCTATATTAAAGAAGCAGTAGCAGGTCATTTGGAAAAGCAAAATTTGGTCAGGCAGAGTCAGCATAGATTTATGATGGGGAAGTCATGTTTGACAAATTTGCTGGGGTTCTTTAAGGATGTAACGAACAGGGTGGATAAAGGGGAACTAGTGGATGTGGTGTATTTGGACTTCCAGAAGACATTTGACAAGCTGCCACATAAAAGGTTACTGCACAAGATAAAAGTTCACGGGGTTGGGGGTAATATATTAGCATGGATAGAGGATTGGCTAACTAACAGAGAACAGAGAATCAAGATAAATGGTTCATTCTCTGGTTGGCAACCAGTAACTAGTGGGGTGCTGCCGGGATCAGTGCTGGGACCCTAACTATTTACAATCTATATTAACGACTTGGAAGAAGGGACTGAACGTAACGTAGCCAAGTTTGCTGACGCTACAAAGATGGGACGAAAAGCAATGTGTGAGGAGGACACAAAAAAATCTGCAAAAGGACATAGACAGGCTAAGTGAATGGACAAAAATTTGGCAGATGGAGTATAATGTTGGAAAGTGTGAGGTCATGCACTTTGGCAGAAAAAATCAAAGAGGAAGTTATTATTTAAATGGAGAAAGATTGCAAAGTGCTGCAGTACAGCTGGACTTGGGGTTACTTGTGCATGAAACACAAAAGGATAGTATGCAGGTACAGCAAGTGATCAGGAAGGCCAATGGTATCTTGGCCTTTACTGCAAAGGGGATGGAGTATAAAAGCTGAGAAGTCTTGCTACAGCTTTATAAGGTATTGGTGAGACCACACCTGGAGTACTGTGTGCAGTTTTGGTTTTCATATTTACGAAAGGATATACTTGCTTTTGGAGGCAATTCAGAGAAGGTTCACCAGGTTGATTCCGGGGATGAGGGGATTGACTTATGAGGAAAGGTTGAGTAGGTATGGCCTCTACTCATTGGAATTCAGCAGAATGAGAGGTGATCTTATCGAAAGGTATAAGATTATGAGGGGCTTGACAAGGTGGATGCAGAGAGGATGTTTCCACTGATGGGGGAGACTAGAACTAGGGGGCATGACCTTAGAATAAGGGGCCACCCATTTAAAACAGAGATGAGGAGAAATTTCTTCTCTGAGGGTTGTAAATCTGTGGGTTGGAATTCGCTGCCTCAGAGAGCTGTGGAAGCTGGGACACTGAATAAATTTAAGACAGAAATAGACAGTTTCTTAAACAATAAGGGGTTATGGGGAGCGGGCGGGGAAGTGGAGCTGAGTCCATGATCAAATCAGCCATGATCTTATTGAACGGAGGAGCAGGCTCGAGGGGCCGTATGGCCTACTCCTGTTTCTATTTCTTATGATATGTTCTTATGTTTCTCCACAGGAACACCCTTCTCTAATAACTCATTACCGATCAAAGATTATTTAACCTCTTTAACTGCAGCGTTGAAAACGATGAGCAAGTGGAAATCCTTAGTTTGGCGTAACTCACTTTGAACTCTTTTCTGAACAGTTGAAGAATTTTATGACACGTTTCATTATTTAAATCCATTAAGCTGTGTGCTGGAGCCTCAGAGATCACGGGGGGATGGTGAGACTGTCGAGGTGCCATCTTTCGGATGGGACATTAAACCGAGTCCGCCCTCTCAGGTGGGCGTAAAGATCCCATTGCAGTATTTCGAAGAAGAGCGGGGGAGTTCTCCCCAGTGTCCTGGCCAATATTTATCCCACAACCAACATCACTAAAAATAGATTATGTAGTCATTTAGCTCATTGCTGTTTGTGGCACCTCGCTGTACGCAAATTGACTGCTGCGTTTTCTGCATTACAACAGTGACTATACTTCAAATGTACTTCATCGGCTGTAAAGTGTTTTGAGACGTCTGGTGGTCGTGTAAAGCGCTATATAAACGTAGGTTCTTTCTTTCTTGAATGTGTCGACATGGATCTGCCGATCACTGAGATGAACAAGCAGCTGTGCTGGCTGGACAACTATCCATATGTGGCTGCCAAGCTCTGGACACACAGGGCACTCAATCAGGCAACTTCCCTGGACGGAATCGCTTTACCCATCCCTCTCCTTGGTATACAGAAAGGAGAAGAATGGAGGGGAAAGGGCTAAATATTTAACCAAAGAGCGCTTTCGTGCGGATGTGCCCCCCAGTGGGTCAAGACAGGATTAGCGGCGACTTCCATCGGCTGGATGGTCCCTGTGTCTGAACGAGCGGGAATGTCACAGGGGCTAAAGATAAGCACAATCCCATACACTTGTCAAGATAAGGAAAGCACAAAATGAATTAGATAATTAATCTCTTCAACATGGTTAAATTTAAATGATTAAATTCAATTCTTTATGAGTTTAAAAAAAAATAATGATCCTTTCCGGACAAATGATATTTTTCCCTCTGGATGCAGACAGATGGGTAAATTGAGTAATGCATATAACTGCATGTGGATGATGCACACAGGGCAAGGGGCAGCAGCTCCAGTCTCCGGAACAGTGACTGACACCGAACAGACTGATCGACGTAAGTAGTGCTAACACTCACAATTTGTTCTGCCAAACCACACTGAGACACACAGGGCCAGCAATGATCATAGACTCATAGAATGGTTACAGCACAGGAGGTGGCCATGCAGCCCATGCCGGCTCTCTGCAAGAGCACTTCAGCTAGTCCCACTCCCCCGCCATTTCTCTGTAGCTCTGCAATTTTTTTTTTCCTTCAGGTACTTATCCAACTCGCTTTTGAAAGCTGTGATTGAGTCGGCCTCCACCACACTTTCAGGCAGTGCATTCGAGATCCTAACCATTCGATCTGTAAAAAAGTTTTTTTCTTATGTTGCCTTTGGTTCTTTTGCCAATCGCCTTAAATCTGTGTCCTCTGGTTCCCAACTGTCAATGAGAACAGTCTCTCTATCTACTCTGTCTAGACCCCTCATGATTTTGAATACCTCTATCAAATCTCTTCTCAACCTTCTCTAGTCTAAGGAGAACAACCCCAGCTTCTCCAGTCTATCCACGTAACTGAAGTCCCTCATCCCTGGAACCATTCCTGTAAATCTTTTCTGCACCCTCTCTAAGGCCTTCACGTCCTTCCTAAAGTGTGGTGTCCAGAAATGGATACAATACTCCAGTTGAGGTCGAACTAATGTTTTATAAAGGTTCATCATAATACCCACACTTTTGTACTCTACACCTCTATTCATGAAGCCCAAGATCCCGTTAGCTTTATTAACTGCTTTCTCAACCTGCCCTGCCACCTTTAACGATTTGTGCACACATACTCCTAAGTCTCTCTGTTCATGCACCCGCTTTAGGATTGTACCCTTTAGTTTATATTTCTTCTCCTAATTCTTTCTTCCAAAATGTATCACTTCGCACTTTTCTGCATTAAATTTTATCTGCCACTTGTCCGCCCATCCCACCAGCCTGTCAATGTCTTCTTGAAGTCCATCATTATCCTTCTCACTGTTCACTATATTTCCAAGTTTTGTGTAATCTGCAAATTTTGAAATTGTGCCCTGTTCTCCCACATCCAAGTCATTAACACGCATCAGCAAACTCAATGAACAGCAGCTCAATAAAGCAGAGTGCTACCCCGCGATCTCCCCCGCCCCCACCCCCCACAAGATCAGTGGCACAGTATGGCAAAAATCGGCCCCCCTCGTCCTAAACTAACATGGCTCCCAGCTTCTGCTTCACCTTAACTGCAGAGTGAAAACAAAAAAGACAACATCGGATAGTAAGGGCCTATTTCCATTGGTGGATAAGCTATTACGAGGGGGCATAGTTTTAAGGTGGTTGGTGGAAGGTTTAGAGGGGATGTGAGGGGGGGCTTCTTTACGCAGAGGGTTGTGGGGATCTGGAACTCGCTGCCTGGAAGAGTGGTGGATGCAGAAACCCTCACCACTTTTAAGAGATGGTTGGATGGGCACTTGAAGTGCCGTAACCTGCAGGGTTACGGACCTAGAGCTGGTAATTGGAATTAGACTGGATGACCTTTTGTTGGACGGCGCAGATATAATGGTAAGTACTGCAGGGAATAGAATACGGCCAGGGTGATCTCCTGGACTAGTGTCGATCGCCTGGATGAGTCGGAGAGGAATTTTCCCAGATTTTTTTCTCCCTAAATTGGTCTGGGTTTTTTAATCTGGTTTTTGCCTCTCCCAGGAGATCACATGGCTCCGGTTGGGGTGGAGTGTAGAATGTTTCAGTGTAGGGGGTGTCGCAGTTGTGTGAGGCGAACTGGTTGGGCTGGGTGCTCTTTGCCTTTCCGTCATTGTTCATAGGTTTATATATAACCTTTAGGGCTGCTGACCAAGGGCCGCGTGGCTTTTTGTCGGCCAGCACGGACACGATGGGCCGAAATGGCCTCCTTCTGCGCTGTAAATTTCTATGTCTGCACAGCCCTCAAATCAGGTGTCACCATTTGACATTTCCTTTGATCTCTTTTTCCTCAGATATCCCAAGGTTACATCCAATGTTCCCTGTCATTTCTTTTTGGGACGGGCGGCCCATTCAAAAATCCGCATATGCGCGTTTCTTTTTCAATTTAAAAGCCGGCTCACTGGCTGCGTGGGATCCTTGGAGCGCTGCATGTAACATTGGTTACATCCCTTTCACTAGACGTAGAGAAGGTGATGGGGGGCGAACCTGCTCCTTGGCCTCTGCTGTTCTGTAACTGTCCACTAGATGGTGCATGAGAGCAGCCGAGACTGACTTGACTGCTGCTAACGGCACAGATATGTCTCTCCCTCATCCTCCATTGAAAATGAGCCAGGTGGCACTGCATGTTGAAGATCTGACACGCTCTGCAATTCACAGCAGAGCGAGTTCCTAACCTCGGCCGTGTTACTGCAGGTTGGTACCAAGCATAGGCCAGAGGTTTCACTACAGGGTGCGTGAGAAAATCAGTCACCCTGGTCTGCTCTCCTCGGCCTCCTAGGGTTAGTTAAGGAGCTGAACTAATCAAGTCTCCAACCAGCCCACTCAGCTAGGGCGCTGGACGGTAAAGTGAGAGAATAAAAGTTGGTATTATAAACAATAACTGATAAATGAAGCTGTTGAGTGGAGGTCAGAGGTCAGGTGAAAAACAAACGGTCTGCTTCAAATACAGAAGAGTACGAGTTTTCCCAAAACATTGAGTACAGTCTCCTGAGTGGGGAAAATAAAAACATCTGATTTTCAGTGGCAGTAATCTCTCGGCTCAAAGGTAGCTTTTAAGGCCTGATCCTACACCACTGCCATTTGACATGGAACTCCCTACATGTGCAGTGGTACTCACTCACACACTCACTCACTCACCTATCTGTCAGCATTCTAAGCAGACTCAATCTGCTCTCCGTCATTTCAAGAAATACCAGCTGATGTGAAAGCTAAGACACTAAGGAGGAGAAATTGGGTGTATTAGTGCCTCCTGTTAGCGCCCCTGGGCGGCGCTAACGAGGAGCAAATGAGTTACCAACAGGGCGCGGCGCTGTTAATGAGTCTCGCCATATTGGCACTATGGCTTTGTGCCCCCGATGCCCAGAGTCAGTGACATCATTGCTGCGTGCATTGCCCCAGCCCCAAAATGATCCTTTGCCCCCTGCAGCAGCGGCGGGCGATAAAAGCAGCTGCTGCAGGAGATGTGGATCAAGCGGCCGGCCGCTACCAGGGTGAAAATTAAAGGCGAGGTGGCCGAGTGAAAATTTTTTCAAAAACTTACCTTCCTGTTGCCGTTCCTGATCCGGTTTCTTTGCGGAGGCCTGGCTGCGATCGCTCAGCACAGCACTCTCCTTGAGTGCTGGGCTGATCGGGCGATGCCCCCGCTCATCGGTGGCCCAGGTAGGTCCCTTTATCTTCCACAGAGTCGGCAGCGTGGGCCCTTCCCTTTAAGTGAGGGAAAGGCCCCTCGGACGTGGCAGTGCTGCATGGTCCAGTGTGTAGCGCTGCTGAGGTGCCCGCCCTGTAAACCCCTCCAGGAAGGAAGTGGACCTTGATTTTTAGCTCCACTTCCTTCCGGGGGTGGTAACCTGAATTTCTCGATAGGGGCGGGACTTCAGCGCCTGGCGCCAAGTCCTGCGCCTCCCGACCGTTACTGCCCCCAAACGGGGCGATACTGAATTTTTCCTCCTAAGAGCTGTTGATGGCTAGAGGCTGCTGTGTAAACCAGGCCCTTCTACTGACGCACAGAGCCTGTGTAGAAGCTGATGGGATACTGAACACCACAAGTCCCAATGTCACCACTTCAGCTGGCCTGATGAAATATCTAGGCGTCGTCCAGCTGATTCACTGACATTACTTTCAACATCTTTACATCCTACACGCTAGGCAGGTTGACTCAGCGGAGGTTAGGCATTCGGGAAGGCCTTACCTTGGAATGTTCAGGAATACGATGCACTGCAGCTTTAGGTCCTGAATCTTTGACGTTAGGTCTGTCCCGTCACACTGTTAGAACAAGGAGATGGTTGTGAATCAGCCTGAAGGACGGCAGCATTTTTTGTGTGAGATGCATCTGACTGGGACACCATTTAGCCCTAGTCCGCTGGAGTCTAAAATGCCTATTATGGTGATTTACAATATGGCCTCCCTCCACTCCACTTCCCCATGCCAAGTTTCCCTGTGGTTAATAACCGCTTCCACCGTTCAGTGTTTCATTAAAATGTAATTAAAACATAATTTAAACACATAGCTACAATGTACTGAGCCTGTCTTACAGAACTTTCCTTTGTTCCCTTAGGAGAAGCAAATTGCCTCCAGCTCAGAGCAGCCCTGATCAATCCACACAAGAGACTGTCAACAAACATGAAGGTGCATGGAATTGGAGGGAACCTATTGGCTGCATAGGGAATTGGTTTGGAGACAGGAGGTTGAGATAATATGCATGTATTCAAATTGGCAGGATGTGACTTGTGCTGTCCCCCAGGGATCTGTACTGGGGCCTCAGCTTTCCACCGTATTTATAAATGGCTTGGATGAAGGAATAGAGAGCCATATCTAAGTTTGCCGATGGCACTAAGTTAGGTGGCCCAGTAAATAGTGTGGTGTGGGAGCAGGAAGTCGCAAAGGGACATTGATAGATTCAGTGAGTGGGCAAAACTGTGGCAGATGGAGTTCATCGCGGGAAAGTGTGAGCTCATCCACTTTGGACCCAAGGAAGGTAAATCAGAGTATTTCCTAAATGGCGAGAAGCTCGAAACTGTGGATGAGTATGGAGATTTAGGGGTATCATTAAAAGCTAGTGGACAGCAAGGTTCCCTTTCTGCAGGTCCGCACAGCTGGTGAGCCAGCTTTTGAACAGGAAAAATGCACATGCACGGAATTCTGAAGGAGCTGCGCGAGCCCCAAAAATATTAGAAGGAACATTGGTGGACAAAAAAATTATTAAAATGGCTCACGCAATGTTCATTTTTAACTTAAGATGGCTGTAATAGGAAAGGGTGGCAGTTATGTCACAGTAATACAGAGCTCTTGTTAGACCCATGGGGTTAGACCCTATCTGCACTCAGCTCTGGGAACCTCAGGAAGGGTATATTGGCCTTGGAAGGAGTACAGTGCAGATTCCCAGAATAATACCTGGGCTAAAAGGGTTAAATTATTAGGGCAGGGTTGCATAGACTCTGCTTACGTCCCTTTGAATATAGTAGGTTAAGGGGTGATCTAATTAAGGTGATCAAAGGAGTTGATAGGGTAGATAGAGAGAAACGATTTCCTCTGATGGGAGAGTCCAGAACAAGGGAGCATAACCTTAACATTAGAGCTAGGCAGTTCAGGGGTGATGGCAGAAAGCATGTTTTCCACACAAAACGTAGTGAAAATCTGACAAACTACCCCCAAAAAGTTGTTGAGGCTCAACTGAAAATTTCAAAACTGAGATTGATAGGCTTTTGTTAGGCAAGGGTATGAAGGGTTACAGTACCAAGGCAGGTAGATTGAGTTAAGGCATAGATCAGCCATGATCAAATTGAATGGCGGAACAGGCTTGATGGGCTTAATGGCCCTTTCCTGTTCAACGCTCCTAAGACACAGGTCCTCATAGGTTACTGGAGGTGTGACACAGGTCCTCACAGGATACGGGGGATATGACACAGGTCCTCATAGGTTACTGGAGGTGTGACACAGGTCCTCACAGGGTACTGGGATATGACACAGGTCATCACACGAAATGGGGGATATGACACAGATCCTCACAGGTACTGGAGATGGGACACAGGTCCTCACAGGTTAATGGAGGTGTGACACAGGTCCTCACAGGTTAATGGAGGTGTTACACAGGTCCTCACAGGGTACTGGGATATGACACCGGTCATCACAAGATACGGGGATATGACACAGGTCCTCACAAGGTACTGGAGATGTGACACAGGTCCTCACAGGTTATTGGAGGTGTTACACAGGTCCTCACAGGGTACTGGGATATGACACCGGTCATCACAGGATACGGGGATATGACACAGGTCATCACAGGATACGGGGATATGACACAGGTTGTCACAGGATACGGGGGATATGACACAGGCCCTCACAGGGTACTGGAGATGTGACAGGTCCTCACAGGGTACTGAGATGTAACACATGTCGTCACAGGTTACTGGGATGTGTCACAGGTCCTCACAGGATACGGGGAATATGACACAGGTCCTCACAGGATACTGGGGTATTACACAGGTCCTCACAGGCTACTGGGATATGACACAGGTCCTCACAGGCCACTGGGCTATGATACAGATCCTCAAAGGGTACTGGGATATGACACAGGTCCTCAAAGGGTACTGGGATATGACACAGGTCTTCACCGGTTACTGGAGATGTGACACAGGTCCTCACAGGTTACTGGGGATATGACAAAAGTCCTCACAGGTCATTGGGATATGACACAGGTCCTCACAGGTTACTGGGATGTGTCATAGGTCCTCACAGGATACGGGGGATATGACACAGGTCCTCAGGTTACTGGGAAGTGACACAGGTCCTCACAGGTTACTGGGATGTGTCACAGGTCCTCACAGGATACGGGGGATATGACACAGGTCCTCAAAGGGTACTGGAGGTGTGACACAGGTCCTCGCAGATTACTGGGATATGACACAGGTCCTCACAGGATACGGGGGATATGACGCAGGTCCTCACAGGATACTGGGGTATGACACAGGTCCTCACAGGTTACTGGGGAATGACACAGGTCCTCACAGGTTACTTGGGAATGACACAGTACCTCACAGGTTACTGGAGATGTGACACAGGTCCTCACAGGTTACTGGGATATGACACATGTCCTCACAGGTTACTGGGATATGACACAGGCCCCCACAGGGTACTGGGAAGTGACACAGGTCCTCTCAGGTTACTGGGATGTGTCATAGGTCCTCACAGGATAGGGGGATATGACACAGGTCCTCACAGGTTACTGGGGATGTGGCACAGGTCCTCACAGGGTATGGGGGATATGACACAGGTCTTCACAGGGTATGGGGGATATGACACAGGGCCTCACAGTTTACTGGGGATGCGAAGCAGATCCTCACAGGTTACTGAGATATGACACACAAGATGTCGTAGGATACTGGGGACATGACATCACCTCAACTAATGCGTTTCCCAGATAATGTCCGTGCACTTACCACCACTTTGATGTGTTTGGCTAAATCTTTGGAACTTCCCATGAGGAAATCTGAAAATGCCGTCTGGAGAATACAAGAGAGGGTGACACAGTTATACGGGTGAGTATCACTGAAAGAAAATATGGGATTTAATGTTTCACCCAAATAATCGAGAGCAAAACCATCGCAGAGCTTTTTGATTAAAACACATTTTGAAATGAATTATCTCCTTCCCTCACCCGCCTCGCCAACAGCCCACATCAATCCCTGGAGAACGCAGGCGGGAACCCTGTTCCCAGGCCTACGCTGCTACCACTTCAACTACCGAGAGATGCACGAAAGTGGTCGATTGCGGCAGGGCCTCTATATTCCCTCCTGCCTTGGCCTGCTCCCCAAGGAACCAAGGCCATTTCCCAGGCCTGACGTCCTGGGCACATCTCACTAACATACAGCACAGCCTGGGACACTGGTACACACACAGGCAGGCCATCAAGAGACATTGAATCTTCCATGGGTTACATGCTGCAAATAAAATACAACTTTATCCTTTCTCCTCTTTGCCAGATTTCCCATGCTTCCCTCCCCCTCTGCTAGTCTGCTGTAACCATTTACATCTCCTCTGGAGCCATCTTCAGTTTCTTTACTTGTCTCATTATCACCTTTTGTCTTGCACCATCATCCCGTTTATCATTTAATTATTGCTGCTCGCCACCCCATCACAGACCTTCCCCATTTGTTCCTTTCCTATGCAGCTCCCCCCACCCCCTCTCGCACCACCCCCCCCCCCCCCACCCCACCCCCACTTACTTAAAAACTGTTAACTCTCTAATATACTGTTCTGACGAAAGGTCCGCGACCTGAAACGTTAACAACTCTGTTTCTCTCTCCACAGATGCTGCCTGACCTACTGAGTGTTTCCAGCATTTTCGGTTTTTACTTCATAACTTTATCCCTCAGCATACTCTACCAGCAGCAAACCATTTCATTTTAAAAATAAATCATGGGAAAGTTGCACCTTCCTGTTCAGAGGTACCACAGATAAGCAATGCAGTAAAACATTGCTTTTAAAAAGCTGCAAATAGGGCTGGGATCCTAGTATTGTCCAACTATGAAAGAAATTCAATAGTCAGAGGCTTACGCTGAATCATTATCGTTACTTACCCCAGCGTAGAACATTTTATTCCTAAATCGGCTGTTAAATTTCTCTGGCTTGGCCTCTGAAACAGGAAAATAAGCCTCAATGAGAGCTTACAATCAAACTGAAATATAAATCACTCAGCATTGAGCCTGCTCATCATCCCCCATTCACTGCCATGTGCGCTTTCAATCCGCAATTCTGATTAAAAATAAATATTGCTCTCCTTTAAAAAATAAAATGCCAGAACTGATTTAGTATTAAAATTGAGACTGTCTAAATCTTTTACTTTAAACTGACAGCTATTTAAACTCTGCATTGTGAGCATTCTTTGGATTTCAAACCTGAAGACTGTCACAGCTTCACTGAACCGGGAGAACAGAAGAATGTTGATGTGAAAGACATGGGGGTCGAAATTCGATTGGCAATGCCATCAGCTAACGGCGGAGATGGGCGACTAATTGCTTACCGTCGGTGGCGACTGGGTTCCTGGGCTGGCGGACAATTTAGTTGGGCGGTGGGGGGCGGTGCCAAGATGTATCGCTCCGCGCTTGGCCGCCACCCACCCACGTGGTGACGTCATCGAGCGTGCAACGCCCCCTTGCCGCCGCCATTGCGGTATTTGGTGAGTATGGTGGCCTTACCGGCAGGAGTCCGTACAGCCTGGGAAAGATGGTGGGACATCGGGGGTTAGGGGCGGGAGCGTCCAGGGATCAAGGTAAGTGATTATGGTTTTTTTAGCATTTATTAATGGGACCAGTGGGGAAGTGTGGATGTGGGTGAGGGAAATTGTCAGAAACTTTTTTCATGTCACATGCCGGCAGCCTACCGTCGGTAAATTCGGTTGGCCTCCTGAGATGCCGCTCCTTTGGCGCCCGAGGGTGAGTGTGCAATGTCACCTTTTGCGCGCTGCTCTATCATCTTCGGGCGGGAAAACTGAATTTTGCAGTTTGAGGCGGTACCTACCGCTTGGCGTTAAAATCAGCACTCAGCCAGTGACACTGTCTCAACAACGGCGGAACCAAATTTCGACCCATGTGTTAAATTAGCAACATGTTACCTAGAGTACATGTGACATCTCAGCCCAGCGGAGTGGGGATTTCACTAACGTGTGGGGGGTGAGCAGGAGCTGGAAAACACTCGGCTCTGGTTACAGTGATGTTTCTGCAGCTCGGTGAGGTCTACAAAGTCAAAATGCCACAAAGTGTTCTGTCAGCAGAGACACTGTCCCTTTAAGTACCAAAAAAGTGAGCAAAGGCGATCAAGTAACAACAATATCAGAAGGCGTGACAGTCGGCATTTATCGCTCAACCTTGGTTACGCTCGAGGTGGTGATGGTAGCTGCCGTCTTGAACCGCTTTGATCCCTATAGAGAAGATACTCCCACAGCGCTGTTCGGGGGGGGAAACAGAGGGATAGAGGGTGACACAGGCAAACAGTACATCAAAATAGGAACTCCAAATAAATCCAGGGTACTGTGCCATGGAGTGGCCAGACACAGATTCTCACAAAGGCCCCCAGGTGGGTGCTTTCTCTTAAAGTTCATTCTCGGGTGGACAAAACCAGCATTTATTGCCCATCCCTAATTGCCCTTGAACAACTGAGTTGCTCGCTGGGCCATTTCAGAGGGCAGTTAAGAGTCAACCACATTGCTGTGGGGTCTGGAGTCACATATAGGCCGGGGAAGGACGGCAGATTTCCTTCCATAAAGGACATTACGGAACCAGATGGTTCATAGTCACCATTACGGATACTAGCGTTTTTTTTTAAATTCTAGATTTATTTAATTAACTGAATTTAAATGCCCCAGCTGCCGTGGTGGGATTTGAACTCAGGTCTCTAAATCATTAGTCCAGGGCCTCTGGATTACCAGCCCAATAACATAACCACTACTGTTGCCACTGAGGTGCCTCCAACCTCAGTTGGTTTGCCGTGGAAACATGGAAAGCTCAGGCGGCACACAAAATGGAAATCATAACAAAAGGAAAGTGGCTAAACTCATTTACAATAGAGGTTTTTATTTGTCCAAAGATGATCGTCTAAGAAATCGATGAGGGTTTGGAGGGAGGGACTATGAGAGGAACAAATGCAAGTTCACCTCGGGCTGCAAGGAACATTAACCATTCCAACATACCTCTGGACTCGTGAAACTCCAGCGTCACGTGGGCATCAAAGCCAAGGCTGAAGTAGTTGTTGAAGACATCAAGTGGGAGCTGTGAAAAAAAAGGCAAACGCATCTGCGTGAGAAAGCGGAGCATTGCTGTGAATACCAAACTTTCCACTGGGTGCTACCAGAGGGTTAACAACGCACAGTGTCAAAAACAGGATAGGGTTAAAGCCGCACTGCCAGCCACTGTGTCAATGTGCCTTGCTCCTGTGGTAAGTCATGTGATCGGCCCACAGGAAGGGCCACTCTCAGCTAGATGTGTGCAGTGGACACTGCGCTTCTCTGATGGGTGCAAAGAGAAAGTGGGTGCACCACACTGAAACCCCTCTTGTACCTGCTGGTGACTCATCCCTGCACCCTGACCCAGCCTGCTCATCCAGAGAGTAACACACGGCAGTGTCTATTCCTCATTTTAGAGTACTGTGCAGAGTGCTCATCTCCAGATACAAAAAGGATAGAGGCGCTGTAGAAGGTGCAGAAAAGATTTGCAAGAATGATACCAGGACTGAGAGGTTATAACCATCAGGATGAAACATGTTGAGGCTGTTTTCTCTAGAAAAGCGAAGACCTGAAGGTGAGCTAATAGAGGTCGTTAAAAATACGAAGGGCTTTTATAGAGTAGAAGCAGAGCAGATTTTTCCACTTGTGAGGTAGTCCAAAACTGGTGGTTGTAAATTCAAGATAGTCATTGATCAATCCAGTCGGGAATTCAGGAGAAACCTCTTTACCCAGAGAGTGGTTAGAATATGGAACACGCCACCACAAGAAGAGTTGATGCGACTAGCATAGATGCATTTAAGGGAAAGCTTGATAAACACATGAGGGAGAAAGGACTAGGATATGCTAGATGAAGCAAAGTGGGAGGAGTCTTGTCCAGCATAAACACCAGCATGGACCAGTTGGGCCAAATGACCTGTGCCTGTGCTCTACATTCTATGTTTTAGTTTGCTGTAATTCTTTGAGGATGTAACGAACAGGGTGGATAAAGGGGAACCAGTGGATGTGGTGCATTTGGATTTCCAGAAGACATTTGACAAGATGCTGTGTAAAATGTTACTGCACAAGATAAAAGTTCACAGGGTTAGGGGTAATATATTAGCATGGATAGAGGATTGGCTAACTAACAGAAAACAGAGAGTAGGGATAAATGGTTCATTCTCTGGTTGACAACCAGTAACTAGTGGGTTGCCGCAGGGATCGGTGCTGGGACCCTAACTATTTACAATCTATATTAACGACTTGGAAGAAGGGACTGAGTGTAACATAGCCAAGTTTGTTGACGATACAAAGATGGGAGGAAAAGCAATGTGTGAGGAGGATATAAAAAACCTGCAAAAGGACATAGACAGGCTAAGTGAATGGACAAAAATTTGGCAGATGGAGTATAATGTTGGAAAGTGTGAGGTTATGCACTTTGGCAGAAAAAAAATCAAAGATCAAGTTATTATTTAAATTGAGAAAAATTGCAAAGTGCTACCATACAGCGGGACTTGGGGGTCCTGGTGCATGAAACACAAAAGATTAGTATATGGGTAAAGCAAGGAAGGCCAATGGAATCTTAGCCTTTATTGCAAAGGGGATGGAGTATAAAAGCAGGGAATTGCTAATTATACAGGGTATTGGTGAGGCCACACCTGGAATACTGCGTACGGTTTTGGTTTCCATATTTAAGAAAGGATATACTTGCTTTGGAGGCAGTTCAGAGAAGGTTCACTAGGTTGATTCCAGAGATGAGGGGGTTGACTTATGAGGAAAGGTTGAGTAGGTTGGGCCTCGACTCATTGGAATTCAGAAGAATGAGAGGTGATCTTATCGAAACGAAATGAGGCTTGACAAGGTGGACGCAGAGAGGATGTTTCCACTGATAGGGGAGACTAGAACTAGGGGGCATAATCTTAGAATAAGGGGCTGTCCATTTAAAACTGAGATGAGGAGGAATTTCTTCTCTGAGGGTTGTAAATCTGTGGAATTCGCTGCCTCAGAGAGCTGTGGAAGCTGGGACATTGAATAAATTTAAGACAGAGATAGAGTTTCTTAACCGATAAGGGAATAAAGGGTTATGGGAAGCGGGCAGGGAAGTGGACCTGAGTCCATGATTGGATCAGTCATGATCTTATTGAATGGCAGAGCAGGCTCGAGGGGCCGTATGGCCTACTCCTGCTCCTATTTCTTATGTTCTTATGCAGTGATACTAACTTCGGCCTGCCAACTGCTACCAATGAGGACTTACGAATGAATACTTTCAAGCACTCGTCCAGGGAGATTGAACAGTCTTCACTGCTGAAACAGCCGCTGGTCTTTCATTCTGTTTGAAAGGAGACTGTACAGCAAGGTCCCACAAACAGCAAACTAGTGACACTGACCATATAATCTGTTTTATTAGTAGTGTTGTTTGAGGGATAAATATTAGCCAGGACACCGGACACCAGAACTCCCCTGCTCCTCTTCGAATAGTGCTGTGGGATCGATTAAGCCCACTGGGGGGGGCATAAGGGGCCTCGGTTTAATGTCTTATTGGAAAGATTGCACCTCTGACAGTGCAGCGCTCCCTCATCACTGCACTGGAGTGTCAACACAGAGTTTGTGCTCAAGTACCTGAAGTGGGATTTGAACCCACAACCTTCTGACTCAGAGGTGAGAGTGCTACTCACTGAGCCACAGCTGACACCTGGTAATAATCACCAAATGCCCTGTTCAATGAGGACCCTTTTCCAACTTAAAATCAATCCTCACTCATAAAGTAACGGGAGTGAGGGAGAAGCTGAATTGACTGCTTTTATCCTGGGTACACCGTACACCATCACCTTGCAATCATACAGGGCCTTTAATGTAGCGAAACATCTGAAGGCATCTCATTAGGAGTTAGGAGAAGAGTTAGGGCAGGTGGCCATGGGAGTGGCTAAAGAGGCAGAATTTATGGGGACTTCTGAAGGAGGAGAGTGATGTAGCAAGGCAGAGAGGTTCAGGAACAGAGCTCCAGAATGTGGGGTGAGTTGGCTAAAGGCTTGGACACACCAGTGACATGTTGCGCGGTAAAGGGGGTGATCTTAACATTTACGTTGATTCATACAGTGTATCCGGGATAGTTTCCTTCAACAGTACGTTGCGGACCCAATCAGGAACAGGCTATCTTAGATCTAGTACTGTGTAACGAGGCAGGATTAATCAATGATCTTGTAGTAAAAGATCCTCTAGGAATGAGTGACCATAATATGGTTGAATTTCAAATTCAGTTGAAGGGTGAGAAAGTTGGTTCTCAAACCAGTGTCCTAAGCTTAAATAAAGGATACTACAAAGGTATGAAGGCAGAGTTGACTAAAGTGGAATGGGAAAAAAGACTAAAGAATGGGACGGTTGATGAGCAGTAACACATTTAACGAGATATTTCATAACTTGCAACCATCCGTGGGTAACTAAGCAAATAAGGGATGGTATCAAATTGAAAACAAGGGCATACAAATGTGGCCAAGATTAGTGGGAGGCCAGAGGATTGGGAAATTTTTAAAAGCCAGCAGAGAACAACTAAAAAATGATTAAGAGAGAGAAGATAAATTATGAAAGTAAACTAGCACAAAATATAAAAAGATTGTAAGAGTTTCTACAGGTACATAAAAAGGAAAAAAGTAGCTAAAGTAAATGTTGGTCCCTAAAGGATGAGACTGGGGAATTAATAATGGAGAACAGGGAAATGCAGAGACATTGAACAAATATTTTGTATCGGTCTTCACAGTAGAAGACACTAAAAACATCCTAATAGTGGATAATCAAGGGGCTATAGGTAAGGAGGAACTTCATACAATCACTATCACGAATGAAGTAGTACTCGGTAAAATAATGGGACTAAAGGCAGTAAAGGAGATATTTCACAACTCACAAGAAAAATATATTCCAGTGAGGAGGAAAGGGTGTGAGAGAAAAGATAGCCATCCATGGCTAACTAAAGAAATAAAGGACAGTATCCAATTAAAAACAAGGGCATACAATGTGGCCAAAACTAGTGGGAGGACAGAAGATTGGGAAGTGTTTAAAAGCCAATAAAGAATGACTAAAAAAATGATTAAGAAAGAGAAGATAGACTATGAAAGTAAACTAGCACAAAATATAAAAACAGTTAACAAGAGTTTCTATAGGTATATAAAAAGGAAAAGAGTGGCTCGAGTAAATGTTGGTCCCTGGGAGGATGAGACTGGGGAATTAGTAATGGGGAACATGGAGATGGCAGAAACTCTGAACAAATATTTTGTATCAGTCTTTACGGTAGAAGACACTAATAATATTCCAACAGTGGATAGTCAAGGGGCTATGGGGGGGGGGGGGGGGGAACTTAACACAATCACAATCACTAAGGAGGTGGTACTCAGTAAGATAATGGGACTAAAGGCAGATAAATCCCCTGGACCTGATGGCTTGTATCCTAGGGTCTTAAGAGAAGTAGCGGCAGGGATAGTGGATGCATTGGTTGTAATTTACCAAAATTTCCTGGATTCTGGGGAAGTTCCAGTAGATTGGAAAACTGCAAATGTAACGCCCCGATTTAAAAAAGGAGGCAGACAAAAAGCAGGTAACTATAGACCAGTTAGCCTAACATCTGTGGTTGGGAAGATGTTGGGAGTCCATTATTAAAGAAGTAGTAGCAGGTCATTTGGAAAAGCAAAATTCAGTCAGGCAGAGTCAGCACATGGATTTATGAAGGGGAAGACATGTTTGACAAATTTGCTAAAATTCTTTGAGGATGTAACGAACAGGGTGGATAAAGGGGAACCAGTGGATGTAGTGCATTTGGACTTCCAGAAGGCATTTGACAAGGTACCACATAAAAGATTACTGCACAAGATAAAAGTTCACGGGGTTGGGGGTAATATATTAGCATGGATAGAAGATTGGCTAAAGAACAGAAAACAGAGAGTAGGGATAAATGGTTCATTCTCGGTTGGCAATCAGTAACCAGTGGGGTGCCGCAGGGATCAGTGCTGGGACCCCAACTATTTACAATCTATATTAACGACTTGGAAGAAGGGACTGAGTGTAACGTAGCCAAGTTTGCCGACGATACAAAGATGAGAGGAAAAGCAATGTGTGAGGAGGACACACAAAATCTGCAAAAGGACATAGACAGGCTAATTGAGTGGGCAAAAATTTGGCAGATGGAGTATAATGTTGGAAAGTGTGAGGTCATACACTTTGCCAGAAAAAAATCAAAGAGCAAGTTATTATTTAAATGGAGAAGGATTGCAAAGTGCTGCAGTACAGCGGGACCTGGGGTACTTGTGCATGAAACACAAAAGGTTAGTATGCAGGTACAGCAAGTGATCAGGAAGGCCAATGGTATCTTGGCCTTTATTGTAAAGGGGATGGAATATAAAAGCAGGGAAGTCTTGCTACAGTTGTACAGGGTATTGGTGAGTCCACACCTGGAATACTGCGTGCAGTTTTGGTTTCCATAGTTACGAAAGGATATACAGGCAACTCTCGATTATCCGTACACAGATCCAATGGGAAACCGTTGTTAGCAACAGAATTTTAGATCCCGTTACAAGTGAAAAGACAGCTCCAAATAATTTGGAAAAATCGCCTTCCAAACACTGTGCTCATTTGTATTTGTGTCTCTCCCACACACTCTCACTCACCGTAAAAATCATCCTCCTCTGCCCTTGCTTTGCTGGTGTGTGTGCGCGGGCTGTTGCAGCCGCTGTCTCTCGCGGCCGCCGCTGACATTGGGAAAAGGGGCAGTGCTGGCACTGGGTTCCAGGCACAGAACCTGTACATACATGCTGGAAATGTCCATCTTTTGTTACTGTTTGTAGCTGATTGTATTGATTCATTAATGTTTTAACTTATAAATGTAAACTCGCCCTAATGATTGTATTTATTCATTAAAGTTTTAACTTTAAAATTTAGATTCACCCTAACGGAAAAATCGTTTACCCGGAATAGCCCAATCCCCGAGGGACTCGCATAACCAAGAGTTGCCTGTACTTGCTTTGGAGGCAGTTCAGAGAAGATTCACAAGGTTGATTTCAGAGATGAGGGGGTTGATTTATGAGGATAGGTTGAGTAGGTTGGGCCTATACACACTGGAGTTCAGAAGAATGAGAGAGGAACTTTTAAGATAATGAGGGAGCTCGACAAGATGGATGCAGAGAGGATATTTCCACTCATAGGGGAAACTAAAACTAGGGGACATAGTCTTAGAATAAGGGGCCGCCCACTTAAGATATTTCTTCTCTCAGAGGGTTTTAAATCTATGGAATTCTCTGCCCCAGAGAGCTGTGGAGGAGGCTGGGTTATTGAATATATTTAAGGTGGGGATAGACAGATTTTTGAGTGATAAGGGAATAAAGAGTTATGGGGAGCAGGCGGGGAAGTGGAGCTGAGCCCATGATCAGATCAGCCATGATCTTATTGAATGGCAGGGCAGGCTCGAGGGGCCAGGTGGCCGACTCCTGCTCCTATTTCTTATGTTGTTATGACAAGTACAGTCAGCCAGAGGTTCAATTAGGGACACAAGGCTGGAGGAGGTTGCAATGGGCAGATGGACGAAGGCCAGGAGAGGAATTTGTTAAGGATTTTGAAATGCTCAGGGAAAGTGTGGCGCTCACAAGGATAAAGGGGGAACAGCATGAGTTAGTGTTGGATAGGACGCAGAATCTGAATGAGTCAGAGTCTACAGGGGGGTATTTTCCGGCCGGAGGGTTGGGTTCAGCGGATGCAACCGGTGGCAGGTCAGGTGGGAAAGTTTACAAAATGTTGGATCTGCCAGCGCTGAGCAGGCCTGACACACAGCAGCAGGGGAAGCAATTCAGGTCATTAGTGGTTTGTTTACAGCCGCTTAACAATGCTTTTTTTCCCTGGTTTTCAAATTTGACAGGTCGCCCTCTGGTCTCCTGCTTTGCCTGGACCTTATCTGTGAAGCTGAGGCGGGAGGTCACTGGCCACTGAATCAGCTGATGAGTTGACAGCTTCAAATGTCAAGTCAAAGCTCCCAGCTGATTGAGAAATATTCCCCTAGCCACTAGCTTCTCTAAACTGCTTTTCCACTACAGATTCAGGATGCTGCAAGTCTTTACACAAGTCTCCATCCAGTCTGATCTCATTACCTCTCTCACCATTGACACATCACGTCTGCTATCTCTACTTCACCTGCCATCTATTCCATCAGCATCGATGCACTTTATACAACCTCACCTTGCTCTTCAGAATCCCACCATGATCAGCCCCAACACCAGCATCACCAAGCACACCAGCAGCACCGACAACACCAACCTTCTCTGCAATCATCTGATGCTGCACAAGACACAGGGCATCAGTATCCGACCACATTGCTGCCCGGGACACCAGGGATGGCCTCACCATGGCCAGATTTACTTCACTTGATGCTGCCACATGATGCGCCAGGTTGGCACCACCCCACACCAACACCATAAAGCATCCCTGCAATGCTCAAGCCATTCTTTTCACATTCATCGGCATTGCGGGGTGTACCATTATGTCTCACCATTCACTGCAACTCACTAAGCCACTTCCAAAGGTGCTCACAAATCTGTCCAAAAATGCAAAGTGTTGAAAATAAAGAATTCAATGTTTGACAGTACATTAATAGAAACTTCACATGAATATTTGCTAAAACACCCAAGTGTTGTAAGTTGGTATGATTGCACTTGGATGAGGGGGAGTGTGAGGGGTGGCTAGTGAGATGGTGATGTGATGATGTAAATAGAGAGGGATGGGTGGAGGTGCAAGGTAAGTTGGTGTGAGTAAAGATGTGCAGGAGTAGGGTAGGGATGTGATGAGTAGCACAGCAGGATGAGGTTGAGCGTGGCTTTGCAGTAACGTTTCATGATCTACTGAGACCATTGAAAAGTTTGCGTCGCTTGCAACCTGGTCCTCCTGACGACATCCTTGCTTGTGCCATCTTGTATAATGTGCAACCAGGAGGTCACTTCCACTCATTGGAAGGGAAAAGAACCTCCCAGCATTCTGTGGCTCATGGGAGAGCCTGGGTGCTGCCCGGAACCTCTGTGCAGTGTTTGTCAGTGCTTGCAGCACCTCAATGCTGTAGAACACTGACAGCACAATCGTCAAAATAAATTTACACACAGTCCCGTTAAGGAAACCAGTTGATGACACGTCATCAAATGATGTCATCAGGCGCTTCCTTCAATTGGCCGGGAAATGTGCTGGTCGAGCTTAACAAGCCCAATCAGGGGAAAATCATTCTACACAGCGGGCTGGAGCCGGCAGTGAGGCTGTGACCTGTCACCAATGTCGCCCACCATGGACCCGCCAAGGTTGGTAAAATCCAGCCCTACGTGTGGTGGAGCACAGGAGCGCAGTGTTGGAGAAGTTGAATCTGGAGGTGATGAAGGCAGGGCCACGGCAATGAGGTAAGTACAGAGACAAGCTTCAGGATAATCTCTGCAGTGTTATCTCCGTTCTTCTGGCTATATATCCCTACATTACCACGGTAACTACATTTCAAAAGTACTTCATTGGCTGTAAAGAGTTTTGGGACATCCTGAGTTTGTGAAAGGCGCTATATAGATGCAAGACTTTCTTTTTACAGAACAGAACTGTGACTGGCTGTTCAGCTCCTTGTCCTGTCGCTGGACGGGAGCGATGGGCTTTTTCTGCTCAGGTGTGATCCCAGCAATGAATACAATCCCACAGCATAACACTAGCTTTCAGATTGGTGCTAATTAAGCTGCATTTCCACAATAGTACTCGCAGAAACTGCAACGGGTGAAGAATGATGGTGTGGAATAAGGCTGGTCAGTGCTGGCAGTGTAAGGTGCACACACACCGAGCATTGTCGGATACAAACACCGAGCACATGGGGAAAGCACTGGCAGTCCTGACCGGACAATGGCACACGGCGCTAAACTGGTTATTGGGCTGGGGTCCTCGTGCACCCACCTTTTCAGCTGCGGTTTCGTCGCGCTCGTCTGGGACTGCGCCTGCGTTTCTCTCCACACGCAGGTTCCATCGGTCCAGCTGCACAATGTTTCCATCTTCCACGTGGGACAGGATCTTGGAAACTGGCTCGTCGGTGTATCCCTGAATCAAGGACAGAAACAGATGCTGTTAAAAATAAACTATGGTTTCTTCCCCAGTTGCCGATAAAGATTTTTTTTCCGCTTCGATGATGGTCACCTATAAACTTAATACAGAACAGCTCAATGCTTACCGTGACATCGTCCTATCATGTCAAAGGTCTGCACTAAATTCGCGATGAAATCTTTGAGATACTAGGGTAGGAATTTGTCTTGGAAGGTAGTGGGAAGCAGCGGCAAGGCATTGGTCGCTGTTATACACCTCGCCCGATATTCAAACCCCCTTCCGACACTCGGTCCTCCCTATCGATATTCGGCCCTCCCACTCCTCCGATATTCGCCCCCCCCCACTCCTCCGATATTCGCCCCCCCCCACTCCTCCGATATTCGCCCCCCCCCACTCCTCCGATATTCGGCCCCCCCCACTCCTCCGATATTCGCCCCCCCCCCCCAACTCCTCTGATATTCGCCCCCCCCCACTCCTCCGATATTCGCCCCCCCCCCACTCCTCCGATATTCGCCCCCCCCCACTCCTCCGATATTCGCCCCCCCCCCACTCCTCCGATATTCGCCCCCCCCCACTCCTCCGATATTCGCCCCCCCCCACTCCTCTGATATTCGGCCCCCCCCACTCCTCCGATATTCGGCCCCCCCCACTCCTCCGATATTCGCCCCCCCCACTCCTCCGATATTCGCCCCCCCCCACTCCTCCGATATTCGGCCCCCCCCACTCCTCCGATATTCGGCCCCCCCCACTCCTCCGATATTCGGCCCCCCCCCACTCCTCCGATATTCGGCCCCCCCCAACTCCTCTGATATTCGGCCCCCCCCACTCCTCCGATATTCGGGCCCCCCCACTCCTCCGATATTCGGCCCCCCCCCACTCCTCCGATATTCGGGCCCCCCCCCCAACTCCTCCGATATTCGGGCCCCCCCACTCCTCCGATATTCGGGCCCCCCCACTCCTCCGATATTCGCCCCCCCCCCCCCAACTCCTCCGATATGCGGCCCCCCCTCCTCCTCCGATATGCGCCCCCCCTCTCCGATATTTGGCCCCCCGCCCCCAATACTCAGCCGCCTCGATATTCAGCCCCGCCCCAATATTCAGTTCCAGTAACTCCAATGAAACTGAATATCGGGCAGGGTGTATAACGGACGCCCGATGGAATATCACCCGTTTAGTGCTGATGTCCAAGATTAAGTCCCATTGTTGCTCCATCACATCACCTAGCAAGAAAATTCACATATTTTACCACCATTCAAAAGGAGAAGCCATTTTCTCCTTCCACATTTTGGGGTCCCACCTCTTCCAGTTGTGTACTGCACACCATTCTGGAGCTGATCCATAGGACCCTCCGTTACCCATCTCCTCAGGGTACTGCACTCAGTTATTATGTGGTGTGCCAATATGTGGCCCTGGCTGGGCTCCTGCACAACATATCCAGTGATGGCACTGGATCTCTTGGCGATCGACTTATTGTTACACCTTTAGCAGTGACTGGGTGCTACCTCAAATGGATTCGAGAGAACCACCACCTCTAGCAATAAAGGGGTCCCACCACATACTGCAAAGTGTATGTGTGCTGGTAATGTACAAAAGCAAGAGGCTTTACCACAGTAAAAACAAAACCCAATCTGAAATGAGGGTTGTTTGTTTGAGGGAAATTCCTCACCAGCAATCCACGAAATGGGAGATTTCTCAAAATCCAGTGCATTGAAATAAAGTCATTCAACCTCCACACTTACCCCACCCCAGTTTAGGGTCCTGGCAAGATCATTTCCTGTCCCCAGAGGAAGTACAGCCACAGGCGGCTGGGGATTCAGCTGTAATTGATCCAAAATGGACAGAATCCATCCCACCTACCAAGAAAAAGGCAATTCAAGTTTTTTATTAAATCCACCCGATTTATTGTATGGAGCACCTCTGCCACATTTGTAGAATCAAATTAATCAATCAATTGGAATATCTGTACACTCTCCATTGAGGTTAAAGTTACAAACCCCAAACCTATTTAGTCAAGGGCGGGCGGTGTTGTGGTTGGGAGGGAGGGAGGATGGATGGTGTTGTGGTGGGGAGGGAGGGCAGTGTTGTGGTGGGGAGGGAGGGAGGATGGACGGTGTTGAGGTGGGGAGGATGGGTGGTGTTATGGTGGGGAGGGAGGGCAGTGTTGTGGTGGGGAGGGAGGGAGGGAGGATGGACGGTGTTGAGGTGGGGAGGATGGGTGGTGTTGTGGTGGGGAGGGAGGGCAGTGTTGTGGTGGGGAGGGAGGGAGGATGGACGGTGTTGAGGTGGGGAGGGAGGGAGGATGGGTGGTATTGAGGTGGGGAGGGAGTGAGGGAGGATGGGCGGTGTTGTGGTGGGGAGGGAGGGAGAGAGGATGGACGGTGTTGAGGTGGGGAGGGAGGGAGGATGGGCGGTGTTGTGGTGGGGAGGATGGACCGTGTTGAGGTGGGGAGGATGGACCGTGTTGAGGTGGGGAGGATGGACCGTGTTGAGGTGGGGAGGATGGACCGTGTTGAGGTGGGGAGGGAGGGAGGATGGGTGGTGTTGTGGTGGGGAGGGAGGGAGGATGGACCGTGTTGAGGTGGGGAGGGAGGGAGGGAGGATGAACGGTGTTGAGGTGGGGAGGGAGGGAGGATGGACCGTGTTGAGGTGGGGAGGGAGGGAGGATGGGTGGTGTTGAGGTGGGGAGGGAGGGAGGATGGGTGATGTTGAGGTGGGGAGGGAGGGAGGATGTTGAGGTGGGGAGGGAGGGAGGATGGGTGGTGATGAGGTGGGGAGGGAGGGAGGATGGGTGGTGTTGAGGTGGGGAGGGAGGGAGGATGGGTGGTGTTGTGGTGGGGAGGGAGGGCAGTGTTGTGGTGGGGAGGGAGGGAGGATGGGTGGTGTTGAGGTGGGGAGGGAGGGAGGATGGGTGGTGTTGAGGTGGGGAGGGAGGGAGGATGTTGAGGTGGGGAGGGAGGATGGGTGGTGTTGAGGTGGGGAGGGAGGATGGGTGGTGTTGAGGTGGGGAGGGAGGGAGGATGTTGAGGTGGGGAGGGAGGATGGGTGGTGTTGAGGTGGGGAGGGAGGATGGGTGGTGTTGAGGTGGGGAGGGAGGGAGGATGGGTGGTGTTGAGGTGGGGAGGGAGGGAGGATGGGTGGTGTTGAGGTGGGGAGGGAGGGAGGATGGGTGGTGTTGAGGTGGGGAGGGAGGGAGGATGTTGAGGTGGGGAGGGAGGATGGGTGGTGTTGAGGTGGGGAGGGAGGATGGGTGGTGTTGAGGTGGGGAGGGAGGGAGGATGTTGAGGTGGGGAGGGAGGATGGGTGGTGTTGAGGTGGGGAGGGAGGATGGGTGGTGTTGAGGTGGGGAGGGAGGGAGGATGGGTGGTGTTGAGGTGGGGAGGGAGGATGGGTGGTGTTGAGGTGGGGAGGATGGGTGGTGTTGAGGTGGGGAGGGAGGGAGGATGGGCGGTGTTGAGGTGGGGAGGGAGGGAGGATGGGCGGTGTTGAGGTGGGGAGGGTGGGAGGATGGGTGGTGTTGAGGTGGGGAGGGAGGGAGGATGGACGGTGTTGAGGTGGGGAGGGAGTGAATGGACGGTGTTGAGGTGGGGAGGGAGGGAGGATGGGTGGTGTTGAGGTGGGGAGGGAGGGAGGATGTTGAGGTGGGGAGGGAGGGAGGATGGACGGTGTTGAGGTGGGGAGGGAGGGAGGATGTTGAGGTGGGGAGGGAGGATGGGTGGTGTTGAGGTGGGGAGGGAGTGAATGGACGGTGTTGAGGTGGGGAGAGTAGTGTCTGTTGGGGAGGGTGGGGGGGTAGATTTTCATGAGTGGATGGTGAAAGTAGTGGCACAGGGAGGTGAGCAGGGAACTGTAGATGGTGAGGAAAATGATCCCCCTCGTCTCCTGAAGGCACCGACTCTTGGAGTGCGACCCCTATTGGCCCAGACAGCCCATCAGTAGCCACTGCCCACATTTATGCCCGGACCGTGCTTGTCAGCAGGCTGTTCAACCACTGAAAGCATCACAACCAAGCCAGATCCAGGTCTCATCTGCCACTCACATTTTCCAGTAGGGATAGGACCCAACTGTGGCCCCTCCCTAACCTCAGTGTGCTAAGGCTAATTGACATGCCCTTCCAGCTGGAATCAGTAAGCCCAGACTCCGGAGACTGAAGCTGGGACCTTTTGGTCTGCATGGCCAAGTGCAACACCAGGTGATGCCTTTACCCACTATGGTGTCACGGTCATAAGAACATAAGAAATAGGAACAAGAGTTAGGCCATACGGCCCCTCGAGCCTGCTCTGCCATTCAATAAGATCATGGCTGATCTGATCATGGACTCAACTCCATTTCCCCACCCGCACCCCATAACCCCTTATCCCCTTATTGTTTAATGTAGCTTTGGACTACATTTTAAATGAGAGGAAAGTCACGGGGCACTCGGGTTAGAATATTGGATGGACTTTTGCATTGAGAAAGCCACAAAACAGAGGTAGTGGTACTGGATTGAAAACTGATTTAAAGTAAAATGGTGAGTAAATCATGGTCATTTTAAAATTCTGGCCATAATAAAACTAGCTGTTCAAACGTCTGAACGTAGAGTTTAAACATCTGGCCACTTGTGACAGCGATCAGATTATGCTCAGACTGCGAGGGTGGCTACAGTTACAAGGCGATGAGACAGTGCATGTCCAGGAACTACTGAAGACTGATCCATGGTTGCCAACCCTCCAGGATTGTCCTGGAGTCTCAGGAATTAAAGATTAATCTCCTGGACTTTACCACGAGCCACTCTGGAGAAAAAACAGGTGCATTAAAAAAAATGGTGTTTTTATTTCCATTTTCTTTGAACCCAGTTTTTAAATTAGTTCCATAAATACTGGAGATGGGAAAAAAGGCTGTCTGAGTTGGTGGGGTGGTTGGAGGTCATGTGATGGGAGGTCATGTGATGGAACCTCCAGGGATACATTCAATCAGAGTTGGCAACCCTAAATATATGTCACATCTTTTATTCAACTACTTTGGGGCAGGGTCAGGATGTCATTTTATTTTGTTAAGTTATTCACTAAATCTTAGTGTAATTTCTGTTTGTACAAATTGCACATTGACTGACAGCAGAAGCAGACACTATGTGACAAAATGGCTGGTCTCATTCCTTATTCACAGCTTTTAAAATGTAGTTTTCTGTTTGTATCCCAGGACATTGTGCCGGTACAGTCCATGGATAGTAGGGGAGCAGCATTAACATCACTATAACATGGAATAAATAGTTTGAGGGCATACAAGGTCATTACAGCTTTTATTAAGTGATCCACTTGGCAGAATTTTCAAAAATATTGTTTTAAAGTAGGAACGCAGGAACAGGAGGAGGCTTTTCATCCCCTCGAGCCTGTTACATCGTGACTGATCCGTATCTTAACTTTATCTAGCCTTGGTTCTGTGGCCCTTAATACCCTTGCCTAACAAAAATCTAGCAATGACAATTTTGAAATGTTCAATGTACCCGCTGCCCCCGCAGACCCTTCTTTTTTTTTGGGGGGGGGGGGCGGTGGGAGTAGCTGTTTGAGGAATGACACACTGAGAAGGGAGAATGCAACAAGGGAAGGAAGGCACCAAGTAAAGCCAACCAAGCATGCCTCCCCCAACAAGGACAGAGAGATAATTGGTCGACAAGCCTGGGTGAGGTTGCTCGTGCACCTGCTAACAGGTTATACAGCAGCACTGGCAATGGCTGCAAGAAAACTGTCCATGTGCCTCATTTGATGCAGAAAGTTTGCCCGGCTTAAGGGAGACCTAATTATACATTTATTTTTAGGCTTGAGATTTCTTAAGTAGAGTTTCTCACTTGCAAGCTATAAATACCCAACGTGAAACAAGCTGCCCATTTAGAAACATAGAAACATAGAAACATAGAAAATAGGTGCAGGAGCAGGCCATTCAGCCCTTCTAGCCTGCACCGCCATTCAATGAGTTCATGGCTGAACATGAAACTTCAGTACCCCCTTCCTGCTTTCTCGCCATAACCCTTGATCCCCCGAGTAGTAAGGACTTCATCTAACTCCCTTTTGAATATATTTAGTGAATTGGCCTCAACTACTTTCTGTGGTAGAGAATTCCACAGGTTCACCACTCTCTGGGTGAAGAAGTTTCTCCTCATCTCGGTCCTAAATGGCTTACCCCTTATCCTCAGACTGTGACCCCTGGTTCTGGACTTCCCCAACATTGGGAACATTCTTTCTGCATCTAACCTGTCTAAACCCGTCAGAATTTTAAACGTTTCTATGAGGTCCCCTCTCATTCTTCTGAACTCCAGTGAATACAAGCCCAATTGATCCAATCTTTCTTGATAGGTCAGTCCCGCCATCCCGGGAATCAGTCTGGTGAACCTTCGCTGCACTCCCTCAATAGCAAGAATGTCCTTCCTCAAGTTAGGAGACCAAAACTGTACACAATACTCCAGGTGTGGCCTCACCAAGGCCCTGTACAACTGTAGCAACACCTCCCTGCCCCTGTATTCAAATCCCCTCGCTATGAAGGCCAACATGCCATTTGCTTTCTTAACCGCCTGCTGTACCTGCATGCCAACCTTCAATGACTGATGTACCATGACACCCAGGTCTCGTTGCACCTTCCCTTTTCCTAATCTGTCACCATTCAGATAATAGTCTGTCTCTCTGTTTTTACCACCAAAGTGGATAACCTCACATTTATCCACATTATACTTCATCTGCCATGCATTTGCCCACTCACCTAACCTATCCAAGTCACTCTGCAGCCTAATAGCATCCTCCTCGCAGCTCACACTGCCACCCAACTTAGTATCATCCGCAAATTTGGAGATACTGCATTTAATCCCCTCGTCTAAATCATTAATGTACAATGTAAACAGCTGGGGCCCCAGCACAGAACCTTGCGGCACTCCACTAGTCACTGCCTGCCATTCTGAAAAGTACCCGTTTACTCCTACTCTTTGCTTCCTGTCTGACAACCAGTTCTCAATCCACGTCAGCACACTACCCCCAATCCCATGTGCTTTAACTTTGCACATTAATCTCTTGTGTGGGACCTTGTCGAAAGCCTTCTGAAAGTCCAAATATACCACATCAACTGGTTCTCCTTTGTCTACTTTACTGGAAACATCCTCAAAAAATTCCAGAAGATTTGTCAAGCATGATTTCCCTTTCACAAATCCATGCTGACTTGGACCTATCATGTCACCATTTTCCAGATGCACTGCTATGACAGCATCATGTCAGTGACTGGGAAGCACACCCACAACTCTTTCAATCACGCTGATCAGAACAGAGAGTACAAGAAGATCGCTGTCTGCCAGCACTGCGATCTAATCAAAATCCTTCACCCCGCTCACCCTCTCTTTTAATGGGATGGGGACGTGACCTGGCCTCTTTAAATGGGATGGAGGTAGGAATGCACAAGACATTTAACACCGAGCAATGTAAGGCCTAACACAAAAAAAAGTCTGATTAAAGAGAACAGTCTTGAATCCAACCAGTGTATCTCCAATCACTGAAAGCATCGACATCCACAGGGTGGCACGGCCCAATACCGCCATCTTGTGGTCACTGCTCTTCATAGCATGCCACGTTCTTGTACGTTTCCATATTATTAATTAATAATCCATCCCCCTGCAGGTTGACTCTGAACTTGTGACATCTGGAATTCTGGGACACTCTGCTCGGTAACTTCCAAATCTGTCAGCTAACTATATTTATATTATACAGATCAGCAAAGTAAATCAGATGGGACGCTGTTTTGTAATAACAGGACTGTTATACAATGTATTATTCTGCAGCTGAGGTGCTTCTGTGTCTCTCAAGAGCCACGTGTTCTAACTATTCAGTAAACACAGGCTGAGCCCAATCACGGTTCTTGTTGTCTAGTCAGGGAATTTTGAAGATTACTAGAGGGCACAGATTTAAGGTGATTGGCAGAAGAACCAAAGGCGACGGGAGGAAAACCGTCTTTACGCAGCGAGTGGTTGGGATCTGGAATGCACTGCCTGAGAGGGTGGTGGAGGCAGACTCAATCGTGGCTTTCAAAAGGGAATTGGATAAGTACCTGAAGGAAAAAAATGCGCAAGGCTACAGGGAAAGGGCAGGGGAGTGGGACTGGCTGAGGTGCTCTTGCAGAGAGTTGGCACGGGATCGACGGGCTGAATGGCCTCCTTCTGTGCTGTAATCGTTCTACGATTAGAAGTGATTTCAGGCTGCAGGTGAAAAGCATGCAGCATTAGTGACTGCTTTTCATTTTGTTATTCAAGTTTGCTTTTTGCATCTGCGGTGAAGTGTACGTTCTGGAGCGGGATGGGGTATGGAGGGGAAGGTTTGGGGGGGAAGGTTTGGAGGGGAAGGTTTGGAGGGGAAGGTTTGGAGGGGAAGGTTTGGGGGGGAAGGTTTGGAGGGGAAGGTTTGGAGGGGAAGGTTTGGAGGGGAAGGTTTGGGGGGGAAGGTTTGGAGGGGAAGGTTTGGGGGGGAAGGTTTGGGGGGGAAGGTTTGGAGGGGAAGGTTTGGAGGGGAAGGTTTGGAGGGGAAGGTTTGGAGGGGAAGGCTTGGAGGGGAAGGCTTGGAGGGGAAGGCTTGGAGGGGAAGGTTTGGGGGGGAAGGTTTGGAGGGGAAGGTTTGGGGGGGAAGGTTTGGGGGGGAAGGTTTGGAGGGGAAGGTTTGGAGGGGAAGGTTTGGAGGGGAAGGTTTGGGGGGGAAGGTTTGGGGGGGAAGGTTTGGAGGGGAAGGTTTGGAGGGGAAGGCTTGGAGGGGAAGGCTTGGAGGGGAAGGCTTGGGGGGGAAGGTTTGGGGGGGAAGGTTTGGGGGGGAAGGTTTGGCGGGGAAGGTTTGGAGGGGAAGGTTTGGAGGGGAAGGTTTGGAGGGGAAGGCTTGGAGGGGAAGGTTTGGAGGGGAAGGTTTGGAGGGGAAGGTTTGGAGGGGAAGGTTTGGAGGGGAAGGTTTGGAGGGGAAGGTTTGGAGGGGAAAGTTTGGAGGGGAAGGTTTGGAGGGGAAGGTTTGGAGGGGAAGGTTTGGAGGGGAAGGTTTGGAGGGGAAGGTTTGGAGGGGAAGGTTTGGAGGGGAAGGTTTGGAGGGGAAGGTTTGGAGGGGAAGGCTTGGAGGGGAAGGCTTGGAGGGGAAGGCTTGGAGGGGAAGGCTTGGAGGGGAAGGCTTGGAGGGGAAGGCTTGGGGGGGAAGGTTTGGGGGGGAAGGTTTGGAGGGGAAGGTTTGGAGGGGAAGGTTTGGGGGGGAAGGTTTGGGGGGGAAGGTTTGGGGGGGAAGGTTTGGAGGGGAAGGTTTGGGGGGAAGGTTTGGGGGGAAGGTTTGGGGGGGAAGGTTTGGGGGGGAAGGTTTGGGGGGGAAGGTTTGGGGGGGAAGGTTTGGGGGGGAAGGTTTGGGGGGGAAGGTTTGGAGGGGAAGGTTTGGAGGGGAAGGTTTGGAGGGGAAGGTTTGGAGGGGAAGGTTTGGGGGGGAAGGTTTGGAGGGGAAGGTTTGGGGGGGAAGGTTTGGGGGGGAAGGTTTGGAGGGGAAGGTTTGGAGGGGAAGGTTTGGAGGGGAAGGTTTGGGGGTGAAGGTTTGGAGGGGAAGGTTTGGGGGGGAAGGTTTGGGGGGGAAGGTTTGGGGGGGAAGGTTTGGAGGGGAAGGTTTGGAGGGGAAGGTTTGGAGGGGAAGGTTTGGGGGGGAAGGTTTGGGGGGAAGTTTGGGGGGGAAGTTTGGGGGGGAAGGTTTGGAGGGGAAGGTTTGGGGGGGAAGGTTTGGGGGGGAAGGTTTGGGGGGGAAGGTTTGGGGGGGAAGGTTTGGGGGGGAAGGTTTGGGGGGGAAGGTTTGGGGGGGGAAGGTTTGGAGGGGAAGGTTTGGAGGGGAAGGTTTGGGGGGGAAGGTTTGGGGGGAAGTTTGGGGGGGAAGTTTGGGGGGGAAGGTTTGGAGGGGAAGGTTTGGGGGGGAAGGTTTGGGGGGGAAGGTTTGGAGGGGAAGGTTTGGAGGGGAAGGTTTGGGGGGGAAGGTTTGGGGGGGAAGGTTTGGGGGGGAAGGTTTGGAGGGGAAGGTTTGGAGGGGAAGGTTTGGGGGGGAAGGTTTGGGGGGGAAGGTTTGGAGGGGAAGGTTTGGAGGGGAAGGTTTGGGGGGGAAGGTTTGGGGGGGAAGGTTTGGGGGGAAGGTTTGGAGGGGAAGGTTTGGGGGGGAAGGTTTGGGGGGGAAGGTTTGGAGGGGAAGGTTTGGGGGGGAAGGTTTGGGGGGGAAGGTTTGGGGGGAAGTTTGGGGGGGAAGTTTGGGGGGGAAGTTTGGGGGGGAAGTTTGGGGGGGAAGGTTTGGAGGGGAAGGTTTGGGGGGGAAGGTTTGGGGGGAAGGTTTGGAGGGAAGGTTTGGAGGGGTAGAAGGTTTGGAGGGGTAGAAGGTTTGGAGGGGTAGAAGGTTTGGAGGGGGGGGAAGGTTTGGAGGGGGGGGAAGGTTTGGAGGGGGGGGAAGGTTTGGAGGGGGGGGGAAGGTTTGGAGGGGTGGGGGAAGGTTTGGAGAGGGGGGGAAGGTTTGGAGGGGGAGGTTTGGAGGGGGGGATCTGGAGTGGGGGGTGGGGGTTCTGGAGTGCGAGTGCTGAAACAGCTTGGACTCTCTGTTCCTTACCGCCCATTGCACCGATGTACTTGGAGCGGAGAATGGCCAGAAGTTCCACTGGAGCTCCACCCACTTGAGCACCAACCGTATTTTCACACTATTGTTTCCAAGAGGCTAGGGCAAGTGCCCAACCAAACTTGCAAATGATGCGTTCCCTTAGCACCAGATCATGTTCTTGTCGGTATAGTGTGTCAGCTGTGGCTCGGGGATAGCACACTCGCCCCTGAGTCAGAAGGTTGTGGGTTCAAGACTCACTCCAGGGGATTTCTTCTTCTCCCCATGAGAGAGCACTGAGGCCAATGATTGGGAATCAAATCTTCAACCATCTGGGCTGTGTGGCTCAGTCCTACAGCAGGCACTGCCTTTACCCACTGGGCCTTCAGCAGAGACCGGAACTCCTGATGTTACTGTACGTTCACTACAAGAGAATGTTGCTGCTGACGTCAACATCAAAGATGAAGGTGAATGTGTGGACACAGTGGATGCAGCAATATTGTGGACAATCACATAACGGCCGCGCGCTGTCTGCACTACACGTAGAAAAATGTCCCAGTGTTACAAACGCATTCGGAGAAAACAACAGGCGCAAAGCTGAAGAAGAAGATATAAGGAGGTGTGGCTGAAAGCTCAGTCAAAAAGGTGTATTTTTTACAGGAGGGTCTGAAAGGAGGTGAGGGCGATGGCGAGCCAGGTAGGGTTAGAGAGGAATTTCCTGAGCGTGGGGCCTCGGCAGAGGCAGGCACAGCCTCCAATGTGGGAGGGTGGGGGGGCGGGTGTGGCACAAGAGGCTAAGCTCAGAGGAACAGAAAGTGTGGGAGGGGAGGGTGGTAATAAGAACATAAGAAATAGGTGCAGGAGTAGGCCACCTGGCCCCTCGAGCCTGCTCCACCATTCAATAAGATCATGGCTGATCTGATCATGCACTCAGCTCCACTTCCCTGCCCGCTCCCCATAACTCTTTGCTCTCTTATTGCTCAAAAATCTGTCTATCTCCGGAGGTGGGGGCAGGCAGCGTTATGGAGGTAGGGGTAGGTGGCAGCGTTCGTGATGGAGAGAACATGTGATCAGAAGCTCAGCTCAGGATAGATCACAACACTGAGGTTGCGAACAGATTGGTTCAGCCTGAGATAGTGGAGGGTGATAGAGTCGGTGTCTAGGGAGCGGTGTGCGTGGTGGGGAAGGCAGATAGCTTCAGTCTTCCCGCTGCTTCACTGGAGTAAACATAATGACAGCGTGATGTTCCACTATTACAACAATTACACTATCGTCTTGGCCTCAATACCAAGTGGAACCTTTATTGTGAAATGAACCACAGGAAACAATTGCCATTTTGCATTCTAAGAGAAAACTACAGAAACCACAGAAGGCGAGAGGAGTGTATTGAGTGTAAACACTTACAGTGCCGTCACCTCCACAAGCCAGAATTCGTAAATTCTGAACCTTTCGGTACAACTCTAACCTGTAAAGAGCAAAACAAGAATTTAAAAATACACACACAAACTTGGAAGGAACACAGAACTCCTTAGTCTCAGAGAAGTGATCGCGCGCTCATCTCTTGGGATTAGAAACCGTAAGTACAGAGGGACAGCTCAGTCCCTGGGCTCCAGCTACAGCTCAAGGTGATCCCCAACGGAAAATTCCTCAACCACTTCCCGACTTTGCAGTAACTAGTTCTGAATGTATTTGGTTAAACGTCCCTTCACCCTATCTGGAACTTAAAAAAATGATTCCAGTCTGATTCTTTACATATTTGTGACTGGATCAGAATACCTCATGCATTTCAGCAGGTTTAACTGAATCTTGCAAACTATGGATCATTCTTTATTTAAAACTTCTAAGGGTGAAGCATTCAAACCCTAATTAAATATTACATCAGGTAGGAAACAATAAATATGAAAACTTCTGCAAAGAATAACATTTTTGCACTCAGGCTGAGAGATGTCAGCCAGACGAACCAAACCTTTTAATCCATCTTTAAAGTCAGCATTAAGCACTTCCGAGTCAAGTAGAGCATGGGGCAGATGCAGAGTAAAGTTCCCTCTGTACTGTCCCTAACAATGTAACTTAACCCCATCCACAGAATACCGTCCGTTAATGTGCTGGTGTGACATTTCAGTGTCCTCCTTGCCGTTCAGCCTGAGCGAGACTGACAATTTGCGTCAAATTTGGGTTCATTTTGTTGCATTGGGCCTCTGCCTATTAGGGACTGCGTGGAGCAGACTATCCCAAACTCATTTCATGTAGCACCCATTGTAATATATTTTGTGGGTTCTTTGCTGAAGAATTCATAGCAACACATTGCTATGAAGAACTAATTGGTTTATTAACAAAGATTCAACAATCACACTACACATTACCAGTTCATCCACTAGGCTCACAACTGCATACCTCATTGTGGATGACCTAGACCCAACTGACTGGGGTTTTATTGAGTCCTGTGAACATCATGTGACTGGCTAAGCCACTCACAATGCAACAAGCTCTGCAACTATTTTAGTTGTGAACATTAAACAAGTGGCCCCTGATTAAAGGGCGGGGGGGGGGTTGGTGGGGGCACACTCCAAAGAACTTTTCAAGTGCCCCTTTTTTTTTGAGGGCACAAAAACACAAATTATACAAGTGCCCCCTGGCTAAAAGTGGGGGAGGAGGCACTAAAACCAACAAACATAGACAAATTAAACTTTAAACATTAAGGATCAAATTAAAATTTGGATGATGCACTCCAGTCCCTCCGGCGCCCCTCTCGCGGAAGGCTGCAAGCGTACCGGTGGACACTGCGTGCTCCATCTCCAGGGACACCCTGGCTCGGATGCAACCACGGAAGAGAGGCAGGCAGTCGGGCTGAACGACCCCCTCGACCGCCCGCTGCCTGGACCGGGTGATGGCCCCCTTGGGCATACTGACAGGTGCATACATTACACCCATCCAGCCAGCAGAGGGAAGGATTGAGCATGCACTCCAGTTTGGGCTGGAGCGAACCTAGGGCCCCAGAGGTGAAAGAATCGTGCTGCAACATACTGTGTCACCCTGTGCCACTTTAAACCGAAGTGGAGCTCGACAGTCTCAGCGCTGCCTCGGTCTCAGCAATCACGTCAGTGACCCAGGAATACGGTTGCCCGTCCCCATTTATTCAGAGTGTCTAATGACTGTGCTCTGTGACGATTTTCTTCCCGAGGTTGCAGAACTGATCGCAAAGGCCAGCCCAGTGGTACAGTGCTGCGGAGTACCAGCACCTTGTGCACACAGAGCGATGGGCCATGGGGTTACGTAACCCTACTTCCCCCCGTAGTCGAGCTGGCACGGAGAAGATGCTGAGTGGAAAGCCAGGTCGATCTCGAACAGGGAGGGAGAGAAAGGCAGTGGGAGGGAGAGCGATGGAGAGCAACAGTCCCACTCCCCCTATAGATCAGGGCACCTGCCACCTTGGCCAGGGATGTCACATGGATGGAGAAGGAAATGACCCCTCTCCAAAGTTAGAGAGAGTGAATCTCAGCCTCAAGAAAAGCTTTTACCCGGGATCCCATCTGAGGGGCATATTCCATTTAAAATAGCACCCTTGCCCCCAGTCAAACTGCTGTGCTTATGGCCACACCTCATGTGTGCTCGCACTCTGCTGGTTAACAAAATAATACTATTTTCCGCACGCCCTCCCAAAAATATCCCCACTGCTCCTGTTTGAAATCTTGAGCCTTGAACGCTTGTCCCCGGGCCAGTACTTACGCCTCCTTAGGACCCCCCTGACACATATCAAACACCTGTCTCGGGTTCAGGTACCACATGAACGACTGGATAATCTTCGCTCCCTGCAAAAGAATGAAACAAATGTAATAGCGTCACAGTGAAATCCAACATCGCTCTAACCCGGTGATGTACTGTTAAAGGCACGCTATGTGCGGATACGGAGTGTGTGCTCATTCAGCATTTTACTGCAGACTTGGACCTGGTGCCCCGCCAAGATTCTCTTTGTGGCAGACCCGTCTCAAAGGCTGTAAACGGGCATTAGAGTTACTGGAGAACAGTATTGTAGCGGGCGGCATAACAGTCGGGCAGGACTGGGAGCTGGGGGTCCAATACACGTGTCAAAACCAGAGAGTGGGCCGTATACCGAAAAGCAAGACTCATCTCTCGTACACACAGAATGTGTGACTCCCAAAGCAAGACACCGATATATAACTAACCACGAACTGATCAGCTGCCTACAACAATATCTGTTCTATTATCCAGCTGTGTTGCGGGATTAAGGCTGCGTACATTGGGAGGGAAGCAAAACAGCAACTGGAGGAGAGCTGCTGCCAGAGTCAGGACGGATCGTCTCATTTTCTCCTTTGGACCCTGCAGGATACTTGGGGCACTCTTTTTCTCTCTCTCTCTCTCTCTCTCTCTCTCTCTCTCTTTTCTCCCTTTCTCTCCTGAAGGTGCTGGCTCATGCTGGGTTCTGGTTCTACGTGTAGCCCCCCACCCCCACAACTTGTCCAGTGACCAATCTTCCTGTGTGAGCTCAGACGCCGAGTGTCGACAGACTATTCAACTGCCAGAAGCAGCATGCGTGTGCACTTTCCATGGCGGGTGGGCGTTGGGTCACGGGATAGCAGAGGCCAGAGAAGATTTTCTTTTTTTCCGCCCCTCCTCATTTCAGGCGCATCGAGTCCAATTGTAGCACCGCAACTCTTCAATATAGTCTCCTTCACAGTGAAGCATGCTCCCTTCCCAGTCATCCCCATGTACCCAAATCACAGAGAGAGAGAGAGAGAGACTGAGAGAGATAGGAGAGAAAGAAAGGAGAAAAAGAAACAGGGAAAGAAAGAGTGAGAAAGAAAGAGAGCAAGAAAAAGAAAGAAAGAGAAAATAGAAAAAAAAAGAAAGAAGATTCAGAAAGAGAAACGAGAAAAAAAAAGAGAAAGGAAAAAAGAGACAAAAAGAAAAAGAAAGAAAGAAAGGAGGGAAGGAAGAAGGGAAGGAAGAAAGGAAGAAAGGAAGAAAGAAGGGAGAAGGAAAGAGAGAAGTAAATAAATAGATAGATGGTCGCGATGCTGACTCCAGTGGACATCACTCTACAGTTTTGCAGTAGATTCCTGTTGGAGCATGTCTACTGTGTAATGGGATGCCCCCTCTTATTCCTGTGACCAATATGACATGTACTGCTCTATGAGATAGAGGACCCACACACCTGATTTCCCCCACTTTTGGGATTGACAAACACCAACAACGGTTTCATCAGCGGAGATGGGATGGGCTTGATGATAAAGGGCTTCCATCTTCCTTCCTGTTTCAAAAGGGAGAAGAGTCAGTCCAGAACAGCGACACATATCTGCAGCAATTACCACTCTGCACCAACTGATCCAGGCACAGTGAGAGTACAAAAGCAACGGGCGACACTGAGCTGACAAGCTGCATTACTAAAGATTTTAACCAAGTGCCTACACTGTGTGTCTTGCTGCATCCCTCCGATGGCCATGCGCGCTCAGGAAGAGAGTCCACAACACAGAAAAAGGACTAACAGCTTGCATCTCACTGCACTTCATGGAGGGAGGTGGGGAAAGAATAGGAACAAATTAGGGTGGGGTAGGAGGAGCGTGAATGAAGGCATGGTTAAAGTGGTAGGTCCTTGGGGGAGGTAGCACGGTGCTGCAAAGTGATTTGCGCAGAGAGTACCAAAGGGCCAACAACAGCCTCCCAGCTGTGAAAGGAAGACTTTTATTTATATAACGCCTCACATGACTTGAGAATGTCCAAACTGCTTTGCAGCCAATTAAGTACTTTTTTTTGGAGTGTAGTCACTGTTGTAGCAGATGCAGTATAATATGGATAAATGTGAGGTTATCCACTTTGGGGGCAAAAACACAAAGGCAGAATATTATCTGAATGGTGACAGATTAGGAAATGGGGAGGTGCAACGAGACCTGGGTGTCATGGTACATCAGTCATTGAAAGTTGGCATGCAGGTACAGCAGGCGGTGTAGGCGGCAAATGGTATGTTGGCCTTCATAGCTAGAGGATTTGAGTATAGAAACATAGAAACATGGAAAATAGGTGCAGGAGTAGGCCATTCGGCCCTTCTAGCCTGCACCGCCATTCAATGAGTTCATGGCTGAACATGCAACTTCAGTACCCCCTTCCTGCTTTCTCGCCATACCCCTTGATTCCCCTAGTAGTAAGGACTTCATCTAACTCCTTTTTGAATATATTTAGTGAATTGGCCTCAACAACTTTCTGTGGTAGAGAATTCCACAGGTTCACCACTCTCTGGGTGAAGAAATTCCTCCTCATCTCGGTCCTAAATGGCTTACCCCTTATCCTTAGACTGTGTCCCCTGGTTCTGGACTTCCCCAACATTGGGAACATTCTTCCTGCATCTAACCTGTCTAACCCCGTCAGAATTTTAAACATTTCTATGAGGTCCCCTCTCATTCTTCTGAACTCCAGTGAATACAAGCCCAGTTGATCCAGTCTTTCTTGATAGGTCAGTCCCGCCATCCCAGGAATCAGTCTAGTGAACCTTCGCTGCACTCCCTCAACAGCAAGAATGTCCTTCCTCAGGTTAGGAGACCAAAACTGTACACAATACTCCAGGTGTGGCCTCACCAAGGCCCTGTACAACTGTAGCAACACCTCCCTGCCCCTGGACTCAAATCCCCTCGCTATGAAGGCCAACATGCCATTTGCTTTCTTAACCGCCTGCTGTACCTGCATGCCAACCTTCAATGACTGATGTACCATGACACCCAGGTCTCTTTGCACCTCCCCTTTTCCTAATCTGTCACCATTCAGATAATAGTCTGTCTCTCTGTTTTTACCACCAAAGTGGATAACCTCACATTTATCCACATTATACTTCATCTGCCATGCATTTGCCCACTCACCTAACCTATCCAAGTCGCTCTGCAGCCTCATAGCATCCTCCTCGCAGCTCACACTGTCACCCAACTTAGTGTCATCCGCAAATTTGGAGATACTACATTTAATCCCCTCGTCTAAATCATTAATGTACAGTGTAAACAGCTGGGGCCCCAGCACAGAACCTTGCGGTACCCCACTAGTCACTGCCTACCATTCTGAAAAGTCCCCATTTACTCCTACTCTTTGCTTCCTGTCTGACAACCAGTTCTCAATCCATGTCAGCACACTAGCCCCAATCCCATGTGTTTTAATTTTGCACATTAATCTCTTGTGTGGGACCTTGTCGAAAGCCTTCTGAAAGTCCAAATATACCACATCAACTGGTTCTCCCTTGTCCACTCTACTGGAAACATCCTCAAAAAATGCCAGAAGATTTGTCAAGCATGATTTCCCTTTCACAAATCCATGCTGACTTGGACCTATCATGTCACCTCTTTCCAAATGCACTGCTATGATATCCTTACTAATTGATTCCATCATTTTACCCACTACCGATGTCAGGCTGACCGGTCTATAATTCCCTGTTATCTCTCTCCCTCCTTCTTTAAAAAGTGGGATTACATTGGCTACCCTCCACTCCATAGGAACTGATCCAGAGTCAATGGAATGTTGGAAAATGACTGTCAATGCATCCACTATTTCCAAGGCCACCTCCTTAAGTACTCTGGGATGCAGTCCATCAGGCCCTGGGGATTTATCGGCCTTCAATCCCATCAATTTCCCGATTAATAAGGATTTCCCTCAGTTCCTCCTCCTTACTAGACCCTCCGACCCCTTTTATATCCGGAAGGTTGTTTGTGTCCTCCTTAGTGAATACCGAACCAAAGTACTTGTTCAATTGGTCCGCCATTTCTTTGTTCCCCGTTATGACTTCCCCTGATTCTGACTGCAGGGGACCTACGTTTGTCTTTACTAACCTTTTTCTCTTAACATATCTATAGAAACTTTTGCAATCCGTCTTAATGTTCCCTGCAAGCTTCTTCTCTTACTCCATTTTCCCTGCCCTAATCAAACCCTTTGTCCTCCTCTGCTGAGTTCTAAATTTCTCCCAGTCCCCGGGTTCGCTGCTGTTTCTGGCCAATTTGTATGCCACTTCCTTGGCTTTAATACTATCCCTGATTTCCCTTGATAGCCACGGTTGAGCCACCTTCCCTTTTTTATTTTTACGCCAGACAGGAATGTACAATTGTTGTATTTCATCCATGCGGTCTCTAAATGTCTGCCATTGCCCATCCACAGTCAACCCCTTAAGTATTATTCGCCAATCTATCCTAGCCAATTCACGCCTCATACCTTCAAAGTTACCCTTCTTTAAGTTCTGGACCATGGTCTCTGAATTAACTGTTTCATTCTCCATCCTAATGCAGAATTCCACCATATTATGGTCACTCTTCCCCAAGGGGCCTCGCACAACGAGATTGCTAATTAATCCTCTCTCATTACACAACACCCAGTCTAAGATGGCCTCCCCCCTAGTTGGTTCCTCGACATATTGGTCTAAAAAACCATCCCTTATGCACTCCAGGAAATCCTCCTCCACCGTATTGCTTCCAGTTTGGCTAGCCCAATCTATGTGCATATTAAAGTCACCCATTATAACTGCTGCACCTTTATTGCATGCACCCCTAATTTCCTGTTTGATGCCCTCCTCAACATCACTACTACTGTTTGGAGGTCTGTACACAACTCCCACTAACGTTTTTTGCCCTTTGGTGTTCTGCAGCTCTACCCATATAGATTCCACATCATCCAAGCTAATGTCCTTCCGAACTATTGCCTTAATGTCCTCCTTAACCAGCAATGCTACCCCACCTCCTTTTCCTTTTATTCTATCTTTCCTGAATGTTGAATACCCCTGGATGTTGAGTTCCCAGCCCTGATCATCCTGGAGCCACGTCTCCGTAATCCCAATCACATCATATTTGTTAACATCTATTTGCACAGTTAATTCATCCACCTTATTGCGGGTACTCCTTGCATTAAGACACAAAGCCTTCAGGCTTGTTTTTTTAACACCCTTTGTCCTTTTAGAATTTTGCTGTACAGTGGCCCTTTTTGTTCTTTGCCTTGGGTTTCTCTGCCCTCCACTTTTCCTCATCTCCTTTCTGTCTTTTGCTTTTGCCTCCTTTTTGTTTCCCTCTGTCTCCCTGCATTGGTTCCCATCCCCCTGCCATATTAGTTTAACTCCTCCCCAACAGCACTAGCAAACACTCCCCCTCGGACATTGGTTCCGGTCCTGCCCAGGTGCAGACCGTCCGGTTTGTACTGGTCCCACCTCCCCCAGAACCGGCTCCAATGTCCCAGGAATTTGAATCCCTCCCTGCTGCACCACTGCTCAAGCCACGTATTCATCTGCGCTATCCTGCGGTTCCTACTCTGACTATCACGTGGCACTGGTAGCAATCCCGAGATTACTACTTTTGAGGTCCTACTTTTTAATTTAGCTCCTAGCTCCTTAAATTCGTTTTGTAGGACCTTATCCCTTTTTTTACCTATGTCGTTGATACCAATGTGCACCACAACTACTGGCTGATCTCCCTCCCTTTTTAGAATGTCCTGCACCCGCTCCGAGACATCCTTGACCCTTGCACCAGGGAGGCAACATACCATCTTGGAGTCTCGGTTGCGGCCGCAGAAACGCCTATCTATTCCCCTTACAATTGAATCCCCATATCACTATCGCTCTCCCACTCTTTTTCCTGCCCTCCTGTGCAACAGAGCCAGCCACGGTGCCATGAACTTGGCTGCTGCTGCCCTCCCCTGATGAGTCATCCCCCCCAACAGTACCCAAAGCAGTGTATCTGTTTTGCAGGGGGATGACCACAGGGGACCCCTGCACTACCTTCCTTGCACTGCTCTTCCTGTTGGTCTTCCATTCCCTATCTGGCTGTGGACCCTTTCCCTGCGGTATGACCAACTCGTTACACGTGATACTCACGTCATTCTCAGCATCGTGGATGCTCCAGAGTGAATCCACCCTCAGCTCCAACTCCGCAACGCGGACCGTCAGGAGCTGGAGGTGGATACACTTCCTGCACACATAGTCATCAGGGACACTGGAGTCATCCCTGAGTTCCCACATGGTACAGGAGGAGCATAACACCCGACCGAGCTCTCCTGCCATGACTTAACCCTTAGATACACTTAAATTGGCAACAACAATGTTAACGTTTACTCACTGTTATAGAAGAGAAAAAAGAAAAACTACTCACCAATCACCAGCCAATCACTCACCCCCTTGGCTGTGACGTCGCCTTTTGATTTCTTTCTACTTCTTTTTTGCCTTCTCTCCCCGCTGCAGCTGCACAGGTACGCCTCTCACTGCCGCTGAGCCTTTATAGGCCTCACCAACGCCAGGAACTCCCGCCTCTCGGACTGCCGCCGCCTCTCACTGCCGCTGAGCCTTTATAGGCCTCACCAACGCCAGGAACTCCCGCCTCTCGGACTGCCGCCGCCTCTCGCTGCTGGGAGGTCTTACTGCAGTTGTACAGGGCCTTGGTGAGGCCTCACCTGGAATATTGTGTTCAATTTTGGTCTCCTAATCTGAGGAAGGACGTTCTTGCTATTGAGAGAGTGCAGCGAAGGTTCACCAGACTGATTCCCGAGATGTCAGGACTGACATATGAGGAGAGACTGGATCGACTGGGCCTGTATTCACTGGAGTTTAGAAGGATGAGAGGGGATCTCATAGAAACATTTAAAATTCTGACGGGACTGGATAGGTTAGATGCAGGAAGAATGTTCCCGATGTTGGGGAAGTCCAGAACCAGGGGACATAGTTTAAGGATAAGGGGTAAGCCATTTAGGACTGATATGAGGAGAAACTTCTTCACTCAGAGAGTTGTTAACCTGTGGAATTCCCTACTGCAGAGAGTTGTTGATGCCAGTTCATTCAAGAGGGAGTTAGATATGGCCCTTACGGCTAAAGGGATTCAGGGGTATGGAGAGAAAGCAGGAAAGGGGTACTGAGGTGAATGATCAGCCATGATCTTATTGAATGGCGGTGCAGGCTCAAAGGGCTGAATGGCCTACTCCTGCACCTATTTTCTATGTTTCTATGTAATGTAGGAAATGCTGCAGCCAAATTGTATACAGGTTGGTTCTGGCCGGGAACTTGTGTGCTGTGCAGAGTTGGTGCAGACCCAGGAGCAACGGTGCGGTGACTGTGAAGACCTGGCCTGGAACAGGTAGGATTGGTGTTTTTATTGCAATTTTTGTCACTGTACAGTAGTTGGATTTCATTTTTTGATTTTTCCCTAGGCCCGGTTGGCAGCGGTAATGGTTTGGCAGGGTGTCCGGATTCCGGAACATTTTGCGGATTCTGGCCGACCTCGCCACGGAGCGTCCTGGAGTCCGAATTCTGGCCCATTCCAGATTTTCGTCCCTGCGCCTGTAAACGGTTTTAATGATGTTGGTTGAGGGATAACTCTGATGCTCTTCTTCGAAATAGTGCCATGGGATCTTTTATGTCCTTGTGAGAGAGCAGATAGGTCCTCATCCGAAACACAGTACCTTCGACAGTGAAGCACTTTATCAGCACTGCACTGGAGGGTCAGCCGAGATTTTTGTGCTCAAGTCTCTGGAGTGGGACTTGAACCTACATCTTTCTGACTCAGGCGAGAGTGCGACCCACTGAGCCATGACTGAAGATGGGAGAGTTGGCCAAATATTCAAAAGTGCCTGTATATACACACACATCTGCTGAGTGGTCTTGTACTTTCTTGCAGAATCATTTTGCATCTTGGGAAAAGTTGGGGGGCAAATTAATAGTTCACCCAATTTTTCAAATATATGCCACATGTACAGATTGTTTTAGACAGATGTAGTTATTTTTTGAAGCGATGGGTTTATTTGATTTACACTACCCTAGCTAGAGCGAGGTGGTTGCTATCCCTTTCCAAGAACAACTTGCACTAACATAGTGCCATTAACATAGCTAAATGTCCCAAGACGCTTCCCAGCTGGAAAGAGGAACAGAGGAGGAGGAGGAGGAGTTTGAGGGGAGGTATGGGCAAAGGGGTAGGTTTTATACGACCGCGGTTGATATAAACTGCAGGCAATGTATCTTGTGGTTCTTTTTAATGAAAAAGAAAGTGCATTTTGTCTACCCCTACCTAAGCTTTCTTTGCTTCATGCATCATTCCTGAGCCCAAACAGAACTACGTCAGGCAAAAGCAAAATACTGTGGGTACTGGAATCTGAAATAAAAACAGAAAATGCTGGAAATCTCAGCGGGTCAGGCAGCATTTGTGGAGAGAGAAACAGAGTTAACGTCTTGGGTCTGTGACCCTTCGTTAGCAACATTAACTCTTGTTTCCCTCCACAGATGCTGCCAGACCTACGCCAGGCCTCTGTTGGTCTGGAACTGGTCACCAGGGCGATACGGCCTGTTCTCTGCTCCTTCACCTGTACGGACAATGGCACCACTGAGATTGGACTTTGCTCGGAGAGCCCTCATCGCATTAACCCAGAGTGCAGAGTATTGGAGCCCTGCCACATCCTAACAGCACTTTCACCGCACAGACTGCAGAAGCTAAAGAACGCGCAGCTCACCACCATCTCAAGGGTGCCTAGGGATGGCCAATAAATGCTGGCCTTGCTAGCGGCGCGAACATTCCCAGGACACTTTTTTTTTTAAATCACCACCCTCCTCCCCTCTTGTTCCCAATTATCCTGTTGATAATTTAAATATTCTTGTCCCGTGACCAAATCCAAATTCTAGCAGTAATAACGAGTCGAGCAATTAATTGTTAAAAAAAAAACACACTGCCGCTTACCTCAGCTCCTTTTTTACTAGATTTCCTTTTAAATGAGGTCCGTTTTTTCTTTTTACTCGATTTCAGTGAATTCTGCAGGAAGGAAAGAGCAAGACGCTGCAGTCAGTGGTGAGCAGACGCCAGCTTGGAAAGGTTCAGGCGCAGAGATCATTCACAAAGTGCCCCTCACCTGAGACCGTCTCACCCGGATGATCCAGGTTGGCGGAACGATAACTGCGGCGTGGGCACCCAGTGTACAGGGCTCCTCAATCTGTTGGAGCATGAAGCAGGTCACCTTGTTGTGATACTGCAGGAGAGGATAAGGAAACAGTCTGAGTAAAATGCTAAGCAGTCACTTTATTTCCTCCCCCTCCCCCGGTTCATAAGAACGTAAGAAATAGGAGCAGGAGTAGGCCATTTGGCCCCTCGAGCCTGCTCTGCCATTCAATAAGATCATGGCCGATCTGATTATGGCTTCAACTCCACTTCCCTGCCCGCTCCCCCATAATCCTCGAGTCCCTTATCGTTCAAAAATCTGTCTATCTCCACCTTAAATATATTCAATGATCCAGCCTCCACAGCTCTCTGGGGAAGAGAATTCCAAAGATTCGTGACCCTCTCAGAAGAAATTTCTCCTCATTTCGGTTTTAAATGGGCGACCCTTATTCTGAAACTATGCCCCCTTATTTTAGATTCTCCCACAAGAGGAAACATCCTCTATGCATCTAATCTGTCAAGACCCTTCAGAATCTTGCACGTTTCAATAAGATCACCTCTCATTCTTCTAAACTCCAGTGAGTACAGGCCCAACCTGCTCAACCTTTCATCATAAGACGACCCCTTCATCTCAGGAACCAACCTAGTGAATGAACCTTTTCATTATCTGTTCTGCTGTCGGTGCATCATGGCACCAGACTGCATCAAGGAGCGACGATGGGATGTGGGCACCACATTCAGACCGCCAACCTCAGCCTTGCCATCACCAGAGCCCGGGAACCAAGGCAGAGTAAAATCTGCAACCACAGATCTCTCAAATGCCTCCAGCTCCCACAGTTGTCTTTCGATACTATGAGCTGGTTTTCAATATTTGTTAATTAAGGGCTTAAATATCCATTTAAAAAAAAACTCAATTTTGCATCAAAATTGCCCAAAGAAAAGGCACGGCATAGAAAGATGGTGAGGCAAACAAACATTCGGTTAAGATATAATTTAACTTTCTAAAAATATCCGAAGGTTTGTGGAGTCAAAACGCGTCGAACAAACAGAACAGGTTATGAGAGCGAGGGGATTTGCAAAGGATGAACTGAGCGTAAACTGTGTGACGAGGTTTGGTCACTTCATCCCTTTTGTCATTTAATCACTGCTGCTCCCCACCCTATCACAGACCTCTGCCGTTTGTTCTGTCCCTGCCCCCACCGGGCTCTGTTTCTGCTTAAACTCTGTTCATCGCTCACATTTTCAACTCCTGATAAAGGTCATCACCGTGAAACGTTAGTCTGTGTCCTTCTCCACAGATGCTGCCTAACCTGCTGAGTGGCCCCAGCATTTTGTGTTTCTATGGCAAGGTGTGGTGTTTCACTTAATGGCTCGGGATAGAATCGATTTCCTTATAAATTTAAGACTTACCGCTTGTTTACACCAGGAACAGCTGATAGCTACAATCTCCTTACTGTGAAAGGCAAACTTCTGCTGGAAACCCTGCGTGGGAAAAGAGAAAAGGGCGGTGGTAAGAAGTGATTCACAAGGCAGCCAAAGTCAAGTCCAACATGCCATTAGGGAGCCGCTCCAGTAGTACAGCAGGCGCCTACCCAGAGCCCAGCCACTTACATCACTGGCACAGCATCCTCCAGCCAAGAAACCCAACCTGCCAGATCCTCAGTGGGCTGCCCAGCACTCAGAATATTTAGAACCTCTCAGGCAGGAGACACGCATTGCTAGTTTACACAATGTGTGATGGAGGTGGGATGGAAGAGTCCTTCAGATTGAAAGGAATTCATCTCCCAGAGTAATGTTCCTCTTTAACATTGTCAGTTAACCATACTCAGTCTTTCCTTCTCAAATATGCTGTTATAACAGTAGGCAAGTGTTTCTTTTGTGGGCGATGGATTATATAATGAATGTGACGAGTCTATTCGGAGGCTCCAATGGACTATGTAAGTAGATGAATCGAATGCCTGAAGGAGTATTAAACCTGGATCATGCATTCATACTCAAAAATAAAGTTTCACTGGCTGGGCATCTAAGCTTCAGCAAGCACTGAAATGTTAGGAGTCCATTTCCACAGTAAATAGCTCCCTAGCCATATCACCTGATCACACCAATATCATCGCCCTCCACCTCCTCCCCTGGTTCCCAATGCAAACCTGGCGTCCTTCTCTCCTGCAGCCTGCTGTATGACTGCCTTGGTGCACCTGGTTTCAAATACCCCTTTCAATCCCAGCCATTACTTCTGGTTACCCGTCACCTTCTGAACACCATCCACTGATTCACTCCAGCTGCATATGCTCGACAATAAATGAGCAACAATTCACATTTGGCCTTCTGAAGCTCGAGTTCCTGTGAGAAGCCCAATTGGCGTCAGGATTGAATACACGCCCAGCTGTCTTGAAGATTCATTCCCTTCTCTGCGTCACTACAACATGTTTACACTGCAGGCCACACTCGGACCCCTCGTACCTTGCCACATTGCTTGCACTTCCCCTCCTGCCGCCTCCGATGAACCCAATGGTGCCGTACAAACGTGGACTGAAAGGGCAATAGGGAAACAAAAACACGTCAGTGTTACAGTTCATTCAGTATGCAACTGGCAACCCATTCGGGTGTCACGGTGATAATATCCCTCCTGCTTTCATTCACACTTTGGCTCTCTGTTGTTTGCTGGCCCATATGCTACACAGTGATGGAATCCCCTAAGTAAGAGTGGGAATTGGATCATGCTGTGCTGTTGTGTGGGCACCATTTCTTCCTTCTAAATTATCCGAGATTTCTGTGTGACGCAAGTGTAGTCACACTGGCATACATTTATAAAACACACTTCCAATCACTCATATCTTGTGCTGGTACAACAAAAAGAAAATCTTAACCAACACATTCTATAGATGGGGTCTACCGCGGGAGAGGGGCTCTTTGTCCACCTTTGGAGCTCATAATTCCCCTGTTTCTCCTAATTACCCTGTTCTGAAGCCCTTTCCTAATTCCCGTGTTTCTCGAACCCTTTCCTAATTATTCAGTTTCTGGAGCCCTTTCTTAATTACCCTGTTTCTGTTTCCCTTTCCCAATTCCCATGGTTCTGGAGCTGCTTCCTAATGTCCCTGTTTCTGGAGCCCTTTTCTAATATGCACCTGGTTTCTGGAGCACTTCCCTAATTTCCCTGTTCCTGGAGCTCCTAATTTCCCTGTTTCTGGCGATCCGAGATCCCCTGTTTCTGGTGGCCTTTCCTAATTCCCCTCATTCTGGAAATTCTAATTTCCCAGTTTCTAGAACTCTTTCCTAATTCTCCTCCTTCTGGAGCTCTTTCTTAATTCCCATGTTTCTGTAGCCCTTTCCTAATTCCCATGTTTCTGATGCCTGTTCCTAATCCCTGTTTCTGGAGCCATTTCCTAATTTCCCTGTTTCTAGCTCCAGAAACCGTGAAATTAGCAAAGGCTCTGTGAGAGAAAACACAGCCATTGCATCCTTTACCGGTCTGTGCCGCGATCTGGCACTACGCTCGAGTGCCGGGCTGATTGCACAGCACCCTGCTCCCCGATGGTCCAGGTAGGGACCGGCAAAGTCGGCAGCTTGGCCGTCCCCATTAATGAAGAGGATGGTCACTTCTACGCTGCAATGCTACGCGCCCCAGTGGGCAGTGCTGCACCCCTCTCCCTGTGCTGCCGCCCCGCTTGCGCCCCACAGAAGTGGTGGAGCGCATTATTTTTTGCTTCACTTCCTCTCAGAGGAGGTAACCCCAATATTGCGAGCAGCACGGGGCAGCCATGTCGGGCGCAGTAACTTCCGCCTCACAGTTCTTACCGCCCCCCCCAAACAGGGAACTCCACAATTCCCCCCTCCCACCCCCACCCCATTCTGTTTATAGATGGTTTCTGTGCTTAAAGATAGTCTGAAATGTGTGTATATATTATTTATATAACAGACATCTACATATATGTACAACATATCATTCAAAATTTATAATAAAATTATGTATATGAAGTAGGCAAATGATTTTGCTGAACTGAATAGTGATAAATGAAAACTTCGCTTCCCAGCTGAACGCAGGATCAGCCTCAGTGCGAGAAAGCAAATCAATAGTTAAGGACATAAGAACATAAGAATTAAGAGCAGGAGGCGGCCATTAGGCCCCTCGAGCACACTCCGCCATTCAAATAAGATCCTGGCTGATCTGTTACTTCAACTCCACCTTCCTGCATTATCCCCATATCCCTTGATTCCCTTAATATCCATAAATCTATCGATCTCTGTCTTGAATGTACTCAACGACTGAGTCTCCACAGCCCTCTGGGGTAGAAAATTCCAAATATTCACCACCCTCAGTGAAGAAATTTCTCTTCATCTCAGTCCTAAATAGCGGACCCCTTATTCTGAGACTGTGACAACTGGTTCTGGACTCCCCAGTCAGGGGAAACATCCACTCTGCATCTACCCTGTCAAACCCTGTAAGAATTTTGTATGTTTCAATGAGATCACCTCTCATACTTCTAAACTTGAGAATATTGGCCTAGTTTACTCAATCTCTCCTCATGGGTCAATCCCCCCCCCCCCCCAGGAATCAGTCTGGTGAACCTTTGTTGCACTCCCTCTATGGCCAGTATATCCTTCCTTAGGTCAGGAGACCAAAATTGTACACAATACTCCAGGTGTGGTCTCACCATGGCCCAATATAATTCCAGTAAAACATGCTTGTGTGACTGGGCAAGTGCACATTGTATCAACATTAGCATTTTTGAAGTATTGGAGGTACTGGATATCACTTTTCATTAAAATTGTCTGATACCATTATGCCCTTATTCTAACTTTGGTTGACAGTTCAATAGCCACAGGTTGTTTGAAACAAACTTCTGCTAGTCCTTTTGTTAATTTCACGTCGTTCCATCGCATATGGTGAAAGAAGACTGTAAAAGGGTGATCACTGGACTTGCTATTTTGACATCAGAAAGTGGTTTTAAATGTACCAGTGAGAATTAAACATATGGGAACTCTCAGATTTGACCCAACATCTTATCGCTTATTTTTTTTTTAATACATTTGGGATGGCGGGGGATTGCCTTATGAAGAAAGATTGAGTAGACTAGGCCAATATTGCAAAGCGAGTTGTGAAATTTTACTTATTTTTTAAATTGGCCCCATTGGAAAATTGGTTTCAATAATTGAAGCTGTAAGGGTTTATATTGAGACTTATTTAAAAATGAAAAAAGATTTCATAACTTGCTTTGCAATTTTCTCCAAATGTATTTAAAAAAAAATAAGCGGCAAGATATTAGCTAGGCATTGCTCAAAATCAATATAGTTCTTAATTTCAACAGATATACCTACTGGGGCAGTCAGAAATATCAACCAACGGGGAAGGAACCTTAAAAGATGTTCCTATTACCGTCTCTGTAAACCTATCTACTTTACAGTGGGCATGTCAGCCTGAGCTGTATGTAGACACTGCAGCAAGACTCACAGCTAATTCTGGCAGGAACTGACTTCATATCAAACATCAACCATCTTCAACACAGGGATAACCTTTTCCTTATCACTGCCCGTGTATTCACTTACCTCGCGAATATTACGTGACCCAGACTCCCGGAATGTTGGTTTACATCTAAAATTTATCTGGAGATTTAAAAAGGAACATCACATAGAATTGGTCTAATCTTTAAGAAGAACATACAGACATCAAGACAATTGTTTTGCAATCCATTTTTTATAAAGGATTTTTATAAATTTCAGATGATTACATAGCACCTCCAAGAAATGAATTTAAAATCAGAAGTGGAAAAACAAGGGAACCAACCAGGGAGCAGGCTTTCTTAGCTATGGTACTGTGTAATGAGACAGGATTAATAAATGATCTCGTAGTAAAGGATATTTGGACTTTCAAAAGGCTTTTGACAAGGTCCCACACAAGAGATTGGTGTGCAAAATCAGAGCACATGGTATTGGGAGTAATGTATTGACATGGATAGAGAACTGGTTGGCAGACAGGAAGCAGAGAGTCGGGATAAACAGGTCCTTTTCAGAATGGCAGGCAGTGACTAGTGGAGTGCTGCAGGGACCCCAGCTCTTTACAATATACATTAATGATTTAGATGAAGGAATTGAGTGTAATATCTCCAAGTTTGCAGATGACACTAAACTGGGTGGCGGTGTGAGCTGTGAGGAGGACGCTAAGAGGCTGCAGGGTGACTTGGACAGGTTAGGTGAGTGGGCAAAAGCATGGCAGATGCAGTATAATGTGGATAAATGTGAGGTTATCCACTTTGGGGGCAAAAACACGAAGGCAGAATATTATTTGAATGGCGGCAGATTAGGAAAAGGGGAGGTGCAACGAGACCTGGGTGTCATGGTTCATCAGTTACTGAAAGTTGGCATGCAAGTACAGCAGGCGCTGAAGAAGGCAAATGGTATGTTGGCCTTCTTGGTTGGGGATTTGAGTATAGGAGCAGGGAGGTCTTACTGCAGTTGTACAGGGCCTTGTTGAGACCTCACCTGGAATATTGTGTTCAGTTTTGGTCTCCTAATCTGAGGAAGGATGTTCTTGCTATTGAGGGAGTGCAGCAAAGGTTCTCCAGACTGATTCCAGGGATGGCTGGACTGACATATGAGGAGAGACTGGATCAACTGGGCCTTTATACACCGGAGTTTAGAAGGATGAGAGGGGATCTCATAGAAACGTATAAAATTCTGACAGGACTGGACAGGTTAGATGCGGGAAGAATGTTTCCGATTTTGGGAAAGTCCAGAACCAGGAGACACAGTCTTAGGATAAGGGGTAGGCCATTTCGGACTGAGATGAGGAGAAACTTCTTCACTCAGAGAGTTGTTAATCTGTGGAATTCCCTGCTGTAGAGAGTTGTTGATGCCAGTTCATTGGATATATTCAAGAGGGAGTTAGATATGGCCCTTACTGCTAAAGGGATCAAGGGGTATGGAGAGAAAGCAGGAAAGGGGTACTGAGGGAATGATCAGCCATGATCTTATTGAATGGTGGTGCAGGCTCGAAGGGCCGAATGGCCTACTCCTGCACCTATTTTCTATGTTTCTATCCTCTAGGAAAGAGTGATCATAGCATGGTTAAATTTCAAATTCAGTTGGAGGATGAGAAAGTTGGATCTCAAACCAGTGTCCTGATCCTAAATAAAGGAGACTACAAAAGTATGAAGACAGAGTTGGCTAAAGTGAACTGGAAAAATAGATTAAAGTGTAAGACAGTTGATGAGCAGTGGTGGACATTTAAGGAGATATTTCATAACTCTCAACAAAAATATATTCCAGTGAGAAGGAAAGACTTTAAGAGAAGGAAGAACCATCCATGGCTAACTAAGGAAGTAAAGAATGACATCAAATTGAAAACAATGGCAGACAAAGTGGTCAAGATTAGTGGGAGGCCAGAGGATTGGGAAGCTTTTAAAAACCAGCAAAAGGCCAACTAAAAAATAATAAATAAAGCGATGATAGATTATGAGAGTGAACTAGCAAGAAATATAAAAACAGATAGTAAAAGTTTCTACAGGTATGTAAAAAGGAAGCGAGTAGCTAAAGTAAATGTTGGACCCTTAGAGGATGAGACTGGGGAATTAATAATGGGGAACAAGGAAATGGCACAGACTTTGAACAAATATTTTGTATCGGTCTTCACGATAGAAGACACTAAAAACATCCCAATAATGGATAATCAATGGGCTAAAGAGAGGGGGGAACTTAATACAATCACTAAAGAAAAAGTACTCAGTAAAATAATGGGACTACAGGTAGACAAGTCCCCTGGGCCTGATGGCCTGCATCCTAGGGTCTTAAACAAAGCGGCTGCAGAGATAGTGGATGCATTGGTTTCTAATCTACCAAAATTCATTGGATTCTGGAGAAGTCCCAGCGGATTGGAAAACCGCAAATGTAACGCCCCTATTTAAAAAAGTAGGCAGACAAAGCAGGAAACGATAGATCAGTTAGTCTAACATCTGTTGTTGGGAAAATGCTGGAGTCCATTATTATGGAAGCAGTAGCAGGACATTTGGGAAAGCATAATACAGCCAAGCAGAGTCAGCATGGTTTTATGAAAGGGAAATCATGTTTGACAAATTTACTGGAGTTCTTTGAGGATGCAATGAGTAGGGTGGATGTGGTGTATTTGGATTTCCAGAAGGCATTTGATAAGGTGCCACATAAAAGGTTACTGCACAAGATAAAAGCTCACAGGGTTGGGGGTGATATATTAGTATAGATAGCGTATTGGCTAACTAATTGAAAACAGAGAGTCGGGATAAATGTGTCATTTTCCGGTTGGCAAACAATAACTAGTGGGGTGCACATGTACAATCTATATTAATGACTTGGATGAAGGGACCAAGTGTAATGTAACTAAGTTTGCAGATGATACAAAGATAGGTGGGAAAGCAAGTTGTGAGGAGGACACAAAAAATCTGCAAAGTGATATAGATAGGCTAAGTGAGTGGGTAAACATTAGGCAGATGGAGCATAATGTGGGAAAGTGTGAGGTTATCCACTTTGGCAGAAAAATAAAAAAGCAAATTATTATTTAAAAGGAGAGAAATTACAAAATGCTGCAGTACAGAGAGACCTGGGGGTCCTTGTGCACAAAACACAAAAAGTTAGGCCCCGGTTTTCCACCTTCACGATTTTTGGTGCCCACGTACGATAACGTATGTTTTCTCCCCCTCCGCCACCCCAGTTGTGCTAAAAAAAAACCGGCACTTTCCACAAATTAGAAGTTATTTTTAGCGCTACACTACACCCGAAGACAATTCTGGAGGCGGAGCTTGTAGTGTGCGCAAAAAAAATCACGGCTCATGCGCTGGAAAAAAAATCACTTTCTACACGTGATGGGTCTGCCTGGTCTAGATCAACAGTGAGAACCTATTGGTATCAGAGCTGGATTTGCAGATTGAAAATACAGCTTCGAACAAAAGATGGATGCAAGGGAAGGGGACTGAGAAGGAGAAGGGGAAGCTGTAAGGGCCAAGAGATTTCTAGCAGAAGAAATTGAGTCCCTGGTAGACATCAGTGAGAGGAGATGGGATGTGCTTGAAAACAAAGGAAGAATGTGCCCAAAAAAAAACGGAACCCTCTGTACTCGCAAAAGTTTGGGACCAAGTTGCAGTAGAGTTTTAATTCATTGTCCATTACCCCAAGAAGCGACGCACAGCTCAAAAAGAAGCGGCAGGACCTCAAACAAGCAGTGACTGTAAGTGATATTTTTATTTAAATTTATTAAAATTAATATTTATATTGATGCACTGCAATAACATCTGTAAATGTGATTCGTGTGTGTGTGCGTGTGTGTGTGCAGAAGGACCTTAAAAAGTTCTATTTTCATCTTTGCAGAAGATGGTGTCACAGATCAACCGAGAATGGTCACAAAGTGGAGGAGGTCCGGCAAGTAGGCTGCAACTAACAGCCGTGGAACAGAGGATAGCTATTATGACTAAATCTTACAGGAGATGATCAATCACCAACGTGGACGCTAGGCCCAGGTTACCGAGAGAGAATAAGCACTGCAAATTGCACAGTCTGGGTTGACTAAATGTTAAGTGTTGCGTGGGTTAGCTACATTTCCGCTTCCTTCCCTGCTACTAACCAATCATCTGCTCTGTTATGTTTGCAGATGTTGCGCATCAGGAAGAGACAGAAGATGCACCTGAAGTAGAAGAGCATGTTCAGGAAACTGTCAGTCCTTTTCAGAATGGCAGGCAGTGACTAGTGGAGCACCGCAAGGTTCAGTGCTGGGACCCCAGCTATTTACAATATACATCAATGATTTAGACGAAGGAATTGAATGTAATATCTCCAAGTTTGCAGATGACACTAAGCTGGGTGGCGGTGTGAGCTGTGAGGAGGATGCTGAGGCTGCAGGGTGACTTGGACAGGTTAGGTGAGTGGGCAAATGCATGGCAGATACAGTATAATGTAGATAAATGTGAGGTTATCCACATTGGTGGCAAAAACAGGAAGGCAGAATATTATCTGAATGGTGACAGATTAGGAAAACGGGAGGTGCAACGAGACCTGAGTGTCATGGCACATCAGTCATTGAAAGTTGGCATGCAGGTAAGCAGGTGGTGAAGGCGGCAAATGGCATGTTGGTCTTCATAGCGAGAGGATTTGAGTATAGGAACAGGGAGATCTTGCAGTTGTATAGGGCCTGGGTGAGGCCACACCTTGAATACAGTTTTGGTCTCCTAATCTGAGGAAAGACATTCTTGCTATTGAGGGAGTGCAGCGAAGGTTCACCAGACTGATTCCCGGGATGGCAGGACTGACATATGAAGAAAAACTAGATCGACTAGGCTTATATTCACTGGAATTTAGAAGAATGAGAGGGGATCTCAGAAACATATAAAATTCTGACGGGATTGGACAGGCTAGATGCAGGAAGAATGTTCCCGATGTTGGGGAAGTCCAGAACCAGGGGTCACAGTCTAAGGATAAGGGGTAAGCCATTTAGGACCGAGATGAGGAGAAACTTCTTCACTCAGAGTTGTGAACCTATGGATATCTCTACCACAGAAAGTTGTTGAGGCCAGTTCGTTAGATATATTCAAAAGGGAGTTAGATGTGGCCCTTACAGCTAAAGGGATCAAGGGGTACGGAGAGAAAGCAGGAATGGGGTACTGAAGTTGCATGATCAGCCATGATCATATTGAATGGTGGTGCTGGCTCGAAGACCCGAATAGCCTATTCCTGCACCTATTTTCTATGTTTCTATCTACATCAGAAGAATGAAGGGCAGCAGGAAAACATCGATACTGAGATGGTTACACTGGAATTAGAGCTGGTGAACCCCTCGAGGATTCCAAGCCCTTTCCTCTGCGATTCAACCGTTTGAGGCTACGGGTCCCAGTGTGTCGCAGCAAGACACACCTGGAAGACGGCAGAGGAGGGTGGGAGGGAGAGCTGAACCTGAAATACAGAATACAGGGAACATAGGACAGCTCGTGGGGATGAGTGGGGAGAGCATCCAGCTAACGAGATCGCTCCTGGAAATAATAAATCACTCAATATTTAACGTGACACAATTCTCTCTGTCTAACCCTGGGTGAGGACGGGTCTCGAGAGAATTTTTTTTGCTGCAGAGAGTTGAAGCTGAGAGATTATTTACTATGCATTATTATGCATTATTGTCATGGTTGCATAATTCACCAACCAGAAAGGAAAAACACACAAACTTAAACACTTAGCTAATGAGAAAGAAGAAAACTGACTGAAACATCTCAAATATAGACTCGACATGCATTGGAAATCAAAAAAAATGAAATTCAGAGATTTTTGAAATGTATTATCTCCAGGTGAAGCCTGGTATCTATGTGATTGCACTAGAGAGGGTACAGAGAAGATTTACGAGGATGTTGCCTGCACTGGAGAATTTTAGCTATGAGGAAAGATTGGATAGGCTGGGTTTGTTTTCTTTGGAACAGGGGAGGCTGAGGGGAGACTTTATTGAGGTGTATAAAATTATGAGGGGCTGGATAGCGTGGATAGGATGGACCTATTTCCTTAGCAGAGGGGTCAACATCCAGGGGGCATAGATTTAAAGTAATTGGTAGGAGGTTTAGAAGGGACGAGGAAAATTTTTCAGCCATTGGGTGTAGGGTCTGGAATCCACTGCCTGAAAGGGTGTTAAAGACAGAAATCCTCATCGCATTTAAAAAGTACTTGGATGCGGACTTGATGTGCCATAACCTACAGGGTTACGGATCAAGAGCTGGATTTGGGATCAGGCTGGATAGCTCTTTGTCGGCTGGTGTGGACACGACGGGCCGAAATGGCCTCCTTCTGTGATGTAAATTTCTAGTCTATGATTCTATGATCTGGGTGTAGATTGAATAAATGTTTAAAAAAAAAACACAATTGAGGAATACTAACCCAAAATTTAGTATCAAGTGCCTGCTTTATATCGAGGATACCATACAATAGGAGTGACTGGGAAGGGGTTTGGTCCGTTGGAATGCTATTGAATGGGAGCGAATGGGAAGGAGCTTGGCTCATTGGTATTTCATCCCGAAGAACATAAAAATGCACTAAATGAGGGAAGGTTATTTGGAAGGACCAGAGGGAAAGGTCTGCAAAGTCCCTCCTTGGCCATCCAGAAGTTAATCAGCAAAGAATACTCAACGATACTTACATCTGCTACAATGCAGAGTGGATCTATCAAGAGGGAGTTAGATATGGTCCTTACGGCTAAAGGGATCAAGGGGTATGGAGAGAAAGCAGGAAAGGGGTACTGAGGTGAATGATCAGCCATGATCTTATTGAATGGTGGTGCAGGCTCGAAGGGCCTACTCCTGCACCTATTTTCTATGTTTCTATGTGAACTAAATGCCGTGTGGTAATTGGAAGTATATCTCCACAGATTCAAGAGATGCAAGAGACTTACTTTCTCCAGATGCTCAATGCAGGCTGTGTGAACCACTATCTTGCAGGCAGCACATTTCTTCCGTGACACTGACTTCTGCTGCAAAGAGAGATGAGAAGAGTGATTAATGCGGCGTTTTGAATAGATGTAAACTTTACAACACCTTTCTCCGAACCATTTAGCCACATTTGTCAGCTGTGAATACCAAGAACTGACCATTCTCTCAAACCTTCCCCAAACTGTTGTATTTCTAACAGAGGGGTTGGCCGAGGGTAGCATGTAGTTAGAACCAGGGGGACTGTGATATTTGATTTTCCTTCTTTCCTTTGGGGATGTTGTATTGTTCCCTTCCATCCAGCAATGCTGAGACTGGGACTCTGCATGCGAAGACCACAGGTACAATCCCACCAGACTTCCATGGATTAATCTGGGGTAGACTGTTGCTGTGAAATGTGCTGTGCCCCTCCATCATCTCTATTTGAAATTCCTATTTTTCAACTAAAAATACAACATAATGCTGGTTTTTCTTCGTAACTAATGGCCCACTTACAGAATCATATTTGCACACGTCATATGTTTCAAAGCTCTGGATTCTCAACTTCAAAAGAGGAGTTTTGTGCCTGGTACCTGCTTTATTAAACAAAAGCTTTTCTTCAGTGTCATGTTCTTTTATAAAATGTCAAAATCTTTATAGCAGCTAAACACTGCATATTTACTGCGAATTAGTCAGTGTTGAGAGCCCTGTGTTTGAACCGCATCTTAAATAGAACTTTCATGATCTCAAAACATCCCAAAGCAGTCACTGTTGTAATGTAGAAACCTGGCAGCTAATTTGCGCACAGCAAGGTCCCACAAAAACGGAAATGAAATAAATGAGATCATTCTTTTTTTAAATGAGTGTTCAGTGCTGGCGAGGAGAGCAGGGTAACTTCCCTGCTCTTTAAATAGTATTGTGTGATCTTATACATCTGCCTGAGATGGAAGACGGGGCCTTGGTTTAATGCCTCATCAAAAAGATGGCACCTCCGACAGTACTATACTGACTTGTCAGCTTCGATTATGCACTCATGACTTTTAACTAAAGTAGCTGAGAAGATTCTGAATCTTAGCTGAGAGGCTTAGGCCATAAAGATCTTTTATTTATCAGTGTAATGCATTTAAAATTTTACACAGAACTATACAAGTTTATAGTGCAGAAGGAAGCCATTCTGCCCATTGTGTATTTGCTCTCCCTGTATCATCAGCTACTTCAAATTTTTCATCTAATTTTCTTTTAAAAGATGCAATGGTACTGGCTCAACCCCAACTCCTTATGGAAAAGCATTCTGTAGTACAACCTTTTTTTTTTATTAGTTGATGGGATATGGGTGTCGCTGGCAAGGCCGGCATTTATTGCCCATCCCTAATTGCCCTTGAGAAGGTGGTGATGAGCTGCCTTCTTGAACCACAGTGCGCAGTTAAGAATCAACCAATCACATTGCCGTGGGTCTGAAGTCACATATAAGCCAGACCAGGTAAGGGCGACCGATTTCCTTCCCTAAAGGACATTAGTGAATCAGATGGGTTTTTACGACAATCCGGTAGTTTTATGGTCATCATTATTGATAGTAGCTTTTTATTCCAGATTTATTTAATTGAATTTAAATTCCCCAGCTGCAGTGGTGGGATTTGAACTCATATCTCTGGTTCATTAGTTGAGACTTCTGGATTACTAGTCCAGTACTATAATCACTGTGCTACCTTCTGCGTAGATTGAGGACCCCTCATCACTGTCCCCAAACAGAAAAAATAGTCTTTCACTATACAGTCTTTCATAATTTAAAAACCTCTATTAAATCTCCCTATAATCTTCTGTCCTCCAATGGAAATAGTTACAGTTTCTCAGGTCTCTCCTCCTAATTATAGTTTCCCATTCCTGGCCTGATGAATTCCAAAATGTATGACGTCACACTTATCCACACTGAACTGTAGCTGCCACCTGTCTGCCCATTATGCTAACTAAGTTTTCTTGAAATATTTTATACTCCTCCTTTGCTGTTTGCCAAAGCTCCTAACTTTTGTGCTATTAGCAAATATTGATACTGTGATCCCTATTCCCGAGTCCAAATCATCTATATATCCTGAGAACAGAAGTGGACCCAGCACTGACCCACGGGGTACATCACTTCACCTACCCAAGCAACAACAACTTGCATTTATACAGCACCTGTAATGTAGCCCAATGTCCCAAATACTTCACAAAGGTGTGATCACAAAAATGGCCAAAGTAGGAGATATTAAGAAGGGTGACCAAAAGTTTGTCAAAGAGGTGGGTTTTAAGGAGCATCTTAAAAGAGGAGAATGAAGTGTAGAGGCAGAGGAGTTTTGGGAGGAAATTCTAAAGCATGGAAGGCTTGTCTGTCAATAGTGAGACAGAGGGGTGTGTACATAAAAAACCAGAGCCAGCAGAACAGAGAGTTCGGGGGAAACTGCTGGGACTGGAGGAGGTTAGAGAGAGGCAATGCCACAAAAGGATTTAAACATGATGAGAATATTAAAATCAAGGCATTGGATGACCAGGAGCTAATATAGATCAGAGAGGATGATGGATGATGGAACTTGGTGCAGGTTAGCATACAGACAGCAGAGTTTTGGATGTGTTGAAGTATGGAGGGTGGAAGATGGGAGGCCGGTCAGGTGAGCATTGGAATATAGAGTCGGGAGATGACAAAGGAATTGATGGGGGTTGGAGCAGCAAATGCACTGAGGTAGGGGCAGAGGCGGGTAATGTTATGAAGGTGGAAATAGGTGGCCTATGCGATGGAGAGAATATGGGGTTGGAAGCTCAGCTCAAGATAGAATGGAATATCAACATTGTGTTTTCAGCTTGGGACGGTGGCCGAGGATGGGGAAGGAATTGGTGGCAGGGATACGGTGTAACACATTGATCCTAAATGTTTTTTATCCTGTCCAGTAACCAACTTTCTGTTCATGTTCTACATTTTCCCTTATACCACATGTTTTATATTTTCTAACAAGCCTCTAGTTGGACACCTCATTGAACATTGGGGCTTAAAGGGTTAGATAATGAGGACAACTTGGTTTTTGTTTGCTTGAGTTTAGAAAGTTGAGGGGTGATCTAATCAAGGTATTTTACATGATATAGGGATTCAATAGGGTAGATACGGGAAACGATTTCCTCTGGTGGACGAATTCGGAACAAGGGGGCATGATCTTAAAATTAGAGCCAGGCCTTTCAGGGTTGAAATCAGGAAGCACTTGTATCTCGAGAGAGGGTAGTTGAAACCTGCAACTCTCTTCCCAAAAAGGCTGTGGATGCTGGGGCAATTGCCATTTTTAAGACTGAGATCAATTGATTTTGTTGGGTAAGGGTATCAATGGATATGAGAAAAGGTATGTAAATGGAGTTCAGATACAGATCTGCCATGACCCAATTGAAAGGTGGAGCAGGCTCGAGGGCATCTTCCTGTTCCTATGTTCCTTCTGAAAATATATGGACACACTACTGCTTTTCCTTTATCTTTTCTAATTGGACACTTCTTCAAAAACTCGATTAAATTTGTCAAACACAACTTGCGTATAACAAATCCATGCTGGCTGTCCGTGAATAACTCATTAATTTCTAAATGCTCATTAATTTTACATCAAATTATGGATTCAAAGAGTTAGCCAACAACTGATGTTGGACTATTTATCCTCTTTTCTCCCTTGAACATGAGTGTTACCCAATTGCATAATCTGCATATTTAAGGACAACTGAAACATTGTGGCCAGAGCCTGTTATTTTCTCTGATTTATTTCAACAACATCGGGTGCGTGCTATCAGGGCCCAGAGATTTATCCACCCCGAGTTCTGCTAACTTATTCAGAACTAATTATTTTTCCAGTTACCACAAACAATTGTTTTGTATCCTTCCCTAGTACACCTACATTCTCACCTCCAGCAGCATTTATAAAAATCAAAATATTCACACTTGTTGTTATGGTGATCTACGAACAGTGTGGATACTCATTGGAATTCAGAAGAATGAGAGGTGATCTTATCGAAACGTATAAGATTATGAGGGGGCTTGACAAGGTGGATGCAGAGAGGATGTTTCCACTGATAGGGGAGACTCGAACTAGAGGACATGATCTTAGAATAAGGGGTCGTCCATTTAAAACTGAGATAAGGAGAAATTTCTTCTCTGAGGGTTGCGGATCTGTGGAATTCGCTGCCTCAGAGAGCTGTGGAAGCTGGGACATTGAATAAATTTAAGACAGAAATAGACAGTTTCTTAAATGATAAGGGGATAAGGGGTTATGGAGAGCGGGCGGGGAAGTGGACCTGAGTCTATGTTCGGATCAGCCATGATCGTATTAAATGGCGGAGCAGGTTCGAGGGGCCGTATCGCCTTCTCCTGCTCCTATTTCTTATGATCTTTCGTATTGTTAGCCCTAATTTTATCATACTTCTCCTTTTAAGTTTCAGTTTAGTGTTTGGTGCGCCCCTTTTTACTTTATCGGAATATATTTATGTTGCATTCTATTCATCTCATATTTGAAGATTTCCCACTGCTGATCTGTCAACCTGTTCCCTAACTTTTCTGTCCAGTTAATTTGGGCCATGTTCCTTCTCATCTCGCTGACCTTTGTCTTTTTACAGTTCAAAAAATCCTTAGCTTTGACTTTTCAAATATTGTGATCCCCATTGCCAAGTTGCCAACTTCCTTCTCTCACATCAGCTATTTACCCCACTTCATTTCCCAGGACTAATCCAAGCAATGCCTCTTCCCTTATTGGACTAGAGTCATACTGATCTAGAAACCGACCCAGATGCTCTCTAAAAATACATTTTTCACTTTGACCACATGATTTCAATCTCTGTTGGGATAGTTAAAATCGCCCATTATTATTACCCTACCGTACTTACATATTTCTTTGAATTGTCTTCAGATTCTACCCTATCTCACCTGTCATGTTCAATGAGAATTGTATAATTTTGCTTCCAAATTCTCACTCTATCCGTATGGATCCTTATACAAGCGCCACCCACCCCCCACCCCCAGGTTATCCTTACGCTCTTAGTTCTGTGGTACAATCCTTCGCTAACACAGCCACTCCACCCACCTTCCTTGTTCCCCTCGCCCTCTCCTGAAAATGCTTCAACCAGGAATATTGACCCTGAATTGTGGTTGGAGGCTTCCTGCGGGGAAATGCCTCCAATCCGCAAATAAATCGCCTGCGTACCCGGTTGTCCGGTGTTACGGAGATTCGCAGTCGTGGGGCTCTCTGGGTAGAGGCCCACATATCCCAGGGGGCCATTCGGTTCACAAGCACCACACGTGGGCCGGCCCAACCAATAAAAGGGAATCTCCATTCATACTTATGGGGATTCTGTATGTACGGAATCTCCATAAATATGAATGGGAATACTCCCAAAAATACATCTAGACATCAAATTCAAAAATGAAAAATTACGTATTTAAAATTCATTAAAATGGTATTTAATTAAATATTTAAAACAAAAATTTTATTTTTTGAAAAATTAATTTAGATATTTTAACAGGGATAAAATTAAACTTACCTTATTGCACATGGTTTTTAATGTATAAATGATTGAAAATAAATTATTATTATGTTTTTTAAACTCTTACGCTGGTAAATACAGGCTTTTACCAGGCGTAAGCTGAACTGAGATGGGATTTGTCCAAAGTGGACTGGAAACGGCTACTTGATGGTAAATCAGTGTCAGAGCAGTGGGAGGCATTCAAGGAGTAGATCCTGAGGGTTCAGAGCAAGTATGTTCCCTTAAAAAAAAGGGTGGGGCTAACAAATCTAGAGCCCCCTGGATGTCAAGGGACATACAGGGTAAGATGAAGAAAAAAAGGGAAGCTTATGACAGATATCGAGAACTCAATACTGCAGAAACTCTAGAGGAATATAAGTGCAGAGGTACAATTAATAAAAGATATCAGGAAAGAAAAGAGAGAGCATGAAAGAATGTTGGCAAATAAAATCAGGGAAAACACAAAGATGTTTTAAAAATACATTACGAGCAAGAGGATAACTAGAACCTATTAGAGACCATAAAGGAAATCTGTGTGTGGAGGCAGAAGACGTGGGTATGATTCTTAATTAATACTTTGCATCTGTTTTCACAAAAGAGAGGGGCGAAGCAGACTTTACAATGAGGGAAAAGGAGTGTGAAATATTAGACGAGATAAACTTAGTTAGAGAGGAGGTATTAAGGGGCTTAGCAGCTTTGAAAGTGGATAAATCCCCAGGCCCAGATGAATTGGGTCCCAGGCTGTTAAGAGAAGCAAAAGAGGAAATAGCAGAGGCTCTGACCATCATTTTCCAATCCTTTCTGGCTGCAGATGTGGTGCCAGAGGACTGCTAATGTTGTAGCTTTGTTTAAAAAGGGAGAAAGAGATAGACCGAGTAATTACAGGCCAGTCAGCCTAACTTCGGTGGTGGGAAAATTATTGGAAAAAATCCTGAGGGACAGGATAAATCTTCATTTGGAAAGACATGATTAATCAAGGACAGTCAGCATGGATTTGTTAAGGGAAGGTTGTGTCTGACTAACTTGATTAAATTTTTCGATAAGGTAACCAGGAGGGTCGATGTGGGCAGTGCGTATGATGTAGTGTATATGGATTTTAGCAAAGCTTTTGATACATGGCAGACTGGTCACGAAAGTAAAAGCCCCTGGGATCCAGGGCAAAGTGGTAAGCTGGATCCAAAATTGGCTCAGAGGCAGGAAGCAAAGGGTAATGGTTGATGGGTGTTTTTGTGACTGGAAGGCTGTATCCAGTGGGGTTCCACAGGGCTCAGTGCTGGGTCCCTTGCTTTTTGTGGTGTATAGATCAATAACTTGGACTTAAATGTTGGGGGTATGATTAAGAAGTTTGCAGATGACACTAAAATAGGCTATGTGGTTGATAATGAAGAAGAAAGCTGCGGACTGCAGGGAGATATCATGTACTGGTCAGGTGGGCAGAACAGTGGCAAATGGAATTCAATCAGGATAAGTGTGAGGTGATGCATCTGGGGAGGTCTAGCAAGGCAAAGGAATACACATTAAATGGTATGACAATGAAAAGTGTAGAGGAACAAAGGGACCTTGGAGTGCAGGTCCACAGGTCCCTGAAGGTAGCAGGCCAGGTAGATAAGGTGGTTAAGGTGGCATAGGGAATACTTGCCTTTATTAGTCGAGGTATGGAATAGAAGAGCAAGGAGGTTATCCTTGTATTGTATAAAACACTTATACAGTGTACTGCGTGCAGTTCTGGTCACCACATTACAGGAAAGATGTGATTGCACTGGAAAGGATGCAGAGGAGATTTACAAGAATGTTCCCTGGAGTGGAGAATTTTGGCGATGAGGAAAGATTGGAGTTGCTGGGTCTGTTTTCTTTGGAACAGAGGAGGCTAAGGGGAGATCTGATTGAGGTGTATAAAATTATGAAGGGCTTAGATAGTGGGTAGGCAGGACCTATTTCCCTTGGCTGAGGGATCAACAACCAGGGGGGCATAGATTTAAAGTAATTGGGGGGAGGTTAAGAGGAGATATGAGGGGTAATGTCTTCACGCAGAGGGTTGTGGGGGTCTGGAACTCACTGCCTGAAAGGGTGGTAGAGGCAGGAACCATTACAACATTTAAAAAGTACTGGGATGTGCACTTGAAATGCCATAACCTGCAGGGCTATGGACCAAGAGCTGGAAAGTGGGATTAGGTTGGATAGCTCTTGGTCGGCCGGCAGGACACGTTGGGCCGAATGGCCTCCTACCGTGCTGTAAATTTCTATGATTCTATGCAAGAATTTCACGGGCATTCGCTGGGCAAATAGCCCAACTATCCACCCGCGAATGCTCTTTTCCCGTGGATATGCTGGATCGGTCAAAAGATTCTTGACATTGCAAGTTCCGGGATTTAGTGCTTGCACTTTGCACGCCAAAATCCTGAACTTGCTTGGCCCTTATGGGGGCGTGTGCACCTCATATGCACATGTAAGGGACTCAAATTTTGGCCCATTAAGTCTAAATCTAGGCCACAACTCCATTATAAGTATCGCATCATATCCCTCCCATGGTTATTAATGCTTCTAACTCACCTATTTTTGAATGTTTTATGCATTCATATACATATTACTCAATCCTGACTTCTTTCTAAACCTTGACCCTTATTCTTTCACCTTGTGTTCTCATTGAATTTTTTGATATCCCTTGTTCCTCACACTATCTTTCTCCGCTCATCGTATTTTGTCATTATTTATTGCAGCTAACTTTTCTACATCCATCCCAGGTTTATTAATCTTTCTCTCCCTCTTCTCGGCTCTAACCTATCCTTTCCCCATCCTCCTGCCACGTTAGTTTAAATTTTCCTTCACTGCTCTATTTACCCTCTACACAACGATATTGGTGCCATTTCGGATCATGTGAAGGCTGTCCCCTCAGTACAGGTATATCCAACCCATGTTCCAATACCCCAAGCATGTGCACCTTTCCCTTCTACATCAGCCTCATAGCCACACATTGAATGTTCTAATCCTCCTCTTAACGTGCCCAGTGTGTGGTAATAGGAAGAATTCGACAGGCCATTCTTCAATCTAGCAGAATCATAGGGCTAGAAATGCAACACATTTGCGGCTCCCATTAGTGCCCCCCCCCCCACACCGGGGCACAAATGACTTACCGCCCGGGCGTGATGCTGGCAATGAGTCCCGCCATATTGGGTCGGAGTTTAGCGGCGGCGCTACGGATTTGTGCCTCGATCTCCTGCACCCGGAGATCGTGACGTCATCGCCGCTCGCATCGCCCCAGCCCCGAAATTCACTATCGCCCCCTGCAGCAGGAGTTGTAGATCGGGCAGCCAGCCACTACCGGGGTAGTAATTAAAGGCGAGGTGGCCGATGGAAAATTAAAAAAATACTTGCTTTGCTTTTCGCTGTTTACTTCGCGGAGTCCTGGCCGCGATCGCCCAGCCCAGCAGTCCTCGAGCACTGGGCTGATCGCGCAACACCGCGCTCCCCGGTGGCCCAGGTAGGTCCCTTTATCTTCCACAGAGTCGGCAGCGTGGGCCCTTCCCTTTAAGCGAGGGAAAGGCCTCTCGGACGAGGCGGTGCTGCACGGCCCAGAGTGTGGCGCTGCTGAAGCGCCCGCCCCGTTAGCATTCCAAAAATGAAATGGAGCTTGATTTAGCGCTCCACTTCCTTCCGGGGCCGGTAACCCGTATCTTTTGAGAGGGGCGAGACTTTAGCGCCTGCCGCTAAGTTTCACGCCTCCCGACTGTTACTGCCCCCAAATTGGGCGATAATGAATTTCACCCCCATATAGAATGATACAAAAGGTCTTTCACCCCATCGTACCTTGTGCTGGCTCTCTGAAAGGGCCATCCAATTAGTCCCAGTCCTGTGCTCATTACTCACAGCCCTGCACATTAAAGTAGAGATCCAATTCCCTTTTGAAAGTTACTATTGTATCTGTTTCCACCACCCTTCTGAGGTAGTGCATTTCAGATCATCATAACTCGCTGCGTAAAAATAATTCTCCTCATCCTCCTCCCTGTTTTTTTGCCAATTATTTTAAATCTGAGTCCTTTGCTTAATGGAAACAGTTTCTCCCTATCTACTCGTTTCAAAACCTCCGAGTTTTACTTTTCAATTGAGCTTCATCTCGTTAAAATAAAATAATTGGTGAAGAGATATGAATAAAATATTTTGCCGGGATAACAAGGTTGAATTCTAAATTCAACGACACGAATCTTTTACCGTTCCAAACAATCGCAGCTGTGTGATCTGGCCACCAGAGGGCAGTATTACCCAATGGAAAATGAAATCAGTCCTGGGTTTACAGCCGGAGAAAATTGTCAAGTTCCATTAAAGTTCAATTTAAATTTGATCATGATGATTTTCCCATCCCACCCAAGTGAGCGTGTTTGTATGCGCACAGTGGAAATGATAACACTTTCTATCTTAACCAGGGGTGTATGTTGTTATATTGAGAAATTTGCCTGAATGGCCAAGACAGACAGTGCAGAAAACCATAGTTAAAAGATTATAGATTGTCTGAGTCAGGGAAGAGCAAGAGAGGGAAGGAGTTCCACATTTGAAGCGGCTGGAAAAGAATGAGTGAGAGCAAGAGATTGTACAATGAGTCTTCATTTCAACACAGCGAAGACATAGAGAAATGCAAGAGTTTGTGGGATGGTGTATTTACCGCCTTGGAGGAGCTAAAGAGGAAAGTCAGAGAAGCACTGACCATAATACGAATAATAAAACGGAGAGAAAGCTTGTGTGAGAGAGTGAAAGAGCACAGAGATGAGGCATGGATTGCTCAGAGAGAACAATGCATATTGTGAGGGTTAAGACAATTCTGCATATAACTTCATTACATGAGGTTTCCAAAATAACAATTTAGCTTTTTTTTTAAAAACATTGATGAATTCTCACGTTTTTCTTAAGTAGATTATGAAAGAAGTCCTTAATGGTGTTATTCCCGTTCACTGTGACCAGTTGAGACAAGGCCATATACAGCAAAGCAGGCACATGCCCACTCATTATTTACAGGGCTATAAGTAGGCACATGTAGCAAATGGCCAACGTATTGGACAACACAAAAGTAAAATACTGCGGATGCTGGAATCTGAAATAAAAACAGAAAATGCTGGAAATCTCAACAGATCAGGCAGCATCTGTGGAGAGAAACAGAGTTAACGTTTCGGGTCTGTGACCCTTCGTCAGGACTGGAAAAGTTGGAGATGTAACAGATTCTTGGGGAAGTACTGGAGCAGTGAAGCGGGTAGGGAGGAAAGAACAAAATATAGAAACATAGAAAATAGGTGCAGGAGTAGGCCATTCGGCCCTTCTAGCCTGCACCGCCATTCAATGAGTTCATGGCTGAACATGCAACTTCAGTACCCCATTCCTGCTTTCTCACCATACCCCTTGATCCCCCTAGTAGTAAGGACTTCATCTAACTCCTTTTTGAATATATTTAGTGAATTGGCCTCAACAACTTTCTGTGGTAGAGAATTCCACAGGTTCACCACGCTCTGGGTGAAGAAATTCCTCCTCATCTCGGTCCTAAATGGCTTACCCCTTATCCTTAGACTGTGTCCCCTGGTTCTGGACTTCCCCAACATTGGGAACATTCTTCCTGCATCTAACCTGTCTAACCCCGTCAGAATTTTAAACGTTTCTATGAGGTCCCCTCTCATTCTTCTGAACTCCAGTGAATACAAGCCCAGTTGATCCAGTCTTTCTTGATAGGTCAGTCCCGCCATCCCGGGAATCAGTCTGGTGAACCTTAGCTGCACTCCCTCAATAGCAAAAATGTCCTTCCTCAGGTTAGGAGACCAAAACTGTACACAATACTCCAGGTGTGGCCTCACCAAGGCCCTGTACAATTGTAGCAACACCTCCCTGCCCTTGTACTCAAATCCCCTCGCTATGAAGGCCAACATGCCATTTGCTTTCTTAACCGCCTGCTGTACCTGCATGCCAACCTTCAATGACTGATGTACCATGACACCCAGGTCTCTTTGCACCTGCCCTTTTCCTAATCTGTCATCATTCAGATAATAGTCTGTCTCTCTGTTTTTACCACCAAAGTGGATAACCTCACATTTATCCACATTATACTTCATCTGCCATGCATTTGCCCACTCACCTAACCTATCCAAGTCGCTCTGCAGCCTCATAGCATCCGCCTCGCAGCTCACACTGCCACCCAACTTAGTGTCATCCGCAAATTTGGAGATACTACATTTAATCCCCTCGTCTAAATCATTAATGTACAGTGTAAACAGCTGGGGCCCCAGCACAGAACCTTGCGGTACCCCACTAGTCACTGCCTACCATTCTGAAAAGTCCCCATTTACTCCTACTCTTTGCTTCCTGTCTGACAACCAGTTCTCAATCCATGTCAGCACACTACCCCCAATCCCATGTGCTTTAACTTTGCACATTAATCTCTTGTGTGGGACCTTGTCGAAAGCCTTCTGAAAGTCCAAATATACCACATCAACTGGTTCTCCCTTGTCCACTCTACTGGAAACATCCTCAAAAAATTCCAGAAGATTTGTCAAGCATGATTTCCCTTTCACAAATCCATGCTGACTTGGACCTATCATGTCACCTCTTTCCAAATGCACTGCTATGACATCCTTAATAATTGATTCCATCATTTTACCCACTACCGATGTCAGGCTGACCGGTCTGTAATTCCCTGTTTTCTCTCTCCCTCCTTTTTTAAAAAGTGGGGTTACATTGGCTACCCTCCACTCCATAGGAACTGATCCAGAGTCAATAAAATGTTAGAAAATGACTGTCAATGCATCCACTATTTCCAAGGCCACCTCCTTAAGTACTCTGGGATGCAGTCCATCAGGCCCTGGGGATTTATCGGCCTTCAATCCCATCAATTTCCCCAACACAATTTCCCGACTAATAAGGATTTCCCTCAGTTCCTCCTCCTTACTAGACCCTCCAACCCCTTTTATATCCGGAAGGTTGTTTGTGTCCTCCTCAGTGAATACCGAACCAAAGTACTTGTTCAATTGGTCCGCCATTTCTTTGTTCCCCGTTATGACTTCCCCTGATTCTGACTGCAGGGGACCTACTAACCTTTTTCTTTTTACATACCTATAGAAACTTTTGCAATCCGTCTTAATGTTCCCTGCAAGCTTCTTCTCGTACTCCATTTTCCCTGCCCTAATCAAACCCTTTGTCCTCCTCTGCTGAGTTCTAAATTTCTCCCAGTCCCCGGGTCGGTGCCACTTCCTTGGCTTTAATGCTATCCCTGATTTCCCTTGATAGCCACGGTTGAGCCACCTTCCCTTTTTTATTTTTACGACAGACAGGAATGTACAATTGTTGTAGTTCATCCATGTGGTCTCTAAATGTCTGCCATTGCCCATCCACAGTCAACCCCTTCAGTATCATTCGCCAATCTATCCTAGCCAATTCACGCCTCATACCTTCAAAGTTACCCTTCTTTAAGTTCTGGACCATGGTCTCTGAATTAACTGTTTCATTCTCCATCCTAATGCAGAATTCCACCATATTATGGTCACTCTTCCCCAAGGGGCCTCGCACAACGAGATTGCTAATTAATCCTCTCTCATTACACAACACCCAGTCTAGATGGCCTCCCCCCTAGTTGGTTCCTAGACATATTGGTCTAAAAAACCATCCCTTATGCACTCCAGGAAATCCTCCTCTACCGTATTGCTTCCAGTTTGGTTAACCCAATCTATGTGCATATTAAAGTCACCCATTATAACTGCTGCACCTTTATTGCACGCACCCCTAATTTCATGTTTGATGCCCTCCCCAACATCACTACTACTGTTTGGAGGTCTGTACACAACTCCCACTAACATTTTTTGTCCTTTAGTATTCTGCAGCTCTACCCATATAGATTCCACATCATCCAAGCTAATGTCCTTCCGAACTATTGCCTTAATTTGCTCCTTAACCAGCAATGCTACCCCACCTCCTTTTCCTTTTATTCTATTTTTCCTGAATGTTGAATACCCCTGGATGTTGAGTTCCCAGCCCTGATCATCCTGGAGCCACGTCTCCGTAATCCCAATCACATCATATTTGTTAACATCTATTTGCACAGTTAATTCATCCACTTTATTGCGGATACTCCTTGCATTAAGACACAAAGCCTTCAGGCTTGTTCTTTTAACACCCTTTGTCCTTTTATAATTTTGCTGTACAGTGGCCCTTTTTGTTCTTTGCCTTGGGTTTCTCTGCCCTCCACTTTTCCTCATCTCCTTTCTGTCTTTTGCTTTTGCCTCCTTTTTGTTTCCCTCTGTCTCCCTGCATTGGTTCCCATCCCCCTGCCATATCAGTTTAAATCCTCCCCAACAGCACTAGCAAACACTCCCCCTCGGACATTGGTTCCGGTCCTGCCCAGGTGCAGACCGTCCGGTTTGTACTAGTCCCACCTCCCCCAGAACCGGTTCCAATGCCCCAGGAATTTGAATCCCTCCCTGTTGCACCACTGCTCAAGCCACGTATTCATCTGCGCTATCCTGCGAGTCCTACTCTGACTATCACGTGGCACTGGTAGCAATCCCGAGATTACTACTTTTGAGGTCCTACTTTTTAATTTAGCTCCTAGCTCCTTAAATTCGTTTCGTAGGACCTCATCCCTTTTTTTACCTATGTCGTTGGTACCAAAGAGAAGGTCTGTGATAGGGTGGGAGGCAGGAGAGATTAGAGACAAAAGGGATGATGGGCAAGAATGAGATGGTAATGGCTCAAGTTTGGAAACAAAAGATGAGTCTAGATAATGTGTGAATGGTGGAACCATCACCAGCTGCCCTGGGAAACAGAGAGAACAAAAGGGGCATGGGGGTGGCGGGGGGTTTGTTAAAAAAAAGGAAAAAAATATGGGCAGAGGTTATGGTCTGAAATTGTTGAACTCGATGTCGAGTCCAGAAGGCTGTAACGCTGTCCTGTAGTTGTGGTTGGACAAAAGGTCAGCGGCCTGAAACATTCACTCTGTTTCTCTCTCTACAAATGCTGCCTGACCTGCTGAATGTTTCCAGCATTTTTTGCCTGTATTACTGTCCCATAGGTCTATATAGGTGCAGTATCTAAAGATGGACACACTGGGCCACCTGAGCGCGCTCAGTGCTTCTCTGGGTGCCAGTGTTCCTTCACTGAAATATAGGGAGGGGGTTTACAGAGCAGCTGTACACATGTTAACCCTTACCCTATAGCCACGGCCAAACAGCTGCCTATACTCACCAGCATTTTTGCGACACAGTTTTGCTCCCCAGCGTAACAGAAGTCTCCAGAAACGTTAGAATCAAACCAGATGTGATCACCATACTGCGCATTCTCCTAAGAAACGTAACACGACAGGGTTAACTTAACGACTGATTAAGACAGTTACCAAATACATCTGTGCCCTTTGTAATGTGCGTGTGGTGATGCCAGTGCCTAGGAGGGGAGGATGAGGAGCGGTAAAGTCCGTTACTACTTGCCTCAGTGGTCCAGAGTTCAGGAAGAGAATCCTCTGCCAGAATTGCCGCTCCTGATCGCTATCCAACATGCTTGGGTGGGTATTGGGAGACGGCAGGATAGGCTTGATTGAGACCGCCAATATTCACGGTCAAATTGGCTGCAGCCATTCACAGTCAAAGACACTCGTCTGAATGATGGTCACTTCAGTGAGGCAACCATCGGGGAGTCAACGTCTCTCAGGTTTTATTGTTGGCCTCTCAGCACCATCCACTGTGGGCAGGCCTCTGCCAATGCTGCTCTGAATCTGGGCACTATCAAACTGACCATTCCACAAACAGCCGGTACTTTGGTGGAAAGGGGCTCATGTCCCCGGGACGCTACCTCCAGTTAATTTATATTACACCACCCGACCGCTGCTGCAGAGAGATGAGGGCGCATGGAGCTCAGTCGGGAGGAGGCTGGAGGTTTTTGGAATCTTGGGTGCTGATATTCAGGAGGGGTTTCTGGTATGGGGTGGTCTCAGCATTCGGGGGGCTCTGAAATCTAGGAACTCAGCACTCAGGGAGGAGAGAAAACAGCACTCGAGGGTGGGGGGGCGCACTCAGGAAGGAGAGAAAACAGCACTCGGGGGGGGGGGGGGGAACTCAGCGCTCAGCAGAGGGTGGGGGGGTGGAGAGCACTCAGTTTCTCTCTGAACACGCCCTCCTGGAGCTCAGTAATGAGGCAACTGCGATCATTTCAAACCACACACAGACTGAAACTTCTCATTACAAACCACACAGCTTCAAAATACCGACGGTGAGCATCATACCACAGAATTCAACTTGTGTTTTAAGTGAAGCCAGGAAGGACTAACTCACCGAAATTGCTCATCACTGTATCAGGAAAGGCTTCAAACTGCTCACACATACATTAAAGTATTAACTTGAATCGTGACCTCGGTACTGATTTCCATAATTTGTGACAGGACTGAATTGATGAACACAATGTAATCTCGGTGTAAAGTGGCTCTGTAGCAGTGCAGGGCCAGCAGCTGGACTGATGTTGGGAAGGTGGCAGAAATGTACAGAACTCGACCATGATGTAAGAAAGAAATAAAGGACTTGCATTTATATAGCGCCCTTTGTGAACACAGGACATTACAAAGCATTTTACAGCCAATGAAGTACTTTTAGAATTGTAGTCACTGTTGTAATGTAGGAAACGCAGCAGCCAATCTGTGCACAGCAAGCTCCCACAAACTGCAGTGAGTTAAATGACTTGATAAGTGACCAGTTTTCGTGATGTTGGTTGAGAGGGCAACAGGGAGAATTTCCCTGCTCTTCTTTCAATAGTGCCAAGGGATCTTTCACTTCCACCTGAGGGGCCAGGCGGTTTAACGCCTCATCCGAAAGACAGCACATCGACAGTGCCGCACTCCCTCAGTACTGCACTCCCTCAGTACTGCACTGGGGTGTCGTCTGGATCCTGCGCTTAACTCCCTGGAGTGGGGCTCGAACCCACAACCTGTGACTCGGTGGAGAGAGTGCTACCCACTGAGCCACAGCCGCCACACAAGAGTAGAAATCAATGCTGCACATCACGTCGGTCTCTACCCTCATTCCTCTACTCCCACCCCAGGTACAGCTGTGTTCCAGCACACGTAGTGAACTGGTGACACGAGCCTTCAGCTATGCTGTCCTGGAATTCATGGCTGTTATTCATCAACATAGGCAGTCCCTCGGAATCGAGGAAGATTTGCTTCCACTCTAAGCATGAGTCCTTAGGTGGCTGAACAGTCTAATACGAGAACCACAGTCCCTGTCACAGGTGGGACAGATAGTCGTTGAGGGAAGGGGTGGGCAGGGACCCTGGTTTGCCGCGTGCTCTTTCCGCTGCCTGCATTTGATTTCTGCATGCGCTCGGCGATGATACTGTTATTATTAGACCACTGAAACACTGACATTTTTTTACCACAGCTCTACGCTGCAATCTTAGCCAAAAGACTCAGCTCTTCTTCAGGAAGATGAATACATGAAATAGCTGGTTTTAAAAAAAATAGCCTTTCTAAAACAAAAAATAATTTCCCCTGCTCTCTCAGAAGAGGAAACACCAACCTCAAAGTGAAGCATCCCCCAGAATTGCCAGTGAGACATGGCTTCCTGCTGGTCTCTGATTAACAAGATAAATGTGAAAATAGACCTAAATTATAAAATAACCCACTTGCACCATCGGATGCAGACAAACGCACATTGTTATGTATGCAACACCTTGTAACCACCTACTGCCACCAGAGGGCGCATCTGTTGGAGTCCCAAGGGATCCCAGCATCCCTTGGGAGCACTGCAGATAAAGCAGGCCTCCCATGCTGTGCCAGCACTCTGGAGTCAGAATAAAGAGACTAAGGTCACACTTACTCAAGTCTACAGTACTCAGGCACATTGCTTTATTTGAGACATAACGGGTGACGAGTAACAGATAACGAACCATCATGCGAAAATGCAGAGAACTGTTGGTATCCTGGAGAAATTGTCAGGTGGTGGGGATTGGGAAGCCTTCATGGAACAACTTGACCAATACTTCGTGGCCAACGAGCTGAAAGGGAACAGGAACGCTGCCAAACGAAGGCCGATCCTCCTCACCTGTGGCTTCATGAAGAATCTTCTTGCTCCGGTGAAACCAACAACCAAATCGTATGAAGAACTGTGTATGCTGGTCCGGGAGCACCTAAACCCGAAGGAGACCGTTCTGATGGCAAGGTATCGATTTTATACATGTCAACGGTCTGAAGGCCAGGAAGTGGTGAGCTATGTTACCGAGCTAAGGCACCTTGCAGGACATTGCGAATTCGGTGGATTCCTGGAGCAAATGCTAAGAGACTTTTTTGTGCTTGGCATTGGCCACGAGGTTACCCTTCGCAAACTATTGACTGTTGAAACACTGAACCTGAGCAAAGCCATAACGATAGCCCAGGCATTTATGTCCACCAGCGATAACACCAAACAAATTTCACAGCATAAAGATGCATCGGCAAGTACTGTACATAAAGTAACGTCGTTTTCAGGCAGGAATGCATATGGCAGAACGTACACGCTTGCAGCTGCACGACCCCAGATGACTCAAGAGTCCGCCATCAAGTGTGAATGCGAGGCAGTTAACACCTTGTTGGTGCTGCAGAGGTGATCATCAAGCCCATTAATGCCGCTTCAAACACTGCACGTGCAAAGGCTGTGGAACAATGGGACACCACCAGAGAATGTGCAGACGAGCTGCAAACCCTGCAAACCACCACGTTGCAGAGGAAGACCGATCCATGGCGAATCAAACTGGACTGGAGACTCGAACCGAGGAGGCAGAAGTGTACAGGGTACACACCTTCACCACGAAATGTCCACCGATCATGTTAAAATTTGAACTGAATGGAATTCCAGGATCCATGGAATTGGATACAGGTGTGAGTCAGTCTATCATGAGCAAAAAGACCTTCGAGAGATTGTGGTGCAACAAAGCACAAAGGCCCAAGCTGAGCCCTATTCATACCAAGCTGAGAACTTGCACTAAAGAGCTGATCCCCATAATTGGCAGTGCTGCAGTAAAAGTCTCCTATGATGGAGCGGTGCACGAACTACCACTATGGATTGTACCAGAAGATGGCCCCACACTGTTCGGCAGAAGCTGGCTGGGAAAAATCCACTGGAACTGGGACGACATCGGAGCGCTTTCGTCCATCAACGACACCTCATGTGCCCAGGTTTTGAGCAAGTTCCCGTCATCGTTTGAGCCAGGCATCGGAAATTTCTCTGGGGCGAAGGTGCAGATCCACTTGGTTCCCGGTACACGACCCATCCACCACAAGGCTCATGCGGTGCCATACATGATGCGAGAGAAAGTGGAGATCGAGCTGGACAGGCTGCAGCGAGAAGGCATCATCGCACTGGTTGAGTTCAATGAGTGGGCCAGTCCGATTGTTCCGGTTCTCAAAGGCGATGGCATGGTCAGAATTTGTGGGGACTATAAAGTAACGATTAACCATTTTTCGCTGCAGGATCAGTGCCCGCTACCCAAGGCAAACGACCTATTTGCGACGCTGGCAGGAGAGAAGACGTTCCCCAACCTGACCTCAGCCTACATGACGCGGACCTGGCGGAATCTTCAAAAGGCCTCACGTGCATCAACACACACAAAGGTCTGTTCATCTACAATAGATGCCCGTTTGGGATTCGATCGGCCATGGCTATTTTTCAAAGGAACATGGAGAGTCTGCTAAAGTCGGTTCCGTGCACCGTGGTTTTCCAGGACGACATATTGGTCACAGGTCGGGACACCATCGAACACTTGCAGAACCTGGAAGATGTTCTAAGCCGGCTAGATCGTGTAGGACTCAGGTTGAAACGCTCGAAGTATGTTTTCCTGACACCAGAGGTCGAGTTCTTAGGGAGAAGAATCGCGGCAGGCGGCATCAGAGCCACCGACGCCAAGACAGAGGCCATCAAGATCGCACCGAGACCACAGAACGTGACGGAGCTGCGGTCGTTCCTGGGACTCCTCAATTATTTTGGTAATTTCCTACCCAGGTTAAGCACCTTGCTAGAACCTCTACATATGTTGCTACGCAAAGGAGATGACTGGGTATGAGGGAACTCACAAGAGACTGCTTTTGAGAAAGCCAGAAATCTGTTATGTTCCAACAAACTGCTTGTCCTGTATGACCCATGTAAACGTTTAGTGCTAGCTTGTGATGCGTCTTTGTAGTGGATCGGGTGTGTGTTACAACAAGCAAATGAATCAGGAACATTGCAACTGGTCGCTTATGCATCCAGGAGTTTGTCCAAGGCCGAAAGGGCCGACAGCAGGATTGAAAAAGAAGCTCTGGCATGCGTTTACGGCGTAAAAAAAATGCACCAGTATCTGTTTGGGCTTAAGTTTGAGTTAGAAACTGACCATAAGCCGCTCATATCGCTATTCTCAGAGAGCAAAGGTATCAATACCAATGCCTCTGCTCGCATCCAAAGATGGGCGCTCACGCTGTCTGCATATAACTATGTAATTTGCCAAAGGCCAGGCACAAAGAACTGCGCTGATGCTCTCAGTCGGCTACCATTGCCCACCACTGGGGTGGAAATAGCACAGCCTGCAGACTTGCTCTTGGTGATGGATGCATTTGAAAACGAAAAGTCACCCGTTACGGCCTGCCAGATCAGGACCTGGACTAGCCAAGATGCAAGAAAAGATCAAGCCGTTCCAGCAGCGCAAAGACGAAATGTCCATACAGGCGGACTGTCTTTTGTGGGGTAATCGTGTGGTTTTGCCTAAAAGGCAGAGAAACGTTCATACACGACTTACACAGTACCCATCCAGACATAGTAATGATGAAAGCTATAGCCAGATCCCATGTGTGGTGTTCGGCATCGACTCAGATTTGGAGTCTTGCGTGTGCCAATGCAAAACTTGCTCTCAACTGAGTGATGCACCCAGGGAGGCACCACTAAGTTTGTAGTCATGGCCCTCCAAACCGTGGTCTAGGATCCACGTTGACTTCGCTGGCCCGTTTCCAGGCAAAATGTTTTTGGATGTTGTGGATGCTTATTCAAAATGGATTGAGTGTGTAATAATGTCTGTCAGCACGTCCACTGCCACCATCGAAAGCCTACGAGCCATGTTTTCCATGCACGGCCTACCTGATGTCCTTGTCAGCGACAATGGGCCGTGCCTCACCAGCACTGAATTCAAGGAATTCATGACCCGCAATGGGATCAAACACGTCACATCTAACCGTTCAAGCCAGCACCAGGCAGAACGGGCAGTCCAAACCATCAAGCAAAGCTTGAAACGCGTGTCGGAAGGCTCCCTGCAGACCCACCTGTCCCGAGTCCTGCTCAGCTACCGCACAAGACCCCACTCGCTCACTGGGGTTCCCCTGCCGAACTGCTCATGAAAAGGGCACTCAAAACAAGGCTCTCTCTAGTCCACCCTGATCTCCATGATCATATCGAGGGCAGGCGGCATCAACAAAGCATGTACAATGATCGCGCAAAATTTGTCACACGATATTGCAGTCAATGACCCTGTATTTGTACTCAACTATGGACATGGTCCCAAATAGCTTGCTGGCACTGTTGTAGCCAAAGAAGTGAATTGGGTGTTTGAGGTCAAACTTGCAAATGGACTAACTTTGCAGAAAGCATTTGGACCAAACCAAACTGCGATTCACAGACAGCCACAAGCAACTTGAAGAGGACACCACCAACTTTGACCCTCTGATACACATACAAGTGGCAACCGACATCACGGTTGACCACGAAGCTGAACTCATCATCTCCAGCAGCCCAGCAAGGCCAGCTGCACAGCAGCCCAGCGAAGGCCCAACCAACTCACCTGCACCTGTGTTTATACCGAGACGATCGACTAGGGAACAGAAAGCCCCAGATCGTCTCACCCTGTAAATAAGTGTACTATTGACTTTAGGAGGGAGTGATATTATGTATGCAACACCTTGTAACCAGCATTCTACCGCCACCAGAGGGCGCACATGTTGGAGTCCCAAGAGATCTCAGCATCCCTTGGGAGCACTGTATATAAACAGGTCTCCCATGCTGTGCCAGCGCTCTGGAGTCAGAATACAGAGTAAGGTCACACTTACTCAAGTCTACAGTACTCAGTCACATTGCTTTATTTGAGACATAACACACGTAACACACTCCGTGAAATCTGTGTACGGATCACATCAATGTCAAGAGTGGCAGTCCGACCCATAACCAGGAAAGTGTCATCAATCAGGAACTTTCCTCCCTGACACCCAATTCAAAACTTGTGCTGATCTTGGGTTAACATTTAAAAGGCTCCTCATTTCACCAGAAACTATTATTGTAGGACTGACATCCCAGAGTGACTACGTTCAGAATAATGGGTAGCTGAATAATGAAATTCTACATAATGGGAGTGAATGTCATGTCCTTCGGTAGATTGGGAGTGTATACAATGGGGGGGGGGGGGGGGGCGGGGTACAGTGGTAGTGTAGACAGTGAAGGGTGCAGTGGGAGTGTATACAGTGGGGGGGGGGGTGAGTACAGTGGGAGTGTAAGTAGTGGGGGAGGTACAGTGGGAGTGTGTGCAATGGGAATGTATACAGTGGGAATGTATACAGTGGCGGTGTATACAGAGGGGGGAGGGTACAGTGGGCGTGTATACAGTGGGTGTATACAGTGGGAGGGTACAGTGGGAGTGTATATAGTGGGAGTGTATATAGTGGGAGTGTATATAGTGGGAGTGTATATAGTGGGAGTGTATATAGTGGGAGTGTACACAGTGGGGGAGGTACAGTGGGAGTGTATACAATGGGGGTGTACAGTGGGAGTGTATACAATGGGGGTATAGTGGGAGTGTATACAGTGGGGGTGTATACAGTGGGAGTGTATTCAGTGGGGGGGGGTACAGTGGGAGTGTATACAGTGGGGGGGTACAGTGGGAGTGTATACAGTGGGGGTGTATACAGTGGGAGTGTATACAGTGGGAGTGTATACAGTGGGAGTGTATACAGTGGGGGGTACAGTGGGGGGTACAGTGGGGGGTACAGTGGGGGGGTATACAGTGGGAGTGTATACAGTGGGAGTGTATACAGTGGGGGCGTATACAGTGGGGGCGTACAGTGGGGGTGTATACAGTGGGAGTGTATACAGTGAGGGGGTACAGTGGGAGTGTATACAGTGGGAGTGTATACAGTGGGAGTGTATACAGTGGGAGTGTATACAGTGGGGGGTACAGTGGGAGTGTATACAGTGGGGGGGTACAGTGGGAGTGTCTACAGTGGGAGTGTCTACAGTGGGAGTGTATACAGTGGGAGTGTATACAGTGGGGGTGTATACAGTGGGGGTGTATACAGTGGGAGTGTATACAGTGGGAGTGAATAGGAACGTGTTTAGGTGAGTGGCAACGTACTCACCGTCCAGTCTACAGTGCTGCGTACTTCTCGATCTGGATCGTACCGAAGTGCAGCGCTCGGGTTCGGTTGAGTCACCAGGTGCTGAAGTCCAGATTTAGCGATAGCTTTTCTGAAATAAACCAAAGAGAACAGTGTTGTTGCCTGGTCTCAATTTTTCACCTACTACTTACGCAATGTTGACCCTTTTATAGAGAGCAGCAATGAAACACAACCTTTCCACACTCCCTCATACATGGCGACATCACATGTAACAACCTTTTAACTCCGGGATGTATTCTAACAATCCCTGTATCAGGCATCGTTCACTCTAACACTCTGATTTTCCATAATCTCAGATGTAACAGACAAAACGCTGGTCACTTTAAGCTAATTTGCCAGGCAGGAAACCAATGGGATTGAGTGAAACGCCGGTTATACCCCGCCCAATACAGACCGAAAGAATGAAATTGTCCAGCTTGTAAAGCCAGCGTTGCACCTGATCCCATTGGTTTTCTGGGCTAGGTTACAATTACCTCCAATGTGTCATTTTATCACCAATACAGAGACTAAGATGCTCTCCCACATCCTCTTGCATGGGTTAAAAAAGTGCATTAGCTGAATACTCTCCCATGCTTTTCATTCCTGTTCCCACTATCGCAAATCATTAAAAATTATTTTGCGAAATACCTCAATCGCATTAATCCACTTCAAAACTTTCAGCACAATAGTGGGCGGACATTGTGAATTACAGACACGTGTGTGGTCTTCACAGATACGGAAACAAGTGGCTTGTTCCTGACATGAGAATAATTCACCTCTGAATGCATGTTCTCTTGAGTACCACATATATCCTTCTCACGCCACTTCCAGTGCGCTGAACTGAGGAGTGTTGTGGCCACAGGCAACAGGCTCTTTAGCAACAGGTAATGGGCACTGAGCAACCTCACAACTCCAACAATAAAATGGATGCCCGGGCCAGAAATCTACAGGAATACAATTCATACATCTGCCAGAAGAGCAGCCGACATCAACAGGAACATCGCTTTCAGATAGTACCATTGTATGCACGACTGAAGCAGAGGGACATCGTTCATTGTATAGTTGACAAAGGAACAGACAATATTCTATATTAGTACAATGGGATATGGGATGTGTACCTCCGACTCAATATAAATATACCACTGTGTATGCATTTGAAATACAGTACCATACATATACTATTATACATGGTTTAATACAGAACACGAGAAAGATGAAGTACATTCTTAACATAAGAACACAGCACTTTGCATCTCTTAAAATTACAGAGACACAGCATGTATACTATAGACCATAAAAGCGGCGGCAAGTATCAGTGCTTTCAACATGAAGTGCTCCGATCACGTAATTAAATTACAACATCATTAGAAAATCCCTGAAGGAGTATTGGAATTTTTATCTGTTCGTTATATTCCCACAGGACCTGCTACAGTTATTACAATTCCCCAAAGCCAGCTTAGGGAACTGTGGCTTGCGTCCTTCCTGTCACTGATGCTGGTGGCTTTCTGCTCCGCGCTCTCTTGAATTACATCAAGAACTTTACTTACTTGGTGGGGGGTGGGGGTTTATTGAATACACTCCCATCTACACCTCATACAGACATTTGACTGAAAGGGCCTGGAGCCTCATTGAGCTTCTGAGAAGGGCATTTGAGAGAGGTGCCGGGACACACCACATGGAGGGTGTGTAAGAAGGGAAGTGTTCCAGAAATCGGGAGATAATGTTGCAGGAAATTGCCCATGGAGAACCCTTCTGTGCGAGAGCAGCAGGGAAAAATCCTCTTCTTACAAAATAAAACCCCCTGTGCAGCATTCACGGAGTCCAATTTTAAAACCCCACCATTTCAAGAGCAGGGGGATCAGTCCATGAATTAAAATAAAGGTCGTCACTTTCTCACTTTGACATTCGCTTTCTGAGAGGTTAAATTATCATTCCATGTGTCAACTCTCCGAGTCCCGCTGAGGTCTAACATGTGACACAGCAATCCCACCAATTAGAGCATTAGGTTGTGATGCTAATGAACCTCAAACATCCAATCGAGGTGGAATGTGACAGGCATTCAGCTATGATACCAGCAGCACTGCCAAATGCAGTACTCAGCCTGTTACTCGCATTCAAATCATTTCATGTTAAATTGCTACCGGATGTCAGACTGTGAAATCTTTCTGTAGTCGCCATGTACTGAGCTAAATGACATGCTTAATTGCATCAACACCAAAAATCACAATTTCTCTCATGCTCTTTTCTATTTAATTACCTCCCACTTAATTGAACAGCTTTATTTGCATATATTTCGTATTTGCGAGACTTGACCTTTGAACAACTCCCACTTATTTGAGTTTGGTCACCCTATCAAACCCGCACCATTCAAAGCACTCTCCAATCTATCTGCTCACCCCCTCCTCATTCCCCCTCCAATCTATCTGCTCACTCTGCTATCCTCCTCCCCAATAACCTCCCCCATCTATCAGCTCACCCTACTCTTCCTCTCCCCAATCCCCCTCTAATCTATCTGCTCACTCTGCTATCCCCCTCCCCAATAACCCCCCCCCCCATCTATCAGCTCACCCTGCTCTCCCTCTCCCCAATCCCCCTCTAATCTATCTGCTCACTCTGCTATCCCCCTCCCCAATAACCCCCCCCCATCTATCAGCTCACACTGCTCTCCCCCTCCCCAATAACCTCCCCCATCTATCAGCTCACCCTGCTCTCCCCCTCCCCAATCCCCCTCTAATCTATCTGCTCACCCTGCTATCCCCCTACCCAATAACCCCCCCCATCTATCAGCTCACCCTGCTCTCCCCCTCCCCAATCCCCCTCCAATCTATCCGCTCACTCTGCTATCCCCCTCCCCAATAACACCCCCCCCCATCTATCAGCTCACCCTGCTCTCCCCCTCCCCAATAACCCCCAGTCATCTATCAGTTCACCCTGCTCTCCCTCTCCCCAATCCCCCTCCAATCTATCAGCTCACCCTGCTCACCCCCTCCCCATTCCCCCTCCAATCTATCTGCTCACCCTGCTATCCCCCTCCCCAATAACCCCCCCCATCTATCAGCTCACCCTGCTCTCTCCCTCCCCAATCCCCCTCCAATCTATCCGCTCACTCTGCTATCCCCCTCCCCAATAAGCCCCCCCATCTATCAGCTCACCCTGCTCTCCCCCTCCCCAATAACCCCCAGTCATCTATCAGCTCACCCTGCTCTCCCTCTCCCCAATAACCTCCCCCATCTATCAGCTCACCCTGCTCACCCCCTCCCCATTCCCCCTCCAATCTATCTGCTCACCCTGTTATCCCCCTCCCCAATAACCCCCCCCCCCCCCATCTATCAGCTCACCCTGCTTCCCCCCAACAATACCCCCCCCCACCCCCTCTATCCTATCACAGGTCGCTCCCCCCCCCTCCCCCCTCATCATACCCTGCTTTCCTAGCCCCAATGTGTAATATACACCAGCAAAAATGCAAAGGAGGAGAGAGTGAACGTGCTTGTGATACACTGTACTGTTTTCCTCACCCTCCTTTAGGAACAGCCCAACTGCCGTCAACTGCCCTCATGACTGCCCCTGGAATGAGTAGTGAACCCTCCAACATGAGCTCAGGCAATTGGCAGGTGTCATCAGCATGAAATGTGAATCAATGAGAAAGGAGAGAAGGAAGTGGATTCAGGAAGTTTCTGATCGCTTCACTTCTGCAGTCTATTGACCCGGGAGATAACATTAAATGATCTGCTTCAAACATCCTCCAAGCTGCATGCAGTCCTCTGTGAATAACATGCCGTCTAAATAAAGGGGAACCTAATGCACTGGCTCATTGTCCAAACTAACTCAACACCATCATTTCACCTACATCATCTAAACAGGTTTCAGAGTGAATCCTTTACACAGTGCAGGAGCAGCCAGTAACTACTGTGGCTTTTTGGCACACGATGATGATGACACAATACTCATTAAAAGAAAATCAACAATGTCAATACAGATTTAGTTAATTTAATAAATAAACAGAAAAAGTTCCTGTATATTCAGTCTTACGCTATACCCTGGATACATTGTTTAAAGGGACAATTTGCAGGGCTATGGGGAAAGAGCAGGGGATGTGGGAAGTGTGGGGACTAATTGGGTGGCTCTTTCGACCAGCCGACACAGACACGATGGGCCAAATGGCCTCCTTCTGTGCCGTATCATTCTACAACCTCACCCAAAGTGCCCTGGAATTCTCTGTGACTTCATCAAGCGTCAATCAGGGTGGCATCCTTTGCCCCGCCCCCACCCCCGGCACCACTTCCAGTCAGTTGAGCGAGGGGTAATGCTAGAGCTGTCTGTCTCCAGAGAACCACAGGCTGGGCTCTTCCACCTCTACAACCAAGGAGGGATGGTGCATATAGTTAGGCAGCTAACCTGGAAAGAGGAGGAGGAGAGAGAAAAACCAACACCACCCTTCTACACCGCCCCACCCTCTCAGTAAGACCCTCCCTACCTCCTCCAAAGATAACGGAGCGGACCACAGGAATACATACGCCAGAAAGTTGCTCCATGCCGTGGGATGTTTGGCAGCGTAGTTCCTGTGCATCAAGCTGAGCGAATTTCTGCGAACGCCGTGCCTCCATCGTGGCGGGAGACGATTACAGGAAAGCCGCCTGACATTCAGTGAGGGCCGCCTATTCCCCACCGACACCACGCCGTAGGGCTGTGGCGTGACAGGAGGCTTGCAGGCCGCCGCTGGCGCCTGGCACGCGCCGAAGAGGAGGGTGGCGCTAGACCGCCGCCGCTGGCTGATCCTCCTGTAATTCCCATACAATCCGTAGGCCGTTTTCCCAAAGTAGACGGACTCTGCAGGGGAAAGGTGGGAGGAGTTCCGCCTCAAACAGCGAGGGGCCCAGATGAAAGACTTGGTGGAAATGGGCTGGTAATACAAGGCCGAGGGTCGGAAAGTCTCTGAAATTTCCGTCTCGCTGTCGAGCTGCTCCAGTTCGCTCCAACTGTTGCCTGTGGAGGAAGATTCGGACCCTTCTAAAGAGCAGCTCTCGCTCTCGGAATCGTCAAGAGTGGCGTTTATCTCCATCCCACAATCCTCCTTGGCTCCGGCAGACTGGCCCTCCTCTTCCTCAGCCATCTTAATCAAGCTGGCCAGCAGCATGGAGGGCCCCAGGAGGTGGGTGTCGATAGTCCGTACTTTGCCTCCTTGCCTCTGCTTGACCGCGAACCTCGGATTGAGGTGCAGGGCGGTGGTGCTGGACCTCCGGCGCGTGGTGCTGCCCTTGGCGTGTCCGGCCCCTAGTCTGCTCGCGTGAAGGGGCAGCACCTGCATCTGGACACTGGACCTACGCCTCTGCACCAACAAGGCAGACGGCATTCCGACGTTTGAACGACGCCTCACTTTGCTGCCGGGCACTGCCCCGCTCGCACGCCTACCTGTCCGCTGGCAGTGGTTCGCCAACTTGATGTCAGACGTGGCAGATTTCGTCTTGATAAAATGTCTTTTGAAAAAAGTCTCCATGCTTTTGTTTTGTTTTGTTGAGGAGAGGGGCGGGCAGGCGGACTGGCCGTGTTTTTTTTTGTCAATAAAAGAGGTGCAGCTCAGTGGAGTTCGTTTATGCGCCGACGGCTGTTGAAGGCAGAGAATGAGGCATAAGAATAGCATTGGATCAAGTTCCCTCCACAACGCTTATCAGAGGAGAGAGCGACAAACTAGATGAGATACAGTCCTGCAAACCGACAATGCTCCCCACACAGTGAGGTCTGCTGCACGGGTGGCAGATTACTTTAGTGAGAGGATAAACAAGCTGTTAAGCCTCTGAGAAAGCTTTTCAACACAACTGGAATTATAAAAGTTGTACTTATAGTGAAAAGCACTGCCTGGCTATCACGATCAAATATGCTCTCCGTTCCCCCATTTCCTGCAATAAGTTACCTCCGAGCATTTCTTGCAACCAATCAAGAACGTTGGTAATATTCAGCTGCAAACGAGCCATTGTATCCTGGGCAGTGCGGCTTTTGACCGTCACTGATCGTTTCAGGCATGCTGACTTTACTGTGCACTGGTTACTATCCTCTCCACTAAATCAGATCACTCAATTCAATTAATTTATCAACTAATGTGAATTTTCAATGTTTTCTCTAAATCCCCATACTAGATTTAAAGAGATTAGGCTCACGCTAGAAAGTCTGCCGCTAAATGTTATCCAACGCTGGCCCAGTAAAACGTTGTAGTGTTACAGCAGAGAAGGTGAAGGGGAGGTTTGAGAGAGGTGTTCAAAATTATGAGGTGTATTGATAGTAAATAAGGATAAACTGTTTCTGCTGGCTGGAGGGTCGGTAACCAAAGGACACAGATTTAATATAATTGGCAAAAGAACCTGAGGAGAGGATCGGTGCAAACTATCATAGTCCGTTGGAAAGTGGGCTCAGTGTCCTTTACATGTTCGAGAATTTATGTTCTTAATACTTTGGAAGAATTTATGGTGTAATTTTCATAGAAAATCTTTGACTTGAAGGCTGTGCAGCTAAAGTCTCACTAGAACGCTTTCCTTGATTAAAGTTAGCTTGAAGAATGTATGTAGAGGCCGATACCGCAGGGGCAATGGCATAGGCAGTTATCATTGCTACACTGCTCACATTGCATGGGGCAAGGCACAGATCCCTTTAGACTGGACACAGCAAACCGTAATGGACCATATTCAGGTATCGCATGTGTTTCTGCTTCCTCTGCCTTTCAACAAGTGCAAAATCTGGATTACAGACAAGGTGGCAGCACTTCAGAAGGTCCACCACTGCCTTCTATAGGGCAACTAGGGATGGGCAATGAATGTAGCTTTGCTCACCAGTGGTTTGAGATCCGATCTGCCAGTTAAATAGGCCAAGCGATTCTCATGTGTTGACCTCCTTTTTGGTAGTGCGGGTAATTCACCTCTTTAAAGTGCCAGCAGTAACAACCCAAAATGCGCCATGCATTAACATAATGCCCTACACAGACAATACAACAATGAGTTGGATTCATGTACTGCAATACAGGTACCTTTATACCTGCACACAGCGTGCTGTGTAATGCTGCCCAGTGTTTCAGTACTCTACATCACACTGTTCATTGTTGCATACTTCTTTAGTACTTTTATACCCAACACTACAGTGTATTGCTATATTTCTTTAGTACAAATACACAGACATGTAAATGCAAAGTACATCAAGAGCATTATTTCTACAGTACTTACATACACTCATGCACACAATGGCCCCAAGTTTCGTCCCGCGGCAAAAACGGCGCACCTCCGAGCTGGGCGCCTGTTTTTCGTGCCGAAAACTGCGCCTAAAAAAAAGTCCAATATTCTCGAGCTCCTTGGAGCTCGATGTCTGCTCTTCGCAGCAGGGGGCAGAGCCTAACACTCGGGCCGATTTTCTAAGTAGCAGGGGGCGGGTACAATTTAAATTAGCGTTCGTGGTGCCGGCAACCCTGCGCGTGCGCGTTGGAGCGTGCGTGCACGTGCAGTCTCACACAAACATTGGCACTCGGCCATTTTTAAAAATACTGCAGAAAAAGTGAAGATTTGTTTATTGGACCCCTGCAAAGGCTGGTAATTTAATTTTTTTTGATATTTCTGTGTGTGAGGGAGTGCTTTTAGCAGCACTGCTGAATAAATCACCTGCTGAAATCAGTGAGTTCAGCTTTTCACTGCTAAACTTGCAGAACCAGTGCTGCATTGGTGCATGCAAATTAAGGACTGTGTGTTTGGAGAAATAAGAGTGCCAATTCAACTTTGCAATAATACGTGGTGTTGACAATGCAGCACCCATTCTGCAAATTTAAATATAAAACTGTCGCTGCGGCTGCCTCTCCCTGTCCAAATGGCCTCAGTCCCCCTCACAGCTCGAAGGCTGCTGCTGTATCTTCGGCTGCCGGCCAGCCACTGACGCCGCCCCTAAAGCGTGGCCGAATGGCCTCAAGAACCTTAATGAGCTGCGTGTGTCCTACGTTGATTCTTCGGCTGCCGGCCAGCCACTGACGCCGCTGATATCTCATGGCCGAATGGCCTCGGGTCCGTCCGGTGCTGCTTCTTCGCAGCCAGCCACGAAGAGAATGAAGGCCTGCCTCAAGCACTGCAGCTCAGCTCGAAGCTTGCTGCCGCTGCCGTCGAGACACTGACGCCACACCACTGCCTGTCTCCAACATGAAAGGCCTGCCTGAAGCACTTTCACACAGGTAGGAACATGGTTTATTTAATCTTTTCTTTGCTTATAAATTTTTATTCAGGTTGGATTTATTTGTATAATATTTGTATAAGTATAACTAAGGATTGATTGTAGAATTTAATGACTTCCCTTCGCCCCCCCCCCCCCACCATTCCCTGCGCCTAATTTGTAACCTACGCCTGATTTTCTAAAGTGTAGACAAGGTTTTTTCGAGCGTACAAAAATCTTCACTTACTCCATTCTAAGTTAGTTTGGAGTAAGTTTTCACTCACGAAACTTTGAAATCAGGCATAAGTGGCCGGACACGCCCCCTTTTGAAAAAAAAATTCTGTTCCAAAGTGAAACTGTTCTAACTGACTAGAACTGGAGCAAACTAAATGTCGAGAATTCCGATTTCTAAGATACTCCGTTCTACACCAGTTGCTCCTAAAAATCAGGAGAAAATCATGTGGAAACTTGGGGCCGATAGTACAATGTACTACTGTGATTCTTTAATACTCTCACACAGACACAAAACATTATGGTAAAAGAACCAGAAGAGAGATGAGGAGAATGTTTTTTAATGCAGCGAGTTATGATGATTTGGAACGCACTGCCTGAAAGGCTGGTGGAAGCAGATTCAATAGTAGTTTTCAAAAAGGAATTGGATAAATACTCGAGAAGGAAAAATCTCCAGGACTAAGGGGATTGAGCAGGAGAGTGCAACTAATGGGTGGCTCTTTCAGAGAGCCGGCAAAGTCACGATGGGCCGAATGGCCTCCTTCTGTGCTGTATCATTCTACACCGTATGTTACTACAAATTGTTTTTCTTCAGATTTCTTCTGACAAACTCTGAAAATTGTATTTGGCCTACCAACTGTTAAAACAAAATTCTACTTTAACTGACCAAAATTCTATGCTCTGAAGTTAACGGAGGAGGAATATCATTGACAACGTCTATAAGCCCTGTAAAAACTGGCACAAATGGTAGATTGGAACCCAAAGTTTGAGACCAGGGGAAAGAAAACATCTGAGGTGTTCAACACTCCAAACTTTAACCCGTCTTTTCCCTTTATACAAGCAGATGAGCCGACAGTGTAGTTCTGGAATGTTGTGTGTACATTAGTGAGCATGAATTCATCTCTCCACATGAAGAATGACTGGATTTATTCTCTCAGAATGAAGGTCATGAGACTTGGGTGTGAAAAGCTGCAACACTGACTAAGCTTCAATGCTAAAATTAAGTTCTACAGGGAGCCTGCTCTTTGGGGTCAGACTGAACCGTATTCCCAGAGAGCAAGCGAAGGTTAACATTCCAGTTAGTGACCGTACTGAGAATGTGATGTCCACAGTCACACCAACTATTAATTATAAAAGCAAAATATTACAGTCGCTGAAAATCTGAAATAAAAACAGAAAATGCTGGATATGTTCAGCAATTGTTCTGACAAAAGGTCATCGACCTGAAACGTTAACCCTGTTTCTCTCTCCACAGATGCTGCCTGACCTGCTGAGTATTTCCAGCATTTTCTGAAACTATTAATTCTGAAACAATTGGTAAAATTCTCCAGTTACTGACAAAACTCTTCAATGCTCTCTACAAGAAGAATTTGAAAACAGAATTTGTTCACTAGTTAGTCTGAAGCTGCAGTGCCAGTTTTATTGCATTCAGACTACAGACTACATAATCAGCAGTATTATTACCCCTTAGAGAGCTGATGCAGACTCCGCCATGCACCGGGTTGGAGCACAGTCATCCCAACAATAAGGTAAACAAAGTTTAAACATAATCTACAACTTCAAGTCTCTAGTGCTCCAACTGATCGCGTCTCCATAAGGTGATTTTTGCGGATTGGTCTAATGCGTCCCATCAACGGGACTGTTGACCACATTCGATCAGCTCCGCTGGGCAGGCCACATCGTTCGCATGCCAGACACAAGACTCCCAAAGCAAGTGCTCTACTCGGAGCTCCTTCACAGCAAACGAGCCAAAGGTGGGCAGCGGAAACACTACAAGAACACCCTTAAAGCCTCCCTGATAAAGTGAGACATCCCCAGATACCTGGGAGTACCTGGCCCAAGACCGCCATAAATGGAGGAAGTGCATCCGAGAGGACGCTGAGCACCTCGAGTCTCAACGCCGAGAGCATGCAGAAACCAAGCGCAGGCAGCGGAAATAGCATGTGGCAAACCAGTCCCACCCACCCGTTCCTTCAACCACTGTCTGTCCCACCTGTGACAGGGACTGTGGCTCTCGTATTGGACTGTTCAGCCACCTAAGGACTCATTTTAAGAGTGGAAGCAAGTCTTCCTCGATTCTGAAGGGCTGCGTATGATGATGACTCAATGAGTTGAAAGACAAGGCAGAAGCCCAATCGATTCTTTGTCAGCTATCACTACAGCCCTCCCTTCCATAAGACTACCAGCGGCCGACTAGATTTCAGGCAATTACGTGAAAAGGAATGACAGACTTTGCCCAGTTCAGTTACATTTTAAAGTAGATCACTGAGAACTGCAAGATCATGACTGACCAGTGCTGAGGCCTACCCCTCATAAAAATCCTGGCACTTAATTTATAAACTGCACCGTGACCAATTCAAAGAGGTCAGCGTTGAGGTGCACTTGATTCAAAATTTTTTTTAAAAACTGCGATCAATGCCACATGAGATACAGTGTATGTGTGTTTAAAAGGAGAAAGTGGGAACATTTTGGGTCTCATTCTGTTCCTGGAATAGCACATCACAGTGTTGGTCACCAGGAACGGATCACACTTCAATGTTTGTAGCAAAAACAAAGTGTGCTGGAAATACTCAACCAGTCACGCCTGGCCTGTTGAGTGTTTGCAGCATTTTCTGTTTGTATTTCAGATCGCCAGCATCTACAGTATTTTGCTTTTGTTTGTGTTTGCAGCATTGTGCTCATAACTATTCCCAGTGAACAACTTGTGTCTTTAATGTAGGAAAATAGCCCAAAGCACTTTACAGGAGTTACTGCACAATAATCGACAGTGAGCCAAAGAAGGAGATATTAGGAGGGGCAATGAAAAGCTTGGTCAAAGAGGTAGGTTTTAAGGAGGATCTTTAAAGGAGAGAGGAGGAGGAGTTTGGGGAGAGCTTAGGGCCTAGATGGCTGAAGGTATGGCCACAAATGCTGAAAGGAGTGGTGAATGCACAAGGAGGCCAGAGTTGGTGGAACACAGAGTTCTCGGAGGGTTGTAGGGCTGGAGGAGGTTACAGAGGTAGGGAGAGGTGAGGCCATGGGGGGGATTTGAACAGAAGATGTTGATTTTAAATTTGGGGAGTTGGTGGACCGGACACTGTCAGGGTCAGGTGCCTGTGCTCTCAACCAGCTTTGGGGGTGGGGGTCTAAACAAATAAAGAAAAAGCTATTTTTTTCCCCTAAGTAGAGTTCAAATAATCAAAATATTCTGAGAATCGCCCTCACTTCTCAGACCATTCATTTACCTGAAGGAGCGTTTGAAGGAATAACCTGCACTTATGAGGAGAAAGGGTGCCAAAGTCCTTTTTAAAATATAATACCACAGTAACCAGTGAAACATCTGTGTTAGAGGTGGCTGATTAACAAAGCCCATATCTCCAGTCAAACAATCCACAAGGGGAGCTTGCCGTACAATTATCTTTTTTAAATGTATTCATTCACGGGATGTGGGCGTCGATGGCAAAGCCAGCATTTATTGCCCATTCCTAATTGCCCTCGAGAAAGTGGTGGCGAGCTGCCTTCTTGACAACGGAGTAGCTAGCTAGGCCATTTCCGAGGGCAGTTAAGAGTCAATCACACTGCTGTGGGTCTGGAGTAACATGTAGGCCAGATCAGGTAAGGACGGCAGATTTCCTTCCCTGAAGGGCATCAGTGAACCAGATGGGTTTTTACAAAGGCTCGTGGTCACCATTACTGACTCTAGCTTTAGATTCCAGATTTATTTAATTAATTGGATTTAAATCCCCCAGCTGTTGTGGTGGAATTTGAACTCACTTCCCTGGATTACTATTCCAGTAACGTAACCACTAAGCTACTGTCCCCATAACCTCCCACAGTGGAGGGACGGATTTATTGCTCAGCTGTAGCATAACTCGGTGGTCAGGGGTGGGAAATCAGGAACAATTATGTGTGCGTCTCATTTCCCGCCGTTACCACAGCACGGTACTGGTGTCCAGCTGGCGAGAGGCTCTTCAAATGCAAAATCCTCCGAGGAGTGAGCTCGCTCCTTCCCTGTGGAAATTTTAAATAGTCCCTGCGGAACTGTGGGCTGACTTTTCCTGCCCTACAGCAGCCATTTCATCCCATTCACCCTTACCCACCGCCCGTCCATCCAACCAAGTCGCAATCACAGCTTGCCAAACATTTTTTTTTTAAATGGGGCTGACCCCTGAAATGCACTGGGGGCAGCGAAAACTGGCAAGTGGACGTAAATAAGCCACCCAGCTCAACGAACACTGGCAATCCCGACAGTCTAGGCTTTGGCCGCCAACAAGTTACTTTGACCGTGAAGGTGTCTGCACCCTACGCCAACTCCCACAGCAGGGTTCATTAGGCAGCGATCAGGAGTCCCAATTTCCCTCTTTTCCCCAGTGAGGTGCCGAGACCAACTGCGGCGTCCCCATCACCATGGCAACTCAGGAAAGCTAACACGGGCCTGTGCGGCTCAGCCGTTCGCTGGTCAACACTCCTGCGAGCCTGGCCATACTCGGCATCGTTGATCGGTAATTTTACCGCAGGAGTTCAGAGAGCTTCACTGAAAACACACCGTCTGCAAACCATCAAAGCAAACTCCGCACTGACATTTAGAGGTTTCAAGAGGCAGAATAAATATCACAGTTAATCCTGGAGGCGGGGAAGTGTCAAAGTCCTTTTTAAAATATAATACCACAGTAACCAGTGAAACATCTTTGCAAAGGACACTGAAACGCGGTGCTTGTGAGAGAAGGTCAGATTCAGAACGTTTACAGCACTGCCCTAGTGCACCACCCATGCAAAGTTACATAAGGCCTATTTTAAAACATCTGGAAAGCACATTCATAGAGACGGCTGTGCCAGACCGATGTCCCATGTTCATCGTTTTACAAAATGCATCACATTTATTGTGGGTTTTTTCAAAAAAAGAAAATGTCTGTCATGCACAGTGCAGTGCTGAGGGAGTGCTGCACTGTCGGAGATGCCATCTTTCGGATGAGACGTTGAAACAAGGCCCCGTCTGCCCTCTCTGGTGTGTGTAAAATATCCCTCGACACTATCACTCTCTGTTATCCTGGTCAATGTTTATCCCTCAACCAACATCACAAAAACAGATTATCTGGTCATTATTACTGTGCTCTTTGTGGGATCTGGCTGTGCATAAGATCACCTCTCATTCTTCTGAATTGCAATGAGTAGAGGCACAACCTCATCAACCTTTCCTCATAAGTCAACCCCCTCATCTCCGGAATCAACCTAGTGAACCTTCTCTCAACTGCTTACAAAGCAAGTATATCCTTTCGTAAATATGGAAACCAAAATCTTTACGCAGTATTCCAGGTGTGGCCTCACTAATACCCTGTATAACTGTAGCAAGACTTCCCTGCATTTATACTCAATCCCCTTTGCAATAAAGGCGAAGATTCTATTGGCGTTCCTGATCAATTGCTGTACCTGCATACTAATCTTTTGTGTTTCATGCACAAGTACTCCCAGCTCCCACTGTACTACAGCACTTTTCAATTTTTGTCCATTCAAATAATAACTCGCTCTTTGATTTATTTCTGCCAAACCTCACACTTTCCAATATTAGACCCCATCTGCCAAATGTGTGCCCACTCACTTAGCCTGTCTGTGTCCTTTGCAGGTTTTTTGTGTCCTCCTCACACATTGATTTTCCTCCCATCTTTGCATCGTCGACAAACTTGGCTACGTTACACTCAGTCCCTTCTTCCAAGTCGTTAATATAGATTGTAAATAGTTGGGGTCCCAGCACTGATCCCTGCGGCACCCCACTAGGTACTGATTGCCAACCAGAGAATGAACCATTTATCCCGACTTTCTGTTTTCTGTTAGTTAGGCAATCCTCTATCCATACTAATATATTACCCCCCAACCCGATGATATTTTGTCTTGTGTGGTAATCTTTTGTGTGGCGCCTTGTCGGTGCCTTCTGGGGGTCCGGGTGCACCGCATACACTGGTTCCCTTTTGTCCGCCCTGTTCGTTGCATCCTCGGGGAGTTCCAGCGAGTTTGTCGGGCATGGCTTTCCCTTCATGGATCGATGGTGACCCTGCCTGACCGAATTGTGCTTTTCCGGGTGTCCTGCTGCTCCTTCTTTGATGGTGGACTCAGGCATCTTCCTGGCCGCGGATGTTGGGCTGACTGGTCTGTGGTTTCCTGCTTTTTGTCTGCCTCCTTTTTTGAGTGGGGGCGTTGCATTTGCAGTTTTCCGGTCTGCTGGGACCTCCCCAGAGTCCGGGGAGTTTTGGTAAATTACAGCCAATGCTAATTCCCCGGTCTCGTCCTCCTCGATTTCATAGGGTGCATAAGGGACGGATTCCTTGAGCAGTATGTAACTGAACCAAACAGCGGGCAGGCTATTTTGGATCTGGTCCTGTGTAATGAGACAGGATTAATAAACAATCTCCCAGTAAAGGATCCCCTTGGAATGAAAGCCCATAGCATGGTTGAATTTCAAATTCAGATGGAGGGTGAGAAAGTTGGAATTCAACCAGTGTACTCAGCTTAAATAAAGGAGACTTCAAAGGAATGAGGGATGAGTTGGCTGAAGTGGACTGGAAAAATAGATCAAAGTGTAGGATGGTTGATGAACATAAAAGATTCTGACGGGACTGGACAGGTTAGATGCGGGAAGAATGTTCCCGATGTTGGGGAAGTCCAGAACCAGGGGACATAGTCTTAGGATAAGGGGTAGGCCATTTAGGACCGAGATGAGTTGTTGATGCCAGTTCACTGGATATATTCAAGAGGGAGTTAGATATGGCTCTTACGGTTAAGGGGATCAAGGGGTATGGAGAGAAAGCAGGAAAGGGGTACTGAAGGAATGATCAGCCATGATCTTATTGAATGGCGGTGCAGGCTCGAAGGGCCGAATGGCCTACTCCTGCACCTATTTTCTAAGTTTCTATAAATCAGCTGCCACCTTTCCAACATTACAACAGTGACCTCATTTCAAAAAGTACATCATTGGCGGTCATGAAAGGCGCTATATAAATGCAATTCCTTTTGCAGATCTTTGCACGGAATATGAAACAGATTCCGAAACCATCTGCAAGCTACCTGAACCTTTCGACTCTCATTATTCTCCCTTTCACGCTTCTATACAGAGAATCCCTTTTTGAATGATGAGAGAGTGAAGGGTTATGGGGAGCGGGCCAGGAAGTGAAGCTGAGTCCGTGATCAGATCAGCCATGATCTTATTGAATGGCGGAGCAGGCTCGAGGGGCCAAATGGCCTACTCCTGCTCCTAATTCTAATGTTCTTATGTTATGACATATGGTCGCTTGGAGGCTCTGAGCTGTGGTTACTGAATGAATATGTAAGAGTGAGTATAGAGATACTGGACACTGGAACTTTCCATATTGGTCACTGCAGGTGTTTTTCAACATCAACCCGATCCTAATTATAGCTGTGAGCACACAAAAGGTCACCGACAGCAATATTTAATCTGTAAGGGAGTTAGGGCTTTACATTATGAAGTGAAACACAAAGACCCTGAACTTATTTTAATTGAAGAGTAGACGATTGAGAAGGGACGTGATCCAAGTATTTATGATAGGGCACCAATAATGTTGATGTAAGCAGGCTATTTAACTTGGGACAGAATTAGAGGTCACAGGTACAAAATTAAACAGCTCCAAGCAAGGCGACAGTTTAGAAAGCTTTATATTTTATTACTAATGAGCCTCCCATGGCACTACTCATAGTTAATTGAAGGCAGCCGTAGGACTTTTGCTGTGTTTATTGAGAAAACAGCACCACCTCCAGCACAAGAACGAACAGATGTTACCATTATCGTGTTTCAAGTACTAGGGGGGCTGTTACAGCATTTACCAACTCAAGTACATTAATAAATTACACATTAATCACAGAATAGTGCAGGTGTGCTAAAGCCAGTGAATGGTGCGTCAATTAGTTCCATTCAAAAGGAGTTGGATCGAGATGACAAAATGCCACGTGGAGCATGGTGGGACCTGCACTGCTTGGCTTTGCAAAAGTAATGTGTGGAAAACAACTGACCAGCACTGAATAATGGAGCTTGTAAGATGAGGCAGAATTTCTGGCCATTTTGCTTTGTTAGGAATGCTTGAAACTCACAGGGGACTAAGACCGATGGGTTATTTTGTATGTGGTTTGTTGATGATGTAGTTTGTTGATGATGCAGTTTTGAAGGGCTGAATGGACATTTCGCCACTCATGTTTTCTCAAACTTTTATGTAAGTGAAATGGTCGACGGAGAAATAGAAAGTAGAAATAATGAGTCTCAGGGTAGCACTCGCATCTGTGAGTCAGAAAGTTGTTGGGTCACATCCCCCTCCTGCTACGTGAGCACATACTCTAGGCTGATACTGAGGGGGTGCTGCACTATCACAGGTGCCACCTTTTGAATGAGACGTTAAACCGTGGCTCCATCCGTCTCACGAGTGGATGTAAAAACTCCCATGACACTACTTCGAAGAATGCATGGGAGGTCTCCCTGGTGTTCTGGCCAATATTTATCCCTCAGCCAACAACACTAAAACAGATTGTCTGATCATTATCTCACTGCCGGTTTTGGGGAGCTTGCTGTGTTTCTTACATTGTAACAGTGATTGCATTTCAACTCCTTCCCAAAGCGCTTTCGGTTGTCCGGAGGTTACATAAGGCTTTCAGATGAGATGTTAAACCGAGGCCCCGTCTGCCCTCTCAGGTGGATGTAAAAGATCCCATGGCGTTATTTCGAAGAAGAGTAGGGGAGGTGTCCTGGCCAATAGCTATCCCTCAACCAACATCACTTAAAAAAAAAGAGATTATCTGGTCATCATCACACTGCTGTTTGTGGGAGCTTTCTGTACGCAAAAATGGCTGCTGCATTTCCTGCATGGAGTCGAGGGTTATGGGGAGCGGGCAGGGAAGTGGAGGCCAAGATCAGGTCAGCCATGATCTTATTGAATGGCGGGGCCAACTCCCGCTCCTAATTCTTATGTAAGGCACTTTATAACTGCAAGACTTTCTTTTTCTTTCTATTACCTGATCCGAGTGGTTATCAAATGTCGACAGACAGTTCAACCATCTGGTCATTACAGTTAATACTAATCAGTCCACACATGCGGGTTCCAGCAGAGATTCTGGTTAGCAATCAAGAATGGAAATCTCTATGTTTTTTTTTTATCTAACTCAAGTGCATTAAAGCCAACTGTAGTGCCTATACTATAGCTCCAACTAAAGTCAGTCAACCCAACACAGTCTGGGATCTTGCATAGGACCCTTCCAGCCTGCGCGCTACAGTGCACAGGAGCAGGAGTAGGCCATTCAGCCCTTTGAGCGTGCTCCGACATTCAATTAGATCATGGCTAATCTGTACATCAACCCTGTTTACCCGCCTTGGTACTATATCCCTTGATACCCTTACTTAACAAAACTCTATTGTTCTCAGTCTTCAAAGCTCCAATTGACCCAGCTTCCATAGCCTACTGAGGCAAAGAATTCCAGTTTTCCACTATAATTTATGTGAAAAGCTGCTTCCTGTATTCACTTCTAGATGTCCGAGCTCCAACTTTAAGATTGTGCCCCCTCGGTCTTGATTTCATAGAATCATAGAAATTTACAGCAAGGAAGGAGGCAATTTTGGCCCATCATGTCCACACTGGCCGACCAAGAGCTATCCAGCCTAATCCCACTTTCCAGCTCTTGGTCCGTAGCCCTGTAGGTTACGGCACTTTAAGTGCACATCCAAGTATTTTTTAAATGTGGTGAGGGTTTCTACCTCTACCACCCTTTCAGGCAGTGAGTCCCAGCCCCCACAAACCTCTGCATGAAGAAATTTCCCCTCATATCTCCTCTAAACCTCCCCCCAATTACTTTAACGTAGAAAATAGGTGCAGGAGCAGGCCATTCGTCCCTTCGAGCCTGCACCACCATTCAATATGATCATGGCTGATCGTTCACCTCAGTACCCCAACCCCTGCCTCCTCTCCATACCCCCTGATCCCTTTAGCCGCAAGGACCACATCTAACTCCCTTTTGAATATGTCCAATGAACTGGACTCAACAACTTTCTGTGGCAGAGAATTTCACAGGTTCACAACTCTCTGAGTGAAAAAGTTTTTTCTCATCTCAGTTCTATATGGCTTACCCCTTATCTTTAGACTGTGACCCCTGGTTCTGGACTTCCCCAACATTGGGAACATTCTGCCTGCATCGAACCTATCCAATCTTATTTTATACGTTTCTATGAGATACCCTCTCATTTTTCTAAATTCCAGTGAATATAAGCCTAGCCGATCCAGTCTTTCCTCATATGTCAGTCGTGCCATCCCAGAAATCAGTCTAGTGAACCTTCGCTGCACTTCCTCAATAGCAAGCACGTCCTTCCTCAGATTAGGAGACCAAAACTGCACACAATACTCAAGGTGTGGTCTCACCAAGGCCCTGTACAACTGCAGTAAGACCTCCCTGCTCCTATACTCAAATCCCCTCTCTCTGAAGGCCAGCATGCCATTTGCTTTCTTTACTGCCTGCTCTACCTGCATGCCTACCTTCAAATGACTGATGTACCATGACAACTAGGTCTCTTTGCACCTCCCCTTTTCATAATCTGTCACCATTCAACTAATAATCTGCCTTCCTGTTTTTGCCACCAAAATGGATAACCTCACATTTATCCACATTATACTGCATCTGCCATGCATTTGCCCACTCACCTAACCTGTCCAAGTCCCCCTGCAGCTTCTTAGCATCCTCCTCGCAGCTCGCACTGCCACTCAGCTTAGTGTCATCTGCAAACTTGGAGATATTACCTTCAATTCCTTTGTCTAAATCACGAATGTATATTGTAAATAGCTGAGGTCCCAGCACTGAACCTTGCGGCATCCCACTAGTCACTGCCTGCCATTCTGAGAAGGACCCTTTATTCTTACTCTTTGCTTCCTGTCTGCCAACCAGTTCTCTATCCACATCAATACATTACCCCCAATACCATGTGCCTTAATTTTGCACACTAATCTTTTGTGTGGGACCTTGTCAAAAGCCTTTTGAAAGTCCAAATACACCACATCCACTGGTTCTCCCTTATCCACTCTACTACTTACATCCTCAAAAAATTCTAGATGATTTGTCAAGCATGATTTCCCTTTCATAAATCCATGCTGACTTGGACCGATCCTGTCACTACTTTCCAGATGCACAGCTATTACATTTTTAATAATTGATTCCAGCATTTCCCCCACCACCGATGTCAGGCTAACTGGTCTATAATTCCCTGTTTTCTCTCCCTCCTTTTTTAAAAAGTGGGCTTGCATTAGCTACCCTCCAATCCATAGGAACTGATCCAGAGTCCATGGAATGTTGAAAAATGACCACCAATGCATCCACTATTTCTAGGGCCACTTCCTTAAGTACTCTGGGATGCAGACTATCAGGCCCTGGGGATTTATCGCCCTTCAGCCCCTTCAATTTCCTTAACACCATTTCCTGACTGATAAGGATTTCCCTCAGTTCCCCCTTCTTGCTAGACCTCTAGTATTTTCGGGAGGTTATTCGTGTCTTCCTTAGTGAAGACAGAACCAAAGTATTTGTTCAATTGGTCTGCCATTTCCTTGTTCCTCGTTATGAATTCATCTGATTCTGATTGCAAGGGACCTATATTAGTCTTCACTAATCTTTTTCTCTTCACATATCTATGGAAGCTTTTGCACAGTTTTTATGTTTCCTACAAGCTTACCCTCATACTCTATTTTTCCCCTCCTAATTAAACCCTTAGCCCTCCTCTGCTGAATTCTAAATTTCTCCCAGTCCTCAGGTTTGCTGCTTTTTCTGGATTTAACACTTTCACTAATTTCCCTTGTTAGCCACGGTTGAGCAACCTTCCCTTTTTTATTCTTACGCCACACAAGGATGTACAATTGTTGTATTTCATCCATGTGATCTTTAAATGTCTGGCATTGCCTATCCACCATCAACCCTTTAAGTATCATTCTCCAGTCTATCCTAGCCAATTCACGTCTCATACCGTCGAAGTTTCCTTTCTTTAAGTTCAGGACCCTAGTCTCTGAATTAATTGTGTCACTCTCCATCTTAATGAAGAATTCTACCATATTTTGGTCACTCTTCCCCAAGGGACCCTGCACAACCAGATTGCTAATTAATCCTCTCTCGTGACACAAGACCCAGTCTAGGATGGCCTGATCTCTAGTTGGTTCCTCGACATATTGGTCGAGAAAAACATCTCTTATACACTCCAGGAAATCCTCCTCCACAGTATTGCTACCAGTTTTGTTAGCCCAATCAATATGTAGATTAAAGTCACCCATGATAACTGCTGTACCCTTATTGCACGCGTCCCTAATTTCCTGTTTGATGCCATCCCCAACCTCCTGTTTAGTGGTCCGTACACAACTCCCACTAACGTTTTCTGCCCTTTGGTGTTTCGCAGCTCTAACCATATATATTCCACATCATTCACGCTACTGTCCTTCCTTGCTATTGCGTTAATCTCCTCTTTAACCAGTAACGCTACCCCACCACCTTTTCCTTCCTATCTGTCCTTCCTGAATATTGAATACCCCTGGATGTTGAGTTCCAGCCTTGGTTACTTTGGAGCCATGTCTCTGTAATCCCAATTACGTCATACCCGTTAACAGCTATCTGCGCAGTCAATTCATCCACCTTATTACGAACGCTCCTCGCATTGAGACTCAGAGCCTTTAAATCTATGTCCCCCTGATTATTGACCCCTCTGTCAAGGGAAACAGGTCCTTCCTATCCATTCTATCCAGGCCCCTCATAATTTTATACACCTCAATCAGGTCTCCCCTCAGCCTTCTGTGTTCCAAAGAAAACAGACCCAGCATCTCCAATCTTTCCTCATAGCCAAAATTCTACAGTCCAGGCAACATTCTTGTAACCAGAGGACATAGTTTCAACATATCTACCTTAACTGAATCCTTTTTAACATTTTAAACACCTCGATCTGATCACCCCTTAAGCATCTGTACAGTCTGTCTGCTGGGCAGCAGGGAAGCTCCAAAATTGAATTATTTGAAAAGTTTCTACAAATGACCTTAATTCCAGGTAACAGACAGTGATTGGTCAGCAGAGACACAGGGGGAAGGTCATGACCGTTGAACGTGGAATAGTGCTCTTTGGAGGGGGAGGGAGGAAAGTGAAGGAAACTAATGCATGTTAACAGAAAATAATTTACAATGGGGACAGGTGAAATAAATAAAGTAGTATTTAAAGAAAACAGGTCAGAGCGACTGAACTTGGCAGCTTTGCAACACGTTCTAAATCCCAGTAATTGCCAGCTCTTTGGAGGGTGCGAAGTGCTTTGCAAATGTCATTTAGGGACATGTTACCCTCGAATGGAAACATGCTGTTGCACGGTCATCTGCTGGGTTGTGAGCTAGCGGGAGGCACAGCTCTTGAGCCCATTTTTAAATAGGATCACAGTTGTCACGGTGAAATAAATATTACCAAATTATTTTAAGAATGGAGTGCCTAAATATGTGCCCCGTTAATGTCATCACGCTATTGGTGGCTGAAAAATCAGATCAAAAGCCCTGGAAAAGGTCTGCACAACAGCAGGAATAATGTCTAAAGGAGCACACCCCTTCCTCGTCACAGTCCAGCGTGGCACCCTTTGGGCAGCGCCTGATTCAAGGTGCAAACTTGCACAAAAACCACCGTGAGGCAGTAAAAATACTCGAGGAAAAAAACTGCTAATAGGTTTCTGCAATGGGCCACTGCTCTCAGTTATCAGCCGTGGCTCAGTGTTAGCACCCTCGCCTCTGAGTCAGAAGGCTGTGGGTTCAAGTCCCACTCCAAGAGACTTGAGCACATCATCCAGGCTGACACTCTATTGCAGTACTGAGGGAATGCTGCACTGTCGGAGGTGCCGACTTTCGGATAAAAAATGCCTGCCCTCTCAGGTGGACAAAAATTATACCATGGTGCTATTTCGAAGAAGAGCAGGGGAGTTCTCCCTGGTGGTCTGGCCAATATTTATCTCTCAACCAACATCACTAAAACAGATTATCTGGTCATTATCACATTGCTGTTTGTTGGAGCTTGCTGTGCGCAAATTTTCTGCCATGTTTCCTACATTTCAACAGTGATTACACTCAAAAAGTACTTTATTTGCTAGAAAGCGCTTTGGGACATCCTGAGTTCGTGAAAGGTACTATTTAAATGCAAGTCTTTCTTTCATTCATATTAATCTGGATTTTTCAGCATTTCTAAGATCACTTGTTTATTGCTCTAAAATATGCTTCCTCACTCGGCGGGTCTGAACCGTGAAGACATGCACTGATCGACTTTTACTCACAGCTGTTATGTCACCACAGCCTCATACTTGCTCTTTTAAGTCTCACATTCAAGGCTTGACAGGCTATTTACTTCACACAGGAAATGCAAGCCTGCGGCTGGTGTCATTTGCTTCAATAAAAAAAAACGTACCACGAATTACAGAGCTCATTGGCTAGAAAAGTAAAGAAATAACTGACAAACGTAGTCATTAAATGGAGGCAAAAGGCCAAATGTCTCTGTACGGAAAAAGATGCAGAAATGCTAATTGTTCTGAGTACTTCACACGCCAATTACGAAAATGTAGAAAAGGGAAATTTGAAAATGTTAATTTTGCTGCGAGTGTGATTTTTTAACAAAGGTAATAAAAATATAGCAGCGACTTACAATAATCTTGTAATAATATTCTTTATCACCTTTCGGTTAGCGGAGGAGGCATTCAAGAGGTTTGAATGTCAAAATAACTTTGTTAATTCAGCTACAGAGTGAAAAACATTTGTGTGTAAAATGGGGTCAATGTCATGCAGAAATTAGACTCGAGTCTCAGATGTGATGCCAGAGGCTGTGGTCATTGCTGTAATGGGTCATTGGTCGTTTCCCGGATTGTGAAGGCCAATTGGTCTGATTTTCAGATGTAATCCCAGAGGCACTGTTGTTTCTGAAGCACATTTTTGGCGGGCAAGGATGAACCCCCAATATGTAAGGGAGACGACCAGCATGACAACTTGGCACAGAAAGAGTTAAGATTGTAACAATAGTTTAGAGGGCCAGCTGAAAGCAGTGAAAGAATATGAAGCATCTTTTTTTAAAGTAATGAATTTTTATCACTTGTAAAGTGCAGCACCAGGATATAAATAGTCAAAGGGCAGACAAAGGACAGGTGGGGCTGAATAGAAACCAAACAGGGAATATTCCTGTGAAGGAAGAGGGCATCGCTGAGGTTCTAAATGAGTACTTTGCATCTGTCTTCACCAGAGAAGAGGGTGCTGCCAATGGCACAGTAAAGCAAGAGGCAGTAGAGAAATTGGATAGGATAAAAATAGATCAAGTGGTTGTGTATATGGACTTTCAAAACGCGTTTGACAAACTACCACACAATAGACTTGTTAGCAAAATGAAAACCCATGAGATTAAAAGGTCAGTTGCAGCATGCATACAAAATTGGCTAAAGATACAAAAGTAGAGAGAAATGGTGAGCGAGTGTTTTTTTTTAAGAATGGAGGGAAGTATACAGTGGTGTTCCCCAGGGGTTGCTATTAGGACCACTGTCATTTTTGATATATATTAATGGCCTGGACTTGGGTATACAGGGCATAATTTCAAAGACTGTATATGACACGAAACTCAGAAATGTAGTAAACAGTGAGGAGGATAGTAACAGACTTCAGGAGAACATCGGCAGACTGTGAAATGGGCAGGCAGATGGCAGATGAAATTTAACAGAGAAGTGTGAAGTGCATTTTGGGAGAAAGAATGAGCGGGGGCAATATAAACTAAAGGGTGCAATTTTAAAGGGGGTACAGGAACAGAGAGACCTGGGGGTGTGTGTACACAAATCTTTGAAGGTGGCAGGAAAGGTTGAAAAGGCTGTTAAAAAAACTTATGGGAACCTTGGCTTTATAAATAGAGCCATAGGGGCCGAAAATGCCCCACTCTGGCTTTAGAGCGCATCATTCCAATTGGATGTTTTTTTGAGCTGGCATGGGAAGCGGCGGCCTTAGCACGGATTTGGCCTCTTTGACAAAAAAAAAATGATTAGTGCGCTAATGGAACGCCACGCGGATGATGTCAGCAATGTCCCTCCCCTTCTTTTAAAGGGAAGGGTCGCTGCGAACTCTGGAGCCTCTTTAGTGGCGCCCACTGGGCCACCAGGGAGGGTGTCGGTCGTGTACCTCAGCCCCTTTTAAGGGCAGCGCAGGGCGCCACAGCCACCTGCACCGAGAAGCTGTGGATAGCATCGCTCCACGCCGACCTCGCGTCCCATGGGGCAACTTCCCTCAAGGAGCGCAAAGGGGTCGGCGCGGAGCAATAAGGGGTTGGCGCGCATGGTGACGACATCATCGGCGTGCGTGCGCCGCACTGGTGCGCCAATCACGCCACAAACCACTTTTCGCCGGCGGAGCTCCGGGGGCAATTCCTCGCAGGTCGATGTGGCCGCCGCGCTCGCATTCTAAATCATTAGCGCTCCGTTCGCGCCCGCCAGCAGCGCTAACTGGCCCTGCGCAAAGGGGCAATTTTGGCCCCAGAGAGTTTCAACACAAGGAAGTTACACTAAACCTTTACAAAACACTGTTTAGGCCTCAACTGGTGTATTGTGTTGCATTCTGGGCACCGCACTTTAACAAGGATATGAAGGCCTTGGAGAGGGTGCAGGAGAGATTTACTAGAATGGTTCCAGGGATGAGGAACTTCAGTTATGTGGAGAGAGTGGAGAAGCTGGGGTTGTTATCCTTCGAGTAAATAAGGTTAATAGGAGATTTGATAGAGGTGTTCAAAATCATGAACAGTTTTGATAGGGTAAGTAAGGAGAAACTCTTTTCAGTGGCAGAAGAGTCGATAAACAGAGGACATAGATTTAAGGAGATTGGGAAAAGAACCAGGGACGATGCGAGGAAACATTTTTTTGCACAGCAAGTTGTAATCTGGAATGGACTGCCTGAAAGGGTGGTAGAAGCAGACTCAATTGTGACATTCAAAATGGAATTGCATAAGTACTTGAAGAGAAAAAAAATACAGGACTATGGGCAAAGAGAAGGGGAGTGGGACTAATTGAGTAGCTCTACCAAAGAGCCAGCAAAAGGCACAATAAAAACATAAGAAATAGGAACAGGAATAGGCTATACGGTCCCTCGAGCCTGCTCCGCCATTTAACACGATCATGACTGATCTGATCATGGACTCAGCTCCACTTCCCTGCCCACTCCCCATAATCCCTTATTCCCTTATCAGTTAAGAAACTGTCTATCTCTGTCTTAAATTTATTCAATGACCCAGCTTCCACAGCTCTCTGAGGCAGCGAATTCCACAGATTTACAACCCTGAGAAAAAATTCCCCCTCATCTCAGTTTTAAATGGGTGTCCCCTTATTCTATGACAATGGGCTGAACGGCCACCTTCTGCGCTGTATCCATCTATGATTCTACGACATATGGGTGGAAAGGAAAGGAGCAGTTGTATGCAACAAAAAAACTGCACTAATATTGAGCAGGAACAGCAAGGTGTACCAAAGAAGGTATGGAAGTGAAAATACAGGAGTATGCAAGCTGCAATATACAAGCTAGGATGGGGAAAAAAACGTATTGCCGATGGGTATTTTAATTGACCAAATCGCCACTGCCCTTTGTTTAAAGGCAAAACTCACACAGGAGGGCAGGATGTGGAACAGGTGCGGAGTGTAAACCATAATGTCACGAGAACAAGCTATTACACAGCTCTTCAAGAAGAATCGTTTGAAAGTTGTAAAATCCGCAGATATTGAAGGTGAGCACAGAACCTGTGAGAAGTACAGTATTCATTCTGTGACTTACAGGCTGTGTTACATCAACGGGTGCACAACACTGATTGTGCCCACACACACACAAATACACACCAACTCGATAAGTTTGCTTATAATGTACTATTTTCCCTTTTCACAGAGAAAGGAGTCACCAAGACAACTAGCCATCACCAAACCCACTTAAATCAGATACCAGGACAGACTGGAAGAGAAGTCGTTGCTGATTTTGGGGAGGAGGCACAGGATGAGTTGTGAAGCACTGGTGAACATGGGGTAACAGCGGTGGTGAATTGATGATGAGGGACAGTTGGTAAAGGGTGGAAGGCCCACCCTCCTGAGTTCTATGGGGACATTGGCCTGCTCTGGACAGAGGCATCACTGGCCTCGTTGCACACGAGAGAAGCCCCCTCTGGGCAGAGCCCCTTCATCTCCCACAAGTGGTCTCATGGAGCAATGGTTCTTTACACCGAACACGTGGCAACACCAGTGGCCCCTGAGGTAGAGACCCCATAAATCACATGCACAACCTGGTTGACTCTTAGCTGTCTTCTGAAGTGGCGGAACAAACCACTTGGCTTTATCCAGGGCAACTAAGGATGTGCAATAAATGCCGAGATTGAATTATAAAAAAAATAAGGTGCATTTCACATGAATGTGCTCCTCTAATTCTGCCCTCCTAAGCAAGCCTGATTGTAATCGCTCAACCACTGGTGACCATGCCTTCTGTTGCCTAGGCCCCAAGCTCTGGAACTCCCCGCCTAAACCTCTCTGCCTCTTCCCTCCTTCAAAACGCTCCTTAAAACCTACCTCTTTGACCAAGCTTTTGGTCACCTGCGGTAAGTTCTACTTATGCGGCTCGGTTGTCAAATTTTTATCGCATAATGCTCCTGTGAAGCGCCTTGGGTCATTTCATTATGTTAAAGGTGCTATAAAAATACAAGTTGTTGTTGTTGTATGTGTCCACTGCAATGTTCCTATTTAGCTGCTCGACCGTCTGAAACTGCCCGCCGGCAGCTTGTCGGTTTCTGAACGGAAAACCGCACATGCTCAGAAGTTTGACTAGTCCACACAGCCCCTTAAAGGGGTCACGCACCACAAAAATACAATTCTAGCTGGTTTCAACTCTCTTGGGGAAAGGTCACAAGCATACAGACAATTACGGGGTCAGGGTGTCGAGACCATGGACTTGTGGCCAGTGTAAACTGCAGCTTCTCTCATCGAGTGGCTCGGCAATGCTTATATCAGGTCACAATGAGAGAACAACGTCAGTACCGAAAGGTGTTTGGTTCTCTGTAAAAAGAGGAATGGCAGAGGTACTAATTCTCACTTCTCATAGTGAAGGACACACAAGAATTATATTCATTTAGCCTTCTTATTTTCTTCAACACGTTATTTTAATATGTTTAGTGACCGCTAACCTTCAAATCCTAAGAATAAATGCGAGTTATTAATTAGTCAACCTGACAGCTCATGGTACAGAAATTGTCATTCAGTAAGTAAATAATCCCAGTGTTTGAGTTCGTTTTCACAATACAGGATAGTGTGATACAGTGTCAAAGTACCGAGTCTCCCCTGGCCATAGAACATAAGAACTAGGAGCAGGAGTAGGCCCTCGAGCCTGCTCCACCATTCAATAAGATTATGGCTGATCTTCTACCTGAACACTTTCCTGCATTATCCCCTTATCACTTAATATCCAAAAATCTGTCGATCTCTGTCTTGAATATACTGAAAGACTGAGCCTCCACAGCCTTCTGGGGTAGAGAATTCCAAAGATACACCACCCTCTGAGTGAGGAAGTTTCTCCTCATCTGTCTTAAATGGCCGACCCTTATTCTGAGATTGTGACCCCTGGTTCTAGACTCTTCAGCCAGAGGAAACATCCTCGCTGCATCTACCCTGTCAAGCCCTGTAAGAATTTTCTATTTTTCAATGAGATCACCTCTCTTTCTTCTAAACTCTAGAGAATATAGGCCTAGTCTACTCAATCTCTCCTCATCCCCTTCCCAGGAATCAATCTGGTGAACCTTTGTTGCCCTCCCTCAATGGCAAGTATATCCTTCCTAAGGTAAGGAGACCAAAACTGAAGATCTCTTTCCTCAGTGGGAGCCCTCAGATAACCACCGTTACCGAGAAACTTCACGCTTTTCTCCCCATAAACCCAATCTGCCCATTCTAAGACGTGGACCAGACTGCCGGAAAGTCTCAGCAACGATCTCCAACCAGACTGTTCGCAACCTTGGTGTCATATTTGAGCCTGAAGTGAGCCTCCAACCACTTATCCGTAGCATAACTAAAACAGCCTATTTCCACGACCAGAACACCGCCCGTCTCCTCCCTGCCTCAGCTCATCTGCTACTGAAACCCTCACCTATGCCTTTGTTACCTCTAGACTTGACTATTCCAATGCACTCCTGCCTGGCCTCCCATATTCTACCCTACGTAAACTAGAGGTGATCCAAAACTTGGCTGCCCGTGTCCTAACTTGCACCAAGTCCCATTCACCCATCACCCCAATGCTACTGACCTACATTGGCTCCCAGTTAAGAAACGCCTCAATTTCAAAATTGTCATCCTTGTTTTCAAATGTCCTCATGGCCTCGCCCCTCCCTATCTCTGTAATCTCCTCCAGCCTCACAACCTCCCAGAGAAATCTGCGCTCCTCTAATTCAATACCGAGTCTCTCCCGGTCGAAGTACCGAGTCTCTCCCGGTCAAAGCTCTCCCAGTCAAAGTACAGAGTCTCTCCCGATCAAAGTATTGAGTCACCCTAGTCAATCCCTGCTTTTCGCACCAAATTATATGAAGGGAAAAACAAATCACACCAATATATAACCCTGAATGGAATGCAGGGCCCCACCAAGTGGTGGAATTAAAAACAGAAAATGCCAGAAATACACAGCAGGCCCAGCGATATCCGCAAAGAGAAAAGACGAGTTAACATTTTAGATCTGGACTCTTCATCAGAATCCTTCGAAGGTTCATATCCAAATTGTTTGATCTGTCTTTTCTCTTCCCAGATAAGAAGAACTTGCGTTTATATAGCATATTTCACGACCTCAGGGCGACCCAACGAGCTTTACAGCCAATGAAGTACTTGTGAAGTATAGTCACTGTTGTATTGTGGGTACTGACAGACTTGCTTTGCAATTCCAGAATGTTCTGTTCTTACTTTGAGTCATTACCAGCCCAGTTGTCAGTCAATCAACTTTTTCCATTTCTAATTTCCTAAAGGCTCTGAAAGAATGCTTTGTGCGCTTTAAGTGTTGATGACATATGGCTGAGATCAATGAACTTGAGCTGAATCTCTTACTCCAACAGCGTGAGTCAGCTTTAAAAAAAACATTCCACAAAGGCCTCAGGATCTTTTTAAATGACAAGACCCAGGGGAAGGGGCAAGGCCTAAAGTGCAGGCCATCACCAATGGGTGAAAAGAAAGGGTGCAGAGACAAGATAAATCTAATAAAGGGTACACGATGCAGCACTAGTTATTTTAATATTTAACTTCGGAACCCACACACTGGAATGATTCCACTTGCTGGTCTATTGTGTTAAAATCTCTCCAGGGCCTCACCCCTCGCTTGCTGTTGGTAGTTGTGCTAGTTCGCAGAGCACCTCCGGCATTAAGCCAATCAGCAAGAGTTTTCTGACCAGGCTGCGTTAGGAATTGGGCCCAAACTTTCTAAGGAGGTGAGAATTAGCATTCAATTCAATTGTGCTTCTCAAATCAGCGCCCACGCAAAGTCCGACCCCAAGTCTGTTCATCTCCTACACTGAGCGCATCAAACCTGTTGCATGGCCTGCCACCTTGAACGACAGGGGCCAATACGATTCAAGCCGTGCTTAAATCATTTTTACAAACACCTCAGCCATGTAACTAAAGATGCTCCAGCGTCGACCCAATTAAATAGCATTGCCTGTGTGGGTGTGTGATAATCGAGGCACCGTGTCACTGGCAACCTACCACCAGCTCAAAATTAAAACAAGCAAGGGCAAAAGTACCGACTGACTAAAATCACTGCCATTGTGGAACGATTGTTCCAGATCTTCCATCTCATGATTCTGCAATGATTTAGGATGGTTCTCTACATATTTCTATCTGTTTGTTATTTATTGTAATATCAATTTTTCTTTGCTTATTTAGTAAAAAGTATATACTTTTTTAAAAAAAAGATATAAACAAAAAAGCAGCCTAACTCTTGAAATTCTATCCTTGCGTAAATAGGGTAACAGAGAAAGCAGCCCGCTGGCGAATTAATCTTTTTAGCCATCTCAGAGAGTGGGCGATGCAGCCAGTTTACATAAGAACATAAGAAATAGGAACAGGAGTTGGCCATACGGCCCCTCAAGCCTGCTCCGTCATTCAATAAGATCATGGCTGATCCGATCATGGACTCGGGTCCACTTCCCCGCCCGCTCTCCATAACCCCTTATCGTTTAAGAAACTGTCTATTTCTGTCTTAAATTTATTCAATGTCCCAGCTTCAACAGATCGCTTAGGCAGCGAATTCCACGTTTGCCACGGAGATCCAGACAGTACATTTCACAATGGTCTGCTGGCATTTATCAATTAGTGACCTTACTCAAGGGGGGCATTAGCTGGTGGAGAAACAGGGAAGTCCAACAGGTGATTCTTGCAAGATGTTCCTCTGAGCTCAGAACGTAAACACGCACCAGGGTACAAGCTGACTACCAATTTTATCACGAGGCCTTTGATTTACGAATCACAGTTACACAAGCGACTTATCCACTGCTTCCTCAGGAGTAGAGTAAAATGGCACTGCACTCCCCCACATTGAGTTGCTTCTCAGTGTAAAGAAAGAACGCACATTTCTACAGCGCCTTGCACAACCTCGACATGTTCCAAAGCGCTTCACAGCCAAAGATATGCTTTTGAAATGTAGTCATTGTTGTAACGTAGGGAAGCCCAGCAGCCAATTTACGCACAGCAATAGTGCCAAGGGATCATTTACTTGCACATAAGAGAGTAGATGGGGCCTTGGTTTAATGTCTCATCCAAATAACAGCACTTCAGTGTACAACGAGGTCTAACACTACCCATAGTAACAGGAGATGGCTCTTGCCTTTTCAGAGGGTACCAACACTACCTTGCAGCAAATTATGTAAAGAATTTGACCTGTTGGAAGCTTCCTGCCTTTTCCCTCCCGCCTTTGCCCATTAAAAAGTTAGAGCCAGTGTTGCAAAATCATTTCAAACACTCTCCAAGTCAATTAACTGTGGAACTGGCATCAAATGTCATTGAAATACAACAACTTGCATTTCTACAGCACCTTAGCGTAGTAAACCATCACAAGCTACTTCACAGGAGCGTCATCAGACAAAAATTGACACTGAGCCAAACTGCAAGGAAATAGGACAGGTGACCAAACGCTTGTCGTCAAATTATGTCATCAAAATTTAACTCTTTGAGCCCCGGTATCATCACCTGCCATAACTTCAGTGGAAATCCCAGAATGAGTACACAGGTGTTTCAATGAAGGACCTAATATTCCAGGTCCCAATCTACATGTTGAAGGGTGGAAGATGCCTGTGCAACCACATGGGCTTGACAGAGCCATTACAGAAACGTGGTTGCAGGGGGGCCAAGACTGGGAATTAAACATACAGGGGTATCTGACGATTCGGAAAGATAGACAAGAAGGGAAAGGAGGTGGGGTAGCTCTGTTAATAAAGGATGATATCAGGGCAGTTGTGAGAGACGATATTGGCTCTAATGAACAAAATGTTGAATCATTGTGGGTGAAGATTAGAGATAGTAAGGGGAAAAAGTCACTGGTGGGCGTAGTTTATAGGCCCCCAAATAATAACTTCACGGTGGGGCGGGCAATAATCAAGGGAATAATGGAGGCATGTGAAAAAGGAACGGCAGTAAACATGGGGGATTTTCACCTACATATCGATTGGTCAAATCAAATCGCACGGGGTAGCCTTGAGGAGGAATTCATAGAATGCATACGGGATTGTTTCTTAGAACAGTATGATACAGAACCTACAAGGGAGCAAGCTTTCTTAGATCTGGTCCTGTGTCAGCCTGACATCGGTAGTGGGTAAAATGATGGAATCAATTATTAAGGATGTCATAGCAGCGCATTTGGAAATGATAGGTCCAAGTCAGCATGGATTTGTGAAAGGGAAATCATGCTTGACAAATCTTCTGGAATTTTTTGAGGATGTTTCCAGTAGAGTGGACAAGGGAGAACCAGTTGATGTGGTATATTTGGACTTTCAGAAGGCTTTCGACAAGGTCCCACACAAGAGATTAATGTGCAAAGTTAAAGCACATGGGATTGGGGGTAGTGTGCTGACATGGATTGAGAACTGGTTGTCAGACAGGAAGCAAAGAGTAGGAGTAAATGGGGACTTTTCAGAATGGCAGGCAGTGACTAGTGGGGTACCGCAAGGTTCTGTGCTGGGGCCCCAGCTGTTTACACTGTACATTAATGATTTAGACGAGGGGATTAAATGTAGTATCTCCAAATTTGCGGATGACACTAAGTTGGGTGGCAGTGTGAGCTGCGAGGAGGATGCTATGTGGCTGCAGAGTGACTTGGATAGGTTAGGTGAGTGGGCAAATGCATGGCAGATGAAGTATAATGTGGATAAATGTGAGGTTATCCACTTTGGTGGTAAAAACAGAGAGGCAGACTATTATCTGAATGGTGACAGATTAGGAAAAGGGGAGGTGCAACGAGACCTGGGTGTCATGGTACATCAGTCATTGAAGGTTGGCATGCAGGTACAGCAGGTGGTTAAGAAAGCAAATAGCATGTTGGCCTTCATAGTGAGGGGATTTGAGTACAGGGGCAGGGAGGTGCTGCTACAGTTGTACAGGGCCTTGGTGAGACCACACCTGGAGTATTGTGTACAGTTTTGGTCTCCTAACCTGAGGAAGGACATTCTTGCCATTGAGGGAGTGCAGCGAAGGTTCACCAGACTGATTCCCGGGATGGCGGGACTGACCTATCAAGAAAGACTGGATCAACTGGGCTTGTATTCACTGGAGTTCAGAAGAATGAGAGGGGACCTCATAGAAACGTTTAAAATTCTGATGGGTTTCGACAGGTTAGATGCAGGAAGAATGTTCCCAATGTTGGGGAAGTCCAGAACCAGGGGTCACAGTCTAAGGATAAGGGGTAAGCCATTTAGGACCGAGATGAGGAGAAACTTCTTCACCCAGAGAGTGGTGAACCTGTGGAATTCTCTACCACAGAAAGTTGTTGAGGCCAATTCACTAAATATATTCAAAAAGGAGTTAGATGAAGTCCTTACTACTAGGTGGATCAAGGGGTATGGCGAGAAAGCAGGAATGGGGTACTGAAGTTGCATGTTCAGCCATGAACTCATTGAATGACGGTGCATGCTAGAATGGCCGAATGGCCTACTCCTGCAACTATTTTCTATGTTTCTATGTAATGAGACAGGAATAATAAACGATCTCCTAGTAAAACATCCTCTCGGAATGAGTGATTACAGAATGGTTGAATTTGTAATACAGATTGAGGGTGAGGAAGTAGTGTCTCAAACGAGCGTACTATGCTTAAACAAAGGGGACTACAGTGGGATGAGGGCAGAGTTGGCTAAAGTAGACTGGAAACACAGACTAAACGGTGGCACAATTGAGGAACAGTGGAGGACTTTTAAGGAGCTCTTTCATAGTGCTCAACAAAAATATATTCCAGTGAAAAAGAAGGGCGGTAAGAGAAGGGATAACCAGCCGTGGATAACCAAGGAAATAAAGGAGAGTATCAAATTAAAAATCAATGCGTATAAGTTGGCCAAGGTTAGTGGGAAACTCGAAGATTGGGAAAATTTTAAACGACAGCAAAGAATGACTAAGAAAGCAATAAAGAAAGGAAAGATAGATTACGAAAGTAAACTTGCGCAAAACATAAAAAAGATAGTAAAAGCTTTTACCGCTATATAAAACGGAAAAAAGTGACTAAAGTAAATGTTGGTCCCTTAGAAGATGAGAAGGGGGATTTAATAATGGGAAATGTGGAAATGGCTGAGACCTTAAACAATTATTTTGCTTCGGTCTTCACAGTGGAAGACACAAAAACCATGCCAAAAATTGCTGGTCACGGGAATGTGGGAAGGGAGGACCTTGAGACAATCACTATCACTAGGGGGTAGTGCTGGACAGGCTAATGGGACTGAAGGTAGAAAAGTCCCCTGGTCCGGATGAAATGCATCCCAGGGTATTAAAAGAGATGGCGGAAGTTATAGCAGATGCATTTGTTATAATCTGCCAAAATTCTCTGGACTCTGGGGAGGTACCAGCGGATTGGAAAGCAGCTAATGTAACGCCTCTGTTTAAAAAAGGGGCAAACAAAAGGCAGGTAACTATAGGCCGGTTAGTTTAACATCTGTAGTGGGGAAAATGCTTGAAGCTATCATTAAGGAAGAAATAGCGGGACATCTAGATAGGAATAGTGCAATCAAGCAGACGCAACATGGATTCATGAAGGGGAAATCATGTTTAACTAATTTACTGGAATTCTTTGAGGATATAACGAGCATGGTGACTAGAGGTGTACCAATGGATGTGGTGTATTTAGATTTCCAAAAGGCATTCGATAACGTGCCACACAAAAGGTTACTGCAGAAGATAAAGGTACGCGGAGTCAGAGGAAATGTATTAGCATGGATAGAGAATTGGCTGGCTAACAGAAAGCAGAGAGTCGGGATAAATGGGTCCTTTTCGGGTTGGAAATCGGTGGTTAGTGTGGTGTATGTAGTACACAAATCACCGACTCCACACGGTCTGGTGTTAATCTAACTGCTGTGATCTTTGTCCTTTATTGTTCAGCTCCAGAGTGCCTCTCAGGTGTGGTGGTCAGCCTTTTATAGTGCCTGTTGCAGGTACTTCCAGGTTTCCCACCACAGCGCCCTCTGTGGTGTACCATTGTGCTTATATTACATTTAAGGTACCAGGACGATACACACATCAATACATAACATCACACTTTCCCCCCACCAGGACGCAGGACGATGATACACACATCAATACATAACATCACACCTGTCCAACGGAAGGCAGGTAGGCATAGACAGTGCGTTAGTCTGGTACATGTTATCTGGTACATTAACTAGTCATTGACTGGTAACGGATCCCTGATTTCCTTGTTCGCTCTTATCATTAATTGTACTTCATATCCATTATTTTACACAAGTACAGTGGTCATTCAACATTAAAATATTAATTCTTATTACAAATTCACCATTTCACATTAACATAGCTCATTGTCGACTTGCTCTGCCTTACAGAAGTCCTTTGTGCGGACCACCTCATGGTAAGGCCCTTTTAAGACCCCCGGGTGCATTTCCTTTTTAAGGCGCCATCTTTGATGCAGGAGGATTCCACGAGGCTTCTCCTTGGGTGCCGCCATCTTTGATGCTCTGCTGCTCTGGACACGATGCCGCCGCCATCTTGCTCTCCGCCGCTCTGAATCCCATCCTCCGCTCCCCTCCGCTGCCACCGACCTGCCGCCTCTCCTGCGGCCGTCGTCGTTGCTTCTCCGGCGGCCACTGTAGCCGCCTCCTCTGCGGCCGTCATGGCCGCCGACCTCCAGCTGCTGCCACCGCCCGACTCTCCCTCTGCGTGGACCCCTCTGATCCGCCGGCCATCCTGGATCCCTCGCACCCCGCCCGCAGCGTCCCGCCGGCTCACCCACCCCCCCACTAGGCCCCTCTCTGCAGGGCTGCTTACCTGTGGGGGCTAAGGCTGCAGGATCTCTGGGGCTTGAGGTCTGGGCCTGGGGCTTGCTCTGCTTGACTGTGGGTGGATTGAGGCTGCAGCTCCAGCTCGGTCGGCGCTGCTCTCTGGGAACCCGGGGCACGGCAGCATCCCGGGGAGCAGCAGCCTGTGGGGTGAAGAAGTCTTCCCAGCTCCCACGGACCGTCCCCATCCACCTCCGGCCGAGGAGTGTCGGCCCATCGCCTGCAGCGACCCACAAAGGTAAACCGTGCGTCTCATCCCCGTGGGATACCTGCACCATCGCTCTGCCAAGAACAGGTATTAGTTCCCTGGTGTAGGTACGCAGCTTCGTCGTGACCAGGACCAGCTTGGGTCGTGCAGCTGGGTTAATCCACAGTTTATCAAAAGTTCTCCGACTCATCAACGACGGGCCCGAGCCCGTGTCCACTGCCATGTTCACAGGGACTCCGTTGATTTTTACTTCCCTTATCACTGGGGGAGAATCGTCAGTACACGTGTACAGTCCCAACACCTCACCATCTTCTGCCTGCTCCTCGCTGGATGATGGATCATCCCCCATCTCCTCAGCCACATGGTGAGTCCGATTTCTTTTACACATACGCTGAAGGTGGCCTTTCAGGTGGCAGGTATTGCATGTGTATTCCGCAAACCTGCACCGGTGAGCCCCATGGCTTCCTCCACAACGCCAGCATGGTGCTGCTTGATTGGCCCCCCTCAGCGGACTCTGTTCCAGGACCCCGAGGTCCGTGCTCTCTGCCTAGGGCAGAGCCACATTCTGCAGTTTTGTCCGTGGTGGGCGCTATCCTGTGGACAGTGCCTGCCGGGTTCGAGACTGTGTGGATTATTTGCTTGGTGCTTTGTGCCCAGCTGATGGTGATGGCCTTTGTCAGAGTGACTGTGGGTTCCGTGGCTAGCAGCTTGTGAAGGAGGCCCTCATGGCCAATCCCCATGACGAAAACGACCCATAACGCCTCGTCAAGGTGTGCGCCAAAATCACACGGCGCCGCGAGTCTCCTGAGGTCCGCAGCATATTTGGTGATATCCTGGCACTCAGGTCTGCAGTGATGGTAAAATTTGTATCTGGCCGTGAGGATGCTCTCCTTCGGTTTCAACTGGTCACGAATGAGTTCAGTCAGCTCCTCGTATGACTTGTCCCTGGCGCTCCTGGGTGCCAGCAAATACCTGACGAGACAGTAAATCTCATCTCCACAACTGGAGAGCAATATCGCCGTACGCTTATCGCTCATTGCGTCCGTGTCCTCCGTCAGGTCGTTTGCTGTGAAGTAGTACTCGAGCCTTTCCGTAAAGGCCTCCCAATCATTGCCCACGGTAAAATCCTTTAGCGAGCCCAGAGTAGCCATGGTTGCGTGGAGTTCGTCCGCTTCCTTGTCGCCAATGTGGTGTATGTAGCACACAAATCACTGACTCCACACGGTCTGGTGTTAATCTAACTGCTGTGACCTTCGCCCTTTATTGTTCAGCTCCAGAGTGCCTCTCAAGTGGTCAGCCTTTTATAGTGCCTGTTGCAGGCACTTCCAGGTTTCCCACCACAGCGCCCTCTGTGGTGTACCATTGTGCTTATATTACATTTAAGGTACCAGGACGATACACACATCAGTACATAACATCGCGTGGTGTGCCACAGGGATCGGTGCTGGGACCACAACTGTTTACAATATACATAGATGACCTGGAAGAGGGGACAGAGTGTAGTGTAACAAAAGTTGCAGATGACACAAAGATTAGTGGGAAAGCAGGTTGCGTAGAGGACACAGAGAGGCTGCAAAGAGATTTAGATAGGTTAAGCGAATGGGCTAAGGTTTGGCAGATGGAATACAATGTCGGAAAATGTGAGGTCATCCATCTTGGGGGAAAAAAACAGTAAAAGGGAATATTATTTGAATGGGGAGAAATTACAACATGCTGCGGTGCAGAGGGACCTGGGGGTCCTTGTGCATGAATCCCAAAAAGTTAGTTTGCAGGTGCAGCAGGTAATCAGGAAGGCGAATGGAAAGTTGTCCTTCATTGTGAGAGGGATGGAGTACAAAAGCAGGGAGGTCCTGCTGCAACTGTACAGGGTATTGGTGAGGCCGCACCTGGAGTACTGCGTGCAGTTTTGGTCACCTTACTTAAGGAAGGATATACTAGCTTTGGAGCGGGTACAGAGACGATTCACGAGGCTGATTCTGGAGATGAGGGGGTTACCTTATGATGATAGATTGAGTAGACTGGGTCTTTACTCATTGGAGTTCAGAAGGATGAGGGGTGATCTTATAGAAACATTTAAAATAATGAAAGGGATAGACAAGATAGAGGCAGAGCGGTTTTTCCACTGGTCGGGGAGACTTGAACTAGGGGGCACAGCCTCGAAATACGGGGGAGCCAATTTAAAACTGAGTTGAGAAGGAATTTCTTCTCCCAGAGGGTTGTGAATCTGTGGAATTCTCTGCCCAAGGAAGCAGTTGAGGCTAGCTCATTGAATGTATTCAAATCACAGATAGATAGATTTTTAACCAATAAGGGAATTAAGGGTTACGGGGAGCGGGCGGGTAAGTGGAGCTGAGTCCACGGCTAGATCAGCCAAGATCTTGTTGAATGGCGGAGCAGGCTCGAGGGGCTAGATGGCCTACTCCTGTTCCTAATTCTTAATTTCTTATGTTCTCGGTCTTGGTCCAGTGGCAAGGATTGCCCAAGACGATTGGAGACCAGCTCTGCTGCACGGACCTAGTGCGCGCACACATCGCAGTGTGGGCTGGCCCGTGCTGCCCCTGGGCTCTCACCTCTTCTGGGCCAATAAAATCTCGCCGGGGGGTTAGCCCCAATCTACGGCACTAACTTCATAAACATTTTTTTTTGTGAGGGATTTCCTCCAATCTGCTGCTGAAGTTAGTGCAGTACATTGGGGCTAACCCCCCAGGGAGATCTTATTGGCCCAGAAGAGGTGAGAGCCCAGGGGCAGCACGGGCCAGCCCACACTGCGATATGTGTGCGCACTAGGTCCGTGTAGCAGAGCTGGTCTCCAATCGTCTTGGGTAATCCTTGCCACTGGGCCAAGACCTAGCTCTGTCAAGCCCATGTGGTGGCTGGTGTGCAACGGTCACCACATTAAAAAAATCCACGCACAGGCATCTTCCACCCTTCAACATGTAGATCGGGATCTGGAATATTAGGTCCTTCATTGAAACACCTGTGTGCTCATCCTTTTTTGGCGTGGAAGCAAGTCACCCTCGATACAAGGGACCACCTATGATGACATGGCTGCTGCGGTAAAGGCGTGTGCTCCTTCATGAATACAAAGTGTAATTTCCTCTGTATTCTGGAAATATGCTGGAGTTAGTTTCTGGTCAGACTGCAGATCAGAACTCTTGCTTTGTCTGTGGGAACATTAGGACAGTTTGATTCCGTCGTTAAATGTGTGACACACAAATGTCCATTAGACGGGTTGCGGCATTTGCAGCATTGACACAACTATTAAAATAAAATTATTTCAATACTATTAACTAGTAGATACAATAGAAAGCTCTAGTACATTCATGTTTATGTATTATTTAAAGGAGATAGTGACCATATCACCTGGGTCACACTAACAATCACAAAACCAATATCCAAGATTGAACAGCCAGGTTAATGCAACTGTTGCAGGACGATCGTTAATATTTTGTCGAAAATATGTGTTTAGTGCAATCACTTTATGTAGAGTCAATCAGGGTGATTAGGTACCAAAATTTAGCATTGATTATGCAGATAATAGATTATGGATTTGAGCTCTCTGCTCCATTAAATGAGGCTCTTAAACCACTTAAGCTATGTTCAGTGCCCATAACTTACACTGAACTGACCAAGAATGTAGAATTGATCATGCATTTAAAAAACAGTAGAGCAACACTACAATAGCATACAGCACCCAACACACACAATACAGGGCCCAGTACCCAACACAGGGCCCAGCACCCAATATAGGGCCCAGCACCCAACACACCCAACACAGGGTCCAGCACCCAACACAGGGCCCAGCACCCAATACACCCAACACAGGGCCCAGCACCCAATACACCCAACACAGGGCCCAGCACCCAATACACCCAACACAGGGCCCAGCACCCAATGCACCCAATACACCCAACACAGGGTCCAGCACCCAATACACCCAACACAGGGCCCAGCACCCAATACAGGGCCCAGTACCCAATACACCCAACACAGGGCCCAGCACCCAATACACCCAACACAGGGCCCAGCACCCAATACACCCAACACAGGGCCCAGCACCCAACACAGGGCCCAGCAACCAACACAGGGGCCAGCACCCAACACAGGGCCCAGCACCCAACACAGGGCCCAGCACACACACAATTGTGTACTGGGCCCTGTATTATGTGTGTACTGTGTGCTGGGCCCTGTATTGTGTGTGTACTGTGTGCTGGGCCCTGTATTGTGTGTGTACTGTGTGCTGGGCCCCGTATTGTGTGTGTACTGTGTGCTGGGCCCTGTATTGTGTGTGTACTGTGTGCTGGGCCCTGTATTGTGTGTGTATTGTGTGCTGGGCCCTGTATTGTGTGTGTATTGTGTGCTGGGCCCTGTATTGTGTGTGTACTGTGTGCTGGGCCCTGTATTGTGTGTGTGTGTGTGTATTGTGTGCTGGGCCCTGTATTGTGTGTGTGTGTGTGTATTGTGTGCTGGGCCCTGTATTGTGTGCTGGGCCCTGTATTGTGTGTGTATTGTGTGCTGGGCCCTGTATTGTGTGTGTATTGTGTGCTGGGCCCTGTATTGTGTGTGTATTGTGTGCTGGGCCCTGTATTGTGTGTGTACTGTGTGCTGGGCCCTGTATTGTGTGTGTATTGTGTGCTGGGCCCCGTATTGTGTGTGTACTGTGTGCTGGGCCCTGTATTGTGTGTGTACTGTGTGCTGGGCCCTGTATTGTGTGTGTATTGTGTGCTGGGCCCTGTATTGTGTGTGTATTGTGTGCTGGGCCCTGTATTGTGTGTGTACTGTGTGCTGGGCCCTGTATTGTGTGTGTATTGTGTGCTGGGCCCTGTATTGTGTGTGTACTGTGTGCTGGGCCCTGTATTGTGTGTGTACTGTGTGCTGGGCCCTGTATTGTGTGTGTACTGTGTGTTGGGCCCTGTATTGTGTGCTGGGCCCTGTATTGTGTGTGTATTGTGTGCTGGGCCCTGTATTGTGTGCTGGGCCCTGTATTGTGTGTGTACTGTGTGCTGGGCCCTGTATTGTGTGTGTATTGTGTGCTGGGCCCTGTATTGTGTGTGTACTGTGTGCTGGGCCCTTTTTGTGTGTGTATTGTGTGCTGGGCCCTGTATTGTGTGTGTATTGTGTGCTGGGCCCTGTATTGTGTGTGTACTGTGTGCTGGGCCCTGTATTGTGTGTGTACTGTGTGCTGGGCTCTGTATTGTGTGTGCATTGTGTGCTGGGCCCTGTATTGTGTGTGTACTGTGTGCTGGGCCCTGTATTGTGTGCTGGGCCCTGTATTGTGTGTGTACTGTGTGCTGGGCCCTGTATTGTGTGTGTATTGTGTGCTGGGCCCTGTATTGTGTGTGTGCTGGGCCCTGTATTGTGTGTGTATTGTGTGCTGGGCCCTGTATTGTGTGCTGGGCCCTGTTTTGTGTGTGTACTGTGTGCTGGGCCCTGTATTGTGTGTGTATTGTGTGCTGGGCCCTGTATTATGTGTGTACTGTGTGCTGGGCCCTGTATTGTGTGCTGGGCCATGTATTGTGTGTGTACTGTGTGCTGGACCCTGTATTGTGTGTGTACTGTGTGCTGGGCCCTGTATTGTGTGTGTATTGTGTGCTGGGCCCTGTATTGTGTGTGTATTGTGTGCTCGGCCCTGTATTGTGTGTGTATTGTGTGCTGGGCCTGTATTGTGTGTGTACTGTGTGCTGGGCCCTGTATTGTGTGCTGGGCCCTGTATTGTGTGTGTACTGTGTGCTGGGCCCTGTATTGTGTGTGTACTGTGTGCTGGGTCCTGTATTGTGTGTGTACTGTGTGCTGGGCCATATATTGTGTGAGTATTGTGTGCTGGGCCCTGTATTGTGTGTATATTGTGTGCTGGGCCCTGTATTGTGTGTGTACTGTGTGCTGGGCCCTGTATTGTGTGTGTACTGTGTACTGTGTGCTGGGCCCTGTATTGTGTGTGTACTGTGTGCTGGGCCCTGTATTGTGTGTGTATTGTGTGTTGGGCCCTGTATTGTGTGTTGGGTCCTGTATTGTGGGATTAAAGAACAGTAGGAATATCTTAATTGGCTGGGGTTTTAATTCCAGGCTCTGCTTCCCAGCTGATTGTCCCAAATACAGTAACAGGAGGAACTGTTACCTGGAATCAAAAGAACTGGCCACACCCAGTCAGTGCTTAGTTCTGATAGTGATACACTACAATACATCAGATCACAGTACAAAGCTGTATCTTTAACAAAGTAGTCTTACAGAATCATAGAATGGTTCCAGCACGGACGACCATTTGGCCGGTCGAGCCCGTGCCGACTCTCAGCTAGTCCCATCCTCTGCCCTTTCCCCGTTGCCCTGAAAATTTCTTTCCTTCCGAGAGTTATCCAACTCCCTTTTGAAAGAAAAAATTGAGTTTGCATCCACTACCCTGTCAGGTCTTAACCACTCGCTGCGTGTAAAAAGTTTTCCCGTGTTGCCTTTGGTTCTTTTGCCAATCACCTTAAATCTGTGTCCTCTGATTGTCGACCCTTCTGCCAATGGGAACAGTTTATCTCTATCTACTCTGTCCAGACCCCTCATGATTTTGAACAACTCTATCAAATCTCCTCTCAATCTTCTCTACTCTAAGGAGAACAACCCCAGCTTCTCCAGGCTATCCACGCAATTGAAGTCTCATATCCCTGGAATCATTCTCGGAAATCTTTTCAGTATCTTCTAAGGCCTTCACATCCTTCCAATCGTGTGATGCCCAGAATTGGACTCAGTGCTCCAGTTGAAGCCGAACTCTGTTGCTGTTTGGCAAAGAGGCCATGCACTTCCCTACAGGGATGAATGAGTGGGAGACTTTTCATGTCTATCTCTTCACTTTCAAAGCATTGGAGGCAGAGACCCAGGAAGTGGGTCAGCTGCCAGACTCCTAATTCTGGGCTGTGAATGAGGTGAGCAGGTGCAACACAGGAAAAGACGGTGCATCACTCTCAGAACTAAGCACCAACTGGCTGACTGGGTGTGGCCAGTTCCTGTGATTCCAGGTAATTGTCCCAAATAAGGTAACAGGAGGAACTATCAGCTGGGAAGCAGAGCCTGGAATTAAAACCCCAGCCAAATAAGATATTCCTGCGGTTCTTTAATTCCATCACAGCAGACTAAATCGGCAGGACGTGAAGACATTGAACGAGGCACACTACTTGCAATGAAGCCCGGACCCAACAGGGGTCAGCTTACATCAGGAATATCACTTAATTATCTACTTGCAGAACTATTTATGGGTCTACTTCTGAAAAAAAACTCAAGAATGCTGCTTGTGCAAAGTATAGGCCAATCACACACAAGAGAGGGCGAGGGAATGGAGGAAAGAAAAAAAGGTAGATCTAAACACAATTATGCACAAAAGCATATTTAATAATAATTGATACAAATGAGGAACCAGCAGCAGCAATCTGTCCTTTGTCCTCTCTGTCTTCTCCCCTCCTCACCTAGCTTTCCTTACAGACAACAACGTGCATTCGTATAGCGCCTTTAACCTATTAAAACGTCCTAAAGCGCTTCACAGGAGCATTATCAAACAAAATTTGATGCCAAGCTGCAAAAGGAGATATTAGGAAAGGTGGTTAAAAGCTTGGGCAAAGAGGTAGATTTTAAAGAGCATCTTAAATGAGGAGGGGGGGTAAGAAAGCAATGTTCCATTTAATTTTTTTCCGTGCGCGGTCCCTTTAAATTGCTGCACAGCCCATTCAAATTTGGCGCATGCGCGGTTTTTACAATGCCAAATCCGGTGAGGGGCCTGCGCGGAACCTCACAGACACTGCGCATCCGCACAGCTTCGAGGGAACACTGCTAGAGAGACGGAGAGGTTTAGGGAGGGAATTGCAGAACTTAGGGCCCAAGCAGCTGAAGGCACAGCCGCCAGTGGTGGAGCGATGAAAATCGGATGCGCAAGAGGGTCAGAACTGGAGGAGCGCAAGGTGGGAGGCGGACTAGGAGAGCATTGGAATGGTCGAGTCTAGAGGTAACAAAGACGTAGCTGAGGGTTTCAGCAGCAGATGAGCTGAAGCAGGGGCGGAGACAGATGATATCAGAGGTGGAAGTCGGCAGTCTTGGTGATGAAGAGGGTATAGTGTCCGAGATCTGAGGCCCTGAGTGCCTAGTTAGGGGGTTGTAAAAGATCCTGAGGCATGTTTTTGAGAAGAGCAGAGGAAGTTCTCTGTGTTCGGATCAATATTCCTCCCTCAACCTTCACTTACAGATTAACTAGTCATTGCTCTAAATGCTACTCGCAACACCGTGCTGGGCGCATACTGTTTGTCACCTTTGCCTACAAAATAAGTAACGACAATTCAGTGTAATTTATAAGCTATAAGGTGCTTTGGGACGTCCTGAGGCTTTGAAAGCAAATGCAGGTTATTTATCTTTAACTTCCACCTCCCGTTTCTTAGGGACCACATCTTCACCTTCACAGAGCCCAGACCAGCCCCTCAGGGTCTTTGCAGCACTCGTAACTAACTACCCACTGCCCACTCAAGATGTCCCAATGTGCCTGGGAGCATCGAACTGGACCAAAAGAGCCCATGTCCTTTTATTGGGCCAGTCACAGAGATGGGGAGGGGGGGGATCACAAGATGTTATGACGACATAAAATATCTGCTTTTAGTTTAACAAGTGGCAAATGGAGACTGCATAAACTTCACCCTCAAAACATTTACAACAATTCTACAGACCATGCCTCCCCTCTGTAAGGCTCATACTGATGCTTTTTGCAGCTGCCTCCATTTTTCCTGTGCATAGTTTGGTGCTAAAATAAATAAAGCCTACGCTTTTTAATTTAAAAAAAAACAGGGCAACATACAGCCCCATGTAAGAAAAGGCGATCTATCTATACTCTCAGCAACTTGCCTCACAGAAATTTCTCACGCCTACATTGCTGGGTAAGCTCCAGTCTATAGAAATGGTGGGCTGAGGGTTTGGAGTACTGGGGGCGGGTTGCAGTACTCCAAACGTGGGCAGCTTACTGTTTCAGCCCGGGCCACAGAGCTGAGGCGGCAAATGGATATGGCCAGGCACTCCCTCCCCCACCCATGCGGTGCTTGCTCAGAGGAAGGGAGGCAGGAGTTCGCCCCCCCCCCCTATAGTTCCTCATGGGTATGGAAGGAGCCATCCCACCCATCCTGGGCATTTTCTCAAAGGGAGGGAAGGAAGGCCACTCACATCCCATTTAGGAAGTTATAAACGGGAAGAGTAAATATGCAGAAACTGGTTCCACTAGCAGGAGAGTCGATAACTAGGGGACACAGATTTAAGACTATTAGCAAAAGAACTGGAGGGGAAATGAAGAGGAATTAGTTTTACTCACCGAGTTATGATGATTTGGAATGCACTGCCTGAAAGGGAATTGGATGTATACTTGAAAAGGAAAACATTGCAAGGCTCTGGGGAAAGCACAGGGGAGTGGGACAAATTGGATAGCTCTTTCAAAGAGATGGCATCGGTACCAGGAGCCGAATGGCCTCCTTCTGTGCTGTAAGATTCTACGATCCCACGAGCCACAGCCCCACCTCCAGCTGCCCATCTAACCTTGCTGCCCCGCTCAACATCGGCATCGGACAGGGATCAGTGATCAGGAACAGGTCCCCCGCTTGGACTGGGAATGGTGCACGAGACCAGAGGAAATGGTGAGCGAGAGAGAGAAAATTTAGACTAAAATTTAAAATTGAACTTTAAAAATGAACTAGTTCCTCGCCCCCTCACCCCACCCCCACTCCTGCAACAGAAACCAAAATTCATGTTCATGTTGCAATAGGCGTGGAAATTTGCTTCCAAGTCAAAACTAGTCTCTGCAGAGATTCTTGAACACATTTGGAATTGTGAAATTCAAAGGGTGCAAAGCCCATGACAGAAGCCTTGCTTGTCCGACAAAAATACAGCGCACGGCACACATGGCCAGGACCTACAGGCTCTGTGTAAAATAATAAAGTGAATGCTAGAAACAAGGGTAGCATAAAAGGGAGGGGGGAAGAGAGAGGACAAGAGTGAGAGAGAGGAAAAGGGGGAAAGAAAAGAGACCACGAGAGGGGGAAAAAGAGATAGTGAGAAGGAGAGAGAGAGACGGGGAGAGCGAGAGAGAGAGAGAGAAAAAGAGCAAGAGGAGAAGGGAGCTGGAGTGTGACTGTCCTTGACTTCACGGTGGCATTTGACAGAGCGTGGCATCAAGGAGCCCTAGTTAAATTGATATCAATGGGATTCAGGGGGAAAACTCTCCACTGGCCAGATTCATACCTAGCACAAAGGAAGATGGTTGTAGTCGTAGGAGGACATTCTTGCTATTGAGGGAGTGCAGCGAAGGATCACCAGACTGATTCCCGGGATGGCAGGACTGACATATGAAGAAAGACTGGATCGACTAGGCTTATATTCACTGTGATTTAGAAGAATGAGAGGGGATCTCATAGAAACATATAAAATTCTGAAGGGATTGGACAGGTTACATGCAGGAAGAATGTTCCCAATGTTGGGGAAGTCCAGAATCAGGGGTCACAGTCTAAGGATAAGGGGTAAGCCATTTAGGACTGAGATGAGGAGAAACTTCTTCACTCAGAGAATTGTGAACCTGTGGAATTCTCTACTATAGAAAATTGTTGAGGCCAGTTTGTTAGATATATTCAAAAGGGAGCTAGATGTGGTCCTTACAGCTAGAGGGATCAAGGGGGATGGAGAGAAAGCAGGAATGGGGTACTGAAGTTGCATGATCAGCCAACTCGAAGGGCCGAATGGCCTACGCCTGCACCTATTTTCTATGGTTCTGTCATCAGAGCCCCAGGACATGGCAGCAGGAATTCCTCAGGGCAGTGCCCTAGGCCCAACCATCTTCAGCTGCCTCATCAATGACCTTCCCTCCATCACAAGATCAGATGTGGGGATGCTCATTGTTGACTGCATAGTGTTCAGTTCTAATCGCAACTCCGCAGATAATGAAGCAGTCCATGCCCGAATGCAGCAAGACCTGGACAACACTCAGGCTTGGGTTGATAAGTGGCAAGCAATATTCGCATCACACAAGTGCGAGGCAATGACTATCTTCAACAAGAGAGAGTCTAATCACTGCCCCTTGACATTCAACAGCATTACCATTGTCGAATTCCCCATCAACCATATCCTGGGCATCACCATTTACCAGAAACGTAACTGAACCAGTCACGTAAATACTGTGGCAATAGAACAGGTCAGAGGCTGGGTATTCTGTGGTGAGTGTCTCACCTCCTGGCTCCCCAAAGCCTTTCCACCATATACAAGGCACAAGTCAGGAGTGTGATGGAATACTCTCCACTTGCCTAGATGAGTGCAGCTCCAACAACACTCAGAAGCTTGACACCATCCAGGACAAAGCAGCCTGCTTGATTTGTAGCCCATCCACCACCTTAAATATTCACTCCCTCCACTACCAGCGTACCGTGGCTGCAGTATGTACCATCAACAAAATGCAAAACTCATTCAGGCTTCTTTGACAGAATCACCCAAACCCACACCTTTACCACCTGGAAGGTCAGGGCAGTAGAATCATGGGAACACTACTACCTCCAAGTCACACACCATTCTGATTTGAAAATATATTGTCATTCCTTCATCGTTGCTGGGTCAAAATCCTGGAACTCCCTCCCGAACTGCACAAGAGAGAAGGGGAGGGGAAAGAGAGAAGGGGAGGGGAAAGAGAGAAGGGGAGGGGAAAGAGAGAAGGGGAGGGGAAAGAGAAAGAGAGTGGAGGAGGGGCAGGAGAGAAGGGGTAAGGGAGAGAGGAACGATAGGAGAGAGAGAGAGAGGGGGAAGGGAGAGAGACAAAAATAGACAGACCATCAATGGGAGAGAAAGATATGAGAGTATAATTCCGTGAACAATTGTGTTCTTTTAATGAAAGCATTTTAGAAGCCTAATGTAAGATGCCAGTTAATATATACGTGCGAAGTACATAGTGTATGCAGGACAATGTCTTTGGTTTGCTTATTGATCATACTGACTCGTCCTGCTATGACCATCACTTGGTACCCTGGCCTGCTGTATGGTTTCATGTCACATGGCAAAAGGCGGCATGAATATAAAGAGTGAGTGTCTGATGAGAAAGGAAGGGACAGTTCAGCTAAAATGTATTGTGCCATGTTACGCTGTGAGCGGCTGGTGGGAGTGCAGTGCAGTAACCAGAAACTCTTCAGATTCAAGAGTTTCACTCCAGATGGAACAGTGATTTAGTTGTACTTCTTGCAATTTAGTATTCTGTATTCGCTGCTCACGATGTGATTTCCTTTACAATGCGGAGGCCAAACGTAGATTGGGTGACCACTTTGCTGAACACCTCCGTTCAGTCCGTAGGTGCGAGCCTGAGCTTCCAGTTGCCTGTCACTTTAATTCCCCGCTCCACTTTCACTCTGATCTCTCCGTCCTCGGCCTCTTATACGGTTCCAACGAAGCTCAACGTAAGCTCGAGGAACAGCACCTCATCTTTTGATTAGGCACTTTACAGCCTTCTGGACTCAACATCGAGTTCAAATATTTCAGACCCTCTGCCCCTGTTTTTTCACATGTCAGCTGTTGATGATTCTGCCATTCTCATTTACACCTCTTCTGGACTCATCTCTTGTTTCTTCACTTGTCCCATTACCACCTCCTTTTGCTTTGTACTATCATCCCTTTTGTCATTTAATCACTCCTGCCTTCAGTCCTATCACAGACCTTCCCTTTTGTTCTTTCCTCCCTCCCCCCTTTCCCTGCCACTGCACTTGCTTAAAGACTGGTTACATCTCTAACTTTCACCAGCTGTGGCGAAAGATCATCGATCCGACACGTTACCTCTGTTTCTCTCCCCACAGATGCTGCCTGACCTGCTGAGTATTTTCAGCATTTTCTGTTTATATTTCAGATTTCCAGCATCCACAGTATTTTGCTTTTGTACTCGAGATTCTGTTCATTTTCGTCGACCTGACGTTTTAATTTTTCACCACATATCAGAATCAGTGGGTGGCGGTTTTGGTAACTCAGCTTCCAGCTTTAGTATGCAGGTGGCTGTCTCTATTACAGGAATGCAGACCAGAACCTTCACACCTTAAGCTGATCTGTAAGAATATCGTTATCACTTCCATCACCTCAACAACAACAGCTTTTATTTATATAGCGCCTTTAATGTAATAAAACATCCCAAGGCGCACCACAACAGCGTTATCAAACAAAATCTGACACCGAGCCACACAAGGAGATAGTAGGGTCGATGACTCAGAGCTTGGTCAAAGAGGTAAGTTTTAAAGGACTGCCTTAAAAGAGAAAAGAGAGGTAGAGAGGCAGAGAGGTTTAAGGGAGGGAAATCCAGAACATCAAGGAGGCAGGTTTAACAACAATCAAACCAGTGCAAGTTATTTTCTGTCCACTCCTGTCTTAGAGCAGCCATCGGGCCAGACAATACAAAACAATCCAATTACAGAGGTTGGCACAGGCACAGACCTTCAGTTCCAGGAACCTTGGGACCATGGGAATATTATCTGCAGAACACAGCTTTCCAGAGTTAGATAAATTAGACTATCATGGGCAGTCCCTCGGAATCGAGGAAGACTTGGTTCCACTCTTAGCATGAGTTCTTAGGTGGCTGTACAGTCCAATACGAGAACCACAGTCTCTGTCACAGGTGGGACAGATAGTTGTTGAGGGAAAGGGTGGGCAGGGAGCCTGGTTTGCCGCACGCTCCTTCCGCTGCCTGCGCTTGATTTCCGCATACTCTCGGCGACGATACTCGAGGCTATGATGTGATAGTGGTAGCACTGAGTTCTTTGAAATCTTTCTTTGGAAACCCGGATGGAATATCTGACTTTGCGCTTCTTGAAGGATTAACAAAAGGATCCCACAAACTCACTGCTACCTCTGGTCCCAAACACACAACGGTTTTCCCAACCGTGACATCTCAGAGAGAACCTTCTAGCGGTATACCAGATACTTAATATAGAGAAAGTCAATCCAAAACAAACTATTCAGTCCAGCTAGGGGAGCAGGGCAGGAAGAGGCACGTTAAAGGTTTAGGGCCGACACCAGGAAGTATTTCCTCATGCAAAAGAGAGTGACCTACAGTGAGGGTGGTTACGGTCTGCTCGTGACCATCTTCAAGAAAGGTGACAAGTCAACTGCGGTAACTACAGAGGAATCTCCCTGCTATTGACCACCGGGAATGTAATCGCAAGAAATACTCCTCATTCGCCCTCTTCCTGCGGCTGAACATCTCCTCCCAGAATCGCAATGCGGATTCCGCCAACTAAGGGGCACAATGGACTTGATCTTCACCGCGCAGCAGAGACAAGAGAAATGCAGGGAACAGCATCAACCCTTGTACATGACCTTCTTCAACCTCACAAAAGCGTTCAACACTGTCAACTGAGAGGGATTATGGAGCATCCTCCTCAGATTTGGCTGCCCTCAAAAATTTGTCACCATTCTCCGCCTGCTCCATGATAACATGCAAGAAGCCGTGACCAACGGATCCACCACAGACCAATTCCATGTTCGGACCAGGGTCAAGCAAGGCTGTGTCATCGCACCAACGCTTTTCTCGATCTTCCTTGCTGCAATGCTCCATCTCACCCTCAGCAAGCTCCCCACTGGAGTGGAACTAAATTACAGGACAAACGGGAATCTGTTCAACCTCCGCCGCCTGCAGGCCAGATCCAAGGTCGTCCCATCCTCAGTCATTGAACTACAGTGCGCAGACGATGCCTGCAGCTGTGCGCACTCGGAGGCCGAACTCCAAGACATCGTCAACACCTTCATCGAGGCGTGCGAGAGCATGGGCCTTACACTAAACATCTGTAAGACAAAGGTCCTCTACCAACCTGCCCCCACCGCACAGCACTGCCCCCCAGTTATCAAAATCCACGACGAGGCCTTGGACAATGTGGACCATTTTTCAAACCTCGGGAGCCTACTGTCAACAAGGGCAGACATCGACGACGAGGTCCAACACTGCCTTCAGTGTGTCAGTGCAACCTTTGGTCATCTGAGGAAGAGAGTGTTTGAAGACCAGGACCTCAAACCTGGCACCAAACTTATGGTCTACAGAGCAGTGGTGATACCTGCCCTATTAGGTTCAGAGACATGGACTATGCATAGCAGACACCTCAAAACGTTGGAGAAGTACCACCAACGCTGCCTCTGCATGATCCTGCAAATCCATCAGCAGGATAGGTGCACCAATGTCCGTGTCCTCGCTCAGGTCAATATCCCCAGCATCAAAGCACTGACCACGCTCGATCAGCTCTGTAGAACGGGCCACATCGTCCGGATGCCTGACACGAGACTCCCAAAACAAGCGTTCTACTTGGAGCTCCGACACGGCAAGCGAGTCCCAGGTGGGCAGAGGAAATGCTTCAAGAACACCCTCAAAACCTCTTTGAAAAAAATGTAACATCCCTACCGACACCTGGGAATCCCTGGCCCAAGACCGCCCAAAGTGGAGGAAAAGCATCCGGGAAGGCGCTGAACACATCGAGACTCTTCGCCGAGAGCAAGCTGAAGCCAAGCATAAACAGCGGAAGGAGCGCACGGCAACCCAAGCACCCCACCCACCCAATCAACCACCGTCTGTCCCACCTGTGACAGAGACTGTAGGTCCCGCATTGGACTCTTCAGTCACCTGAGAACTCATTTCTAATGTGGAAGCAAGTCATCCTCGACTCCGAGGGACTGCCTATGATGATGATGGTTACAGTCAGCACTCAGTTAAGAAACTGCTGTAATAGAGATGGTATTCTGGAATGATAAGCTCAAATGGGTTTAAAGAGTTTTTCTTCATCCAAATCTAAGTTGCAGTTTTCTAAACAATGAATCACAAGCAAAGGCACCCAACCCTCATGAAGAACATGGGGAAGGCGCACCCCCCCCATCCCCAACTGCCAAATAAATTGCTCCAGTTACCCTTCGTTGCTCAGGGGTGGAGAACCAGCTCGGCCCCCACTCCAAAACCAACAAGCACCACACTCAACTGCTACAGGATAAAGACAGACTCACACGTGACAGACACCACCCAGCAATGTCCCAGCCTCCTGAAAATAAATCTTCAATCTAGCACATTAAAAACTGACCAAAAATGTCAAATTAATTTACAAAGGAGTGCTAATAGCTGGGGTGTGGAAACAATTACATGTACATACGCTCAGCATATTTTATGTCAGTAGGGAGGTCACATGTCACTTATAAGAAAAGTGGTGATGTTGCTGTGTAAGGCCCTGGTTAGGCCCCACCTGAAGTATTGTGTGCATTAGCGGAGATATTAGTGAACTGGACAGAATGCCGTGGAGGCAACCATGGGGCTATTGGGTCTTGAAATTCTAAGTTACTCCCTATAATTATTTGACATTTTTTTAAAGTTACAAATTCAATTTTACTTCCCTCCCTCCCCCATTTAAAATAACATCCTCCCTCTCCCCTGCCATTTCCCCCCACTTTAAGGTTGCACCATATACAGACTGAACACACCTAGGCATTGTGGGTGGTATCCGATTGGCAGCCTGTCACACACCCCGCCTGATGTTCAGTTCCACTGGCTTCAATAGAATGGAATATCAAGTGGGGGTGTACAACATGTGATATATATAGTGTCAGCTGTGGCTCAGTGGGTAGCACACTCGCCTCTGAGTCAGATGGTTGTGGGTTCAAGTCCCACTCCAGGGACTGGAGCACAAAAAAAAAATCTAGGCCGGCAATGGAGTGCTGCACTATCGGAGGTGCCATCTTTCGGATGAGACGTTAAACCGAGGCCCTGTTTGCTCTCTCAGGTGGACGTAAAAGATCCCAAGGCACTATTTTGAAGAAGAGCAGGCGAGTTATCCCCGGTATCCTGGCCAATATCTATCCCTCAATCAACATGACAAACAGATTGTCTGGTCATTATCACATTGATGTCTGGTAGAGCTTGCTGTGCGCAAATTGGCTGCCGCGATTCCCACATTATAACAGTGACCACACTCCAAAAGTACTTCATTGGCTGAAAGGCGCTACATAAATGCAAGTCTTTCTTTCTATAATGCGTGACCCATTTTGCGCAGATGAATGTCTGCTGCTCTTCTCCCCCCATGTTTTTAACCTGCTTCTACCAGGAGGTTGCCAAAAGACTTGATCCCAGGATCACCTACCCTCTGACCTCTACCTCCCTCCCTGCAGCGAGGAGCTCAGCATGTGCCCAGAATTACAGCCGCGGTTACAGGAGCAGAGAGTGCTGCCTGCAGCCAACAGGTCTCGGCACCTTTGCGCCCACACACTGTCTCGTTTGCGTTTCAAACGCCTCGCATTTCAAGGTGCACAGAACATGAGACTAAGAAAGGCAACTATCAAAGCCATGGTGAGAGAATTAACATGCACTAATCGCAAGCACCCATAATTATTCTTAATAAGCTCCCACTGTCAGCAACCTGCTTCATTTAAATGAGAGAGACACAAAATGGACCATCAAACTTGCTGCCGTATCTTTGATCTCAACAGAGCCGCAAACGCATTCGCCTTCGTCGTTTGTCTTTAATGAATCCAATCCCATTCATTGAGAAAGGCGAAGGGCTGGCTGTGAATAAACAAGCTTCAGAAGTGCAAGGGGAGGGAAAAGAACTTCCTCATCACTTTAACATGAGAAAGGAGCAACTGAGATCAAATAATTACTGCAACAATGTATTGCACCCACTCAACACTGAAACTTGTTTTAAGACCCTCCTTAAAACTTACCTCCTTGACCAAGCTTTTGGTCAGCTGTCCTAATATCCCCTTCTTTAGCTCCATGTCCATCTTATTTTCTGACTACGCCACCTGTGAGGCATTTTACTACATTAAAGCGAGAGTGCTGAGAATGTGGAACTTGCTACCACATGGAGTGGTTGAGATGAATAACACAGATGCATTTAAGGGGAAGCGAGATAAGTACATGAGGGAGAAAGGAATAGAAAGATATGTTGCTAGGGTGTGGTGAAGTAAGATAGGAGGAGGCTCGTGTGGAGCATAAACGCCATCATAGACCAGTTAGGCAGAATGGGCTGTTTCTGTGCTGAAAATTCAATATAATTAAATGCGCTATATAAAAAGGAAACCAACAGCATGCTTACAGAGATGGTGTCCACGACACTTTCTACCGTATGCCTCCTTATACTACAGAGTTATGTCCAACAGAAAAACAGTGCAGTCGACAGTGGACCCTCCACTATAACCAACCCTTTCTCCCCACCGTTAGAGGCCGGGGAACCCTCCTGGAATGAGCTCTGCACACACTGCCTCCAATCCAAACTCCTAGCACCAGGAGATATAGCCAGTGGCAAAGCAGCTCGGGCCTGCTCTTTTTGTGCCTGGGCACTGATCGTCTGAGCTCTCAGCCTCCTTGTGTGGGATAATGATGTGGTCCAACACTGCTCGCTTTCACGGGCCTTCGCCCAACATCCAGTAACATTCCCGTCCAAACTAGCAAAAGTGCCACAGTGGTAGCACTCTCGCCTCGGAGTCAGAAGGCAGAGAGTTCAAACCTCACTCCAGAGACTTGAGCATCAAATCTAGGAAATCAAGGGGTTATGGAGATAGGGTGCGAAAGATCAGCCATTATCTTATGGAAAGGTGAAGGAGGCTCAAAGGGCCATATGGCCTACTCCTGCTCCTATTTCTTATGTTCTTTTGATTCACCAGTGCAATGCTGAGGGAGTGCTGCACTGTCAGAGGTGCCGTCTTTAGATTTGACACCGAGGCCCCATTCTGCCCTTTCAGGTGGACATACAAGATCCTATGGTACTCTTTGAAGGGGGAGGGGGGGGGGGGGAAGAGGAGTTCACCCTGGACAATCAAACCAACACGTAAAACAGATTCAGTCAGTCGTCGCTTTGGTGTTCGTCTCAAAAGCACTTTATTATGAAGGGCTTTGGGGCATTGTGAAAGGCACTGTATAAATGCAAATTCTTTCTTTATCATCCATTCTACAGTTTAAATGAGGTAGATTTAGCACAACAGAAACCAGCACATTTACTGGGTATAATTTAAAAAGAATAGAAATGACTCAGTTATAGGTCACTTCACCCAGTATTGATAAGTATGGGGGTGTCAAGAAACTGAAACAAATATTACCACAGCACAGAGCACAGTACTGCGGGGTGCTAAGATTATAGATTCCCATACACAGTCTTAGTCACACTCTCCAATCTCACCGTATGCAGCTGCAATGAGGCTCCAATTTCACCCAGGCAAGGTGGGCCATCCCGCAGCAGGCTCTGATGGTCCCCATGACGACCGCTCTCATATTGGTGTTGGCAGAGATTAGAGAGCAGCTCACCCCCACCGTACCCTGGTCAAGATGTGGGAAGAACCACCATCCCCCCCAACACCAGTGCAGAGCACTGTACCACGGAGTGCTAAGATATAGGTTCCCATATTCATACTCCCCAGCACAACATATGGCCCTTCGAGCTTACTTCACCTTTCAATAAGATAATAGCTGCAGCACCAATATGTGGCAACACAAGAATGAATGAATACAGATCGCACCCACAATACTGATTTGTCGATCTTAGCCACGTTTGAATGGGAGGCACGATGCAGAGGCCAGGCACTCCGCAGCAAGGTATATCAAGGGGGTTAGATGTTGGCAGTGAGCTGCAGATGTTATCGCATTTTTCTGAAACCATAAGAGCAAATCTCACGCAATATCAGCACAGCCCCGGGATTGAATTATTGCCTGAAATTCAGCAACACACATTGGTCATTTTCAATGCAACATGTTGCCTGGCTTATCTTTTCAAAATTATGCTAATTGTTTGTTACCATGCAAACTGAGTGCAACGGATGCAATATCAAGTAGGGGATGGTGATAAAGGTTGTAGTGCAGTAGGACCTAAAGATACGTGGCATCATGTGACTGGACTTCAATTATATCAGATTATCTCATATGTACACACACGAGACGTCCAATGGTCATAAAAGGCGCTATTTAAATGTAAGTCTTTCTTTCTCTCGCTTTCATAATATATATATATTATCTCATATAAAACTCAACATGTCATGTAGCACAATAGGCTACATGTTGCATCAGTTGCGATATTCCTCCGTTCCACTGATAGTTCACAAAACCCCTGACATTGCTGCGCATCAGATCACATGATCCCATCACAGATGCCGCCACCTGACTGTCCGCCATGACGCTCCCAGAAGCAGAAATTTGAAAATGGTGAAAAGGTGGTCAAGTGTGGATAAATGACAACATACTCTGGAGAGTGCTCCAAGGCAGTAACATGGCTAAGGGCTGAGAGGAGATGGCTGCGCTGCTCATCTTTTCCTATCATGGTTCAAGACGTCATCCCAATCATACCTGGGCCATACTGGCTTGAAACAATGCTGATTTTGTATTATCCAATTTAACTATACAAATACTGTATACTATATACTCTATTGAACTATACACTACATATTATTAACCTTTATACTAATTTATTGGTTTATTTGCTGAATGGCACATTGTTTGAATGTTGTTTAAGGTACAGTTGGCACCTGTATTATTGTATGTATTAAATGAAGATAACTTGTCCTGTACTTATATTGGATAAGAGGCATAAACAAGGAGTACATTCGCTGAAAGCCCAGAGAAAGGGCTCAAAGAGCCAACATTCATAACTTGATGAGCACCAAAAAATCGATAGCGGAGTTACAGAAATATTAAGTCTGGTTAGATCCCATTTGAGTAACTGATCAGGTACTTGGGATTCCTATTTCTCTTTGATGATTATCTGATTTAAATCGATGAAGCGCATTCCCATTCACTCGCACTGTACAGAATTACAGTGGATCAAGCCTCTTCCCATTCATTTCCACGGCACAAAATCCCAGTAAATGGAATTACTTCCCAGTGATGTAGAGCTCCTTATGCAATTGTAAACCATCAGCCTTTAATGATCACCATAAAATTACTATCAATTTATTGTCTTTACTCACCTCAAGACAAGTTCAACAATTGTGATGAATTGTGTTTAAATAAAGCTGCATTCAGTTGCTTGGAGGTTGAATCATCAAGTGGGCTGTGGGACAAATATTTGCAAATGTGCTTTTCTATCTTGAGTTTAAATAAATCCATTGCAAGTATTAAATATCTTGGCAAACTAGCTATCTATTTATAAGAATTCAACTCGGCCATTAAAGCAGCTTAACTGAGCCAACTATCGAGAGAGATTCTGGGCTGAAACCAATTGATGGCAACACATTTAAGAGCTGCAGACCTCCATTGTAGTTTAATTACTGATGCAAATTCAGCTTAAGCTCCACAAGAGGAAGTTCAACACATCAGTTTGAAATCGTGTGGCAACGTGCAGGATGTCTGTCCCACCTTATTCTTGAGGAATAGTCACACATGTGGCAAATACCTAAAGTAGCGGCAATATGGATAAAAAAGAAAAATACTTACATTTATATAGCGCCTTTCACAACCACCAGATGTCTCAAAGCACTTTACAGACAATGAAGTACTTTTTGAAGTATAGTCACTGTTGTAATGTAGGAAACGCAGTAGCCAATTTGCACACAAGCAAGCTCAAACAAACAGCAATGTGATAATGACCAGATAATCTGTTTTTGTTATATTGATTGAGGGATAGATATTGACCAGGACACTGGGGATAACTCCCCTGCTCTTCTTCAAAATAGTGCCATGGGATCTTTTACATCCACCTGAGAGAGCAGACGGGGCCTCGGTTTAACACCTCGTCTGAAAGATGGTACCTCCAACAGTGCAGCACTCCCTCAACATTGCACTGGAGTGTCAGCCTCGATTCATGTGCTCAAGTCCCTGGAGTGGGATTTGAACCCACAACCTTCTGACTCAAGAGGCTACCCACTGAGCCACATCTGACACAAATGTATCGATGGAAACACTGTACAGCACCTTTCACAATCTCAGGATGCTCTAAAGGACTTCTTTTAGTAGTGTTGGTAGAACAATAAATATCAGCCAGGACACTAGGATAACTGCCCATAAAGGAGATAACAGGAATGAAAAGGCCCCCCATTCCTGGTGATCCCTGGGACACCCCATTCCTCCAACCCACCATCACTGCTTTAACAGGTATGTACTGCTTCCTACCCAAGTTTTACCTTGAATGCCTACAACTTTAAGCTGAAGTAACAGCATTTCATGCGGCACTTTGACAAAGGCTTTGTGTAAGTCTAGCTAGGCTACATCAATGGGTTTTCCACCATCTACTTCCTCAAAAAGAAAATCAAGGCGGCTACGGTGTTAGTTTTGTTATTTCCAGTCGTTCCCCCTAGGGGTCAACTTCTTTATAGCCCACATCGCTGTACATTTGCCTCATTTTTAAGCCTGCGCCATTTGCCTGTTGCTGGTAGCTGGTTCCAGGGTATCTCAGTTACTGTACCGGTGCCATCTTGATATCTAACATCCACTCTCCGGCAATCCTGTTTCTTCCTTGACCTGTGTAGTTTAGTTTATTCTCAGTACATGCCTCAATGTTTCTTGTGGAATGTGTGGTTCCTGGAGTTTAGGTGCAGTTTGTCTTATCATGATTTACTTATTTACAGTTTTCTTGATGAAGTCCTCTCCTCTATCAAAGGTTACAGATAACCCCGTTGCTTAGCTCTGAGCCCCTGTATCACTGTGTCAGCAACTCCTGTGTGGTCCTCCCCCACGGGCTCCCTTTCTGTTCCCTTAAGTAGGCCCACATGTAGTTGTGGCGCCGGCTCTGCCTCTTGGGGAGATTGACAAAGTTGTGTGAAGTGATGGGCAAGCCATAGAAGTTACAGCACAGAAACAGGTCATTCTGCCCAGCTGGTCTATGCCAGTTTTTATGCTCCACACAAGGCTCCTCCCACCCTACTTCATCTAACCCTATCAACATATCCTTCTATTCCTTTCCCCCGCATATACTAATCTAATTTCCCCTTAAATACATCGATGGTATTGGTTTCAAGCACTGCATGTGGTAGCAAGCTCCATATTCTCACCACTCTCTGGGTAAATTCTGTGCTGTAGTCGACCCTCTGGGAACTCTAGTGAAACACTCTAGAACTCGCTGCACGCAAGTGCTTTTGCAGCCAGCAAAGGGGAGGCTGCCATCCCACCAGTCCAATTTTAAATCCAGACCCACGGTGAAAAGAAGCCGATCTAAGTGCACAGGGCTTTCCTTCCTGCGCAGTATATTTTCAATAACTGGACTTTTGTCGAGACAGTAACCTGGTCATAGTGGGAGCTTTGGTGCAAGTATTTCTACCTTAGGCCTGATCTGTGCCCTTTGAGCTCGACCTCTCCCTGCAGGCTATGGGTCACCCCAATGGAAACCACACATCCGCAGTGCAGTTGTGATAACTTTCTCGCAAATAGCAAAAATGAATAAAGTGGCTGATGTATGTTACGATGGGAACCTGAAGCAGACACATTTTGTGAGCTATCATTTCCCCCCTTTCTCCCCATTTTGTTTTACACAGGAAGTGCAGGAAGATGCGAGGTCAAAAGGAAAGGTCAACGACCTGAAACTTTAACTCTGTTTATCTCCACAGATGCTGCCTGAACGGCTGAGATTGCCAGCATTTTCTGTTTTTATTTCAGATTTCCAGCATCCGCATATTTTGCTTTTGTGAAAGAGCCATTACTTGATCAAACTTAACAACTCACCATAAACATAATCACAAGCCACAAAAACAGGTAGATCTGATATCACACACCCTTATCACACAATGCTAGCAATTTTTTTTTTTAAATGGAGTTTGGATCGATTAAAAAATATGCATTTTGTGCACCTCAGATTCGGCAGTAAGGCATCGAAGATTCCCTAACCAGCTGTATCATGGCTCAGGAGCAAGATACAATATCCTGCTACACTGCCCCAACAGCACATTTCAACCATACGCCCACCTCATACAAGCATCAATTGTCACTGCAATTTGACTGCTTCATTTCCCGCATCCAATATTTCAGGATTATGGTTGGATATCCGCTCTGGACTCAGTCAGGGAGAGAACTGCCTGCATTCATTTTGTTTAGGATCCTTACAGCCAGGTACACTGCCCGCCCAAAGCTGCAGGCTCCTTCGTTAAATATACAGATCGGGGTCCAATGACATAATTGGGCCCCAACGGCAATTTTAACTCCAGCCTGAGAGGAAAGGCCGTTGAGGGCAACGACCCATCGGAAGAGGGCCAGAAGCAGAAGAAACCATTCATGGTAAGCTTTTCTACTCTTCTTTGTGGGGTGAGGAGGCGCAGGAGTGCATCACCAAGCTCCACTTAGCACGTTTAAACTTTCCGTGCTCTGGGCGGGCATCCCCTCCCCCCTTCTCAATCACAAGGCACCCTGGGAGCCCCCGTCCCCAAACTTACCTTCTCGCCTATTCTGGGCCTCATTAACATACTGCCGGCCAACTAGCACAGCCTCATTCTGCGGCCGGCAGGCAGAAAATTAACTCACCAGTGTGGTTTTCCACTGAAAATCTGTTGAGAGTTAAAATCCACCCAGGAAATATTTGGATTGTTGAAAATACAGTTGGATACTACGATGGGGAATTTATGGGACCAGAGGCATGAGCCTCAATGAGCTAAATGGCTATTTGTCATGCCTGACTTTTGTTGTGTTCTTATTTTTCGTGTCCCCCACGAGTACTGGGTCAGAGATGATGTAATGGTTTGAGTGCATGGTGCCCTGGAATGTGGAAATCTAGAAAATTCTTTCGTAGTTCTGAAAGTCAACATGCATGATAATCAAAGTTAACGCTATCCTGGACCAATAACTGACTGATTCAACAGTGCTAGTGGGCTAGCAATCCAAGCATGATCCACCACCGTGCTGTTTTGACCAATGGGTTTACTCGTTCATCAATGCCAAATGAAAAGCAAGATGGTGACTAGACTCAAACCAACTATCTGCCTAAGGTAGGTTTCACCCTTTGTCTCTTGCTTTCTGACTGAGATTAAAGCTGATAGTAGAATTTAATGTACAGAATTTAGAGCTTTTTGGTTTTGACAGAATAGAAAACTGAGCCAGTGATAAGAGCCTCTGAACTAGCTTTCTAAGCATACGAGATCGAAAGCAGAATTTAAAATACACATGCTTTCTAGTATAAATAAATTCTCTCTTGTTCCTCTTCAGCTTCAAATATACCATCCTACACACACTTCCCACCCCTGAATTCTCTCAGACTCACGACACCATCTTGTACTCCAACTCGATTCCCAGGACGTCAAAATTACAACCAAGGTTGCCAACCTCAGTCTTTCCTTCCTCTTATGATCTTCGATTAACATTATCGAATCACTACCCCACAATTGGCTCACTTCTTCCTCCACTCTTTTCAGCTTTGGTAGTGTCCTGCATTATGTGCCTTGGCCACTTTTATGGTTTCTCAATGCACATTGCTCTGTTATTTCAGCAATTCATGCTGGGATACAGTCCCATGGGCTCTAACCTTACCCAGTGGCCATCCTTTAGGTGGTAATACGGAGACTGAGTCAATGTCATTGGACAATGGGGGCACCATCGGCAATGGTTTGGTCAAGAACCAGACCAGAGCCACCTGACTACTGCTTCTCAACTTTAAATGTTCCTGAAATTCATAAGCAAATCAAAATAAAGGGAGCATCAGGATTTTTGTCCGCTTTCCCACTGTGGGGGTGGGGAGGGAGTAGCACGAAAGTTTATTGCTGCTTAAGTGTTTCAAAGGGATCTCGGAGCGCAAATACACCAATCACTGAAAGTAGCGGCATAGGTTAACAAGGCCATAAAAAAAGCAAGCCAAGCACTAGGGTTTATTTCTAGAGGGATTGAATTGAAAAGTAGGGAAATTATGCTAAACTTGTATTGAACCTTGGTTAGACCACACTTGGGAGTAGTGCGTACATTATAAAAAGGATATAGAGGCACTGGAGAGGGTGCAAAAAAGTTTCACAAGGATGATACGAGAAATGCAAGATTATATGCATCAGGAAAGGATGAACAGGCTGGGTCTCTTGTGTCTTGAAAAGAGAAGGCTGAGGGCTGACCTAATAGGGTCTTTAAAATGATGAAAGATTTTGATAGAATGGATAGAGAGAGAATGTTTCACTTGTGGGGAAGAGCATAACTAGACGCCATCAATATAAGTTAGTCACCAAGAAATCAAATTGTGAATTCAGAAGGAACTTCTTTACCAAAGAGTGGTCAGAATGTGGAAGTTGCTACCACAGGGAGTGGTGGCAAGGAATAGTATAGACTCATCTAACGGGAGGTTAGAGAAGCACATAAGCAAGAAGGGAATAGAGGGTTATGCTGATCGAGTTAGATGAGGAAAGATGGAAGGAGGCTCGAGTGGAGCATAATGCCAACATCGACTGGTTGGGCTGAATGGCCTGTTTCTGTGCTTTATATCCTATATAATCCTATGTAACCATCAGAAGGTCACATATTACTGTGAACTGCAATTTTGTAAGACAGATAAATTCCTATTTGTATAAAAAGTGACTGATTCAGTGCAACAAAGAGTGCATCAAAACCATGAGGTCATTGGAGACTTGAAAGTCCTGGGTTTTTTGGAGAGTTGCAAAACAGGCAATCTTCATAAAATGAAAATTGTGTGTTTATTTTGCCCACTTCAAATAATGACACAAAATTGCTGAGACACCTTTAAGTGCCTGGCACATGGTGGGTTTCCATTTCCACAAACACTCCAGACAATACTGATTCAGTCCACATGGTTTACACATTCCCACTCTCTCTGCATGGCCTTCTGATCCAAGCTTTAATATTCCCCCAAGAAAGGCCATTTTTCTGGCATTACAACAGTGACTACACGTTACAAGTACTTCATAGACAACAAGTTACTTTGGGACCTCCTGAGGTCATGAAAGGCACTGTAAAAATGCATGTCCTTTCAATTAAATAACCTCAGCCTGATATTTTTGCATGTAAACATGACTGCAGGTCCATCCTGTCTCCACGTTGAGGCACATTTGCCCAAATGTATGGTTTTTTATTTTAAGGAAGTGTTGAGCAGTGCATAGAAACATAGAAAATAGGTGCAGGAGTAGGCCATTCGGCCCTTCGAGCCTGCACCACCATTCAATAAGATCATGACTGATCATTCACCTCAGTACCCCTTTCCTGCTTTCTCTCCATACCCCTTAATCCCTTTAGCCGTAAGGGCCATATCTAACTCCCTCTTGAGTATATCTAACGAACTGGCATCAACAACTCTGTGCGGCAGGGAATTCCACAGGTTAACATCTCCCTAGATAATGAAAGATAGAGAGTAAGATGAAAGGGCAGGGGGGGAGGAAGAGGGGTGGGGGTGGAGGGGCGGATTATGATATGTCAGGTTGAGAATACAAGTCTGAGCTAGGCTGAAAGTTCTGAGGGGAAGTGAAAAAGGAAATAAGGGCAAAGAGAGAATACGAGAATAGATTGGCAGCTATCATAAAAAGGAAATCTAAAAGTCATCTATAGGCAGATAAATAATAAATGAGGGGTGGGGTCGTTTAGGGACCAAAATGGAGACCTACGCATGGAGGCAGAGGGCATGGCTGAGGTACTAAATGAGTACTTTGCATCTGTTTTTACCAAGGAAGAAAATATTGCCAGTCATATTGTAATTGAGGTAGTTGAGATAATGAATGGAATAAAAATGAATAAGGAGGAGGTACTAGAAAGGCTGTCTGTACTTAAAGTAGATAAGTCACCAGGACTGGATGGGATGCATCCTAGGATGCTGAGAGAAATAAAAATGGAAATGGTGCAGATATTGGCCATAATCTTCCAATCCTCCTTAGATACAGGAGCGGTGCCAGAGGACTGGAGAATTGCAATTGTCACAGCCTTGTCCAAAAAAGGGTGTAATGATAAATCCAGCAACCATAGGCCAGTCAGTTTAATCTCGGGAGTGGGGAAGCTTTTAGAGACAATAATCCGGGACACAGTTATCACTTGGACAAGTGTGGATTAATTAAGGAAAGCCAGCACGGATTTGTTCAAGTCAAATCGTGTTTAACTAACTTGACCGAGTTTTCTGATGAGGTAACAGAGAGGGTTGATGAGGGCAATGCATGGACTTCCAAAAGGCATTTGATAAAGTGCCACATAATAGGCTTGCCAGCAAAGTTAAAGCCCATTGAATAAAAGGGACAGTGGCAGCATGGATAAGAAATTGGCTAATTAACAGGAACCAGAGAGTAGTGGTGAACAGTTGTTTTTCAGACTGGAGGAAGATATACGGTGGTGTTCCTCAGGGGTTGGTACTGGGACCACTGCTTTTCTTGATATATATTCATAACTTGGACATGGGTGTACATGGCACAATTTCAAAATTTGCAGATGACACAAAACGTGGAAGTATAGTGAACAGTGAGGAGGATAGCGATAGACTTCAAGAGGACATAGGCTGACTGGTGGAATGGCGGACATGTGGCAGATAAAATTTAATGCATAACACATGCGAAGTGATACATTTTGGTAGGAAGAACGAGGAGAGGCAATATAAACTAAAGGATACAATCGCAAAGTGGGTACATGAATAAGGAGACCTGGGGGTATGTGAGCACAAATCGTTGAAGTTGGCAGGACAGGTTGAGAAAGTGGTTAAAAAAGCATACGTATCCTGGACTTTATAAATAGAGGCATAGAGTACAAAAACAAGGAAGTTATGATGAACCTTTGTAAAACATTGTTCGACCTTAACTGGAATATTGAGTCCAATTCTGGGCACTGCACTTTAGGAAGGATGTGAAGGCCTTAGAGAGGGTGCAGAAAAGATTTACAAGAATGATTCCAGGGATGAAGGTCTTCAGTTACGTGGATAGACTGGAGAAGCTGGGGCTCTTCTCCTCATAGCAGAGAAGGTTGAGAGAAGATTTGATGGAGGTGTTCAAAATCATGAGGGATCTAGACAGAGTAGATAGAGAGAAACTGTTCCCATTGGCGGAAGGGTTGAGAACCAGAGGACACAGATTTAAGGTGATTGGCAGAAGAACCAAAGGCGAAGGAGAAACTTTCTTACACAGCGAGTGGTTAGGATCTGGAATGCACATCCTGAAAGGGTGGTGGAGGCAGACTCAATCGTGGCTTTCAAAAGGGAATTGGATAAGTACCTTGTCCCATATTTTCTCAAAAACCTCTTTGCTCATGACTGACTGACACGCACAGATATGGGAAGTCCATTCAACTTCACTTATTAATGAGTTGCTTGTGGTGGTGAAGGAACATTTTTTGCACGGCTACAGGGAAGGGGCGGGGGAGCGGGATTAGCTGAAGTGCTCTTGCAGAGAGCTGGCATGGGCTCAATGGGCCAAATGGCCTCCTTCTGTGCTGTCACCATTTTATGTTTGCACAAGTACGTTCATAAACATATACACTCCATATGTATATATTTGGTGCATATACCTGGAGGATTGCAAATGTTACACTCCTGTTTTGAAAAGGGGAGGGGGATAAACCCGGCAACTGTAGGGCAGTCAGCCTAATGTCGATGGGGTGGGGAGGGAGTTGGGGGGTAGGCGGGAGAGAAACATTGAAAGAGAATAATCCGGGACAAAATTAATTGGCATTTGGAAAAGTATGGGCTAATAAATGAAAGTTTGCATGGATTTGTTAAAGGCAAATCATGTTTGACCAACTTGATTGAATTCTTTGATGGAAGAAACAGAGAGGGTTGATGAGAGTGGTGCAGCTGCTGTTGTGTAGATGAACTTTCGAAGTACCATCTAATCGATTTGGTAGCATAATTAAAGCCCATGGCATTAGAGGAAAAGTGGTGGCATGGATACAAAATTGGCTAAGGGCTAGGAATTGGAGAGTAGAGGTGAACGGTTGTTTTTCAGATTGGAGGGAGGTATACAGTGGTGTCATTTTGCTTCATTTCTTGTATCAGTATCACATGCTGAATCTTTCATGAAATGAAATTTCCCTAAAAATTCCCCAACCGCGCAGCGTGTTACTGAGCACGCATGATGGGGAAAGCCCCGGTTTCAATCTCTGGTCTGGATCGGGTCAGGTGATCTCAGCCGGGACAGCTGTGGGGATGCTGCAATTGTCCTGGGTTAGAGCAGAGTGGAAGGAACAGGGCTCCCACTCCTGATACTCTGCTGGAAGTGCGGAGGGCGGATGAGGACAAATAAACTACTGCCACAAGATGAATATCTACTTGGGGAAGGTACTATAAATTCACAGATTATTAGGTAAGGATATAGGGGACATGCAGCCATGGCAGGTAAATAGAGTTGAGATGCAGATCAGCCATGGTCTCACTGAATGACGGAACAGGCTTGAGGTGTCAACTGGCCTACTCCTGTTCCTATGATCCAAGGATCACCACCACCTGGAACTGTACTATAAAGGTTCGGGTTAAAGGTTAAAAGGAAATATGACTCTGCAGATTTGTATTGGCGCCTGCGATTTGCAATTTCTACTGGGTTACAGTTTTAACGCAAAAAATGAAGGACTTTGAATGGAAAAGAAAATTGTTGGGCTGCTCTAGACTCCGTTTGGAGCATGAACGTTTATTTACTGCTGCCAACATGGCCCTGTGTTCGTGTGTGTCTGTGTTTTATATTTTAAGTGGCCTATAAGTTATTTGAATACAACCGAGAAAGAAATTCCTGCTGCAAGCATGTAGAACAGGTTCTGTTACTGACTCTCAGTATTGGCCTGGAGCTCTCCAGGTGCTCTGTACCCTCTCCTGTCAGTCTCGTACAGCGAATGCGCTTGAGACTACGAGCACTAGTTACAACAGTTCCGATTTTGTGGGGTGGGGGGGTGGAATTACTGACCATAACAAACGCTGCATCGCTGATTCTACATTTGCTGCCCGTGTCCTAACTCGCACCAAGTCCCGTTCACCCATCATCCCTGTGCTCGCTGACCTACATTGGCTCCCGGTTAAGTAACATCTCAATTTTAAAACTCTCATCCTTGTTTTCAAATGCCTTCATTGCCTTGCCCCCCTCCCTATCTCTGTAATCTCCTCCAGCCCGAGAGCCACCACCCCCAACCAGGATCTCTGCGCTCCTCCAATTCTGGCCTCTTGAGTACCCCAATTTTAATCGCTCTACATTGGTGGCCGTGCCTTCAGATGCCAAGGCTCTGGAATGCCCTCCCTAAATCTCTCTGCCTCTCATTCTTCCTTTACCCTCCTTTTTAAAACCTACCCCTTTTTGGTCAACTACCCAAATATCTCCTTATCTGGCTTGGTGTCTAATTTTCTTTGACAACGCTCCTGTGAAGCGCCTTGGGACGTTTTACTACATTAAAGGCACTTTATACAAATGCAAGTTGTTGTTGATATTGTTGTTGTTCCCCAGGTGTCAGTATTGGGACCACTGCTGTTTTTGATATAAATTAATGACCTGGACTTGGGTATACAGGGCATAATTTCAAAGTTTGCAGATGATACGAAACTCAGAAATGCAATAAACAATGAGGAGGATAGTTACAGTCTCCAGGAGGATGTAAACTAGTGAAATGGGTAAACACATGGCAGGTGAAATATAACGCAGAGAAGTGTGAAGAGATACATTTTGTAGGAAGAATGAGATGCAGCAATTATGAACTAAATGGTACAATTTTAAAGGAGGTCCAGGAATAGAAAGGCCTGGGAGTGTATGCAACGTTGCCATTAATTTCTTTGGGTGCGTGGCTCATTCAAAATACCATGCATGTGCAGTTCTTCCCATGGTATAGCAGGTGACCCAGCTGCTTGGGAGGTCCAGAGAGCTGCATGGCTTAAAAGGAACACTGAGTGTGTGTACACAAATCTTTGAAGGTGGCAGGGCAAGTTGCGAAGGCTGTTTAAAAAAAGCATATGGGAACCTTGGCTTTATTAATAGAAGAGAGTACAAAAGCAAGGAAGTTAAGCCAAACCTTCATAAAACTCTGGTTAGGGCTCAGCTGGAGTATTGTGTTCAATTCTGCACTTTAGGAAGGATGTCAAGACCTTGAGAAGGTGCAGAAGAGATTTGCGAGAATGGTACCAGGGATGAGGGAGTTCACTTATGTGAAGCGACTGGAGAAGCTGGGGTTGTTCTCCTTAGAGGAGAAAAGGTCAACAGGAGATATGATAGAGGTGTTCAAAATCAGGAACGGTTTTAATAAGAGTAAAGAAGGAGAAACTATTTCCAGTGGCAGAAGGGTCGATAAGTAGAGGACACAGATTTAAGGTGATTGGCAAAAGAACTAGAAGCGACACAAGGAAACATTTTTTTTTTTACAATGCGAGTTGTGATCTGGAACGCACTGTCTGAAAGGGTGGTGGAAGCAGATTTAATAGTATCAAAAGGGAATTGTATATATACTTGAAGAAGAAAGATTTGCAGAGGTATGGGGAAAAAGCAAGGGAAGTGGAACTAATTGGTTAGCTCTACCAAGGAGCTGGCACAGGCTCGATGGGCTGGATGGCCTCCTACTGTGCTGTATTATTCTATGGTTCTATAATGTATACTCACACACCTATACCTACTATGCTTTGGACCATAAACTTTTCTGGAACTGCCTCAATCACAGTCACGTAACATGCCACACACACATCCTGACTGCACTGCAGTGGAGTAAGTCACTGGAGTGCAGTAGGTCTTGAGAAGCAATTGATGATGTCAAAGCCAGAGTTTACAGATCCAATTACATCTTTTACATCAATACTTTCTTCTTGTACAATATTGTAAAATTCGATTCGCTCCACGTGATATCAAGAAGCGGCTGAGCGTATTGGACACAGCAAAGGCTGCAGGTGCCGGCAAAACCTGGCTGTCGTGCTGAAGACCTGCGCTTCTGACCTAGCTGCACCTCTAGCCAAGCTGTTCCAGTGTAGCTAAAACACTGGCATCTATCCATCAATGTGGGAGACTGCCCAGGTAGGTCCTGACAACAAAAAGCAGAACAAATCCAAGCAGGCCAATTACCACTCCATCAGTCTACTCTCAATCTTCAGCAAAGTGATGGAAGGCATCGTCGACAGCTCTACCAAGTGGCATTTACTCACCAATAAACTGCTAACTGATGCTCAGTTTCGGTTCCACCAGGACCACCCGACTTCAGACCTGTTCCAAACATGGACACAAGAGCTGATTCCAGAGGTGAGGAGAGAGTGGCAGCCCTGGACATCAAGGTAGCATTTGAATGTGTGGGGCCACCAAGGAGTGCGAGCAAAAGTGAAGTCAATAGGGATCGGGGGAACACACTCCAACAGCTGGAATCATACCTGGCACAAAGGAAGATGGATCCCTACAGTAAATGATTTCTGAAGACCGACCGACTGATGTCCATTAGATTTGTTCCCAGAAGTTGCTGACTGCAGTCCGCTAATAGCACGAGGGAGTTGGAGAGCACGTAATGTTCAAGTACTGGACCCCAGGCATCTAATTAGGGCAGTGTGATACAGTAGGACTCCTGATTCTTTCCTGCAAAACCTCATTATTTCCGTGCCGTTTCAGCAGTCACAGCTGTGTCTGCAAAGCCACCACACCATGCAGAACCGCACCAAGATGTTGTGTCTTTAAACGAGCTGCGACATGCTCCTTAAAGAGGACAAGCACAAAGGAATAAAAGTCAAACTCCACTAGCAATTGCGGCCATCAATGGTTTCCGTTCCTTCCTCTCATTTTCTTCTTTTCGCTCTGAACGTTCCCGCAGCCTTCCAGTACTTTAGCCGTGCTTCGTGTGAGGTGCAAGGCAACTACAACCAGCGGGCAATGTGACTATGAAAGAGCATCACAACAAAGTCCAACCCTGTCCACACACACACACACGTACCTTACAGCAGAGATCACCGAATAGCAATCTGGAGCAGGGTGCTGAAGTTAATTTTGGTCCCCTCACTGTTAGCCCAGTTGAGATAGACTAACTCGGTACAGATCAAACGTACAGCCTTTTATTCCTGTACGGCTCAGTTCCACGGTGAGCTGTGCACTGACTGACCCATCAGCGATACATCTATGACAGTAAAGTCTGTTCGTTGAGAGGATGGTTTCCCATCACCGCAGAGTGGATCAAGTGAACGTCTACGGCCATCCTGTTTACAATAAAGAATGTTTGGTGTATGGGAGGGATGGGGCAGTGGGGTGCATCAAAGGGGGCAATGTGCTTTGCAACAAGCATCACTAAAACAGATGATCTGTACGTTATTGCTGTTTGTGGGATCTGGCTGTGCACAAATTAGCTGCCAGGTTTCCTACATTACAACAGTGAATCATAGAATGGTTACAGCATGGAAGGCCATTCAGCCAGTCGATCACATACCGACTCTCAGCTAGTCCCACTCCCCTGCTCTTTCGCCGTAGCCCTGCAAATGTTTTCCCTTCAGATACTTATTTAACTCCCTTTTGAAAGGTAAGATTGAGTCTGCCTCCATCACCCTCTCAGGCAGTGCATTCCAGATCCCAACCACTCGCTGCGTAAACAGGTCTTTCCTCATGTTGCCTTTGGTTCTTTTGCCAATCACCTTAAATCAGTGTGCTCTGGTTCTCGACCCTTCCGCCAATAGGAACAGATTCTCTATCTACCCTGTTCAGACTCATGATTTTGAACACCTCTATCAAATCTCCTCTCAATCTTCTCTGCTCCAAGCAGAACAACTCCAGCTTCTCCAGTCTCTCCACATATCTGAAGCCTCCCATTCCTGGAATAATTTTCATAAATCTTTTCTGCACCCTCTCTAAGGCCTTCACATCCTTCCTAAAGTGTGGTGCCCAGAATTGGACACAATACTCCAGTTGGGTCAAAACCAGTGTTTTATACAGGTTCATCATAATTTCCACACTTTTGTACTCTATACCTCTATTTATGAAGCCCTTTTAATGAGAGGTGATCCAAAACTCGGCTGCCTGTGTGCTAACTCGCACTAAGTCCTGCTCACCCATCACCCCTGTGCTCGCTGACCTACATTGGCTTCTGGTTAAGCAACGCCTCGATTTCAAAATTCTCATCCTTATTTTCAAATCCCTCCATGGCCTTGCCCCTCCCCATCTTTTAATCTACAGCCCCACAATCCCCCGCCCCCACCACCACCCAGAGATGTTTGTGCTCCTCTAATTTTGCCCTCTTAAGCATCCCTGTTTATAATCACTCAACCATTGGTGGCCGTGCCTTCTGTTGCCTAGGCCCCAAGCTCTGGAACTCCCTGCCTAAACCTCTCCGCCTCCCTTTCCTCCTTTAAGATGCTCCTTAAAATCTACCTCTTTAACCAAGTGCGCTAATTTCGCTTTATGTGGCTCGGTGTCAAATTTTATGTCTCATAAGAAGTGCCCTGGAATGTTTCACTATGTTAAAGGCGCTATATAAACACAAGTTGTTGTTGTTTCCTGTCACTGAGCCAATTTCGTATCCATGCTGCTACTGTCCCTTTAATTCCATGGGTGTCAACTTTGCTGACAAGCCTATTATGGGGAACTTTGTCAAACGCCTTTCGGAAATCCATGTACACCACGTCAACCGCATTACCCTCATCAACTCTCTCTCTGTTACCTCATCAAAAAAACTCAATCAAGTCGGTTAAAACACGATTTGCCTTAAACAAATCCGTGACTAGTGTTCAAAAATACTTCATTGGCTGTAAAGCACTTTGGGGCGTACTGATACCTGGAAAGGTGCTATAGAAACGGTAGCCTTTCTCTCTGTTCCCCGTGCTGCACTGTGGGTGCTTTATTATCCAGGGCACAAAACTCCTCATTACTTCGCTATCATACTGAGCCACACAGTCACACTGGATTACCTAATGAAGGTGGGGGGAGGGGGGGAAAGAAAATGAACAAACTAATTTCAGAAGTCTGTTGTTTGGCTTTTTTTGGTGTTATCACTGCTGCATTCACAATAACCTTCAGCGCGCCATCTGCAGGAGCAGGGTACACAGGGGGCAGGTGATGTGACGCTCTATGTTCTCCTGCAGATCTTCACACTGAAAGGACGCCCTGAGGATTGAATGGAACTCTGGCAGCTTTTTATCTGCATTTTCTTTGTTGGCATAAGCCACAAAGGACTTCCATCTGTAGGAGTTTATTGCTTAGCGACTAGAAGAGGTAAGGCCCATGCCTCCCCTCACAGAAGAAGCATGTTTATTCAATGGCCCTATGATCATTTATTCAATGCACCAATAATTGCTAATAATTCAGTTGCGTTTCATCCCCCTTTTCACGTCAAAGTCCCTTTAATACCAGAAACTGTAATAAAAGAACCAAAAAGCTGCGAGCGAGAGACTCACATGGCAGGGAATTGGATAAAGACTTGAAGGAGAAAAAATTGCAGGAATATGGGGAAGGAGAAAAAATTGCAGGAATATGGGGAAAGAGCGGGCGAGTGGGAGTGACTGGATTGCTCTTAAAAAGAGCCGGCCCAGACTCGATGGGCCAAATGGCCTCCTTCTCTGCTATACTATTCTATGGTTCTATACGACAAAAGAAAATTCTTTCTTCAACAAGTTATTATGGCCTGGAATGCACTGTCTGAAAGAGTGGTTGTTCATTTTCTCCTCCCCACCTTTACCTGCATTAATTAACCTGGTGTGACTGAATGCAATCTGTACCATGTCACACCTTTAACCGGAAATCCTGAAGAAAATCTAGTCTCGTAATAGGGCAGTTCATTTAGAACTGAGAAATTGAAGGAGACAAGGTATTTCAGAATCGAGAGAGAGAGAGAGAGAGAGAGAGAGAGATTCTCCATTGCCAGCTAAAGCTGTCATATTTATAGAGCGAGAGAGAGATAGAGATAGAGATAGAGATAGAGATAGAGATAGATAGAGAGATAGATATATAGGGCCCAAGTTTCCACATAATAAAAAACGGGCGCCCCTCCGAGCTGGGTGCCCGTTTTTCGCGCCACAAAGTGCGCCTAAAAAAACCCTCCATATTCTCCACCTCCCTGCAGGTCCTCTGGCCCTCGGCGCGGCGCAGCAGGAGCTGTAGGGGGCGGAGCTAGGACCCTGCGCCGAAAACAGTGTCGGGTGCTCTGCACATGCGCGCTACAGTGGGCACGCAAGTGCAGTAGCTCCAGGCGCCCGAAACTGTGTGGGAGGGGCCCGAAGCACGCAGCCCCTAGCCTTGGCCGAATGGCCTCACTGGGGCTGCGTGAATAAGGCTCCTCCCACGGCCAGCTCCTGCTTCCTGCCGACTCCCGCTCCACCTTCCTCCGCCTCCCCCCCCAACCGGACCCGACTCGACCCGCCTGTCGCTGCCGCTCCTGATTCCCCGCCGCTCCTGCTTCCGCCCACCCGCCCCCCGACCGGACTGGACCCGACTCGACCCGTCTGCGTCTGCCGCTGCCGCTCCCACCCGACTCGACCCGACTCTACTCTCGCCCCCGGACTGCATCCGACCTGACCTCCCCCTCCCCGACCTGACCTCCCCCTCCCCGACCTGACCTCCCCCTCCCTCTCTCCCCCCCTCCCTCTCTCCCCCCCTCCCTCTCTCCCCCCCTCCCTCTCTCCCCCCCCTCCCCCTCTCTCTCTCCCTCACCCTCCCTCTCTCCCTCCCTACCTCCCTCCCTCCCTCTCCGACCGACCCGAACCGAACCTCTCTCCCTCCCTCCCCGACCGACCCGAACCGAACCTCTCTCCCTGGCCCGACCCAACGCCACCTACCTCTGGTGCTGGGGACGGGCCCTGCGCGAAATCTCAGGCCCGGCCCGTTCAGCCTTCGGTCCCGACGGCAAACCGCTTCCTAAAGGCCTGCCTGAAGAACTTTCACACAGGTAGGAACATGGTTTATTTAATCTTTTCTTTGCTTATAAATGTTTATTCAGGTTGGATTTATTTGTATAAGTATAACTAAAGATTTATTGTAGAATTTAATGACTTCCCTTCCCCCCCACCTCACGCCTAATTTGTAACCTGCGCCTGATTTTTTAATGTGTAGAACAGGTTTTTTCAGTTTTACAAAAATCTTCACTTGCTCCATTCTAAGTTAGTTTGGAGTACGTTTTCACTGTGGAAACTTTGAAATCAGGCGTCAGTGGCCGGACACGCCCCCTTTTGAAGAAAAAATTCTGTTCCAAAGTAGAACTGTTCTACCTGACTAGAACTGCAGAAAAAAAAATGTGGAGAATTGCGATTTCTAAGATAGTCCGTTCTCCACCAGTTGCTCCTAAAAATCAGGTGCAAATCATGTGGAAACTTGGGCCCATAGAGATATATATAGATAGATAGATATATATAGCACTGTTGTAACTAGCATTCTAGTCAGAGTAATGGAGGGTATGTAAATCGTTTGTACTATGTCCACTTGAACGACAATCATAGATCTTGCCCCTAAGCTCGTGTATAGAGAGTATTTTGAGTAAGGTTGGTGCTTAAAGGCCCATTTCTCGTGGCTGCAATGATAGAATGATACAGCACAGAAAGAGGCCATTCGGCCCAAACAGGCCTGTGCCGAGTCTTTGAAAGAGCTATCCAAATAATCTCACTTCGCCTGGTCTTTCCCCATAACTCCACAAATTTTATCTGTTCAAGTATATATACAATTACCTTTTGAAATTTACTGATGAATCTGCTTCCACCACTCCTTCAGGCAGTGCATTCCAGATCATAACAACTTGCTGAGGAAAGAATTTTCTTATGTCGTATAGAACTATAGAATAGTATAGTAGAGAAGGAGACCATTTGGCCCAACGAGTCTTGGTCGGCTCTTTCGAAGAGCAATCCAGTCAGTCCCACTCCCCCACTCTTTCCCCATATCCCTGTAATTTTTTCTCCTTCAAGTATTTATCCATTTCCCTTTTGAAGGCTACTATTGAATCTGTATCCACCACCCTAATCAGGCAGTGCATTCCAAATCGCCTCTGGTCCTTCTGCCAATTATCTTAAATTACCAAGGACATAGGACACATATTATCAGAGAGCAAGTCAACACTTAAATCGCTCTTGCCCATGTCTGGGTGGCTGTGGATCATGATGTCTGGGGGACAGTGCTGTGCGGCGAGAACAGGCTGGTGAGGGACCTTTGTCTTACTGATGTTTAGCGTACGGCCCATGCTTTCGTACGCCTCAGTAAATACATTAACTATGTCCTGGAGTTCAGCCTCTGTGTGCACAGATGCAGGCTCCACCTCACAGTCAACAAGCTCCCCGCTGGAGTGGAACTAAACTACAGAACCAGTGGGAACCTGCTCAACCTGCGCCGTCTCCGGGCCAGGTCCAAGACCACCCCAACCTCTGTCATCGAGCTACAGTACAAGGACAACGCCTGCGTCTGCGCAAATACAGAGGCTGAACTCCAGGACATAGTCGACGTATTTACTGAGGCGTACGAAAGCATGGGCCTTACGCTAAACATCCATAAGACAAAGGTCCTCCACCAGCCTGTCCTCACTGCACAGCACTGCCCTCCAGTCATCAAGATCCACGGCGCAGCCCTGGACACCGTGGACCACTTCCCATATCTCGGGAGGCTCCTATCAACAAGAGCATGCATCAATGACGAGATCCAACACTGCCTCCAGTGCGCCAGTGCAGCATTCGGCCGCCTGAGGAAAAGAGTGTTTAAAGACCAGGCCCTCAAAACTGCCACCAAGCTCATGGTCTACAGGGCTGTAGTAATACCTGCCATCCTGTATGGCTCAGAAACATGGACCATGTACAGTAGACACCTCAAGTCGCTGGAAAAATATCACCAACGATGTCTCCGCAAGATCCTACAAATCCCCTGGGAGGACAGACGCACCAACATCAGTGTCCTCATCCAGGCTAACATCTCCAGCATTGAAGCACTCGACCAGCTCCGTTGGGCGGGCCACATTGTCCTCATGTCCAACAAGAGACTCCCAAAACAAGCGCTCTACTCGAGCTCCTTCACGGCAAACGAGCCAAAGGTGGGTAGCAGAAATATTACAAGGATATCCTCAAAGCCTCCCTGATAAAGTGCAACATCCCCACTGACACCTGGCAGTCCCTAGCCAAAGACTGCCCTAAGTGGAGGAAGTGCATCTGAGAGGGCGCCGAGAGCATGCAGAAATCAAGTGCAGGCAGCGGAAAGAGCGTGTGGCAAACCACCCCTTCCCGCAACGATTATCTGTCCCACCTGTGACAGGGACTGTGGTTCTCGTATTGGACTGTACAACCACCCATGAACTCATGTTAAGAGTGGAAGCAAGTCTTCCTCGATTCTGAGGGACTGCCTATGATAATGATATCTGGGTCTCATTGCTCACCCCCCTCCACCATGAGGCTGCGCATGGGGTAGGAGAAAGCAAATCCTTAAAAGCCCCATTAACAATGATCAAAATTGACATTACAATTATCCAACAACTAAAAATTACTAATTTCAAATTCGGCTTGTTAGTGGGTCTTGTGCTATCGAAAGTTAAAAAACTCTCTGTACCTTCTAGCTCCCACTCATGATATTAAAGTGGACCAAGGGTTTGTAACTTCCACACATCTGATCTTTTTCTCCTCAAAATGGGAGAAACTCCCATTTTTTTTTTTTTAACATCCACCTGACCCTGGTGTTAATTCGAAGAACAGGGTGCTCTCCCTGGTGCCCTGGCCAATATTTCTCTCTCAACTGTCACTAAAACAGATTATCTGATCATTACCTTAATTGCTGTTCCTGGAACTTTGCTGTGCACAAATTTGCTGCTACAATTCTCTACAACAGTGACTACATTTCAAAAGTGCTTCATTGACTATAAAGCAATTTGGGATGTCCTGAGGTTGTGAAAGGCACCATATAAATGCAAGTCTTTCTTTCCTTCTTTCAGCAAGTGCTTCTGGTTTTCTTCTGCTACGCACAAGATTTGGCTGCCTGAACACGAGTTATCCGGTACCAGGCCACGAATCCAAAGATGGAAGGTGTATTGAGGATAACTGCTCCTTTGATTCTCGCTCCCTCATGGTACCTGGCCTCTGTCTGCTGCCACTTTTTCACCGCACCACAGCCAAGATTGACAAGTCCGCAGCTCGGGGATCAAACAAGTGTTCCCCAACCACTGCGGCATTACACGTTACAGCTTAAATATAGAAACGCCGTCTTTGCAGTCCTGGTCCACCATTATGTCTGCTTGACATCAATGACCTGGACTCAGAAATGGGTCAAATGTGCAAATGATACCAAACTAGATGTGGTGGTGGAATCAGAGGAGGCAGTGTGGACATTTCTGAATGAGCTGGGAAAAATATGTATACGGAAAGAATATTGGAGGAAATTTAATCCACACATAGGAAGGAAAAAAACCAACCACACAAAGGGTGTTGAAATAGCAAAGGATAAAGTTGGGAGTCTTGGACTCAACACTCAAAATGTCCAAACACCACAAAACAGCAATCAGCAAAGCCACTAGAATGGTGAACTATTCAGCCAAAATAAATAAATAAAAAGTCAAATGAAGTCATGAGCAAACTGTACAGTGTTCTGGTCAGTCCCATCTTAAGTACTGTGTCAATTCTGGTCAGTCCCACCTCGCGTACTGTGTCCAGTTCTGGTCAGTCCCACCTCGAGTACTGCGTCCAGTTCTGGTCAGTCCCACCTCGGGTACTGCGCCCAGTTCTGGTCAGACTGTACCTCGAGTCCTGCGCCCAGTTCTGGTCAGACTGTATCTCGAGTACAGTGTCCCGTTCTGGTCAGACTGTACCTCGAGTCCTGCGCCCAGTTCTGGTCAGACTGTACCTCGGGTACAGTGTCCCGTTCTGGTCAGACTGTACCTCGGGTACTGCGCCCAGTTCTGGTCAGACTGTACCTAGAGACCTGCGCCTAGTTCTGGTCAGACTGTACCTCGAGTTCTGCGCCCAGTTCTGGTCAGACTGTACCTCGCGTACAGTGTCCCGTTCTGGTCAGACTGTACCTCGGGTACTGCGCCCAGTTCTGGTCAGACTGTACCTCGAGTACTGCACCCCGTTCTGGTCAGACTGTACCTCAAGTACTGTGCCCAGTTCTGGTCACTGAGGCACAAGTCATTGCAGAGAAGAGCCACAGGATGATCTCCAACCTTAAGAGCTCTCAGAGGAAAGGATGAAGAGACTTGGCTCTTGGGCCTGGAAAAGAGGTGCCTGAGCTCATTTAATAGAAATATACAAGATTATAAACAGTACGGAGAATGGTCAACCAGAAAATGATTTCAAATTAAAATGTGAGAGTACGACAAGCTTAAACTAGTAAAAGGCAAATTTAGAACTGATGTCAGAGAATTCTTGATCAACACATGGATAGAGCTGTGGAGGCGACAACCCTGGAATCATATTATAACCAGTTGGATGCTGCAATTGAGCAACTGTTAGATCCTTGTGTTTGGATGAAATAAGATGGGCTAAATGGCATCCCTCATCTGTAATTATCTTGTGATCCAATCGCTATCGGAATTTAAACAGTGTAAAAATGTGTCATTTTGTTTGGTGATTTCTATAGTTTTCGGCTAGATTCCGTCATCGGAATTATTTTCATCACGTGAATACCCAAACACGGGTTTCAAAAGCACCCAGGCAAAAAAAAATCTAAATCTAATTTTTAATATGACTCGTGCCTTATTAAAGTCCAAACACAAGGTTAAAATGCCTGCTGAGTTAAATGTAGTTTCTCCCAAACACACGCTTTATCAGGTTGAAAATCTGTCACAGATTTAAGAGTTTCTCTGGCTGAAATAAATCCATCAGCAACTCCACCCACTCTGTACCATCCTCACAAACCCATCAGTGTCTTACTGATTTAAAATACATTTTAGTATCTCAGTATTCCCAACAACGATAGCAACGCCTCAACAAAAATAAATATTTTCTATAAACATTTTACTTTCTTAGACTTGACCACAAATAAAAAAATGTTCCAAGCACTTTGAAGTCAGGGATGGCCTGGAACATCTCAATGCCATAGTGTGAGCAGAAGTCAGAGAGGAGTAAAACTAAAGGTTAATTCAGACTTCTCTTATCTCCTATCTGCTTGCACAGTTTAATGCATTTTTAAAAGGTGAATAATCATTGTTGTCGTCGGAAAAGTGTTGGGAAACCTTTTGCCCAAACACGGCACACAATGGCATGAATCAATATCGTGTCAAGGAACATCAGTGTGCCCTCACACGTCACACCAAGAGGATGAAAATGACCCAAGGTTCTTTTTCATCCCCAGCACCAGTCCTTCTTCTTCCCCCCCATCCCCCCCCCCTTAAGTGAATGCATCTCAAAGCAGTCAAGGCGGAAACACAATTTCAAATGCCAATAGTTTCTTCCAAAAGCAACATTTACAAATAGTGAACAGGAAGGCACTCTTAAGGACAGGCCGTCATGTTTTATTCAACGAGGCTTTCCAGTTTGAGGCCTAAACTGGAATCATGGAAGATAAAGAACAGATAAATAGGCGAGACTTTTTACAACAAAAAACTAAAAAAAATCAGCTATGTTTTCCTTTGGTCGCTGATGTGAGTAAAAAGGTTAGTCTGCAAGTATTAAATGGGAAACTCATTTTATACTTGGTACTAAGCTTTTCACTAATATTAGCAAAGGGAGAAAACTATACAAATAGGTTTTAAACAACAGCATTAGTGGCCAGTCTCAGGGGTCAGGTATGGGGACAGGGACAGTGACAATTTGATAATATGACTCTGTCCCAGTGGGGAGTGTAAATCTCAGAGCAAATCACATGGCAAAATTCCCAGTCTTAGTCCCAACTACTATCTGGAATAAGTATTATTTAGCTATTTTTCCCTTTCCTTTCCATTCCCATCTTAAAGTCCCATGGCACAATATGGCATATTCCAGCCAAGAATGCAACTGGGTGAATCCTTCCAGGCCTCTGAGTGCTACACACTCTTTCCCACCAGGAACACAGCATCATAGGTGGAAAAAAGTCAGTAGCACCCTCAGTGTAATTTATAGTTATGGAGCAAATAGTTCATTTTTTTCCCCCCCACAGCTCTTTGACTTTAGAGAGCTTTTGTCCTTCCGACACTGACCTGTTCAATTTGACGGTGTTAATGTCTCAGTATCTCATGACGTCAAGTGCTGCCAATTTAAACTCAGTAATTTTAAGAAGAAAATGTGTGCATTTTTCAATCTCAATTGATATTTTGGAAGTGGGGAGGGGGGGGGGGGGGGGCGGGGGAAGTGAACCCCACAGAGCAAAATTGTTTAAAATTGCAACGAAAAATTAGTGAATAAGATGCACAGCCAGCACCCAGAATAAGCAGCATACAGATAGTTCTGAGCCCTCGCTATCTCAGGGTCTCATGTTTGCACTTTTTTGAAGCCTATATTTCTGCAGTAAAGATTAATAATACAAAAAAAAAATCCACTGACTCCATTTTAATGTGGTGCTGTTATTTAGAAAAGGAAGCAACAGGAAATATCCCATAGAAGGGAACAGAAAGCAAGGAAACAGATGTGGCAAGGGGAATAAGGAAAGGTAAAATAAATCTTAATTTTGAATGAAAAGACAAATGTTCACAGAAACAGAACATGTAACTTAGGGGCTGGCATTTAAAAAAAAGTGTAGAAGGATGAGAAAAGGCCACCTGACTCATCCCTCCAGTATATTAACTCTCACATCACCACGTCCAACTGGATTTTGAATAACCCAAACGATATTGCCTCAGATGTTTCTCGAGGACAAACATCTCGTTAATGTTGCTAATCTGCTCTATTTACAGCGATTACTTTTTTCTTTATTTATTTGAATATTATTTAATCGGGAGTTTTGTAACAATTGCTATCTAATTCAAAAATTACATTTTAAAAATGACTATTAATCATTATTACAGAATAGACTTTAAAAAAAGAGTTTCAAATAGTTATTCTCCGGATTCCACTGCTCAAACTGCTTGCCCTGCAATAGATTTTCCTTGTAGATTTTGCATTTACCTTAAATATTTTTCGAAAGCTCATATATTTCTACCACGGAGTTACAGGCCTCAAGGGGACAGGTGAATTGACCACCCAGCCAACCATTATAACATAAAGCAAAATATGGAAGCATTGGAAGGGCACACTGCAAGGTGCAATCATTTTAAATAAAGATTAGCACATGTTTCTGATAAAGCCTCGCACTGTTGTGTAACTTGCAGCCAGAACTTTAAAAATCGAATCAAAAAACAGAGTTCCTCATTGCTTTAAAACCGAAAGTATATTTTTTGAAAATCACATTTTGATTTTTTTGGGGGAGTCAAATTCCCTTTCTCTTTCAGATGCTGGTTTGCATTTGCAGCATTTGTCGTCCTTTGTCACTGTACAGAGACCCAGAACTGAGTGAGAGCAATCAATTGGTTTACAGATGATAATTCACATTAAAATGTTAGCCACTTCCACCGCACTCCACCCCCCCCTTAAAAAAACGTTGCTTAGTAATGGCACATCCCCACGGGCTTGTAGTCCTTTACAACATACCAGTCGGGCTTTACTCAAGTCTTTGAAGCTGGTAGGGCAGGTGGAGAAGGCTTTAATAATGCACATGGGATCCTGGGCTTTATAAATAGAAGCAGAGAGTACAAAAGGAAGTGATTCTAAACCTTTATAAACCACTGGCTTGGACTTAGCTGGGGTACTGTGTCCAATTCTGGGCACCGCACTTTCGGAAGGATATCAAGGCCTTGGAGAGGGTGCAGAGAAGATTTACTAGAATGGTAGCAGGGATGTGGGACTTCAGTTCAAAGACTGAAAAAACTGGAATTGTTCAAAGAATTGGTACAGGCACGATAGGCCGAATGGCCTCCTTTTGTGCCATATGATGTTTTACTACGTTAAAGGCGCGATATAAATGCAAGTTGCTGTTTTGTACGATTCCAGGTTTAAAGCTTTGTGCCAAGTTTACCTGCGTCACATGTGCTAATGAGGTACCAAACAGGTACTGTGTGTGCTGTGATGAATGCGAATCATAAAGGAATGGACGTTGTGACCTGGAGAACATTGCTGTGTTCATAATGTCCTCACAAGAAGATAACGATTAGAGATTTAAAGGGGGAAATGGTGCCAAAGCCCTCTACGGGTTGAATAATAAAACTAATTCTTCGGATCATTCTTTATAACTAATAAAATACACGGACTGAAGTTCCTATTTTACACCACCAACAGGATTAATCTGTAAGGCACCAAAAATAAAATATTAAAATATAACGTAACCGCACAGAGAAAACACTGAAAAAAACATTCAAAAGAAGATTTAACCATTCAAACTGCAAGTGGATACTGCTATGCAACACTTTGTGAGCATGTATGATATATTAAATTCACTGAGTGCACAGCATGTGTTTTATTGAAACTCATAAGTATCTGTCACTCCTGTAGGTGGTACTATGATAGGTATTTCTATTTCTCATCCACATGCTGTCCCTTTCTCATCCGAAAACACAATGTCAGATGCTACCTGTATGCTGAGACACCCAGCTCTACCTCATCACTACCTCTCTCAACCACTCCACTGCGATTGCTTTGTTGCGCTGCTTGTCCGACATCCAGTCTTAGGTGAGCAGAAATTTCCTCCATTTAAACATTGGCTATACAGGCACAAACTCCCTTCCCTAACCATCGATTTCACCTCTCTCCCTAACCGCTGTCCGAGGCCGAACCAGACTGGTCGCAAACTCAACCTTCAATGACACTGAGTTGAGCTCTCCATCAACATAACCACTTACTTCCACCTCCGTAATATCGCCAGTCTATATTCCTGCCTCAGTCTATCTGATGCTGAAACCCTCATCCATGCCTTTGTTACCTCCAGACTCAACTATTCCAATGTTATCTTGGCCAACCACCAACCTTCCACCATGTAAACTTCCAACTCATCCAAAACTCTGCTGCCCATATCCTGACTTGCCTCAAGTCCCATTCACCCATCACCCCTGTGCTTGCAGACGTACATTGGCAGCAAATTTAAAATTCTCATCCTTTTGTTCAAACCCCTTCATGGCATCGCCCCTCTCTATCTCTGTAACCTCTTCCAGCCCTACAACCCTCCCAAATCTCTGCACTCCTCTAATTCAGGCCTCTTGCCCAACCCCGATTTCCATCGCCCCACCACTGGTGGCCGTGCCTTGAGCTGCCTAGTCCCTAACTTCTGTAATTTGACCCTAAACCTCTCCGGCTCTCTCTCCTTCTTTAAGATGCTCCTTAAAACTTGCCTCTTTGACAAAGCTTTGAGTCAACAGGACTAATATCGGTCTGCGGCTTTTGTTTGATAATGCTTCAATGAAGTACCTTTGAATGTGTCACAACCTTAAAGGCGCTATACAAGTGCAAGTTGTTGTTGTTGTTGTTGTAGTATTGTATTTTCACTGTTAAAGGCACCATGTTGTATAATACACAAGAGCTGCTATTTCATAGGTGGGAATACATCATCCTGTGATCTGAAACCTGGCCACTGGATTCTGACAAATCACTCAAAACGCTTTGGAAAATTTATTTCCCTCAGTAACTGAAATGTCTTAAAGGTTGAAAATGAGGACTTGCACTCAGTAATTTTGCTGCAAATAATTTTGAGAAACAAGTGGACAAAACTTGGAGGTAAAATATGTTTTTTTCTGTGAGGAAACGTGAGCGGGAGAGAGAGAGAGAGGAGAGCGATGACAATGACCTAATTTCTTTTGTGTTCTGTAAGTTCTGAAAAGTGCATTGGAGAGAGAGAAAAAGAAAAGAGGGAGAGAGCGAGAATTCACATTAACATTCGTTCAACATTTAAAGTGTTGGATTAATCATCTGCACTGTCGAGTTAGGAAAGGTAAATACTAATTCCTTACACCTGTGTGACAGCGATCCTAATTGCTAAATGTATCTGTGTGCGCGTGTGATTGAGAGAAAGAAACTGTCTTTCCTTGTATTAAAAAAAATACAAGTAAGCTAAATTTCAGAAACAAATGAAGCCTTGGAGGGATACAGGTCGGAGGGGGCAGTAGGAAGGAGGGTTGGGAGGAGAGAAACAGGTTGAGGGGTGAAGAGGCTTCTGGCCTCTCGTTAATACTCCTTGGAGGGAGCAAGTGGGAGTGCGTGAGAGCTGGTGCAGGGTTAAAAGTGACGGGAGTGACAGTAGAGCAAGATGGGGAGGGGGAGGAAAGGAACAGTTCATCACACCCTATCACCACATCGCTTTAGTGCTATCTCCCTTGTGTACTTATCTAGTTTCCTCTTAAATGCATCGGTCCTATTTGCCTCAACCACTCCCTGTGGTAGCAAGTTCCACATTCTAACCGCTCTCAGGGTAAAGAAGCTTCTCCTGAATTCTTTATTGGGTTTATTAGTCACTAGTTTTGGATTCTCCCACAAGTGGAAACAGCTTCCATCGATCTGAAACCATAAGTGAGAATGGTAAGGGAAATTTTCCAGTCTGCACTGGTAGTAGGTGAAGTTCCTTGGCCCCAGCATGTACATGCAAAATTACCCCTGTACATCAGGTGACCCAATTTATTCTATTGCTGTAGTGACATGTTCAATAGCCTCTTTATTGAGAAGCTTCAGTGGTAGACCAAGCCCTAAAGAAAGAAAAAGTACTTGCATTTATATAGCACCTTTCTTACCTCAAGATGTCCTAAGGACACGAAAGGGGCTATATAAATGCAAATGCTTTTGCATTTATTGGCAAGACAGCCAATTAAATACTTTGAAAGTGTAATCACTGTTGTAATATAAGAAATGTGGTAGCTAATTTGCGCACAGCAAGATCCCAAAAACAGCAATGTGTTAATGACCAGATCATCTATTTTAGTGATGTTGGTTGAGGGATAACTTTTGTCCAGGACACCAAGGGAACGCCCCTGCTCTTCTTCAAAATAGTGTCGTGGGATCTTTAAACGTCCAAATGAGAGGACCGATAAACCCTCGGTTTAACGTATCATCCGAAAGACAGCACCTCCGACAGTAGAGCTCTTCCTCAATACTGCACTGGGAGCGTCAAGCCTAAATTTTGTGCTCACGTCTCTGGAGTGAACCAACAACCTCCTGGCTCAGAGGTGAGAGATATACCACTGAACCACTAGTTCAAGACATCAGTAAAGTTGGAAACGGTAAAAGAAAAGACAGTAAAGAAGAAAGTAGCAGTTAGGGGACTTGATATGTTGCTTTTAAAAGCCTGAAGATTATTTGGGGAGAAGACGAGAGAGAAGCTGGAGTGACGTAAGCAGTTGCAAAGTTTTGAATTCCTGGGAAGGGGGTTGGAGATGCTGTGGTAAGTCTTGATTTCAATACAGTGAGGATGCAGGAAGGAGGAGCAGGATGGGGGTGTAGGGCGGAGAGATAGGAGAAAAGAGAGACACACATTGCTAGACAACCTGTTCCATAAAGACAGCAGACAGTTGAGAGAGACCATATTCTCTGCCACAGAAGACTCACTAGATTCATAAGACTGGGAACCTCTGGCACCACACAGCACTCAGACCTCAGTCTGTGCTCTGACCCTTCACTGTAGCAGATGCTCCATAACCACGTGGTGACTGGACCATTCAGCATGGGGCTCATCATAGAACATGACATGGGTCAGGGCAAATCCTGCATACATTACAATCAAGTTATGGGCAAGAGATTGTTTAAACTCACAAGCAGTCGATAAGTAGCTCTGTCACCGGGCAGATTACCTTTAGATCCTCCAAGGAGGGACAGAAAAAGCTTATCGGAACTGTAGCAAAAGAATCTACTCTATCGTGAAACACAGCATGAGGACAAAGTTCGGAGGAACGGGAAGCCCTGAGAGTCGACAGGGCCAGGAGCCCAGTGTACAGGAGGAGTGTTGGCAAAAGGTGGGCTGCTGAAATCTAAGGCTGACATCGGTGTTACTGCTGGCACTGGAGGAGGAGGTGGTGAGCCCATGTTAACGCAGAGAGACTTATCGTGGCGCAAAGCTGATTTAGAGTGAGCGGTGGCGGGCAGCTTGTTTACCCATTGCACACGCTCTAGGTGGCTGATAATTACTCGCACAGGTCTGGGCTTGCTGGGGTTTGCAGGCATTCAGCACAGCCTGCTCTCGCTGCATGGCAGGACGGGAGGAGGCTGCTCGAGGGACAGAGGAGAGCCGATTTGTTCGTCTTACATTTCCCGTGGTACGCCCCTTGCTACATACATGGCATGTAAACGCATGACATTACTGTCGAGCACGCAGTTTGCATATCATTCTGCTGCCAGGCTAAATCAAGTATCAATGCCACATACAGTTAAAGAGCAAACATTTGTTTTTAAAATTCAGGTAGCAATCTGGCAATCCAGCACTCAGTTCAGTACCTTAAACATTAACTCACTGGCTTTAATTTGTAACACACTGCAACGTTTCTGCTGAAGTAAACAATTACTATTTAAAAAGCAGAACTACCCGCACAACAACTATGCAATTAAAAAGTAAATGACAGACATAAATATACTTATTTCAGATGAAGGACTTTTGTGCTTCATTTTCATCTCTTTTTTAAAAAATGATCCCCCCGCCCACCCCAAAGATGCTGACTCACTTGCAGGTGGGATAAGGTACCACCAGCACTGGGTGCCTTTCCTCTACCTGGCCCAGGTGGCCGCTCTTGTGTAAATGACTTGTGGCTATTCGACCTTGGGGAGTACAGCGCCTCTTCCAGCAGGGTTTGCTGTCGAGTATTCATAACCCTGGCAGGATTTCCCCCTCTCCTCTCTAACCCTAATGCTGAGGACAGGGATCTGATTGAGGCTCCGTTGAAAGTCGTATCTTGTGGTTAGGTTCGTTCATTAATTGTGCCTCATTTAAAAAAAAATCCATACAGGTTTACTGTTAATGAAACTGGCTTCTGGATTTGTTCGACGAAGGTAGAGTAAGCAGTGAGCCTCGCTCACCCCGTCCGACTGAAGGAGATGGGATGGCACCAGGCCGTGGGAGATAGCATTTCAGAAGTCGCAGTACCTGTTCCTCCCACTCCTTGGTTTTTTTTTGCAGGACTGTAATGAAAGATGAGTGAACATCTTTAAAAGTTCCAGACTCAAAACATCAGGAACTATGTTTGTCCATTACGCAATTGTATTAAATCAGGCAGCTTTCTGACCCCCCCACCCCAGCCCCCCAGCCCTCAAAAACCTGGTGGGTTTGGCACACAAGAATCCACTAAAGCCAGCAGTCATCTGCCCAGAGCTTTGTTAAGCTGCTGAGAGAGAGAGAGAGAGAGAGAGTAAAGAAACTGACATCCAACAGCACAAATGAAAGTTGCTTCTTCTCGTGCAGGAGCTGGAGCGTAACGAAAAAAAAAATAGCCGGGCTTACTCACACTATCACAAACAACAGATCAAACAAGATTTTTTTTTAAAGTAATGAATACGACCTGTGAGCCTACACAGAGGTTGTCTACAGCAAAGTAATCCTGCAGCGTACACCCACTGGCTGGTCCAAGGGGCTGGGAGAGGGGGCTGTTTGTCCCCGAGGGAAGCTGTGTAACACTGTTATCAGCTGAAGGCACTTCCTCTACTGAGCAACTGAGCAATTGCTGCTCTCGCTCGCTCTCTCTCTCTCTCTCTCTCTCTTTTTGGCTTGGTTTCCAAGAGCTGACTGTCATGCAGAGTTAAGCTGTCTATTTTTTCCTCCATCGCCACAGCGACCAAAAGGGCAATCCCCCATCCCCTGGGCCTGCTTGTCAGAAGCCATCGCCCCCCCTCCTCATTCTCACTGAGGCGTACACACAGGGGTTGCTGCAACTGGATCCAAGGTTGTTCCACCGTTTCTAATGTCTTTAAAAAAAATTCTCTTGCTTTACTGGTTTTTCTTTCAAAAGCTAAACTTTCAAAATTGACACGCTGATTTACATGTAAAAATACTTCACGGGCGGATGAATTGTGGAGGATTCATCCCTTTAGGCTGTTCACACCCAGCTAAAGGAAAAGCATAAATTCTGAAATCACTGCGACCACCCACACCAAAGTCCTCGGTTCAATCACCAGCCTGGGCTTAGCTATCATCAGCACGTCTGAGCTACAAGACATCCAGGGGCCTCACTCCTCATAATTATTTCCAAAGTACACTTGCAAGGGCATCTGCTGAGGACAGGATCAGGCCAGGCTGTGATGCCACCCCGAGTCGAAGAGCTTCCCGACATGCCGATAAGGCTCATATGTCAATGATGAGCACTAGGCTTGGGTACCGGAGAAGGACTGCATCTCAGCAAGGAGCCAACATCTTCAACAGAGAGGAGGACCAGGGAAGAACCTAAAATACTAGCACAGAATCTGAGTTACAGCACCCAGGGCCACACTGCCTTCTGACTGCAACACATGAAATGGCCAAGAGGCAATGGGTAGTCAATGAGAAACAGCATGTACTCCATCCTGGTGTGTGTGACACAGCGCCATATCATACTCGAGAACTTCACCACTGCCACCGCATTGATCCCCCCAAATTTTCGAAGCACCAAAGTGCTTCCACCCAGAGAAAGGAAAAGATCGGAAAGGAAAAGGAAAGAAAAAGAAAGCAAGACTTGCATTTATACATCGCCTTTCACGACCTCACTCAGGATACCCCAAAGCGAGTTACAGCCAATGAAGAGTTTTTGAAGTGTAGTCACTGTTGTAATATAGGAAACAGTGAGCTATGGAGAGAGCTTTGTTTTACATTAAGAGCAGTTGGCACATCTCGAACGGTTAACAAAAGAGGAAACTTTATTAAGACGACCAGACAATTTCAGTCCTCGGCTTACAAATAAATACACGCTTAAACACAGCTGAGCTCAAGTTTAATTTGGCTCCAAACTCTTCGTGGCCTGAATCCCCTCCCAATAACATTTCACTCACTAACTTTCAGAGGCCCTGCTCGGAATGCCTGTCTGGAGTAGATGTTATTCGAGAATAAGCAGCAGTATTTCAATTGCCGGAGTGCTTGTTTGGAAGCACAAAGATCGCACGCAACAGGAGCACAAATGGTTTCAATCACAAACATTTTGTTTTGCAATAAAACAGGAGGGCACAGCAGCAGCAGACCTGAGGTTAAATAACTACATTTACATAGCGCCTTTAATGTAGTAAAATGCCGCAAGGCGCTTCTCATGGAGCATTATCAAACAAAATTTGACACCGAGCCACATAAGGAGGAGATATTTGGACAGGTGACCGAAAGTTTGGTCAAAGAGGTAGGTTTTAAGGAGGAGAGAGTGGCAGAGGCGAGGGAGGGAATTCCAGAGCTCAAGGCCTTGGCAGCTGAAGGCCCTGCCATCAATGGGCAGAGTTGGAGGAGCGCAGATCTCGGAGGGTTGCAGAGCTGGAGGAGATTAGGGAGTGAAGAGGCCATGGAGGGATTTGAAGAATAGATGAGGCGGAAGCACTTCACCACCAGCACTAATCATATCCATTAGGTATTGTTTGAAATGGAAAAACGGGCAGAGTCACAGGCCGAGAGGCTCCAGAATGTTTACTCGTCTTCTCCCTTTTTGGGACCTCGTTGTGTATTTCTGGCACTTTCTAAGTCTGTAGTTCCGATATATAAAACAAAGGCCTTGCATTTATAAAGCGCCTTTCACGACCTCAAAGCACTTTACAGCCAACGAAGTACTTTTGTAGTGTAGTCACTGTTGCAATGTGGGAAATAGAGAAGGCCGACTGTCAACAGGGAATCGGTCTGCAGCAAGAGGGCACCACCTTGAGGAAAGGGGGGGGCAAGGGGGGGGGGGGGGGAGAGGAGGGGGGAGTAATTGGTAAAACATTTAGTTTTATAAAAGATGCAAAGAGAGCCTGAAGTACAAAATGAAAAGGGTATTTCGATCGTTTATAGTTCTCTTTGAATCCATCTGGATGATGACGGATTGAGATAATTTTATATTATAAACAGAGCTCGCTGTATCTTGGTAACAAGAGTATGTTCAGAGAAGAATAAATCTCATGTGTAGCGGTTTGCCATTATTGAATGATGTTAATACCTTCTTGTGACGATCATCACTCATCGAGTACATACAGCTCAACAGTTAGAAGTGGAGGAGAAAATAATAAATTAAAAAACAATTTAAAATTGGATTTCAAAAAAACCCCCACACCAAATGGCACAAGTGCTTCTCATTCGGACAAGGACAAGTAGCAGCCTGGGGAGTAAGGAGGCAGCGCGAGAAACTACACTGTTCGTCCCTACAAGGAAAGGAGAGAGAAAATAACATGATTTTTTAATTTATTCACGGGATGTGGACGTCGCTGGCAAGGCCAGCATTTATTGCCCATTCCCAATTGCCCTCGAGAAGGTGATGGTGATCTGCCTTTTTGAGCCGTTGCAGTCCGTGTGGTGAAGGCACTCCCACAGTGTTGTTAGGGAGGGTGTTCCAGGATTTTGACGACAATGAAGGAACTGCGATATACTTCCAAGTCAGGATGGTGTGTGACTTGGAGGGGAACTTGCAGATGGTGCTCCCAGGCAGTTGGTTGAGGGATAAATATTGGCCAGGTCGCAATGTTAGAGGGACAAGAGAAACAGACAGTGCTAGCTCTGTTAAATTAATGACACTGAATAGGTAGAAGCCCATTTAATTGAGGTCAGATCACTCTCCTGGCCTCAGTAACAAAAAAAACACAAGTTTCAGGATGCATGTATCGGTTACCCCATAATGTACTGTGCAACAACACAATCATATCATCGGCTTTACTGCATCATTGTGTGCTACATTAAGGAGAAAGCAAGCTAGAAATAAGACTGGCTCACAGTTATACTGCGCTGGCTCCACATAGTACCAGCATCATCACAATGCTTTCCGATATGTTGCTACTAGGTACCCACCACTGCACGTTTGGCACCAGATTTCAGAGTCTGCAATGAAACAGGCCAAGAGTGCACTATAAGGAAGGTAAGGGACACCGATCCAATGGGTCTCCCTGTAAAAATACAACACTGTAGATGACAGCATATGGCGCCAAGTCTCTCCGAATTTTGGCAACTGCTTATAGTCATTGAAAAATATAAAAATTCTCACTGGGATCAGTAAATTAACCTGTCTTTCTACTTGAAAGTGTAGCCTTGTGTTCACAAGTTAATTGCGGATGAGGATGGCAATTCAGCCCACCTTTGTTCATCCAACCCAGAATGACCCAAAGGTCCCTGCATTGCAGCATGTTTCATAAAGAATTTCAAGGTTTTTGCCTCCACTACTCTATATGGGCGAGGAAAAGGTAGGTAATTTAATGTTTTCTCCGTCACTATACTTTGGAGTGGAGCCAGAGGACCGTACCTGTAAGTCCAGTTCAATGATATGTCACTTTTAAACTCCTGTATCTTTACACAATCATTAGTTGCGAAGAGGTGATTTATTACAGTGATGCTATCACATGACATTAGATGGCACTCCACTGCTTCCAATCAGATTATGTTCACAGCATCATCTGCCCATTCACCATTTTTAGCAGATTGTGTCTAATAATCGTACAGATTTTCATCATTCCAGTCACCCTGTCCCTTGTAAACTGGAAGCAATAATTTTTAAAGGGGTTCTTTATAAATGATAAAATAAAGTGCTCAACAAATCTTTTCTCAATCATTTCACAAATGCACAACGCAATGGCGCAAATCATACACAATACTTTGTCACTTCTGTCTGATATTATCAGAACGAGAGTCAAGGTGGGCTTCTAACATGAGACAAATTCTTTCCTGCCCAAAGTACTTTTTTCATGAAGAAAGTCTAAGAATCTCTAATATCCTTTGTTGAGGTGAGCAAGCTATTGATTTACGAAGAGGAACACGTGAAGAATTAAGAGCATACCAAACTACAGGAGCAAGGCCGTTCACCTGAATCCCTTCCCTATGTGACACTGCAACACTCGGCTTGTACTTATACAGTATACACACAGCCACTCTTCCCTATGCTAAATTTAAATCTAAGCCACTTCTGACAGCTCCTCGAGTGCATTGACGCAGCCTTTACCCACTTAGCTATACTGATTCTCCGCATCTCAGCTGATAGCAAGGGGCCATTCTGCTTGGAAACAGAACAGAAGAGGTCAACTCTAACATATAACTGGCACTGCAGCTGTATACAGGTATTCCAAAATACAGAGGTTATTCTATCAGCTGTAATATATAGGGCCAATTCAAACCCATAAAATATACAGGGAATTCCTACCCATATAATGTAATATAATATGCAGGGAATTCTACACACGATCATACAATATCTATGGCACATGATACCTCTATTCCAGTATAGACAGGGTATTCTACAGCCTGTAATGTAATATATATGATGTATTCTGCAGTTTGTTGTATATTAGAAACAGGTATACGACCCTGCAATGTAGTATATACAGATATTCTACCTAGTGGAATATATACAGGGGAATATTGTGCTCTCTCTATCATAGCAAATATTCTATCCCATATAATCTAATACTATCCCATATAATCTATTGTCCTTAATACTGTATAATGTTTGCAGATCATCTAATCCCTGTAATAATATTGTGAATAGGGCATTCTATCCCTTCCATTAGATGTCCTGTACCACCAGCCTGCGAGGCCACCAAGGGGGCGGGACATATTGTTAAACATGCAAGTGGAAGTGGCCCTCAACATCGACTCCAGGAGTTAGGAGCTGTTCAACCTCATGGATGCAGGTCAAACACAGCCAAGGGAACTCCCTGATCACCTCTTCCTACCCCTTGGCTCAGTGGCAGCATTCCGGCCTCTGTCAGCGGGTGCTGGGTTTGTCCCACTGCTCCAGACAGTCCCAGCCAATCCCCGGAGCTCCGGCTCGGATTCCTGGTTTGACATCAGTGGGAATATTCCCCTCTAGTGGGTGTGGATGTTTCTCCCCCCCACACATTATCCCTGCAATCGTATGGGTGTGAGGACAAGGTTGCAGCTAATTTTTTTTTGTATGGCCCCTTTAAGGGGCTGCGCGATCCATCCTCAGTTTCGTGCATGTGCAACATTTAATATTGGAAAATCTCCCCCGGGACCGACAGAGAACTGGGCCCATAAAACCGTTCCACCGTAAAGTACTAACCACCCTGTCGGATGGTATAAAGATGGTTACAGCCATGGAAGGAGAATTCATATTTGTTAATCAGCCTGAGAATCCTCAATAGTAACCATAAAGTGCCACAATAATTTGCTCATCAATGCTCAGTTCAGATTCCAGCAGAATCATCTGATTCTAGACTTCGTCACAGCTTTAATCCAGACATGACCAGCAGAGCTTGAATGCTGGAGGAGAGACAAGTGTAACTGCTCTCATCAAGGCAGCATTTGAACGAGTATGGTACCCAGGAACTCCAGCAAAACTCATCTTAATGGGATTCAAAGGAAAAGCAGTCGAGTGGCTGGAGTCACATCTGACATGAAGCTCGGGAGCAGCGGCCAGCATCGCGGGACCTGAGCAGGCGCAGGAGTACAAACGGTGGCAGCAGTTTGGAGCAGCGGCAGATCGGGAGTGTCATGTATCTTACATTATTATATATAACTGTATCCTAACATGCTATTCATGACCGTAATAAGATATGACCTGTAACCACAAGCATTTACCACCAGGGGTGCACTTACAAGAGACAGGAAAATAAGGACAGGTCTCAGGCAAGTGCAGCATTCCAGAACTGTGAAATAAAGGTGCAGGTCCAGAGTGACCTTGACTTCACTACATGCCTCGTGTGAATCTGTACTGAGGGGACAGGACTTTACAGTGGCGATGGGTTACGGGATTACAGAATCCACAGAATGGCGAATAACGGATCAGATGAAAAGTACAATGCGGGAGACAATTGGGAGGACTTTATAGAAAGGCTCCAGCAAAGCTTTGTAACCAAAGACTGGTTAGGCGACGATAAGGCAGACAAGAGAAGAGCCCATCTCTTGACCAGCTGTGGTTCGAAAACATACGCTTTGATGAAGGATCTGTTGGCACCTGAGAAACCAGCAAGCAAGTCGTTTGAAGAATTGAGCACACTGGTAAGAGACCACCTGAAGTCAGCCTACACATGGCCAGACACAGGTACTACAACTACAGACGCTGTATGGGCCAGAGCAGACCCGACTTCGTGGCGGAACTTCGGAGGTTGGCTAGTTTATGTGAGTTCTCCGATGAACTGAGGAGAGAAATGCTGAGAGACTTTTTCATTGAAGGAATAGGCCACGCAGGCATATTCCAAAAGCTCATAGAGACCCCAAGAACCTGGCCTTAGAGGTAGTAGCACTGGTTGCACAGACATTCTTGGTAGGGGAAGAAGAAACAAGGTTGATTTACAATGCAGGTACGACAACTAACGAAATATTGGAACAAGAAGTTCACAGCACTAAACCAGCTGCTACCCCCACACACAGACAAAACCGGGAGAACAGGCTCTCGACAGCAGACAGAAGCCATCAAGGGCCACAGGAACGGCCGTTCACACCTCATCAACCCACAATGCGAGCAATCAATTACAAACTGAGAGAAGCTCAAGAGAGATCAGCCAGACGCAGCTCATTCTTTGGGAACACTTTAAACAATAGAACACGTCTGTGCTGGAGGTGTGGAGGTGGGCACTCGTCAAGGGGATGTCAATTTCAGCAGACTGTTTGCAGAAATTGTGAATATACAGGGCATTTGGCCCGCATGTGCAAATAAACGGCAGCTCGGCTGGTATACGAATCGGATGGGTCGGAAAGCGGACCAGAAGATGGTGGGGACAGTACCCGGGACACCGGTGTACAGCGGGTCAACACGATCAATGGCCGCTGCTCCTACAACAGGACGCCTCCTATAATGATGAAGGTCCTACTCAACGGGATATCTGTCAACATGGAGCTGGATACGGGAGCGAGTCAATCTCTCATGGGCGCTCAACAATTTGAACAACTGTGGCCGCATAAAAGAGATAGACCAAAACTCACAAGGGTCGACACCAAACTAAGGACCTATACCAAAGAAATCGTACCAGTCCTCGGCAGTGCCATACTCTCTGTCACTCACAAAGGGACAGTGAACCGACTTCCCCTGTGGATTGTCCCCGGAGACCCCCCAGCACTGCTGGGGAGAAGCTGGCTGGCAAAACTAAACTGGAAATGGGATGATGTCCATGCCATGTCATTAGAGGAACGGACCTCCTGCTCAACAGTTATAAAGCGATTTGAACATCTCTTTCAGCCAGGTGTGGGCACTTTCAAAGGGGCCAAAGTCAAAATCTACATCACACAGGATGCTAGACCAGTCCATCACAAGGCCAGAGCTGTACCCTATGTAATGAGGGAAAAGATTGAACATGAACTAGACAGGCTTCTGTGGGAAAGCATTATATCACCTGTGGAATTTAGCGACTGGGCAAGTCCCATCGTCCCAGTCATGAAGCCTGATGGATCCGTACGAATCTGTGGGGACCACAAATCTACCATAAACAGAGTCTCCCTACAGGACCAGTACCCGCTGCCCAGAGCGGAGGACTTATTTGCCACATTGGCTGGAGGTAAACTTTTCTCAAAATTAGACCTCACATCTGCGTATATGACGCAAGAATTGACCGAGGAATCCAAGCTACTCACAACCATCAACACACATCGAGGCCTTTTCATGTACAATCGATGTTCATTGGGCATCAGGTCGGCAGCTGCCATATTCCAGCGCAACATGGAGAGTCTGCTCAAGCCCATCCCGGGGATGGTTGTATTTCAAGACGACATACTTATCACGGACAGGGACACCGACTCCCATCTCCGTAATTTGGAGGAAGTACTAAAGCGGTTGGATCGGGTAGGCCTACAAGTCAAGAAATCCAAGTGCCTGTTTCTCGCACCCGAGGTTGAATTTTTGGGCAGAAGGATTGCCGCTGATGGAATCCGCCCAACAGAGTCCAAAACAGAAGCAATTCACCTGGCACTCAGGCCCCGGAATGTCCCAGAACTGCGCGCCTTTCTCGGGCTACTCAATTACTTTGGGAACTTTATGCAGAACTTAAGCATGCTGCTGGAGCCTCTCGACGTGCTACTCAGGAAGGGGTGCGATTGGTTTTGGGGGGACGCCCAGGAACGCGCCTTCAATAAAGCACGCAACTTTCTGTGTTCCAACAGTGTTTTGACTTTCTTTGACCCAGGTAAAAAGCTAGTTCTCACATGCGATGCGTCAGCGTATGGGGTCAGGTGCGTTTTGCAACATGTCAATGGTGCGGGCAAATTACAACCCATATCTTATGCCTCCAGGTCACTTTCGCGGGCGGAGCGCGGATACGGAATGGTAGAGGAGGAGTCGCTCGCGTGCGTGTACGGTGTCAAAAAGATGCACCGATACTTTTTCGGGGCCAAGTTCGCGTTAGAAACCGACCACAGCCCCTCATGTCCCTTCTATCCGAGAGCAAGGCAATAAACGCCAACGCCTCGGCGCAAATTCAACGGTGGGCACTCATGCTGGCGTCCTACGACTACACAATAAGGCACAGACCAGGCACAGACAACTGTGCCGACGCACTCAGCAGGCTACCCCTGGCGACCACGGAAGGGTCTGACGAACAGGACTGTGAGATAGTCATGGCAATCAATTGAGTCCACAGGTTCGCCCATGACGGCTCGCCAAATCAGAGCCTGGACGGCCAGCGACCCCACGTTATCCTTAGTAAAAAGATATGTTCTAACCGGTGACTGGGCAGAGGCTCGCGATGCCTGCCCTGAGGAATTAAAACCCTTTCACAGGCGCATGCATGAGCTATCACTACAAGCAGACTGCCTGATGTAGGGCAGCCGAGTAGTCATGCCTTTGCGAGGCAGAGAGGCATTTGTCCGGGTGCTCCACCGCGAGCACCCGGGGATCGTTCTCATGAAGGCCATAGCCAGATCCCACGTCTGGTGGCCTGGTATTGACGCGGACTTGGAGCTCTGCGTCCGAAGGTGCACCATTTGTGCCCAACTCAGCAATGCCCCCAGGGAGGCTCCACTGAGCCCCTGGCCCTGGCCTACCAAACCGTGGTCGCGGGTGCACGTAGACTATGCGGGCCCATTCATGGGCAAAATGTTCCTCGTAGTTGTAGATGCATTTTCAAAGTGGATCGAATGCACCATTTTAAACTCGAGCACAACCTCCACCACTGTGGAGAGCCTCACAACCATGTTTGCAACGCACGGAATCCCTGATATATTGGTCAGTGACAATGGTCCGTGCTTCACCAGCGCAGAATTCCAAGACTTTATAATTGACTATGGCATAAATCACGTCAAGACGGCACCGTTCAAGCCGGCCTCCAATGGCCAGGTGGAGAGAGCAGTGCAAATCATGAAACAAGGCATGCTTAAAATCCAAGGTCCCACGCTGCAGGGTCGCCTGTCATGACTGCTGCTGGCATACAGATCTCGTCCGCACTCACTGACTGGGATCCCCCCCCGCGCAACTGTTGATGAAAAGGACTTTAAAAACAAGGCTCTCATTAATCCTCCCAGTCATGCACGAAATCGTTGAGGCAAAGCGCCGTAAGCTGACTGAGTACCATGACAGAAATTTGAGGGGCAGATGGAATAAGATAGGGGACAAAGTGTTTGTACAAACTATGGCAGGGGTCCCAAATGGCTTGCAGGGACAGTAACGGGCAAGGATGGAAACAGGCTGCTGGTAGTACAAATGGACAATGGCAAAACCTGCCGGAGGCATGTAGACCAAGTCAAAAGCAGATTTACCAACAGCACTGCGGAACCAGAGGCAGACTACAATGTGGAACTCGCACCACACCTGGTGGACAGACAGAGGGAACAACCTGAGGAAAGGGCAATCCCAACAGACAGCCCAGGCGAGTCAACAACAATCACACCAATCGAAACAGACAGCCCAGGCGAGATACCAGCAACCACACTCAAAGAAAAACAGACACCAAGGCAAACAACTGAACCACAACTCAGACGCTCCACGCGAAAGCGTAGACCACCTGAGAGACTGAACCTATAAAGACAATAAGACCTTGGGGGAGGGTGATGTCATGTATCTTACATTATTATATACAACTGTATCCTAACATGCTATACATGACTGTAATAAGATATGACCTGTAACCACAAGCATTTACCACCAGGGGTAAACTTGCAAGAGACAGGTATCTAAGGACAGGTCTCAGGCAAGTGCAGCATTCCAGAAGTGTGAAATAAAGGTGCAGGTCCAGAGTGACCTTGATTTCACTACATGCCTCGTGTGAATCTGTACTGAGGGGACAGGACTTTACAAGGAGCAGCCAGCTGCGGCAGGGTAAAAGAAAAAGTAAAAAAATCAAAAATCGAAGTATGACGTCACAGCCAAGCAGGTGATTGGCTGGTGGATTGGTGAGTATTTTTCTTTTCTTTCAGAAACCTTGGGCATTGCTGTAAATTAGGAACTACAATGAAACACGTGATCTTTATTATCTAAGGAGAACCAGTTAATTAAATCAGCTGTTTGCTGAGTAGCGGCTGGGTGTGTTGTGCTAAGGTTGAGAGTTTAGTTCTACTCGATAGTTGTGAGTATAACTAGAGGGATGGCAGGGCAGCTCAGTCCTGTGGATTGCACATCCTGTGGCATGTGGGAAATCCTGGATGCTTTGCGCAGCCTGGACGACCACATGTGCAGGAGGTGTCGCCAGCTGCACCAACTTGAGCTCCGTGTTTTGGTGCTTGAGCGGCAGCTGGGGTCACTGCGGTACGTTTCTGGATAGCACGTTTCGAGAGGTGGTCACCCCACAGCTTAAGAGTGTGCAGGCAGATTGGGAGTGGGTGATCATCAGACAGAAGAGGACTAGGCAGGTAGTACAGGAGTCTTCGGAGTCTATCTCGCTCTCCAACCGGTACTCTGTTCTGAATGCCGGTGGGGGCGATGGTGGCTCCGGCGAGTGCAGCCAGATCCAAGTTCATGGCATCACGGGTGGCTCAGCTGCGCGGGGCCGGGGGGGGGGAGGTGAGGAAGAAGAATGGAAGAGCTATAGTGGTAGGGGATTCGATAGTCAGGGGAGCGGACAGGCGTTTCTGCGGCCGCAAACGTGACTCCAGGATAGTATGTTGCCTCCCTGGTGCCAGGGTCAGGGATGTCACTGAGTGGCTGCAAGGCATTCTGGGGGGAGAGGGTGAACAGCCAGAGGTCGTGGCCCACATCAGTACAAATGACAAAGGTAGGAAGAGGGAGGAGGTCCTGCAGGCAGAGGTTAGGGAGCTAGGAGAGAGATTAAAAAGCAGGACCTCAAAAGGTAGTAATCTCCAGATTACTCCCAGTGCCACGAGCTAGTGAGTACAGAAATATGAGGATAGAGCAGATAAATACGTGGCTGGAGAAATGGTGCAGGCAGGGGGACTTTAGTTTTCTGAGGCATTGGGACCGCTTTTGGGGGAGGTGGGACCTGTACAAGCCGGACGGGTTGCACCTCAACAGAGCCGGGACCATTACCCTCGCGGGGGGGGTTTGCTACTGCTGTTGGGGGGGGTTTGCTACTGCTGTTGGGGAGGCTTTAAACTAGCTTGGCAGGGGGACGGGAACCTCAAAATAGATTCAGTAGGGAGGGGAGTAAAGCTGGAATTAGAAAGCAAAAATAAAGAAAGTGAGTTTGAAGGAGAGAGGAAACAAGCAGGAAAAACGGGTGAACAAACAAATTTAAAGGCACTTTGCACGTAGCATTTGTAACAAAATAGATGAGTTGACGGCACAAATTGAGACAAATGGGTATGATCTGATAGCCATTACAGAGACGTGGTTGCAAGGTGACCAGGACTGGGAATTAAATATTCAGGGGTATTTGACAATCCGGAAGGACAGACAGACAGAAAAAGGAGGTGGGGTAGCTCTATTGATAAAGGATAGAATCACTGCAATAGTGAGAAACGATATTGGCTCAAATGATCAGGATGATGAAACAGTTTGGGTGGAGATAAGGAATAATAAGGGGAAAAAGTTACTGGTGGGCATAGTCTATCGGCCCCCGAACAGTAGCAACTCTGTTGGTCGGAGCATAAACCAGGACATAGTGGGGGCTTGTAAAAAGGGAACAGCAATAATCATGGGTGATTCTAGCCTCCATATTGAATGGACAAATTAAATTGGTCTAGGTAGCCTTGAGGAGGAGTTCATAGAGTGCATAAGGGACGGGTTCCTTGAGCAGTATGTAATGGAACCAACCAGGGGGCAGGCTATCTTAGATCTGGTCCCGTGTAATGAGAGAGGATTAATAAACAATCTCCTAGTGAAGGAACCCCTCGGAATGAGTGATCATAGCATGGCTGAATTTCAAATTCAGATGGAGGGTAGAAAGTTGGATCTCTAATCAGCATACTAAGCTTAAATAAAGGAGACTATGAAGTACGAGGGCCGAGTTGGCTAAAGTGGACTGGGAAAATAGATTGAAGTGTAGGACGGTTGATGAACACTGGTGTACATTTAAGGAGATATTTCACAACTCTCAAGAAAAAAACTCTCCAGTGAGGAGCAAAGGGTGTAAGAGAAAAGAGAGCCACCCGTGGCTAACTGAAGAAATAAAGGACGGTATGCAATTAAAAACAAGGGCATAGAAGTGCCCAAACTAGTGGGAGGACAGAAGACTGGGAAGCTTTTAAAAGCCAGCAAAAAATGACTAAAAAATGAGTATGAAAGGGAAGATTGACTATGAAAGTAAACTAGCACGACATATAAAAACAGAGCAGAGTTTCTATACGTATATAAAAAGGAAGAGTGGCTAAAGTAAATGTTGGTCCTTTAGAGGACGAGACCGGAGAATTAGTAATGGGGAACATGGAGATGGCAGAAACTCTGAACAAATATTTTGTATCAGTCTTTATGGTAGAGGACACTAACAATATTCCAACAGTGGATAGTCAAGGGGCTATGGGGGGAGGAACTTAACACAATCACTAAGGAGGTGGTACTCAGTAAGATAATGGGACTAAAGGCAGATAAATCCCCTGGGATCGGGGCAGAGCCAGGGCCGGTTGGAGCGGCCGGTTCATTTGCCGTACCTAGTGCGGTCGATGGGCCGGCTGCTGGCGGCCACCTCCCGGAGGAGGACGGGGACTCGGTGGGGGACGCGGGTGAAGACCTAGAGACCACCGCCAGCGAGGCGGTGGATCTGCTCGCGGCCGCCGCCGAGGCCATCCTCATTCCTGCAAAGGAACTCCGGGACTTTTTGGCCCAGAGCCGGGGTCGCTGCAACCAAGCCCGACTGGCCCTGGAAAAATGGTCCGAGCCAGAGCTGATCAAGGGGTCCGTCCGCGCCGCCGTCAAAACCTTGGCCGCGGGCGGGCCCTTGACAAAGGCGCAACACCTTGAGCTGCGCGAGCTCGAAGGACTCCTGGCTTGCATCCTCGGGTCTTAAGAGAAGTAGCGGCAGGGTTTGTGGATGCATTGGTTGTAATTTACCAAAATTCCCTGGATTCTGGGGAGGTCCCATCAGATTGGAAAACTGCAAGTATAATGCCCCTATTTAAAAAAGGAGGCAGACAAAAAGCAGGAAACTATAGACCAGTTAGCCTAACATCTGTAATTGGGAAAATGTTGGAGTCCATTATTAAAGAAGCAGTAGCAGGACATTTGGAAAAGCAAAATTCAGTCAGGAAGATTCAGCATGGATTTATGAAGGGGAAGTCATGTTTGACAAATTTGCTGGAACTCTTTGAGGATGTAACGAACAGGGTGGATAAAGGGGAACCAGTGGATGTGGTGTATTTGGACTTCCAGAAGGCATTTGACAAGGTTACTGCACAAGATAAGAGTTCATGGGGTTGGGGGTAATATATTAGCATGGATAGAGGATTGGCTAACTAACAGAAAACAGAGAGTTGGGATAAATGGTTCATTCTCTGGTTGGCAAACAATAACTAGTGGGGTGCCGCAGGGATCAGTGCTGGGACCCCAACTATTTACAATCTATATTAACGACTTGGAAGAAGGGACCGAGTGTACCATAACCAAGTTTGCTGACGATACAAAGATGGGAGGAAAAGCAATGTGTGAGGAGGACACAAAAAATCTGCAAAAGGACATAGACAAACTAAGTGGGCAAAAATTTGGCAGATGGAGTATAATGTTGGAAAGTGTGAGGTCATGTACTTTGGCGGGAAAAAAAATCAAAGAACAAGTTATTATTTAAATGGAGAAAGATTGCAAAGTGCCGCAGTACAGCGGGACCTAGGAGTACTTGTGCATGAAACACAAAAGGATAGTATGCAGGTACAGCAAGTGATCAGGAAGGCCAATGGATTCTTGGCCTTTATTGCAAAGGGGATGGAGTATAAAAGCAGGGAAATCTGTTGATATAGGGTATTGGTGAGGCCACACCTGGAATACTGCGTGCAGTTTTGGTTTCCATATTTACAAAAGGATATACTTGCTTTGGAGGCAGTTCAGAGAAGGTTCACTAGGTTGATTCCGGAGATGAGGGGGTTGACTTATGAGGAAAGGTTGAGTAGGTTAGGCCTCTACTCACTGGAATTCAGAAGAATGAGAGGTGATCGTAACGAAACGTATAAGATTATGAGGGGGCTTGACAAGGTGGATGCAGAGAGGATGTTTCCACTGATGGGGGAGACTAAAACTAGAGGGCACGATCTTAGAATAAGGGGCCGCCCATTTAAAACAGAGATGAGGAGAAATTTCTTCTCTCAGAGGGTTGTAAATCTGTGGAATTCGCTGCCTCAGAGAGTTGTGGAAGCTGGGACATTGAATAAATTTAACAGAAATAAACAGTTTCTTAAACGATAAGGGGATAAGGGGTTATGAGGAGCGGGCAGTGAAGTGATGCTGAATCCATGATCAGATCAGCCATGATCTTATTGAATGGCGGAGCAGGCTCGAGGGGCCGTATGGCCTGCTCCTGTTCCTATTTCTTATGTTAATAAGAACATAAGAAATAGGAACAGCCCATACCAGCCTACTGCAGAATCTGGACTTAGGTTAACAGATATAAAGTAACATTCATGTCACACGTGTGCCAGGCAATGAATCTCCAACAAGAGAAAGCCCAACTACCTCTCCCTGACCTTCAGCAGCACCTCCATCATGTAGTGACCCCGCCATCAACATTTTGTGGGAGGTCACCATTGATAAAAAGCTGATTAGGCCCAGCCACAGCAGCACTGTGACTGCAAGAGCTGGCCAGAGATCCAGTATTCTGTGGTGAGTGGCTCACCTCCTGACCTCACAACACCTCTCCAGCATCTACAAGGCTCAAATCAGGAGTGTTATGGAATACTCACCACTCCTGGATGGGCACAGCTGCAACACTTGAAGTTCAACACCACCGAGGACATAGCAGTCCGATGATCATTGCTCTTGTCACTGGACTCAATATCCCAATATACTATTAAAGCCCCAGAGACCCCTCAAATACTACCCAGGGACCCCTCAAATACTACCACACTCCCAGGGACCCCTCAAATACTACCACACTCCCAGATACCCCTCAAATACTACCACACTCCCAGAGACCCCTCAAATACTACCATACTCCCAGAGACCCCTCAAATACTACCACACTCCCAGAGACCCTCAAATACTACCACGCTCCCAGGGACCCCTCAAATACTACCATACTCCTAGGGACCCCTTAAATACTACCACACTCCCAGAGACCCCTCAAATACTCTCCCAGAGACCCCTCAAATACTACCACATTCCCAGAGACCCCTCAAATATTAAGGCACTCCCAGGGACCCCTCAAATACTACCACACTCCCAGAGAACGCTTGCCCTAACTTCCAAAACACAACATCAGCCATCCAAAAGAAAATAATGGAATGTTTGAATCATAGAATGGTTACAACACAGGAGGCCATTCAGCCCGGCGAGCCTGTGTCGGCTAATTTACTAATGTGCTCATTTGCTGCAAATGATTTTTGATTAGCTTACAGCAACAGAAGTAATGACCTAGTAAATGATCAAAGAGAGAATTTGTTGAGACAGGCTCAATTCTAATGACCTCTCAACCCTGCATCATCCCCTTATAACCCTAGCATAGTGACTTGTCAAAACCCGTAGTGTGTAGCATGCAATCTGACCATAAGAGAATTAATTTTTTCCTACAAATGAACCAGCATTCTGAATGCTGAGTTATTTGCAATCTGTAATTAGGATGTGTTGGGAGTGGATGTGTTCAGGGTGAGTCAGTCTGCTGGTGGATCAATAGAGAGTATGGACGCACACACAAGCACAGGCCATGGTCACAGGGATGGAATTCCCGAGATAGCCCTTTGCGCTGATGGTTTGAACATGACCGTCTGCTGCTGATGCAAGTGCTGAACATCATTAGAGAGCCAGGTTATCTGAACAGCTCATTCAGCAAGCTACCTCTGGTTGCCATGGTTTAGGTGTGGAGGAGCGAGAGGGCCTGCAGCACTGGTAGCAGACAAACCAGATCCCCTCATTATGGGATTCTTTAAGGCCGGACAACCCTCTTTGTTTCATTATTCAGCAAGGCAGCGGCAGCCCATGCAGCCCCTTATGAAACAAAAGCTAAGCTAGCACACGGAAACACAGGGCTCTCTTTCTCATCCGTTAATTACATTAATTTATCTTCTGTGGGTAGGAGCTGTGTATATTGAAAGTTCATAGGCCGGCTCCCTATAGCCTCTTCTGCTTTTCCACCTTACATCATTGTTTAGTGGCCCAGGCACTGACAGCAGCCTGTAGTGTGACCACACTGAGCTCAACTCATTTAATAACTACCTGTGTATTAAAAACAAAAAGGTCAGGGAATTCTCTCAATACTATAAAATGTCTCGTTTAACAAAAGAAAGCCCTCACGCTCCAACTTTATAACACTGTCAAGCTGTGGCTCAGTGGGTAGCACTCTTGCCTCCGGGTCAGAAGGCTGTGGGTTCAAGTCCCACTCCAGGTATCTGAGCACCTAAATCTAGGCTGACACTCCAGTGCAGGGCTGAGGGAGTGCTGCACTGCCGTAGGAGCCATCTTTCGGATGAGATGTTAAACAGAGGCCCTGTCTGCCCTCTCAGGTGGACGCAAAAGATCTCATGGTACTACAGGTGCAGCGCCTAAAATCCGGAGCCCTTGGACCGAGGCCATTCCGGACTTCGTGTTTTACTGGACGTTTGAATGTGTTTCTGATGCCCGAAGTCTGGAAACTCCCAAGCCTAGGTTCGGGTATTTCAGGATTTCGGAACGCCAGAAGCGTCTGGAAATGCCTGGACCCAGGTTCCAATATTTCCGGTTTTTCAATGTCATTTTGTAGTTCTTCTCTTCACAGGCTTTACAATCGTCGCTTCTTCCCAACGCACCGTAAGTGTCCCTCTCCTTGTTTTGTACCTGTATGTTTTGGAAAGTAGTCTGATGCCCTGTACCTGTAGTATATTTTCACCGTGTTGGTTCTGGCCGGGGACTTGTGTGCTGTGCAGAGTTGGTGCGGAACCAGGAGCAGCGGGGCCGTGACTGTGAAGACCTGGCCTGGAACAGTTGGAACGTTTTTATTCTTGCAATTTTTGTCACTGTACAGTAGCTGGATTTCATTTTTTGACTTTTCCCTGGGCCTGGCTGGCGGCGATAATGGTTTGACAGGGTGTCCGTATTCCGGAACATTTTGCGGATTCTGGACGACTCTGCCTCGGATCGTTCGGAGTCTGGATTCCGGAACTCCGGATTTTCGATGCTACACCTGTATTTCGAAGAAGAGCAGGGGAGTTCTGCCTGATGTCCTGACCAATATATATCTCTCAACCAACATCTAAAAGCAGATGCTCTGGTCATTATCACATTGCTGTTTGTGGGAGCTTGCTGTGCGCAAATTCAGTGCCGTGTTTCCTACATTACAACAATGACTACACTTCAAAAATATTTAATTGGCTGTAAAGCACTTTGGGAGGTCACGAAAGGCGTTATATAAATGCAAGTCTTATATAAACACACATACACAAATATTACAAGTTTTATAATCAGTGCACATGCTGTCGCATACAGTGGGAGTTTTGTGAGCCCTGCATCACTCTCTGACCATGCAGCTCCACAGATCTACAGTCAGTCATACAGCAAGGCACAGGTGCAGCATGGCTCAGCCCCTTATCCACTAAACTTCACACTTCCCTGACAGAAGCTCTTTCACTGAATGAGAAGGCTCAGTGCTTCTCATTACACTGAATTATGTTATATTAGGTTTTCTTCTACTGCAGGGAGTCCCCAAATATGACCACGACCTTTCCATGTTACCATGCTGGGGGCGGGGGGGGGGGCGAGGGATCTGGTGACTCAGTGAACAACACGTGTGGCTCACCAACCCACACATCGAAAACAGCACACGCCATCCACCTGCCATCCATTGTCCGACATGAGTCAACTCGTGGGGTCTCCCTCAATAGTTTCTGGTTTAAAAACACACAAACACTTACAGATATATATCAGCAAGGTCTGCGAAAGATGGGAATTTAAACAAAAAGGCAGTGTGCATTGTTTCCCCTTCTTTTACTACTCCTCTCGTTTCTCTTCCATCGGAGGCATTAACTGAGACACAGTTCCACAGGTCAGTCACCCTCTGTTCCTCGGCCATTACTGAAGTGTGTCTCGATGGTCAGTCTTAATACACCACTCTACCACGGGGGTGGGGGGGTGAAATCACATCCCAGCTCAAACCCAAGACCACTCAACATGTCACAAGCAGCACAGTACCCAGCAGGGCTGGATGGCAATTTGGATAGTGTGTTCCAGATGATTTTACACAGCTTATCCAGCAGCATCAAAACCAATGGCAGCATCCCAACTACCTCCCTAGCTGAGATCACCTACCTCAGCACAGACCCGAGATCGAACCTGGGACCTTCCAGATCTGTACTTCTGAGCAACAACCTGAAGACATTCATCACAGCAGTTCAGCGTGTTTATGAAGAGTTTCTGTCGTAGATAGTTTAGTATATGTTGTGCTCGCAGAATTGGATGGAATTTGCAGCAGAATTACTTCTCAATAAGTCTGAAGCAAAGATCATTCATTCTACCATGTGACGTCACCACACAAGAACGGGAACGGTAGCATAGTGGTTATGTTATTGGACCAGTAATCCAGAGGCCTGGATTAATAATCCAGAGACGCGAGTTCAAATCCCACCCGTGGCAGCTGGGGAATTTACAGTTAATTAAATTAATCTGGAATTAAAAAGCTACCATCAATATTGGTAATCATGAAACTACCAGATTGTCATAAAGACCCACCTGGTTCACTAATGTCCTGTAGGGAAGGAAATCTGCCGCCCTTACCTGGTCTGGCCTATGTGTGACACCAGACCCACAGCAATGTGGTTGATTCTTATCTGCCCTCTGTAATGGCCCAGTGAGACACTCAGTTGTACCAAACCGCTACAAAGAACAGCGCTTCAAGAAGGCGACACACCACCACCACCTTCTCAAGGGCAATTTGGGATGGGCAATAAATGCCGGCCTTGCTGGCGACGCTCACATCCTATGAACGAATAAAAAACATCACCGCCAAGGCGTGCAACAGCAGTCAGTCCTCGCAGTGATGGCCACTGCTGCTACAATATAGAATAAAACTGCCACATCAATTGAACAACGCAGATCCTAACAAAGAGAAACACCACCGCTGATTTCATCAAACGAATCCCTGCATTTACATCACATTTAACCCTTCAGTCAAAACCATCTGACCCTCTCAATTCACTTCTCGCTTGTACCTCACTCCCAAGTATCCATTATTCTATATATTAACTATTGGTTGAAAACACATCCGGGACAGTTATGGAGTGAGCTAAAATACTGTCTTTTGACATATGGGACTGAGTAATGTAATGTGATAATACACTGTTCTTTTATAGCTGAGGGCTAGACTTTCCATTACCATCGCTATCGCCCAAAAATGGGTGATATTTCCGGCGTTAGTGGCTGTATAATTTTTTGGGATCGCCGGAATAGCGGCCATTTTACAAAATGCTAGTTTTGCCTTTTTAATTTGGGCGATAACTGTAGCGATGTGAAATGGGCGATAGCGATGTATTCCATTGTGCAAGGCCGGCGTCCATAGCAATGGCCGTTCTGTGCATGCGTTTTTTTTTTAGATAATTAATTTTTCCCGCGATTCAGGAGGTCAGGGGTCATCTGCGCATGCTCAGAAGACTGAGAGAGAGGGAGAGAGAGAGATCACATAGTCGAGGCTAGCAGAGAGAAAAGATAAAAACCTGATACTAGAATAGAGATGGATTATGAGTCATCGGGAGTGAGTGATGTTGGTGAGGTGGGTGGGGGGAGTGATTTGGCGGAGGTTGAAGGGAGGAGGAGAGCAAAAAGATTTTCTGACGAAGCAAATGCTGCCTTCATCCATGAGGTGGAAATTCGGTGGGGTCAATTAACCTGGAGTGGTTGTGACAAACATCTCTCTCTCCTCCCACCCCCCACCAAAGAATCTGGGCGAAGATCGCCAAAGTTATATCATCAGCGGGCCCACGATGTCCGAGAGCCAAACCAGTGCCGCAAGTGCTGGAACGACCTGGTTGGGTCTGGAAGACTAAGTATTAAATTTATAATTGTAATGATTAAATGACTCATTAATTAAAATGTAAATCTGCTGGATTGTAACTAAGCTGGGCAATCTTGGTGTCATGCATTAGCTCCTAACCATGATCTTATTAAATTTATTCTCCGACCATAGATATAACCATGCATCAATTACATACAAAGCATATTAGCATATAACGTTAACGATGAATAGCATGGGCAATGACTAATTGTGGATTATAATATCTGTGTGTTCTGTAATAGTATCTAAGAATAGCACCCAGCACAGGCGCACAGGGGGAGGGCCTACTGAACTTTGCCAATTAACAGACCCAGACTTGAAGGAGTGGGCCTCAGCACTTGCTGGTGTGCATAATTGTTGGGCCACCTGTGGTGGTGCTTTTCTCGTTGTTGCGCCACATGAGTAATGTATAAACCATTGGTGATTTAAAGTAATTTATTGCCATTTGAGTATAATATATGAATGATGTAATGTTATGTAATTAATGCTGGGATCGTGAAATCTCATTGTAATGCCATGTAGCTTCTGTACCCTCATGTTAATTATGTGTTATGTCTGTTGGTGATATTTATTGCAGTAGTGTTGCTCCTCGTACACCCTGGCCTCCCCTTCTCTTCTACTAACCTCAGTTATGTTTTCTAGCTCCCCAGGAGCAAGGCAGGAACGTGGAGGTCCCTGGAGCGTCATCTCTTCTGGTGCAGGTAATGCTGACTATGGAGGAGACTAATGAGGAGGATGATGAGCCTCAAGCGTGCTGCTCTAATATTCCTGCGGCCACGTCCTCATCAACTGAGGAAGTAGCGGGGCCAAGCTTCTTGCAGCAGGGCACCCCTTGCGGAGGTTGGGTCGGCGAGGTAGGATTGCGCAATGACAGGCGGCTGTCAACCTGGACATGGTTTCACCGTTGAGGATGTGCATCGACATTGGTCACGATCTCCTCCAGGCAACGGGTGGATTGGTTGGTAACATTGCCGCACTAACTGCGTGTATTTCGGAGAACATGGCGCAGATGGTTGCGACAATGTGAAGAATGGCCAATTCAATCGCTGGTGGTCCCGGGATACGGCACTGCACCCCAGGGTGCCGTACCACCTATGCCGACAGATGCGAGTCAGGAGAGAAGCAGATGCTTCAGGCTCGCAAGATGTTTCTTTGGAAACGTCTTCTCCAGCTTCACCAGAAAATGTAACTCTGCCACCGTCACACTCTTCCCCAGGGGGGTAAGAGGCAGAAGGCAGCCGGGGCTGCAGGTAAGGGGGGTGCATTATTCTTGTTTTTGTATTGTTGACGGGGTTGTTGTTGTTATTGTTATTAAAAATGTGTTAGAAACATAGAAAATAGGTGCAGGAGTAGGCCATTCGGCCCTTCTAGCCTGCACCGCCATTCAATGAGTTCATGGCTGAACATGCAACTTCAGTACCCCATTCCTGCTTTCTCACCATACCCCTTGATTCCCCTAGTAGTAAGGACTTCATCTAACTCCTTTTTGAATATATTTAGTGAATTGGCCTCAACAACTTTCTGTGGTAGAGAATTCCACAGGTTCACCACTCTCTGGGTGAAGAAATTCCTCCTCATCTCAGTCCTAAATGGCTTCCCCCTTATCCTTAGACTGTGTCCCCTGGTTCTGGACTTCCCCAACATTGGGAACATTCTTCCTGCATCTAACCTGTCTAACCCCGTCAGAATTTTAAACGTTTCTATGAGGTCCCCTCTCATTCTTCTGAACTCCAGTGAATACAAGCCCAGTTGATCCAGTCTTTCTTGATAGGTCAGTCCCGCCATCCCGGGAATCAGTCTGGTGAACCTTCGCTGCACTCCCTCAATAGCAAGAATGTACTTCCTCAGGTTAGGAGACCAAAACTGTGCACAATACTCCAGGTGTGGCCTCACCAAGGCCCTGTACAATTGTAGCAACACCTCCCTGCCCTTGTACTCAAATCCCCTCGCTATGAAGGCCAACATGCCATTTGCTTTCTTAACCGCCTGCTGTACCTGCATGCCAACCTTCAATGACTGATGTACCATGACACCCAGGTCTCGTTGCACCTCTCCTTTTCCTAATCTGTCACCATTCAGATAATAGTCTGTCTCTCTGTTTTTACCACCAAAGTGGATAACCTCACATTTATCCACATTATACTTCATCTGCCATGCATTTGCCCACTCACCTAACCTATCCAAGTCGCTCTGCAGCCTCATAGAATCCTCCTTGCAGCTCACACTGCCACCCAACTTAGTGTCATCCGCAAATTTGGAGATACTACATTTAATCCCCTCGTCTAAATCATTAATGTACAGTGTAAACAGCTGGGGCCCCAGCACAGAACCTTGCGGTACCCCACTAGTCACTGCCTGCCATTCTGAAAAGTCCCCATTTACTCCTACTCTTTGCTTCCTGTCTGACAACCAGTTCTCAATCCATGTCAGCACACTACCCCCAATCCCATGTGCTTTAACTTTGCACATTAATCTCTTGTGTGGGACCTTGTCGAAAGCCTTCTGAAAGTCCAAATATACCACATCGACTGGTTCTCCCTTGTCCATTCTACTGGAAACATCCTCAAAAAATTCCAGAAGATTTGTCAAGCATGATTTCCCTTTCACAAATCCATGCTGACTTGGACCTATCATATTACCTCTTTCCAAATGCACTGCGATGACATCCTTAATAATTGATTCCATCATTTTACCCACTACCGATGTCAGGCTGACCGGTCTGTAATTCCCTGTTTTCTCTCTCCCTCCTTTTTTAAAAAGTGGGGTTACATTGGCTACCCTCCACTCCATAGGAACTGATCCAGAGTCAATGGAATGTTGGAAAATGACTGTCAATGCATCCACTATTTCCAAGGCCACCTCCTTAAGTACTCTGGGATGCAATCCATCAGGCCCTGGGGATTTATCGGCCTTCATCCCATCAATTTCCCCAACACAATTTCCCGACTAATAAGGATTTCCCTCAGTTCCTCCTCCTTACTAGACCCTCCGACCCCTTTTATATCCGGAAGGTTGTTTGTGTCCTCCTCAGTGAATACCGAACCAAATTACTTGTTCAATTGGTCCGCCATTTCTTTGTTCCCCGTTATGACTTCCCCTGATTCTGACTGCAGGGGACCTAAGTTTGTCTTTACTAACCTTTTTCTCTTTACATATCTATAGAAACTTTTGCAATCTGTCTTAATGTTCCCTGCAAGCTTCTTCTCGTACTCCATTTTCCCTGCCCTAATCAAACCCTTTGTCCTCCTCTGCTGAGTTCTAAATTTCTCCCAGTCCCCGGGTTCTCTGCTATTTCTGGCCAATTTGTATGCCATTTCCTTGGCTTTAATGCTATCCCTGATTTCCCTTGATAGCCACGGTTGAGCCACCTTCCCTTTTTTATTTTTACTGTTGAGTGGGTGGGCATTTGTGTCCTGTTATGTTTTAATTGTTATTGAAAAATTATTAAAAACGTATTGACTGTTGGGATGGGCGGGAAGAGAGATGGGTGTTTATATTCAATTATTTATTTAATGCATATGTTTGTTTTTTCACTTTAGTTTGTTTAAAAAAAATTACAAAAAAAGATAATTATTAAATATTTTTATTTAACTTAATATTGTTGTGCAGTGTCTTCTAATAACAGAAAGGTTAAACATCAATACAAGGGTTGCAAACAATGGCCAGGCCAGGCAAGGATGAAGTGTAACGTAACGCAACTATAACTGTCACCAACGTAACTTCACGCAAAGTGGTCATTTATGAGCTGCTGACGCAAGTCTTGCAGCTGCATAACTATCATAAGCCAGCTGGCAAGGCCATATCCTTTATCCCCCAGCATCCAGCCATGACCTTGTGGCCGACTCTTAAACAGGTCAGAGACAGAGCTCTCATGCAAGATGTGCGCATCATGGATGCTCCCTAGAAAATTTGCATTTACTGCCATGATTATTTGCTGGTGGTCGACAACGAGCGGTGCATTTCGGTTCCGAAACACCTCTGCATCCTGTAAAGGTACTCGCAGGATGATGGGCATACAATCTATTGCTTCCTGCACCTTGTGGAAGTTTGCTATTCTCGAGAACCCCAAAGCCCTCTCACTCTGGGCCTCCCTGATCATAGGGAAGTTTATAAGGTCCATCCTGCAAGCGTAAAGGGCTTCAGTCACCTGTCGAATGCAGCAATGTGTGCCGTGCTGAGAGAAGCTACAAATGTCTCCAGCTGAGGCCTGAAAGGAGCCCGACGCGTAGAAGGAAAGTGCTGCAGTAACCTTAACCTCAACGGGCAGTGCAGTCCTGATGGTACCGGTAGGCTGCAGATCTCCCTTAATTAGCTGGCATATCTCACTGATGACCTCCTTTCGGAAGCGCAGCCTCCGAACGCACGTGTTATCGGACAAGTCCAGATGATTGCTTATCCCGTTATGCGTTAGGTGTAAGGTCTCCTCCTCCTCAGCAATCTGCCACCTCTTTGATTGGGCACATAATGCTCGTCAATGGACCTTCTCCCATCTCTCCTATTCTGCAGCATGTGAGAGGTCATCAATACTGGCTGAGAAATTACAGGCCCCATTACTATAAATGCCCTAATATATCTTCAACATTATTAAACTGTCCTCTACAAATGCAATATAAACTCAAAATTCACCATAATGTGATTAGATGATTGTCAAGATTTTAAAAACGCCCTTAAAATCACTCACGAATTACTTCACTGCTACCATCAGCTTGAAGCAGCCTTTTATTAAAAGTCCTCAGATTTACAAAATGGGGTCCATACCGCTGGGTTATGGTCAGGTGATTGCAGCTTTTCTTGAGCGGCTTTTTGGGCGAGCTATCATTTGGGCAGTATGGGGGCGAAATGCTGAAAGAAGCGCTCAGCGATAATCTTGGTAGTATTTGGGCGTTAGTTTCCATTACAAACAGTCTTCTGGGCGGTACACGACTGATGACGGCAGCTTTTATTAAAAAATATGGTCGGGTGGTTCAGCTCATTCCTGGCGGTAATTGTATGCCGAAAGTTCTGCCGGCGACAAATGAGCGATAATCGGGTGTCAGTTTCCATTTATAATCAAGTATGGGCGGTAAACTGAATCTTGGTGGTTATATGGGCGGTAAATGGGTGGATATATGCCGAAAGTCTAGACCTGGATTTGAATCTATTCCACACTGATGCAATGATACAAAGTGTTGTATCATTGCATAAGTCTGGAATAGATTCAAATCCAGTTAAGGTGTTATGTGAAACTAGTTTCTGGTAATTATAGCTTAATAACTGCTGTGCAGAGTTGCAGCATACACACAGTTGTCTTTGGTTGGGAATGGTAAATCCAGGTTATAAGAATGGCTGCTGTAGAAAGTGGAAAAACGCACATTGGTGCAGGAAGAGGCACTCTTGGATTGTGGTGAGGACACACTGTTGCAATGGAACATATTTCTGCATCTAACACCATGCTGTACCTCACCTCGACCACTTGATGCTAACACACAGCCAATGGCTGAGGAGCAGGTCTCCATCCCGGCTGTTGGGGAAGGTGGGTGGCACTAAGTTTGAAACCTTCATTTAGATTGGTTTATTTCTGCCCTAATGCGACTGAGGTGTGTTTAGCCAGCGCCCCTGCAGTGCTGTCTTACTCTGGCCCGATGGAAGTGCAGTTCCTGAGGAAGTGCAGCTGTCGGTTGTTCCCACAATATACCGATTCTCCCCGAGCTCATCAAACAAGCTCATGCCACACATCAACCTTTCACGTCAACCCATCGAGACTCCCATTACTCAGCGTCTATACCACGTGACGATGTTGCAATTACCGACAGCGTACTTTTCTCAATGCCATGGCAACAGAATGCCGGGCATGGGTAAAAATAAATTCATTTTCACACATGTTGTCATTGTTCAATTTTGGAGAGAGAAAGGGAAAATCCACACGCCCCCAGCAGCACTATGGAACATTGGCTCGCCATTTTGGTTGCTCGCTGAGAAATTCCTGGAGGTGCTGAAGATTTCACCCACCCCTTCTGTTCCATGTGAGCAGAAGATGCTCAACCAGCAAAGCTCCCAGGAGTAAAGCAGCAATTTGGAGTTGGTTTGGGTGACACATGTGAGATACAGTGTGCCGTGCACTGGTTCAGTTACAGGGCTCGAGGTGGATGAGGATTGCTTGTCTGTTTCACAGCAACCATTAACCCCTCCTGACCTGATTCTGGGGGCAGTTTCTTTTTTAATTCATTAGATATAAACCCTCTGAACCCCTGGATTAGATTCCAGTCTGTAACTCACTCCCGCTATCCATTATTCTATATATAAACCCTCTGAATCCCTGGATTAGATTCCAGGCTGTAACAGACGCCGAGGATCCATTATTCTATATATAAACCCTCTGAATCCCTGGATTAGATTCCAGCCTGTAATCCATTCTTATGTATTAGTATTCTTGCATTTTATGTGCATAGGGCTCAGATTTGTGTTTGCGCATAAGGATCTAATTTTAAATGCATGAGTTCTTGCCTATTTTGTGTGTAAGGATATTTGGATTTCCTGTGCTTGAGGGCTTGAATTTTTGTATAAATATTCGCACACATTCTGATTGGACAATTGCACATGGTAATAGCTACTTGAGAGTAGTCAAAGAACTAAATTTTCAAACATTATGTCTAAATACAGATTGTGTGATAACACAGCAGTAAACTGCGCACTAAACAATGTGCTTTACTGTACATTAATACAGTACTGCAACGGTACACATAACACACTCTACCTGCTCCAGTATACAGATCTGAGTACACAGAAACATAATAAGATCATAAGAATTAGGAACAGGAGTAGGCCATCTAGCCCCTCGAGCCTGCTCCACCATTCAACAAGATCATGGCTGATCTGGCCATGGACTCAGCTCCACTTACCCGCCCGCTCCCCATAACCCTCAATTCCCTTATTAGTTAAAAATCTATCTATCTGTGACTTGAATACATTCAATGAGCTAGCCTCAACTGCTTCCTTGGACAGAGAATTCCACAGATTCACAACCCTCTGGGAGAAGAAATTCCTTCTCAACTCGATTTTAAATTGGCTCCCCTGTATTTTGAGGCTGTGCCCCCTAGTTCTAGTCTCCCCGACCAGTGGAAAGAACCTCTCTGCCTCCATCTTGTCTATCCCATTCATTATTTTAAATGTTTCTATAAGATCACCCCTCATCCTTCTGAACTCCAACGAGTAAAGACCCAGTCTACTCAATCTATCATCATAAGGTAACCCCCTCATCTCCGGAATCAGCCTAGTGAATCGTCTCTGTACCCCCTCCAAAGCCAGTATATCCTTCCTTAAGTAAGGCGACCAAAACTGCACGCAATACTCCAGGTGCGGCCTCACCAATACCCGAATACAGTTGCAGCAGGACCTCCCTGCTTTTGTACTCCATCCCTCTCGCAATGAAGGCCAACATTCCATTCGCCTTCCTGATTACCTGCTGCACCTGCAAACTAACTTTTTGGGATTCATGCACAAGGATTGCCTACGGCCACACTAGTCTGAAAACGCCCGATCTCGTCTGATCTCAGAAGCTAAGCAGAGTCAGGCCTGGTTAGTACTTGGATGGGAGACTGCCTGGGAATACCAGGTGCAGTAGTACTCAAAAGAGTTTTTTTTTTCATGCACAAGGACCCCCAGGTCCCTCTGCACCGCAGCATGTTGTAATTTCTCCCCATTCAAATAGTATTCCCTTTTTTTGTTTTTTTTTCTCCAAGATGGATGAACCCACTCTTTCCAACATTGTATTCCATCTGCCAAACCTTAGCCCATTCGCTTAACCTATCTAAATCTCTTTGCAGCCTCTCTGTGTCCTCTACGCAACCCGCTTTCCCACTAATCTTTGTGTCATCTGCAAGTTTTGTTACACTACACTCTGTTCCCTCTTCCAGGTCATCTATGTATATTGTAAACAGTTGTGGTCCCAGCACCGATCCCCAACCCGAAAAGAACCCATTTATCCCGACTCTCTGCTTTGTTAGCCAGCCAATTCTCTATCCATGTTAATAATTTCCACTGACCCCGCGTACCTTTATCTTCTGCAGTAACCTTTTGTGTGGCACCTTATCGAATGCCTTTTGAAAATCTAAATACACCACGTCCATCGGTACACCTCTATCCACCATGCTCGTTATATCCTCAAAGGATTCCAGTAAATTAGTTAAACATGATTTTCCCTTCATGAATCCATGCTGCATCTGCTTGATTGCACTATTCCTATCTAGATGTCCCACTATTTCTTCCTTAATGATAGTTTCAAGCATTTTCCCCACTACAGATGTTAAACTAACCGGCCTATAGTTACCTGCCTTTTGTCTGCCCCCTTTTTTAAACAGAGGCGTTACATTAGCTGCTTTCCAATCCGCTGGTACCTCCCCAGAGTCCAGAGAAATTTGGTAGATTATAACGAATACATCTGCTATAACTTCCGCCATCTCTTTTAATACCCTGGGATGCATTTCATCAGGACCAGGGGACTTGTCTACCTTGAGTCCAATTATCCTGTCCAGCACTACCCCCCTAGTGATAGTGATTGTCTCAAGATTCTCCCTTCCCACATTCCCATGACCAGCAATTTCTGGCATGGTTTCTGTGTCGTCCACTGTGAAGACCGAAGCAAAATAATTGTTTAAGGTCTCAGCCATTTCCACATTTCCCATTATTAAATCCCCCTTCTCATCTTCTAAGGGACCAACATTTACTTTAGTTACTCTTTTCCATTTTATATATCTGTAAAAGCTTTTACTATCCGTTTTTATGTTTTGCGCAAGTTTACCTTCGTAATCTATCTTTCCTTTCTTTATTGCTTTCTTAGTCATTCGTTGCTGTCGTTTAAAATTTTCCCAATCTTCTATTTTCCCACTAACCTTGGCCACCTTATACGCATTGGTTTTTTATTTGATACTCTCCTTAATTTCCCTGGTTATCCCTTCTCTTACGCCCTTCTTTTTCATTGGAATATATTTTTGTTGAGCACTATGAAAGAGCTCCTTAAAAGTCCTTCACTGTTCCTCAATTGTGCCACCGTTTAGTCTGTGTTTCCAGTCTACTTTAGCCAACTCTGCCCTCATCCCACTGTAGTCCCCTTTGTTTAAGCATAGTACGCTCGTTTGAGACACTACTTCCTCACCCTCAATCTGAATTACAAATTCAACCATACTGTGATCACTCATTCCAAGAGGATCTTTTACTAGATCATCGTTTATTATTCCTACCTCATTACAGAGGACCAGATCTAAGATAGCTTGCTCCCTTGTAGGTTCTGTAACATACTGTTCCAAGAAACAATCCCGTATGCAGTCTATGAATTCCTCCTCCAGACTAACCCGTGCGATTTGATTTGACCAATCGATATGTAGGTTAAAATCCCCCATTATTATTGCCGTTCCTTTTTCACATGCCTCCATTATTGCCTTGATTATTGCCCGCCCCACCGTGAAGTTATTATTTGGGGGCCTATAAACTACACCCACCAATGACTTTTTCCTCTTACTATCTCTAATCTCCACTCACAATGATTCAACATTTTGTTCATTAGAGCCAATATCGTCTCTCACAACTGCCCTGATATCATCCTTTATTAACAGATCTACCCCACCTCCTTTCCCTTCTTGTCTATCTTTCCGAATCGTCAGATACCCCTGTATGTTTAATTCCCAGTCTTGGCGACCCTGCAACCATGTTTCTGTAATGGCCACCAAATCATACCCATTTGTAATGATTTGTGCCGTCAACTCATTTACTTTATTTTGAATGCTGCGTGCGTTTAGGTAGAGTGTTTTAATCCGTTTTTAATCCATGATTTTTAGTTTTGACCCCTCCTGCAGCCCCTTTACATTCAGTGGCCCTTTTTGTTTTTTGCCTTGGGTTTCTCTGCCCTCCACTTTTACTCATCTCCTTTCTGTCTTTTGCTTTTGTCTCCTTTTTGTTTCCCTCTGTCTCCCTGCATTGGTTCCCATCCCCCTGCCATATTAGTTTAACTCCTCGCCAACAGCACTAGCAAACACTCCCCCTAGGACATTGGTTCCGGTCCTGCCTAGGTGCAGACCGTCCGGTTTGTACTGGTCCCACCTCCCCCAGAACCGGTTCCAATGCCCCAGGAATTTGAATCCCTCCCTGCTGCACCACTGCTCACGCCACGTATTCATCTGAGCTATCCTGCGATTCCTACTCTGATTAGCACGTGGCACTGGTAGCAATCCCGAGATTACTACCTTTGAGGTCCTACGTTTTAATTTAGCTCCTAGCTCCTTAAATTCATCTCGTAGGACCTCATCCCTATTTTTTAAAAACTAATAATTTTTTAGATAACGAGGGGAAAATGCTGAAAAGGTCACGAGGAAGTTAAGGGACGGTCTCAGAGAAGCGCAGACTAATCTGCTAATAGGAAGCTCATGGGCCTGTAACCAGAGGCAGACTCACAAACAGTCCCACGCATTCTCAAACCATTTAAAACCCAGGACGAGGTAATTCCACTCAGCTCACCCTTCACCGATGAGCCATCAGCAAAACATCATCCGACACTCTTCCTCCCACTGCCAATACACCACCCCCTGATGTGTGTTTTTCTACACACTTCTCCCCACAGGCAAGAAACTGCGACTGCCAGTGCAGCAGATTTGGACAGGATTACCAAACGTTAAAATAGGTTGCAATTTTAAACAGTGGGAAAAAGAACATGATTTGAGAATATCAAGCACTTGTGTGAAAACATCGGCAGCAGACATTTCCACTGTCATTTCTTTAATAAAAGATCTTCTGAGTCCACCCCAAAGTGATTCACAGCCGAAGGATTTCTTCTCGTATACAGTCACTGTTAGTTATGTGGCAATTTGTGCCCAGCAACCGAGCTGCACAACCAGTTCATCGGTTTTTGGAGGTATTTGGGAGGAGGAATGTCAGCCAACACACTGGAAGAACGCACTGCTCTTCTTCAAGTAATGCCATCCATGGGAACTTTACATCCACCTGAACCAGATTACAGGGAGCCCAATTAGTATCTCACCTGATAGACAGCAGTTCCCTGGTACCTCGCTACTGTACTGTAGTGTTAGTCTAGGTTACATGCTCAGCACCTGAAACGGAGCTTCAACTCACAACCTTCTAGCTCAGAGCGAGACTGCTGCCATGGGCTCGTGGTAGGGCGAGTCAGATGGTGAATCGCGGGTGGGTGGGTGTGTCACTGATGAATTGCCATCGGGTGGATCGGTGGTGAATGGTGGTTGGTTGGGTCGGTTGTTGTTACTTTCGAGTTTGGCAACTAAAATCTCAACCTCTTATCTCAACTCGTGCAACATTAGGTGGCAACACTTTGAACCTCATCCCTTCCATCCATTCAGCGACCGCTTCTACATTCTCCCCCCCCCCCCACCCTAACCCTGAGCAACAATAACTTACATTTTCTTCAAATGTAGGAAAACACCCCCAGGCATTTCACAGGAGCGTAAATCAGACAAAAGTTCACGCCGAGCCAAAGGAGATGATATTTGACAGGTGCCTAAATACTTGGTCAAACAGGTAGGTTTTAAACAGCATCTTAAAAGGAGGAGAGAGAGGCCGAGAGGTTTGGGGAGGGAATTCCAGAGCTGTGTGTCTCCAGGCTGCTGAAGGCACGGCCGCCAATGGTGGAGGGAAAAATAAAATTGAGGATGCGCAAGAGGCCAGGATTGGGGCAACACAGAAATCTTGGAGGGTTGTGGGGCTGGAGGAGATTACAGAGATAGGGAGCAGAAGGATTTGAAAACAAGGGAGATAATTTTGAAATCGAGCCATTGGTGGACCAATGTAGGTCAGCAAGCACAGGGGTAATGGGTGAACGGGACTTGATGCGAGTTCGGACATGAGCAGCAGAGTTTTAGACGAGTTCAAGTTTATGGAGAGGAAGATGGGTGGACGGCATTGAAATAGTCAAGTCTAGAGGCAACAAAGGTATGGATGAAGGTTTTAGCAGCGGATATAGACAGAGAATGTTACAAAGATGAAAGTTGGAGGTCTTTGTGATGGAGGATGTGGGGTCAGAAGCTCAGCTCAGGGTGAAGTAGGACACCGAGGTTAGGAACAGTCGGGGTCAACCTCGGACAGCAGCAGAAAGGGGGATGGAGTCAGTGGTCATGGAACGGAGTTGGTAGCGGGGACCAAAGACAATGGCTTTGGTCTTTCAATATTTAATTGGAGAGAAAAGTATTTCATCTAAGACTTGATATTGGAGAAGCAGTCTGATAAGGTGAAGGGGTCGAGAGGTGTGTTGGTGAGGTAAAGCTGGGCGTCATCAGCTTAGATGTGGAAATGACCTGATGTCTTTGAAATGCTTCACCAAACGACAGCACGTGGTGAGAAATAGGAGAGGGCCAAGGACCCGTGTCTTTCTCTAGTTTCTCTCCCATATCCCCTCAGTGAGAGAGAGACACATGTAGATATAATCATAGAATCTTACAGCACAGAAGGAGGCCAGTTAGCCCGCCATGCCTGTGCCGGCTCTTAGAAAGAGCTGTCCAATTTAGTCCCACATCTCAGCTTTCTCCCCATAATCCTGAAAATTAGTCCTCTTCAAGTACATATGCAATTGCCTTTTGAAAGTTCCCACAGAATCTGATTCCACCATCTTTTCAGGTAGTGCGTTCCAGATCTTAACAACCCTCCGTGTGCAAAAAAATTACTCATTTCCCTCTAGTTCTTTTGCTACTTATTTTAACTCAATGGCCTCTGGTTATCCACTGACTTGCCAGAGGAAACAATTTCTCCCCTCCTGTTCTATCAAAATCCTTCATGATTTTGAAAATCATCATCATAGGCAGTCCCTTGAAATCGAACACTTGCTTCCACTCTAAAAGTGAGTTCTCAGGTGGCTGTACAGTCCAATATGGGAATTACAGTCTCTGTGACAGGTGGGGAGACAGTGGTTGAAGGAAAGGGTGGGTGGGGAGCCTGGTTTGCCGCATGCTCCTTCCACTGTCTGCGCTTGGGTTCGACAAGACTCAAGGTGCTCAGCGCCCTCCCGGATGCTCTTCCTCCACTTTGGGCGGTCTTGGGCCAGGGATTCCCAGGCGCTGGTGGAGATGATACACTTTATCAAGGAGCTTTGAGGGTGTCTTCTGCCCACCTGGGGCTCGCTTGCCGTGTAGGAGTTCTGAGTAGAGCACTTGGTTTGGGAGTCTCGTGTCGGGCATGCGGACAATGTGGCCCACCCAATGGAGCTGGTCGAGTGTGGTCAGTGCTTCGATGCTGGGGATGTTGGCCTGAGCGAGATCACTGATGCTGGTGCGTCTATCCTCCCAGTGGATTTGCAGAATCTTGCGGAGGCAGAGCTGGTGGTACTTCTCCAGCGCTTTGAGATGTCTGCTTTGGAATGATTTTGAATATCTCTATTAGGTCTCCTCTTAACCTTCTCTGCTCTGAGAACAATCCCAGCTTTAGAAACATAGAAATTTACAGCGCAGAATGAGACCATTTCGGCCCATCGTGTCCATGCTGGCCGACAAAGAGCTGCATGGCCCTTGGTCAGCAGCCCTGAAGATTACACATAAACCTATGAACAATGACAGAAAGGCAAAGAGCACCCAGCCCAACCAGTCTGTCTCACACAACTGCGACATCCCTTATACCGAAACATTCTACATTCCACCCAACCGGAGTCATGTGATCTCCTGGGAGAGGCAAAAAACAGATAAAAACCCAGGCCAATTCAGAGAGAAAAAATCTGGGAAAATTCCTCTCCGCCCCATCCAGGCAATCGAAATTAGTCCAGGAGATCACCCTGGCCGTATCTATTCCCTGCGGTACTTACCATTATATCTGCGCAAGCCAACAAAAGGTCATCCAGTCTGATCCAAATTACCAGCTCTAGTTCCGTAACCCTGCAGGTTACGGCACTTTAAGTGCCCATCCAAACATCTCTTAAAATTGGTGAGGATTTCTGCATCCACCACTCTTCCAGGCAGCGAGTTCCAGATCCCCACAACCCTCTGCATAAAGAAGCCCCCCCTCAAATCCTCTCTAAACCTTCCACCAACCACCTTAAAACTATGCCCCCTCATAATAGACCTCTCCACCAATGGAAATAGGCCCTTACTATCCACTATGTCCAGGCCCCTCAATATTTTGTACACCTCAATGAGGTCTCCTCTCAACCTCCTCTGTTCCAATGAGAACAAACCCAGCCTATCCAATCTGTCCCCATTCCAGGCAGCATCCTAGTAAATCTCCTCTGCACCCTCTCTAGTGCAATCACATCCTTCCTATAATACGGCAACCAGAACTGCACACAGTACTCCAACTGTGGCCTAACCAAATTTTATACAATTTAAGCATAACCTCCCTGATCTTATATTCTATGCCTCGGCCAATAAAGGCATGCATTCCGTATGCCTTCTTAAACACCTTATCCATCTGGCCTGTTACCTTCAGGGATCTGTGGACAAGCACTCCAAGGTCCCTTTGTTCATTTACACTATTAAGTGACCTACCGCTTAATGTGTATACCCTTTCTTTATTAGCCCTCCCAAAGTGCATCACCTCACACTTCTCTGAATTAAATTCCATTTGCCACTGCTGTCTCCTATCTGTCCACATAAATGAAGTTCCTCATATCCGTTTTCATCCTGGTAAACCCTCTCTGTACCCTCTCCAAGGCCTTGACATCCATCCTAAAGTGTGATACCCAGAATTGTACACAATACTCCAGCTAAGGCCCAACCAGTGATTTGTAAAGGTTTAACACGTTGTTTATTTTTCTTTTCGATGCCTCCATTCACAAAGCCAAGTATCCCATACACTTTCTTAACTACCATCAACTTGCCTTGCTATCTTCAAAGATCCCTAGGTCCCTCTGCTTTTACACCCTTACATTATAATTGCCTCTCCAATGTTGTTCCTCTAAAAGTGCATCACTTCACACATATCCGCATTAAATTGCATCTACCATGTGTCTTCCCGTTTCATAAGAACTTAAGTATTAGGAGTAGGTCATACAGCCCCTCGAGCCTGCTGCGCCATTCAATAAGATCATGGCTGATCATCGACCTCAACTCCACTTTCCCGCCCGATCTCCATATCCCTTGATTCCCCTAGAGTCCAAAAAACAGCGGATACTTGTTGGAGGAGTTATATCAGGGTCGGTGGAAGTACTGAATAGATGCCTCAGGACTTGGACTTGGAACGACTACTGTTTCTAATTTGCATTTAATTACTTAGATTTTTAAAAATGCAAGTTGGTTAAATTTGGAGGATATACCAAACTAGGATACAGCTCACAAATTATAAAGTATATATGTGGGGTAGAACAGAGACACATGAAATTTAATGCAGACAAATCTATCTATCTCAGCCTTGAATATGCTCAAAGCCTCAGCATCCACAGCCCTCTGGGGCAGAGAATTCCAAAAATTCACAACCCTCTAAGTGAAGAAATTCCTCCTCATCTCTGTTTTAAATGGCCTTCCCCTTATCCAGAGACTGTGCCCCCTAGTTCTAGACACTCCAGCCCGGGGTTACAACCTCTCAGCATCTACCCTGTCAATCCCCTTCAGAATCTTGTATGTCTGATTCTTCTAAACTCCAGAGAGTATAGGCCCATTTTACACAATCTCTCATCATAGGCAGCCCTCTCATCCCAGGAATCAATCTAATGAACCTCTGTTGCACCACCTCCAAGGCAAGTATATCCTTCCTTAGAAAATGAGTTCAAAACTGTGCACAGTATTCCAGGTGTGGTCTCACCAAGGCCCTGTACAATTGTAGCAAGACTTCCTTACTCTTATACTCCAACCCCCTTGCCTTAAAATCTATCTCTTTGTCCAAACGCTGCCCTAATACCTCCTGATGTGGCTCGGTGTCAAATTGTGTTCACTAACCCTCCTGTGAAGCACCTTGGGATGTTTTACTATGTTAAAGGTACAAGTTGTTGCTGTGTGGTACTCAAATGCTTTCTGAAAGTCTATTTGCTGCACTACCTTCATCAACCCTCTCTGCCATTTCATCTAACAACTCAATCAGGTTAGTCAGACACAATTTGCCTTTAACAAATCCGTGCCGACTGTCCCTTATTATCCCATGTTTCGTTAATGTTGTCCTTGACAATGGAGAGGTAGTTTCCCCACCACTGATGTTAGACTGATTGGTCTGTAGTTACCAAATTTATCGCTCTCCCCTCTTTTGAATAGGGGTGTAATGTTTGCAATCCTCCATCCTGTGGCATCACTCCCATCTTCTACCTCAACTCCACTTTCCTGCATTATCCCCATCTCCCTTAATTCCCTTAATACCCCAAAATCTATTGACCTTGGTCTTGAATATACTCAAGGACTGAGCCTCCACAGCCCTCTGGGGTAGAGAATTCCAAAGATTCACCACCCTCTGAGTGAAGAAATTTCTCCTCATCTCAGTCCTAAATGGCCAACCCCTTATTCTGAGATTGTGACCCCTGGTTCTAGACTCTCGAGTCAAGGGAAACATCCTCCCTGCATCTACCCTGTCAAGCCCTATAAGAATGATCTATGTTTCAATGAGATCACCTCTCATTCTTTTAAACTCTAGAGAACATAGGTCCAGTCTACTCAATCTCTCCTCATAGGACAATCCCCCCATCCCAGGAATCAGTCTGGTGAACCTTCGTTGCGCTCCCTCAATGGCAAGTATATCCTTCCATTGGTAAGGAGACCAAAACTGTACACAGTACTCCAGGTGTGGTCTCACTAGGGCCCTATATAATTGCAGTAAGACATCTTTACTCTTATACCCAAATCCTCTTGTAATGAAGACCAACGTACCATTTGCTTTCTTAATTGCTTGCTGTACCTGCATGTTAACTTTCAGTGATTCGTGTACAAGGACACCCAGGTCCCTCTGAACACCAATATTTCCCAATCTCTCACCATTTAAAAAATATTCTGCTTTTCTAACCAAAGTGGATAACTTTACATTTCTCCATGTTATATTGCATTTGCCATGTCCTTGCCCACTCACTTAGCCCGTCTATATCCCCCTGAAGTCTCTTTGCATCCTCCTCACAACTTATATTCCCACCTAGCTTTGTATCTTTTCTGCTCTTATTTTCACATTTCTCTGAAGCCTGCCTACAGATCTGCTCCTCACTATTTGGGGGTCTACAGTGAACACCCAGCAATGTGACAGCTCCTTTTCTGTTCCTTGACTCAAACCAAATAGATTCAGTCATCGAACCCTCTAGTAAATTGTCCCTCTGTAGAACTGTAAATTTATTCTTGATGCGTATCGTCACTCCCACCTCCACTCCCCTTCTCTTTACCTTCCCTAACCCTCCTGAATCCATTGGAAAATTATCTCCCCACCCCCCCGGTTCTTTTGTCAAATATATTAAATTGTGTGTCTTCTAGTTATTGACCCCCCTGCCATTGGAGACAGCTTCTGCTCATTTACTCCATTAAATTATAGGGCTGCATTTTCGGCTTTTTGCGATTTCGCTCGTTTCTGGGCGCAAATCACGGCGGAATCAAAAATTTAGCACCAAGTTCACGAGGAGGGTCAGCACTAACTCCGGCATTTCACCACCAACTTTGTGCGCCGGAGCCGAAAGTTCCGGCAGTAAAAGAAAAAAAACAATCGTCCGTTCTGCGCATGCGCAATTTTTTCTTCTTCCTGCGCTTCTGGTGTGCTGTCTAATCGCAAACGCTAATGCAGGGCGCGGCCGCGCACATGAGCAGTACACCTGGGGCTGAATCAGTCATTTTACTTTGAGATCATGATGGTGGACGATGATTCAAGACAGCGTGCCAGGCGATTCAGCCAGGAGGCTAATGAAGCTCTAATGGGGGCTGTTAAGAGAAGATGGCAGGTGCTGCATGTTAGGGGTGGATCTAGACCACTGCCATCCATATTTAAGAGGATCTGGAGGCAAATCGCTGAGGAGGTCTCTGCCTCAGACACTGTGGTCAGGGCTGGTACACAGTGCAGAAAAAAATTAATGACCTGACAAGGCTGGTCAGAGTGAGTACAATTTTAATTCATGCACTCATTCATTACTTGAATTATAAATCGGATATACTATTTGTTCTCATGCTGTTGCTGTCTCTCAGCACTCTGTGGGTTGCCTCCTAAAATTCATGACACATAGGTAGGCTTAGTTCAGCATCCTATTTGCCATGAATGATCTTTACACATTATTAAGATTGCTTTCTGAGATCTCATACTTAGTTCAGCACCCTAGTTTAGCTTAGGGTGCTGAACTAAGCCTACCTATGTGTCATGCATTTTAGGAGGCAACCCACAGAGTGCTGAGAGATAGCAACAGCATGAAAACAAATAGTATATCCGATTTATAATTCAAGTAATGAAGGAGTGCATGAATTAAAATTGTACTCGCTCTGACCAGCCTTGTCAGGTCATTAATTTTTTTCTGCACTGTGTACCAGCCCTGACCACAGTGTCTGAGGCAGAGACCTCCTCAGCAATTTGCCTCCAGATCCTCTTAAATATGGATGACATACGAGGACTTTGCTGTCCTCCTGATGAACCACGTGTAATTTCCAAGGCCATTAAACAGAGGACTGTATTACATTCAAACAGTATGGTATAAGTGCTTTGGTGGCTATCCGTGCCACAAGAGCAGATGGACCATCTTATAACCATTCCCATTTTCATCTTTGCAGGTCAAGACGTCACATAATCACTGCGAGCAGGTGTGGACAGGTGCCTCAGACCCTGCCACTTACGGACCTGGAGGAACATGTAGCATCTCAGGTCAGGCAACTGCCATTGGGAGCGCTGATCCCCCCGTTCGGATACTGAGGGCAAGTCCTCACACTCCCTGGGCTGGGTTGGGGCAATGTCATGCAGTGTCTGTGGACTAGGGTTGGGGCAATGTGATGTAGTATCTGTGGACTAAGATTGGGGCAATGTCATGCAGTGTCTGTGGACTAGGGTTGGGGCAATGTCATGCAGTGTCTGTGGACTAGGGTTGGGGCAATGTCATGCAGTGTCTGTGGACTAGGGTTGGGGCAATGTCATGCAGTATCTGTGGACTAAGATTGGGGCAATGTCATGCAGTGTCTGTGGACTAAGATTGGGACAATGTGATTCAGTGTCTGTGGACTAGATGTAATGGAGTAGCGGCGTTCCTTCAAATTAGCCTGTGCTATGCGACTTTCCTCATGTCACCCTGCCCCCTCTCGTCTGTTGCTTTCTACCTCCAGATGACCAGCCACAGGCACAGCATCCCTGAAGGGACCACTCCACGTCAGGCCATCGTCTAGAGGAGGACGACACCGATGAGCCAACTCCGGGGCTGCTACAATCCACGCCTGTTTTACCACCAGCACTCGGCTTGTCTGAAGACGACAACGTGATTTTCTCAGGGTTCGACAACTTCAAGGCTCCTGGGACTAGTGGTGTGCAGCGATGCAGTTCTGGGGTCGAATCTCGTATGCCATCTTTCCGGAGGGCGAGTCGGCAAAGTCGGTCTGCTGACAGGCAAACGTGGAAGTGGACATAGTGGGAATGTCCAGGGAGAGCATCCTTGATGGCTTGGGTAGGATCCCCGCGAGCATCGATTGTCTCACTGCGACCATTACAGAGGTAAGGTCGCAGATTGTCGGTGCGAGCCGTGATACCTGCGAGACCATCAATGCCCACACGAGGCTGGTGGCCTCCACTCGTGACAGTGGAGTCCCGAAGAGTGTGGCGCGAACCCTTGTGGAATATGGTGCATCACAGGCACAAAGCTCAGCTTCAGCCTGGGCAGGTGATGTAGTCCGCCATACTCTCTGCGTTGCGACTGTCACACCCAAACCACCTGTGACTGTCGACGCCAATGAAGAGACTCGCCAGTCAGAAGCCGGGCCTTCCACACCACGAGCTGTTCTAGTGTGTCCCCAGGGCTTTGGCAACGTTGCTGCACGCGATCTTGGTACCACTTGGGTTAGGAGCAGCAAGCAAGGGAAGGGGATAAGGGGAAGGGGGGGGAAAAAGCTGGTGGTAAAAAAAATAGTGCGACAGGGATTGCAGCGTTATGTTGTTGATGCTGGATGCATCCTATGTTTATGTTGGTATTATGTTTTTCTGGATTAGGTTGTTGATAATGTTGTTGTTGAATTATCACACTGCTGGATACAGCTAATTTATGCTATTTTATTACGTTTATAAAGTTTACAATGTTTAATAAATTATTTTGCTTACCTTAACCATTCCTGTGTAGAGTCTCATTTGCAGAATAAGAGGGGGAATAGTCAACATGGTGGGATGGAGTGGGCAGGCATTGGTCAAACGTGACGTTCACTCTTCAAGCAAAGTGTTCAATTATGAGCTGTTGACATAAGGCTCCACGAGGCTTCCTCTGTGGTGGTGGTGGGGATGGATGGGTTCCTCGCCAGGCTCCTCTTCCTCCTCCTGGTCCTCCTCCTCTCCCCTCCCCTCCCCCCACCCCCCAACACCTCTCCTGAAGTGGTCCTGCAATCCCCATTACAATTCCTGTCCCCTCAAGGTGGCTAAGTTGTGTAGCATGCAGCGCACCACAATGAACTCAGCGACCTGCTGAGGGGAGTATTGCAGGCAGCCTCTAGAGTGGTCCAGGCATCAGAAGCGCTGCTTGAACACCCCAATTGTCTGTTAACGATGTTGCATATGGCTGCATGGTTCTCATTATAGCGATGCTCGGCTTCTGTCTGAGGGTTCCGGTGGGGGGAGGGGGGTGGGGGGTCAGGAGCCAGGTGGCGAGACCGTAACCTTTGTTCCCCAGTATCCAGCTCTGGCCTTGTGGTTGAAGCTGGAACAGGCCCGAGATACTGCTCTCACACAAGATGAAAGCTTCATGGATGCTCCCTGGATATTGGGCATTGACTGCCATGATGCGCGGAGTATGGTCGCAGACGATCTGTACGTTCATGGAGTGGAATCCCTTTTGATTCGGTAAATCTCAGCATTCTGTAAAGGTGCTCGCAGGGCGATGTGCGTACAGTCAATGGCATCCTGAACCTTGGGGAAGCCAGCAAATCGTCCAAAACCTATAGCCCTCTGATTCTGGTCTCCCTGGTCATTGGGAAGTTTATGAGCTCCATCCTGCGTACATAGAGTGCAGTAGTCACCTGGCGAATGCAGCAATGTGTAGTGTACTGCGAGATGGAACATATGTCCCCAGCTGATGCCCGAAAGGAGCCGGAGGCATAAAAGGCAAGTGCCGCAGTCACATTCTCCTCGACGGGCAGTGCAGTCCTGTTGCCGCTGGTAGGCTGTAGGTCTGCCTTTATGAGCTGGCATAACTCGGACCACCTCTTTTCAGAAGCGCAGCCTTCTAACGCACTATGCCTCAGAGAACTGTAAACTGGTGGGGGGGGGGTAAGGCTTCCTCCTCATACGTCTGCGACCTCTTCGATTACGTTGAAAATGATCAACAATAAGCCTTCTGGCAGCTCGACACCGTATAAACGTAGCAGCCAGCATTCAATGGTTGACCTAGTATGGCCCCCATCTTTTAAAATGTCCTTAAATGTCCTTTAAAACAAACTAGAAACTCACATAAAATTCACAATGAAAAGTATGCAGTAACGCAGCATTCTTCTCCAAATGCTTTTAATCGCTCAGAACTGCGACTTTCTCCTCTTTTCAACATGGTGCCATTAGTGCCTGGTGCACCCTGGGTCTGTCTGGTTTTTCTGGGCGGGTTTCCGGGAGGAGGTTAAATCGGGCGAAATGCTCGAAAGTTCCACATGGAGCGCTAGCGCAGCGATGCACGACGATTGACGTCATCCAAACGGTCAAAACAGCGGCACCACAAAACCACTGGCAAAAGTTCCGCCCATTGCAAAATCTTGTGCGCCTCGTTGTGCCCAAAAAATCATTTTGTGCCCCGCCGAGGTGCTAACTGGGGCGCAAATAAGCCAAAAATCCAACCCTATGTTTCAATATTTAAAAATATATAAATATTATTGAGATATCAGTGCATGCCATGAAGTTTCAACACTCAGTCGCAGATCCCCGCACCACTCTACTGAAAGAATTGAACAGGGTGGGGTCCAGGATCTGGGCGATGAGGAGGGGCCACCAATTTATGGCCTTTCTATTCCAATTCTCAAGCTGGAAGAAGTCAAAGAACATTTTTCTAAAGTAAATATGGTGAGGATATTTTGGGATAAAAGGATTCATGGGTTGTTGTGGGTACTCTCCCCGAGGAATTCTTTAACATAGTCAGGGCCTTGTGCAAATCAAACAAGTGTTTCACCTCCAGGTCTCGGTTCATGTAAGCCTTTATCCAACTTTTCATCTGACAGGCTCCAGCTAACATAACAGTGGGGCACTGCTGCCCCCTGGTGGACATTGCTCAAAAATCACTACATTCTTTGGAACACATCGAGAGCATTGAAACAGGAGGATCAATATTCCAACAACTTCCCAAACCACAGAATCTTACAGCACAGAAGGTGGCCATTTGACTCATCGTGCCTGTGCTGCTCTTTGGAAGAGCTATCCAATTAGTCTCAGTCCCCTGCAACTATATATCTAATTCCCCGTTTAAAGTTACCATTAAAACTGCTTGCTCCGCACTTTCAGGCAGTGCATCATGAATCATACACTGCATTAAAAAAATAGTCCCGTCTCCCACCCTGGTTCTTTTGTCAAAAATATTAGATGTATCCCCTCTGGTTATCGACCCTTCTGTCATTGGAAACACTTTCTCTCCATGTACTCTATCAAAACAGCTCATGATTCTTTGAAAACTTCCCTCAAATCTCCCTTTAACCTCTACTCTCTCTCCCCGCGCTGTATAAAACTGCCATGATTTCCACCCCCCCATACCCAGTGTAAAATTGCCCGGACTCTCCCTGCCCCCAGCCCCACCATAAAACTACCTGGAATGTCCCCCTTCCCGGAGACCAGTGTTGACATGTTTTCTGCTTCATTCACCAACTCCAGTCATGAAATCCACAGCCCGACAGCCCTCGGTGTAAAAGGCTTCTCCTGCTCTCTGTCTTAAATCTCTTACATTTAATCTTGTATCTCGGTCCCCTCATTCTTGATCTCTAGCTTTGGAAGCAGTCTGTTTCGACCTATTCTGTTCCCTCACTCAAATCACCCCGTAATCTCTGCCCTTCTGATGAAAACAGCTCCTAAAGGTGCGGGCAATCAGATTAAGGGATATGGAGATCAGGCAAGGAATTAGAACTAAAATAATCCATTTGAACCAATAGCCTACTCCTGCTCCTATGTTCTACCCATTCCACTCCATTAAGTTGTGCCTGGAGACTTGTACATTTGAGGAAACAATGGATGTACTGAAATTGAAGGAGTAGATGAAGGGACCAGTGCTTCAGTGACTCAGAGAGTGTCCTTTCTAGGACCTGGATACAAATCTAGCTGGGGCTGATGGCACATTAACAGTTATACCCAAAATTAACTGGGGCCACCACACCCCAGCGCCTCTGTGATAATGTAAGCTATATAAATAGGAATGTGCAATATAGACATGATAGACACGAGTTCAGGTCCTGAAGAACAGAAACGTACATGGAAAGCTTTAAAACCACTAGTAGTTAAGTGTTGTCAACTCTGATTGGGTGTATTCCCAGAGGTTTCATGACATGACCTCCTCCCTCCTACTGTGCCACCCCCACACTCCCTCTATTGGTCGTCCAACATGTCCATTTTTACAATGCTCCGCCTTCCCAGGCCAACTGCTGAGTGAAGAGTCTGGATGATCGTTGGTTGTCAGTCACACAGCCTTTTCTTTCCCCAACTCCAACATTTTTACAACCAGCAAGCAAAAGCGCAGAAAGAAACAGATTTATTCTAATGCCCATTATTTTTCTGCTGGGTTGCTCAAGGGATTAATCTTCGATTCCTGGAGACAATCCTGGAGTGCTAGCAACCCTACTAGCAGTGGAGTCATGCAGTGGAGGCACTGACCCAATACACGTGCAGACTGGGGTCAAGCAAGGCTGTGTCATCGCACCAACACTGTTCTCAATCTTCCTCGCTGCAATGCTTCAACTCACCCTCAGTAAGCTCCCCGCTGGAGTGGAGCTAATCTACAGGACAAGCGGGAAATTGTTCAACCTCCGTCGTCAGTCCAGATCCAAGGTTGTTCCAACCTCTGTCATTGAATTACAATATGCAGGTGAAGCTTGCGTGTGTTGCACACTCGGAGGCCGAACTCCAAATCGTCGTCAAAACCTTCACTGAAGCATACAAGAGTCTGGGCCTTACATTAAACATCTATAACATAAAGGTTCTCTACCAACCTGCTCCCACCACACAGTACTGATCCCCAATTATCAAGATCCATGACGAGATCTTGGACAACGTGAACCACTTCTCATACCCTGGGAGCCTACTATCAGTAAGGGCAGACATAAATGACGAAGTCCAACAACGCCTACAGAGTGCTCGAAGGACCAGGATCTCAAACCCGGCACCAAGCTCTTGGTCGACAGAGCAGTGGTAATACCCGCCCTCCTTTATGCTTCAGAGATATGGACTATGTACAGCCTGAAAGTAATGGAGAAGTACCATCAATGCTGCCTCCGCAAAATCTTGCCAGTTCGGTGGCAGGATAGACGCACCAACGTCAGTGTTCTCTCTCAGGCCAACATCCCCAGCATCCGGGCATTGACCACACTTGATCAGCTCCGGTGAGCAGACAACATTGTCCACATCCCCGATACTAGACTCCCGAAACAAGCACTCTACTCCGAGCTGTGTCATGGCAGGCGAGTCCCAGGAGGGCCGAGAAAACGCTTCAAGGACACCCTCAAAGCCTCCTTGAAAAAATATAACATCCCCACCGACTCTTGGGAATCCCTGGCCCAAGAACGCTCAAAGTGGAGAGGTCGAACACTTCAAGTTTCTTCACTGGGAACACGCGGAAGCCAAGTACAAACAGCGGAAGGAGCGTACGGCAAATCAAGCACCCCACCCACCCATCCCTCCAACCACCGTCTGCCCCACCTATGACAGAGACTGTAGATCCTGCATTGGTTTCATCAGTCACCTTAGAACTCATGTTAGTGTGGAAGCAAGTCATCCTCGACTCTGGGAGACTGCCGAAGGAGGAGAGAAGGATGTCCCGTTAGGAATCTGACGGCAGAATTCACTGTAAATGGAGGCCCCAGAGGCCAATAGACCATCACTGCAAACCGCAACGTTTCATGTTCAACGTGGATTGTACATTATTAAACAGCATCAGCTACATCCAGGGAAAGAGAAGGGTTAGGAAGGATCTATAAACAGGGAAAGCAAAAGGGAGCGGAATGGTGTGAAATAAAAGTGGATCTACCTCAGAGTCAGTAAACATTTCAACAATTCCAGAGAGAATACATCGGCGAGTTTTACATCAGGTGAAAACTGATCATTGATAACAAATGCAACATCATTAATTCAGGCGCCGTGCTGCACATACACAGGGTGGGGCGGCAAGGCTCGCTTAGGAGAGTGCGGGAGCACACAAAACACTGCGTTCGCATTAGAAGCCGATCAGGGTTAAACTTTGCACAGCAAGTTAGTGTGGTATCAGGAGCAGGCCTGCCCATGGGATTGGACCGGGGGGGTAGGGGGGGGGGGGAAGGAGGAGCCTGGCCAATGGGCGGGGGGATAGAGCCAGGTCATTGGCTGGGGTGGGGGGGAGAGGAGCCTGGCCAATGGGGGGGGGGGGGAAATAGAGCCAGGTCATTGGCTGGGGTGGGCGGGGGAGGAGCCTGGCCAATAGCGGGGTGAGAGAGGATAGAGCCTGGCCAATGGGGGGGGGGGGGGGGGAGATAGAGCCAGGTCATTAGCAGGGGGGGGGTCAGGGCCAGTGTTCATAGAAAGTTGTTTGTCCTCACTTTGGTTTTTTTATCTGAATTGTTTGTTTGCCTCTCAGGAGATTAGGATAGGGTGCGGAGCGGATGTGTCGTCATGCACTTGGGGGGGGGGGGGGGAGAACACAGGCTGGATGGACCAATGGGTCTTTTCCTGTCTCATTTCTTGTGCAACTTAATTTGTTTTGCGTCAAGAACAGGCTGCCAATCCTCCCCTTTCGCTGGGCCGGGCCGTGCAGCAGCTGCCTGCAGTGCTCCGGCATGTCACCAGGTGGTGCTGCTGCGCTCCCCTGCACAGGCCCAAGCTCCTGGGACAAATCACATGGACACAGCACAGAGAGTCTGTGTGGGACCAGAGCCCGCCCCCCCCCCCCCCCCCCCCCCTCGCAGGAAGCACAGCCCCTTACTACCCAAGTCCAGGGGCAGGCTGGGGGGGTATGGAAACAAAGCCGCAGTTATGATGTTTTCTGCTTGCTGATGAGCATTCATTGGAAACACAAGGAACTTTATATGCAAAATCCTGACTTTCAATGTCTGGTTTACAGCTCAGAAATTTCCAGATAGCTTGTTCCCGAAACCGGGCAGGACCAACTCTATTTGGAGCCAGAGAGGGACACGTGCATAATGGTGGGAAAACTGCTTCTTTAGTACATCTGGAGTCGTGCGTTCAGCTCTGGGCACCAAAGGGTATATTGGCCTTGGAGCGGGTGCCGTGCAGATTCACCAGAATTATACCGGGGCTAAAAGGGTTTAAATTATGAGGACAGGTTGCATAGATGAGGCTTAAATTCCCTTGAATTTAGAAGATTAAGGGGTGATCTAATTGAGCTGTTTAAAATGATGAAAGGAATTGCTCAGGTAAATAGAAACTAGTTCCTCTGGTGGGGGAGACCAGGACAACGAGGCATAATCTTAAATTTAGAACCAGGCCATTCAGGGGTGAAATCACAGAGCACTTCTTCACAAAACGGTGCTGGAAATCTGGATCTCTCTCTCTCTCCTCTCCCCACCCCACCCCCCAAAAAAAAAGATATGGATGCTGGGACAATTGGAGATCGCTAGATTTTGTTTTTTAGCCAAGGGTAACGAGGGTTACGGGGCCCAAGGTGGAGTGAAGATACAGGTGGTGCATCGTTTGATTAAAGGGTGGAGCAGACTCGAGGGGCTGAGTGGCCTCCGCCTGTTCCTATGGGTGGGACGGAGGGACATGATGGAAAGGCCCATGACCTGGTCTGGTCCCGTGCAGCAAGCCTGTCGGTGCGGGAGAGAAGCGGATGCTGTGGCGGTTTCAAGGCCGTGAGGCGCCAGCAGAGAATTTCAAAAACCCACATACTTATACACGACGGAAGTGCGCTTTATCTTCCTGGAGCCACGGTGGCCGTGCCGCATGCCCATCAAATAAGGAATTACTCCCTTTGGCGGCAGCCCGATTCTGGTGGAAAGAATTGATCTGGTTAACACGCGAACACTAGGCAGCCGCTCGCGTGCCGGTGAGGCGGACACAACCGTTGCAGCTACAGGACATCCTGCTCCAGAGCGCGAGGATGGGCGGGACAGGCACACACGCGGGCGGGCGGGCGGGAGTCAGGGGACCAAGGCAGGCAGATGGAGTTAAGCCACAGGTCGGCCATGATCTAAGTGAATGGCGGAACAGGCTCGAGAGGGCGAACGGCCTGCTCCTGCCCAGAGTGGTTCGGCTTTAAAAATAAAGCGACGAGGAAAGCAGAGGGGGCTGGGGGTTGGCCAAGTGCTACCAGTCGTTGTAGCGGAACATTCCGGATCCCACAGCTCCCCTGTGCAATGCGCAGCAGGGGAACCGGCCCTCGAGAACATGGCTGCCCGTCACAGTCCTGTAATGTCCTGCCATGTCGCAAAAGAGGAGGACTTGGCTCTTTAACCCCACACTCGGTGTTGGACTTCACACACACACACAGACACACACACACCACTCTCCATGTTACACACAATGTTACCCCCTTCACAAACACGCACCACCCTACACAAAGGCTCCATTTTAATTCTGTACACTTGCACCTCTCTCAGTTCACAATGTTACACAGTCACACACTTCACACTCATAAACTTCACACACTGTTGGGTTATCCGGCCTGGCTGTCCTTTACTGACTCAACTGGACACGTGGAGTTGTATTGTCCCTCCCTGTCCCTGACAGCTTACTACTCCAACACCATCCTGTGGAACAGAAATAATTCCCCTCCTTTTCTCGACTAATAAACTACTTGCTCAAACCCCACCCCCACCCATCCTCACTTCGGATCTAAAATGCGTGGAACACGTGGCCTTTTTCCCCCCATCCAAAACTAAGGCCATCGGCTTTGTGGATGCTTCCTGCTCGAACTCCCAGTACCTCTCCCCATCTAACGTTGTTCTTACCCTCAACTCCCCCATTTTGTTCATGAAAGCCACTACCATCGCCTTCAATCCCTTGCAATCCATCCCAGCTACTGACTACCTGTAATGTATGTACAGGTTTGACCTCCCGAATCCGGTAATCTCGGGACCGAGGCCGAGCCGGTTTTCGTATTTTTCCAGAATTCGGAACAGCTTTCTGATGTCACAAATCCAGAAACACCCAAGCCCAGGTTCAGGTATTTCCGGATTTTAGAACGTCAGAAAGGGGAGGGGGGAGTGCTCACAGAGGAGCTGTTCGGATCGCCAGCCCCGACGATGAGGTCGTCGGGCGGGGCCCTGCCACCGACGACCTGTTCCTTGTCTGGCTCGAAGTAGGTGGGGTCGGGCAGCCGAGGTAAAGGGGAGGGAGGGGGGGCCGTTGCGAGGTCGGTTCGCTGAGTGAGGTGGGGGAGTCCGTATTTCAGAACACTTTTCCGGTTTCCAGACGACCCCACCATGGATCGGCCCGGTGTCCAGATTCCGAAACATTCTGGATTCTGGATTCCGGAACTCCGAATTTTGGAGGTTGAACCTGTACCAGTGAGTATGCTCACAGGTTTGTAGAGCTCTTGCATTGCGAGTGGCTTAGCCAGTCACGTGATGTTCACAAGACTCAATAAAACCCCAGCCAGTTGGGTCTAGGTCATCCACGCTGAGGCATGCAGCTGTGAGCCTAGTGGATGAACTGGTAATGTGTAATGTGATTGTTCAACCTTTGATAATAAACCAACTAGATCTTAATAGCAATGTGTTGCTTTGAATTCTTAAGCAAACAACCCATGAAGCAAATACATTACACCACCCAACTTCACTTTTCTCGTTGTGTGCCCTCCCAACAACATCAAGCTATCTCTCTCGTCCACATCTCCTTCAAAACCACTGCCACCAATCCCCATCACTTTCTCTCATCACCTTATCTCCAATCTTCCCTTCACCTCCAGGGTCTGGGAAATTCTTGTCGCCTGGCAACTATGCTCCCACCACTTCTGATTGCAGTCCCTCCAATCAGTTTTGTCCATTGTACGTCAAGGATCCATCCTTGGCCCCCTCCACCTCCTTATCCCCATGCTAGCCCTTTACAACATTATCCAGAAGCATGGATCGGCTGAGGATGCCCAGCTCAATCTCCTGCCTTCATCACTGCACCAAAGGCTGTTGCCGCACTCCCAAACTGTCCATCTACAGCAAGAGCTGGATGAGCCAAAACTTCATCAGGCTGAACACTTACACCATTCCCTTTCCACTCCCATCAGCATCGCCAAACCACTTGCCTGGACTCCATTTATTCCCGGCTGCCGCCTCAAGGAAGTGTGGATTGCTCAGCATCCTACTCAACCCCAGGCTCCATGTCCACCGTCACCAAACTGCTTTCTTGCTCCTCGACAACATTATCTACTGCCGCCGGATCCCTCCTTTTCAGCAACTGAAGCCCAATCCGTGTCTTCTCCAATGCCCTCTTAGCTCGCCCCTCTGCCTCAACCCGCTACGAGCTTCTGATCCTTATTTTTAAATTTCCCCGTAGCCTCACTCCCGCCTTGCATCCCTGCATGCCCCTTCGCTGTTTAATGCCAGACTTCCCCTCACCCCTCGCTCCCCTATCAGCGGTCCCTCCTGTCCTCTGAAATTCTCTGCCCGACCACCTTCTGCCCCATTTTCAACAGCTTCCTTCTCATCGGTGCCTTAGGTTTCCCACCCTAGCCTCTCCATTCCTCTCCCCTTTCCCCATGCTCCGTGTCTACCACATCCTCCTCATTGGAAATCTCAGTGACTCCTTCCTGCCTGAGGAAAGTCAATAAAAATACAAGTTCCTGTGAGACACACTTTGCTCAGCACAGCACTTCATGTTACACACAAAGGGCCCAATTTTCCACAAAGCTGTTTTTTTTGCCGTACTTGAAAAGTTACGCCTTTTTTGGGGCCCCCCCCCCAAGTACAGCAAAAAAAATCATCCCGTTTCCCCCCCCCCCCCCCCCGTTTTAATTCATTCTGGCGTGCGGGTGGAGCCCAAGATCTGCGTAAAAAGATCGGGTTGCCACGGGAACCAGGGACATAATGCAGGCTGAGGCTGGAAAGTGAAACATACCGCCAGCTCGCAGCAACCTGCACAAGCACATTACACATTGCAGCAACTTACCTCCTTTAAATTATTAAAGTTCCCCCCGCAACCCCCTCTCGATATCGGTCCTGGTCTCCTGCACCTATCCCTGGCCGAATGGCCTCCCCCAGTCCCGGCTCCTAACTATGCCCGAAAGGCTCACCCCCACCGCCTTACCTCTCCTGCTGCGCTCATTTACTTTGCTGCGCCAATTTCCAGTGTTTTTCTACAGAGGCCACATACACCCCCCCACCCACCACCAAATGTAACTGAGTTACGCTGGGGAAACTTGTATTTTTTTTTAAAACTTGTGTCAAAAAAAACGGTGCCAATCACTGGGGAAAATTGAGCCCACTAGTGACTTTGTTATTCATAAACACACTGTTGCATACACTTCCTCTCACTGTTATGCTCGCAGACACACAGGGTTAAACACACACAAACAGTGGTCCAGTGGTAAACTTCCAATTCAGATTAACCCAGCACAGGATAATGTACATAAAGACATGGCTGCTTTCCTCATGACATTGCCTCAATCACCTGAAGTTTAAGCAGCCTCGGACTTGCCCACTGAGAGCACTACAACTGCATACTACATATTACATCAATAGGATACAGTGTACAGGCATAGTGTAATGGCACAGGTGACGGGGATCAAGCCTCCAAGGATTGACTCAGGATGGTGATGGTGTGTTGACACAATGCTGCACTTGACCATAGGAGCCAGGGTCGGGCAGAATACTAGGTTAAAGGCACTATATAAATGAAAGTTGTTGTGGTGGTGGTGGTGGTGACATAAACTGCTGCACTTGTTCATTGAGCCAGGGTCGGGCAGATTGCGGTTGTGTTCCGCAGCTTCGGGCGTTACCATATTTGGGCGGGCTGTGACGTAACCCTCAGGCATGCTATTTAACCTCCATGCAAAGTGTTGCTAATATGCTATTTATTCACTGCGACTCAGCCAAGTACCCAACAGATTTCTCCCAGTTCAACCTCAGTGAGCACACGACTTGCTGGGACTGGGCCATTTTCCACAGTTCAGGAACTTTCCGAACGAATGCGGCCCCCTATCACTCCTCAACTGATTAGAAAGACAGGAATCGAAGAACAGTAAAACCAGTGCAAAACATCAGTGTGAGGGGGTCACCAAACGGAGAGCCTTTGTTCCAGTGGTGCAGTGTGTGGAACGCAGACACGTGGGAGCTCTGGTCTGACAAAACAGACACACACACACACATCTTCCCGAGATGTCTGTGCTCCTCAAATTCTGCCCTCCTGAGCATCTCTGATTATAATCGCTCAACCATTGGTGGCCCTGTCCTCAGCTGCCTGGGCCCTAAGCTCTGGAACTCCCTCCCTAAGCCTCTCCACCTCTCTTTCCTCCTTTAAGATGTTCCTTAAAAAAGCTTTTGGTCAGCTGCTGTGATTTCTTATGATGTGGCTCGGTGTCAAATTTGTGTGTCTTATAACACTCCTGTGAAGTGCTGAGATGTTTTACTAGGTTAAAGGTGCTATATAAATAAAGATGGTTGTTGTTGTTTAGCAGTATGCCTGAGGGACATGCCTTGCCACACCCAAATATGGAAACTCCCACAATCTCCCCCCCCACAGCTCAATGAGCAAGTGCAGCAGAATGCGAAGGTGGATGAACTCTCATCAATCTCCCTATCAGTAATGTATCTATGTCAGTCTCTCCTCTCCCAACACACAGACACACTCACACTCACAAAAAGTTAGCACATTTCCAAAGTATCTTTCCCCTTTTCCACATTTTACCTCCAAACCAAAAGCGGTATATATGAAGTATCTGTGTATAATAACCGCCCCCCCCAACACAATGTGTGTGTCTTGCTTTGGTACTGTTAAGAGCACGGGAGAGCATTCCGTGCCGGGAAAAAATGTCAGCTTCCGTCTGACTGAACAGATTTCATCTTCCAACTCGTAGGCAGGAAATTTGGAAACACGCTAAAACAGCAGCAATTTACATTTATATAGCACCTTGAACATAGGAAAATGTCCCAAGGCACTTCACAGGAGCATAAATCAGACAAGGATAGACACCAAGCCAAAGGAGGAGATAGTACGCCAGGTGACTAAAAACTTGCTCAAAGGTTTTAAGGACCATTTTAAAGCAGGAGAGAGAGGCGGAGAGGTTTATTGAGGGAATTTCAGAGCTGAGGGTACAGCTGCCAATGGTGGGGTGAAAGGAAGTGAGGAAAACCTCTACTGAACCACAGAGGAGACAAAAATCACCCACCAATTGACAGTCACTCTTTGGCTTCACTGCTTTTTCTTTTTTTTAAAAAAAGCAAAACACATTTGGACTGAAGGTGGGTTTCGAGCAGTGTTCCTGGGTGCAGCCAACAGCAACACTTGTTTTCTCATTTTAAGAGTACAATGACAATGATCTCTATTACACAATGAAGCCCCAGAAACAAAAGCAAGATTTGGGTTGCCAGCCCTGCTCCTGTGCTGTATGGATGTGTAGACTACACCCTTTGACCCCCTTGCCCTGCCAATCAAGCTCTCAAAACACAAGGCATCTCAGGGCCCTGTGCATTTACATCTCTCATCTGCTGGTTTAATCCTGCTCGGATTTCGTGGGCCTGGAGGTTTGGAGAAGGCTGTACAGGGCACCATCACTTCAGAGGTGAGTCAATCCTCCGAAGGAGTATGGTTGTGTAGTGGTTTTGTTGCTGGGCTAGTAATTCTGAGAATGTGAGTTCAAATTCCACCATGGCAGTTTGAGAATTTAAAATTCAGTTTAAAAAGAAATTGGCATTAAAAAGCTATCAGTAATAAGTGACCAAGAAATTGTATAGACCCATCTGGTTAACAAATGCCCTTTAGGGAAGGAAACCAGTTGTTCTTACCCGGCCTGGCCGACACCAATGTGGCTGACTCTTAACAGCCTCTATGAAAAGGCCTAGTAACCCACTCCGTTGTATTAAACTGTTACCAGTGCTTCAGCAAGTAAGCAGGAAGGCAAATGGAATGTTGGCCTTTATTGCAAGGAGGATAGAATATAAAAGCAGAGAAGTCCTGCTACAACTGTACAGGGTACTGGAGAGGCCACACCTGGAGTACTGCGTACAGTTTTGGTCTCTGTATTTAAGGAAGGATATACTTGCATTGGAGGCTGCTCAGAGCAGGTTCACTAGGTTGATTCTGCAGATGAGGGGGTTGATTTAAGATAAGTTGAGCCTATACACATTGGAGTCCAGAAGAATGAGGTGATCTTATCGAAACATATAAGATAATGAGGGGGCTCAACAAGGTGGATGCTGAGGATATTTCCACTCATAGGGGAAACTAAAACTAGGGGAGAAAGATTGCAAAGTGCCGCAGCACAGCGGGACCTGGGGGTACTTTTGCATGAAACACAAAAGGATAGTATGCAGGTATAGCAAGTGATCAGGAAGGCCAATGGTATCTTGGCCTTTATTGCAAAGGGGATGGAGTATAAAAGCAGGGAAGTCTTGTTGCAGCTATATAAGGTATTGGTGAGGCCACACCTGGAATATTGCGTGCAGTTTTGGTTTCCATATTTAATAAAGGCTATGCTTGCTTTGGAGGCAGTTCAGAGAAGGTTCACTAGGTTGATTCCGGGGATGAGGGGGTTGACTTATGAGGAAAGGTGGAGTAGGTTGGGCCTCAACTCATTGGAATTCAGAAGAATGAGAGGTGATCTTATTGAAACGTATAAGATTATGAGGGGGCTTGACAAGGTGGATGCAGAATGGATGTTTCCACTGATGGGGGATACTAAAACTAGAGGGCATGATCTTAGAATAAGGCGCTGCCCATCTAAAACAGAGATGAGGAGAAATTTCTTCTCTGAGGGTCGTAAATCTATAGAATTCTCTGCCCCAGAGAGCTGTGGAGGCTGGGTCATTGAATATATTTACAGCGGAGATAGACAGATTTTTCAGCGATAAGGGAGTAAAGGGTTAGAGGGAGCGGGCAGGGAAGTGGAGCTGAGTCCATGATCAGATCAGCCATGATCTTATTGAATGGCAGAGCAGGCTCGAGGGGCCAAATGAGTGACTCCTGCTCCTATTTCTTATGTTCTTATGTTCTTCGCAGGGTAACTAGGAATAAACAATAAATGCCAGCCTTGCAAGCAATGCCCATATCAGCAAATGTAGATCTATGTAAATTAATGAGATTTAAAATGTTATACATGGGACCCACTGCGTCCAGAGCCGACAGAAAGTTACACTGCTGAAGAGTCCGCAAATTGAATATTTGTCTTCATTAAAAAAAAACAAGAGTTCAGAGGTATAATTCTGCAGTAGCTGAGCTGCCCTCGGGCTGACAGCTAACATGGTTCAACATGCCTGGGTTAAGCCTAGACACAATGCTGCAACACTCATAGACCGAGACCTTTACAAACACAAGCTATTATTAACAGCCCTGGGAAATTAGCGAGGAATCTCTATAAATAGAAGGACTTTGAAGAAGTGCCATTTGATCTCATGTTCCGCAGCTCGCATTTCACAACCACACGTGGGCCACAATCATTCGGAAAAATAGTCACCGGACTCCATTGCATCCTCGATCATCGAAGAGCAGGCTCACAGTGACACTGCAGTCTGAGTCCTGACGACATCAAGAAAGCTCAGTCCCAGCCCACCCGTCCATGGCAGGTACCGGTCGCTCCGTCAGGCCCAAGGGAGCAATGGGGCTGGGGTGAGTGGACCCTCACGTTAATAGCCCGCAGACATTCACTGTTTGGGATGAGGCATGATCATTGGTCATTTCAGCAATGCAACAGGGGGCTGCAATTGGCCATGGGACTGAAGCCCACTGATGGGCCATGGGATTGAACCCCAACACGTGGCCTTGGGACTGAACCCCAACACGTGGCCGTGGGACTGAACCCCAACACGTGGCCGTGGGACTGAACCCACCCCAACACGTGGCCGTGGGACTGAACTCCAGCGATTGGCCGTGGGACTGTAGCCCAATGATGGGTGGGCCATGGGACTGTAGCCCAACACGTGGCCGTGGAACTGAACCCCAATTATGGGCCATGGGACTGAACCCCAATGATGGGCCATGGGACTGAACCCCAATGATGGGCCATGGGACTGAAGCCCAATGATGGGCCATGGGACTGAAGCCCAATGATGGGCCATGGGACTGAAGCCCAATGATGGGCCATGGGACTGAAGCCCAATGATGGGCCATGGGACTGAAGCCCAATGATGGGCCATGGGACTGAAGCCCAATGATGGGCCATGGGACTGGACCCCAATGATGGGCCATGGGACTGGACCCCAATGATGGGCCATGGGACTGGACCCCAATGATGGGCCATGGGACTGGACCCCAATGATGGGCCATGGGACTGGACCCCAATGATGGGCCATGGGACTGGACCCCAATGATGGGCCATGGGACTGGACCCCAATGATGGGCCATGGGACTGGACCCCAATGATGGGCCATGGGACTGGACCCCAATGATGGGCCATGGGACTGGACCCCAATGATGGGCCATGGGACTGGACCCCAATGATGGGCCATGGGACTGGACCCCAATGATGGGCCATGGGACTGGACCCCAATGATGGGCCATGGGACTGGACCCCAATGATGGGCCATGGGACTGAACCCCAATGGTTGGCCATGGGACTGAACCCCAATGATGGGCCATGGGACTGGACCCCAATGATGGGCCATGGGACTGGACCCCAATGATGGGCCATGGGACTGGACCCCAATGATGGGCCATGGGACTGGACCCCAATGATGGGCCATGGGACTGGACCCCAATGATGGGCCATGGGACTGGACCCCAATGATGGGCCATGGGACTGGACCCCAATGATGGGCCATGGGACTGGACCCCAATGATGGGCCATGGGACTGGACCCCAATGATGGGCCATGGGACTGGACCCCAATGATGGGCCATGGGACTGGACCCCAATGATGGGCCATGGGACTGGACCCCAATGATGGGCCATGGGACTGGACCCCAATGATGGGCCATGGGACTGGACCCCAATGATGGGCCATGGGACTGGACCCCAATGATGGGCCATGGGACTGGACCCCAATGATGGGCCATGGGACTGGACCCCAATGATGGGCCATGGGACTGGACCCCAATGATGGGCCATGGGACTGGACCCCAATGATGGGCCATGGGACTGGACCCCAATGATTGGCCATGGGACTGGACCCCAATGATGGGCCATGGGACTGAACCCCAATGATGGGCCATGGGACTGAACCTCAATGATGGGCCATGGGACTGGACCCCAATGATGGGCCATGGGACTGGACCCCAATGATGGGCCATGGGACTGGACCCCAATTATGGGCCATGGGACTGGACCTCAATGATGGGCCATGGGACTGGACCCCAATGATGAGCCATGGGACTGAACTCTAACTAGTGACAGGACATTTAGGAAAGGAGAATGATGACTGGATTCATGCAATGGGTCAGTACTCAAAGAATCTTAAAGTGGGTGCTGTTTTAGATGAAGATTGCCATCGGCTGTCAAGCACAGCAAGGACCGGCAGCACTGTGACAGTTTTTAGCACTGACAGTCACTTTCCTATATATGGGGAACACATATTGTGGGAACCAAACAAAAGGGAAGTTGTCTCCTGCTGCAGTGAAAAAATATCTATAAATAAAAATATTTCACAATATATGTAAAAGCGGAAAAAAGGACAATGCACCTTTAAATACTGAGGTCACATCGGCAATCCAAACACCATCTTTAAGCAAATGATGTATAGTCCAGATACCAAAGAGGTGCACACAAGGAATGTGATCATACAGCTACTGTACCTCTGAGACAGAGACACAAACAGGCACCCTTCAGTCATCAGCAGCACAGATAGATTATTTTTTTGAAAGTATTAAGAAAGCAAGTTTAAAGAGAGTGGGAGAGAAGATGGGGCAAATCGCAAAACGGCAGTGAGGTAACACCAAGTACGGGTTTTAAAGCTTGGAGATTTTGGAAGAAGGTGGTGGTCATTAGTTTTGAGATCCGAGTAAACAACAAGTTGGAGTGAGAAACAGTGCCAGCAGTCTGAGCCGCAACATAGTGAGGGTACAAGGAACAGGAAAAAGTGTGTAAGATGGGTGGGGTATTTACAGCTTCGGAGAGGGGGTGGGTGTCACTGACTATCGCAATAACAGAGTAACAAGGTTACAACACATAGATGCAGTCCGATAGATAGATAAATAAGGAGGTAAAATAAAGACTAACTAGAGAAAGACTGACTTCTAGAGAGACGGATCAACTGTCCCCCAGATATCAGTTCCTGTGTTGCAACAGCATTTAGTACGAGACGCAAGGAAGGTGCATGAATCAAAGGCACATGCATCTGCCACTGAAACTGTACACCTCAAACCATCTGTAATATGTGGTTTGATGCGTTTCCTCTCCAGGGTCCCATGTGCAAACCAATATCACCAGAGGCTGGGTCAGTCCGAGTTTACTGTTGTGAAGTTCGGATTGACACACAGCTCCATCTGCAAGTCAACACCAGAGGGCATCAGCCACTGATTCAATGGTGCCGCCAAGACATCAGAGGTCAATTCAAGTGTCAGCCGAGTCTTCATGGCTACTAGTCTACTAGTCTGTTTCATTTGTTATCAGATTCCCAGAGATTAGGCACCAACACACAAGACAATATAGTCCAATCCTGCGCACTAAAGAACAGGCACGCCTGTGTACACACATCATCATAGGCAGTCCCTCGAAATCGAGGAAGACTTACTTCCACTCTAAAAGTGAGTTCTCAGGTGACTGAACAGTCCAATACGGGAATTACAGTCTCTGTCACAGGTGGGACAGACAGTCGTTGAAGGAAAGGGTGGGCGGGGAGTCTGGTTTGTCGCACGCTCCTTCCACTGTCTGCGCTTGTTTTCTGCATGCTCTCGATGTCGAGACTCGAGGTGCTCAGCGCCCTCCCAGATGCTCTTCCTCCACTCACAGGGACACATCTTTATTGGGCAGTTGGTTATTATGTCATTATACATGACTATAGGGCACTGCGCCCACCTGTACAGGGCACTGCGCCCACCTGTACAGGGCTACAGGGCACTAAGCGAGTATTCAGGACACTACACAGTTAGATGGGAGTATAGAGAACTAGACACATCATACAGGTCACTGCATAATAATACAGGGCTCCACAGTTACACGGGGAGTACAGGCTCCACACAGTTACACGGTACAGGACTCAGTCTTTCGGATGAGATGTTAAACCGAAGCCCCATCTGCTCTCTCAGGTGGACGTAAAATACGCCATGGCACTATTTCGAAGAAGAGCAGGGGAGTTATCCCCGGTGTCTTGGCCAATATTTATTCCTCAATCAACATAACAAAAAAAAATTATTTGATCATTATCGCATTGCTGTTTGCGGGAGCTTGCTGTGTGCAAACTGGCTGCCACGTTTTCCATATTACAACAGTGACTACACTCCAAAAGTGTTTCAATGGCTGTAAAGCGACTTGAGACGTCCCGAGGTCATAAAAGGCGCTATATAAATCCAAGTCTTTCTTTCTCCACACAGTTACGCAGCACTCCACAGATATACAAGAATCATATTGTTACACGAGACTGCCAGTGGCTCCCAATTACTGGGTCAGTTATCCCCTTCTATCTGGTAGGGTCCCAAAGAGCTGCTGTATTGCTGGTTAGGTTAGGCCATGTCTTCAGGGTGTGGGTGCAAGGCATGCCATCTTCCCCATGACATCTGAGCTTCTGAATCCTCACCAAGTCCAGCAGTGGCTTTGACCTTTTATATTTTGCTGACTATTATGGGGTTTGGCAACAGAGCATTCACAAAATCATTGACCAAGAAGGTCTTTAGCCCAGCTAAACCACCCAGCAGCCACAAAGCAGCACACCTGCTGCAGATTAGAAGCTGCAAAACAGCCCTAATTACTGTAATTGCAGAGCTCTTAAAAACAGCTTCAAATACCAAACTTATTTGTTTCTTGCATCGATTGGCCTGTGGAGACAATTTATCAAAACTCTGAAAGCTACTGTGCTTTCAAATGCCGTGGGAGCACTGGGCCAGAGAGCTGCTTCCAAAATTAGAGCCTCCGCAACACATTAAATGGTGCGAGTAAATCGAGTTTTCTCCGCTTCGTTTATTAACTTCAATAACTGCGTTCAACAGATTTCATTTCAAGAGAGAGGATCGTGTGGGTACTTTTGAAACCAAAGAATCTGTATTAATTTCATCAGTGAAATATATAATCGGATATAACCCCCCCCCCCCCCCCCGCACTAACTGTCCTTATTTACTAAGCACTGGCAGCACTGCAGCAGTGTTTGAAAATACACACAAGTTCTTGTCTCGTCAGATCTCAGTCACTGTCCTCACCACCCCATGTGCAAAGTAGCAAGCTCCCATTCATGGAGAAGAGGCCATTCTTCCTGAACAACAGCATGAAATAAACACACGTAGGCCATTGAAATCAGACAGCACTTTTCCTGCACAAAGGGTAGCAGAAATCTGGACGTCTCTCCCCAAAAGGCTGTGGATGCTGGGTTAATTAAAGCTTTCAAGATGGATTTTTGTTGGATAAGGGTATCAAGGGATGTGGAGAATACAAGAACATAAGAAATAGGAGCAGGAGTAGGCCATTCGGCCCCTCGAGCCTGCTCCGCCATTCAATAACATGGCTGATTTTCTACCTCAACTCCACTTTCCAGCACTATCCCTCAATTCCCTTAATATCCAAAAATCTATCAATCTCTGTCTTGAATATACCCAACGACTGAGTCGCCACAGCCCTCTGGGGTAGAGAATTCCAAAGATTCACCACCCTCTGAGTGAAGACCCCTTATTCGAAGACTGTGACCCCCTGGTTCTAGACTCTCCAGCTACCCTGTCAAGCCCTGTAAGAATTGTGGAGCTAAGGTGGTTAAATGAAGTTGAGGTACAGATCAGCCATTACCTAATTGAATGGCGGAACAAGTCCAAGCGGCTGAATGGCCTACTCCAATTTCAGTGGCCCCTTCAATGGCTCAGCTCCTTGAGACAGCGAGAGGCGGAACCAGGAGGACTAAGAAGTTCCCAGTGCAACTGTTGGTCTGTGCCGAGAAAGCCGATCTCAGTCAGGGCGGCGATCCTCAGTGGCTTCTGATCATCAGCTGTGTGGGTACGTTGGCTGAGAGGGGCTGAGGACGCTGATGTTGGTGCGCCTGTCCTCCCAGAGGATTTGTAGGATCTTGCGGAGACATCATTGGTGATATTTCTCCAGCAACTTGGTGTCTGCTGTACATGGTCCGTGTCTCTGAGCCATACCGGAGGGCAGGTATTACGACAGCCCTATAGACCATGAGCTTGGTGGCAGTTTTGAGGGCCTGGTCTAAACACTCTTTTCCTCAAGCGGCCGAAGGCTGCACTATCGCACTGGAGGCGGTGTTGGATCTCGTCGTCGATGCCTGCTCTTGTTGTTAGGAGGCTGGTGGAGGACCTTTGTCTTACAGATGTTTAGTGTAAGGCCCATGCTTTCGTACGCCTCAGTAAATACGTTGACTATGTCCTGGAGTTCAGCCTCTGTGCGCAGATGCAGGCATTGTACGCATACTGTAACTCGACGACAAAAGGTTGGGGTGGTCTTGGACCTGGCCTGGAGACGGCGCAGGTTGAACAGGTTCCCACTGGTTCTGTAGTTCAGTTCCACTCCAGCGGGGAGCTTGTTGACTGTGAGGTGGAGCATGGCGGCGAGAAAGATTGAGAAGGGGGTTGGGGCGATGACACACCCCGTTTGACCCCGATCCGGACGTGGATTGGGTCTGTGACGGATCCGTTGGTAAGGATCACAGCCTGCATGTCGTCATGGAACAGGCGGAGAATGGTGACGAACGTTTGGGGTAAATGGAAGGAATGAAAGCATTCTCGAAAGTCACTGCTCAAATCGATATGCAGAAGCCATCTGTGCCCAATTAATGGTTACTTACAGGGACTAAAGTGGCTGGCAAAAAAACAAAATGTTAATATATATATATATATATATATATTGTGATTTCTGAATAAAAAGCAGGCATCCAATGAGCCAAATATTTTATTTATTCGTTCATGGGATGTGGGCGTTGCTGGCAAAGATCTACTGCCCATCCTTAATTGCCCTTGAGAAGGTGGTGGTGAGCCACCTTCTTGAACCGCTGCAGTCTGTGTGGTGAACATAAGAACATAAGAAACAGGAACAGGAGTAGGCCATCTAGCCCCTCGAGCCTGTTGCGCCATTCAACAAGATCATGGCTGATCTGGCCGTGGACTCAGCTCCACTTACCCGCCCGCACCCCATAACCCTTAATTCCCTTATTGGTTAAAAATCTATCTATCTGTGACTTGAATACATTCAATGAGCTAGCCTCAACTGCTTCCTTGGGCAGAGAATTCCACAGATTCACAACCCTCTGGGAGATGAAATTCCTTCTCAAATCGGTTTTAAATTGGCTCCCCCGTATTTTGAGGCTGTGACCCCTAGTTCTAGTCTCCCCGACCAGTGGAAACAACCTCTCTGCCTCTATCTTGTCTATCCCTTTCATTATTTTAAATGTTTCGATAAGATCACCCCTCATCCTTCTGAACTCCAATGAGTGAAGACCCAGTTTACTCAATCTATCATCATAAGGTAACTCCCTCATCTCCGGACTCAGCCTAGTGAATAGTCTCTGTACCCCCTCCAAAGCTAGTATATCCTTCCTTAAATAAGGTGACCAAAACTGCACGCAGTACTCCAGGTGCGGCCTCACCAATACCCTATACAGTTGCAGAAGGACCTCCCTGCTTTTGTACTCCATCCCTCTCGCAATGAAGGCCAACATTCCATTCACCTTCCTGATTACCTGTTGCACCTGCAAACTAACTTTTTGGGATTCATGCACAAGCACCCCCAGGTCCCTCTGCACCGCAGAATGTTGTAAATTTCTCCCCATTCAAATAATATTCCCTTTTACTGTTTTTTTTCCCCCAAGTTGGATGACCTCACACTTTCCGACATTGTATTCCATCTGCCAAACCTTAGCCCATTCGCTTAACCTATCTAAATCTCTTTGCAGCCTCTCTGTGTCCTCTACACAACCCGCTTTCCCACTAATCTTTGTGTCATCTGCAAATTTTGTTACACTACACTCTGTCCCCTCTTCCAGGTCATCTATGTATATTGTAAACAGTTGTGGTCCCAGCACCGATCCCTGTGGCACACCACTAACCACTGATTTCCAACCCGAAAAGGACCCATTTATCCCGACTCTTTGCTTTCTGTTAGCCAGCCAATTCTCGATCCATGCTAATACATTTCCACTGACTCCGCGTACCTTTATCTTCTGCAGTAACCTTTTGTGTGGCACCTTATCGAATGCCTTTTGAAAATCTAAATACACCACATCCATCGGTACACCTCTAGCCACCATGCTCGTTATATCCTCAAAGAATTCCAGTAAATTAGTTAAACATGATTTCCCCTTCATGAATCCATGCTGCGTCTGCTTGATTGCACTATTCCTATCTAGATGTCCCGCTATTTCTTCCGTAATGATAGCTTCAAGCATTTTCCCCACTACAGATGTTAAACTAACCAGCCTATAGTTACCTGCCTTTTGTCTGACCCTCTTTTTTAAACAGAGGTGTTACATTAGCTGCTTTCCAATCCGCTGGTACCTCCCCAGAGTCCAGAGAATTTTGGTAGATTATAACGAATGCATCTCCTATAACTTCCGCCATCTCTTTTAATACCCTGGGATGCATTTCATCAGAACCAGGGGACTTGTCTACCTCGAGTCCCATTAGCCTGTCCAGCACTTCCCCCCTAGTGATAGTGATTGTCTCAAGGTCCACCCTTCCCACATTCCTGTGACCAGCAATTTCTGGCATGGTTTCTGTGTCTTCCACTGTGAAGACCGAAGCAAAATAATTGTTTAAGGTCTCAGCCATTTCCACATTTCCCATTATTAAATCCCCCTTCTCATCTTCTAAGGGACCAACATTTACTTTAGTCACTCTTTTCCGTTTTATATATCTGTAAAAGCTTTCCTTACCGTTTTTATGTTTTGCGCAAGTTTACCTTCGTAATCTATCTTTCCTTTCTTTATTGCTTTCTTAATCATTCTTTGCTGTCGTTTAAAATTTTCCCAATCTTCTATTTTCCCACTAACCTTGGCCACCTTATACGCATTGGTTTTTAATTTGATACTCTCCTTTATTTCCTTGGTTATCCACGGCTGGTTATCCCTTCTCTTACCGCCCTTCTTTTTCACTGGAATATATTTTTGTTGAGCACTATGAAAGAGCTCCTTAAAAGTCCTCCACTGTTCCTCAATTGTGCACCGTTTAGTCTGTGTTTCCAGTCTACTTTAGCCAACTCTGCCCTCATCCCACTGTAGTCCCCTTTGTTTAAGCATAGTACGCTCGTTTGAGACACTACTTCCTCACCCTCAATCTGTATTACAAATTCAACCATACTGTGATCACTCATTCCGAGAGGATCTTTTACTAGGAGATCATTTATTATTCCTGTCTCATTACACAGGACCAGATCTAAGATAGCTTGCTCCCTTGTAGGTTCTGTAACATACTGCTCTAAAACAATCCCGTATGCATTCTATGAATTCTCTCCAGGCTACCCTGTGCGATTTGATTTGACCAATCGGTTGGTTAAAATCCCCCATGATTACTGCCGTTCCTTTTTCACAGAAGGTACTCCTACAATGCTGCTCGGGAGGGAGTTCCAGGATTTTGTCCCAGCGACGATGAAGGAACAGCAATATATTTCAAAGTCAGGATGCTGTGTAATTTGCAGGGGAACGTGGAGATGGTGGTGTTCCCATGTGCCTGCTGCCCTTGTTCTTCTAGGTGGTAGAGGTCGCAGGTTTGGGAGGTGCTGCTGAAGAAGCCTTGGTGAGTTGCTGCACTGCAGCCATGGTGCGCCGGTGGTGGAGGGAGTGAATGTTTAAGGCAGTGGATGGGGTGCCAATCAAGTGAGCTGCTTTGTCCTGGATGGTGTCGAGCTTCTAGTGTGCTGTTGGAGCTGCACTCATCCAGGTAAGTGGAGAGTACTACATCTCACTCCTGCCTTGTAGATGGTGGAAAGACTTTGGGGAGTCAGGAGGTGAGACACTCGCCGCAGAATACCCAGCCTCTGAGATGAGTGGGTACTGTGTGCAGAACGACTGCATGTTAAATTAACTATCTAAAGTAAAAATGAAGATCATCTGCCTGCCATTTGGTTTGCTGTGAGTGTTCGTTAAGCTTGTGCTGTTCCAATGTTCAGTTTGATATATTCCAGAGATTTTGTAATGGAGTTGGAACCAGGTCTGAGTTTCGCCTCAGCAAAATACCTCCGACTTGCATGAGAGGAAGGGTTGGTAAAGACTGACAGAGGGTCACCTGTCCTCCGAGGGATTGTACCGAGGCTCCACCTTACAATCGGCACTCCTCCACCTGGCCCTGTAGCCGATATCTTAGAAATTGACCATATCGGTCGGTACAATCAGCCTGGCTGCTGATTTTACTATTTTTTTAAAATAGCTCTAACAGGAGGTCGTTGAAAATTGGTACCTGACAAGACAACCATTGTTTAAAAGAAAGGAGGAGAGAGCGCTAGGGGCTGCAGCTGTGGCAGATCCTCCCACATATACACGTACAGGAGGAGACATGGCCTCTGAACTGTGCATACCTGTATAATCCATCCCCTGCCATCTGTTACTCCACACAACATGGTAACAGAAGCTTTATATAGAACTCTGTGTCTGCCTGTGAATCAGTGCAGCACATCAATGATCTCATTGGTCAGGGAAGCACCTCATGGGCTTCAATTCGCTGTCAGACGTTTGCTTTCGATATGATTTAAAAAAATATGTATATATATTTTGGAGTTTGCTTCCAATTATGTGGCAGACAGTAAGCGCACTGTGGACACAGCACAGCCTAGGCTAGGAAATAATGATGGTGGCACCAAGCGACTCAAAGTTATATGGGATCACACTGCTGGTTACCATAGTAATATCAGGGATAAGGGGGAGGAGGGCATTAATTAGCAACAGATTGCCAGGAAATGAAGTGCATGCTCCATAGTACACTTTTTATACACAGTTCAAACTGACCATGAATACCCAAGACACTTGTTTCTAATTGTGCGCACATTTCTTAACCGCTGGTTTGTCCTGATTAAACCTCATGGGCCTAGAAGTTTGGAAAGGGCTCTACTTAGCACTGTTGGCAAGAGAAATCCTAAATTCAAAAAACCGAGATCTCTTAATCTCAGCAGCTCGAGAGATATGCAAATCAATGGCAGCTTTGCCGGCACCTATGTGACCCATAGTGCCAGCCATGGCTCAGTGGATAACACACGCGCCTCAGAGTCAGAAGGTTGTGTGTTCAAGTTCCACTCCAGGGACTTGAGCACATAAATCTAAGCTGATACTCCAGTGCAGTGCTGAGGGAGAGTTGCACTGTCAGAGGTGCGGTCTTTCGGATAAGACGTTAAACCGAGGCCCTGTCTGCTCTCTAAGGTGGAAGTTAAAGATCCCATGGGACTATTTCGAAGAGCAGGGGAGTTATCCCTGGTGTCCGGGCCAAAATTTATCCCTCAAAGAACATGATAAAATCAGATTATCTGGTCATTATCACATTGCTGTTCGTGGGAGCTTGCTGTGCACAAGTTGACTGCCGTGTTTCCCGCATTACAACAGTGACTACATTTCAAAAAAAAACTTGTTTGGCTGTAAAGTGCTTTGGGACATCCGGTGGTCATGAAAGGCATTATATAAATGCAGGTCTTTCTTTATAAAAGACAAGAAATCATGGGTACCCCTGTTTTATATTAGCCCGGATACCGCGATCAACAGCGAGCGAACATGCTGGCCATTCGTTGCACTTGCCCGTGGGCTTTGTGGGAATTTGCACTGGAACTTGCTGTAATCAGAAATCCATTTTGGCCACAGCCCCTCGACAGGGGATCTGGGAATCGGACAAGCAACTGGGTATCTCCTTAATCAATTAGATTGAAGAGTTCTCACTGGGACACGCAGCAAGTGCCAGTTAGAATGCCAAATCATGTACAGAAAGCAAAATAGAGAGGGAAGAAAGATTGGATGGAGAGAGATAAAAGAGAAGAAAGAAAAAGTTAAATACATTGTAATTTAAAAAAAAAATCTCCATAATTAAAATCTGAAGGAATGAGACTCCACATTTGTAAAATGTAATTTTCAGTGCCAGAGAGGTTGTTTGGCAGTAATTAAGACGTATCACTATTAAAAATACACTTACACTAAAATGGACAAGCCCTGACTGTTTCTGGCATGTGTAGTGGATATTTAGTGGGTAAGTATCCCAACTTCACACGTTCCATGTATTTGAATGCCGAGTCTCTTTGCGAGATACTGTTATAGCGAAGCTTCTGGAGCAGCAGGATAACTCGGACAGCAATTTCCTGATTTCCGTGTTTAACTGCACAAGTGCGGTCACTGGAAGTTGCTGTCTGATTTACCCTTCCAACAACAGTGAGCGCTGATCGCCTCACCATTATCTTTACCACAAAATCCGGGCCGATATGTAGCATCCTTGTTATATAGCAGAGCCTTGATTATCCACACACCAGGGTCCACAAGCTTGATTATCCACAATAGTGGGAATCCCAGCCTAGTTTTGCAGCTAAAATGTAATTGAACATTTAAATTCACTTTTTACAGACTCTGGATTTTGTGGGACACCCCGAGGATACAAAAGGTACGACATAAACTGCAAATCTTTCTTCCTCTGGCAGTTGTCTGGTTGTCCCTCCCATACCTCAGATTTTACTATATGGGCCTGCTCTGATATTTTGTTTTGTATCAAGAGACGAGTGGGAGTCTGAGCTTCAGATCTAACAGTCAAGGTACAATCACTTTTCTCCAACCCAAAGAATATTTAGTTCTTCCAATTGAAATCTTATCTGCCGATGCTGGGAGCTAGGATAAGTAACCTAAATAGGCCAATCAGAAGCTAAAATTCTACAGTGTCATACCAAGTTGATTAGGTTGCTCCATCATCCACCAGTGTGTATTGTACATTTGGAGAGGGGTGGGGGATCCCCTCCGTATGTTGGACATGCAAGCTCCACTGGAGGTGTATTTAGAAGATTGGTTGCAATTTGGTAGAATAAGGAAATTCTTGCCTCTTTCACATCCCCAATTTTAATTGCTCCACCATTGGTGGCCGTGCCCCAAGCTCGAATTCCCTCCCTAAGCCTCTCTGCCTCGCTTTCCTCCTTTAAGACACTCCTTAAAACCCATTTCTTTGACCAAGCTTCTAATATTTTGTGGCTCGGTGTCAAATTTTGTTTTATGATGCTCCTGTAAAGTGCCCTGGGACATGAAAGGTGCTATATAAATACAAGTTGTTGTTGGAAAAGAAAATACAATAATCCAATATATTATTCTGCGATGGTCTTAATTTACTATGTCAAATTGTTGCCCAATCCCCACCTCAACCAGTGACCTGTATCCATCACTACAGAGTTATACACAGCTCACATTACTCACTCCAGACACAGCACATGTTTGGAATCAGAAAAATCGAGTTATATTTCTGTCTATTTTTTTCAATGAACACAGTACGAAGATTTCCCACACGCACCGTCACGCGGCACTGAAACCCAACCAGGCCGTAGGCTGCATTATTCGTCCCGAGGGAAAACAACCAAGACACATGACCGTCGCTCTGCTATTTTTGTTCCACATATGGGGATCGCAAATGTGTTCATTGTTCAAACACTAAACCACCACCTATCTCCTCTCCACCCACGTGCTAGATAAAACACTGCGCTCAACAAAAAACATTCCCCAATTGGCCCAACTGCCGCAGACGAACAGGAGGAAGGAACTAAACTGGTGGAAACAGTCCTCGCAACTCTGCCAGTTTTTATTTTCTGCTGTGACGTGATACTTCACAGCAGCAGAATCAGACAAAAATGGACACTGAGCCAAAGGAGAGGTGAGGAGTCGGACCAATGTTCCCTCTTAGCCACGCCGTAATAGGAAAGGTTCCACGCAGGCCGCTCACTGGCTTTTCATTTATAAATATCGCGCACTTAAAAAAAAAACAGGCCCCGCAGAGCAAAACGCAGCTTATAGGGAACATTGGTTATGGCAGATAACCAAAAGCTGGTCAAACAAACAGCCTTTTTAAGGAGGATGGAGAGGTGGTGAGGCAGTGAGGTTTAAGGAGGGAATTCCAGTGTTTATGGCCTAGACGGCTGATGGGGCAAAGTGGGAGATGCACAAGAGGCCTGACTTGGAGGAATGCAGAGTTCACGGAGGATATTAGGCAATGTTCCCTCTAAGCTGCACAGAGGTGCAGGGGTCCCACAGAGCCGGCTTTTAAACAGAAAATCTCTGCACGCGCCGTATTTTGAATGGGCTGAGCAGCACGTTAATGGGGCCATGCACCCCAAATAATGATAGGCAACATTGATTTTAGGGCTGGACCCAGGTTCATGCCGTCTTAATTCATCTCAGCCAGCACAGCAATAGAGCATGAATCTGGCCTAAATACTACTGGGCAATTGTGGGGAGAGCGAGGGGGGAAATCAGCCAGGATCAACATTCCTGATCACCACCCAGGAAATCCTGCTGAAAAGTCCATAAACGCAGATGTTCAGTCTCTGGTTGTGATGGGCAGGAAAAAAATGGAAATGATGTCCATTGGTCAGGAATCCTCATGATACATTAAAAATCTCTCCAAAATGATATTTTCACAATGGTACAAAGGGTGCGCTGGGTTTACCCACACCAAACCATCATTTATTTGTCTATATAACAATATATTGAACATCTTGCATAGGGCACACCTCCCATCTACAAACTTTACTTCCTATCATTAAATGTTCCATCACCCTTTTGAAAATCAAAGAAAGACTTGCATTTATATAGCACCTTTCACAGCCTCACGGGGTTCCAAAGCACTTTACAGCGAACAAAATACTTTGGAAGTGTAGTCACCCGTTGTAATGTATGGAAACTCAGCAGCCAATTTGCGCACAGCAAGGTCCCACAAACAGCAATGAGATAATGACCAGAAAATCGGTTTTAATGATGTTGGTTGAGGAATAAATGTTGGTCAGGACACTGGGGAGAATTCTCTGCTCTTCTTCAAAATAGTAGAATCATAAAATGGTTACAGCACAGGAGGCGGCCAGTCAAGCTCATGCCGCTCTCTGCAAATGCACTTCAGCTCCCCCGCCCTTTCCCCGTAGCCCTGCAATTTTTTTTCCCTTCGGGTACTTATCCAATTCTGAAAGTCACCACTGAATCTGCCTCCACCAACCTTTCAGGCAGTGCGTTCCAGATCCTAACCACTCACTGCGTAAAAATGTTTTTCCTCATGTCGCCATTGGTTCTTCTGCCAATCACCTTAAATCTGTGTCCTCTGGTTCATGACCCTTCTGCCAATGGGAACAGTTTCTCTCCATCTATTCTGTCTAGACTCATCGTGATTTTGAACACCTCCATCAAATCTCCTCTTAATCTACTCTGCTCCAAGGAGAACAGCCCCAGCTTCTCCAGTCTATCCTCGTAACTGAAGTCCCTTATCCCGAGAACCATTCTTGTAAATCTTTTCTGCACCCTCTCCAATGCCTTCACATCCTTCCTAAAGTGTGATGCCCAGAATTGGACACAATACTCCAGCTGAGGTTGAACCAGTGTTTTGTAAAGGTTCATCATAACTTCCTTGCTTTTGTACTCTATGTCTCTATTTATGAAGCCCAGGATCCCGTATATTTTTTTAACCGCTTTCTTAACCTGCCCTGCCACCTTCAAGGATTTTTACACATATACCTCCAGGTCTCTCTGTTCATGCACCCACTTTAGAATTGTACCCTTTACTTTATATTGCCTCTCCTAGTTCTTCTTACTTTTCTGCGTTAAATTTTATCTGCCATATGTCCGCCCATTCCACCAGTCAGTCTATGTCCTCTTGAAGTCTATCACTATCCTCCTCACTGTTCACTATACTTCCACGTTTTGTGTCAACTGCAAATTTTGAAACTGTGCCCTGTACACCCAAGTCGAAGTCATTGATATATATCAAGAAAAGCAGTAGTCCTAGTACCGATCCCTGGGGAACACCACTGTATACCTTCCTCCAGTCCGAAAAACAACCATTCACCACTACTCTCTGGTTCCTGTCACTTAGCCAATTTCGTATCCATGCTGCCACTATCCTTTTTATCCCATGGGTTTCAACTTTACTGGCGAGCCTATTATGTGGCACTTTATCAAACGCCTTTTGGAAATCCATGCACACCACATCAACCACATTGCCCTCATCAACCCCTTTCTGTTATCTCATCAAAAAATTCAATCAAGTTAGTTAAACATGATTTGCCTTCAACAAATCCATGCTGGCTTTCCTTAATTAATCCATACTTGTTCAAGTGACTGTTAATTTTGTCTCGGATTATCGGGCCCAACTTTGGCCATGACTTGCATCAATTTTTTTGGAGTAAATTGTTTTTTCTGGCATAAGTTTAAAAAATGCCATTTTCACCCCAAAATTTGCTCCAGAGTAAGTCAGTTAGGTACGATTTTTTTTCGTTCAGTTTTTTTTTTCCAAAAGGGGGCGTTCCCAGACACTTACCCATTTATGCCACTTTGGCAAGCAAAAATGTACTCCAAATCGACTTAGGTCAGCGTATGTGGCCAGCTCTGAAAAACCTTGCGGGCAGTGAAGAAAAAGCAGCACATATTTAGCAGACATTAGGAGAGGGAAGGGAACTGGAGAGGACCTCAACAACCAAGCACCAAACAGTGCAAGGAAAAGCTCAAACAATTCAAATACTAATAAAAATGAAGTAAAGCCTACCGCGATGTCACCGGGTGGGGGCAGGTAGCTACACAGAACCATCGGAGAAATGAGAGCTGCTGGCCGCGATGTCTGTGGGGGGGGGGGGGGGGCGGAGGGGAGAAAAGAAAAAGAAAAAGGAAAAGGAAGGAAGGAATGTACATGCGCACTGGTATACAAAACACTCTTTCTCCCACCCCCCCCATCCCAAAACACTTTCTCTTTCCTCTGCGCCCACCCCTCCCCCCAAACCAAACTCTCCCCCCCTCCCCCCCCCCAATCAAAACTCTCTAGCACACCCAATGCATAAAAAATAAAACCGAAGTCCTACCTCACCCGGGAACTCAGCGGGCCGACGCGGGAGGCCACTCGGCCGGGGATAGGGTGCAGTGATTGGGACGTCCCTTCGTACGGGGATAGGGACTGGAGCATTGGGTCCTGCTCACAGCCCACAGGACACGGTGGGAGGGCAGGAGCATGCGCGCAGACTTCACTGCGCATGCGCGCAGGTGCCGGCAATGTTTACAGTGCTGGCCTGTTGCTCCGCTCCCCCCCCATCCCCATCAGTCTGCACGCCATGCTGGGACACCGGGGACTCGGAAGAGCGGCCAGGATGGGGCCCCTTTTTTCTGGCGCAGTTTCCAACGCACAAAGTCGGCATGCTTCAGGTAAGTGCGCCGAAAAAAGGTGTTGGGCAAAGTTGGGCCCATCGTTTCTAAAAGCTTCCTATAGTGCTACGGGATCTTTAATGTCCATTTGAAGAGGCAGAACAGGTCCTCAGTTTAATGTCTCATTCGAAAGGCAACATTCCATCAGTGTAGCGCTCCCTGGCATTGGAGTGTCAGCCTGGATTGTGTCTTCAAGTTTCTGGAGTGGGACTTGACTCATACTCACTGGGCCAAGGTTGACCCTGAAGGAGAAATGACTCAAAATCTTTTGATAGATTTCCATCCATCACTTTTTCCTCCTCCGCCCGCCAACCTGGATACTTCAAAATAGCGTTTCTGGCACGATAAAACGTTAAAAATAAAACAAACATTTCACTTAATAATTTAATCCATAAAATCGTCTCAAGTCTTTTTAAACCTTCATTAAGGATTTTACTTGGAGGCTTTAGCCGCACTCAAAAGCCTGGGTTTGCAGTTGGTATTTTCCACAGTTATCGATCTGTGCCTGTCATTCGCTGGATGTCGCAGTCACAGTGCACACAATTTCCCAGCATCCAATTTTTGTTTCCAAACTGCAGTGAAATAGCTGATAGGGAGGAAGGACCCTGGGGTAAAAGCAGTGAACCCAGCTCCCAACATCCACCGTTGAGGCCATCATTCTGTTTTCCTACTCGTTTACTGCAGCACCGGGGAATGTTATGGAGTAACTGTTGTCATGCCATCATCAACAAGTGAAAGCCGCAGCAGGCAGCCTGGCCGCCAGCACTCGATGTATCCTCCTTACTACAGTGCGCTCTTAAATAGACAGCAAAACACGTCTGCGGGGAAATTAAGAGTTGATGGAAACAAATACCAGCAAAGGGATTCAGCACCAAGTGGATAAGACAGACAGAAAGACAGCCAGCCGAACAACAGGAAACTGGAGCCGGTCAACAAACGCACTGCACTCCTTGTGCCACCTGCACGTTAAATGTCTCTCATTACTCTGGATTTTTTATTCATATACATAACTCTTTGATTGCTGGACCCAAGTCATACTATCAGTTGCAAATAGTACCCCCCCCCCCTCCCACCCCCAAGACAATCTCGGGAAAAATCGAACCTACATGTGTTCCAGCACCACCAAACTGTCCCTGTCTATCTATCTGTCCACCCACCATTGTATTTCTAACAAATACATCAAAGCAAGGATAGCTCAGTATGGCCAAATGGTAACTGCATCGATTTAATGACCGGCCTGAGAGAGTACTTGGTCTCAGCCAGGACCACAGTACAGCAACAATTGGAGTCAGCACCAGTGGGGGGAATCAGCTAGGGTACCAGCTTCTGATCACCATGTACGAATCCCTGCTGGAATGTGCAGGTCAGATGGGGACATGGCCGAGCACGGCAATGTCGCCGCCCACAGTCAAATGGCATGAGACTCTTGCTGTCCACCCATGGAGGTAAATAACGCTCACTCGATCAAGCCACAACAAGGACAACGCGAGTCCCCGAGGCGATATTGGAGAAGGACAAATGATGCCGTGTTAACCAACAGATCATCTGGGGAATTTATCAAGTGGTAATGAGCAAGTGGAAATATAGCCGGGTGTGGGCAGTTTGAGTGAAAAACAACATGAAAGGTCGAGTTCTTCAATAACATTGCAGCTTCTTAGTCACAATCTCCCGTACAACCGCCTACCCATGGCAGGTTGGGTACGGTTTCTAACACTGCACTAAACTTTGACATAACTCATCCCTTGGTCTTTCACCGAGGTTTCTTTAAATTTAAAACAATAAATGATCTGAAGATTGAACCTTAACACAGGTCGGTTAATGCGAGACCAGTACTTCCACTTTCCGTATAATAGTTTCAGGAGATTTATTTTACATTCATCAATGTCAGGTACATCCCCGCTGGCCAACGGAACATTTTTCCACTATTGGGCACCCAGTGCCCCATCAAGCACTCCCAGCGAAGGTACCGCATAGAATAGATACAGGTAAAGTATCCTCCATGCTGACCCAATAATGTGCCTGATGAGCACCTCCGACTGAAGTAAAGCAAAAATTTCATTTCTCGCAGTCACCATTTTCAAGGCGCAATTAAATTACCAGTGGCTTTGTACTTTGGACTGGTGCCCACCGGGTGGTGATGGAGAAAACTCATTTCATATTATTGACTGACAGCATGCTGAGAAAGAGAGAGCGAGCGCGAGCGCGAGCATGAGCGAGAATGGTTCATCCCATCTGCCTGGGCTGGGACTTTAATCCAGGTGCCAGTCGAAAGGACAGTGTTGTAACCAAATCGTACCACCACAACCTCTTGCAGTAAGGAGAGCTTTCATTTCAGTTACACTCATGGCCCTGGATACATTTGTCAAACTGGGTCAGTTACTTCTGTCAGCTATGGATCTTGGTATCTAGAAACTCAATAGCCTTAAGATGCTTCAGGGACAGTTAACTAAGGAAAAGGCATTTGCAACATCCAAAGCGACAGGTGTACATTGGAGCAATCACACCCCCCCACCCGACCTTCTGAAGAGGACAAAAGGAATTTAGAAGAATGAAAGGAGATCTCATTGAAACATATCAGATTCTGAGAGAGCTGGAGAGGCTGTTTCCCCTGACTGCAGTGTCTAGAACTAGGGGGTCACAGTCTCAGAATAAGGGGTTGGCCATTTAGGACTGAGATAAGGAGAAATTTCTTCACTCAGAGGGCTGTGAATCTTTGGAATTCTCTACCCCAGAGGGCTGGGGATGCTGAATCATTGAGGCTGAGATAGATAGATTTTTGGACACTGAGGGAATCAAGGAATATTGGGATTGGGCAGGAAGGTGGCGTTGAGGTCAAAGATCAACCATGATCTTATTGAATAATGGAGCAGGCTCAAGGGACCATATGACCTACTCCTGCTCCTAATTCTTCTGTTATTCTGTTCTTAATGCAAGCCTCTATGAATGATCAGCAGGCCCCTCTGTTAAGTGAAACCGGATAAAGTTCTCTCCCTTCTCTCCTTTCAGCCGACAGAGGGAGAGAGAAGGTACATCCATCCCATCCTCTCAAATTCTGCTATGTTACTTGCTACTGCATAAAAGCGGGTGCTTGTTGATGTGCTCTGCTTCCTTCTGGAGAAATGCCATGCCTCTGTTCAATGCCTCTTCCCATCCTTTTCTGACAAGGAGAGCCCACTGGCTATTAGTGAAGGGAAGGAGAAAATGCCGAGTGGAAAGGATGTGCCGGGAAAGGGGTAGGGTTGCTGTTCCCAATCTCTGCCACTGGAGGCCACTACAGCGGTTATAGAACCCCAGTTGTCCCACTGGCAGAAAGTGTCCAGTGAACCGGCCTCATATCTACTTGCCTTGGGAATGACCCTTTCCATCCACTTCATTTGTCTCTGTAATTCAGTGCAAGAGAGGGAGAGGGAGATGGAGATGGAGATGGAGATGGAGATGGAGATGGAGATGGAGATGGAGATGGAGAGGGAGAGGGAGAGATGGAGATGGAGATGGAGATGGAGAGGGAGAGGGAGAGGGAGAGGGAGAGGGAGAGGGAGAGGGAGATAGTGCAATAAATGAGATATTTGAATGACTGATTTGAATGCTGCAACCTCAGCCAGCATATATGGGAGCAATACTGTTGCATTATCAATAGGGTTTGACTTCCCATTTAATGGACCACGCGCTCTATCCCTACAGCAACTATATTTTGTCTTTCTCCATTTTGCTGATACTACCACGCGCACTTTTTCTCTGACCTTTCCTCTCTTTTCCCATCTAACCTCTTCTTCTCGATATCCCCCACCATGTTGAAATCAAGATTCAGGTCAGAGTTTCCTCATCCAACGGTTTCTCTCCCAGGGCCTTAAAACTAGAATTTCTTATTTCCTTCTTCCCGCAATCATCCAGCTCCTAAAACCCAAGTCTGATGTCGCCCAATCATGACTTCACGATAACGAGGTAATAGAATGAGAAAAAGTATACAGCCAAAATAAATTCAAACCGCAACTTGTCTAGATTCAGAATATCCATGGCGTGGACATCTATGTGCAGTTGCCATTTTAGAGAAATGCGTCAACAACTCGCATTTATATAGCGCCTTAAACATAGTAAAACCTCCCAAGCCGCTACACAGGAAGGCTATTGGACAAAATTTGGAGATATTAGGACTGGTGATTAAAAACATGGTAAAAGAGGTAGGTTTTAAGGAGTATACTAAGGAGAGAGAGGTGGAGAGATTTAGGGAGGGAATTCCAGAGCATAGGGCCAAGGCAGCTGGGTCCCCATTGTAAGACCCGGCTTCCAACAGGCTGACAAGATGGAAGGTCACGCAGTAAACCGAGGAGAGGGGGTACAAGTAGGTCAACCTGTACATGCGCCTTAAAACTAGTCTATTCTCATTTGTGCTAACAGGCAACTTCATCAGCTTGGAATCTCATAATTAAGAGCAGGAGCAGAAAGGGTTAAGCCACTTTAAAGATGCAAAATCAAGCAACAGGAGAGACGCTCAGCACCAGGGTGGCAAGACTGGAACAAGTAGGCCAGAGGTCTCCCAAACTAGCGAGGGGTGGGAGAGACGGGGATAGACAGAGAGAGAGAGAGAGAGACGGGGATAGAGAGAGAGAGAGAGAGAGAGAGAGACGGGGATAGAGAGAGAGAGAGAGAGAGACGGGGATAGAGAGAGAGAGAGAGAGAGACGGGGATAGAGAGAGAGAGAGAGAGAGACGGGGATAGAGAGAGAGAGAGAGAGAGACGGGGATAGAGAGAGAGAGCGAGAGAGACGGGGATAGAGAGAGAGAGAGAGAGAGACGGGGATAGAGAGAGAGAGAGAGAGAGACGGGGATAGAGAGAGAGAGAGAGACGGGGATAGAGAGAGAGAGAGAGAGAGACGGGGATAGAGAGAGAGAGAGAGACGGGGAGAGAGCGAGAGAGACGGGGAGAGAGCGAGAAAGAGACGGGGAGAGAGCGAGAGAGAGACGGGGAGAGAGCGAGAGACACGGGGAGAGAGCGAGAGAGACACGGGGAGAGAGCGAGAGAGACGGGGAGAGAGCGAGAGAGACGGGGAGAGAGCGAGAGAGACGGGGAGAGAGCGAGAGACAGACGGGGAGAGCGCGAGAGAGACGGGGAGAGAGCGAGAGACAGACGGGGGGAGAGAGAGAGACAGGCGGGGGGAGAGAGAGAGAGAGGCGGGGTGAGAGAGAGAGAGAGAGAGGCGGGGTGAGAGAGAGAGAGAGAGAGAGGCGGGGTGAGAGAGAGAGAGAGAGGCGGGGTGAGAGAGAGAGAGAGACAGGCGGGGGTGGAGAGAGAGAGAGAGAGAGAGACAGGCGGGGGGATAGAGAGAGAGAGACAGGCGGGGGGATAGAGAGAGAGAGACAGGCGGGGGGATAGAGAGAGACAGACAGGCGGAGGAGAGAGAGAGACAGACAGGCGGGGGGAGAGAGAGAGACAGACAGGCGGGGGGAGAGAGAGAGAGAGAGAGAGACAGGCGGGGGGAGAGAGAGAGAGAGAGAGAGGGAGCGCTGAGAGAGAGGGAGCGCTGAGAGAGAGGGAGCGCTGAGAGAGAGGGAGCGCTGAGAGAGAGGGAGCGCTGAGAGAGAGGGAGCGCTGAGAGAGAGGGAGCGCTGAGAGAGAGGGAGCGCTGAGAGAGAGGGAGCGCTGAGAGAGAGGGAGCGCTGAGAGAGAGGGAGCGCTGAGAGAGAGGGAGCGCTGAGAGAGAGGGAGCGCTGAGAGAGAGGGAGCGCTGAGAGAGAGGGAGCGCTGAGAGAGAGGGAGCGCTGAGAAAGAGAGAGCGAGAGCAAAAGCTGGAAGCACAACAAAATAAACACTGGGGTGCGGGAGAAAATTGAGTCAACACCCTAAATTAATTATTTTTCCAATTGAATTAGTTTCAAGACTACATTTGTCACTGTCCCTTTAACACTCAGGTCATGATTCTTTGAGGCCAAAATTCCTCGGTGGCGGGGGGGGGGTTGCGGTTCTAGCAGGCTCCCACGAGCTCTCTCGCAGCAGATGTGGAAGCCCCCGGGAAACGGTAGAGACCGGCTTCCCCTGCTTCTCTGCCATTTCTGGGGCTTCCCTGCGTGCCTTGCAAGTTCTGTTTTTCTTGTTTCGGCATTTTATTTTACCCTTGCCCGAGGAGGTGGATTCGGCGACCATCGCAATGGCGGAGGGGGGCTGGGGGTTTTAGCCACATAGGACGTGCAAGTACCAGGTGGAGCCCCGAGTGTGTCATGCACCAGACCTGATCAGGTGCCCGCAGGCTGATCCCTCAAACAGCAGCAGCACCAGAGCTGGAGAGCATCGACGGACACAAGCCTGGCATAATCACCGGGATCATTTCCCGAGGAACTGCAAGCCTGTGTGCGTTAAGGAAGGGTGGGGGAATAAAATTGTATTACAGTATTACATGGACATCTCCTGGAAAGGTGGAAGGGGAGAAAGAAAAGACTTGTATTTATATAGCGCCGTTCACGACCACCGGACATCTCAAAGCGCTCTACAGCCAATGAAGTACTTTTGGAGTTGTAGTATCTGTTAATGCGGGAAACGCAGCAGCCAATTTGCGCACAGAAAGCTCTCACAAACAGCAATGTGATAATGACCAGATAATCTGTTTTTGTTATGTTGATTGAGGGATAAATATTGGCCAGGACACCGGGGATAACTCCCCCTCGCTCCTCTTCGAAATAGTGCCATGGGATCTTTTACATCCACCCCGAGAGCATACGGGGGCCTCAGCTTAACATCTCCTTTGAAAGGCGGCACCCTCCAACAACGCAGCACTCCCTCAGCACTGCACGGGAGTTATGTCAGCCTAGATTTATGTGCTCAAGTCCTTGGAGTGAGACTTGAACACACAACCTTCTGACTCAGAGTCGAGTGCTACCAGCTGGAGCCACAGCTAACGCTGAAGCAAAGTAGGCACAGCTCCCGGGGACAGCTCCTGCAGGTTACCAGCTAAAAGCTGCACTGGTGATCGAGAAATAGATCTGCCGTCTTCTTGCGGCAGATATACATGAAGGGGAGAATATGGGGGGGCGGGGGGCTGAAGTTTGGGAGGGGGGAGGGGCTGCAAGGAGTGAAGAGGTCAGAAATCTGGGATTGGTGCTTTCATGGCAGTGCCACTACACACACTGAAGTCAAAGTCTGAGGATATTGTATTGGGTTCGAGCGGTGCCTATTCAGGAAAATCCCAACACATTCATACACACACAAGTCACACATTCACAGAGTGCATTGCTGAGATGCATCAGAAGGTGTTAAGATCAAACTCCAATCCAAGTTCTACGCCATATTCAATAGGGGAAGCACTGCTCGGGCCATATTTTTGGCTGTTCCATTTTAAGACTTTTCCTATTTGCCTACCACCTCATTTGTTTGCTCTGGTTCTTCCAAATTGAGCTGAATGCAAACAAATTGAACACAAATAGGCTGTAATGACGCAAGGACCCACATCTGCAAATATAAAATGCAAAGCTACAGCAACTCACGCAAGCAAACATGCTCCCCCAGCCCCGGACCAACACTGTACTGTACCAAAAAACACTCCCCCAGCCCCGGACCAACACCATACTGTACCGAAAAACATTCCCCCGCACCAACACCGCACAGTACCGAAAAATACTCCCCCAGACCCAGATCGCACACTGCGAAACACTCTCCCAGCTGCAGGCCCACACCGTACACTGCCAAAACACTCTCCCAGCCCCGGACCCACACTGTACACAGCCAAAACACTCCCCCAGCCACGGACCCACACCGTACACTGCCAAAACACTCCCCCAGCCCCGGACCCACACCGTACACTGTCAAAACACTCCCCCAGCCCCTCACCAACACCGTACATTGCCGAGACACTGCTCCAGCCCTGGACTCACACTGTATAGAAACATAGAAAATAGGTGCAGGAGTAGGCCATTCAGCCCTTCGAGCCTGCACCGCCATTCAATGAGTTCAGCCTCGTGCCAGTTGAGTGTCCATTAAAGGTATGAGTCTCAAAATAGAGGTTATGACCGATTCATTTATTAAAAACATAGTTACATGACAATTAGCATCGACTCAATAACATCCTTTTCTTTATTTTATTCCTGTCTTATCTGTTATTAGGGGAATGGTTTTGTTTAAACAGCAAGTTCAATAGCTTCCTCAGTTTAACTAATTTGTGGAGTTAATCAATCTGATTACATAGGAGAGATGAGCTAATATCAGCAGACTCGACTGTTAACCCTGGGGCTAGCGGCAATTGTGCATCTCTTTTCCTCCCCTTATATATTGAAGCTCCGAGATAATTTCTACAAGTCCACATTAGCATTTCACTTGCTGTCAGTGCTTCAAGGGGAATTGTGGCATGTTGCCAGTGCTTTCTTGCTTCCATGTCTGGTGCAAAATCGCCGGCAGTGAATGAGGTAACTTGTCTCCTCGGGGACTTGAAAGTTGTGGCTTATGATCCGCTTCCAAGGGCACGGGTCCCCTTTCTCCAATCACCGTCTCCCCTTGCTGGTACAACCTTGGTGTTAGACACGACAGTAGTTCCACTCTCGAGAAGATTATTCCAGGAGAGAATCACCCTCTTCCACACCCTCTCGTAGGATCATGTTCAACCTCCCTTGCTCCTATGTCCCACTACTCCACAGTGCTGTGTTATTTACAATGCTGATTGTCACCCAATCACATGCATATAAGAACATAACGTAAAAAATAGGAGCAGGGGTAGGCGATCTGGCCCCTCGAGCCTGCTCCGCCATTCAATAAGATCATGGCTGATCTGATCTTGGTCTCAATTCCACTTCTCTGCCCGCTCACCATAACCTTTGACTCGCTTATCTTTCAAAAGTCTGTCTATCTGCACTTTAAATATATTCAATGACCCAGCCTCCACAGTTCTGTGTGGCAGAGTATTCCACAGATTCATAACCCTCAGAGAAGAAATTCTTCCCCATTTCCATTTTAAATGGGCAACCCCTTATTCTGAGTCTATGCCCCCTAGTTCTAGATTCCCCCACAAGGAGAAACATCCTCTCTGCATCTACCTTTTTGAGCCCCCTCAGAATCTTATACATTTCAATAAGATCATCTCTCAGTCTTCTAAACTCCAATGAGTATAGGCCTAACATGCTCAACCTTTCTTCATAAGACAACCCCTTTATCTCAGGAATCAACCTCTTGAACCTTCTCTGAACTGCCTCCAAAGCAAGACTATCCTTTCTTAAATATGGAAACCAAAACTTACAGTACTCCAGGTGTGGTCTCACCAATGTCCTGTATAACTGTAGCAGGACTTCCCTACTTTTATATTACAACCCTCTTGCAATAAAGGCCAACATTCCATTTGCTTTCTTAATTACTTGCTGTACTTGTATGTCAATTCAGCTCACTCACACACAGTCAGATTCACTAAACCCTTCAACCCGCCCTCCCCTAGTGAGGTCATTGGGACACAATGTTTAATAAAAAAACATTGGGTTACACGGGATTAAAGATTGCTCTGTTCTATGCAGATTCCAGGGGCCTACTTCTGCAAACAGAATAAAAATTTATTTTTGATGCTCGAGTGAATGGAATGAATGTTTCTGGAGCTGTGCTGCGGCATTTGGTCAGGATACTTTCAGTGGACCACATTATCCAACACAGATGCCGGTTTATCGACAAATAGAAGGATTAGGAAGAGAAGTGATCGCAATCATGCGCAAAGTAAGTCAGCTTACTGCAGAAAGAGAACAGAAACTGGTGCAGTAATTCCAGAAATTGTGTTTTTATTAGAACGAGATACTCAAAATAAATTTGTATGAAGTGAAAGTAACTTTATAACCCAGAATACACTCCCAAGATGATTTAATTCCTCCCAAGAATGGCCAAATAATTGCAATATGACGACTCGATTCCTCAATGACACAAAGTACATCGTTCAACACCACTCAAGAGTATTGCATCTAAGAATACTGTTCCTTCTCCTCCCATTATATCTTTTACCTGATCCATGTGATACACCATCCCCCCGGATATTGTGTTCACCTACTACCGAGCCATTTTATCACTTTCTAGCTTCCTCTCCAATTGTTTTTTCTCTGCAGGTGATGACTCATGGTGACTCTTTTTTCAGTACTTCTCTCCCACTCTGATTTTAGTTTCTCCATATCAATAATCTCTTCCACTCTTCATTCATTCATTCCTATCCACCCTTTCTCGTTAGACTAACTACCCTCTTGTGATGACTGTTTCTAGTCAACCCAGTGATGTGGCTGAATCACTACATCTTGACCTTCGATGCAAAATTAAAGTCTTGGGGCTAGAAACTCTGTTCTCGGCGATAATTGTATTTTTTTGCCAAAATTCCCGTTATGGCAACGCTATCGCTATGAGGTCGTAAATCCAAGGTTTAATTTGCGCAGCAGTAAAAATCGGCATTGCACGAAGTTTCGCGCGCAAACTGCGATCCTCGCCAACTTTAGTCCGAGGCGGGCCGAGGGAGGGCAGAAAAACACCTGAAAATAAATTGGAAACAAGAGAAAAAAAAATTTAACAAAAAACATTTACAAGACACTTATCTAGCGAATCGCTGCAAACTTACCACTGATCCAAGGGCTGCACCACAGCTTTTCCCTTGGTGTTTTTTTCGTCCTAAATATGGGTGTGCACAGAGCCAAATTTTTGGTGAAAGCGATATTTTGAGTCCTGCTCCTCTCTCCATGGGTATATGAAAAGTGCCGCCGCTAAACATCTCGGAAATTTCTGCTGACCGGGTTTTTGCCAAAAAAGGTATAATAGCACCAAAAACCCGATTGCAAAATCGCCAAATTTATAGCCCTTGCTTTTTTCAATTCTTCAAAAGCAGGGTCTTCACGTCACTCACAAATACAAGCAACAGCTGCCACCTTCGATGGTTTCACCTTTAGAGCTTCTTCATGTCACAACATTTATGGTCTCACTATCTCCTCAAATTAAATTCAAAAATTAAAGCTGTCTCCCAAGATGCTCGCTTTCCTCTTTCGTGCAAAATATGTGTTTACCGCTCATTAACTCTCAACTCTTTTTGAACCAGAGATCATTTAAAACTTTAATTTTCGCTTGGATCTTCTAAGTCCCTCTGGCATTCCTGATAGGCAATCCTTCTTCCACTCTACTGGCCTCCAACTTCTCTCTCTCTCTCTCTCTCTCGCTCTTCTTCCACCCCCCACCCCCGTCCCCTCCATCTCATGCAACCTGTTATGTTCAGAATAACTCCACGAGACTGTGTTGTAAGCTCAAATCATAGTGACCTTGGTCTCGTTAATATAACTCCAAAGTGAGGCTGCAACGTGGTGGCCTGTCTTTTATACCAGGATACACAGGTAACCCATAGGTCTCCCACAGGTGTGCCCTCTAGTGGCAAGTCTTACACACAGGTGAGGTTCACATACATAACACAACCTATCTTGTCTTTCTCTATTTCAGTAATATTACTATGGGCAATGGTCCTCTGAGCTGTCCACCTTTTTGCCTTCTCACGGTGTTGAATCAAGACCCATCGCACTTTACAGTCTCCTCCAGAACTGTGAAACGCTGCATTCCCTCAGTCTTTCCCTTCCTTCTACAATCTTCAGGCTTGTAAAATCCACCATTAGCATCACCTAAATACTACTTTCTGGGTTACCTCATCTCTTTCATTCTTTTTAGTTTTGTGTGTTCCAATATAAGAGGTGTGTGGGGCAAGGGATGGGGAAGGACTTGGCTTTTTAATTTAAAAATAAGTTTGTAAGTAAAAAGGGGAATGAACAGGTTATCTGCTCCCAGGCCTCAACCTATTTTAGCATTCAGCAGGTGGGCACATGCAGTGGGTCACCCTCCTGCTGTACTGTGCCGAGACTGGGAACTCACCAAGTAGGAAATCAGAAGTTTGAAGCCATATTCTATCCACCCATCGGGCCACAACAAAGTCCCAGCAATTTTGTTACGCTGCTGCCAGTGTATTTGCATCTCAGTCCCTAGCCATGGCTCCTGTCACAACCCAAACTCAAAGCATTCATCATCAAACACCCAGGGTGTTTATCAAGTCAACTCTCAACTGAACAGGAAGTGGAACCACAACTGTTGTAATCTCCCACACAGAGGCGTAAAGTATACACAGAGCAAAAAAAAAATGTTCCAATATGTTTGATCTGGCCACAGAAGAACAACCAATAAAATCTTCTGAAACATTACATCAAGCAGTTGTTAAGATAACCTTTGTAGTTACATTTCTTGCAGAGGTTTTCTTACATAAAGTGCAAAGATTAGGAGCAAAGAGAAGAGCGTTTGGCATGAGTTAAAGCATCAGAAAGCAAGGTTTAAGATCCAAGCATTCTGCGTTCAACTCGGTGTGAGTGGAATCACCGGTAACAGACTTATTAAATTCAAGAACACACATTTGTGAAGATATCGTGGCACACTTGCACTTCTCTCAGTCAGTCAGTCAGTTGTCTTAAACAGACTGCCCTTTATAGATGTCACACGAGCTCCCTAGCATGTACTCTACTCGAATAAATACTGCATAGGTCCTCCCATTATCTGTCTTCTATTCAGGTCAATGTATAGAATCACAATTTTACAGCACATTCAGCCCATTGTGTCTGTACTGGCTCTCAGAGAGCTAGCCACTCAGTCCCTTTCATCACAATCTTTTAATTCTTTTTTCCCAAATAGGTATCTACATCCATTTTAAACGGGATTATGAATTCTACTTTTGCCACTGATTCTGGAAGAGCAACCTTCTGTGTAAAAAAAAATCTCATAACCCCTCCCTTCATTTTCTCGGTGATGATCTTAAACTTACGCCCATTAGTTACCAAGTCACTGACCAGTGGAAATAGTTTTCCTCAATTTACTTTATCAAAAGCACTTATAATTTCAACACTTCTATCAGATCTCCTCTGTTTTAGTGAAAAGAGCCCCAGTTTCTCTAAAGCCTCTCATCCCTGGTATCATCTTCGTGAATCTCTTCCGTTCCCTCTCCATGTCTTGGACAGTTTTCCTAAAGTAAGGTGCTTACAACTGGACACAGTTTTCTAACTGCGGTCCAGGCAATGATCTGTGTAGGTTCAGCATTACCTCATCACTTTTCTCTGTATTTAAAGAACACGCTATGCATTTTCATTTTTATTTTTTAAGAATAATTTTATCAGCTTGTCCTTCCATTTTTAAAGATTTTTTGTACTAGAATCCCCAAGTCTCTCAAATCATCTACTCCTTTAAAATTCTGAAAGTGTTTGATAGGGTAGGCATAGAGAAGACGTCTCCACTTGTGGGAGGGTGGGGGGGGGGGGGGAAGAGAACATAACTACAGGCCATAAATACAAAACCATAACTACAGGTACTAATAAATTCAACAGGGAATTTATGAGAAATTTCTTTACCGAGAGAGTGGTTAAAATGTGAAACTAGCTACCGCAAGGAGTAGTTGGAGAGAATAGCATTTAAAGGGAAGCTAGCTAAACATATGAGGGAGAAAGAAATAGAAAGATGTGTTGATTGGGTTCGATGAAGAAGGGTGGAAGAAAGCTTGCCTGGAGCACACATACAGACATGGATCTGTTGGGCTGAATAGCCCGTTGCTGTAAATACAATGTAACACCATGTAAATTTTTGCACAGTCCCACTATCTCAGTTTTGACTTCCATGTGACCATTACCCGCTGGAGTCCATTAGCTTCAGCCCTGCCCGTTCCATTCTTCTCAACTGTAGCCTGCTCTGTTGCTGCAGGCAAGCCAGTCCTCAGCAATACTTCAGTTTTGCTCACTTTGCATCCCCCCCCCCCCCCCCATCCCCGACCCTGGCTGACACTGAACATCCTCCTTGCACTTCGTGTTTAAAACATCCACCCACGTATCTCTAATGTGTGCCACGGTCAACTCTCAGCACCCTACAGGACTGCTGACTACTCACTAACCTCTTGCACTTGTCTCCTTTTCACATTGCCATGATATATCTCTCCTCCCTCAGAATGACCGCCACAGCTGGTCAAAAGCACTTCCAGTCCGTCAGAGCAATATGTCTCCTTACCACTTTCTCACAACTTCCCAGGTACACAAAATTCAGTCTTCACGTCCACCCCTTCACCAATAAACTCCACTTTCATCCATTTTTGTCCCTCTTCATTCTGTGGGCATAATTTAAGAAGTCGATGTTGAGCCCCAAATGCCTTCCCTTCAATGCTCACCTCCTCAGTCATCACAATGACAGGAACCAAGGATCCAGCAGGAATCATATGTATGTTCCAGGTACTCTACAGGGTGCTGACCTATCCTTACACCTTCAGGCTCTCTACTGGTGTCTCTGCACTTTTTACACATGGAGGCAGGAGATCAGCTTTGGGATATTATCTCATCAGCACTGGGCTCCAACAGTGATCAGTAGATGGCCACCATTTACTTAATTGAAATGTGGCCAACTTTAACCGTATCACATTTCTACAAGATCAGGCGCCTCGGAACTGCAAACACAAACATTTTGAAACAATGTTTTTGTTAATAGTCAACTTCTCACACAGAGTATGTCCACATACACCTGACCCAGATGTCATCTCTCATTGGTTGAAAATTATCTACCAGATGACTATCTACTGCCCATAACTAAAAACAAGTTACACACAACCACATTTTTTATCTATTTAATGCACAAAACCATATTCAGATGTTTACTGATGGACACACACATACCAACCACGTAGAACCCAATATCTCGTGATGCAAACTGTCACGTATCTCTATCTGTGTTACCACTCCTCAGTCCAAGAGTGGTCCCATACAACACCTCACCGGCAAGGTCAGGATCAGAATCACAGGCGCAGCCAGTATCCTAGCACTCCATGCTCAGTGGCTGGAACACCAAGGCTTTCCAATCATTAAGGTCAATGGCAACTCATTCATTTCAATGGGTTATCATTGGCATCACAATCAGAAAACCTAGGCCCAACACTCATTATATCCTTGTTATATAACAACTTCTCAAAGCGAGGCCTGCAATGCCAAGTATATTCTAGAAATATACTAGAATTTATTTGGGAGACATTGATAATCCTCATAGCACTGTCGTAGTCTGGGTAATCCCAATGCCCAGGGGCAAGATACAGCTCCTGAAGCTGGATCTAACAAAGCTAGCTGAGAAATCCCAATCTTAAATCAAAACCAAAAAAATTCAGTTTGAAACCAAATCATCAGAAAAGCAACAGGTGCAGTGTGAGTCCATGCTGGTGACAATGATCGTCAATCCCACCAAAAAAACCCTCAAGGTCCACAGTCACCAGAAGCAAAAGTGGGAAATGAACTGGTGATTACTGCCAAGAGCTCATCACATCCCGTGCCACCATGCCATGGCTACAGTGACCATGCTTCGCTGCAAAAGATGTGAATCTCCTTGCTTTGCAGTGCCAAGGCTGAGTGGACGCAGTAAATCGAGGCTGAGCCTGATGTGACATCCAGCGAGGCTGATCAATCCCAGGGCAGAGAGGGGTCGGTGACCCGAGACGGAGATGGCCAACAGAAAATCACCTCAGCCAAGACAAACAAACCTTGCTTACCTTCATAAACAGAAAATATCAAGCAGCCGCTCATAATATATCCAGTTTTGTTTTAATATTTCTCCAAATTTCCCTCCTCTACCTCCATCCCACTCCCCCTCTCTCTCTCCCCTCAACCCCCATAGTTAGGACAAGAAGAGAACTTGCATACTAGGGCCAGTGAGCATGCTGACCTTACTCAACACAAGCACAACCTCCGAATATAGAGCTACAACAGGCGTTAGTCCCAAACCAGGATTCCAGCAACACAGCTTCAGAACCTGCAAATGAAAGTCATTTCTAACAACCGATTTGGCTGGACAGTCAGACTCCTTGCTGCAGCACTGATTTCTCAAAATGCTCCTGCTGTGCCGGGTTGCAAGTGGAGAGGGGCAGGGAATGCTGCAGTTATTCAATATACAATTTAGCTGGTAAATGCGAAACTCTACTGTCGATTCCAGTGCTGTGACCCCCTACTGTCGATTCCAGTGCTGTGACCCCCTACTGTCGATTCCACTGCTGTGACCCTCTACTGTCGATTCCACTGCTGTGACCCTCTACTGTCGATTCCACTGCTGTGACCCTCTACTGTCGATTCCACTGCTGTGACCCTCTACTGTCGATTCCACTGCTGTGACCCTCTACTGTCGATTCCACTGCTGTGACCCTCTACTGTCGATTCCAGTGCTGTGACCCTCTACTGTCGATTCCAGTGCTGTGACCCCTTACTGTCGATTCCAGTGCTGTGACCCCTACTGTCGATTCCAGTGCTGTGACCCCCTACTATCGATTCCAGTGCTGTGACCCCTTACTGTCGATTCCAGTGCTGTGACCCCTACTGTCGATTCCAGTGCTGTGACCCCTTATCGATTCCAGTGCTGTGACCCCCTACTGTCGATTCCAGTGCTGTGACCCCTACTGTCGATTCCAGTGCTGTGACCCCTACTGTCGATTACAGTGCTGTGACCCCCTGTCGATTCCAGTGCTGTGACCCCTACTGTCGATTCCAGTGCTGTGACCCCCTACTGTCGATTCCAGTGCTGTGACCCCTTACTGTCGATTCCAGTGCTGTGACCCCTACTGTCGATTCCAGTGCTGTGACCCCCTACTATCGATTCCAGTGCTGTGACCCCCTACTGTCGATTCCAGTGCTGTGACCCCTACTGTCGATTCCAGTGCTGTGACCCCCTACTGTCGATTCCAGTGCTGTGACACCTGTCGATTCCAGTGCTGTGACCCCCTACTGTCGATTCCAGTGCTGTGACCCCCTACTATCGATTCCAGTGCTGTGACCCCCTACTGTCGATTCCAGTGCTGTGACCCCTTACTGTCGATTCCAGTGCTGTGACCCCTACTGTCGATTCCAGTGCTGTGACCCCTACTGTCGATTACAGTGCTGTGACCCCCTACTGTCGATTACAGTGCTGTGACCCCTACTGTCGATTCCAGTGCTGTGACCCCTACTGTCGATTCCAGTGCTGTGACCCCTACTGTCGATTCCAGTGCTGTGACCCCTTACTGTCGATTCCGGTGCTGTGACCCCTTACTGTCGATTCCAGTGCTGTGACCCCCTACTGTCGATTCCGGTGCTGTGACCCCTTACTGTCGATTCCAGTGCTGTGACCCCTACTGTCGATTCCAGTGCTGTGACCCCTACTGTCGATTCCAGTGCTATGAGCCTCGTTAATTGGCTCCTGCTAACGTCATTAAAATGGAAGGCAATTTCTCCGTCTCGGGTCACCGACCCCTCTCTGCCCTGGGATTGATCAGCCTCGCTGGATGTCACATCAGGCTCAGCCTCGATTTACTGCGTCCACTCAGCCTTGGCACTGCAAAGCAAGGAGCTTCATGTCTTTTGCAGCGAAGCATGGTCACTGTAGCCATGGCATGGTGGCACGGGATGTGATGAGCTCTTGGCAGTAATCACCAGTTCATTTCCCACTTTTGCTTCTGGTGACTGTGGACCTTGAGGGTTTTTTTGGTGGGATTGACGATCAGTGTCACCAGCATGGACTCTCACTGCACCTGTGGCTATCCCTTCAATTAGTAATAGTTGCCGCATCAGAAAAAAGTGTTAGCCACAGACCAGAAGTACTGAAGAGTACAGCAAAATGATTTGCTCCATCTCAATCATATGCTAAAAATACAAAGGGTAAAATATTCCCCTTTAACATTTCTGATATAAGACCGCACCAGCCGAGTGGCGGTGATACCAGGAAATTAGCATTAAATAGACATGAAATCACCAGCTCGAAGAGCATAATTTACTGACACACGGTCCCAGAGAGGAGCACTCCCAAGGCAAGGAGCAGCATTGATCCAACAGTGCTCAGAGCATTAATGAGTGAAGCTTAAGATCCTAAAGGGGAAGTGCATTCTACATAAATTCTTGCCTAATCGTAATTATAGAAAAGGCCTGGGCCTGGACAGTGTTGTGACGAGATGGTGAGCCTGGGAAACTCTCACTAGGCTGCACTCTTGGCCTACCTGTTAAAAAAGGAGGGAGAGAGAAAACAGGGAATTATAGACCGGTCAGCCTGACATCGGTAGTGGGTAAAATGATGGAATCAATTATTAAGGATGTCATAGCAGTGCATTTGGAAAGAGGTGACATGATAGGTCCAAGTCAGCATGGATTTGTGAAAGGGAAATCATGCTTGACAAATCTTCTGGAATTTTTTGAGGATGTTTCCAGTAGAGTGGACAAGGGAGAACCAGTTGATGTGGTATATTTGGACTTTCAGAAGGCGTTCGACAAGGTCCCACACAAGAGATTGATGTGCAAAGTTAGAGCACATGGGATTGGGGGTAGTGTACTGACATGGATTGAGAACTGGTTGTCAGACAGGAAGCAAAGAGTAGGAGTAAATGGGTACTTTTCAGAATGGCAGGCAGTGACTAGTGGGGTACCGCAAGGCTCTGTGCTGGGGCCCCAGCTGTTTACACTGTACATTAATGATTTAGATGAGGGGATTAAATGTAGTATCTCCAAATTTGCGGATGACACTAAGTTGGGTGGCAGTGTGAGCTGCGAGGAGGATGCTGTGAGGCTGCAGAGCGACTTGGATAGGTTAGGTGAGTGGGCAAATGCATGGCAGATGAAGTATAATGTGGATAAATGTGAGGTTATCCACTTTGGTGGTAAAAACAGAGAGACAGACTATTATCTGAATGGTGACAGATGAGGTCCTTACTACTAGGGGGATCAAGGGGTATGGCGAGAAAGCAGGAATGGGGTACTGAAGTTGAATGTTCAGCCATGAACTCATTGAATGGCGGTGCAGGCTAGAAGGGCCGAATGGCCTACTCCTGCACCTATTTTCTATGTTTCTATGTTTCTCACATTCCAGTCCCCCCGATGTGAGGTTTTCATTGAACAACAGATCACCGGAACCCCACGACAGAATGGAGAGAGATACTGTTCTAAACTCGGGCTGTAGCTGGAGATTCTACTTTGATCTATGCAAGCCAAATTGAAGAGCTGGTGGTTTCCAGGTCTGTCAGTGGTGGGAGTAATTGAAGATAATGAAATAAGGAGTTGTGTGGCAAAATCATAATGGCACAATATTAAGGAGTATTGCTTAAGGGTGAGTCTTTATCATGTATTACTCTAAATGCACCGATAACTACACTGTGCAGGGGAAGCTTGTGCAGAATTTTCTCTCCCGTCAAATTGTGAAACGAGAAACAGAACAGAACTGTTCAGATAGAAGCCACAACCCCTTTAAATTAGCAGCGTCAAACATTTCAAATTCTGGCAAGTAATGATGCCTTTTAATACAGTGCTCTGTTTTAAGATTAAATTCCGAGGTAAATATACTGGACACTGATGTACCTCGAGAGCAAGGTCAGAAATATTAACCAGCAAAATTTTAATTTGCAGTGTCACTACATATGGCAACCCGTGCAATTCTCTCCTTTCCCCACAAAAAGACCCTCTTTCTCTACATGAGTGAGTTAGCAATAACAAAATATTCTCATTGCTCACTCTGGTAAGCATCTCCGACTCTAATCTTATTAGCAAATCTGTGTTCAAATCCTCTAAATAAACCTCTATCTTCGGCCTCCCACAATAGGCCATGTCTCATGAATTTTCAGAAAACAAATTAGTATTTTCAATAACCTTATAACCGTACTATAACTGGCACTAGTAAACCTTCTAGCGGTCTACCTTTATCTGAAGAGCGGTCGGTGTAGATGGTATTGCTAACCCTCTGGGCCTTCTGCTAGCCACATTAAGGTAGTTTTGTAAAATGCTGGAACTGGCACAGCATGCAGAGTTGCACCGTGGAGTGGTCAAGATGGGAGGACAAGAATTGCAGAACCAAATTCCTTCTTGCAAGGATGGAGAGCAAAAAAAGAAACAGGTATAACGTCACAGGCAGGAATTGTTCCAGCCCGCTTCTTTGGTCAGCAGCCAATTACAAGGCAGCTTCCGAAGAGAAATGGCAACAGCCTCCATTGTTTGGGGCAAAGGCCTCGCCTCAGCAGCCCCGGGCCCAAAGCCCTTCCCCCAAGGCCCCGCCCCAAGGCCTAGGCCCTGCCCACTGTCCCTGGTTGCCTGGTCAGAGATCTCTGCTATTGAACCCAATCAACGAATGTCCAGGGATAACAAGAGGTTAATCGTTGGCCAGAAAATTTTGCTGCGAGGTTTGGATATCAGATGCCCGCTGCGAGTGCCACACCCAGCATGGTTTTGCATTGCCCATTTCTATCTACGAGGCAAATTTGCATTAGAGGCTATTTTTGCGAAGAGCAGGAATGCATCCGTGAGCCAATTCTGCTGACTGCACCATTTCAGGTCAGAATGGCGCAAAGACACTGACCCACTGTTGGCAGAGACAGAGTTGGTGATAGTCCCCTCGTCATCCTCCAACTCAGGGAATGGTGAACTGGGGAGGGAACAGGAAAGGAGGGCCCCACAAGAGATCAGTTACAAGCAAGGGGCCGGGGGGGGGGAAAGTACATCAAACTAGGGAAACAAGTTAATGGCAGATCTAGGTTCCGAGACTGCCACTCCAGGTGGGAAATAGCTTGGAATCCCCCACCTCAGCTGAATATTTGGGACCATATCTAGATTGGCCCAGGCCTTTGGGGGAACCTGACCCTCAGTTCATGCACAACATTGTCAGTTCCAATGCATCAATATGCTCCCTATCTGCAAGTACCTGCATCAAGCAATAAAAGTGCAGATTCTGCTTCGGGAATAAGGTACAAAATCTTTTTTTCTTATAGCGTCTTACAGCACAGGAGGCCATTCAGCCCACCGTGCCTGTGCTGGCTCTTTGAAAGGTCCAATAAGTCTCATTCCCCTGCTCTTTTCTCATAGCCCTGCAAATGTTAAAACTGCAATTATGAATCTAGGCATGGACTGCTCCAGATGATTTGAAAGTTTTCAATTTCACATTTCCACTCGGCCTTAAATAGAAACCAGGTGTTTCCCCAACAGAGACAAGGTGGCGAGGGTTGGGGGCAGGAGAATACAGACTAAACATCCTGGAGATAGCTCTCACTCAAATCTGAACGGCCATTGCAAAAATAGCCTTACCGGGGGTGAGGGGGAGGGGTGGGGGGAGAGAACTAAAATAATGTGACCTAAAAAGAAAATTAAAATATATTATTAGTTTGTATTTTAGTTCTTTTGGGAATATTGGCATTATTCAATTATATCTTCTTAAGCGCTGATCCAAACTGCAGGAGCCTCACGTCACTGCCCGAGCACAGGCTGCCCGCTCAGCTAAGGTCCCTCGAGAGGAAAACAAAGAATAATTGGGACATTTAAAAAAAAAAACAGCACCTCATTACATTTTACAAGGCAGGTCACAGCCACATATTATTTGGAATGACAGGAACTACAGACTGCCTACATCCTGGATCGAAAGCTCAGAAATATCTCCTCTCACACCCCAAAATGATAATTGACACAGAACACAGCGGCAGCGCATCCAGACACGGAGCGGTTTGCAATCCGGGGTGGGGAAGGGGGGGGGGGGGGGGGGGGGAAACAGCTAGTTTGCTCTATGTATGTTGAGTGCAAGAGATTGCAGCCCCCCGTTTAATTATTTAAGAGGGCTGCTCCTCAATTTCTGGCTCTACTTCAATCCCACGCACCTGATCTTTGACCACGCGGAGCGGAGTGGGGGGGGGGGGGGGGGAGATGCTTGGTGGAAGACCTCCTCACTCGTGTGCTCCACAGAGAAGGAACATGCGTTTGAGGCCTTCCGTGACCGGTGGGCCCACAAGAACTGGATTGTTGTGTGAACTACAATTTAGTTTCAGAAGTTTCCCTTTGCTTATGTTCAAATTTATTAAAACAAAAGAATAAAAAGTAAAAAGGGGCAATGGAAAACCATTGCTCCCCCTCCCACTCCCCTCTCTCTCAGTCCAGGGCAATATGCCGTTTACGTGAATGTATTTTCCCTTACTCCCCTTTCTTGGGTCTGCCCGCACCATGCACCAAACTAGCTATCATTGACGTGCACCAAGGCTTGAGGCAATGCCACTAGGAAGGAAATAAAGACAGATTTGCATTTATATAGCGCCTTTCATAACCGCATGATGTTCCAAAGCGCTTTACAGCCAATGAAGTACTTTTGAAATGTAGTCACTGTTGTAATGTAAGAAAAGTGGCAGCCAATTTGCATACTGTCTCATCCAAAGGACTAGAGGAGGGTTTTTTTTTCATGATAGTCAGTCCCTACCAATAATCCCGCTAAGCTGCGCGGTGGTCTGGTGGTCCAGCGCGAGCCGCTCACCGGCTTTTACAATGGAAGCCGGCGTGCACTCGCGAGAATCTGAATGGGCCATGCAGCAAGTTAAAGGGATCGCACACGGAAAAAAAGAGAAATTTTGGAGGAGGGAATATTGGTCCCCACCCTTTCTTGGATATGTACTTGAAAGGGAAAAATTTGCAGGGCTATGGGGAAAGAGCAGGGGAATGCTCTTTCAAAGAGCCAGTAGCGGCATCATGGGCTGTTCCCCTGCTCTTCTCTGAAATAGTGCCATAGGATCTTTTACATCCACCCGAGAGGGCAGCCACAGCCTCGGTTTAGCATCTCATCCAAAAGACGGCACCTCCAGCACTCCCTCAGCACTGCACTGGAGTGTCAGCCTAGATTTTGCGCTCACATCTCTGGGGTAGGGATTGAACCCACAATCTTCTGACTCAGAGGCGAGAGTGCTACAAATTAAGCCAGGGCTGACACCATTAACAAGGTTCAATGCGAGAGGTGTAGAACTGAGAAACTTCTTTACACAGCGAGTTGGAAGGCTGTAACATTGTTTTCCAGGGTTAATGGTCGAGTCAAAAACTATGTCAGTTTTCAAATTAAACCAGAGAGGTGGATGAAGGAAAAGGGGTTGATGTGATTTGGGAACAGGTTGGATAAGTGGGATTTGCTAGCTTGCAAAGGATAAGTGCCGACACAGCCTGGTTGAACCGAATAACTGTCTTCTATGTATCTCGATGCAGGGTGGAAATCATCGGCTTTCATTAATTTTAAAGTGAATGGATGGATGGAAAAATCAATGCTATGGGCACACCATTGCCTGACTTGCTTTCCCTGTGGGCATTGCTTCTCCACGTCAGTGGACTATTGTTTTCTCCCCCATTCCTTCTTCCCTAAAGATAACTGTTTCATGCCAAGTACAGTTACAGGTATGGTGATCTCTCTCGTATCGTCCCCAAGTTGATATTCTTCCCGTGAAAGTAGGTTATTTGGCTATGAGGGCCAGTCAAGGATGAACTCAATCCTGTTCCCATACCCTCCCCTCCCCATCGCCCCCCCCAACCCCCCCAAAAGGAACTATTATAACTAGTCACAAGCGCATTCGCTGTACAAGACTGACTGACGAGAGGATACAGAGCACCAGCAGAGCTCCGGGCCAATACTGAGTCAGTCACAGAACCTGTTCTACATGCTTGCAACAGGAATTTTCTTTCGCAGTTGAATGCAAATGGCCTATAGGGAACTTAAAATATAAAACACACACATACACACGAACAAAGGGACACGTTGGCAGCAGGAAATAAAAGTTCATGCTCCAAACGGAGGCTGGAGCTGCCCAACAATTTGCTTCTCCATTCAAAGTCCTTTGGTTCAGAAAATCCTTTGTACATTAAAACTGTAACCCAGTAGAAATTGCAAATCGCAGGCACCAATAACAATCTGCAGCTGTATTTTTGCCTTTTAACCTGAACCTTTATAGTACAGTTCCAGGTGGTGGTAATCCTCAGATCATAGGAACAGGAGTAGGCCAGTTGACACCTCAATGCCTGTTCCGTCATTCTGCATCTCAACTCTATTTACCCGCCTTGGCTGCATGTCCCCTATACCCTTACCTAATAATCTATGAATTTATGGTACCTTCCCCCAGGTAGATATCCATTTTGTGGCAGTAGTTTATTTATCCTCATCCGCCCTCCACACTTCCAGCAGAGTATCAGGAGTGGGAGCCCTGTTCCTTCCACTCTGCTCTAACCCAGGACAATTGCAGCATCCCCACAGCTGCCCCGGCTGAGATCACCTGACCCGACCCGACCCAATCCAGACCTGGGATTGAACCCGGGGCCTTCCCCATCATGCGTGCTCAGTAACACGCTGCGCGGTTGGGGAATTTTTAAATGGAATCTCATTTAATGAAAGATTCAGCATGGAACACTGGTACAAGAAATGAGGCAAAAAGACCAAAAAGAAAATTGCTTTCATCTCCTAGTCTCTCCTGTGCCAAGCACCATCTGGGATCAAGAGTCAGTCAGTCAGCAGCTGTTTCAGGGTCTCCACCAATGTTATTTAGAAACCAAATGCTGGGAAGTCCCAGGGTTGCCAACTGTGGTTGGACATATTCCTGGAGGTTTCACATGACCTCACGTCTCTAAACAGCCCTTTTCTCCCAGCTCCAATATTTTCATCACGAACAAACACAAGTAGTGTTCAAAGATAATGAAAAAATACAGGCAATTAGTTTTGAATACCCCTACGATTATGTCCCCGAATTGCTCACAGCAGGGTCCAGGAGATGAATCACAATTCTTGAAGACACCAGGACAATTCTGCAGGGTTGGCAACTCTTGGAAGTACAATTGGTCTGAGAGCCTCCCCCCCCACCCCACCCCCGCCCTCTGCCCAGAGAATAGTTCCACTTCCAACAATGTGCCTCAACGCAGCTAAGGTCACAAACCCAGAACATGGAGCACCATGGGTGAAGGTGCATACTATACCACCCAGAGAAGTCAGTTTTAATTAGCTGGCAGTATATTCAATGGCTTTAAAAAACTGAACGGATTCCAATCTCTGGCTATTGGCCCCAATACTAAGGATTCTTTACATGATTATAAAGGAAAAAGAAAAAGCATGCATTTATATAATGCCTTGTACAACCTCAAAGTCCCAAACTGCTTTACAGCCAATGAAGTACTTTTGGAGTGTAGTCACTGTTGTAATGTAGGAAACGGGGCAGCCAATTTGTGCACAGCAAGCTCCCACAAACAGCATGTGATAATGACCAATTCATCGGTTTTCAGTGATGTTGGTTGAGGGATAAATATTGTCCAGGACACCGTGGAGACCTCCCCAGCTCTTTTTCGAAATAGTGCTGTATGTATCTATTACTACCACCTATGAGGGTCTACGGGACCTCAGTACACCATCTCCTCCAAAATAAAAATTAGTTTACAAGTGTAGCCATCAGGCTTTGGCAAATGCACCGCAGAAATTTTGAAACAGGTTTTATTCATTGTCCAGCAGATTATGAGGGTGATAAAGAAATTCCGCAGACCATTTTAATAAAATCTAACCTGCTAAAATGGCCTCAGGCAAATATCATTGCATGGATGTATAACGAGCATCCCACAATACTCTTCACACCCACAATTTTGGGACTTTGTTTTTGAATATGTTTGTATGCAATTCCTTTGTCTATTGTTTTAAATACCTCTGCTAAATTAGACAAAGAAATACAAATGAAGGCACGCCACTCTTTCCACAGCGTAATTTCAAAGCCAAAGACTGAGACAGAATTAAATTCTTTCCCTCGGCTATTAAGCAATAAACGCATTCCCGTTGTTGTAAATATTTGAGCAATTACTGCACTCCGGCAGAATTAATCGTTAAATTGAATGATTACTGCAGTAATCCATGCTAAACAGCCTTAAATCATGATAATCACTCATTGAAGACAAGGGATTTAAAACATCTTATTAGAGAAAGATATACAGCATTCTATCGCATTCGAGACACCTGGTGATGCATTGCACTATTACGCTCCCACTGTGCATCATGGGTACCGAAGCCTCATGAGCTCAGGTGTTAAGATGGCCGTACTGCTCTGACTTCAGGCAGTCTCCTGCAACAGGAACCCATCTCCACACACCATTAGCCAGCACAGCTATAAAACTCTGTGCTAACAAGCCGATTACACGCAACATTAGAGACTGGACATTTCTATAACCTGCCTCAACTGAAAAATCAATCAAAATAAGCAGCACCAGCAAAGTGCTGTGATCAACCTTCTCCACCAGTCAAAGTGCTTTTTGCTCACAATTCATCAGATCAATTCTGTTCCAAATTTAAAAGGTTTGACCGCCTCTCCCACAGCCAATATTCGAGTGAGGTGATCAGTAAATGGAGGGGACAGAGTGTGGCCCTCTTGGTGAATGGACTGTGGAAAATATCTCAGGAGGCAATGGTTTGAGCGGCATCGAGACTGGTGTTGATTATTCCAATTACAACACTTCCAGTGTACCAGGTACTAGCAGCTGCTTTTACTAAATGCTGTGCCTTTCCGACACCTTCCAAACCACTTTCCAAAGGCTCTTCGGAGTCAAGAGTCAAAAGCATTTAGGTTTTAAGCCCATAGCCGATGAAAGTGACTCCGGTGTCCACGATTGGTCACTTCAAGAAGAGTGATCTATGGACAGAGTGTGACCTAAACTTACATGTAGCCATTTTCTGTGGCTACAGTCAGACCCCTCTCCAACTTCATGTTTGAAGAGCAGAAAAGGTAATCTGAGCAAGTTAATCTCATTGCCGACAGCTTTAAAACAACCTTTATATTTATTTTTCTCCTTCTGTAATCTCCCTGTATCTCTGGGAAAGCAACTGGACACTTGCTCTAACAATACTGATCTATGGTCAGCCACTGGCCAGTGTTCAGCGAGCAACACTGCCTGTTTTTGCTTCTCCCCCCTCAGCACAATTGCACACTCTCCACTCCCTGCAGATTAATACCATCGCCAGGCCCTCCTCCCCACTCCCGCCATTCCCCCGAAATGCACACCTTTTCGGATATACATGCTCGCCATCTCCTCTCTTTCCCATACCCTTGCTCTCCAAAGCCCCTCATACCCACTTTCTTCTCTCTTCCCCTGCAATAACCCCGCTCTCCTCTCCCACTACACACACTCTCTCTCTGCTCCCCGTCCCACTACTCTTCCCCTTCACACTCAGATACGTATTCTCTCCATTCAATGCCTACCCATCACTCAGATCAGGAAGTCGCCTGTGGAGGAAGGCTTGTGCAAACCCACATCAGACTGACCAGGACCTCCAATTTTCTGCATTATCATGTGTCAGGGCGATCGGTGGGTCTTTTACACCTGTGCCACAACTTCGAGGAAGAGTAAGCAGCCTCTGATAAAGCTGCTCTGTGGCCAGCAAAAAGACCGTGCAGGTGGCCTTGCCTTTGGATACTGCCCTCCCTCCACGTGGGCAAAGAGTCGTGCCTTTGCTATCAGCCTGCTGCCAACAAACCCGGTGGCAGACATTAGCAACAGGAGGGGAGAAAGTGCCAGTAGTCCACAGGGCAGCCCGTTTGTACCCTAATGTGCTACTCTCTATCTTAACCTTCAACTAACATCACTAACTGCACAGAAAAGGACTTTCAACTTTACAGCAGGACAAGGGGGGGAAATAGAATGAACATAGGAACAAGAGTAGACCATTCATCCCCTCAAGTCTGTTCTGCCGTTAAATTAGATCATGGATGATCTATACCTCAACACCATTTGCCCACCATTGCTCCATATCCCTTGATCCCCACTGCCGAACAAAAATCTAGCGATCTCATACTTGATGAATCCAAAAGCCACAAAGTTTCAAGATGCTCGTGCCTTTTAAAATTAATCATTTTGCAAAACAAAAACTTCATGCAGTACAAGCGTGCTTGGGCTATAATCAGTACATCGTCAGCTCTGTGCCAAGTTGGTCAACGATAGTCGGGTGTCAGCAACTGTGCAGAAGGACGCACAGCCCATCAGATATTCAAAGCTCCCGGGACAGCCTGTTGTAGCAAACAGGCAACACAAGGCTCAAGGTACATTTGTACCCACTTAGTGCCGAGTTGGATAGAATCCAACAGTCAATAGGATTCTCCAACATAACTAATCATAAACCATCGATCCTTGCCGGGAACATCGTCATGGAAGTGGATGGAATAAATCAATGTCAGGCATCCACCGCCATCACCACTGTAAACAAAATGGCTCCAAAACTGAACCTGCTCCTCACACATGAAATGCACGGTACCTTTTAAATCAGTGAGTTTTTTTGGTTGGCTGAGCTTACCTGACAGAAAGGAAGCAATCTCCAAAAGTCCACACGTGGTGTTTGACTGATTAAACAACGTACGCTCTCTCATTGTTGGGACGCACCCCACTTGCCCAATTCCAAAGTTCGGGTGTGGGTTAGAGGAGCCTGGGATTAGGGACCTGAAAGTGTCATCATCATCATGGGCAGTCCCTCGAAATCACGATGACTTGCTTCCACACCAAAGAAGGATGAGTTCACAGGTGTATCAATGAAGGAACTAATATTCCAGGTCCCGAACTCCATCCTGCAGGGTGGAAGATGCCTGTGCGTGGATTTTTTAACGTGGGGTGGCCGTTGCACACCAGCCACCACACGGGCTTGACAGAGCTAGGTCTTGGTCAAGTGGCAAGGGTTATCCAACCCGAAAGTGTAGAGGGCTGCTGCTGGCGTCTAACCAGCTATTGACCAATAGGCAAGCCAACTGGAGTAACTCAATGATTGACGCCATGTCTTCGCACTCAGTGCCTGCTGGGTGCTCAACAAGTACCGAATCGGTACACCACTGCCGGCATGGTATCCAATGTAAAGCCAGTCCACGCCAATTTCGGGAGCAACCGGCAGACACGCTCGTATCAGCTCTCATACCCACAGTGCTAACTCTCCACAAACTTACCGTGAGGCAGTGCAAGATCAGGGAAACTGAGTTAACGTTTCAGGCCTGTGGCCCGTCGTCAGAACTGGAAAATGTTCAAGATGCAACAGCTTTTAAGCAAGCACAGAGGCAGAGGAAGGGGAGGAAAGAACAAAAGGGAAGGTCTATGATAGGGTCGAAGGCAGGAGATATTAAATGACTAAAGGGATGATGGTGCAAGGCAATAGGGGATGGTAATAGGACAACTAAAGAAATAAAAGATGGGTCTAGAGGAGCTGTAACTGGCAACAGCAGAGTCATTACCAGCTGCTGTTGTCCGAAAAGAAATGGGAGCAATGGCTATTGATCTGAAATTGTTGAACTCAATGTTCCAAGCAGCAGGTGCTGGTAATCATTCTCCCCACATCCTCCCAACGCTCAGTGCCCCTCTCCCCACACCCTCCCAATGCTCGGTGCCCCTCTCCCCACACCCTCCCAACGCTCGGTGCCCCTCTCCCCACACCCTCCCAACGCTCGGTGCCCCTCTCCCCACACCCTCCCAACGCTCGGTGCCCCTCTCCCCACACCCTCCCAACGCTCGGTGCCCCTCTCCCTACACCCTCCCAACACTAGGTGTCCCTCTCCCTACACCCTCCCAACGCTCGTTGCCCCTCTTCCTGCACCCTTCTAATGACACGCGACCACTCCCACCACCCTCCCAACATTCACAAGGAGAGGTAGGAGTGTGCAAATATTCAAACTACAGTTAGTGCCTGCGTCTAAAACAGTGTCGCCGTAGCCAGATCGGTGGTTATTCAGCAATTCCTGTTGGACAACGCTGTGCTCGGGCACCAATTCACATCCATGACACACCATGAAGATGCACACTTTCTGCGGCTCAATAGGATTACGGTACTTTTGTGCTTGGAACGCAGGGTGGGGGGGGGGAGCGGTAAGGATCAACCACTCTTGAATCTGAGGAAGGATTTGACAGGTACACCCTTGAAGGATTTCTTTGGTGGTTTGTAAACTCAGGTTGATTTGAAATCTAAGCAGTTGTGGGCCTTCAGAGTTGCAGTCAGATTGGAACCCTCTGCTCTCCCACAGGAGACAATGCCAGATCCTTAATTACCCACTGTGGATGGGATGGAAAGCCTCACATTTGGAAGGGAAGAAAGAGTTAAGCTCTTGGAAATTAAAGCAAAGCTCGTAAAGTGTTTGGCTCCTCTGCCATTCCCTTCTAACAGACCATGAAAATTCCGTGCATTAATGAAACGGTTTGTTCAAAGTAATAAAGGACAGCAAAGAAAACAACACATGTTAGCACTAACGTTGTGTGGATTGGATTTTAGATAATGCCGAGAAACAAAGTAGAAATTAATACCACAGCAACATTTTCTCCTTGTTTTCTTTTCAAAAGAGAAAATACTGCCCATGTGTGGTCTCGCCAGCAGCTGCTCCTGGCCAGGTCAGCTGCAACGAACCAATCTCACTACACACACACACACACACACACACACACGCAGTACCCAATACCTTCAAATTAGGATTGGCATTGGGTGGCTGATGACACTGCGCTTGCAAATTTTGAAGAACAGCAGGGCCGTTCTTCCCACACGGCAAGTTCCAATTGCTCCCGTGCAATGGAGGAGAAGGAGAATGGAGGTGCCCTTTCCTAACCGAGTCAACCGATGAGGTGCAAGAAAAGACCTTGCATTTATATAGGGCCTTGCATAGGACATTGCAAATGCTTTACTGCCAATGAGGTACTTATGAAGTGTAGACACTGTTGTTTAATGTAGGAAATGCCAATTTGCACACAAACAGGAATTAAATAAATGATCAGGCAATCTGTTTTAGGTGATGTTGGTTGAGGGATAAATTAGCCAGACTCCGGGAAGAACTCCCTTACTTATTCTTAAAAATAGTGCCACGGGATCTTTTATGTCTGTCTGAGATGGCAGACGGGACTTCAGCTTAACATCTTGTTTAAAAACAACAGCATCTTCGACCGTGCAGTGTCAGCCTGGATTATGTGCTCAAGTCTCTGGAGTGGGTCTTGAACCCGTAAACTTCGGACCCAGAGGCGAGTGCACTACAAACTGAGCCAAGGCGGACACCTAGCAAGTAATCAAAGCAGCGGGACACAAATACGCTGTGTTCTTTCCACTTACATACTTAACAAGGAAAAAAATGTTTTTGATCGCCTGATGGGGTCAGAGAGGAATGTTCGTAAATCTGTAGTTTATACTGTTATAGAATGGTGGCTCTGGCAAATGGCATTACTTTATTTAAAGGAAAATCACTCATAGTTGTGTATCTACAGATATCTAACAGTTCATCGACACCACCCGTGGAGATACTCACAACTGAATCACTCCAGCTTCTTAACTGAACTTAGATAGTATGGAAGTCGGTGGGAAACTGGAGGGAAATTTCCTTTCCAATCTTCTGTTACCATGCACAATTCCCCAGGTGAGAGGACAGCAGGATATGGCCTATTCACAGGGCCTTTACAAGTGCTGCTTTCAGTCCTACTGCCTGCATGTACCTAAAGTCAACCCAATGAGATTCTCCCTGCCATGACTCAGCAGTGACTGGCAACTCAACAGCATATGGCAACCTTGGGCACAGATCCAATTCGCAGCGCTCTGTGCCCTGGTACATGGTCGCATGGAGTGAAGCAAAGCTATTTTACAAGGACAGTTCTGAAATACTGTGATTAAAAAACAGTGATAATTTCCGCAAACAATACTGAGCAATACTCTCAACAGAGTCCCATCTGTCCTTCTATTTTATTTTTAGTCACTACACGTCAAATCATTTGTTAATACAATGACCACCTAAAGTAGGAGTGTCCATGCTTTTTATCTTCTCGGACGACGGAGGTCCGAACCATGGATCATTGAGGGTCTCACAGAGTTTAAATTAACGTTCCCATCATGGTTCAGAATTCTTCAACCATGTTTCCATGAAAAATATGACTTGGGCTCCCAAGTGATTTTGACGTGTTTTGAGCAGACAGTTCCCCAGATGGACAGCCCAATGCTGGGTTGGCCATCCATAGGAAGATGGTGGTTTGAATGCTGGATCGGCAGTTGCTTTGCACTGATCTCAAACAACGGCAAATTGTTAGCAGTGTCTGGCTATTCAGAAAGAAATACAGCACCTTGGTATTTTAACCTCGTGTAGGTCTTGGAAGAGAGGCTTTAAAAAAACAACCAGGAGATGGAAACCAAAGAGTAACTGAGGTAGAGGCAGGCTGAAAGAGGAGAACTTCTGCCCTGCTTAGGGAAGAGTCTTCACTTTTAACTTCAAGTCCAGGGCCCACCGCACACATGCTCTTCATTTTTGTAACAGTACGCAAATAGAAGTTGAACTGATTTTACCAAGTGACCATCACACTCAGTTTGTTTTGCTAACTGTGGAAATAAAGCAACTTACAAACCAAACCAAACGACGCCTCACCTAGCGTCAAGTCCTCTGAGATTTTTAAAAATTCATTCTTTGGATGTGGGAATCACTGGCAAGGCTATCATTTATTACCCATCTCTAGTTGCCCTCGGAGAAGGTGGTGGTGAGCCTTCTTGAACCGCTGCAGTCCGAGCGGTGAAGGTACTCCCACAGTACTGTTAGGTAGGGAGCACTAGGATTTTCACCCAGCGACAATGAAGGAATGGCGAAATATGTTCAAGTCAGGGTGATGTGTGAATTGGAGGGATGTTCCCATGCACCTGTGGTCCTTGTCCTTCTAGGTGGTAGACATCACAGGTTTGGGAGGTACAGTCGAAGAAACATTGAAGGAGGACAGGTATTTGAGACATGGAAATTCAGTCCAGGTCACAAGAGAGTTCCGCAGTTACATACCCAGGTCTCACTACGAAAAAGCAGGCAAACAGACTGCACAAAGAATTGATAGGCACCACCAAACCTGAGTGGATACCTGCGACAGACCCAAATTCGCAACAGTTCCCGTTACTCTGCCTATATCTTAAGCTACATTTATCAATAGATCTTGGCACGTGGATTCAGGATTTATCCAACATCCAGGTTATATTGCAATGCAAACAGTTCTTGCCAAACCTCCAGGCCTAGCAAGAAACAGATACATAAATAAAACCAAGTTGCCAGGGCTCAAGGGCTGGATATGGTCCATAGGCTGTAGCTGTGATACCTTGGCCCCCAATTTTTCTATACCACGACAAACAGCATTCCTGGTCTGGTATAAACTCAGCCCACACTGTTCTTTGATGGCAAGCCCTTTCTATCCAGTTCTGTCAGCCCACACTGTGGAAACGACTTGATTGCTGGGTGAGTGACTGAATAATCATCAAGTGCACTGAACGCAGCAGAAATATTGGAAGAGCTAAGGAGTAAGATCTATTACTAAATTAAGATCGAAACGTATAAGATTATGAGGGGGCTTGACAAGGTGGATGCAGAGAGGATGTTTCCACTGATGGGGGAGACCAGAACTAGAGGGCATGATCTTAGAATAAGGGGCTGCCCATTTAAAACAGAGATGAGGAGGAATTTCTTCTCAGAGGATTGTAAATCTGTGGAATTCACTGCCTCAGAGAGCTGTGGAAGCTGGGACAGTGAATAAATTTAAGACAGAAATAAACAGTTTCTTAAACGATAAGGGGATAAGGGGTTATGGGGAGAGGGCAGGGAAGTGGAGCTGAGTCCATGATCAGATCAGCCATTGGATGGCGGTGCAGGCTCGAGGGGCCATATGGCCTACTCCTGCTCCTATTTCTTATGTTATGAGTACCACCGCTGAGGGAGGGCGTAGACAGGTTGACATTCTCCTGCGTTGTGCTTTTTTTCAGTACTACTTCATGGTGCCAATCAGCCCCGCAGATAGCCAGATTTTGGCCAAATATATTGTTTCCAGCTACTGCTGAAGTGAAATGGTTTAGAAAGTGGGCAAACAATTAAAAAAAAAATCATCACCATCATCAACACCTTGTTATTTTTTTTTAGGTTTTCAAATTCCTTTTTAGGCCACGAGGGCAGGCTGTCGATCTGTCCTTAGGCTTCCGGTAGCACTGCTCTCCATCCAGCTCCTTGGAGGAGAACCAAGAGCACTGAAGGGTTCCCTTCACATCCTTCGGGACCCGCCAGTCAGCCTCTCCCAGTTGAGGTCTGAAACTCAGTGCGGGGAGAGACTCGTAGCACTCGGTGGAGCAGCGCCTGACTGCACCAATAAGCTGCTTCGCTACCAGACTTCCTGTGGTAGGCCCTTACCCATCCCCCACAATACAACACAATCGATCAGTAGGACAATCAGTCAGGCACTTGTCGAGAGAACACACCATGCACACAAACACCTGCAACATAAAAGTTGGCACCTTCCAAATCAATGCCAGCCTACAAACGGGCAACTCGCAAGGGAAATAGCGGGGGGCGCGCAGCCAATTCCTGCAACCTCACCGACTTAAACAATATCTGCCATTTGGTGAAGGAAGTGGGTATGGCAAGAATTTCTGCAGCTAACCCAGATACCACTTGTAAATCAGATACAAGGGGACCCGTGTATAAAACAAGGTCTCGCCACTCCACACCAGAATCTAGGAAAAGAATAAACTTGCATTTATATTTGCCCTCGGGATAATACAAAGCACCTCACGGCCAATTAAGTACATTTGATGCGTAGTCACTACAGTAGCTAATTTGCCCACATTGAGATCCCACAAACAGATGAGAAAAATGACTAGTTAATCTGTTTTTTTTTTAAACTGTTGGTGATCGAGGGATAAATATTGGCAAGAACACCAGGGAGAACTCCCCTGCTCTTCGAATAGTGCCATGGAATCATTTACGTCCACCCAAGAGGGCAGACTCAGCTGAAAATCTCATCTAAAAGATGGCACCTCCGATAGTACTGCACTGAAGTGTCAGCTTAGATTATGTATTCAAGTATCTCCTGACTCAGAGGTGAAAGATCCAGCACTAAGCCAAGGCTGACATGTCCCTCGACAAGATGTCGTCCAACACTGCAAAGGTTCTAGCCTCAGAAATGTCGTATTCACGTATTTGCGATGACAGCTGACATTTTCTCTCTCTCTTGGTTCTCATTTCCACCGGCACATTTTCTCCAGCTCTGCGATAATTAAATGGCTGATCTGTCTCCCAACTTCACTGCTTTCTCTCCGGTTTTATATCTTGCTGGGCTTTCTCTCAAACATCGTCAAAAATAATTCTGAGCTTCTGTAAACCTCAGAGGTCTCTAAATCTACCAGAGTGTACACCATTTTTATTCAGAGGGATGTTACATCAGTCAAAAGCTTTGTAACATTAGTCTTGGGAGGGAAATGCTTCAATCAAAAATATTTGAAAACTCGGGCCTGTCCTTCAGCCTCCCACATCTACAAACTGAGATTTCGGGAATGTGCTGATCCCTTCAAAAAACCAAACATGTTCAGAGCAGTCAGTGCAGACTATCAGCCAGCAATGTACAGTACTGTGGTTGGTATTAATAAAATAATATCGCAACTCCATCACCAGATGGGTGAAGAACACTGCACAGCCTTAATGGGCTGTTTCTGTGCTGGAGCATTCTATGATAAGCAGCCATCTATTTGTGCTAGAGCCTCCACAGGCAGATTCTCCGATCGTGCATTCCCATCGGGAGCAGCTCTCCCTGAAAGAGTCTGATCAGGGAATGAGCCCTCATAGCTGTGCAAAGCAAGATCATATTTTGCCACAGGGTGTCAGCTGTGGCTCAGTGGGTAGCACGTTCGCTTTGGAGTCAGAAGGTTGTGGGTTCAAGTCCCACTCCAGGGATTTGAGCACAAAATATCTAGACTGACACTCCAGTGCAGTGCTGAGGGAGTGCTGCATTGTCAGAGGTGCCATCTTTCAGATGGGACATTAAACCGAGGCACATCTGCTCTCTCAAGTGGACGTAAAAGATCCCATGGCAGTATTTCGAAGAAGCGTAGGGGAGTGTCCTGGCCAATATTTATCCCTCAACCAATACAGGTATAACAAAAAACGATGTAACTATTTGTACTGCACTTTTTTTGACAGACAGGCTGGGGGAGGCATGTACTTGGACTGGGGTAAGGCACTTCGGCGGCCCCTGCTTTCTTCTGGGGAGCTCTGTCCTCTTTCGCTTCAGCAAGTCAAAGTGGATCGAGTGAGAGGGGCTGGGGGGGGTGGGGAAAGAGATAGAGAGGAGTTGGGGGGGGGGGGCGAAGAGATAGAGAGGAGTTGGGGGGGGGGGGAGAGACAGAGAGGGGCTGAGGGGATGGGGAAAAAGACAGAGAGGGGCTGGGAGGGGTGGGGAAGAGACAGAGAGGCTGAGGGGGGGGGGGGAGAGGGACAGAGAAAGGCTGGGGGGAGAGGGAGGCAGAGAGAGGCTGGGGTGGGGGGGGGGGGAAAGAGACAGAGAGAGGCTGGGGGGAGAGAGAGGCAGAGAGAGGCTGGGGGGAGAGAGAGGCAGAGAGAGGCTGGGGGGGGAAGAAACAGAGAGAGGCTGGAGGGAGGGAGAGGCAGAGAGAGGCTGGGGGTGGGGGGAAGAGACAGAGAGAGGCTGGGGGGAGAGAGAGGCTGGGGGTAGGGGGGGTTGGGGAAGAAACAGAGAGAGGCTGGGGGGAGAGAGAGACAGAGAGAGGCTGGGGGGGGAGGGAAGAGACAGAGAGAGGCTGGGGGGAGAGAGAGGCAGAGAGAGGCTGGGGGGGGGGGGGAAGAGACAGAGAGAGGCTGGGGGGAGAGAGAGGCTGGGGGTAGGGGGGGTTGGGGAAGAAACAGAGAGAGGCTGGGGGGAGAGAGAGGCAGAGAGAGGCTGGGGGGGGGGGAAGAGACAGAGAGAGGCTGGGGGGAGAGAGAGGCTGGGGGTAGGGGGGGTTGGGGAAGAAACAGAGAGAGGCTGGGGGGAGAGAGAGAGACAGAGAGAGGCTGGGGGGGGAGGGAAGAGACAGAGAGAGGCTGGGGGGGGAGGGAAGAGACAGAGAGAGGCTGGGGGGAGAGAGAGGCAGAGAGAGGCTGGGGGTAGGGGGGGGGGGGAAGAGACAGAGAGAGGCTGGGGGGAGAGAGAGACTGGGGGGAGAGAGAGAGAGAGAGAGAGAGAGAGAGAGAGAGAGAGAGGGGCTGGGGGGCGAGAGAGAAAGAGACAGAGAGGCGCTGGGGGGGCGAGAGAGAGAGACAGAGAGAGGCTGGGGGGGGGCGAGAGAGAGAGAGACAGAGAAAGACTGGGGGCAAGAGAGAGAGACAGAGAGAGGCTGGGGGGCGAGAGAGAGAGACAGAGAGAGGCTGGGGGGAGAGACAGAGACAGAGAGGCTGGGGGGCGAGAGAGAGAGACAGAGAGAGGCTGGGGGGAGAGAGAGATAGACAGAGAGAGACTGGGGGGAGAGAGAGAGACAGAGAGAGGCTGGGGGGTGAGAGAGAGAGACAGAGAGAGGCTGGGGGCGAGAGAGAGAGACAGAGAGAGGCTGGGGGGAGAGAGAGAGACAGAGAGAGGCTGGGGGGAGAGAGAGAGAGAGACAGAGAGAGGCTGGGGGGAGAGAGAGAGAGAGACAGAGAGAGGCTAGGGGGAGAGAGAGAGAGACAGAGAGAGGCTGGGGGGCGAGAGAGAGAGAGGCTGGGGGGCGAGAGAGAGAGACAGAGAGAGGCTGGGGGGCGAGAGAGATAGACAGAGAGAGGCTTGGGGGAGAGAGAGACAGAGAGAGGCTGGGGGGAGAGAGAGAGAGACAGAGAGAGGCTGGGGGGAGAGAGAGAGAGACAGAGAGAGGCTGGGGGGAGAGAGAGAGAGACAGAGAGAGGCTGGGGGGAGAGAGAGAGAGACAGAGAGAGGCTGGGGGGCGAGAGAGAGACAGAGAGAGGCTGGGGGGAGAGAGAGATAGACAGAGAGAGACTGAGGGGAGAGACAGAGACAGAGAGAGGCTGGGGGAGAGAGAGAGAGAGACAGAGAGAGGCTGGGAGGCGAGAGAGAGACAGAGAGAGGCTGGGGGGAGAGAGAGATAGACAGAGAGAGACTGAGGGGAGAGACAGAGACAGAGAGAGGCTGGGGGAGAGAGAGAGAGAGACAGAGAGAGGCTGGGGGGAAGAGAGAGAGACAGAGAGAGAGAGGCTGGGGGGAGAGAGAGAGAGACAGAGAGAGGCTGGGGGGAGAGAGAGAGAGACAGAGAGAGGCTGGGGGGCGAGAGAGAGACAGAGAGAGGCTGGGGGGAGAGAGAGATAGACAGAGAGAGACTGAGGGGAGAGACAGAGACAGAGAGAGGCTGGGGGAGAGAGAGAGAGAGACAGAGAGAGGCTGGGAGGCGAGAGAGAGACAGAGAGAGGCTGGGGGGAGAGAGAGATAGACAGAGAGACTGAGGGGAGAGACAGAGACAGAGAGAGGCTGGGGGAGAGAGAGAGAGAGACAGAGAGAGGCTGGGGGGAAGAGAGAGAGACAGAGAGAGAGAGGCTGGGGGGAGAGAGAGAGACAGAGAGAGGCTGGGGGGAGAGAGAGAGATAGACAGAGAGAGACTGAGGGGAGAGACAGAGACAGAGAGAGGCTGGGGGAGAGAGAGAGAGAGAGACAGAGAGAGGCTGGGGGGAAGAGAGAGAGACTGAGGGGAGAGACAGAGACAGAGAGAGGCTGGGGGAGAGAGAGAGAGAGAGACAGAGAGAGGCTGGGGGGAAGAGAGAGAGACAGAGAGAGAGAGGCTGGGGGGAGAGACAGAGACAGACAGAGAGGCTGTGGGGAGAGAGAGAGAGACAGAGAGAGGCTGGGGGGAGAGAGAGAGACAGAGAGGGGGTGTGAGTGGGGGGGGCGAAGACAGATCACTTTCATCCAACCCCCTGCAGGGGACATCATTGGAGTGGATAATAACCAGAAGTCAAGACACTGTCACTGCTCACTTCATACCCAATAAACCTGTTAACAATCCGTACACAATGCCCCATCTATGGTGAGGTAGGGGAGGCACTTCGTCTGGGGGAGGGATGCACTTGGACTGGGGTAAGGCAGTGAGACTTTGGGATGGGCAGTTCCAGTTACACATTCCAGGGAATCTTCAGGGTGTGGCTTATCCTCCAAGGGGACCAATCAGACAAAGGGTGGGGCATGTTGGCTATTTTTGCTGTACAAATAAACACGTCCAAATTATCTGGTCATTATCACACTGCGGTTTCTGGGAGCTTGCTTGTGCACAAATTGGCTGCTGCATTTCACACATTACAACGGTGAATACACTCCAAAAGTATTTCATTGGCTGTAAATTATTTTGAGACGTCCGATGGTCGTGAAAGTCGCTAAATAAACCCAAATCTTTCTTTCCTTTTTTTGTTATCTTCAACAATCACGTGGTTCTTCCAGGTCCATGCTAAAAGCCAACCTCCCTCACCCTCACATGCACATCTCTTTCTACCCCAGTCTAATCACCATCAGATTAACACTTTGTTCCAATAATTATCGTTATACTTTCCCCCTCATGACAAGGCTCTCATTAAACTAACAAAATTAAGTATTTTTGTCTCTACATTAAGAACACATTATGGTGTGGTATATCGAAGGTACTGATATCGGCTTGCTGCATCGTGTTTGAATAGGGCCCCACCTGGTTGGAACAGCTGAGTGGGTGCCCTGGGAAGGAGTAATGCTACTCTATTCAATTACAAGAATCCCGTGAATGACTGACCGTCTCTCAGTTGAGGGAAATACTGTTTTTAAATGCTGTCAGTGCTGGGACAGCTTTGAAGAAACTTGGAAGTCCATCTTGGGTTAAATTTTAATAAAGATCACACAGTCTGTCTGGGGCCATCAGCAGTTATGAGGATAAATCAGACTTTGCAGTATCGGACATCTACGTAAAAAGTAATTCTGTTTTTTGTTAAAGATTAGCAAAGGAGAAATGGCTTTGATATTTTGACATTTCAAGGAGAAAAGTGAAACTTATAATTACTGTAAATATATTATTTGTACTGGATGCTGCTCGGGTACCCATTTTCTTTTGTGGTTTATAGCCTGTGCCCAGGTAAGATCGAATGTATAGACCTCTTCATACTGAGGAGGTCATCACATACAGCATACAATAAACTCCAGTCAGCCGGTGACAAGGTTTCTTTATTTGACCCTGGATCCTGCTATTATTTAACTAGATATTGGACAGGAAATGGTTCCTAGGAGATGTGTTAAGTCCTCATTATGGGAGCAGTCAATGATGCCGAATCCAAGGAAAATATTGAGAATAAAAATTCCAAAAAATTAACAGCATCCCAGCAATCATCGGGATTACAGGCTGCTCAACAGATTTCTCATGTTCAGTTATTTCTCATTTGCACAATTTATTCAGGAGTCCCACCCGAATCTAACTTCCCCCTTCACTGACACAGCCCATCCATCTTCAATTACTGCACCAGTCAAAGTCCAATCGTCATATCCAGGCCCTGGCAACATTCACGGCATACAGGCACCATGTAATGACCATCGCCAAGAAAAGACCCAGCAACCATGCCCCGACCTTCAATGCCACCACCATCACTGAATGCTCCACCAGCAAAATCTTTGGGGATCATCACTGATCATCAGCTTAACTGGGCTACCCATATTCAACACCATCTCTAAGTGCAGAACAGAGATTAGGTACACATCAAGTGGCTTAGCATAGTTGCGGCTCAGTGGTAGCACTCTCACCTCTAAGTCAGAAGGTCGTGGGTTCAAGTCCCACTTCAGATCCTGAGCACAAGGAGTGCTGCACTGTTGGAGGTGCCGCCTTTCGGATGAGATGTTAAACCAAGACCCCAATTTCCTTCTCAAGTGGACGTAAAAGATCCCATGACACTATTCGAAGAAAGGCAGTGGAATTTCCCCCGGTGTCCTAGCTAATATTTATCACTCAACCGACATCACTAAAACAGACGATCTGGGCATTATCTAATTGTTGCTTGTGGGACCTTGATGTGCGCATAAACGTGGCTGCCACATTTCCCACACTTCGAAAGTTCTTCATTGGCTGGAAAGCGCTATGGGACAATGTGAGTTTGTGAAAAGCGCTATATAAATCCTAGTCTTTTTTCTTTTTCCTGCCCCCCTCAAAGCCTCTCCACCATCTCTGTTAATACTCTGGAAATTGTACACAGATCTGTCACACTAAATTACTGTAACTCTAATTCATTGGCACTGTACATAAAATCTAAATTTAAAATTGGCATCCCTAAGTGCAGTTAATGATAAAGCTCGCTATGTTGTAGATACAAATTAAATGCATCGACATTCTTCTAACACCCTGGACACCAATAGAATTTAAACCAGCACTGTGATAGGTCATTAAGATACGTGCTTCTTTGCCGGTCTACAATTTTTAAACGCAAATTCCCTGTCAAAATGAATGTGAAAGTATTCACGTGAAGACAGAAGACATTTTATATTGATGGAGTTTGCTATCTTTGTACCGATAATGTTCCATCAGTCGGGGAATCCTACATCTGGTGCCCGCAGCACACTATTAATATATAAACACCTATAAAGATGTGAATCACTACAGGATGGCTCAATGTCTTGCTCTGTTCTCAGCTAACTGATCTGATTGGAGCAACAGTTAGGGTGCTACACATAATGTCAGCCTGCTGCAGTAAGCAGCTTTCAACCAACCCAGTATTGTGGACAGTGTGAAACTGATCTCAGGGTGCTCCTTATTTCATAGTGAGCCAATAAAAATCAACTGGCAAATTGCACAGAGTCAACAATGTCATACAGTTTAATATTTGATCATCAAGGATATTGGGGTGAAAGCAAGAATTAGCCAGGGTTCCTTTTATCGCTGGAAAGTACACTTGCATGGTCATTAGGTGAGGACAAGATAGCTTTCACGGTAAGCGTGCCTTCAGGCCCCAAGCTCTGGAACTCCCTCCCTAAACCTCTCTTAAAAGGAGGAAAGACGCTCCTTAAAACCTACCTCTTTGACCAAGTTTTGGGTCATCTGTCCTATTTTCTTATGTGCTCGGTGTCAAATTTATTTGTTTTGTCTTAAAACACCGCTGTGAAACACCTTGGGACATTTTACTACGTTAAAGGCGCTATATAAATACAAGTAGTTGTTGTTGTTGTAGGCGGTGGTGCCAAAGAGGCCCACTTGCTCCACTAGTACTTAAACGGAAGCATTTAAAAATACGTTAAAGGTGCTATATAATACAAGTTGTTGTTGCTGATATCGTGCCCACACTCAGAGTCAACACTCACACACGACACATGACCACTAGGGTGAGGTACTGGGAGAGAAGTCAGGGTCCATGGAACCACACTCAACATAAAGTCAACAACTTCAGGGCAAGAACAGAAAAAAGGAACAACAATAATGTTGATAATTGTCAAAAAAGTCAGGAGGGAGATGAGGAGTTGCACAGTGTGTTATGATGAGATGGAATGCATTGCCTGAAAGAGTGGTGGAAGCTGGCAAATGTAACTTTCAAAAGGGAATTGGATATATACTGGAAAATTTGCAGGGCTTTGGGAAAACAGCAGTGGAGTGGGACTAATTGGACAGCGCTTTCAAAGAGTCAGCACTGGCAGATGGGCCGAATGGCTTCCTTCTGTACTATACCATTCTATGATTATAACTTGCATTCATAGAACACCTTTAATACAGAAAAGTGCCCCAAGGAGATGGGTTTTAAGAAGAGTTCTAAAAGGAAAGAAAGGTAGAAATAAAGAAGGGTTTAGGGAGAGAATTCCAAAGAGTGTGAGCTAGGCAGGGGCGAGGTTGTAGCGATTATAATCAGGGATGCTCATGAGGCAGAATTAGAGGAGTGCAGTTATCTCAGGAGGTGGTGGGCTGGAGGAGATTACAGAGCTAGGGAGATCGAGAGATACAGAGATCAAACCCCCCCAGGTTCCCCATTGCCCTAGTCCTCAACCTCTCTAGTTTATCTCCCATTTCCCACTACACCCTCCCTAAGCACACAAGAACATAAGAAATAGGAACAGCAGTAGGCCATTCGGCCCCTTGAGCCTGCTCCACCATTTTTTACTTCAACTCCATTTTTCTGCCCGATCCCCATATCCCTTAATTCCCCTAAAGTCTAACAATCTATCTATCTCAGTCTTGAATATACTCAATGATTCAGCATCTACAGCCCTGTAAGGTAGAGAATTCCAAAGATTCACAACCCTAAGTGAAGAAATTCCTCCTCATCTCAGTCTTAAATGGCCAACCCTTTAAACTGAGACTGTGCCCCCTAGTTCTCGACTCTCCAGCCAGGGGAAACAACCTCTTAGTATCTGCCCTGTCAAGCCCCCTCAGAATCTTGTATGTTTCAATGAGATCATCTCTCCTTCTTCTAAACTCCAGAGAGTATATGCCCAATCAACTCAATCTCTCCTCATAGGACAACACTCTCATCCCAGGGATCAATCTAGTGAACCTTCTTTGCACCATCTCCTTCCTTAAATAGAGAGACCAAAGTTGTGCACAGTACTCCAGGTGTGGTTTCACCAAAGCCATGTACAATTGTAGCAAGACTTAATTACTTTTGTACTCCATCTCCCTTGCAATAAAGGCCAACATGGCATTTGCCTTCCTAATTGTTTGTTGTACGTGCATACTAACTTTGTGTTTCTTGTACAAGGACGCCCAAATTTCTTTAAACACCAACATTTAAAACTTTCACACCATTTAAAAAATATTCTACCAAAGTGAGTAACCTCACATTTCCCCACATTCAACTCCAGCTGCCATCTTATTGCCCACTCACTTAACCTGTCTATGTCCCTTTGCAGACTCTTTGTGTCCTCCTCACAGCTGACTTTCCCACTTAGCTTTGTATCGGCAGCAAACTTGGATACATTACACTCGGTCCCTTCATCTAATTCATTAATATAGATTATAAATAGCTGAGGCCCAAGCACTGATCCTTGCGGCAAACCACTATTTATAGCCCGCCAATTTGAAAATGACCCGTTTATCCCCACTCTCTGTTTTCTGTCCATTAACCTATCCTCTAGCCATCCTAATATAGTGGCCCTGAAATTCTGGCCTCCCCAGGTCCGTACGGAGTGTCTACGGACCCGGGAAGACATCGGACAAGCCGGCTTTCAGTGCACAATGTGTATGCGCTGAAAACGGCTTTTCCGATCTGTTAAGCTGGAGCTTGACCTATGATCCGCAGATCGGGAGCGAGGACATTCGCACGGGCAAGATTGCGGGATTTGCCCATATCTTGCCCGGCAAATGTCTTCAAAACTCTTGCGTCTGATAAAAGCAGGTCCATAGCCTACTTTTACAGGCGTAAGAGTTTTAAAACACACAACAACATTGTAAAATAAAAATTTTTAAACACATTTTATTGTTAAAATCCTCCCCACTACGGTAAGTTTATTTTAAACCATAATTAAAAAAACTTTTTAAAAATCAGAAAAATATATATTTTTTTAAATACATAAGTAACTACTTTAAATTAGTAAAAATATGGTGTGCATGTTTTCTATCGTTTATTGTTGGTTGTGTGTGTTTTGGGGGCTGTTTCTCATTCATAATAATGGGAACTCCAATTTACGGAGTTCCCATTATTATGAATGAGAATATACTATACCTGATTGGTTGGCCAGAGCCATGTGACTCCAGCTCCAGGCCTGCACACGTCCCGACGTGCAGTTAGGGGAGGCCTCCGGACCGGGATCTCACGTGGGCGCAGTAGCTTCAGGTAGGTGCTCATCTTTTTTTTTTAAGAATCCAGTCGAACGCCCCCGGGAAGGAGAAACCGGGATTTCTGGGCCATTACCCGCAACCCCATGGGCCCTTATCTTGTGCAACAACCTTTTATGTGATACCTTATTGAACGCCTTTTGGAAATCCAAATATATTACATCCCATGGTTCCCCTTTATCTACCCTGCTAGTTACATCCTCAAAAAACGAACTAATTTGTCAAACATGATTTCCCTATCATAAAACCATGTTGACTCTGCCCAATCATATTATGATTTTCTAAGTGCCCTGTTACTACTTCGCTAATAATGGATTCCAGCATTTTCCCAACAACTGATGTCAGGCTAACTGGTCTATACTTCCATGTTTTCGCTCTCCCTCCTTTCTTGAATAGTGGGGTTACATTTGCTACTTTCCAATTCCCTGGGACAATTCTAGAACCTAGGGAATTTTGGAAGATCACAACCAATGCATTCACTATCTCTGTAGCCAACTCTTTTAGAAACTTGGATGTAGATCATCAGGTCCAGGGAATTTGTCGGCTTTTAGTCCCATTAGTTTCTCAGTACTTTTTCTCTACTGATATTAATTAGTTTAAATTCCTCACCCTCATTAGCCCCTTGGTTCCCTACTATTTTTGGTGTGTTTTTTGTGCGTCGAGGAGGCGGGAGTTCGAACAGCCAGAGGCCTATAAAGGCCAGCTAGTGCAGCTGCAGTAGGGAGAGAAGGCAAAAAAGTAGAAAGAAATCGAAAGGTGACGTCACAGCCAAGGGAGTAAGTGATTGGTAAGTAGCTTTTCTTTTTATTTTCTTTATCAGTAAGTAACCTTTAGCAATGTTGTTGCCAATTTAAGTTTATCTAAGGGTTAAGTCATGGCAGGACAGCTCGGACATTTGTTATGTTCCTCCTGTACTATGTGGGAAGTCAGGGACACTTCCGGTGTCCCTGACGACTACGTGTGCGGGATGTGCATCCGCCTGCAGCTCCTGATGGACCGCATTGCGGCACTGGAGCTGTGGGTGGATGAACTCTGGAGCATCCATGATGCTGAGAATGACATGAATAGCACGTTTAGTGAGTTGGTCTTATACGGGTAAAGGGTACACAGCCAGATAGGGAATGGATGACCAACAGGAAGAGCACTGCAAGGAAGGTAGTGCAGGGGTCCCCTGCGGTCATCCCCCTGCAAAACAGTTACACCGCTTTGGGTACTGTTAAGGGGGATGACTCATCAGCAGCCAAGTTCATGACACCATGGGTGGCTCTGCTGCACAGAAGGGCAGGAAAAAGAGGGGGCGAGCTATAGTGATAGGGAATTCAATTTTAAGGGGAATAGATAGACGTTTCTGTGGCCGCAACCGAGACTCCAGGATGGTATGTTGCCTCCCTGGTGCAAGGGTCAAGGATGTCTCGGAGTAGGTGCAGGACATTCTGAAAAGGGAGGGTGAACAGCCAGTTGTCATGGTGCCTATAGGTACCAACAATATAGGTAAAAAGCGGGATGAGGTCCTACAAGACGGATTTAGGGAGCGAGGAGCTAAATTAAAAAGTAGGACCTCAAGTAGTAATCTCAGGATTGCTACCAGTGCCATGTGCTAGTCAGAGTAGGAATCGCAGGATAGCTCAGATGAATACGTGGCTTGAGGAGTGGTGCACAAGGGAGGGATTGAAATTCCTGGGACATTGGAACCGATTCTGGGGGCAGTGGGACCAGTACAAACCGGACGGTCTGCATCTGGGCAGGACCAGAACCAATGTCCTAGGAGGGAGTGTTTGCTAGTACTGTTGGGGAGGGGTTAAACTAATATGGCAGGGGGATGGGAACCTATGCAGGGAGACAGGGGGAAGTAGAATGGGGGCAGAAGCAAAAGATAGAAAGAAGAAAAGTAAAAGTGGAGGGCAGAGAAACCTAAGGCAAAAAGCAAAAAGGGCCACATTACAGCAAAATTCTAAAGGGGCAAAGTGTGTTAGAAAGACAAGCCTGAAGGCTCTGTGCCTCAATGCGAGGAGTATTCGGAATAAGGTGGACGAATTAACTGCGCAGATAGCAGTTCATGGGTATGATGTAATTGGCATCACGGAGACATGGCTCCAGGGTGACCAAGGCTGGGAACTCAACATCCAGGGGTATTCAACATTTAGGAAGGATAGACAGAAAGGAAAAGGAGGCGAGGTGGCATTGCTGGTTAAAGAGGAAATTAATGCAATAGTAAGAAAGGACATTAGCTTGGATGATGTGGAATCGATATGGGTGGAGCTATGGAATACCAAGGGGCAGAAAATGCTAGTGGGAGTTGTGTACAGACCACCAAACACTAGTAGTAAGGTTGGGGACAGCATCAAACAAGAAATTAGGGATGCATGCAATAAAGGTACAGCAGTTATCATGGGTGACTTTAATCTACATATTGACTGAGCTAACCAAACTGGTAGCAATGTGGTGGAGGAGGATTTCCTGGAGTGTATTAGGGATGGGTTTCTAGACCAATATGTCGAGGAACCAACTAGGGAGCTGGCCATCCTAGACTGGGTGATGTATAATGAGAAAGGACTAATTAGCAATCTTGTTGTGCGAGGCCCCTTGGGGAAGAGTGACCATAACATGGTAAAATTCTTTATTAAGCTGGAGAGTGACACAGTTAATTCAGAAACTAGAGTCCAAAACTTAAGGAAAAGTAACCTCGATGGTTTGAGGTGTGAATTGGCTAGAATAGACTGGCAAATGATACTTAAAAGGTTAACGGTGGTTAGGCAATGGCAAACATTTAAAGATCACATACATGGATGAACTTCAGCAATTGTACATCCCTGTCTGGAGTAAAAATAAAACGGGGAAGGTGGCTCAACCATGGCTAACAAGGGAAATTAAGGATAGTGTTAAATCCAAGGAAGAGGCATATAAATTGGCCAGAAAAAGCAACAAACCTGAGGCCTGGGAGAAATTTAGAATTCAGCAGAGGAGGACAAAGGGTTTACTTAAGAGGGGGAAAATAGAGTATGAGAAGAAGCTTGCCGGGAACATCATAACTGACTGCAAAAGCTTCTATAGATATGTGAAGTGAAGAAGATTAGTGAAGACAAATGTAGATCACTTGCAGTCGGATTCAGGTGAATTTATAATGGGGAACAAAGAAATGGCAGACCAGTTGAACCAATACTTTGGTTCTGTCTTCACGAAGTACGAGGGGACCGAGTGTCTAGTGAGAAGGAGGAACTGAAGGATATCCTTATTAGGCAGGAAATTGTGTTAGGGAAATTGATGGGATTGAAGGGCGATAAATCCCCGGGGCCTGATAGTCTGCATCCCAGAGTATTTAAGGAAGTGGCCATAGAAATAGTGGATGCATTGGTGATCATTTTCCAACAGTCTATCGACTCTGGATCAGATCCTATGGACTGGAGGGTAGCTAATGTAACACCACTTTTTAAAAAGGGAGGGAGAGAGAAGCAGGTAATTATAGACCGGTTAGCCTGACATCAGTAGTGGGGAAAATGTTGGAATCAATTATTTAGGATGAAATAGCAGCGCATTTGGAAAACAGTGAATTTGGAAAGCAGTGACAGGATCGGTCCAAGTCAGCATGGATTTATGAAGGGGAAATCATGCTTGACAAATCTTCTGGAATTTTTTGAGGATGTAACTAGTAGAGTGAACAAGGGAGAACCAGTGGATGTGGTGTATTTGGACTTTCAAAAGGCTTTTGACAAGGTCCCGCACAAGAGATTGGTGTGCAAAATCAAAGCACATGGTATTGGGGGTAATATACTGACGTGGATAGAGAACTGGTTGGCAGACAGGAAGCAGAGAGTCGGGATAAACGGGTCCTTTTCAGGAATGGCAGGCAGTGACTAGTGGGGTGCCGCAGGACTCAGTGCTGGGGCCTCAGCTCTTTACAATATACATCAATGATTTGGATGAAGGAATTGAGTGTAATATCGCCAAGTTTGCAGATGACACTAAACTGGGTGGCGGTGTGAGCTGTGAGGGGCATGCTAGGAGGTTGCAGGGTGACTTGGACAGGTTAGGTGAGTGGGCAAATGCATGGCAGATGCAGTATAATGTGAATAAATGTGAGGTTATCCACTTTGGGGGCAAAAATGCGAAGACAAAATATTATCTGAATGGCGGAAAATTACGAAAAGGAGAGGTGCAACGAGACCTGGGTGTCATGGTTCATCAGTCATTGAAAATTGGCATGCAGGTACAGCAGGCAGTGAAGAAGGCAAATGGTATGTTGGCCTTCATAGCTAGGGGATTTGAGTATAGGAGCGGGGAGGTCTTACTGCAGTTGTACAGGGCCTTGGTGAGGCCTCACCTGGGATATTGTGTTCAGTTTTGGTCTCCTAATCTAAGGAAGGACGTTCTTGCTATTGAGGGAGTGCAGCGAAGATTCACCAGACTGATTCCCGGGATGGCAGGACTGACATATGAGGAGAGACTGGATCAACTGGGCCTTTATACATTGGAGTTTAGAAGGATGAGAGGGGATCTCATAGAAACATATAAGATTCTGGTGGGACGGCACAGGTTAGATGTGGGTAGAATGTTCCCGATGTTGGGGAACTCCAGAACCAGGGGACACAGTCTTAGGATAAGAGGTAGGCCATTTAGGACTGAGATGAGGAGAAACTTCTTCACTCAGAGAGTTGTTAACCTGTGGAATTCCCTGCCGCAGAGAGTTGTTGTTGCCAGTTCATTGGATATATTCAAGAGGGAGTTAGATATGGCCCTTATGACTAAAGGGATCAAGGGATATGGAGAGAAAGTAGGAAAGGGGTACGAGGGAATGATCAGCCATGATCTAATTGAATGGTGGTGAAGGCTTGAAGGGCCTACTCCTGCACCTACTTTCTATGTTTCTATGTTTTCTACTGTGAAAGCAGATGCAAAATATTTGTTTCACGTCTCTGTCATTTCCTTTATCCCTATTATAATTTCTCCTGTCTCAGCCTCTAGGGGACCAACCTTTACTTGGCACTCTCTTTTTATATATTTGTGGAAGCTTTTGTTATTTGTTTTTATATTTCTTTGCCAATTTACTCTCGTATTCTATTTTCTTCCTTTGCAATCAATTTTTGGTTATCCTTTGTTAGTTTCTGAAACTCTCCCAAGCCTCAGGCTTACTACTATTCTCCACAACATTATAAGCCTCTTCCTTTAATCGAATACTATTCTTAATCTCTTTAGTTAACCAGGGATTAATCACTTTTCCCATGGGGTTTTTATTTCTCAATAGAACGTGTATCGTCCACGAGACCCACTCCTGACCCTATTCCCACTAAACTGCTGACCATTAAACTTCCCTTCTTGGCCCCCATGCTAGCTGACATTGTAAATGTTTATTTCTCCATGGGTCCTGTCCCCCACCCTTTCAAAACGGACATCATCACTCTACTCCTCAACAAACCTATCCTCAACCCCCTGTCCTTGCAAACTAGCACCCATCTCCAATCTCCCTTTAGTGTCCTTGAATGTGTTGTTGTTTCCCAAATCTGTACCCATCTCTCCTGCAAATCCATGTTTGAATGTCTCAATCACGCTTCCATGCCTTGCACATCATTAAAATAATCCTAACCAAAGTAACTGTGTGATTGCAACGGTGGCAAATTACCCTTGCTGGCCCTCTGCATCCTTTGACATGGTCAATTGCACCATTCTCTTCCAATATCCAACGCGGTGGGTCTGCCTCACTTGGTTCCACTCTTCCCTATCCAATCCTAGCTAGAGCATCTCTACCAATGGCTTCTCTTCCGACCCCTGCACTATTACCTACGGAGACTCTCCAAGGATCCACCTTTGGCTCCCTCCTTTCTCTCTACATGCTTCCCCTTGGCAACATAATTTCCAGACACAGGGTTAGCTTTCATATCTATGCTGATGACACCTCTCCAACACCTCTCTTGACTCGTCCACGACCTGTGTTGTCAAACTACATGTTCGGCATCCAATCTTTTCTCCAATTAAACATTGGGAAAGACCAACCAAAGTAATTGTCTTCAGCTCCTGCCACAAACTCTGTACCTTTTGCCACTGATTCTATCCCCCTCCCTGGCTACTGTCTCAAGTTGAACCCGACTATTTGCATCTTCAGTGTCCTATTTGACCTCGAGCTGAGCTTCCGATCCCACATTCCTTCCGTGTCAAAGAACACCAACTGGAATATCACCTGCCTTCATGCTGATCTCAGCCCATCTGATGCTGAAACCCTCAGCTATGCCTTTGTCACCTCCAGCCTCGACCATTCCACTGCTCTCCTGGTCGGCCTCCCACCCTCCACCCTCTGGAAATTACAGCTCATCCAAAACTCTGCTCCAAGTCCTGCTCACCCATCACAGTCCTACATCGGCTACTGGCTTCAGACACCTCCAACTTAAAATTCTCACCCTCGTGTATAAATCCTTTGATAGTTTCACCCCTCCCTACATTTATCCTCCTCCATTCCTACAACCGCCTTACTCTCCATTCATCGGATACTAGTCTCTTGTACCTCCACCCCACTATTACAGCCATCCTGGCCCCAAGCTCTGGAATTCCTTCCCTCAACCACTCTGCTTCTCCCACTTTCTCTCCTCCTTTACCACGGTCCTTAAAAGCCACCTCTTTGATCAAACTTTCGATCACCACCACCCTCCCCCCCCCCCTTAATAGCTCCTTCTTTAGCTTGGCATCCATTTTTTTGTTCCGCATACCTCCGTAAAGCGCCCTGGGAGGCTTCTCTAAGAGGCTATATCAATGCAAGTTATCGTTGTTTATGGGGTAGAGTGCTTTAGATCAAAAAGGTTCTCAACCCCTCATAGGCTGCCTACCTTTCCTTCTCAGCCTTTGAGCACAGAGTCAGAGAACCCACAAGGAAGTAGAACAAAGCGTTCATACCCAGCACTGCAAAAGAACCACCAAAAAAAAGAAGAGTACTGAAAACATCAAAACATGCTCTGGTGGTTGGTTCTCACTCTGCTCAGTATGTGCTGATACTGCATGATTTTCAGCTATGTAAATCAGGGAAAGTCCCTGCAGGCTCCTCTATACCACAACCATCCTCAGAATCATTCAGAAGATCAGTCATCTCAAAGCTGAAAAGTTCAATATGTCATGGTTACTGTGAGAAAGATTCAACTACAAATTGTTTTTTTTTTGAAAATGGAGTCTCATCAATCAAATCTTTCCGCAGACAACGCCGGTGAATTAAGCTGCATTGCCGAGGTATTGTGCAGTCCCTGCACTTCCCCCGATCTGGGCTCGCTGCAGGAGGTGCCAGCTAGCTGAAGCTTCGGTCCCCAGTTCAAGCACGATGAGGCTGGACCAGAGAGACCGCTGCAACATGGAGAAAGAGGACCTTTCAATCTGGAGATCTGAAGTAGGGTCTCAAATCCTGACCAATCCCACTGTGTACATCTGGAAATATATTGAACGGAAATGCTTGCTCGCTCTCTCTTTCCACATACACATAAACCAACCCAATTATTCGGGATCAAATGGAAATTTACACAGTCATTCATTGCCGGTTATCAACAGCACAAACTGAACTAATTTGTGAAACCAACTCATCACAAACAAGATTCAAACACTGCCTCATGCTGAGAATAATACTCTATCTGATAAATATATTGCCAAACACTTTCCCTCTGAAATCAATTCCAAATACTGGCATTAGCTTATAATTGCCACATGGCAAGGGATAATCTGATCCTTTTTATATATTCATTCTGAGCATGTGTGCGTTGTTGGCAAGGCAGACATTTTTTGCCCATCCCCGGTTGCCCTTGAGAAGGTGGTAGTGAGCCTTCTTGAACCGCTGCAGTCAGTGTGATGAAGGTGCTCCCCACAATATCGTTGGATCAAAAGCAATGTTGTCCCGAAGGTGCTCAGCCACGCTCCAATCGCGAGGTCCCACACAGGCCACTCACCAGCTCCTGCCGCTGGAAGAGGTGCCCGCACAGCAAATTTAAAGGGGCCATGCACAGAAGAAAAATTAGAAAGAACATGGGTCAAAATCCTGGAAGGCCTGACCAAACGACGATGAAGGAAGGGCGATATATGTCCATGTGTGACTTGGAAGGGTGCCTGGAGGTGGTGGTGCTCTCGTGTACTTGCTGCCATTAGTCTTCTAGGTGGTAGAAGCTGTGGGGGGTTTGGGAGGTGCTGTTGATCAGGGATCATTCAATCTGCTGAGGAAAGATTCTGGGCTTCCTCCCCGATTTCTCTCCCGCCAAAAAAAAAAAGGTAAATCAAGCAATAGGTCCAGAATATCTATTTAACCTTCCATTCTGTAACATACATCCTTGGGCAGTTACATTTGTTAGCAAGATCCCAGAAGCTCAGGAACCATCATGTTCCAACTCGGATTTGCTCATCTTTATCTGCACTTATCCTCATCATTTGTTCCTAACTAAGTATTCTTCCAACTGAAATCCATTATTAGACAGCCGGGTGGGGGCGGGGGGGATCGGATCTAGAGACACGACACAGCACAGGAAATTATCCACCTAAAGCCGAGACAATTACATGCCTGGTAGTAACATTAACTGGACTATTATTAGTTCGCTGTTGCTCTCATTACAATTCCACTGAAAACAATCCCGGGCCTAAAATTACCTGCAGCAAACCATTTAAAAATTCTGAGCAGTAAGTAATCCCTCATTAATGGCTAGTGTTGCAGCCCTATTCATTGTAGAGCGTGTACCACTCCCCATCATGGGCGGATTGCTGCTCTCCTCGCTCACATCATGTGTTCAGCTTGTGACATCAGCCGACAGTCAGTTCACCGAGGGAGAAAGAGTTGGCTTTACAGACCACTTTAATCAGGTCGCAAACATCTCAAAACAGCTTCATGCACAACTGAAAGGAGCAGTGGAATCTCAGCAGGAAAGTTTAACAAGTTATTTGCTTTAAACAAGAGGCTAGGAGGTCAACAATGGTCTTTAAAGTACACACTTAGATGCTTTGGTTACAACTACCCCAACAAATTCAGGGTAGCCGAATGCTCAGAGACTTTGCCAGTGGAGATACCTCACTCCCGACCTGCGCCCATTGTGGCCGCATTGCCAATGATTTCCCAATGCAACTTCGGAGCAGGGGAGGGCTCAGTACACCTTTCTTTCATGTAAAACAACAGGGTACATTCAACTCAACTGAGAGATCCAATATTCAACCCAACTGAGAGATCCAATATTCAGTATTAATTGAAATGATTCATTCAATTTCCCAAGATACCAAGTCAGTTTTCTTCCGACGTGTTTTTTCCGAAAGTATATATTTCCAGTTAATTGTATGATCAGCGGCACATTCAATGACATGTTAGCATCCCACTAATTATAACCCCAGAAATTCACAGTCCCTCTCAATCCAGCACAAAAGGCAGTTGCCTAGGTGATAAAGCAGAAGAGATGAATTATAGTTACTGTTTCTGTTATTACACGAATGCTGCCACACTCGAGACACATATCCTAAATACCTACAGCACTGGCCCTGGGCCCAGAGTGGGGACAGCACTGGCCCCAGAGTGGGGACAGCACTGGCCCTGGGCCCAGAGTACGGACAGCACTGGCCCTGGGCCCAGAGTACGGACGTCATCACATCTCACCATGGCTTCCTTCAAATAGCAACTGGTTCTGCATTGTTTAGAACAGAACAGAAACGGTCTGATACAACGTACCATCAGCCCCAGTGACCGAAGGTAATGCGGAGGCGAGGTTACAGCACTGCTCAGCCCACTACTGCACTAATTCCCATTTAGGAAAGTGTGCGTGTGTTATGTGATAATCCACAGGCCACCCAATCTTCTGTGACCCACTTCAGGGATCTTAATAGCCCTTGGTTCGAAGACAGCTGGAAATGGGGGTAATATCTCACAATCTGGTTCTAATTTTACAAAAGGTGATTGCTGCCTTCCCCTTCCCCTCCTCTCCTCTCCTCTCCCCCAGCAGCCAGTTATATTACTATCGCCATGGTTCCATTTACCCTGTCCAGTTACTACCTAGCTTATAGCCTGTAAGTATTAACAGAAAGCGATGGGAACCGGAGAGAAACCTTTCTGTATCTGGTGACAGTGACAGATATAAATAACCACCCAATGAGACACAGCAGGTCCTCATTCTTTAAGTGCCTGTACAGCAGATCTATTATGGTTCCTTTCTGTAACACATCAACACAACACCTAGCACACTGCCTACGTACAACATGGAAGGTTAGCTTCAGACAACACATGCACACTGCACCCCATTTCAGGAAAGTGTGTGAGAGTGTGTGAGAGTGTGTGTGAGTGTGTGCGCGCGCGCGCTCTGTGACGAGCCACACTTCACCCCACTATATACATACGTACAGATATAGATTTTAAGTGTCAGTGATATTTAGTGCATCTTATATAAAGTGAGTGGATTTATACATGGTTTCATGCGAGTGTGTCCCCGCTCTGCCTGTACTTTGTTGGGCTTTCACCTACTACAGGAAATCAATAAACTCAGACTAAATGGAAATGATAACCAACAAGTAAATGGCACTGTGTGCCTCCAACATGAGTGTGTGAGTGTGTGTGTATGTCTGAGTGAGTATGTGTGTGTACGGCTATGAGTATAGACATGCGTGTACAAGTGTGTGTATGAGAATGTATGTATACACACACACGTAAGAGTGGTGTGTGAGACAGTACGCGTGTGTATATATATAAAAAATATAAAACACGCACATATTCTCGTGTGTATGAGTGTGTTTAAGAGTGTGTGAGAGAGATAGTATGTGTGTGTATGTATAATATATAGCTTAAAAACAACAAGGCTACGGGTGCAGATGGAATCCCTGCTGAGGCATTGAAGTATGGCGGAGAGGCACTGCTGACACGAATACACGACCTCATCTCTCATCTGGAGGGAGGAGAGCATGCCGGAGGATCTCAGAGATGCAGTAATCGTGACCAGCTTTAAAAAAGGGGACAAGTCCAACTGCGGCAACTACAGAGGAATCTCCCTGCTATCAGCCACTGGGAAAGTCGTCGCTAGAGTCCTCCTCAACCGTCTTCTTCCCGTGGCCGAGGAGCTCCTCCCGGAGTCACAGTGTGGATTTTGTCCCCTACGGGGCACAATGGACATGATTTTTGCAGCGCGACAGCTACAAGAAAAATGCAGAGAGCAGTGCCAGCCCTTATACATGGCCTTCTTCGACCTTACAAAGGCCTTTGACACTGTCAACTGTGAGGGTCTATGGAGCGTCCTCCTCCGTTTCGGATGCCCCCAAACGTTCGTCACCATCCTGCCTGCTTCACGATGACATGCGGGTTGTGATCCTTACCAATGGATCCATCACAGACCCAATTCACGTCCGGACCGAGGTCAAACAGGGCTGCGTCATCGCTCTTCTCAATCTTTCTCACCGCCAGGCTCCACCTCGCAATCAACAAGCTCCCCACTGGAGTGGAACTAATCTACAGAACCAGTGGGAACTTGTTCAACCTGCACCATCTCCAGGTCAGATCCAAGACCACCCCAACCTCTGTCGTCGAGCTACAGTACGCGGACGACGCCTGCGTCTGCGCACATACAGAGGCTACACTCCAGGACATAGTCGACGTATTTACTGAGGCGTACGAAAGCATGGGCCTTACACTAAACATCTGTAAGACAAAGGTCCTCCACCAGCCTGTCCTCACCACACAGCACTGCCCCTGAGTCATCAAGATCCACGGCGCGACCCTGGACACCGTGGACCACTTCCCATATCTCGGGAGCCTCCTATCAACAAGAGCAGGCATCGACGACGAGATCCAACGCCGCCTCCGGCGCGCCAGTGCAGCCTTTGGCTGCCTGAGGAAAAGAGTGTTCGAAGACCAGGCCCTGAAACTACCACCAAACTCATGGTCTACAGGGCTGTAGTAATACCCGCCCTTCTGTATGGCTCAGAGACATGAACCTCAAGTCGCTGGAGAAATATCAGCAACGATGTCTCCGCAAGATCCTACAAATGCCCTGGGAGGACAGATGCACCAACATCAGCGTCCTCGACCAGGCCAACATCCCCAGCATTGAAGCACTGACCACACGTGATCAGCTCCACTGGGCAGGCCACATAGTTCGCATGCCAGACATAAGACTCCCAAAGCAAGTGCTCTACTCGGAGCTCCTTCACAGCAAACGAGCCAGAGGTGGGCAGCGGAAACACTACAAGGACACCCTTAAAGCCTCCCTGATAAAGTGTGACATCCCCAGATACCTGGGAGTCCCTGGCCCAAGACCGCCATAAATGGAGGAAGTGCATCCGAGAGGACGCTGAGCACCTCGAGTCTCAATACCGAGAGCATGCAGAAATCAAGTGCAGACAGCGGAAAGAGCACGCGGCAAACCAGTCCCACCCACCCCTTCCCTCAAACACTTTCTGTCCCACCTGTGAGAGTCTGTGGCTCTCGTATTAGACTGTTCAGCCACCAAAGAACTCACTTCAGGAGTGGAAGCAAATCTTCCTCGATTCCGAGGGACTGCCCATGAAATGAATATATATATATATATACACATATATACACACACTTGCATGTGTAAGTGTGAGACTGTGTGTCAGTATGTGTATATATGCACACACACGTGTGTAAGAGTGAGTGTAAGAGACTGAGTGTGTATGTATGTGTGTGTAAGAGAGTATGAGAGAGACAAGACTGTATATAAGTGATTGCAAGAATGTGTGAGACTATGAGACACACAGGTGTGTGTAAGTGTGTGACAGAGTGTGAGACTGTATGAGAGTGTATATATATATATGAATGAGTGTAAGAGTGAGTGTGTGTGTGAGACTATGTGCGACTGTGTGTGCATAAGTGTAAGTGAGAGTGTGTGTGTGTGTGTGTGTGTGCGCAGTTGGACTCTACCCTCTTTCTCTTGCATACAACACATTAAAATGAATGTTATGGGGGGCTGATCGGTTTTTAGCCGTTCTCCTCGCTTGCCCCCGTCGCTCGGTCACTGTATGAAATGAGAGCAGCGGGCGGTGAGCCGAGCCCGGGCCGGGGAGAGGGAGAGGGACGGAAGGAAGGAGCCGCAGCCGGAGCGCGTCCTGCCAACAATGTATCCTTTACACTTGTAACCATTTTGTCGCCAGCTGCTTGGAGTTTGCTCACTCACCTTCGCCCGAAAAACTTGAGGCCGGTGAAGGGTTTGTTTTGATGGTGATGGTGGTGGTGGTGGTGAGGAGACACCGGGCTCTTGTCATTCTCACAGGACGTGGGCACATCCGAGGAAGACGATCCGGACGCAGAGGATTCCTCCAGCTCTGGTTGCAATTCTTCCCCCCCTTGGTCCATCACTTTGTCCTTCTGAATATTAGTACTACCGGATATTTGGCTGTGTGTGTGGGTGGGTTGCAAATTGCCACACTGAGTTGCACTGTCACCTCTTCATCCACAAAACGGACAGGGCGAGTTCACTGCACCGATTTCCAGCGGACCGGGTCTCCGGGTAGGAAGGAGTCGGAACATAACAGGAGCCAGGGTTTGCCGAGCCAGTTGGAAAGAGCCGGGGTCTTGCAGATCATTTGCAAAAAAAAAAACCACAGGGCTCCCGAAGCTGCTAGTTGTGCTCCAGCAGGACTTGCACCCGGAAGTAACTGCGTCTACTTGCTTTTTTTAAACATGTGTGTGTGTGTGTGTGTGTGTGTGCGCGCGGAGGCGACCGGTGAGCAGCTGGAGTTGTGGCGAGTGAGGACTCGGCGCTGCCCTGTCGCCTGTCCTCTGTTCCCACGCTCCCCGCTCCTGCTCATGGGTGGACTGGCTGGGCTGACTGCCCCGGCCCCGGCCCGCCACTTCCCGCAATACCAATCGGATGCTGCACCTCCACAACAGGAAGTTTCATTGCCTGTAGTAAGAAGAGCGGCAGGACCCTGATAGTTGCCTGCTGATCTGCCTCCTGGAGAATGAATGAAAGTTCAGGGCGGATTTCACACACACACAGACAGAACGAGGGCATGGGGAGCGCTGCCGCCATCTGCTGTCGCATCCACCGCCAGTCTCACTCCCCGGCGGCTCCACCATCTTTTACTCATTTGACACCGTTATCCGAGGAGGGAGGCGGCAAGCAGAGTGCATTCACCTGCCAAGCGTGGCTCATTATGCCCAGGCATACAACTAGAGCTGAAGGTATGCCAATCACTCACTTTGGTTTAAAGCGTGACCTGCTCTGATGGATGCCACCCTTCAACAAGTCAATTTAGGTGGAGGTGCTGCTCTGCGGAATGAGTAACTTATTGTGTTCCTACAGATGAGGCTGCACACAGGGAGGTTAAAGTAACAGTGACCTCAGTCTTTATCAAGACATTCCAGAGTGAGGAACAGGCCTTAGGGGCCGGCTTATATACAGTGCTCCCAAGGGATGCTGGGATCCTTCAGGGGATGAGCTCCCAGATGTCGGAATATGGGAGTGCATGCTTTACAGATACACATCACTGCCCCCCCCCCCTCCCCACCCGCCAAAGTCAAAGTGAAAACTATTTACAAGGTGAGGCGGTCGGGAGCCTTTCTTTCCCTGGTGGACTGCCTCGGTACAAATGTCTGTTCTGGTGTGTTGGCTGTGCCTTTGCTGGGCTGGCGTGTTGTTGGCCCTGCAGGGCTGCTGGGTGAGCCTGGCCTTCCTGGGCTGTTGAGTGTGATGGATTCGATTTCCTGGTCCGGCGTGGTGTCGTTGATCCTTTGGGTGTGTGTTGTAGGCTCAAAAAAGGTGGTGTCTGTTGTGGGTTGTTCAGGGCAGTCTGTGAACCGCAGCCTCGTTTGGTCCAGGTGCTTTTTGCAAATTTGTCCATTGTCTAGTTTGACTATAAACACCCTATTCCCTTCTTTAGCTATCACTGTGCCCGCGATCCACTTGGGACCATGTCCATAGTTTAGTACATACACAGGATCATTCAGATCAATTTCCCGTGACACAGTGGCGCGACCATCATTTACACTTTGTTGCTGCCGCCTGCTCTCTACCTTATCATGCAGGTTGGGGTGAACCAGCGAGAGTCTGGTTTTAAGTGTCCTTTTCATGAGTAGCTCAGCTGGGGGCACCCCTGTGAGTGAGTGGGGTCTCGTGCGGTAGCTGAGCAGTACTCGGGACAGGCGGGTTTGGAGTGACACAGTGGCGCGACCATCATTTACACTTTGTTGCTGCCGCCTGCTCTCTACCTTATCATGCAGGTTGGGGTGAACCAGCGAGAGTCTGGTTTTAAGTGTCCTTTTCATGAGTAGCTCAGCTGGGGGCACCCCTGTGAGTGAGTGGGGTCTCGTGCGGTAGCTGAGCAGTACTCGGGACAGGCGGGTTTGGAGTGACCCTTCTGTGACTCATTTAAGGCTCTGTTTGATGGTTTGTACTGCCCACTCTGCCTGCCCATTTGAGGCTGGTTTAAACAGGGCCGAGGTGACATGTTTGATCCCATTGCGGGTCATGAATTCTTTAAATTCTGCACTGGTGAAACATGGCCCGCTGTCACTGACCAGTATGTCAGGCAGGCCGTGGTTGGCAAACATGGTCCTCAGGCTTTCAATGGTGGCGGTGACGGTGCTTCCCGACATTATTTCACATTCAATCCATTTTGAAAAAGCATTCACCACCACCAGGAACATTTAACTGAGAAACGGACCCGCATAGTCAACATGGATCCTCGACCATGGTCTGGAGGGCCAGGACCACAAACTTAGTGGTGCCTCTCTGGGCGCGTTGCTCAACTGAGCACATACGCTGCATTGCCGTACACAGGATTCTAAGTCAGAGTCGATACCGGGCCATCACACGTGGGATCTGGCAATCGCTTTCATCATTACTATACCCGTGTGGAGATCCGATATGAACGTCTCCCTGCCCTTTTTGGGTAACACTACGCGGTTACCCCACAACAGGCGGTTTGCCTGAATGGACAGCTCATCCTTTTGCCGCTGGAACGGCTTGATTGGCTCTTACATTTCAACGGGGATGCTGGCCCAGCTCCCATGCAGTACGCAGCTTTTTACTAGGGACAGCAGAGGATCTTGGCTGGTCCAAGGGTCCTAATCTGGCGGGCCGTGACAGGTGATTTATCATTTTCAAACGCTTCCATGACCATCAACAAGTCTGCGGGCTGCGCCACCATCAACAAGTTTGCTTGCTGCGCCATTTCCACCCCCGTGGTGGGCAATGGTAGCTGATTGAGAGCATCCGCATAGTTCTCAGTGCCTGGCCTGTGGCGGATGGTATAGTTATACGCTGATAGCGCGAGTGCCCACTTTTGTATGCAGGCTGAGGCATTAGTATTTATCCCCTTGTTTTCAGCAAACAGGGATATGAGGGGCCTGTGATCGGTTTCCAGCTCAAATTTGAGGCCAAACAGGTACTTTTTCTTTACCCCGAACACACATGCTAATGCATCTTTCTCAATCACGCTGTCGGCCCTCTCGGCCTTAGACAAGCTTCTAGAAGCGTAGGCAACAGGTTGCAACTTCCCCGCTACGTTAGCTTGTTGTAATACACACCCGACTCCGTATGACGATGCCTCACATACTAGCACAGTCTTTTACACGGATTATACAATACAAGTAGCTTGTTGGAGCAGAAAATGTTTCTGGCTTTCTCAAAAGCAATTACTTGTTTTATTCCCCATACTCAGTTCTCACCTTTGCGCAATTACACATGTAGGGGCTCTAAAAGGGTGCTTAACCCCAGTAGGAAGTTACCAAAATAGTTGAGTCCCAGGAACGACCGCAGCTCCGTGACGTTCTGTGACCTGGGCGCGTTCCTGATAGCCTCTGTCTTGGCGTCTGTGGGCCGAATGCCGTCTTTCTCCCCCAAAATTCCACTTCTGTTGACATGAAGACGCATTTGGACCTCTTCAGCCACAGCCCTACACGATCCAGTTGCTGGAGGACCTCCTCCTGGTTTTGTAGGTGCTTGGCAGTGTTCCGACCCGTGACCAATATGTCGTCCTGAAAGACCACCATGTGTGGTACCGACTTGTGTAGGCTCTCCATGTTTCTCTGGAAGATCGCTGCAGCCGACCGAATTCCAAACGGGCATCTGTCCCTTGTGCGTGTTGATGCAGGTGACGCCCTTCGAAGACTCCTCCAGCTCCTGCGTCATGTAGGCCAAAGTCAGGTCCAGCTTGGTGAACGTCTTGCCTCCTGCCAGCGTCGCAAATAGGTCGTCTGCCTTAGGTAGCGGGTATTGGTCCTGTAGCGAGAAACGATTAATAGTTACTTTATAATTGCCACAAATCCTGACCGTGCCATCACTTTTGAGTACTGGAACAAAATTGCTGGCCCACTCGCTGAATTCCACTGGGGAGATGATGCCCTCACGTTGCAGCCTGTCCAGCTCGATTTCCACTCTCTCCCTCGTCACGTGAGGTACCGCTCGTGCCTTGTGGCGAATGGGTCGTGCCTCTGGGACCAAGTGGATCCAAACCTTCGCCCCAGAAAAGTTTCCAATGCCTGGCTCAAAAAGAGAAGGAAATTTGTTAAGAACCTGGGTACGTGAGGCCTCATCGACATGTGATAGTGCTCAGATGTCGTCCCAGTTCCAGCGGATTTTGCCCAGCCAGCTCCTTCCAAGCAGTGTGGGGCCATCGCCTGGGACAATCCAGAGTGGCTGTTCGTGCACCGTGTCCTCGTAGGTGACCTTGACCATGGCGCTGCCCAGGACAGTGATAAGCTCTTTGGTGTACATTCTCAGTTTCGTGTGGATGGGGCTCACGGCTAGTCTGAATGCCTTGTTGCACCACAGTCTCTCAAACATCTTTTTACTCATGATGGATTGGCTAGCGCCAGTGTCCAGTTCCATAGCTACGGGTAAGCCATTCAATTTTACGTTTAGCATTATAGGTGGACATTTTGTCGAAAATGTGTGCACCCCGTGCACTTCAGCATCTGCCTCCTCTCTCTGAGGCTTGAAATTGCTTTGATCCACCTGGACCGATCTTCCTCTGCCACGTGGTGATTAGCAGGTTTTGCAGAGCTTGCAGCTCGTTTGCAAGCTCGTTGGAGGTGTCCCATTGTTCCACAGCTCTTGTAAACATACTCTTTGAAGTGGCATGAATAGGCTGAATGGAAGCCTCCACAACGCCAACAAGGTGTGAATTGCCTTGCATTCATACTTTGTTGGGGACTCTGAGTCATCTGGGTCACCTGAGGCCTGCTGGCAGTTGCAGACTTGTGGGTTCTGCCCTGTACATTTCTGCTCGCAAACACAGTTCCAGTTAATTTATGAACATTGCTCGCACTTGTGTGCTGAGAGATTTGTTTGGTGTTATCACTGGTGGATATAAACGCCTGTGCTATCGCAATGGCCTTACTGAGGGTCGGTGTCTCTTCAGTCAAAAGTTTTCGTAGGATGGTCTCGTGGCCAATGCCCAGTACAACAAAGTCTCTGAGCATTTGCTCCAGGTAGCCATCAAACTCACCATTGTCCTGAAAGTCGCCTTAGCTCGGCGACGTAGCTCGTCACTTCCTGACCTTCAGATCGCTGGCACGTGTAGAACCGATACCTCGCCATCAGCACGCTCTCCCTCGGGTTAAGATGCTCCCGAACCAGTGTACACAGCTCCTCATACGACTTATCTGTGGGTTTCACCGGAGCCAGAAGATTCTTCATGAGGCTGTAGGTCGGTGCCCCGCAGATTGTGAGGAGGACCGCTCTCCTTTTTGCAGTGCTTCCTTCTCCGTCCAGCTCGTTGGCTACAATGTACTGGTCTAGCCGTTCGATATCGGCTTCCCAGTCCTCCCCCTCCGAGAACTTCTCCAGGATGCCCACAGTTTGGTGCACCTTTGCATTGGATTCGTATTCTCATTGCCAGTTATTGTGTTCCTAACACAGATGAGGCTGCACACAGGGAGGTTAAAATAACAGTGACCTCAGTCTTTAATAAGACACTCCAGAGTGAGGAACAGGCCTTAGGGGGCCGGCTTATATACAGTGCTCCCAAAGGATGCTGGGATCCCTTGGGACTTCAGGGGATGAGCTCCCTGTTACGGAACAAGGGAGTGCATGCTTTACAGATACACAACATAACTAATGCCCCAATATGAAATATAAGGAAGGCATTAATCCCCTAGCTAACGGTTTGTGGATTTAGCAATTGCATATGTACATGTCGGTCATTGCCGAGAGCATGCAGAAATCAAGTGGAAAGAGCATGCAGCAAACCAGTCCCACCCACCCCTTCCCTCAACGACTGTCTGTGCCACCCGTGACAGAGTCTGTGCCTCTTGTATTGGATTGTTCAGCCACCAAAGAACTCACTTCAGGAGTGGAAGCAAATCTTCCTCGATTCCAAGGGACTGCCTATGATGATGACAGAAAAAGAAAGGAAAGGAACATAGACTTATGCACGAGCAAGCAGGGACCACACCTGAACATGGGGCAATTTATAAACAAACCTAGAAGGACTGGTTGCCATAACACCGCGAATAATTGAGTGACAGGACGGACGCAGTGACATAACAAGGGCTTCCCATGCTAACACGCAATGGGGAGGAGCTAGATCAATCCCGAGGGAATTTCGTCTATGACTGATTTGTCCGCAGGTAAGCAGCCTGAGAATTCTCTGTGGCTTTCTACCGACTGTTTTCAACCTGATCCACTCTGTCTTACTTACCCGTCTTTTCCCTTGGCCTCTGATGAAGCCCAAGTCAGGGCGAAACGTACGTCAGGCCTCATCGAGAAAACGACACACGCCGATCAACTGAACGATGGACCGAAAACCACATCTTCTAAACCCCCCCGAGTGAGTAAGGACTTTCTTACACATCTACGAGTTTCTGTCTAGCTTCCTTCTGACCCCCCCACCCACAGATCCCGAGGAAAAAGCCCCCACACCAGGGAAAACAATCAGTCCCATTTTCCCCTCCCCCCACCACGTGGCCCAAGTGCCGAGCGATCATACGACGCAGCAGTAAACAAACATCCTCCTCCCCCACGCAGCTCGAGCCCCGATCGACTGCACTGTACAACAAAAAATAAACCTTCCTCTTCCCCACGCGGACCGAGGAACCCGCTAAACAAAATCAACAAAAAAAACTGTTTTCTCTTCACACAAGCCTCCCACACACGCGACCAAAAACCAGACCCACCCCTCAGCAATATGGATTTTTAAAAACACAACCGATCAGAATCCCAATGAATGGACTTTAACGGGCGATCTGAATCATGACAAGCAGACACAAGCAGGGGACGGACAGAAACCCAACAATCTCTCTTAAAACGTAGATGGCTTGAACCACCATGGATTAACCCAAACTATGACCACAGGGAATCACCGGCCCATAAATCAACTCATGGGGGACTGACCCGAACCCTAAGCACACTAAACCTGACCCTAATAATCAACGCCACACCTAGCCCTAACCCTTAGCAACCTAATCCTGACCTTAATAATTAACGTCACTCCTAACACTAACCCTAAACTTCCTAATCCTGACCGTAATAATCAACGCCACTCCTAACCCTAACCCTAAGCACCCTAATTCTGACCCTAATAATCAACGCCACTCCTAACCCTAACTCTAAGCGCCCTAATCTTGACCCTAATAATCAAGGCCACTCAGAAGAGCTGAGGGCCCAGGGGCAGCACTGGTCAGCCCACACTCCAATATGTGTGCGCACTAGGTCCGTGCAGCGGAGCAGGTCTCCAGTCGTCCTGGTTCACCCTTGCCACTGGATAAAGGCCTAGCTCGGTCAAGCCCGTGTGGTGGCTGGTGTGCATCGGTCACCACACGTTAAAAAAATCCACGCATGGCATCTTCCACCCCTGGAGTTCAGCACTGGAATATCGGGTCCTTCTGCGAACTCATTCCTTTTGGTGTGAAAGCAAGGCATTCTCGCTCGAGGGACGGCCTCTGATCATGATGCACACATTCATTATGCCTATCAGATCACAGCACAACTTTAGCCCAAATAGGTTTGCAATTCCACATCACACTTGCTGATCATAAATTCTTTATCAAGTGGAGCTTTGCACCTGCTGATTACTACTGAACAAGCCACAGGAGGTAGGATATCAAAAAAAAAAGTCCATGTATCAACAATCAGCTCAGTTCCTGCCCAGACATACAAATATAGCAGAAGGTATGGCATCTCCTTCTATATTATTAAAGTCTCAGGTCCTCACGTCTGCCTGATGTTGCAAAGTCCCACTAATCAGGTCACACAATCAGGGACCATTTCCTTTCAGCCAATCACATCCACAGCTTCGATTCCCAGAGACTTGCTGAGAGAAAGCTTGCTGGGAACATACAAACTGACTGCAAAAGCTTCTATAGATATGTGAAGAGAAAAAGATTAGTGAAGACAAACGTAGGTCCCTTGCAATCAGAATCAGGTGAATTTATAATGGGGAACAAAAAAATAGCAGACCAATTGAACAAATAGTTTGGTTCTGTCTTCACGAAGGAAGACACAAATAACCTTCCGGAAATACTAGGGGACTGAGGGTCTAGCGAGAAGGAGGAACTGAAGGAAATCTTTATTAGTCAGGAAATTGTGTTAGGGAAATTGATGGGATTGAAGGCCGATAAATCCCCGGGACCTGATAGTCTATATCCCAGAATACTTAAGGAAGTGGCCCTAGAAATAGTGGATGCATTGGTGGTCATTTTCCAACATTCTATAGACTCTGGATCAGTTCCTATGGATTGGAGGGTAGCAAATGTAACACCACTTTTTAAAAAAGGAGGGAGAGAGAAAACAGGGAATTATAGACTGGTTAGCCTGACATCGGTAGTGGGGGAAATGTTGGAATCAATTATTAAAGATGTAATTGCAACGCATTTGGAAAACAGTGACAGGATTGGTCCAAGTCAGCATGGATTTATGAAAGGGAAATCATGCTTGATAAATCTTCTAGAATTTTTTGAGGATGTAACTAGTAGAGTGGACAAGGGAGAACCAGTGGATGTGGTGTATTTGGACTTTCAAAAGGCTTTTGACAAGGTCCCACACAAGAGATTAGTCTGCAAAATTAAAGCACATGGTATTGGGGGATAATGTATTGACGTGGATAGAGAACTGGTTGGCAGACAGGAAGCAGAGAGTCGGAATAAACTGATCCTTTTCAGAATGGCGGACAGTGACTAGTGGGGTGCCGCAGGACTCAATGCTGGGACCCCAGCTATTTACAATATATATCAATGATTTAGATGAAGGAATTGAGTGTAATATCTCCAAGTATGCAGATGACACTAAGCTGGATGGTGGTGTGAGCTGTGAGGAAGATGCTAAGAGGCTGCAGGGTGACTTGGACAGGTTAGGTGAGTGGGCAAATGCATGGCAGATGCAGTGTAATGTGGATAAATGTGAGATTATCCACTTTGGTGACAAAAACAGGAAGGCAGAATATTATCTGAATGGCGGCAGATTAGGAAAAGAGGAGATGCAATGAGACCTGGATGTCATGGTACGTCAGTCATTGAAGGGTGGCATGCAGGTGCAGCAGGCGGTGAAGAAGGCAAATGGCATGTTGGCCTTCATAGCTAGGGGATTTGAGTATAGGAGCAGGGAGGTCTTACTGCAGTTGTACAGGGCCTTGATGAGGCCTCATCTGGAATATTGTGTTCAGTTTTGGTCTCCTAATCTGAGGAAGAACGTTCTTGTTATTGAGTGCAGCAAAGGTTCACCAGACTGATTCCCGGGATGGCAGGACTGACATATGAGGAGAGAGTGGATCAACTGGGCCTTTATTTACTGGAATTTAGAAGAACGAGCGGGGATCTCATAGAAACATATAAAATTCTGACGGGATTGGACAGGTTAGAGGCAGGAAGAATGTTCCCAATGTTGGGGAGGTCCAGACCCAAGGGTCACAGTCTAAGGATAAGGGGTAAGCCATTTAGGACCGAGATGAGGAGAAACTTCTTCACTCAGAGAGTTGTTAACCTGTGGAATTCTGTACCGCAGAGAGTTGTTGATGCCAGTTCATTGGATATATTCAAGAGGGAGTTAGATATGGCCCTTATGGTTAAAAGGATCAAGTGGTATGGAGAGAAAGCAGGAAAGGGGTACTGAGGTGAATAATCAGCCATGATCTTATTGAATGGTGGTGCAGGCCCGAAGGGCCGAATGGCCTACTCCTGTACCTATTTTCTATGTTTCTATGTTTCAACCCGCTTGTTCAACCAACCAGCTCCCAGGACTATTTCAACCCTGCAATATGATTGGCTGTTATTTGAATGGCGCAATCACATTCTACCCCAAAATAATTTCTCTGGAATAAGGTTGCAATGATAGTTCTTCACCAACATCACTACATATCCCTAATGATAAAATGGTAAAATAAACATTAAAAAACACAAATATACCATAAACGTGTCAGCTGTGGCTCAGTGGGTAGCACACTCGCCTCTGTGTCAGAGGGTTGTGGGTTCATATCCCACTCCAGGGACTTGAGCACATAAATCTAGGCTGACACTCCAGTGCAGTGCTGAGGGAGTGCTGCACAGTCGGAAATGCTGTCATTCGAATGAGACATTAAACCGAGGCCCCATCTGCTCTTTCAATTGGACGCAAAAGATCCCAAGGCACTATTTTGAAGAGCAGGGGAGTTATCGCCAGTGTCCTGGCCAATAGTTATCCCTCAATCAACATAACAAAAACAGTTTACCTGGTCATTATCACATTGCTGTTTGTGGGAGCTTGCTGTGCGCAAATTGGCTGCCGCGTTTTCCACATTACAACAGTGACTACACTCCAAATGTACTTCATTCTCTGTAAAGTGCTTTGAGACGTGCGGTGGTCGTGAAAGGTGCTATATAAATGCAAGTCTTTCTTAATCTCATCCATTCCATCACCCAAATGCTCCAATAACCTGTATGGCCCAAAGTTACCTACCAGGCTTTGTCGACAGCCTCGACCCCAATACAGCTTCTCAGCAAACACAGGTTAGGCTACTAATAATTACAGTAGTTATATTATTCAGAAGAATGTTGAAAAGGTTCCTGTTTATTATGTAAAGGCTATTTTAAGTTTGGCTTGGTCAGAATCACCCTCATCTCTGAGTCAGTAGATGGTGGGTTTAAGCAATGAGCATAAGATTTAGGCTGACACTTCAAAGCAGTACTGAGGGTGTTCTGCACTGTCAGATGAGATGTTAAACTGCACTATTCGAATAATTGCAGGGGAATTTTCCCTGGTGTCCTGACCAATGTTTAGCCCCCAACCAACAGATTATCTGGTCATTGATCTGAGTGCTATTTGTGGAACCTTGCTGTGCGCAAGTTGGCTGCTGTGTTTGCCTACATTGCAACAGTGACTACACTTTAAGAAGTAATGCAGTGGCTGAGAAACAAAGTTTGAGTCATCTTCAGGATGTGAAAAGTTCTTTTTTTCAATATATGTAAAAATTTAACATTTTGTTAGGGCTAAGCTATGAAAACTGTCTGAGTGGGATTGCCCCGTGGCTATGTCATTCTTGTGCAAACTGATGCTACCAATTTGGGCTAAACATCTTACTCTGAACACTGCAAGCTGCAGAAGTGACAATTCATTTGGTGGCAGTGCTGAACACTGTTTATTAGGAGTGGATACACAGGAGAAGGAAATGGGGTTGAGAAAAGGAGTGGGAAAGAAGTACTGCAACACACCATAAAAGACTGGAGGATGGAAAGAACAGAAGGAGACAGAGAAAGAGTGAAAGCAGAGAGAGGAAGAAATGATCACAGAGGATATTTCATTTTCAATTTGTCAACGCCGGAAATAGCAGAACACAACATACAACGGCTGGCATTGTGCACTGATTATGTATGGATCAGACATGCTGCTCAATCTATCAATTGGGACAAATACATTGTCATCTGGATAGATCCTAATTAGGCCACTTTGGATTTGGAAGTTGCTTTCCAAAATTCCCCGCCCCGTTCAGGGCAGATAAAATGAATTAACTGGCAAATTACCGCCAGTATTGACAGGGCGGGGAATAAAGGGAAAGTGCCCACTTTTGCCGGAAAAAATCAACAGGGCGGTGTTGGGGGCAGCAGAGGGGCGGAAGCAAATCAGGAGCGGGGCGAAAGGCAGGCGGTGTCATCAGCGCCGCATTGAGCACGCCAGCTCGATGCTGATGATGTCAGCGCGATGCAGACGTCCCTCTCCTTCACTTAAAGGAGAAGGAGGCTACAAAGCCTTCTTGGCACCCACTGGGACTCCAAAGTGGGCTGCGGCCGGGCCAGTGACCTGGCAACCAAGAGGGGGTGCCTGGCTACCTGTTGGTGGCTCGGCCGAACATGTGGCCGCCATTGTCGGCCGACTGCAGAGTCAGCCCACAATTAAAATAAAATGGCTGCCTTGTTGGTTCGCCCTCCCCTTTAAGGGCGGAGGCGGTGCCCAGCCACTAGCAGCTTCCCGCCGCTGGAAGTTGCCGGGGCCACTGACCGGCGGCTGGAGCGTCCAGGCGGGGTGGAAAGCTGTTTCTGCCGCCCCAGACCCGGAGAAAATTCCGGATGGGTCACACCCTCCACCTGCCCCCCGGTCGGTAACGGGCCTTAAAGAAGGGGGCAATTTCTCCCCCATGCCTCTTCAATATAACATTTTTATGTACTTGAATAACTCTTATCCTGCTGAATAAACAGGAACCGCATTCAGTTCATAGCCATTAGAAAGTACTTGCGTTACATAGCATATTCCACATTCTCAGGATGACCCAATGCGCATTACTACCAATTAATTGTGAACACATTTCATCCGAAAGACAGCATCTCCTGCAGTGCAGTGCTCCCTCAGTATCTATCTAGATTAATTCTAGAGTGGAGCTTGAGGCAAGAGTGCTGCCATTGAGCCAAGGCAGCAGTTAAAATAACTCATGTGGAGTAAACAGGAGCCCTATCCATGCTCCTGTGAATAATTTCACTGCTGTCACTTGCAATTATTGTAAAATAAACTGGATATTACTGAACAGAAGTGCACAGCTAGGGGAATGTCTCATTATAAAACACAATAATCAAGCTGACCTTCATGGCAGTGCTATTTTTGTAATTATTTCAAAGGTTTCTTTAAATATCTTCAACTTTTATAGGTTATAAGAGGTTATAAAGAAACAAAAAGACAAATATACAGTGCTTTGCTTTCACTTTGAAATGCCTTCACTATCATTATGTCCCATTCAATAAATAGTTCTCTTCTTTAAATAAAATTTATGCTTCGCTCTATTTTTACATCAAAAAGTGACATGCAGAAGTGTGAAAAACCCTTATCCTTCTAGTCTGTTACGCAGCAGTACATGTGTACATCCCATACTGCCAGCGAGCCAGTTAATGAACAAAGATGAAATCTGTCCCTAATTTCATGGACATAGCCATAACTCAGTGGGTAGCACTCTCGCCCTGAGTCAGAAGGTTGTGGCATCAAGTCCCACTCCAGAGACTTGATCACAAAATCTAGGATGACACTCCAGTGTGGTAATGAGGAGCCGCTGCACTATCGAGGGTACTGTCTTTCAGAGAAGTGAAACCGAGGTTTCATCTGTCCTCCCAGTTGGGCATAAAAGATGGAACAAAGGCCAGGGGAGTATTACCCAATGTCTTGGCCAATATTTATCCTTCAACCAACTCAATCACTAAAACAGATTATCTGGTCATTTATCATACTGCTGATTGTGGGACCTTGCTGTGCACAAGTTGGCTGCCACGTTTCCTACATTACAACAGTGACTGCACTTCATAAGTGCTTAATTGGCTGTAAAGTGCTTTGGGATGTCCTGAGGTTGTGAAAGACACTGTATAAGTGCAAGTCTTTCTTTAATGTGTGGTGAACGAGGACATCCATACTGCAAATGCACACATGCAGCATGATGGTTCTTTCTGTGTATGTCTCAAAACATCGTCAGCAAGTCCCACGGGTGGCTAATGAGCTATTTAGAGTTTTTAATGCTTGTTTTCATTCCAGCTCATTGTAATTTAGTGGATGGCAACCCTGGAGAATGTTGAGGGGGGCAGAGCTGAACATTGGGATGGAAGCAGTGGCAACCACAGTAGGAAAGATGGGATGGAAGCGATGGTACCCGAGGACAACAGAAAGTGACAGTGAACTCTCTGCAAAGGTCGAGCTGTTCGTGGTAATGGATGCAGGTAACCTGGGAAAGGGTAACAGCATGGAGACAGAATGTAGGTAAAGAGGTTGTGTTGAGGCATATTGTCTTCCAGTTTGATTTGCTGATAGCTGGGCACTATGCTTTGGGGCCCTTATCCTCACCTTCAGTTTGCCAAGCAAGCGTTGCTGCACTGAGATGAAGGTGTTAGAGCACCACCTCATCGTGAATGAAAGACTTATTAGCCAGAAGTGAGCTGCCTCCCAATCCCAGGAGAGCAGCTCCATATTACTCCAACACCATTGCCTCCCTGCTGCTTGAATTCTCATTAGGGATGAAGATACTCAAGGGACGACTGAAATTGCCAGGCCTGCGGGATTTACAGGGCGCTTGGGTGGAACTTGCAGCATTAGTGTATGTCTCACAGACTGGAACTGCAGTGAGCGAGAGTAAGTAAATGCACAGACCAGGCAGTGAGAGGCAGATTGCAACAGGGCAAAAATGAGAGAGGGGAGCAGCTGTAAGAAATCAAACGCAACAGAAAAACAAGCAGAGAAGCACATCAACACAGGAAGGAAAAATAGCAAGGAGCAGCAAAGACATGCACACCTGCCAGCAGGTGGTTAAAGTGTCGCAAAGGCCTGGGAGAAGCACAATTGCTTGGCCTCTTAGTTGAGGAATGGTGCGTGGCACAAGAGAAGCTTAAAATGCCAGGCCGCATTTTGCATCTTAATAATGTCATCTGCAAATTGATGCAACAAATGCATCTTTCATCCCATCAGTCTGGCAGGATTCAAACTCAGATAAACGGACAGTAGTGCAACTCATTGTACAACTCCTCTTACATTTATTATTCCAATCATTTTTTTAAATCTCTGTAATGCCTTGTCATTTTTCCCTTTCTAATCGGTTGTTTCCTTTTTGTTTTCCAATAGCTACCCACAACAATGACATTTCACAAAAGCAGCCAATCACCTTCTACTATGAACAGTTTCTGATTCACCAGTCACATTCTACACAAAGCAAACCAATCAGATGAGACAAAAAAAAACAAAGACAGTCGCCACCTTCACCTGACTCCCAGCTTCCCACTCATAAAAGCAACATGTGCCCCGATATTTACGGGGAGGCAAGGAGGGAGCGGTGGCGTGTGTTTAAGGAGGGGAAGGGGAAACACGGAAATGCCAGGAACACAGAAATCATGTCGAATTTAACGACAGGACCTCATTAACATTTTTTACTCTTGTTTCCCGCCCACAGCCCGGCTAAATTGTGATGCTGGCCGGCTGCCGAATGGGAAATCCTGTGGGTACAAGGCTACCACTGGGGACTGCTGAGGACAGTCCCTGGCACTCGAAGAGGCTGGGGCTTGTTGAGGGGGTTCAGAGAGTTACAGCGAGAAGGGACGGAGGGAGCGAGCGAAAGATCGGGGCATAGTGAGGGTGATTGACAGATCGTCGGAGGTTGGGTGCGGACGGTAGCTCAGCAGATCACGGCGTCAGAAGATCGCGGGGGGTTGGCAGAACATGGGAGGATCGGATTATCTCGGGGAGCGTTGGCAGTTCACGGGGGTGGGAAGATCGCAGGGAGGCGAAGGATTACGGCAGAAGATTTACTTGAGGGGCCGGGGAAGCAATCCTGCTCCACCTGGCCCTAAAAGAAAAGCAATTGCCTGCTGGTTCTGGCAGCTCTGGCCTCCCTTCAGCTGCTGGGTTTCCCAAGCCCTGGAAAACCCGGCTGACCAGCATTAAATTTAAATGACTGTGAAAATCTAGGGAACAAAGCCTCATTTAAATATTATAATCACAGACCCGCCTCTCAAGAGCGGGTTACTTGGACGCCCTCAAACACGCCGGCGTTAAACCGGAAGTAAGCGCATTCGTAACGGGTCGAGGTTAGGTTTCACATATTTTATGATTTAACGGCCCTCGACCCTCTCCTGCCCGTTGTGAGTGGGGTTAAAATTACCCCCATAGTTACAGTGTAATAGAAATCGGTTAAGAGCTCTGTTGAAATAGAGAAAGGAGTTTGATATAATCACATTAAGGGATCATACAAAATATTGTTCAGTGTAATTACCAGCCTCACAACTTCATAGAGTTTGGTGGAATCTGAACAATTCAAAAACTATCGACGTATTATAGACGCAAGATGCAGAGGAAAACCTTGATGTATCATATTATATATAAAGTGAAATCACTACATAATCCTCCAGAACCTGCCTCATTTGGTTTCCATGTAATACAAAAAATCAGGCTGGCAATTATGTTTGTTGTTATGGTATTTTGAAATGATAACTTCTTTTTATTACCAGTGCTGTGATCAGTGTGTTTCATCCCCACACAGACAGAATACAACTGTTGTGCTCAAGGAGAGGTTTGGATAAAAACTAATTGCACAGCAGAGGCAAAGATTTTGTTGAAAGTCATCCCAAAACCATGGGATGTAGTTAAAAATTATGTTTGTGGTATGAGCAAAAGGTTCGCTAGAACGTTCTCTAATGCCTATTCTTACCATAAGTAACAGTCCCAAGGTTTCTAACAAGAAGCAGTTTTGCTAATGATAAGTTACCTTCCAGGACCGTGTTTATTCTCAACAATATGGTTAGGTGTACGTTCCTGATCATAGTAGGGGCTTCAAATTTATTATTTTTATTGTTTTAGGATATTTTTCCCCATAGTGAGTTAATGCACCCTCTTTTTTTCAGTTTTGTTCCTTTCCAGTTCCTCTCTCCTGGTTCGTTCTCTTTTATAGCCAGGCAGGATCAATGGATGGCCAGACTACTGCCACTTCTCGTCTTGACATGCCAGGACCTGCTGAAAGGACACATTTCTGATTTATCCTCGCTCCTTCCTCCAGACTCTCGTTCTAACCTGCCCGCTCAGTGTGGCTGATATTGGGAACTCAGTGGTAGCACCCTCACCTCTGAGTCAGAAGGTTGTGGGTTCAAGTCCCACTCCAGGAACTTGAGCACATAATTTAAGCTGACATTCCAGTGCAGTACTGAGGGAGTGCTACACTGTCGGAGGTGCTGTCTTCGGATGAGACGTTAAATCGAGGCCCCAACTGCTCTCTCAGGTGGATGTAAAAGATCCCATGGTACTATTTGAAGACCAAAGAAATTTTAACCAGTATCCTGGCCAATATTTATCCCTCAACCAAAATTACTAAAACAGATTAACTGCTTGTTGATTGTGGGAGCTTGATGTGTGCAAAATGACATTCACGTTTCCTACATTGCAACAGTGACTACAGGACGAACGAGAAATTGTTCAACCTCTGTCGCCTCCAGTCGAGCATGAAGGTTGCCCCAACCTCTGTCACTGAATTACAGTATGCAGACGACACTCACGTTTGCACACACTCATAAGCCGAACTCCAAACTATCGTGGACACCTTCACTGAAGCATACGAGAGTATGGGCCTTACATTAAACATCAGTAAGACCAACATCTCTGTATATCTAACTTTTGCTGTGAACAAATTCCATCCGTGTAATCAACTGTATAGCTATCATTAACACAGTTTTAATGGAAAATGTTCGATCACAAAGATCAACTAAATCCTCCAAGCTAGGTCCCAGCAATTCGAGTACCATGGCATTGTTAGGGGGCCTACAGACTATGCCCACCAGTGACATTTCCCCCTTATTATTCCTTATCTCCACCCAAACTGTTTCAACATCCTGATCATTTGAGCCAATATCGTTTCTCACTATTGCAGTGATTCCATCCTTTATCAACAGAGCTACCCCACCTCCTTTTCCTTTCTGTCTGTCCTTCCGAATTGTCAAATACCCCTGAATGTTTCGTTCCCAGTCTTGGTCACCTTACAATGGACTACACCAATTCGCCACCTCTGATACAGGATTTGCGTTTAACTTCCAATGCAGACAGCTCTATTGATGGTTCAGTGAGTTTACCAGTAAGTAGCTGAGCCATACAGACATCAATGTGCCTGTAAATACATAACTTTCTGTGCACAGCCCCAGTTTTAAAGGGAGACATAATTACTATCAATTTGTTCAACACCTTTTAAAATATCGGCACATCAATCCGGTAGTAAATAGCTTAGGATAGGATATGTACTTTTTTAATAAAGATAATTGATCATAAAGTGAACACTCAAGTAGTTAAGTGGAAAATAATTATCTTCTTCCCCATCTCCTCCCAGACATGGTACTGGGGTAATGGCCTTTACTTAAATTGTGAAGTTTCCGAAGAACCTTTTAGCTGCAATCTGGATTACCCATGGGAAACAGAACTACAGTAATTACTTAACATCTCCTCTCCTAACTTCTCAATATCAATTTCCAGACTTGTAAAGTGAAACACAAGCTGAGACAACACCTCGGTCTCACTGTGCGATTAAAAATTAATTTTAGAAATCTGGATTTTCAGTATATCCTTGATAATAACGCAGTCTGAATTGCAGTACCATTGTGTCCTCTTGTACACCCCCGCTTACCACCACCCCTCCATTGGTGGCCTTGCCTTAGCTGTCTTGGCCCTAAGATCTGGAATTCTTTCCCTAAACCTCTTCACCTCTCCATCTCTCTCTCTCCTCCTTTAAGATGCTCCTTGAAACCTACCCCTTTGACCAAGCTTTTGGGTCATCTCTCCTAATATCTTATGTGGCTCGTGTCAAATGATGTCTGATTGCGGTCCTTGAAGCACCATTGAACGTTTTACTATATAAATGCAAGTTGTTGTTGTTATTACAGTCCAACAATCAGGTCTGACAAGACACACCACAGGATTAGTGGGAGTTGGAAATGTTATTTTCTTTTTGTTCAAAGTCAAGAATTGACTCTGCTCCAAAGAGATAAATATTTTCATTCTTTCACCCATTCTCCCCAGTTTTCTACCCCGCACACCTCCCTAAAGGCAGTGACTCATGATGAGGTGGGATTCCATGGGGCTATATTAACTGGAGGCAGGACACTCTGGGCATTGATAGTGGCATCCCAACTATTATTCCTAAAGCCTTAGAAACGAGGTGTGTTAAATAAATCCCTTTTAACCTGACAATGCAATACAAAAAGCTAACACAGTGGATTTTTGAATTATCCACACTCCCCATTAACCACATTTTTGAATATCCACAGGAATCTTTTGTGGGAATCCAGGCTTAGTGTTGCATTTAGCAGATAAAAACACAACTGAGCTTTTTTAATATTTTTTTTTCACCCTTGACCCAACAGGATGAGACACTGCTCCTGTCGGAGCTTTAGTTTATCTAGCCTCGGACTAGAAGACCAGTGGCACCAGGGCTTCAGGTCTGGGGGACCAGCAAGAGTTGAACTGCCAATATTTTCAATAAGAACATCTCATTTCTAAAATGGAAAAACAAGGGTCTTAATTGCAGGTGCAAGGGTCTCAGTAGACCAATCAGAACCTAAAAACCCCACTGTGATTGACTAAGTACTTGTGTTTGAGGCTGTTCAGAGAAGGTTCACTGGGTTGATTCTGGAGATGAGGGGGTTGACTTATGAGGATAGGTTGAGTAGTTTGGGCCTATACACATTGGAGTTCAGAAGAATGAGAGGTAATCTTATCGAAACATATAAGATAATGAGGGGGCTCGACAAGGTGGATGCAGAGAGGCTACTTCCACTCATAGGGGAAACTAAAACTAAAATTAGGGGACATAGTCTCAGAATAAGGGGCCACCCATTTAAAACTGAGATGACGAAGAATTTCTTCTCTCAGAGGGTCGTAAATCTATGGAATTCTCTGCCCCAGAGAGCTGTGGAGGCTGGGTCATTGAATATATTTAAGGTGGAGATAGACAGATTTTTGAGTGATAAGGGAATAAAGAGTTATGGAGAGCGGGCGGGGGAGTGGAGCTGAGTCCGTGATCAGATCAGCCATAATCTTATTAAATGGCGGAGCAGGCTCGAGGGGCCAGGTGGCCTACTCCTGCTATTTCTTATGTTCTTAAGTATTGCGGATTTTCCATTAGATGTAACATTGGCTAAGTTGACAACACCACACTCTGCTTTTGCACATACTATCTAGGCTGATATCTCAGTGCAGTAGCAGGGTTTGCCGTCCTTCAGATGGAGCATTAAATCGAGGCAGAGTCTGCCTGAATAATCCAATGACCCTATTTGAAGAAGGAAAAGGAGTCTTCTCTTTGTCCACAGCAACATTTGCCCCTCAATCATGACCATCAAAAGCAGAGTCTCTGGCCATTTATTCACTTGCTGTTTGTGAGACCTTGCTGCATGCAAATTGGCTGCCATATTTGCCTACGTAACAACAGTGACTGACTTCCAAAGTAATTCATTGTTTGCAAAGCACTTTGGGACAGATGTCATAAGGTTTTATGGAAATGCAAAGTTTTTTTCCTGCCTTTTTTTTCATATTCACTAATTATTATTTCCTGTCCAGGTTGGGTGGGGCGGGGGAGGTACGGATGAGAGTTTCAGCAGCAGATAGAAGTAGGCTGCCTTGGTGATGAAGATGATATGGGGTTGGAGCTCATCTCGGGGTCAAATAGGATGCCAAAGTTGCAAACGGTCTGGTTCAGCCTCAGAGAGTGGCCAGGGAGAGGGGTGGAGTCGGTGGCTAGGGAATGGAGTTTATGGCGGGGACAGAAGATAATGGAAATTTCTGCTCACCCAATAGTGGAGATCGGACAAGCAGCATGAAAAACCAGAGGCAGTAGAGAGGTCGAGAGAAGTGGTGGTGAGGTAGAGCTGGGTGTTGTCAGCGTACATATGGAACCTGATGTGTTTTCAGATGATGATGCTGAGGGGTAAGCATGTAGATGAGAACTAGGAGTGGACCAAGGATAGATCCTTGGGAACTCCAGAGGCAATGGTGTGGAAGAGGGAAGAGAATCCATTGCTGGTGATTTTTTGGCTGTGACTGGATAGGTAGGAACAGAACTAGACGCAGCCAGTCCCAGCCAGCTGGACAAAGGGTGACGAGGATGAACCATGTTTTTACTCCAGAAAGATGGTATTACGAGGGGACCATATTGAGGTATACAAAATAACCAACAATATTACTTGAAGCAAACCGAGCCAGTAGACTCTAAGAGCAAAAATAGAAATTAGCGAAAAATCAGAAGAGATAACAGAAAAGAAAATCTTTATTTAAAGAATAGTTAATATTTGGAATAATTTACCAACCAAGGTAATGTAGTTAAAAATGTTCTTGTTCAATATACAATTAAATGCATGATTGGAGAGTTAATGTAGAACTTCAATGGGTTGAATAGCTTTTTCTCATTGCTGACTTCATATGCTCTATATATAGAGAATAAAAGATACCTGGGAGGTACAATCATTTATGTACAGAATAATGGACAACTTAGAGTGAGCTACAGGCTGGAATCTAATGGAGGGGTTCAGGCAGTTTACATATAGAATAATAGACACCTGTGTTACTGGCTCGATTCTAATCGAAGGGTTCAGTTAATATTATAATGCTTTATCATCATCATCATAGGCAGTCCCTCGGAATCGAGGAAGACTTGCTTCCACTTTTAGAATGAGTCCTTACGTGGCTGAACAGTCCAATACGAGAGCCACAGTCCCTGCCACAGGTGCGACAGACAGTCATTCAGGGTAAGGGAGGGTGGGACAGGTTTGCCGAACGTTCTTTCCGCTGCCTGCGCTTGTTTTTCGAGGTTAGAGTAAAAACCCTCTTTGGTCTCATCCGTTGCATCGAGTGTTGGGGCAGACGCACTGATGACTGTGGCGCATTGGTTCCGGGATAGGGTGAGTCGAAGAATCATGAGGCGTTCGTTAACCCCGCAGGGAAAGTCTTTGAGGCGGTCAACCAGCTCGTTTTTGATGGCAAAGCTGACTCCGTGAAGGCGGCGTTCTTCCTCTGGTTTCCCTTTCCAGAAAAAGGTGTAACCTCCACCTTGTTCCTTGAGCTGGCTTTCCCCTGCCTGCTGGGTCTCGCTTAGGGTGGCAATGTCGATGTCAAAGCGTCTAAGTTCCTGGGTAACTATGGCGGTGCGGCGTTCCGGCCTGTCGCTGTTGGAGTTGTCCATGAGGGTCCTGACGTTCCAGGTCCTAAACTTCATGTTAACGGAGTGGAAGATGCCTGTGCGTGAGTTCTTTTAACGTGGGGTGGCCGTTGCACACCGGCAACTACACGGGCTTATCAGAACTAGGTCTTGGTCCAGTGGCAAGGGGGTCCAAGACGACTGGAGACCTGGCACTGCTGTATGAGCCTAATTGCCTACGGCGAGATGTTGACCGCAAGCTCGGCGCCGAGTAGCGCCCTTGATGGTAGGTAGTCCAAGGCTTGGTTGAGGGCAGGTATTGGGAGGGTCAGTGGTCCGCTGGAGTTCGGTGCGGGAGGTTAGTAAGGAGTGGGAGAGTGGAAGAGTCACAGTCATGATGCTCACCAGTTAGAAGAGGGAGGTCACGAGTGGGGAAGGAGAGGTCCAGCCGTCGTCGAGGAGAAGAGGCCCGACCGCCACTGGAGGAATGTAGGCCTGCCGCTGGAAGGGAGAAGGTCCATCGCTGGAGGGATGTAGGACTGCCGCTGGAGGGATGAAGGTCCGTCGCTGGAGGGATGTAGGACTGCCGCTGGAGGGATGAAGTCCCGCCACTGGAGGAATGTAGGCCTGCCGCTGGAGGGATGTAGGACTGCCGCTGGAGGGATGTAGGACTGCCGCTGGAGGGATGAAGGTCCGTCGCTGGAGGGCAGAAGTCCCGCCACTGGAGGGATGCAGGCCCATCACTGGAGGGATGGAGGCCCATCGCTGGAGGGATGGAGGCCCGCCACTGGAGGGGTGTGATGTCCTGGTCGGAGGCTTACTTGCTCACCGGGCATCGTCATGGATCAAGGAACCCGGTCGTCGTCGCTGATGAGGCCAGAGGTAGGCCTGAACTCATGGAATTCGCAGGGTTGGGTTTAGAACAGGGGTTTTAGTGTCCAAGACCCCCTATTAGGGTCTATTAGGGCTAGGGGAGGTTTAGACAGTGAGAGGGGGGAGGCTGGGGGTGGAAAGTTGCTGGATGGCAGAAGATGGTAGTTGTTCAGCAGGGAAGCTCCCTGGGGAGATGCCATCCCGGCGACCATCTTTACATCCAAGCTTTATAACCATTCTCTGGACTCCCCGGTTTATGTCACACCCTTTAATTCATTCCCCAGTACGCAATGTTGTTTCAGATATACATTGTTTTTTTATTATTATTTTGTTTGTAGGATTTTCTTGTGCTGGTAACTGTTGTGCACATATATGCTACATAATATATGTGCAATGACATTCAGGAAAAAGTGCCTTAATTGCATGCGATGACTGATAATAGGATATTAATGACCATTGCAGAACAATAGGTTCACTAGCTCTCATTAATACGCTATTACGCTGAAAGAAATGCAGAAACAGACATAGGAAACAAGCACTAAAAGACACTGTAAAGGAGTCTGTAATGTTCCCTTTATATTGCAGGAACCATTTAGCACCCTTGTTATAATTCTAATGCTAAGCTCAAAAGTCTGCTTCCGTGGGCAAGCGTTTGCCCCCTGTGACCGTGACTGTATGCACAAGGTAATCTGGGATAGCGTGCCCTCGGTGGAGATAAACTGTTACTCGATCACCAGCAGAAATTCCACTGAGTCCCATAGCACTTAAGAAGATGGACATCAGCTGTGCCAGATACTCTTTGTAACAAACTAAACTACTAAACAGATTAATTTATATATATCATTATCGAGAGAAACAAGTAGAAAAGGCAAGATGCTGAAATTAATCTAAAAATGGGAGCGATCCACCCAGCTCATGAAGAGGTAAACAAACCAACCAGAGGAGGTCCTGTACTTGTACAGGATCTCCTCGTTGTAGAAGTTGGAATAAGACAAATATTTTTCAGAGAAATGGTGTTCCAAATACTTGATGAAGCAGCAGAGTGCACTCTTTGCCCATGGGAGTAATGCCCATTCACGCCCAGCACATTCGCTCACCTACCAGGAGTGTATTTATGTGCAAGCTGCGTATGATTTCCCAGCCAATCATTTTAATGCTTTCTTCTGTAGATAATTATTCATGAATAAACCTGTTTCGTAGTTTAGCTAGTTACAAAAAGTGTCTAGCATGGCCGATATCCAGCTTCTCAAGCACAGCCCTTGCCCCAATTTCTGATATGCATTTGTCAGGTATTTTGGACTTTCCACACCTTATTAATCCTTGACTGTTTTGATTTTCATGTCCTAGACCACACCCATGGGTAAGTCCCAACTACCCTGGCCTATGAGAATGTCTATCTTTACCTGGATATCTAGGAAAGCTTTAAGTATTGGCCCAGGTTAACAAACAGCAAGTTTTTTTTAACGGTTCTGAGGTACTGAACTATCTTATGGCACCATAAGACTTCCATTCACTCTTCAAAGGTGAATAGTGACTGACAATAGACTTCCTGATCACGTTATCTGGGTGTCTCAGTGCAGGGGCATTGTAAGAATAAAAGTGTTTAGTAATGATAAAATTGATTTTGTATATATATATATATAAATGTTAAAAGTGTAGATTATACAGAAAGGCTGCAGTGTTGAAAGAAACAAAATGGATGGCTTCCCCAAGTTCATGTCTCCATGGCTTTGAAACTCACCAAACTAGAAAAGATGTGAATTGGAAAACCATTAACCTAATCAAGGAATGGCACCGGCCCTCCAGACAGACACATGTATGAGGAGAAGCCAATCAGGAATGGCCCTGGAACCAAGACCCAATCCTGAGGCTTTCTGAGCAACAATGGCCTTAAGGGGTATAATAAGTCAAGCTAAAGATTGCTAAGTCTCTTCTCTCTTTTCTTAAGCACACGGCAAAAGCAGGACCTCCCTCTACAGACAAAGGAGCAGGCCATGTGCCAGAGGGAAGTGAAGTGTACCTTTATTATTGTATCTGTTGTAACTAAGTAGATCTGTAGGATTGCTGATGACTGCTGATAGATGTGCATGTGTGTGTGTTTAATAAACTATTCCAAATTGTTTTAAAAGAATCGGTCTTGCTGTCAATTTAATGCCAGGGATTTAGAAATCTTAGAAAATTGGGGCCTCGTCTGGGATCTGGCGAGACAGCTTTTGATCATTCTTTTGAACAATTGGAAATCTCGGAGTTGCGATTCTAACCTGTGTTGCGAAGTGTAAACTATAAACTTTTAAACGAATCAGGAGAAGTTGCGTCTTAAGGAGAAGTAGTCTCGATAGTTAGAACTGTTTAAATGGGGATCCACCAGTAGTTAAATTCAAGAGGCACAGGATGAAGGGATCGGTCATTTACAGAAAGCTAGCAAAATATATACAGACAGTCTATGAGGAGAAAGTATACAAGAAGGTATCTATAAAGGACATACAAGAGTTACAGGCACAGGCACCGTACTTCCGTAAGGGCCAACACGCGTCCTTTGGGAGTTTGTGGCATTTATCAAGGAGAAAGTAAATCAAGGAGAACTAAGGGCAAACAGTCCCTTGGCATTCTGCGCACTTTACTGCGCTCAGAGAGATGAGGAATTAATGAGGCAGAATGCAAAAGAGATTCAAAATTCAAGGGAAGTGATACAAAATTTAAAATACCAAATGGCAAAAGAGATACAAAATTTAAAAGAATCGCAAGTAAAAGAGGTTCGGCTAAACAAAAAAGAGATTCAAAATATAAAAGAACAAAAGGAAGAAAGCCTTCAACTTATTCGGCAGTTAAAGGAGGGAAAAATACAGCATTTGAGACAAGAAATTGATCGATTAAACCACAGTATTAAGCAATTAGAAAGAGGAGCCGAACAAGCAGTTTCATTGCTACAGCAACAAAGCCTTTCAAATTTAAATGCCACAGCAGCCATCGTTGAAGTGAATGAAAACAAATTAGAGTTAAAAAAAATATAAATTGGAAAACTTGGGGCTCCGGCAAGAGGTAGAAGATGCTAGGGGGGGCATTAAGGGAAGTAATTAAGAAGTCACATAGGAAGGCAAACCTCTCCCAGTGCCAACTCGAAATAGCGAGACTAAAAAGTAAGTTAGGGGAACAGCAGGCCCTGGTATCCACAGCAACACGGGGAGCCGTAACAGAAACAATAGAAGGGGACAAGGGGGAGACAGATTGGGAAGAGGAAGGCAGTCAGTATAATCCCAGGAGGGTGGTGTAGGATGGGATATCTTGGAGACACGAGAGCCAACTGTAGCAATAGTAACCACTTCTTTACGACGTAATGTGGATGGTCACATCACCAGTAACCATACCGACTCACGGCCCATAGCTGGTGCTGAAGCCACGGCGGGTAGCCACGAGTTGGGGCCCATTATTGATGGGGATGACCCACTGGAAGTTAATAGGAGGGGGGTAGATTTCAGGAGGGGTCACCTCGAGTTAGAAGAGAGAGACTTAACACGAGTCCTCCTCTTGGCCCGTTCCACTTCCCTAAAAGATAATCTGCCAGACGCAGTCCTCCAGCCTGGCACAGCGGCCGATGCAGTCATGACCGAGATCCTAAACCATTTAGGGATCCAAAACTTGAACTTAGTGGCTCTGCTTAATCAGATCAAGCAGGTCCAGAAGAGACCCCTGGAGCCTTCAGTAATCGCCTGTATGATATCTATGAACGTACCCAGAACCAGGCACCCACAAATGCTGCAGTAGGAAAGAATCAGGAACAATTTAAATCGATGTTCTTGACCCAACTCCACGGAGATAATACAGTGACTGCCATTACCCACTTCAAAAACATCCCTACGATCATTCTTGGGTTTGGTGGGGTACCAAGGGAACCTAATCCCAGGCTTTGCAGGGTGCGCAAAGCCCCTATATGATTTGATAAAACTGCAAGGTGATGACATATACCCGGCATGAACTGATGCTCACACCCAGTCCATGGCTAAATTAAAAACTGCAGTGATACAGGCCACATGTCTGATCCCTCCTGATCCAACACAGCCCTTTCATTTAGAGATCAGGGCCACAGAACAAAGCCTCAGTGCAGTTCTGTGGCAAATGCGAGCTGATCGACTACAGTCCATTGCATATGCGTCTTGAATCCTGCAGGGGGCAGAAAAGACGTATACCGCTTGCGAGCGCCACCTACTGGCCGTCTTCTGGGTGGTACATCACTTTACCTTTATTATTGGGTTACAGGTTACAATCCTGCACAGCGGACACACACATCTCTGAAACTACTGATGAAACCTGGAGATTCGCTAGTTTCCTCGCAGCGCCTCAGCAAATGGACATTGGAATTTATGGAAAGAGACATTGATACCATTTCCAAACCCATCACCTTGCTGCCACAATTTCTGATCTATGAGGGGGAACCCGCATTAATGTTCATTACCCTTGATTAACTTTGAGATCCATCCTGTACAGAAAGAGCCCATACAGGGTGCCCCAGAAGTCTATATCGATGGGTCCTCATACCACATTGAAGGATCCCCTCACACCGGATATACAATGGTATTGCAAGAAAGAACCATCCAGCGAAGATGCAACAGACAGTCTTCACAATATGCAGAAATTGCCACACTTCTAACTGCTGTAAAGGAGACTTCAGATAGACCCGTGAATATTTGATCTGATAGTGCCTATGCTATAAACACCATGCTCTCCCTGCCCCTATACCACAAAAATGACTATTGTACGATAGACTGTAAGGCCCTGGTCATACCTTAAACAGCGATCCCAGCCCTGCTTCATAGGAAAGGTAGCAGCCCATGGAAAAGGGGGTCCACATAGTGAGGGAAATTCCAGAGCAGCCAAGGATGCTGCGATTGATGGGGAGATAGAGGATATAGTTGTTGAGCCCTGCAATGCTGTTAGCAAGGTTTCTCCAACAGATCGCCTAGATTTAAAATCCCTTCAGCAGCATACTGATCATATGCTGTTGTAAGCGCCTGGCACGAGGAAGGCCAGGGCTCCCAATACCATACTAGCCACTGCCCCAGACTCAGATAAGCAGTTGCTGATGTTCAAAAGAAAGCCAAACGTGTGTTTCACCAGAAGTGGGTCAGGGACTGCTTTCCCTCTTTCAGTCCAACCCCACAGCAGAGCACTATTCAGCCTTGGCAACTTTCTACAAGGTAACATCCACAGCTTGGTGGCCTTCCATGAGGGAAACAATTGACCAATACGTGGTACGATGCCTACTGTGCCTGCAACACAATCCTCCTGCATGCACTAACCGAGCCTTGCTTCAAAGTGCGCCCCCACCTCAAGGGCCATGGACTCACCTCCAGATAGACTTCATTGGGCCACTTCCACAGGATGGGCATTAACGCTGTCCGCTTACGACTACATGTTACCGCCACAGACCAGGCACCGATAACTGCGCAGTTGTGCTCAGCCAGCTCCCGCACACCACCACCGAGGGTGAAGCGGAGCAGCCCGCGAAAATGGTCATGGCCATGGAAGCCTTTGAGGGCGAAGGGTCACCTGTCACGGCGTACCAGATGAGAATCTGGACCAGCCAAGACCCACAGTTGTCCCAGGTGAAAAACTGTATATTAAGTGGAAACTGGGCAACCACGTATGGAGATGCATGGCGATTTTAAGCCGTTTCACCGGCGCAAGGACGAGTTATCCGTCCAGGCCGACTGCATTTTGTGGAGAAATAACGTAGTCCTGCCCAAGATGGGCAGAGATTTATTGAAAAAGATGTATTAATCCTTGCTTTGTGCAGTTACCTCTGCAGGAGTCCCAGAAAATTCTTTGGGAGTCCACAGATCCTGTGCAGACAGGTGTTAGTCATGTTTCAGTGGTAGCAGACTCGGACTGAGTCAGAGGTTTGTGGGGTCAAGTCCCACTTTAGAGACTTGAGCACAAAAATCCAAGCTGACACTCCAGTATTGATTACATGCTGCACTGTTGGAGGTACCTTCTTTCGAATGAGACGTTACAGCAGTGACTACACTTCAAAGGTACTTTGTTGGCTGCAAAGCACTTTGGGATGTTCTGAGGTCATGAAAGATGCTATATAAATGCAAGGTCTTTTTTAGGTTTAGTAGATAAAATGTGGAAAGCGATACACTGCCCTTACTGCTTGTGTACCAGGCTGGGTGGTCATGTTCCAGGATCGTACAGGTTGGAGACTTTGTACAGTCTGAGGATAGTTCTGGGACTGACTCCATACTTCTTTCCATAGAGGACTTGCCATTGGCCCAGCCTGACAGATGCCATGGCAGTGATGTCATCATTGTACCATGTCCAATCAGGGAGGCACTTTGGGCAATCAGTGGTAGACCCTTTTCAGCATGGCGCCAGTCGCATTGTTGGGGTTAACGGGATGTAAAGGCCACTGACCCCTTTAATGCCAGACAATACAATTTAAAATCCACCCCCTTGTCTTTCTTTATTTTAGTTTTTAGTTAATCCTCAATAAACCATCTCGATGGGATGTAGAAGGCGAGTACAGTGTTTACCAAAAATCTATTAAGATGACAAGCTAGCTGCTTGTCACATACCATCCATTCTATTGCTGTTCTCGTGGATCAATGACACTTAAATTGTTTTTGCAATTAAAACTGGACTAGTTTCGATCATCAGAGTCAAAGAGGATTTTCCAGATTTTCTTTTCCCTAATTGGCCTGGGTTTTTATCTGTTTTTTTGCATCTCCCCGGGATCACATGGTTCCGGGTGGGGTGGGGAGTGTATATATTGTGATGCACAAGGCAGTGTCGTTGTGTGTGACAGGCTGCATCGACCAGTGGGTCTTTTCCTATGTGCCAGTTTTGGCTCAGTGGGTAGCACTCTCACCTCTGAGTCAGAAAGATGTGGGTTCAAGTCCCACTTCAAGGACTTGAGCACGAAAATCCAGGCTGACACTCCAGTACTGATTACATGCTGCTCTGTCGGAGGTGCCGTCTTTCGAATGAGACGTTAAACCGAGGCCCCGTCTGCTCTCTTAGGTGACATAAAAGATCCATGGCACTATTTCGAAGAAGAGCAGGTGAGTTATCCCCAGTGTCCTGGCCAATATTTATCCCTCAAATCAACATCACTAAAAACAGATTATCTGGTCATTATCACATTGCTGTTTGTAGGAGCTCACTGTGTGCGAATTGCCTGCCGTGTTTCCTACATTACAACAGTGACTACACTTCAAAAGTACTTCATTGGCTATAAAATGCTTGGGACATCCTTTGATCGTGAAAGGCACTATATAAATGCAAGTCTTTCTTCCTTTATCATTTACATATAAATACATCCTCTGTGTGATTACCTCCTTATTTTGGATTGTACAGGTGCTCGGATCAGCAAATTCCGACTAGACCTCTGCTGCAGTTCCTGCACTGATGGAATTTGAAAATCTGATAAAATGTAGAAACTGCAGTAAGATTGACCCGAGGTGAATTGTAGGTCAGTAATCCACTCCATTAGAGGGATTAGGATAGTACTCTAAATAGCAAGAGCGAAGCATAGTCACTTTGTAAGATCAGTGTCATGGATTCACTGGGGTGCAGCTAGGATTATTCATAATGTTTAGAGTGCACTGAATGTTTAATACTTCTTAGATATAAATAAAATGGTCAGTTCAATGTCATAAGAACATAAGAAATAGGAACAGGAGTAGGCCATACGGCCCCTCGAGCCTGCTCCGCCATTTAATACAATCCTGGCTGATCTGATCATGGACTCAGTTTCACTTCCCTGCCCACTCCCCATAACCCCTTATCCCCCTATTGTTTAAGAAACTGTCTATTTCTGTCTTAAATTTATTCAATGTCCCAGCTTCCACAGCTCTCTGAGGCAGCAAATTCCACAGATTTACAACCCTCTGAGAGAAGAAATTTTTCCTCATCTCAGTTTTAAATGGGCGGCCCCTTATTCTAAGATCATGCCCTCTAGTTCTAGTCTCCCCCATCAGTGGAAACATCCTCTCTGCATCCACCTTGTCAAGCCCCCTCATAATCTTATGCGTTTCGATAAGATCATCTCTCATTCTTCTGAATTCCAATGAGTAGAGGCTCAACCTACTCAACCTTTCCTCATAAGTCAACCACCTCATCCCCGGAATCAACCTAGTGAACCTTCTTTGAACTGCCTCCAAAGCAAGTATATTCTTTCGTAAATATGGAAACCAAAACAGCACGCAGTATTCCAGGTGTGGCCTCACCAATACCCTTTTTCGCTGTAGTAAGACTTCCCTGCATTTATACTCCATCCCCTTTGCAATAAAGGCCAAGATACCATTGGCCTTCCTGATCACTTGCTGTACCTGCATACTTTTGTGTTTCATGCACAAGTACTCCCAGGTCCCGCTGTACTGCGACACTTTGCAATCTTTCTCCATTTAAATAATAACTTGTTCTTTGATTTTTTCTGGCAAAGTGCATGACCTCACACTTTCCAACATCTCCATCTGCCAAATTTTTGCCCACTCACTTAGCCTGTCTATGTCCTTTTGCAGATGTTTTGTGTCCTCCTCACACATTGCTTTTCCTCCCATCTTTGTATCATCAGCAAACTTGGCTACGTTACACTCAGTCCATTCTTCCAAGTCGTTAATATAGATTGTAAATAATTGGCACTGAGCCCTGCGGCACTCCACTAGTTACTAGTTGCCAACCAGAGAATGAACCATTCAGAGAACTCTCTGTTCTCTGTTAGTTAGCCAATCCTCTATCCATGCTAGTATATTACCTCAACCCTGTGAACTTTTATCTTGCGCAGTACCCTTTTATGTGGCACCTTGTCAAATGCTTTCTGGAAGTCCAAATACACTACATCCACTGATTCCCCTGTATCCACCCTGTTCGTTACATCCTCAAAGAACTCCAGCAAATTTGTTAAACATGACTTCCCCTTCATAAATCCATACTGACTCTGCCTGACCGAATTTTGCTTTTCCAAATGTCCTGCTACTGCTTCTTTTAATAATGGACTCCAACATTTTCCCAACCACAGATGTTAGGCTAACTGGTCTATAGTTTCCTGCTTTTTGTCTGCCTCCTTTTTTTAAATAGGGGCGTTACATTTGCAGTTTTACAATCTGCTGGGACCTCCCCAGAATCCAGGTGTGTGTTCTCAACAGATAGGCATGTGACCAAGTGCCTTAAGGCGTATTAATTTTGTGACAATAGAAACAGAAAATGCTGCAAACACTCAGCAGGTCAGGCAGCATCTGTGAAGAGGGAAACACGCTAACGGTCCCGATATTTACGGGGACGCAGGGAGGGAGTGGGGGCGCGTGTTTGTGGCCGGGAAACCCGGAAATGCTGGGAACGCGAAGGTCCTGCCTAATTTAAAGGCAGGTCCTCATTAGCCTTTTTTAAGCCCCATTTCCTTTCCGGCAGCCGGCCAGATTGACAGTCTAGTCGGCTGCTGAGTGGGGAAGCCCTGCAGTACAAGGCCACAGCCGGAGACCATTGGGGATGGTCCCCGGCAATCGGAAAAGATCAGAGCTTGGTGGTGGACAGGAGAGGTGGGGGAGGAGGGGCTTGGAGCGCGGTAGCACGGGAGAAGGAAGAGATCGCGGGAAGTGAGAGATCGCGGGAAGTGAGAGATCGTGGGGTGAGAGATTACGGAGGGGAGAGATTGCAGGGAGGGATCGCTGGAGATGGATTGCAGGGGATAAGATTGTGGCGGGATAATTTGCGGGGCGAGATCGTGGGCGGAGGGATTACAGAGCGAGATCGCGATGGGGGCAGATCGTGGGGAGGAGAGGTGGCAGGGGGAGAGTTTGCAGGGCGGGGGAGATCACTGTAGAAGATGGTCTGGTAGCTCACACCTCCCTGCAGCTGTCAGCTTTCCCAGGCCTTGAGAAACCCGGCCCACAGCCATTACACTCAAATCGAGCCCAAAATCCGAACAGAACCTCATTTAAAGATAATTACCAACCTATCTCTCCAGAGCGGTGTATTTAGCTGACCCTAAACGCGCTGCTGTTAAACCGGAAGTGGGTGTGTTCACAATGGGTTGGGGTCGGGTTTTGCACTTTTACCAATTTAACACCCCCCTCGACCTCTCTCACCGGTCGTGGGGGGTTCAAATTACCGCCAACATGACCTTTGATCAGAATTGGAAGGTGTTAGAGATAAATAGCTTTTAAACAAGTACAGGTCCCGGGGAGGTGGGAGGGGGGGGAGGGGGTGGGGGACAGCAAATGATTTTGGGGGGCAGGAAAGGAACAAATTGGAGAGGTCTGCAATGCTGCCTAACCTGCTGAGTGTTTGCAGCGTTTTTTATTTTTATTTAAGATTTCCAGTATTGCAGTATTTTAATTTTACTTTTGCACCTCCAATTCTGGACTTTTGTGCATCCCCAATTTTCTTTGATTCACCATTGGCGGATGTGACTTCATCTGCCAAAGCCCTAAGCTCTGGAATTCCCTCCCGAAACCTCCTCCCCTCCCTCTCATCCTTTAAACCTACCTCTTTGACCAAGCCTTTGGTAATCTGTCCTAATACCTCCTTTATGTGACACGGTGTCAACTTTAGGTTAATAATTGCTCCTGTGAAGCGCCTTGGGACGTTTTACTACATTAAAGGAGCTACATTAATGCAAGTTGTTGTTGTTATTGTGACATTGACCTTGCTTGATTTATTGCGTCAAATATAACATTCAAGATGTAGAAGCTCATTATTTTCAATGAGCAATTTCACAACCATTCACTCTCCTCTGCTAATGGGGTGTACGCTCCTCCAGAGATTCCCACTTGTGTAATTGTCCAAGAAATGTTTCCAAAACATCTGTATTTGTTGCACTGACACTTTTCTACCAGCCACTCATCGCTACTTTGAAATCGATTATCAGTAAGACTGAAACAGAGCAGATAAAACAATCTTCTCCCATGGTCTGAGGTAAGAACAGAACATTCATTCACACCAATTATCCAGTCTCTCTGGCACCTTATATAAGCTACTATCTTTGATGGTTAGATCTGAAAATCTCCCTTGTTGACATCATAGAATGATACAACACAGAAAAGGAGGCCATTTGGCCTGTTGTGCCAGTGTCGGCCCTTTGAAAGATCTATCCAATTAGTCCCGCTCACCAGCTCTTTCCTCATAGCCCAGTAATTGTTTCCTTTTCAAGCATATATCCAATTCTCTTTTGAAAGTTATTATTGAATCTGCTTCCCTACCCTTTCAGGCAGTGCATACCAGATCATAACAACTCACTACATAAATAATTATTTCAGTTGACCCAGCCTCAACAGCTTGAAGGAGAGAGTACAGATTTCCACCACACTTTGTATGAAGAAGTATTTCCTGACATCACCTCTGAACGGCCTAACTCTAATTTTCAGGTTACTCCCCCCTTGTTCTGGACTCTCCCACTAGAGAATAATAGTTTCTCACTATCTACGCTAGCAAATCCTTTAATCACCTTGAACACCTCAATTAGACCAAGCCTGGTCTATGCAACCTGTGCTCATAATTGAACCCTTCTCGTCTTGGGATCTTGCTGTGCACAATTTGGCTGCGGCATTTCCCACTCCTACTGCTCAACATAACAGAAACAGATTATCGACTCATTATCACATTGCTGTTTCTGGGAGCTTGCTGTGTGGAAATTGGCCGCCGCGTTTCCAATAGTGACTACATTCCAATAGTACTTCATTGGCTCGAAAGCGCTTTGAGACGCCTGGTGGTTGTGAAAGGCACTTCTTTCCTGAGATCCACTAACTCAGCAGAGAGCAGGTACTGAACCTTATTTGTATGGCCGTTCCACTTGTCAATGGAGCCCACTGTGCTTTTTTTTTAATGAGACCATAAAATGTTACAAACAGCTTCATGCCTCAATAGGCTATATATAATGGCGTGCTAGTACTCCAGCTCCAGTATAAGGTCTGGCTCAAAAGAAGAGAAGCAATTAGTCCTTGGAACAGGAAAAAAAACACATAAATGACTCAACTTTGCCTTCATGAGGTTAATAAGTAACTAACAGAAATATATGGACCATGAGTACTGACAGAATAACAAACTAGAACACCTTGCAAATTCAGTATCAGCTGGAAGTGCTACTTTGCAGCTGTACACCGTGATTTGAAGGGAGCAGATCCCTGAAGTACGTTTCTACTTGCCTATCAAGAATGCATTCTTCACTCTTTGAAAGTATAGCATCTCAGCACCTTAAGCCACCACCCAACTGGCCCCTAGCCCAGTGATAATGCAGTTATTGTTATGTCAGACATTGCAATAGAATGAGGGAGGATAATGTTGACTTTGGGCAGCAGTGTAAAATGGGCGATATTGATTCAGCCGCCTGTTATGTATCTCTTCCAATTTTCACTTCCATTGAAGTCAAAGAAATGAAAGTCGGGAGAGATGTGTAATGGGTGACTGATCCAAAATTGCCCCTTTTACACTATCACCCAAAGTCGAAACTACCCCAAGGAATGCAGTCACCAAACCAGCTACCAAAGAGCATTTTTGGATCTTTTCTAAACTTCAGCCATGATCTTACTGAATGCCGGAGCAGGCTCGAGGGGTCAAATGACCTACTCCTGCTCTTATTTCTTATGTTTTTATGTTTACTCTCGATTCTTTCAGCTCTCATATCCTAGATCACTTTCATAGCCAAGTCCCAACTCCCTATATATGTTCAAGAGTGTCTATCCCTGCCTTGAGATCTAGGTAAGCCTTTGGTAATGTTCAACAGCAAATCTCCAGCAATTACTTTGAGCTATTAGACTTATCCAACACCTCCATAAGATCCCATTTTAGTCTTCGAAATTGGTAAAGCATCACATTAAACCATGTTTTATGTTTAAAATAGTAAGTGAATTTATTTTCTGAACGATGAAGAAGCAAAGATTTGCATAGCCCTGGGGAAAGAGCAGGTGATTGGGACTATTTGGATAGCTCTTTCAAAGAGCCAGCACAGGTACAATGGGCTGAATGAACTCCTTCTGTGCTTTAACATTCTGTGATTCAATTAAATAAAAAAACAGCCACATAATATAGTCCTATATTTACAGTAGACATCCTTCCACCTAACTCTGCAAGTGTACAAAATAATAAAGGAATTGCAACTCTAAGAAATAAGCTAAACTGTTATAAATAACTTTGAAATAATACTGTGTTTTAATTACCCATTTTCATCGCTCCACTATTGGCGGCTGTGCCTTCAGCTCTGGAATTCTCTCTCTAACCCTCTCCGCCTCTCCACCTCTCTCTCCTGCTTTAGGATGCTTATTAAAATCTGCCTTTTTGATTAAGCTTTTGGTCAGCTGCTCTAATATCTCCTTCTGTGGCTCAGTATCAATGCTCTTGTGAAGCGCCTTGGAATGTTTTACTACATTGAAGGCGCTATATAAACGCAAGCTGTTGTTGTTACCTTCCCTTGAACTCCTGACCAATACGAGATCCTAATGAAACGCAACTTTCTTGGAAATTCAAACTGAATTTTTCTCTCTTTCAGGAGCTTCAAACTGTTTTCTGAGATTTTGGCGAGTGGTGTCGAACGGGCTGCCAATCCGATATCACCTGGTTTGCACGACTGACCAAAGTCAAAATTACCCGCTTTGATTTCAGCAGAATGACCCCAAGAATCTGTGGGTCAGGGTCCCAGTATCTATGCCAGGATCAGGCCTGCCAGTGCTCTCTAGCGCTAACTGCATCAGAGTTTGCTGGGGCTGGCATGTGGTCTGCGCCACCATGGGCGTCCGCCTGCCTGATGCTTCTGAAAACTCCGGTGACTGGCAGCCACTGGGGAGGAAGGATGACAAAGACCCCACTCGGCAGACCCCATGGAGTCCCCACAATGGCTTCTTACGCCAAGCCCCTTAGTGGCAGCGGATCTCCCAGAAGAGGGAATCCCTGTCTCCTATGACTCCGCCCCTCAATTAGGTCGCGGCCTTTTACCGATTGGACCCGACGGAGTTCTGCCTGAGTTACAGAGAGAGTCCAGCGGAACGCCAAGGGAATTTCGTACACTAACGGCTCTGTTTATAATCCCAGATTAAAGTTACATGGATTTTCCTGAGTTTTCAATGTTCTGCCATTTAAACTTTATGTCATGGCAACGTGAAACACTGTTTAAGTTTGAATTTAGGGTTACCAATTCTGGACATATTCCTGAATTTTACATCACAAGACTTCTCATCTCCAACCACCTGCCGAGTCAAACACCCTTTACCACTGCCCACCTCCCCCCCCCAATATTTGTATAACTAATAAATGGAAGTCATTCAAAGAAAATTAACACAACGTACAATTTTTTCAATGCCGCTATGATTTTTCTCTTGGGTTGCTCGCAACAGTAAACAGGAGATTAATCTTTCATTCCGGGTTAATCTTGAATGCTTTACAATCCTATATGAATTGGAGCCGGGGTCAAGCAAGGCTGTGCCATCGCCCAACGCTCTTCTCAATCTTCCTTGCTGCAATGCTCCATTTCACCTTCAATAAGCTCCCCGCTGGAGTGGAGCTAATCCACAGAACAAATGGGAAATTGTTCAACCTCCGCCTCCTCCAGTCCAGATCCAAAGTCGTCCCATCCTCTGTCATTGAATTACAGTACGCAGACGACGCCGTAGACAACACCAATCCATCGTTAACACCTTCTCAGAAGCGTGCGAGTGCATGGGCCTTACACTAAACATCCGTAAGACAAAGGTCCTCTGCCAACCTGCCCCCGCCATTATCAAGATCTATGACGAGACCTTGGATTAGCTCCACTCCAGCGGGGAGCTTATTGAAGGTGAAATGGAGCATTGCAGCAAGGAAGATTGAGAAGAGCGTTGGGCGATGGCACAGCCTTGCTTGACCCCGGCTCCAATTCATATAGGATTGTAAAGCATTCAAGATTGTCCATACCTCGGGAGCCTACTGTCAATAAGGGCAGACATTGATGACGATGTCAAACACCGCCTTCAGTGTGCCAGTGCAGCTTTTGGCCGCCTGAGGAAGAGAGTGTTGAAGACCAGAACCTCAAACCCGTCACCAAACTCGTGGTCTACAGAGCAGTAGTGATACCCGCTCTCCTATATGCTTCAGAGACATGGATTATGTACAGCAAGCACTTAAAGCACTGGAGAAGTACCACCAACGCTGCCTCCACAAGACCCTGCAAATCCATTAGCAGGATAGGTGCACCAATGTCAGTGTTCTCGCTCAGGCCAACATCCCCAGCATTGAAGCATTGACCACGCTTGATCAGCTCCAATGGACGGGCCACATCGTCCGCATGCCTTCTACAAGACTCCCAAAACAAGCGCTCTACTCAGAGCTCCGACACGGCAAGTGAGTCCCAGGTGGGCAGAGGAAATGCTTCAAGGACACCTTCAAAGCCGCCTTGACAAAGTGCAACATCCCCACCGACACCTGGGAATCTCTGGCCCAAGACTGCTCAAATTGGAGGCGAAGCATCCGGGAAGACGCCGAACACCTCGAGTCTCTTGTCCAGGAGCAAGTGGAAGCCACGCTCAAACAGCGGAAGGAGCGCACGACAACCCAAACACACCACCCACCCGTCCCTTCAACCACCGTCTGCCCGACCTGTGACAGAGACTGTAGATCCCGCATTGGACTCATCAGTCACCTGAGAACTCATATTAGTGTGGAAGCAAGTCATCCTCGACTCCGAGGGACTGCCTAAGAAGAAGAAGATGAATTAATCCCTTCCGAAATCAATGGAACATCCAACATTTTATTGAGATAGGTTTGGTCCAAAGTTTAGCTTTTCTGGTTTAAAAAAAAATGTTTAATTGTTTATTTAAACATATTTTCGCTGCAAAACCTTAGAGACATGAGATTAATTTCCCCCCTCTTTTCTCACTGATTTTGGCCTGCTCTACACGATGACGCTGCATTTCACAGCACAACTTTTCAGACTAGATCTGGACTGGTAAATACCCACAACATTGGATTACATAGGATTACAGAGGATATACGGCACAGAAACAGGCCATTCGGCCCAACCAGTCCATGCCGATGTTTATGCTCCACTTGAACCTCCTCCCGTCTTTCATCATCTAAGGCATAAAAGAGGAACAGAAAGTCATTTAAACAGCTTTGTGAAAGACCTGTAATTCAGAGCTGCTGTGTGAACAGGAGTGGGCTTTGCTAAATTAGCTCCGCGTCACTGAGTCAGGGCTTTATTTTGACCTCTATGCACCCTTGAAAGTCTGATTTCACCAGCCATAAACCTAATGAAGAAAGGGTCGCTCATTTTTGTAATAGGAAAAGCTACATATTGTCAATATATACAATGGTTGTTTTCTCACTATTTGATTGTGAAGAAATAATTAAACTTCAAAACAGAATTTATACTTGTAATTGCCTTCTGGCCCGCAGCCAGGATATAGAAGAGTAAATTCAGTAATCACTGCTCCCAATGGGGTGCTGTGCTCAAAGGCAGAATGGGTCAGAGAAGTGTGATTACAGTGCAGCCCCACCTCCGACCCATGTTCACTTCAAGCGTAGCTTCTCCACTACAAGCTTCTGATAACCGAGTTTACCCTAAGTCACGCTATTGAAGAATGGTCTATTGCACTGAAATAGATTTCCGCCTGAATGCTTACTAACTCTGGAAATACACAGCGCCTCTGTCAGCATCTGAAAACAGAACACAGAACTGATAAAGATCTGCATCTGAACCATTAATTTATCTTTTGTCTTTACAGGCGGTGGTGGGCTGGCCTGTTGTGTATTTCCAGAATTTTCTGTTTTCATTTCGGAGTTTCAGCACCTTCCATTTTTCTTTTTTACCTCCTCAGCTCATAACCTCTCATGATAAGTATCAGAACTACCCACAACTAATCGCCAGACAAGAATGATATGCTTCACTGAGTGAGCATCCTCTCGCCACAGAATGTAGCAATCTGTAACAATCTGTAGCGATATAAGCATCAAGCTGCAAACTACAGAACCAGCCAATGTTACACGGCTAACTCATAATCCACAGACTGTATGGGGCTAGTCAGTAACCCACAGTAACATGAATGTTACTTTACCAGACCCTTAAATTCAGTGCACTGCTTTGTCCAGTGATGGAAATAAAGGTTTGCAAGCCATTAAAACACAAATGCTTCCTAGTGCTTGAAGCTATGCAAAGTAAGGGAACTTGTACAAGCGTAAATGCAAAGTGTGTCACTTAACCTAGGGAAGGCCTCTGTATATCAGACCTGTTGACACCTTCAGAAATCCGAATACTGGGTGTTGGTTCCACCTGTAACACTGCTGAACAGTAGCTTGCTCATTCAAACAAAGGGTTTTGTAGAGCCAGTTGGAGCTCATTAACTATTCTGGGAGCTGAGTCTTTTACACCAGTGAAATGCAGAGCTTACAGGGCAGTGACATTTTAGGAGTGGGACTTATGATCAAGAAGAGCATGGGAGAATGCAAACCTATTTAAACACATGGGGCCAGGAATTGGTTGTTGCATAAGGTCCGCCCATTTCTCAGCGGTGTGTCGTTTCAAACCGCCAGCATTCTGCCGAGACCCAAACTGACAAATTGATCAATTTTTTTTTGGTGTTGTGTTGGCGGTATACCAGCAGGCTGCAGCGGGCGGTAGATAATATAGTAGTCGATCCAGATTGAATTTCTTTTTGACTTTCTTTTCGATGGACGGTACATGCGCGATTTTTCTTTTCCGTTGTTTTTCACAGAAGCGTTTTACCTGTGATTTCAGGGGTCAGGGGTCACCCGCGCATGCGCAGTGAGTTGAAGAGGAGGGAGATAGAGTGAGAAGGAGCAGCAAGCTAGTTGACGGTCAGTTATTTTAAAAACACTTTGCAGAATTAGAAAATATTCATAACAACTAATAATTCTACAGTTTGAACAATAAAAAGTATTTTACAAAGCAAAAATCATAACAGAAATATTATGGAAATGTTAAAATAAAGTCAAAGTGCAGGAACATTGAGAAGGACGGAAGACGGAAGGTTGAGGGCGCCCGCCTTCGACGAGACGGAGTTACCTGCCCTTCCGGAGAATATTACGGCGAGGTGGTCGTGGAAAGCGCCTCCCCTCCCCAAAGGAGTACAACAGGATATGGGACGAGATCGGGGGGGCTGTCTCCTCCACAAGTACCATGGTACGCCCCGGGGAAAGGTGCTGTAAGAGGTGGAACGACCTGGTGAGGGTAGCAAGAGTAAGTAATGATTTTATTTATGCACCGCCCATGTGCCATGTACCATGTAAATGTAGGTTCCGTGTCACATGGATGATGTTATTTATCTTCGGGTTACGGCGATGTATTCGTGCTTTCAGGCAATGACAAGAGGATCAACACAGTGTTTTTTAATGTGTGTGTGCGTGTGACCCTCTGTGTCTGCAATGTTAAATGGATTGAAGATTTTTACTTTCATTTACTTTACTTTCTGCAGAAGAAGACATCTGCAATAGCAGCCGATCAGCGGCGTACGGGGGGAGGACCCACAACCCAGGAGCCTCTGACTGACATCGAGATCCGTGCCCTGTCCCTGGTTGGGGATAGCAACCGTGTCACAACCGGCATTGGAGCCGACCCACTCACACAAGATGGTAAGTTGAATAAAATGCAGTCTGTGTTGCGGTCCTGTCATGTCATGTAATATAACTGTAACTGTAATGTTGGCCTGATGTAATGTAATGTAAGTTTATTGCACTGTAATGTTGGCCTCATGTGACGTACTGCAATGTTGGGGGCATGTAACGCAATGCCTATATGTATTGTCTGTCTGCGATATGTAATGTAGTACTGCAGCAGTGGTGGACATTTAAGCAAGGCTGCGATAAGTCACTATACTGTGTGCTCACGTAACCCTGACCTCTCTCCTGGTGCCAAGCACTTTTAAATGTTGTTTTGTACTTCCAGACTTGGACGATTCAGACCACACTGACGCAGAGAGACCAGACAACAGGCCCACTGCCTCCACCTCTGACGTCACCCAGCCCTCTCCCGACTTCACCACTGGCAGAGATGAGGAAGACGAAGAGGAAGAGGAAGAGCCTGGAGCCAGTGGAGGTGGCGGTAGGGGTGGAAACGGAGGAGGATACACCAGCTCCATGTGGGCCAGCTAGAACATCCTCCACCACCGAGTCTGCATTCAGGGGATTCCCCCATCGCTCCTCTGATTTTGCGGGACCAAGCGGTGTGCAGCAAGGCACCCCCAGTGTTGCAGCACCTTTGCTGCAGCGATGGAGTTTGGTGCAGGAAAGGTCGGTTGCTGCAGATAGGCGTGTACCAGGACATGGTGCATCTGTCACAGGCCAGCGTCGACATAGGTTGAGAGCTGCTCAAGGCCATTGCTACGATAGCCGCAAACATCGCGGCTCTATCAGAATGACAGTTGAAGGATATATCGCGTCTGATCGCGATGGGGCGAACCGCCAACTCCATCGATGCCATGCGACAATCGACGGGATTGGGACATGGCGCGGAATCCCCCCGTGCCATAGTAGTCGGGTCGACAGCACCTGAGGGTGGGGAGCTGCCAGCAGCTTCCAGCCCTGAAGCCGTGCCTTCCACATCGCGAGCTTCCCCTGAGGCCCTATTCATTGTGCCTGCAATATCTGACCCTCAACAACAGCAACAGCATTCGAGGTATGGTGCTGCATGCGGGCTTGGCACCACCACGGAGAGGTCCGGGCTCAGGGGCAGTGGATAGGGAAGGGAGGGAGTAAAAAAGGGGAGAATAATCCCAAGGGTAGTGTAGCAAGCGGTCGAGGTCGAGGACAATAAAGGGTCTTTTGTTGTACTTGATCATTTAATAATTCAAGTTTGATTTTAAAAGTTTATTAAAGTTGTTAAAGTTTTGCTAAAGTTATTATACACAAGTAAGAACATAAGAACATAAGAATTAGGAACAGGAGTAGGCCATCTAGCCCCTCGAGCCTGCTCCGCCATTCAACAAGATCATGGCTGATCTGGCCGTGGACTCAGCTCCAATTACCCGCCCGCTCCCCGTAACCCTTAATTCCCTTATTGGTTAAAAATCTATCTATCTGTGACTTGAATACATTCAATGAGCTAGCCTCAACTGCTTCCTTGGGCAGAGAATTCCACAGATTCACAACCCTCTGGGAGAAGAAATTCCTTCTCAACTCGGTTTTAAATTGGCTCCCCCGTATTTTGAGGCTGTGCCCCCGAGTTCTAGTCTCCCCTACCAGTGGAAACAACCTCTCTGCCTCTATCTTGTCTATCCCTTTCATTATTTTAAATGTTTCTATAAGATCACCCCTCATCCTTCTGAACTCCAACGAGTAAAGACCCAGCCTACTCAATCTATCATCATAAGGTAACCCCCTCATCTCCGGAATCAGCCTAGTGAATCGTCTCTGTACCCCCTCTAAAGCCAGTATATCCCTCCTTAAGTAAGGTGACCAAAACTGAACGCAGTACTCCAGGTGCAGCCTCACCAATACCCTATACAGTTGCAGCAGGACCTCCCTGCTTTTGTACTCCATCCCTCTCGCAATGAAGGCCAACATTCTATTCGCCTTCCTGATTACCTGCTGCACCTGCAAACTAACTTTTTGGGATTCATGCACAAGGACCAATTGTGGAGCAGTGGAGGCGTGTCCTGCACAGTTGGAGCTGAGCTGCAGAGAGAGGAGCAGCTATCGACCTTAGCTCCTGCCTGGAGAGCCCTGAGAACAGCCCAGGAAGAGAAGGAAGGAAGGGGCTTCACCACCAACTTTCACCCAGAGGGAGAGGAGGAAGCAGAAAACATTTAACAACAATTTCCCACTTCTGCAAAGAGTTGGAGAGAGGGGGAAAAACCAACAACAACATCCAGTGTGGAAGGAGGGAGACTCTACCATTCTACAGGTGGGTGTATTGGTGCAGTCCCAAAAAGACTTTGTTGTATCGGTGGGGGGAGGAAAGAAGACCACTGAGGGCCGGAACATCGCGGGGGGTGTGTGTGTGTGGAAAGTGTGTGTGGGGGTCTTGCTTACAACTAGGCCCCACACACAATTGAACCCCCCCCTCCAATTGCCTAGCCTGGGATAGCTGGAGCTACCAGGCTCAAGAATCTCATCACCTAATTAAACATCGTTGGGAGTGTGTGCCTGGTGGCTCTAGCTGCCCCAGGTGAAGACATCTTCTCCCCTCACCTGAAGACCATCCCAAAGACTGTGTTTGTGCTTTTGCCATCTGGGGATTGCATCCACCCACAGCTGCGAGGGGAGACCTGACCTCGCAGTTCCCCCCCCCCTTCCCACCCCCCTCTCTCTTTCTCTGTTACTCTGTTTCTCCCCTCTCTCTCTGAGGCCCCTTTCTCCTAATTTTTTATAATTAAAAAAAAAATTGAGACAACTGAGCAGAGGGAGCAAGGCCCCTCCCCAATTGCCAACTAGGGGAGAGGTGTGCCTCATTAAGGGCTCCTCTGCTCAGTTAATATACGAGGCCAATTAAGATCATTAAGGCCTGTGACTTTGGGGTGGGTGTGGCCCTTAAAGGGACCCCGTGATGGCGACCCCATCCACGCCGGTGGCGGGGCCAGCAAGGACATATGCGCAGGCGGCATCCACATCCACGGTGCCTCCTGCACCACCTGCTGCCCTGCCACCATTCAAACTAATAACCAAAAAACACGGGGTCAAGAGCTACACTCACCCCACAATGAGCATTGAGGAGTGCGTGCGGGCGATGGCTGGGGTAGTCGGCCCCTCGGCCATTGTTGCAGCCTCCAAGATGTCTGGGAAGGCTGTGTTCTTCCTGGGGTCGGAGCGGGCGGTCTCCCTGGCCCTCGAAAAGGGGCTCACGGTGGGCAGGACGTTCCTGCCGGTGGATCCTCTCGAGGCCACTGCGCAGAGGGTCATCATATCAAACGTCCCGCCCTTTGTTCCCGCTGAGCTCCTCCTCCCTCACCTACACCAACTGGGGGAGGTAAGGTCAGGGATCAACCCCATACCGCTCGGCCTAAGGGAGAACAGCCTGCGCCACGTGTTCTCCTTCCGCCGCCAGCTCTTTGTCCGGCTGGCGCGGGAGGAGACGACAGAGGGGTATTTTAATGTGGTGCACGAGGGAACTGCCTACCGCGTCTTCTGGACGTTGGACGGCGTGCGGTGCCATGCCTGCAGGGAGGTGGGGCATGTTCGTAAGAACTGCCCCGCCTCCAAGGCCGCCAAACCACCGAAGGCGGCCAAGGCTGGCGCCGCCGCCACCCCTCCCCCTAGTTGCGTCCGCGTGCCGGGAGCCGTAGGTGCGCGGGCATCGTCGGAGGCCTTTGTTTTCAGGGCCTCCGGCGGGGGGGAGGGAGAGCGTCCGACCGGAAAGAAGGCGCGGAAGAAGGCAAAACATCAAGAGGCGGGTCCCCTCAGTGCGCCAGAAAATTTGACCACCGCGCTCAGCCCAACCCCGTCACCGGCGAGCGCGGGGTGCCCGGAGCCCGTGCCTGAGCCCTTGACCAATACCGCGGAGGGGCCCGGGCACGGGCAAGAAAAGGAAAAGGGGGGGGCGGAGCGGGAGGCCTCGGCAGACATAGAGGTCTCCCTGCCTTCGCGCACCCCCAGGAACAAAAAGAGGCACCGCCCCAATGAGGCGGAGGGGGAACAACATCCCTCCGCGGAGGAGGCGGTGCCCGCCGCGTGTCCCGCGTCCCCCACCAGCGCCCCCAAATTGCGCTGCAGGCGCGAGGAGTCTGTCCCCGGGGAGGGTGAGACAGTCGAGGCTGCCCAGCCGCTGCCTCCTGGGGATGGCGTGGAAGATCTGCCTGTCGTGGGGGGCGTGGGGCCAGCGGAGGAATGCGTAGCCGCCGGGTCGAGCGTCCCGGGGACTGAGGCGGGCGGGGCCGAAAAGGCCGAACCTGAGCCCGCCCAGCCAATACCCAACTTCCCCCGGGATTTGCTCGACTCGGTAGAAACTGAAAATATGAACAAGTTTAATGAATCCATACACGCTGGGCTGGGGGGAGGCGGCGGGGAGGGGGAAGAACAACCACCCTCGCCCCCTACTTTGGAGCTGAGGGACTTGGTGGACCTGGAGAATTTTCTAAACCAGGTCTCTCCATGTTCCCCGGCTCCTGGGGTGGAGGAGGAACCCCTTCCGCTGTCGCTTCCCGACCCAGCACCAATTTTAAAAGAGCCCAGTGGGGACTCCTCTGCCGACGATCCTGGGGGTGGGATCGGGGCAGAGCCAGGGCCAGATGGAGCGGCCGGGCCGTTTGCCGTACCTCGTGCGGTCGACGGGCCGGCTGCTAGCGGCGACCTCCCGGAGGGGGACGGGGACTCGGTGGAGGACGTGGGTGAAGATCTCGAGTCCATCGCCAGTGAGGCGGTGGATCTGCTCGCGGCCGCCACTGAGACCCTCCTCATTCCCGCAGAGGAACTCCGGGACTTTTTGGTCCAGTGCCGGGGTCGCCGCGACCAAGCCCGTCTGGCCCTAGAAAGATGGTCCGAGCCGGGGCTGCTCGTCGTGTCCGTCCGCGCTGCCGCTAAAACCATGGCCGCGGGCGGGCCCTTATCAAAGGCTCAAGGCCTTGAGCTGCGCCGGCTCAAAAAGTTCCTCGCTGGGCTGCTGAAGGAGTGGAGGTCAACAAATGACTCCACTCCCCCCCCACAATAGGTTAGGTAGAGGTTGCACTATGCTCTAGTCATGAAGATAACCATAGCCAGCCTCAACATCAACGGCGGCAGAGGGGCACGCCGTAGATTTGACAATTTTTCGCTCCTGCGGGAGGGGAAATATGCGGTGTGCTTCCTGCAAGAAACCCACACCGTTCCGGGAGACGAAGCCACGTGGCTCCTGGAATGGCAAGGAGAGGTCCGCATGAGCCACCTCACCGCCATTTCTAGTGGGGTGGCCATCTTGCTGGGCCCGCAATTTCAGCCGGAGATCTTGGGGGTCGAGGAGCCCATGCCAGGCCGCTTGCTGCACGCAACGGTTCGCCTGGGGGACGTGCCGCTCCATCTCGTGAACGTGTACGCCCCTCAGCCCGGCCCGCAGCAAACGCGCTTCTTTGAAGAGGTGTCCGCTCTTCTTGGCTCCGTCGACGTCGGCGACTGCATTGTCTTCGGGGGGGATTTTAACTGCACCCTCGAGGCGAGGGACTGCTCCGGTGCCCTGCAGTGCATTACGGCGATGGAGAAGTTGAGGGACCTGGTCGGGTCCTTCGACTTGGTGGACGTCTGGCGAAATCTCCACCCCGACTCCAGCGCCTTTACTTGGGTGAGGCCTAGAGTAGGATGGTCCAGAGTCGACCGCCTTTACGTGTCTCGGGCGTACGTTTCCTGCGTCCCGGCGGCCTCCATGCGGCCGGTGCCGTGTTCGGACCACCACCTGGTGTGGGCGGAGCTCGCTTCGCTCCGCGCGAGGACGGGGTCCGCGTACTGGCACTTTAACAACCGGCTGCTGGAGGACGTGCGGTTCCAGGACTCGTTCCGTCGATTCTGGTCCGACTGGAGAAGGAAGCAGGGGGGCTTCCCCTCCTTGAGGCTATGGTGGGACGTGGGCAAGGCTCAAGTCCGCGTCTTCTGTCAAGAGTACGCGAGGGGGTCGACCATGAGGCGGGCGGCCAGAGTCGGGCGCCTAGAAAAAGAGGTGCTCGACCTGGAAGCCCGTCTCGGTCAAGTCGTCCAGGACCCGGCCCTGCGGACGGTGTACGAAGCGAAGAAGGCCGCGCTGAAGGACCTGCAGCTCGTCGGGTCCCGAGGCGCGTTCGTGAGGTCGCGGATCCGGTTCCTGCGGGATCTGGACCGCGGCTCCCCCTTCTTCTACTCGCTGGAAAAAAGGCAGAGTGTCCGTAAGCAGCTCTTGACGCTGCTGGCCGACGACGGCTCTCTCGTCTCGGATCCGGAGGGCGTCAACAACAGAGCCCGTGAATATTACGGGGCTCTGTTCTCTCCGGATCCGTCCAGTGAGGAAGCGCGTCGAGTTTTGTGAGAGGACCTGCCGAAGGTCAGCCCGGAGGGCGCCGAAAATCTGGAAGCTCCGCTAAGCCTGGCGGAGCTGACCGGTGCCCTCGCCCGGCTCTCGAGGGGAAAATCTCCGGGGCTGGACGGGCTGACCGTGGAGTTCCACAGGGCGTTCTGGGACGTCCTGGGGAGCGACTACGCGCGGGTCCTGGGGGAAAGTCTGGCGACCGGGGAGATGCCCCTCTCTTGGCGCAGGGCAGTCATCGTCCTGCTGTCTAAGAAGGGCGATCTCCGCCTCCTTAAGAACTGGCGCCCGGTCTCCCTCCTCAGCACGGACTACAAAATCTTCGCCAGGGCGATGTCTGCTCGCCTTGGTGCCGTGCTGGACCACATGATCCACCCCGACCAGTCCTACACGGTCCCGGGCCGGACAATCCACGATAACATCCATCTGGTCCGGGACCTCATCCATTGTTCCCAGGAGGCTGGTCTGTCGGTCGCCTTCCTATCCCTCGACCAAGAGAAGGCGTTCGACAGGGCGGATCACGACTATCTGCTCGGAACTCTGCGCGCTTTCGGGTTCGGGACGCATTTCGTCGCCCGGATCCGACTTTTGTACGCCGCCGCGGAGTGTCTGATTAAGGTTAACGGGTCCTTGACGGCGCCCCTTCGCTTTAGGAGAGGGGTGCGCCAGGGATGCCCCATGTCCGGCCAGTTATACGCCGTTTGCGTGGAGCCTTTCCTGCGCCTCTTGCGGACAAGGTTGACGGGACTGGCTCTGCAAGGGCCGGGATTGGAGGTCGTCCTCTCGGCTTACGCCGATGACGTGCTCCTCGCGGTAGAGGATCCCGCTGACCTGCGGAGGATGCGTGAGTGCCAGGAGATTTACTCGGCCGCGTCCTCCGCCAGGATCAACTGGGAGAAATGTTCCGGACTCCTGGTGGGTCAGTGGCGGGTGGACTCCCTGCCGGAGGAGCTCAGGCCTTTTGCCTGGAGCACGACCCATCTCCTCTATCTGGGAGTCTACCTTAGCCCCGACGAGGGAGCCTGGCCGGCGAACTGGCAGGAGCTGGAGGCCAAGGTCGCCGCTCGCCTAGGGCGCTGGACAGGACTGCTCCGAGTGCTGTCCTACAGGGGTCGAGCGCTAGTTATAAACCAGCTGGTGGCCGCAATGCTGTGGTACCGGCTGATCACTTTGACCCCTCCCCCTGCGTTTGTCGCCAAGATACAGAAGAAGCTGGTGGACTTCTTCTGGAACAACAGGAAGCACTGGGTCTCTGCTGCGGTCTTGAGTCTCCCGCTTGAGGAGGGCGGTCAGTCGATGGTGTGCGTCAGCGCCCAGCTCGCGACTTTCCGTCTTCAGATCCTGCAGAGATACCTTTACGTCGAGCCCCCTCCTAGGTAGTGTGCTCTGGCGAGGTATTTCTTCCGCCAGCAGCGCGACCTCAATTATGACACGCAGCTCCTGTTTGTGAACTTGGGGGGTGCCAGGACCGCCCTCCGGGAGCTGCCTGTCTTTTACAGGGAACTCATCAGGGTCTGGAACAAAGTCTCCACCAAGCGCAGCTCTCCGCCGGCTGGAGTGGCGGCCGTCCTGCAGGAACCGCTGCTCGGGAATCCGTACCTCCACGGCCGAGGTTTTATGTGGCGGTCGGAAGAGAGGGCTGTGGCTGGTGAGGTGACCAGGGTCAGGGACCTGCTCGATGGCGGAGGAGCGGGCTGGATGGCGCCAGACACGCTGGCGCGGCGCCTAAATTCTGCCAACGTCCGCCACGCGGCCGATGCCATCGAGTCGCTAAAAACAGCTCTGGGCCCTGACTCCGTTAGGTGCATCGAGGAGGCTCAAGCACGTGGGGAGATCCCGTCCGAACTGACCCCCGTCCGGACGGAATTCCTCATCGGCGCCAAACCCCGGAACCTCCCTCGGGGGTCGGCGCCTCACAACTTGAGCCGCCTCGGGGAAATCCCCTCCGTGCCTTTCAGTTCCGCGCGGAGGGGTTTCCTGTACGGGCTGCTCCTGCACACCCTCAACTTTGCCATCCTCGCCGGCCGTCCGGAGACGCCATGGCGTACCATCTTGCCGTCCGGAGGAGGCGGGGGTCCCCGATGGAGGGCACTCAATGCAGGGGTCCTCCCACTATTCATCGGGGACTTGGCCTGGAGGGTGGTGCACGGAGCAGTGCCGTGCAACAAATTTTTAAGCCGGTTCACGGACTCCCAGGCCGCCTGCAATTTCTGCGGTCTGGAGGAGTCCGTGTTCCATGTTTTTATTGAGTGCACAAGGTTGCAGCCCCTGTTCCATTATTTGAAGGGGCTGCTCCTGAAATTCTGGCTGCACTTCAGTCCCACTCTCCTGATCTTTGGGCACCCTGTGCGGAGGGGAGCGGGTAGGTCCGAGGACCTCCTCGTAGGACTGCTCCTGGGCACGGCCAAGGGTGCCATCAGCCGGTCCAGGCAGCGGGCGGTCGAGGGGGTCGTTCAACCTGACTGCCTGCCTCTCTTCCGCTCTTACATCCGGTCCAGGGTGTCCTTGGAGATGGAGCACGCGGTGTCCACCGGTACGCTCGCGGCCTTCCGCGAGAGGTGGGCACCGGAGGGACTGGAGTGCATCATCACGCCCGGCAACCAAATTTTAATTTGATTTTACGTTTTTAAGTTTAATTTGTTTTAATTGCCGGTGCTTTTAGTGTCCCCCTTCCCTTTTATAGGGGGCACTGGGGAAAATTGTGATTTTAGTGCCCAAAAAAAAAACCAAAAAAAGAAAAACACAAAAAAAAAAAGGGGGAAAAGAAAAAAGGGCCTTGTAAATGTCTGGAGTGTCACCCAGGTCGGGTGGCACCGTTTAATGTTTTTTTTGTTTTGCAGATGAACTCCAAAAAGAGTTTCATGCACAAGGACCCCCAGGTCCCTCTGCACGTTGTAATTTCTCCCCTTTCAAATAATATTCCCTTTTACTGTTTTTTTCCCAAGGTGGATGACCTCACACTTTCTGACATTGTATTCCATCTGCCAAACCTTAGCCCATTCGTTTAACCTATCCAAATCTCTTTGCAGTCTCTCTGTGTCCTCTACACAACCTGCTTTCCCACTAATCTTTGTGTCGTCTGCAAATTTTGTTACACTACACTCTGTCCCCTCTTCCAGGTCATCTATGTATATTGTAAACAGTTGTGGTCCCAGCACCGATCCCTGTGGCACACCGCTAACTACCGATTTCCAACCCGAAAAGGACCCATTTATCCCGACTCTCTGCTTTCTGTTAGCCAGCCAATTCTCTATCCATGCTAATACATTTCCTCTGACTCCGCATACCTCTATCTTCTGCAGTAACCTTTTGTGTGGCACCTTATCGAATGCCTTTTGGAAATCTAAATACACCACATCCATCGGTACACCTCTATCCACCATGCTCGTTATATCCTCAAAGAATTCCAATAAGTTAGTTAAACATGATTTCCCCTTCATGAATCCATGCTGCGTCTGCTTGATTGCACTATTCCTATCTGGATGTCCCGCTATTTCTTCCTTAATGATAGTTTCAAGCATTTTCCCCACTATAGATGTTAAACTAACCGGCCTATAGTTATCTGCCTTTTGTCTGCCCCCTTTTTTAAACAGAGGCGTTACATTAGCTGCTTTCCAATCCGCTGGTACCTCCCCAGAGTCCAGAGAATTTTGGTAGATTATAACGAATGCATCTGCTATAACTTCCGCCATCTCTTTTAATACCCTGGATGCATTTCATCAGGACCAGGGGACTTGTCTACCTTGAGTCCCATTAGCCTGTCCAGCACTACCCCCCTAGTGATAGTGATTGTCTCAAGGTCCTTCCTTCCCACATTCCTGTGACCAGCAATTTTTGGCATGGTATTTGTGTCTTCCACTGTGAAGACCGAAGCAAAATAATTGTTTAAGGTCTCAGCCATTTCCACATTTCCCATTTATTAAATCCCCCTTCTCATCTTCGTCGTGACTTTAGTCACTCTTTTCCGTTTTATATATCTGTAAAAGCTTTTACTATCTGTTTTTATGTTTTGCGCAAATTTACCTTCGTAATCTATCTTTCCTTTCTTTATTGCTTTTTTAGTCATTCTTCGCTGTTGTTTAAAATTTTCCCAATCTTCTAGTTTCCCACTAACCTTGGCCACCTTATATGCATTGGTCTTTAATTTGATACTCTCCTTCATTTCCTTGGTTATCCACGGCTGGTTATCCCTTCTCTTACCGCCCTTCTTTTTCACTGGAATATATTTTTGTTGAGCACTATGAAAGAGCTCCTTAAAAGTCCTCCACTGTTCCTCAATTGTGCCACCGTTTAGTCTGTGTTTCCAGTCTACTTTAGCCAACTCTGCCCTCATCCCACTGTAGTCCCCTTTGTTTAAGCATAGAACGCTCGTTTGAGACACAACTTCCTCACCCTCAATCTGTATTACAAATTCAACCATACTGTGATCACTCATTCCGAGAGGATCTTTTACTCGGAGATCGTTTATTTTTCCTATCTCATTAGACAGGACCAGATCAAAGATAGCTTGCTCCCTTGTAGGTTCTGTAACATGCTGTTCTAAGAAACAATCCGTATGCATTCTAAAAATTTCTCCTCCAGGCTACCCCATGCGATTTGATTTCACCAATCGATATGTAGGTTAAAATCCCCCATGACTACTGCCATTCTTTTTTCACATGCCTCAATTATTCCCTTGATTATTGCCCGCCCACCATGAAGTTATTATTTGGGGGCCTATAAACTACGCCCACCATTAATTTTTTACCCTTACTATCTCTAATCTCCACCCACAATGATTCAACATTTTGTTCATTAGAGCCAATATCATCTCTCACAACTGCCCTGATATCATCCTTTATTAACAGAGCTACCCCACCTCCTTTCCCTTCTTGTCTATCTTTCCGAATCGTCAGATACCCCTGTATGTTTAATTCCCAGGCTTGGCCACCCTGCAACCACGTTTCTGTAATGGCCACCAAATCATACCCATTTGTAATGATTTGTGTCGTCAACTCATTTACTTTATTTCGAATGCTGTGTGCGTTTAGGTAGAGTGTTTTAATCCTAGTTTTTAAACCATGATTTTTAGTTTTGACCCCTCCTGCAGCCCCTTTACATTCAGTGGCCCTTTTTGTTTTTTGCCTTGGGTTTCCCTGCCCTCCACTTTTACTCATCTCCTTTCTGTCTTTTGCTTTTGTCTCCTTTTTGTTTCACTCTGTCTCCCTGCATTGGTTCCCATCCCCCTGCCATACTAGTTTAACTCCTCCCCAACAGCACTCGCAAACACTCCCCCTAGGACATTATTAAAGTTATAAGTTTCACAAAGTATTATAATTGTTGTATATTTTTTAAATTTTTACATAAACGTTTGAGCTGAATTTAAGCACTCTTGTATAGTGTCACACCTTTGGGGTAACAGTCATCAGGGTCCCAAAACACAGCTCTCCACATTCAAGCAAAGCATTCATTTATGAGCTGCTGATGTAACAATTTTGCAGTGGCATATGTTCCGCATGCCCTCCGCTGTGGTGTTGGGGGGCGGGGGGGGGGGGGGGGTTGGGGGAGTCATGGGTTCATCTGGAAACTCATCATCCTCCCTCTCATTTTCCTCTTCTCCCTCCTCCGTCTCCTGCACTCTCTCCTCGTGTGGTGCCGCAGTCCCCTGTGGCAATGCCTGTCCCCACATGATTGCTAAATTATGCAACGTGCAGCACACCACTGTGAACTGAGCAACCTGCTCAGGGTAGTATTGCAGCCTGCCTCCCGAGTGGTCCAAGCATCGAAAGCGCTGCTTCAGCACTCCAATTGTCCTTTTGATAATATTACATGTGGCTATATGGCTCTTATTATATCGTTGCTCGGCTTCTGTCTGAGGGTTCCGCAGGGGGGTAAAGAGCCAGGTGGCGAGGCTGTACCCTTTGTCCACCAGCATCCAGCATTTACCTTGTGGCTCAGATTTCAACAGGTCAGACACAGTGCTCCCACGCGAGATGTGCGCATCATGGATGCTCCCTGGAAAGTTGGCATTCACTGCCATTATGCGCTGTGTATGGTCGCATACAAGCTGCACGTTGAGGGAGTGAAATCCCTTACGGTTTCGGTACACCTCCACCTCCTGTAATGGTGCTCGCAGGGCAATATGGATACAGTCAATAGCACCATGCAGCTTGGGGAAGCCAGCAGTGTGTGCAAATCCCAAAGCCTTGTCACTCTGTGCCTCCCTAGTCATTGGGAAGTTTATAAATTCCATCCGGTGTGCTTCGGTTACCTGTCGAATGCACCGATGAGCAGCATACTTAAAATACAGCATATGTCCCCACCTGATGCCTGAAAAGAGCCACATGCATAATCATCATCATAGGCAGTCCCTCGGAATCGAGGAAGACTTGCTTCCACTCCCAAAGTGAGTTCTTTGATGGCTGAACAGTCCAATATGAGAGCCACAGACCCTGTTACAGGTGGGACAGACGTTCATCGAGGGAAGGGGTCGGTGGGGCTGGTTTGCCGCGCGCTTCTTCTGCTGCCTGCGCTTGGCCTCTTCATGCTCCTTGCGTCGAATCTCAAAGTGCTCAACGCCCTCCCGGATGTACTTTCTCCACCTCGGGCGGTCTTCGGCCAGGGTCTCCCAGGTGTCAGTGGTGATGTCGCACTTTACCAGGGAGGCTTTGAGGGTGTCCTTATAACATTTCCGCTGTCCTCCTTTGGCACATTTACCATGAAGGAGCTCCGCATAAAGCATTTGCTTAGGGAGTCTCATATCTGGCATGCGAACTATGTGGTCAGTGCTTCAATACTGGGGATGTTAGCCTGGTCGAGGACACTGATGTTAGTGCGCCTGTCCTCCCAGCGGATTTGCAGGATCTTGCGGAGACATCGTTGGTGATATATCTCCAGCGGCTTGAGGTGACTTCTATATATCACCTCAGATCCATATAGGAAGGCGGGTATTACTATAGCCCTGTAGACCATGAGCTTGGTGGTAGATTTGAGAGCTTGGTCTTCAAACACTCTTTTCCTCAGACGGCCGAAGGCTGCACTGGCGCACTGGAGGCAATGTTGAATCTCCACATCAATGTCTGCCTTTGTTGATAAGAGGCTGCTGAGATATGGGAAATGGTCCACGTTGTCCAGGGCCGCGCCATGGATCTTGATGATTGGAGGGCAGTGCTCAGCGGCGGTGACAGGCTGGTGGAGGATCTTTGCCTTACGGATGTTAAGCGTAAGGCCCATGCTTTCATATGCCTCACTGAATACATTGACTATATCCTGGAGTTCAGTCTCTGAATGTGTGCAGATGCAGGCATCGTCCGCATACTGCAGCTCAACGACAGAGGTTGGGGTGATCTTGGACCTGGCTTGGAGGTGGCATAACATGCATAAAAGGAAAGTGCCGCAGTCCCCTTCACCTCGACAGAGAGTGCAGTAATGTTGGTGGAACTGGGCTGCAGATCTGCCTTAATGAGCTGGCAAATTTCAGTGATCACCTCTTTTCAGAAGCGCAGCCTTCGAACGCACGGTTGATCGGTCAGGTCCAAGTATGAACGCTTCTCCCTGAAAATCCTTTGTGGGTAAGGCCTCCTTCTCCTCCTCATCAGTCTGCGACCTCCTCCATTACCCTGATAACTCTGCTCAATATCCCATCTGGATCCTCCATTAGACAGGTAGTCAGCAATACAGGTTGCGATAGTACAGGGTCCTTTTTTTTTAAATCTCCAGAGTATTTTTCAATGAAAAAAAATAACTAAAATGCCTTTGATCTTAATAATTTACTCAGTACCAATAAAAATACCTTTACCATCATAAATTGCACTGTAAAGTCAGTGTTCACCTCAGAAATACAGAGGTGCTGCTTTAGCTGACTGTTCCCGATTTCAAAATGGCGGTTCCGAGCACTACTGCCTTTTCCCGCCTACTTAACATCGTGTAAAACCACTGTTTCCAGGACGATATGCAGCTCCAGTGGTCTGTTGGCGGTATGCCATGAAAATCGGACTTTTTGGGCGGTATGCGGGCGGTCCTGCATGGCGGATGGTGTGCATACCGCTGGGCGGTATGTCAATGATGAATATTCCACCGAGCGGTATATCGGCGGTATGTAGATGTTTTTTCACCAAAATCACATTTTTGAGCGGTAAGTGGGCGGTACGCGGGCAGTATGTCGATGAATTTCAGGCCAATGAGGTTGGATCACTTTAGGAGTGAGTTATGGGCTACATTTTTAAACCAAATGAAGTGAATCTCACTCCAAATGACTGGGACTTTTGTCAGCGATTCCGTACAAACAGAATTCCCATTCTCAGTCACGCTATGAGGGAGGAAAGGAAAAATAGGAAGGAGAAAGATTGTATTTATATCGCGTCTTTCACAACCTCAGGATGTGCCAAAGCGCTTGACAGCCAATGAAGTAGCTTTGAAGTGTAGTCACTGTTGTAATGTAGGAAAGAACCCCTTTATTTCTCCACTCAAAGGCAAGGGGAGATAGTGAAACTGGGCCCAGGGCTGTTCTCACACAACCAGCTTCGCAGCTAAATTTAGAGTGGAAGCTGGCGAACAGCCTGTGGTATTTCTTTGTGCATTTCGCCAGAGAAGCAACACACACTGATTTTTATCTTAAACCAAAGAGTAATATTTATGTCTATTTGCAATTAACGTGTAACTGACAGCTTGCTTCCTATTTTTCTGAGGCCAGTTTAGACATTAGTCCATGTCCCTCTTTTACTGTTGCTGGTCCCTTGGATTGGTTCGGCCCATTCTTTGCCAAACCACACTGATTCACTGGAATCTTTTAAGTTGGGTGTCATCTGAAATCTTGAGAACGAGCAGCTTCCATCTGTATACAGATCTGAGCGAGCACTGTTCAGCGTCAACCATTGCAACGGAAACATTTCCATCACAGTCTGGCTCCTATAGTCTTCGCTGTGCTCAGTGCCCCTGAACACATGCCCCAAACTCAAACCATTTTACAAACCAGGAACTTATTAATCTCGACTATTACAGACTACCACAAGCAATTTTATATTTAGCCCTGTGTACCAAATGCAGCATAAGGAATAGCTAAATTTGTTTCTCTTTCACACAGTTCTATGTGTCAGCTGTGGTTCAGTGGCCACAGTCTCACCTCTGAGTCAGAAAGTTGTAGGTTCAGGTCCCACTCCAGAGACTTGAGCACATAATCTAGGCGGACACTCCAGTACAGCAACAACAACTTGCATTGATACAGCGCCTTCGACATAGTTTAAAAAAAGTCCGAAGGCACTTTACAGGAGCGTTATCTGAGGGAGCGCTGAACTGTCGGCCGTGCCAACCTTCAAGTGAGATGTTAAAACGGGGCCCTACTTGCCCTCAATTCATAGGCTCATAAATCCTCCATCCATTGGCTGCCCCAGGCCCGCCCGCCTCTTAGGACTTAGGAGTCGGCCTTGAAATGTGAAGCCAGTGCTATCACCTGAGGCGGGCGAGAGCCTTATTTACAATCGGATTATTTAGCATTGCAGGACCCCGACAAAATTTTCAGGTGCCAATGGGAACGCGCCCGGTGGTACTGGACGTAGAGTGGCCTAATCAACCGTCTGTAATGGAGCCAGTAGAGACGCCTACGAATACCAGACAAATATCGAGATGTCACTGATTTGTGTGGCACGCCATGGCCCCAGAAACTTCCTATCCACTGCTGGCAAATCAATACCCCCTCAACCCCAACCTTTAAGGTTTAGCTTACAGTCGGCACAGTGGAGGAACTGCCCAATTTCGCGACCCCGTTAATGGGCGAGCTATGTACCATTACTCACTGAGCACTGGTAGTTTGCTGATTCAATCCAAATGGGGCCTAACCTTGGAAATGGCTAGTACCATCAGGTGGGCAATGCGATTGCTCTGTCCTCCACGGCCCGTCGAACGTGTCAGCCGTGGCTCAGTGGACAGCACACTCGCCTCTGAGTCTGAAGGTTGTGGGTTCAAGTCAAAATCCAAGAACTTGAGCACATAAATCTGGGCTGATGCTCCAATGCAGTGCTGAGACATTAAGCCAAGGCCCTGTCTGCTCTCTCAGGTGGACGTAAAAGAGCCCATGGCACAATTTCGAAGAAGAACAGGGGAGTTATCCCCAGTGTCCTGGCCAATATTTATCCCTCAATCAACATAACAAAATCAGATAATCTGGTCATTATCACATTACTGTTTCTGGGAGCTTGCTGTGCGCAAATTGGCTGCCGTGCTTCCCACATTACAACAGTGATTACACTCCAAAAGTACGTCATTGGCTGTAAAGCACTTTGAGACATCCGGTGGTCGTGAAAGGCGCTATATAAATATAAGTTTTTCTATAATTGAAAACCGGCCCCAATATCTCTATGTGATGCTCTCTGACTGAGCTTGTCCTACAGCATTTGGTTTTACACTGGTGAGATCAATAAACATTCAATAAGAGTTGTAAGATTCTTAAAGGGATCCTTTGCTTCGTATCATTGAATCATGTGGCACATGCCAGTGCTGGATCTTTGAATGAGCTATCCAATTAGTTCCACTCCCCTGCTCTTTCCCCAAAGTTCTGAAAATCTTTTGTTTTCAAGTATTTATCCAATTCCCTTCTGAAAGTTATTATTGAATCTGCTTCCACCACCCTTTCAGATAATGCTTTCTAGATCATAACAACTTGCGGCTTAAAAAACATTTCTCTGAAGAATCACCCCTCTGGTTCTTTTGCCAATTATCTTAAGAATGGAAAACTTTTAATTGTACACCACATTGAAACACAATTATTTTATTAGCAGCAGTGATTTCATGATGAAAATGACATGCTTCTGAGACTTCTTGTCCCCCGACAACATTTCTTTTTTGCCAGACACTTTCTTGTGAAAAAAGTACCCCTTTAAATAGATATTCTGCTGCAACGACTGAATCTGATACAAGTTAGGCAATGTTGGCCAGGTTATTTTTGCCTTCTCTTTCGGTTCTTCCTGCGCTTCACACTGGGCCTGGCCATGACATGAATAAAATGTGGAGCGAGAGAGAGAGAGACAGAGATAAGGAAGCCAAAGAATGGCCTCAAAACAAACAGCTGCAACCCAGTGCACAAAGACACAGATACCTTGAGGCAGTGACATTGGTCTGTTCAGGGAAATAGGAAATAAGACCCTGAATTTATTCCGTTTCCCCCTCATTTATACATCACTGGTCTCAAATCCTCTCTGTCACTTCTCTGACCTGTGGACCAAGTAAAAGTGCACTTGTGACTGAAGCTGCACTGTTCTCGTGTGTGGGAGAATGGGTTGCAATTATCGCCCCTGGCCCCCGCTGTTTGCAAATCCCGGTACACAGGACTGACCCAGTTCTGGATGATACTTCAGTACCTTGCTCCAGGAGTTGTGGCCGGAGTTGGAGGAACTTGCCACTTCTTCTTCTTCCACATCTGCCCAGCGGTTGGATCTTTACGTTGTGGATGGTCTCTACCACAGCTGCCAGCAGTCCATGGGCCTTCCACACGTTGGCAGCTCGCTATCAAATAAATATTCTTCAGCCATGCTGGGACCCGATTTATTTTGCAATGGTTTCACTGGTCATGCCTCGTTAGTTCCTCATTCAAACTTCCTGCTGACACCATAAACCACAGAAATATATAGTTTTTTTTTCTTCTCTAATGACTTCGGGGGGAGGGGGGGTGGTGGGGGCGGGGGGGTGGGAGGTGATTTGCAAATAAGATGTTGATTATCCCAAGAGGAGGTAGGGGAAGTAAAATTAGATGACTGTTATAGACTTACAAATTGAGGAAGATACGAGACCATGGTTATGTTCTGGTGCAGGCAAAATTGATATAGGTGGACCGCCGATCGTGTGTCAAATTCTCCCATGTTCAGTTCCTTTAGCGTTGAAGTTATTTATGCAGTACTCAGGTGGATGCAAATGGACACTGCATAGAATAATTCTTCATCAAACGTGCTAAGGTCAGTATTCCCTTAATCCTAACTGCTTATGAACTGTAATTTTAACATGGAGGGTTCATACTTTGGGGTAGAAATTCACCTCCGCCCGAAACGGGGCGCACCGACCGTTTTTGAACTGTTCTGGCCGCCGCAATGGATGAGGCCGTCTATCCGTCGAAATTCAACTCTTCGTGGTTTTTTTCCAGCGGGGCGGAAGTGGATCATCATGGGGCGGAAGTGGCGGCGGAGCGGAGTGGCCGTCATTAGCGGGGCGGGACGGAGTGTCCCCCGCTGTCAGTCATCTGTGCCACGCTGATGACGTCATCGCGCTGGCGCATCACAACGTCGCACCCCTTCAGTTAAAGGGGAGGTCCGCTGCGAACACTGCATTCATTTTAGTTAGGTCCACTGGGCCACCAGGGAGGGTTTTGGCAGCCCAGCTGAACCCGCGGCCATAACTGTTGGCCCGACATGGCAGTTGGCCGTCAAAAAAAAAACATGTCATTGACGGCAGCTCCACCTCCCCGTTAAGGGCGGCTGTGCCACCATTTCACATAGAATGCTCCGACAACAAAAGCTGTCGGGGCACCAGCCTGTGGCGGCGCTGCCCCAGCACCGCTCCGGTGGGGCAATTTCGCAAGGGGTTCCCCGCCAGACGGTAAGTGGTCGGCGCGGCAGGAAAACAGGCAGAGAGGTCCCGTACACCGCTCCGCTCCTGAGGAAGGGCAATTTCCAAAATGGCAGCCCCTGCACGGAGAGTCGGCAGCCATTCTGCACCGCCCCGTGGCCGCCGCTTTCAGGCGTTCAGAGGCCTTATTGGAAGGAGCAATATTGGCCCCTTTGCCTTCTAGTTTTAGTCCTACAAGTTACCTAATACGTAGAGGGGTTCCACTTGCATTGAAGAACACAGGTAACACAACCACCATCCCAACTAGTAAAGTCGAGCCTCTTGCAATTTAGTATACTGCATTCGCTGCTCACCGTACGGTCTCCTCTGCATTAGGGAAACCAAATGCAGATTGGGTGACCACTTTGTGGAACTCCTCCGTTCAGTCCGGAAGCGTGACCCTGAGCTTCAGGTCGCCTGTCACTTTAATTCTCTGCTTGACTCCCATTCTGACCTCTGGGACCACTGTTGTTCACAATTTATATTAACGATTTAGACTTTGGAATCAAAAACACAATTTCTAAATTTGCGGATGACACCAGATTGGGGGCAACAGTCAATACTGAGGAAGGACTGCAACAAATTTCAGGAGGACGTTAATAAACTTGCAGAATGGGCATATAATTGGCAAATGAAGTTCAACACAGATAAATGTGAGATATTACATTTTGGTCAGAAAAGTAGGAAGGCCAATTATATTATTTGGAGGCTGCGAGTCTCGGTGGGGTAGAGGAACAAAGGGATCTCGGAGTACAAATACACAAATCACTGAAAGTTGTGACATGGGTTAGCAAAGCTATAAAAAAAAAGCAAACCAAGCATGAGGGTTTATTTCTAGAGGTATAGAATTGAAAAGTAGGGAAGTTATGCTAAACCTGTATTGAACTTTGGTTAGACCACACTTAGAGTACTGCGTACAGTTCTGGTCACCATATTATAAAAAGGATATCATAGAAACATAGAAACATAGAAAATAGGTGCAGGAGCAGGCCATTCAGCCCTTCTAGCCTGCACCGCCATTCAACGAGTTCATGGCTGAACATGAAACTTCAGTACCCACTTCCTGCTTTCACGCCATACCCCTTGATCCCCCGAGTAGTAAGGACTTCATCTAACTCCCTTTTGAATATATTTAGTGAATTGGCCTCAACTACTTCCTGTGGTAGAGAATTCCACAGGTTCACCACTCTCTGGGTGAAGAAGTTTCTCCTTATCTCGGTCCTAAATGGCTTACCCCTTATCCTTAGACTGTGACCCCTGGTTCTGGACTTCCCCAACATTGGGAACATTCTTCCTGCATCCAACCTGTCCAAACCCGTCAGAATTTTAAACGTTTCTATGAGGTCCCCTCTCACTCTTCTGAACTCCAGTGAATACAAGCCCAGTTGATTCAGTCTTTCTTGGCACTGGAAAGAGTGCAGAGAAGATTTACAAGGATGATACCAAAAATGCAAGGGTATACGTATCAGAAAAGGATGAACAGGCTGGATCTCTTTTCTCTTGAAAAAAGAAGGCTGAGGGGTGACCTAATAGAGGTCTTTAAAATTATGAAAGGTTTTGATAGAGTGGATACAGAGAGAATGTTTCCACTTGTGGGGAAGAGCAAAACTAGAGGCCATCAATATAAGATAGTCACCAAGAAATCCAATAGAGAATTCAGAACAAAATTATTTACCCAGAGAGTGGTGAGAATGTGGAACTCGCTACCACAGGGAGTGGTTGAAGCGAATATTATAGATGCATTTAAGGGGAGGCTGGACAAACATATGAGGGAAAAGGGAATAGAGGGTTATGCTGATAGATTTAGATGAGGAAAGACGGGAGGAGGCTTGAGTGGAGCATAAATGCCAGCATGGACTGGATGGGCCGAATGGCCTGTTTCTGGCCCATTTATCTTATGTTATCCTATATGTAATCTCTGTCTGGCCTCTTAGACTGTGCTAATGAAGCTCACTGTAAGCTTGAGGGACAGCACCTCATCTTTCGATTAAGCACTTTGCAGCCTTCTGGACTTAACAGCGAGTTCCAAATTTCAGACCATAAACTCTGCCCCTATTCTTTTTCAAATGGCAGTTGCTTATGATTCTGCCATTCCCATTTCATCATCAAAGGCAGTCCCTCGAAATCGAGGAAAATTTTCTTCCACTTTAACATAAGTTCTTAGGTGTCTGAAAAGTCCAATACGAGAGCCACAGTCCCTGTCACAGGTGGGACAGATAGTTGTTGAGGGAAGGGGTGGGTGGGACTGGTTTGCCGCACTCTCTTTCCGCTGCCTGCGCTTGATTTCTGCATGCACTCGGCGATGCGATTCAAGATGCTCAGCGCCCTCCCGGATGCACTTCCTCCACTTAGGGCGGTCTTTGGCCAGGGATTCCCAGGTGCCAGTGGGGATGTTGCACTTTATCAGGGAGGCTTTGAGGATGTCCTTGTAACGTTTCAGCTGCCCACCTTTGGCTCGTTTTCCGGGAAGGAGTTCAGAGTAGAGCGCTTGCTTTGGGAGTCTCGTATCTGGCATGCGAACAATGTGGCCTGCCCAGCGGAGCTGATCAAGTGTGGTCAGTGCTTCGATGCTGGGGATGTTGGCCTGGTTGAGGACATTAATGTTGCTACGTCTGTCCTCCCAGGGGATTTGTAGGATCTTGCGGAGGCATCGTTGGTGGCATTTCTCCAGCGACTTGAGGTGTCTACTGTACATGGTCCATGTTTCTGAGCCATACAGGAGGGTGGGTATTACTACAGCCCTGTAGACCATGAGCTTGGTGGCACTTTTGAAGACCTGGTCTTCAAACACTCTTTTCCTCAGGCGGCCGAAGGCTGCACTGGTGCACGGAGGCGGTGTTGGATCTTGTCGTCAATGCTTGCTCTTGTTGATAGGAGGCTCCCGAGATATGGGAAGTGGTCCACGGTGTCCAGGGCCGCGCCATGGATCTTGATGACTGGGGGACAGTGCTGTGCGGTAAGGACAGGCTGGTGTCTTGCTGACGTTTAGCGTAAGGCTTATGCTTTCATGTGCCTCAGTAAATACGTCGACTATGTCCTGGAGTTCAGCCTCTGTATGTGCGAGACGCAGATGTCGTCCGCGTACTGTAGCTTGACGACAGAGGTTGGGGTGATTTTGGACCTGGCCTGGAGATGGCAAAGGTTGAACAGCTTCCCACTGGTTCTGTAGTTTAGTTCCACTCCAGCAGGAAGCTTGTCGACTGTGAGGTGGAGCATGGCAGCAAGGAAGATTGAGAAGAGGGTTGGGGCGATGACGCAGCCCTGTTGATCCCGGTCCGGACATAAATTGAGTCTGTGATGGATCCGTTGGTAAGGATCACGGCCTGCATGTCGTCGTGGAGCAGGCGGAGGATGGTGATGAACATTTAGGGGCATCCGAAACGGAGGAGGACGCTCCATAGAATCTCGCGGCTGACAGTGTCAAAGGCCTTTGTATGGTCGAAGAAGGTCATGTATAAGGGTTGGTGCTGTTACCTGCATTTTTCCTGCAGCTGTCGTGCTGCAAAAATCATGTCCGTTGTGCCCCGAAGGGGATGAAATCCACACTGTGACTCCAGGAGGAGCTCCTTGGCCACAGGGAGAAGACGGTTGAGGAAGACTCTAGCGACAACCTTCCCAGTGGCTGAAAACAGGGAGATTCCTCTGTAGTTGCTGCAGTCGGACATCATCTTTTTTAAAGATGGTCACAATCGCTGCATCTCTGAGATCTCCCGGCATGCTCTCCTCCCTCCAGAGGAGAGAGATAAGGTCATGTATTCGCGCCAACAGCGCCTCTCCGCCATACTTCAGTGCCTCAACAGGGATTCCATCCGCTCCCGAAGCCTTGTTGTTCTTAAGCTATATTCCCATTTACACCTCATCTAGACCATCTCCTTTTGTCATTTAATCTCTCCTGCCTTCCACCCAATCACAGACCTTCCCTTTTGTTCTTTCCTCCCCTCCCCCTTTCCCTGCCCCTACATTTACTTAAAAATCTGTTACACCTCTAACTTTTTCCAGTCATTTTCCAGTCAGAAGTCATTGATCTGAAACATTATCTGTTTCTCTCTCCACAGATGCTGCCTGACCTGTTGAGTATTTCCAGCATTTTCTGTTTTCATTTCCGATTTCCAGCATCCGCAGTGTTTTGCTTTTGTATACGAGCTTATTATCATTTGATTCTGTTCACATGAAATGATTTCTTTTTGGCAAATTGGTGTTTCACACCAGTGGGTTTAACAGGTGTTAATACACTTAATAGTTGACGATGGCTTGGAGTTCAGCCTCTGAATGTGCGCAGATGCAAGCAGATGAAGATCTCGATTATCGTCGCCGAGAGCATGCAGAAATCAAGTGCAGACAGCGGAAGGATCGTGCGGCAAACCAGACTCCCCACTCACCCTTTCCTTCAACCACTGTCTGTCCCACCTGTGACAGAGACTGTAATTCCAGTATTGGACTGTTCAGTCACCTGAGAACTCACTTTTAGAGTGGAAGCAAGTCTTCCTCGATTTCAAGGGACTGCCTATGATGATGATGATGACACTTAATAGTGTGCTATTAAATAAGGTTATGACAAAAGTTCGACATTCAGCCTAATTTTACCTCATGGCAAAATCTAACAGTTCATTTCCAGTGTTCAGCACTGTGCAGCCATTTTATTATAGTTCCTAATTTTTTCCGACAACTTTATTCGATCTCGTGTTACGATGGATCAAAGTAATTTTTTTTCAAGCCAGTCTCTCTCTCCACAGCCTTCGACTGTCACTCTGGGACCTGGGTTCAAATCCAGCCCAGACTGCTGGGTGTTGGCTGTAAGGGTCTACCACGGAATGAACAATCGCCATCCAATTTCCAACCGGCAAGGCCACACAACATCAAAGTGCTCCTGATTCAGCACCAATGGGCTACCTCACGCAGAGAGATCATAGGATGGTTGGCAAGGAAAATGGAGAATGGTGCCCTTTTCACAGGCTACCTCAGATTGGAGCTGAGGTGCATCGTTAGGGCAGGGTAGGATGGAGCGGCCATTTCTAGCCTGCTGGGCCTGTCCTCAGAATGTTCGATGTCAACATTCATTGCCCTAAATAAATGTTGCTGCGATCCCTCACCTTGCTGAGCTCACAATTCACCAAAAAAAAAAGCATTTTAAGCAAACTGAAGCTATGCACCTGTACAATGTGCACAGGGCCAGATTAATAACTCAAGCACCAAGATCATTTGGCGATCCCCTGCCCCTTTCCCTGATCCATTAACTCACAAATGTGTAGTCGAATGCATGAACAAATACCCCCGTAGTATTTTTAATCGCTAGAATATTTTGATCCAGGGGTTTTATGCAGTTTTTCTGTGTGATGATATGTTTTACAGAGAGTCCCATATTTGGCATGGGCTGCTGGACCGTGTGTTAATGTGCCCTCAGTGTGCATTGCTTCGAATGGTCACAATTTGAACAGTGACCTATATAAATGTAGGTCATTCATTCATTCATTCACATTTTAAGGACGAGCGTCCTGTGTGTTTGCATAATGGGAAGCGGCCAGTTTAAAAGGTTAAACAAACGTGCCCATTTTAAACTATCAGAGTTCTCTGTACCTTTAAAGGTATAAACTGAAAAAACATTTACAATTTAGAAAACAGTTTTTTTTTACAAAAGGACATAAGAAATAGTTCAATAGAGAATTTCAATGCACCATGCTAATCCACAAATAATTAGTATCAGTCAATCAGACGGAACAGGCTGTAGCAGGGCCCATCAATTAACAAGATACATGATGCGAAAATGTTGTTTATATAAAAAAATACCCACGAGGTAAATGCCTGAAGTCAATAACTGGCTTGTCTCTGACTAAATCACAGACTCCAGTCACGTACGTAAACGATGTGATTGAAGACTCATGGTGCTGACTTTCCTGTCTGCCGCAATGGCAGGTGATCTTTGGTGGGTCTTCCGCCCGTACCTTGCCTGCCCGTCTGACGTTGGCACATTTCCTTGGGTTGGAGCGTACAAATATTTTGTGCCAGGACCATTTGTGCCATCACCATTTCAAGAAGGGGTGAGGGGTGTGGGGGGGGCAACAGCAATATTTGGCCGCAGAATAAGCGGACCATTTTCCTGGGGCAACAGGAAAGAAATGATTTAAATTGTGTCTGGTTTATCTTTCCAATTTCTCTCATCCAATTTCGATCAATGCGTTAGGGAAACTGATGTTTTAAAATGGAACCCAGCTAGCATCGAGGCCCTTGGGGACGCTGGATGCAGAGGCATAAAGGCATCCCTGGCATCCAGCGTTGCCGGAGCGCAAATAATGCTCAACTCATTGTATTACATATTCCCTCATTTCAATCATTGTAATACATTCGCCCATATTTTCCTCCCCTGTTCATGTTATGTTGCTTTACAAGTCTACCAATGTAACCAGTGATGGAATTCAGGCCCACTGCTAATTTGACATACCTACACTTCATTGAAAAGTTGATGGATTTGAACATTCAGTGTTTCAGATTGAACCATTTCTTTTACCATTTACACCATATCAGAGTTTCCCAGTGGCCTGGTACAATAAAGGCATCTGCTATTGATCCAGATAGACCAAGAAGATCCCAGCTTCAATTCTCAGTCTGTAATGATACCGATGAATTAACTGGTCACAGCTGGAGCAGCAGGCTCGGGATAATATTTAACCGTGAGCTGAGCTTCTGATCCCACATCCTCTCCATCACCAAGACTGCCTACTTTCTTCCACCTCCGTAATATCACCCGTCTCCGCCCCTGCTTCAGCTCATCAGCTGCTGAAACCCTCATCCATGCCTCTGTTACCACCAGACTCGACTATTGCGATGTTCTCTCGGCCAGCCTCCCAGCTCCATGACCTCGCTCCTCCCTATCTCTGTAACCTCCTGCAGCTCTACAACCTGCCAAGATCTCTGCTCTCCTCCAATTCGGGCCTCTTGTGCAGCCCTGATTTCCATCACTCCACCATTGGCAACCGTGCTTCAGCTGCCTGGACCCTAAACTCTGGAATTCCCTCCCAAAACCTTTCCGCCTCTACCTCCTTTAAGACACTCCTTAAAACCTCCACCTTTCTGTCCTAATATCTCCTTATGTGGATCGGCATCAAATTTTGTTTGATAACATTCCTGTGAAGCACCTTGGGATGTTTTACTACGTTATATAAATGCTCTATAAATGCAACTGCCGTTGTTGTTGTTGAACGGCATTTTATCGTTTCACACATCCTTGTGTTTTTACATTCGGGATGAGGGCTCAAAGGAATAAGATTTTCTCACAGCTGACAGGATGACTCAGTGGGCCAAGGCAATAGCTTTGTACTCTTCCACACCCAGAGTCCCAGGCATAATTCCTGCCCTGAGCCCTGGATTTAATCCCTGTCCAGAGTCCTGGGCCGATTCCTGCCAAGAGTTTTAGGCTTAATTCCGTTTGAGACTTAACTATTTTTAGCATTGATTGTTTCAAAAGCAAATGTACCCAATGCAGAAGTTTTGGCCTAGAAATGGGATAAGGCCGGTAAACATGCACGGGTATCGCAATGCGCGACTAACCCATGCCCGTTACTTATGATGCGGGCAGCACGCAAACTTCATGCTGCCTGTTAATTTAAATGACAGCAGCGTGTAGCCCAATGCTAAACGCACTGGTGAGTGGCTGAATGCTCAGCAGGGGGCCCAAGTTCGTGTGAGGCTAGCACCACTTAAAGCTAGCCTGCACTTCTTAAAGTTAGCCTGCACTTCTTAAAGCCAGCCTGCACTTCTTAAAGGGGAGGAGTGTTCCAGCTACAGCAGGTACTGGAAGTCATTGTAGAGGAGTGTGTGACCTACAGGAAGAGTGAACATGGCAGAGAGAGGGCTCCCAGATTTTCAGATGCAGCACTCGATGCCCTGGTGAAGGAGACAGACAGGAGGAGAGTTGTTTTCTATCCACAGGAGGCCAAGTGACCCTCCGGACACATGCTGAGAAGGGACTGGGAGCAGATACCCGTTGCTGTCAATGCAAGCAGTGTAGCCCCGAGTACCTAGATGCAGTGATGGAAGAAGTTTAATTACCTCACGAATGGTCAAGGTCAGTGAATTCATCTTCAAATGCAATATCCCACCATCTGCACCACTAGTGTCACACACTGCTCAATGGACCACACCCCTGTCACTCACTTAATAATATTCTCGATCAAACACGATTCACATTTATCGCGCCACCTCACCCCCACACACCTATCACTGCTGCAAGCCTCACACCTACATCTCGCAGCATGCACACATTGTCAGCTATTCCACCATAACAGGCACATCACCCAAACACATTGCATGAGACTCACTGACACACTTCCCTTGCCCTTGCAGGACAAGGTGGCTCACAACTGGAGGCAGCAGGACCTAACCGATGAGGGACAGGTGCGCCTGCATGAACTAACCCTCATGGAGAAGATGGTGCTGGAGATAATTTGAGTGGTCAGCGGCGGGGTTGAACAATACAAGGTGACGGTATCCTCATACCTAATCCTCCTTCTCGCATCCCTCTTCCCTCTCATCTCCACAACCTCTTTTGATTTACAAGCTACAGATGGTGTAAGCAAGCACCTCCTGCTATCCTGCCCTGACCTCACCACAATCCTAGTCTTGTGTCTTTCTCCTTTCAGATAGGCAGGCACTGCAACCTGGTCAGGCAGTGGTGGAAGAGCAGGAAGTGCAAGAGGAAGAAGGAAGTGGTGCAAAAGACGTACTGTCACTCTATTTCACACTCGCAGCCACCAGCTCAGATACTGACACTGCGTATACTTTAGAGTGGTGTTGGCTGGTGTGCAACGGCCACCCCACGTTAAAATAATTCACGCACAGGCATCTTCCACCCTTCAAGATGTAGTTTAGGACCTGGAATGCCAGGTCCCTCATGGAAACACCTGTGAACTCATCTTTTTTTAGTGTGGAAGTGGGTCATCCTCGACACGAGGGACTGCCTGATACTATACTGTACTATACTTTAGAGTGCAGGACAGACGCGGGATCTGCACGTGGCGAGACACCGGGCACATGTAGCCTCCAGCCAGTGTAAGGGAAATGGTAGCAATGGTGCCCGAGGTCGAACATGGGTTCTGCTGCACAGGACTCAGATGAGGACTTTGATGGGCTGGCCTACAGAAGAAGATTGATGGCTATGCACAATGAAATGCTTGGTGCATTGGCAGGCCTGCCAGAAAGCCTGAGTGCAATGTTGAGCATGGAGGAGTCTGGCACCAACTTCGGACAGGGCTTTGCGCAGAGTTTGGAGCCCATGTTTTTCAGCATGGAAGTGATGGCCAACCATGATCCAGAGTCTGATAGCCGATGTCTCAGCTTCCTTTGCAGCACAAGCAGAAGCCATCCAACGTCTGAGCGCTGCAGTGGAAGCTCAGACTGAAGTCATGCAAGCTCAGCTTGCTGCCATCATGGCTGCAATTACCAGTGTTAAAAAGGGGCTTTCAGGATGTCACAGCCATCCAGCAATCTGTCCTCCAACAGATTATTAGGATCGCTGAGATGCCACCCCAGGGGAGTGCCAGTGGCTCTGTGGAGCACGAGCTTGCTGTCCTCTCTCAAGATCACAGCATTCGGCCTCCCACCACTGCCACTCCGCCAGTGCCCTTGCTGTTGCCTGACAGCCAACCAGCCCAGACTGCTGCTGCCCATGCCGAGGTGGTGAGGTCTAAAGCCGGGCCTTCTAGGGCTAGAGCTGCTCGAGGTCATCCTACAAGGCCATCTGCAGTCTCCCCCACTGAAAGTCAGCAGCCTTCCACCCGCCATGCTGCAGCCATTGGGGTCGGAGCACTAGGACAGGCACATGGAAGACAAGCTCTAAGGGAATGCACAAGGCTGATTAGTTGATTTTGTTATGTAATATTGGATGGATTAATGTATAAAGTTGGTTTGCAATGTTTGTTTTGTGGTGGCTTTTGTTGTAGCCAAGAAGACACTGTGATGGCCAGTAACAGAGGGAAGGTAAGGTGTGGGACTGTGGGTAAATGGGGAATTAAAGATGCGTTCACTGGTTCCACCGTCAGATCAGTTGATCACGGGCAGCCCGGCTAGAAAAGGGCTGTCTTGGCTGCCTCCTCCTCTTCCTTCTCCTCAGCTCTTCACCTATACCTGGTGGCAAAAGCTGTGTCCTCATGATGGCAAAGTTGTTCCGCGCGTGGCAGACCACGACGAAGCTTGAGACATGCTCTGGCGAGGACTGCGGAGATCCACCAGAGTGATCCAGTTTAAGCATTGTTTAAGCACTTCAACAGTCTGCTCTGTCAAATTCCTGTGGCACCATGGCTTTCGTTGTATGCATGCTGCCCACATTTGGTTGGGCTGCGCACTAGAGTCATGAGCCAGGTGGTCAGCGGAGAGCCCTTGTCGCCCAGTAGCCGCCCTCTGATTTGTCGTGATGGCTGAAAAGTGGGTGGCACAGCGGACTGCCGCAGAATGAAGGCATCATGAAGAATACCGAGCATTGGCTTGCATGATGCGTTTTGTATGGTCGCACACCAGCTAGGCATTGAGGGAGTGGAATCCCTCCTGGTTCCAGTACATCTTCAAATTCACATGCGGTGCCCGCAAAGCAACATGTGTGCAGTCAATGGCACCCTGCATTATGAAGAAGCCTGCTATCCTGGGGTGAATGAAATGTATTCTCCTGTCTTTGCATATAGAGCTGCAGTGACCTCCTGTTCCTCGCTGAGCTTGAGGTCCTGGAAGACCCTGGGTGGATATGGCCTCCTGCTGAGAGCCTTTCTCCCCCTCCTTCTCCCCCCCTCTTTGAGCAGCTTGCCCTCCTCTGTGTCACCTTTACTCATTCTCCCACTCATGCTGCAGGCCAAGTGGGGGTACACGCTACTGCAGCCGTGTCTGGGAGCAACTGTACTGAGCAGAAGCCTTGAAGTAACCTGCCTCACCACTCCCTGGACACTTCAGATAAGACACCAAACCAAGAATCACCTCTACAAATTCACCAAGAGCCAGTACAAACCAATCAATAACTAACCTGAAAGCAGGCGATGATACTTTTAAATTGAACTGGTGGGGGTCCTTCCTGCGGCTCAACGCATGTTCAGCTGGGCGTTCTTAAGAGAGGGTGTTGGGTTGAGGTTGAAAAAGGCAGCGCTAGTGTCGTATTGGTTACACGCTGACTGACATCATGATCTGCGTACTCTTTATACTTTCAGTGCACGCTCCCAACGCCCGTGTTGGCCACCTCACCATAATGGTGTCCAACGCGACCCGCACCAGAAGTGTGCGCGCGCGGTGCAGGCACTATTTTGGGCACAAAACGGCACCCAAAGCGCCGAAAAACTGGGCATCACAGAGCCGAATTTCACAGCCTAAATATTTATCTTTAAGACTCTTCTTTACTGTTCTACTTTCTCCATTTCAAGTGTAGCCACTATTAGGATGACTAATCTAATTTATATTGTACATGGAAATTCATGTGAGTGCAATAAACTATCCTTATACACATTATAAGCACTAATGAGGGAATAAGTACAATAATGGGTTTATTTCACTTCTATCTGCAACACTCATGACCAATTAGGCTTTTGTGCTATTGAAATAAATCCAGTACTATATCTCTACTGGTGCACAATCCTCTGCATAATATACAATAAACAGAGCTCTCTTACAGAGAAACATGTTGTGTCAGAACACAATGCCACAACAAGAGTGAATGGAAGTGGTTGAACATTTCAAAATTTGTGTTTTCAACTTCCATATGTTATGCCAAGTGTTATTAAATTGAATTTAGAGGCCTTTTTAAAGAATTGCACAGACTGCAGTAATACATGTACACCTTTTGCAGTGCAACATTTGCTAACATAACAACAGTCACTGCACTGCATTGTGTGAAGTACTTTGAAACCTTCGGATTAATTTTTGACTTTGGGAGATAGTGTAAAAGGAGCGATGTCTGATCAGCCACTCATTATATATCTTTCAAATGAGACGTTAAGTCGAGGCCCCGTATGCCCTCTCAGGTTGATGTAAAAGATCCAATGATTTTGCCAATGACAAAAAAAGGGACAGAATCTTCATACAACTAGATCCCGCCTCAAATTCCTTCCCGAGAATCATAGAATATAGAATCGTACAGAACAGAAGGCGGCCATTCGGCCCATCGCACTGGCTCTTTCAAAGAGTTATCCAATTAGTCCCACTCCCCTGCTCTATCCCCATAATGTTTCCTTTTCTAGTATTTATCCAATTCCCTTTTCAAAGTTACTATGGAAGGCAGTGTATTCCAGATCACAACTTGCTGCATAAAATAAAATCTTATCTCTCCTCTGGTTCTTTTGCCAATTACCTTAAATCTGTGCCCCCTGGTCAATATTTATCCCTCAATCAACATAACAAACAAAAACAGATTATCTGGTCATTATTACATTGCTGTTTGTGGGAGCTTGCTTGTGCGCAAATTGGCCGCTGCGTTTCCTACATTCCAACAGTGACTCCACTCCAAAAGTACTTCATTGGCTGTAAAGTGTTTTGCGACGTCCAGTGGTCATGAAAGGCGCTATATAAATCCAAGTCTTATTTTTTTATTTTTAGTGGAAACAATTTCTCGTTTCAGAAAATCAGGAAATCGCACAGGAGGAAGAATTCAGCATTCTGAAACTAGACAAAAGAAGGAAAAAATGGAATGGGTTATTTGAGATTTTGTTTTATTAGTTCATAGGCTATGGGTGTTGTTGGCAAGGCCAGCATTTATTGCCCATCCCAAATTGTGCTTGATGATGGTGAGCCGCCTTCTTGAACCGCTGCAGTCCGTGTGGTGAAAGTACTCCCACATTACTGTTAGGGAGCGAGTTCCACGATTTTGACCCAGCAACGATGAAGGAATGACGATATATTTCCAAGTCAGGATGGTGTGTGACTTGGAAGGGAACGTAGAGACGGTATTCCAATGTGCCTGCTGCCCTTGTCCTTCTAGGTGGTAGAGGTCACGGGTTTGGGAGGTACTGTTGAAGAAGCCTTGGCGAGTTGCTGCAGTGCATCTTATAGATAGTACACACTGATGCCATGGTGCGCCGGTGGTGGAGGGAGTGATGTTTAAGGTGATGGATAGGGTGCCAATAAAGTGGGCTGCTTTGTCTTGGATGGTGTCGAGCTTCTTGAGTGTTGTTGGAGCTGCACTCATCCAGGCAAGTGGAGAGAATTCCATCGCACCCCTGATCAGTGTCTTGTAGGTGATGGAAAGGCTTTTGGGAGTCAGGAGGTGAGACACTCGCTGCAGAATACCTAGCCTCCGACCTACTCTTGGAGCCACAGTATTTATGTGGCTGGTCCAGTTAAGTTTCTGGTCCATGGTGACCCCCAGGATGTTGATGGTGCAGCATTCAACGATGGTAATGCCATTGAATATCAAGGGGAGCTGGTTAGACGATCTCTTGTTGGAGTTAGTCATTGCCTGGTGTTTGTGTGGTGCAAATGTTATTTGCCACTAGAAGCCCAAGGCTGGTCGTCCAGGTCTTGTTGCATGTGGGCATGGATTGCTTCATTATCTGAGGAGTTGTGAATGGAACTGAACACTGTGCAATCATCAGCGAACATCCCCACTTCTGACCTTGTGATGGAGGGAAGGTCATTGATGAAGTAGCTGAAGACGGTTGGCTCTGAGACACTGCCCTGAGGAACTCCTGCAGCAATGTCCTGGGGCTGAGATGATTGGCCTCCGACAACCACAACCATTTCCCTTGCGATATCAAAAGGAAGCACTATAGTGAAATTAAAGTATTGGATTGTATTAATAGAACCAATCAGTCTAAATCAAAGGAGACTATTTTGACACTGTACAGGTCACTGGTCTGACCGACTTGAGAGTACTGTGCCCAGTTTTGGTCCCCCCACATGGTCGGCGATATAGTGGACTTGGAAAAGATCTAGAGAAGAGCTACTGGAATGATTCCTAGCTTAAAGAACCTCAGGTACTCAGATAGGCTCAAGGACTTTGGTCTATTTACTTTAGAGCAGCATAGACTTAGAGCTAGTCTGATAGAGGCCTATAAAATAAGTGAAGGGCTGGATAGCATGCCTATTGATAGACTTCCAGTTTAACAGATTGGGGTGGACCAGGGAACACATGTTTAAACTAGAGTAAGAATAGACTGGATGTTAGGCAGTTCTTCTTTTCCCAGCGAGTAGTGAGGCTCTGGAATGTGTTGCTGGCTGGTGCAGTGTGTGCTGACTCTCTGCCTGCCTTCAAGAGGGAGCTAGACCGGTTCTTGACTGGGGCAGAGATTGCATCCTGTAGAAGATAAATGTCTTATAGGTAATACTTGATCCATGTGATCTCCTGGATAGGTTTTGATCATCTGAGGGGGTTGGAAAGGAATTTTAGAGTATGTTTCCCCTTAAACACAGTGTCAGTTTCCGCATGTACGCTGACGACACCCAGCTCGACCTCATCACCCCCTTTCCCGACCCCTCCACGGTCTCTAAATTGTCAGACTGCTTGTCTGACATCCATTACTGGATGAGTAGAAATTTCCTCCAACTAAATATCGGGAAGATCAAAGCCCCACCACAAACTCCGTTCCCTAGCCACTGACTCCATCCCTCTCCCTAGCCTCTGTCTGACGCTGATCCAGACTGTTCGCAATTTTGGTGTCATATTTGACCCTGAAATTAGTTTCCAACCACATATCCGTGGCATAACTAAGACTGTCGATTTCCACCTCCGTAACATCGCCCGTCTCCGCCCTTGCTCATCTGCTGATGAAACCCTGATCCATGCCTTTGTTACCTGCAGACTTGACTACTCCAGCGCACTCCTGCTGGCTTCCCGCATTTTACCCTATCTAAACTTGAGGTCATCCAAATTCGGCAGCCCGTGTCCTAACTCACACCAAGTCCCATTCACCCATCACCTCGGTGCTTGCTGACCTACATTGGCTCCCAGTTAAGCAACGCACGATTTCAACATTCTTATTCTTGTTTTCAAATCCCTCCATAGCCATTTCGCTCCCTCTCTCTATAATCTCCGCCAGCCCTACAACTCCCCCAAGATATCTGCGTTCCTCTAATTCTGCACTCTTGAGCACCCCTGTTTATAAACGCTCAACCATCGGTGGCCGTGCTTTCTGTTGCCTCGGCCCTCAGCTCTGAAATTCCCTCCCTAAATCTCTCCCTCTTTCCTCTTTTAAGACCCTCCTTAAAACCTACCTGTGACCAAGTTTTTGGTTAACTGCCCTAGTTTCTCCTTACATGGCTCAATGTCAAATATTGTTTTATAACACCCCTGTGAAGCGCTTTGGAATGTTTTACGACATTAAAAGTGCTATATAAATAGAAGTTATTGTTGTTGTTATTGGCCCAGGGTTTATTCTGTTTTTTGCCTCTCCCAGGAGATTACATGGTTGCGAGGATGGATGTGAGGGTGGAGGGGGGGGTAAGAGGGGTTTTGGGGGAGCTATGCTCGTCCAGCCATTGTGGTTTGGGGTAGGCTTGATGGGCCAGCTGGTCTTTTCTGGCCCATTTTCATGGCCGTGATTTTGCGGCCCCAATGGGCATGTATGAGATGTGCATGCGCCCATAGGGGCCTCGCAAGTTCCGGGCTTTGGCATGTGAAGCATATGCACTTAACCTGGAGCTTGCGGACTGTCAAGAATCCTCTTGACAGATCACACGCAAGCGGAAGTAAAGGGCCTCTGTGGGTGGAGAGTTGGGCCATTTGCCCAACTTCTGTCCGGCGAATGCCCGTGAAATTCTTACGCCTGCTTTTATCAGCGTAAGACTTTTAAAGAACAGAAAAATAAATTTTTTTCAATAATTTAAACATTTAAAATCCTGTTAAATAAGGTAAGTTTATTTTAAGACCCTTTAAAATATGTACATTTATTTTTCAAAAAATTTAATTTTAGTTTTAAATAATTAAATTCAATTTTGATTAATTTTAAATATGTGATGTTTTTAAAATTTATTTTAAGTGTTTGTGTGTTTTTGGGGATATTCCCATTTATCATCATCATAGGCAGTCCCTCGGAGTCGAGGATGTCTTGCTTCCACACTAAAAATGAGTTCTCAGGTGACTGAAGAATCCAGTGTGGGACCTACAGTCACTGTCACAGGTGGGGCAGACGGTGGTTGAAGGAAAGGGTGGGTGGGGGGCCTGGGTTGCCGCGTGCTCCTTCCGCTGTCGACGTTTGGCTTCAGCTTGCTCACGTCGAAGAGACTCGAGGTGTTCAGCGCCTCCCCGGATGCTTTTCGTCCCAGGTGTCAGTGGGGATGTTACATTTTTTCAAGGAGGGTTTCAGGGTGTCCTTGAAGTATTTCCTCTGCCCACCTGGGCATATGGGCTTGCCGTATCGGAGCTCCGAGTAGAGTGCTTGCTTTGGGAGTCTCTTGTCGGACATGCAGGCGATGTGGCCCGTCCAGCGGAGCTGATCGAGTGTGGTCAGTGCTTCGATGCTGGGGATGTTGGCTTGATGGAGAACACTGATGTTGGTGCGCCTATCCTGCCAATGGATTTGCAGGATCTTGCAGAGGCAGCGTTGGTGGTACTTCTCCAGTGTTTTGAGGTGCCTGCTGTACATAGTCCATGGGCCCAGGCAGGAGGTCCGTTTTTGGCGGCCGCTGCCGCTGGCATCAGTCGGTGAGTGGGAGCGGGCGGGCGTGGGCAGGGGCGGGACTCAGCAGGAAGCGTCATCAGGGCGCATCAGGTGGAGGACTCTCACCTTGGGTATTTTCGGAGGGCCTCCACTGCGCATGCGCGTGATTTAGACCTTTTTTTTGTAGTTTTGCGGATGGCTGTTGTAGATCTTTTGTGGTCCTTGAGGAAGTGCTCAGGGCCATAAAAGGACACCACTCAATTGCACCTACAAGGGGAGAGAAGAGAGGAGACAGGAGATAGAGAAGATATGGCCCTTACGGCTAAAGAGATCAAGGGGTATGGAGAGAAAGCAGGGCAAGTTGCAGGGCAGACCTTAAGGCTTGCATTTCAACCCTCTTTTTGCGAGGCCAAAGATGGAGGAGTGCCACCCCTGAGATGACATGTCATCAGTTACATTGCAGTTCATTGTGCGAGACAATGAATGAATCAGCTTGGATGTACAACATGTGAGATGCTGAACACTTTTCATAATTTTCATTACACTCATAATTTTCCCTTTGCCATTGGCCTTCCCAATGAAGGACTTTCAACAAGGTGCAACAAAAAAGCCTCCATTCGCTGAGAGACATTTCAGTCGGTTTTATCACATCCAATTTAAACATCACCATCAGCAAGAAAGTAATGCAACATTGACCTAACTTCTTTCCAGCAGTCCCATTGATATGATGCAGAATCCGACTGGCTGCCGTGATGTGATGGCCACCAGCACTCCCTCCCAGCCGATGTGCCAGAGCTGCCCCAATGCCTCCACCTCTCTCTCTCTCCCTCCCTCCCACCCGATGTGTGAGTGCTGCCTCATTGTTGCCTCCCGATTAATTGCCGCTCACACTGCTGCCTCCCTCCCTCCCTCCTGCCCTCCCGATTCAAGCCGCTAATAGTGCTGCCTCCCGTCCGATGTGCGATTGCTGGCCCATTGCCGCCCAGCTCAGACCTGCTTTTCCAGAGCAGTCCTTCTGGCGGGCGGTAGGTCGGCGGGAGTGCAGCAAAAGTGATCAAAATGGCGATTATCTAACTTCCGGCATGGGCGGGCGGGACGCTGTGACATGGGCAGAACCCTTCCCCACCAAGGATCATTGACGGAAGATGGGCGGTTCCAGAGGAATCGCCCAGAAAACGGCCATTTCCGGCGGAATCTAGGCGGCTGCAGGTGGGACATCGATGAATTTCGGGTCTCATGTTTCTGAGCCATATAGGAGGGTGATTATCAACACAGCTCTGTAGACCTTGAGCTTGGTGCCGGGTTTGAAGTCCTGGTCTTCAAACACTCTCTTTCTCAGGTGACCGAAGGCTGCACTGGCGCAATGAAGGTGATGTTGGACCTCATCATCGATGTCTGCCCTTGTTGACAGTAGGCACCTGAGTATGGAAAATGTCCAAAGCCTCAGTCGTTGATTTTGATAACTGGGGGGGCAGTGCTGTGTGGCGGGGCCAGATTGGTAGAGGCCCTTTGTCTTACGGATGTTTAGTGTAAAGCCCATGCTCTTGTAAGTCTTGGTGAAGGTGTTGACAATGGCTTGGAGTTCGGCCTCCAAGTGTGCGCAGACGCAAGCGTCATCTGCGTACTGTAGTTCAATGATGGAAGATGGGACAACCTTGGATTTGGCCTGGAGGCAGCAGAGGTTGAACAGATTCCCATTTGTCTTGTAATTTAGCTCCGCTCCAGCGGGGAGCTTGGATCATTGGATCATGAGATGGATCATTGCAGCAAGGAAGATCGAGAAGAGCGTTGGTGCGATGACACAGCCATGCTTGACCCCGGTCCGAACGCGGAATGGGTCTGTGGTGGATCCATTGGTCAGGATCACGACTTGTATGTCGTCGTTGAGCAGGCGGAGGATGGTGACAAACTTTTGAGGGCAGCCGAATTTGAGGAGGACGCTCCATAATCCCTCATGGTTTGAAAGTATCGAAGGCTTTTGTGAGGTCAAAGAAGGACACATACAGGGGTTGGTGTTGTTCCCTGCATTTCCCTTCTATCTGCCGCGCAGTGAAGATCATGTCCATTGTGCCCCTTAGTGGGCGGAATCCGCATTGCGACTCTGGGAGGAGCTCTTCAGCCACAGAGAGAAGACAGTTGAGGAGGATTCTTGCAATGACTTCCCCAGTGGCCGACAGCAGGGAGATTCCTCTGTAGTTACCGCTGTCGGACTTGTCACATTTCTTGACAATGGTCACAATTACAGCGTCTCTGAGATCCCCTGGCATGCTCTCCTCCTTCCCGATAAGAGAAATGAGGTCATGGATCCGCGCAAGTAGTGCTTTTCTGCCATGTTTTAGTGCTTCGGTGGGGATTCCATCTGCTCCTGATGACTTGTTGTTCTTCAGTTGTCGGATGGCCTTTTTAACCTCATGCCGGGCTGGGGTCTGTACTGAGATGGTGGCAGGAGGAATGCTATGGGATGGAGTCAAGGGCACTCACATCGCAGATAGAGTCTCGGTTAAGGAGATCCTCGAAGTGCTCCTTCCAGCGGTCACTGATCTGTCCTGATGAGCACCTCTCCGTTCTTGGCCGATAGTGGGGTAGGGCTTTGGGTACTTGGGCTGTAGGTCATCGTCACTGCGCTGATGAATCCTCTCACATCGTGGTTGTTGGCTAGCTGCTGGATTTCTTGTGATCTTTCCACCTACCATCTGTTCTTTAGGTTTTTCTGTTGGACCTTGGCCTTCAGACATCTGTAGGGCTGCTTTCTTGCCCTCGAGTTGTGTTGCTGTTTCCAGTCTAAGAATGCCTTGTGCTTGCAGCATATTAGCTCCTGGATCTCCTGGTCGTTCTCGTCGAACCATTCTTGGTGTTTCCTGGTCCAGTGACTGAGCGTCTCTTCGCAGGTGCTAATTATGGAAGCCTTGAGGGTTGACCAGGTGCTGTGGGCACTCTGCGTCTCTGGGTTACTGGGAGTCGTCAGGTTGGTAGTGAGGCGCTGACTGAATAGAGCTTTCTCAGCAGGATCTTTGAGTGCTCCGACGTTGATTTTTCTGCGACATTGTTTCTGTTACCATCGCTGTTTTGGGGCAATGTTGATGGTGATGACAGAGCGAATTAGACGGTGGTCCATCCAGCAGTCGTCAGCTCCTATCATGGCACAGGTGATGTGCACGTCTTTGTGGTCCCTCGTTTGGACGATGACGTAATCTAGCAGATGCCAGTGCTTGGGGCGAGGATGCTGCCATGAGGGTTTATATTTGTCCTTCTGATGGAACAGGGTATTGGCTATGATGAGGCTGTGTTCTAAGCATTTCATCAGGAGGAGGGTGCCAGTGGAGTTAGCTTTCCTTACCCCCTCTCTGCCGATCACACCTCAGAAGTCTGTGTCCTTTCCAACTCTGGCGTTAAAGTCGCCAAGGAGGATCAGCTTGTCGCTTGTTGGGACTCGGGACAGGGATTATTCGAGGCTGGAGTAGAATTCCTCTTTGGTCTCGTCTGTAGCTTCCAGTGTTGGGGCATATGCGCTGAAGACTGTAGCACACTGATTCCGAGCTAAGGTGAGCCAAAGAGTAATGAGGCGTTCGTTTATCCTGCATGGAGAGTCTCTGAGACGGCCAACTAGCTCGTTTTTTACGGCAAAGCCAACCCCATGGAGGCGGCATCACTCTTCTGATTTACCTTTCCACCTTGTTCTGTGAGCTGGCCTTCCTCTGCCCACCGAGTCTCACGCAGGGCGGCGATGTCTATGTTGAAGCGCCTGAGTCCCTGGGCATTTCGGTCTGTTGCTATTAGGATTGTCCATAAAGGTCCTGATGTTCTAGGTCCCGAACTTCATCTCATGTGTGGAAGATGCCTGTGCACGAGTTCTTTTAATGTGGAGTGGCCGTTGCACACCAGCTACCACACGGGCTTGACAGAGCAAGGTCTTGATCCAGTGGCAAGGGGATCCAAGATGACTGGAGTTCATACACACACACATACTCTGTCCTCCTTCCTCATTCTCACGGGACTTCTATCCCTGGGGTTTGTAGGACACAATGGCAGTCTCATGAATTTGCTGTTAGAACATAAGAAATAGAAGCAGGAGTAGGCCACCTGGCCCCTCAAGCCTGCTCTGCCATTCAATAAGATCATGGCTGATCTGAATTAGGGACTCAGCTCCATTTCCCTGCCCGCTCCCCATAACCCTTTACTCCCTTATCGCTCAAAAATCTGTCTATCTCCGCCTTAAATATATTCAATGACCCAGCCTCCACAGCTCTCCGGGGCAGAGAATTACACAGATTTACAAACCTCTGAGAGAAGAAATTCCTCCTCGTCTCAGTTTTAAATGGGCGGCCCCTTATTCTGAGACTATGTCCCCTAGTTTTAGTTTCCTCTATGAGTGGAAATAGCCTCTCTACATCCACTTTGTCGAGCACCCTCATTATCTTATATGTTTTGATAAGATCACCTCTCATTCTTCTGAATTCCGATGTATATAGGCCCAACCTACTCAACCTATCTTCCTAAGTCAACCCCTTCATCTCCAGAATCAACCTAGTGAACCTTTTCTGAACAGCCTCCAATGCAAGTATATCCTTCCTTAAGTATGGAGACCAAAACTGTACGCAGTATTCTAGGTGTGGCCTTATCAATACCCTGTACAGTTGTAGCAGGACTTCTCTGCTTTTATACACTATCCCCCTTGCAATAAAGGGCCAACGTTCCATTTGTCTTCCTAATTACTTGCTGTACCTGCATACTAACTTTTTGTGATTCAGGCTGTAAGAATAAAAGTGTTTATTAATGATTAAAATTGATTATGTGTATGTATAAATGTTGAAAATGTAGATACGGAAAGGCCTGTTAGTGTTGAAACAAAATGGATGCCCATAGAGGCCACAGATATGCTGCATGGCTTTTGTGTTTGGCCTCCAGACAGCTACAAGTGTGAGGAGAGCCAATAAGAAGCTGCCCTCGAACCAAAGTCCAATCAGGAGGCTTTCTGAGGACAATGGCCTTGAGGAATATAAAAAATGCAAGCCAGGAACTTTTCTCTCTCTTCTCTCCCTGCTGGACACACAGCAAAAGACCTCCTGTTGAAGGATGCCGTGTGTTCAAACCAGCCAGCAAAAGGGGCGTAACATATGTCGCTTTTTATTATAACCTCTTTGTATCTCTGTTGTAACTAAGGTAGATCTATAGGATATTTGACGAGTGCTGTTAAATGCATGTGTGTGTTTTTAATAAACTGTGCCAATTGTTCTGAAAGAATCGTCTCACTGTCAAATGTAAGCCCAGAGAGATTCGGAAATCCTACAATGCACAAGGACCCCCAGGTCCCTCTGTACTTGCAGCATTTTGCAATTTTTCTCCATTTGAATTATAATTTGCTTTTCTATTTTTTCTGCCAAAGTGATTAACCTCACATTTTTCCACATTATACTCCATCTGCCAAATTTTTGCCCACTCACTTAGCCTGTTTATCCCTTTGCAGATTTTTTGTGTCCTCCTCACAATTTGCTTTCCCACCCATCTTTGCATCATCAGCAAACTTGGCTACATTATACTCAGTCCCTTCATCCAAGTCATTTAATATAGATTGTAAATAGTTGAGGACCGAACCCTGTGGCACCCCATTAGTCAATGTTTGCCAACCGGAAAATGACCCATTTATTTCGATTCTCTGTTTTCTGTTAGTTAGCCAATCCTCTATCGATTACACCCAACCCCGTGAACTTTTATCTTGTGCAATAACTTCTTATTTGGCACCTTATTGAATGCCTTCTGGAAATCCAAATACACCACATCCACTGGTTCCTCCTTATCCACCCTGCTCGTTACATCCTCAAAGAACTCCAGCAAATTTGTCAAACATGATTTCCCTTTCATAAAACCATGCTTGATTGAATTGTGCTTTTCCAAATGTCCCGCAATTGCTTCCTTAATAATGGACCCCAGAATTTTCCCAACAACAGATGTTGGGCTAACTGGTCTATAGTTTCCTGCTTTTTGTCTGCCTCCTTTTTTAAATAGGGGTGTTACTTTGTGGTTTTCCAATCCACTGGGACCTCCCCAGAATCCAGGAAAGTTTGGTAGATTACAACCAATGCATCCAGTATCTCTGCAGCCACTTCTTTTAAGACCCTATGATGTAAGCTATCAGGTCCAGGGGACTTGTCCGCCTTAATCCCATTATTTTGCCTAGTACTACTTCATTAGTGATAGTGATTGTATTAAGTTCCTCCCTCCCTATAGCCCCTTGATTATCCATTATTGGGATATTTTTAATGCCTTCTGCCATGAAGTCTGATACAAAATATTTGTTCAACGTCTCTGCCATTTCCTTGTTCTCCATTATTAATTCCTTCATCTCATCCTTTAGGGGACATTTACTTTAGCCACTCTTTTCCTTTTTATGTACCTGTGGAAACTCTTACTATCTGTTTTTATATTTCGTGCTAGTTTACTTTCATAATCTATCTTCCCTCTCTATCATTTTGTTAGTCGTTCTTTGCTGGCTTTTAAAAGTTTCCCAATCCTCTGGCCTCCCACCAGTCTTGGCCATATTGTATGCCCTTGTTTTCAATTTAATACCAGGAGCGGCGCAGCATGGACCAGCAGCGGGGTCGTGACTTGTGCTGCGCTGCTCCTGGGCCACGACCCTGCTGCTCGCCGCTTCCGACCTCCGGGCCTCGTCGACCACAAGACCTTCCTCTGCCGTCCTGTTGCCCTCTGACCTCTCACTGTCCTCCGACCTCTGAGCCTTCCATTGCCCTCCGACGTCTGGGCTCCCACTGTCCTCCGACCTCTCACTATCCTGCGACCTCCCACTACCCTCCGACCTGTGGACTTCCACAGTCCTGCGACCTCCCGCTGCCCTCCGACCTCTGGGCTCTCGCTATCCTCTGACCTCCGGGCCACCCACTGCTCTCCGACCTCTCCTGGGTCCGACCCCGCCGGTGGGCTCGACCTCGCACCAAGAGTCGCCAATCAATCCGCTACCTGGGATGTTGTGACGTCCGGTTTGTCGTCACTTTGCCTTCGTTGCACTCTCGAGCTGGCTCGCGCTGCTCCCTGCAGCAGCTGGCTCCTGTTGCTCCCACCCAGGTCGGGTCTGTCAATGCCGCACTGGGTCCTGGGGCATTCCTCCTTTATCTCCGCTCCTGCTTCTGTTGCTCCCACCCAGGTCAGGTCTGCCATTCATATTATGATGATTCTGTACATACAGAACTCACCACAACTATGAATGGGAATACCCCTACTTTGATTGGTTGAGCCAGCCCTCATGATCCCAGGGATACGTGTGAAGCGCCTACATCCCTGGAATACGTGGGCCTCTACGCAGGCCTTCGCATAGAGACCCAGGACCGCAAGTCTCCGAATCTCCCGGACCACCAGGTAACTTCGTAGAAATTTTTCAGGTCGGAGGCACCTGCCCGTGAGAAGCCTTCGACTGCAGTTTCTGGGCCCATAGGTTTGTGCCCGGAATCATGGCCAATATTTAACCTCAACCAATGTCACCAAAAAACAGATTATCCCATTGCTGTTTGTGGGAGCTTACTGTGCACAAATTGGCTGCCATAGTTCCTGCATTACAACAGTGACTGCACTTCAAAAGTACTTCATTGGCTGTAAAGTGCTTTGGTGTGTCCTGAGGAAATGAAAGGTGCTACATAAATGCAAGTCTTTCTTGACTAAAAACTTCGCTCATTATATTCTTGAGCCTGATCCTGAGTGGTGGCTGTTAGTCGATCCAGGTGACTGACCCTCCGACTGGCCTTTCCATGAACTGAAGTAAGACCCGTGCCCACAACAGTTACTTTGAGCCAGGTCACAATTGGGTTAAACAGACAAACCCAGTTGAGTTCCTGTGAATGGCTTTCTTTGTAGATCTTGCAAAAGGACAATAGACTTGCATTTCTTAGCGCCCGAGTTTGGTGCAAGCTAAGTTCCGTCCAAGTAACGTCCAAAGGACCACTAAGATCCTGACGGTACTTTAGGCGGAAGTTTTGTGGAAAAATCTGGGAAAAACCGCCCGGCGGCAAAAATAGGCCGATTCTGGGCGGCAGCGAGTGGTAGATCCTATTCTGGGTGGCAAATGCAATCCTTGGCAAAGTAACGCTGAGGATAGAGTCGGGCTCAGGGAGGGGGAAACGGCGACATTTAAAAATTTTGAAACCAATAAAAATTTTTTTACCATAAATCCTTCAGGGGTCCCCATCGACTTCCATCCCTGCAAAAGAAATAAAGAAAACAAGAACATTAACCTTTTCTTGCAGGTCTTCATACTTACCATTCAGGTAAGACCTGCCTCAACGCGGTGGTCTCTTCTGCTGCTGGAGCGGAGGACCACCCGGACCAATCTGGGGAGGAACGGGCGGGAGGATTCTTGTAGGCATTGCACGCCGGCACACGCCAGCACACGCCAGCGGGCAGTCCCCAGCAGTCTTCTCTCCCCGCTGGCATTAGGACCTGACCAAACTCGTTCGGAGGGAAGAACGCCCCTAAAATATCGAGTCCGCTGAGAAAACTCGGCGGCAGCCGGCGGTAAATCGACCAAACTCGGGCCCTTAGAAACTATCCGATCCTTTTAACGCTCTTTGAAATACACTCTTGCCATTGCTGATTGACTTGTCAAGACAAGGAAAATTTTGATTGATGTAGTACCTTTAACTCAGAAAAATAGTGTAATCAAAAAAATAGAAGCCATGCAACAAGGAGATAATAGGAGGGATGACCAAAAGAGTGGTCTAAGATGTGGGTTTTAACTAGGAAAGAGAGGTGGAGACGGGAGTGAATAAGGGATGGAATTCCAGAGGTTAACGTTTTGACGGCTGAAGGCATGGGCATAGTGACCAATGGTCATCAATGGCACAGGGCCTGCACAGGGCCTGCAGCAGCTTAAATGGGAGGTGCTTCTTTTGTCGGCACAACAGAGAAGCAACATCATGGAGCCGCAGGTAGATGCCTGTAGACATTATGAGTTCCAGAGGGTCCTGAGATTTCTGGATGCAGCCAAAAATTTGCTGGTGGAATGAGTGCACAAAGAAAGAAGGTGCTCTTCCACTTGAATGGTAGATGGGTACTGCGGCAAATTGGTGAGCGGGCATGGCAAGAGATGGCTCAACACATTAATGCCATTGCCAGGAACTGGTTGCAGTGCCGTAAGAAATTTAATGATCTCACCACAAGTGCCAAGGAAGACTTCTCTTCACATCTCCGATACTTTCTGCACAACTCGTCACCGACCCTATCTTTGCCTCAGCACTCTCAATCCCTCCCTTGCCCACTTTCTATGGCTCTCATAAAACAGGTAAAACTTAACTATACCTCCTTTCAGTTTGCAATCACATCCTCAACAACTGCTACTACCCTCAAAACGAGTTCTCCCTCTTGGCCTCCACAAACAACTACTTCTGTCATCAAGCACACGATGGTTCGCAGACACATGAATGTTGAAAACACTTGCCCAGGGCACATACTGACCCTGTTCATGCAGGGGTGCATGGATTGTTCAGCTGAAGTTCTCTTCAGTGAGCTGCTGTTAAATAGCTCTGGCTGCAGGTAACTCTTGGACTCCGTGTGTTGTCAAGACTGCAGCTCAAAGTTATGCAGCATCCAGCATAGAACATCCTTTGCAGACTGTATTGCAGGAAGTCACCAGACCTGTCCAAGCATCTGAATCATTGCTTAAGAGCTGCAATGATCATTCTATGTGGGCTTCAGTTGACCCATCAATCTGACTGCAGTAGAGTTCAGCAGCCAAGCATGCATTCCTAAGAGGAGTCAAGTGTGCAGAGTGAAGCCCCTGTATCCAAGCAGACAGCCTTTACCTTGCTGTGCAGGGGCAAACAGTGAGGGAGAGGGAGATGATTGGCCCTGAATTTGTAGTCGGCAGTGTAGCTAAAGAGTACACTGCCAACATCCGAAGGAAATCCTCACTTAGCTTGTGCAAACCCCCCTTCGAGACCTTGCTGTGTTTTTGGGAGCACTGCACTGTTGGAGGTGCTGTCTTTCGGATGAGATGTTAAACCGAGGCCCCGTCTGCTCTCTCTCAAGTGGACCGTAGAAGATCCCATGGCATTATTTCGAAAAAGAGCGGGGGAGTTATCCCTGGTGTCCTGTCCAATGTTTATCAATCAACATAAAAAAAACAGTTTATCTGGTCATTATCACATTGCTGTTTGTGGGAGCTTGCTGTGCACAAATTTGCTGCCACGTTTCCCACATTACAACGGTGGCTACACTCCAAAGGTATTTAATTGGCTGTAAAGTTCTGAGACTTCCGGTGGTCGTGAAAGGCACTGTATAAATCCAAGTCTTTCTTTTCTTGCTGTCTGCGTGGTGGCCCACGGAGCCCACGACACGCCATTCTGCGTCTGCGAACCTGGGATCATGTGGGGCGGTGCTCCTTTCACTTCCTGACTCTTAGCCAATCAAGAAACTGAGGAGACATCCCGGCGCTTGTGATCGTTTTTCAGTCGTCTTCCATTGCGTAAATTAAAGATTACACAAGTAACAATGGGACCGAACAATGTTTGACTTTGTTAAACCACATTTCTTTCAGCAGAGGAGGACAAAGGGCTTAATTAGGAGGGGGAAAATAGAGTATGAGAGGAAGCTTGCTGGGAACATAAAAACTGACTGCAAAGCTTCTATAGATATATGAAGAGAAAAAGATTAGTGGAGACAAACATAGGTCCCTTGCAGTCAGATTCAGGTGAATTTATAATGGGGAACAAAGAAATGGCAGACCAGTTGAACAAATACTTTGGTTCTGTCTTCACGAAGGAAGACACAAATAACCTTCCAGAAATATGAGGGAACCGAAGGTCTAGTGAGAAGGAGGAACTGAAGGAAATCCTTATTAGGCGGGAAATTGTGTCAGGGAAATTGATGGGATTGAAGGCTGATAAATCCACGGGGCCTGATAGTCTGCATCCCAGAGTACTTAAGGAAGTGGCCCTAGAAATATTGATGCATTGGTGATCATTTTCCAACAGTCTATCGACTCTGGATCAGTTCCATGGACTGGAGGGTAGCTAATGTAACACCACTTTTTAAGAAAGGAGGGAGAGAGAAAATGGGTAATTATAGACCGGTTAGCCTGACATCAGTAGTGGGGAAAATGTTGGAATCAATTATTAAAGATGAAATAGCAACGCATTTGGAAAGCAGTGACAGGATCGGTCCAAGTCAGCATGGATTTATGAAAGGGAAATCATGCTTGATAAATCTTCTGGAATTTTTTGAGGATGTAACTAGTAGAGTGGACAAGGGAGAACCAGTGGATGTGGTGTATTTGGACTTTCAAAAGGCTTTTGACAAGGTCCCATACAAGAGATTGGTGTGCAAAATTAAAGCACATGGTATTGGGGGTAATGTACTGATGTGGATAAAACGGGTCCTTTTCAGAATGGCAGGCAGTGACTAGTGGGGTGCCGCAAGGCTCGGTGCTGGGACTCCGGCTATTTACAATATACATTAATGATTTATATGAAGGAATTGAGTGTAATATCTCCAAGTTTGCAGATGACACTAAGCTGGGTGGCGGTGTGAGCTGTGAGGAGGACGCTAAGAGGCTGCAGGGTGATTTGGACAGGTTAGGTGAGTGGGCAAATGCATGGCAGATGCAGTATAATGTGGATAAATGTGAGGTTATCCACTTTTGGGGCAAAAACAGGAAGGCAGAATATTATCTAAATGGCAGCAGATTAGGAAAAGGGGAGGTGCAACGAGACCTGGGTGTCATGGTTCATCAGTCATTGAAAGTTGGCATGCAGGTACAGCAGGCGATGAAGAAAGCAAATGGTATGTTGGCCTTCATAGCTAGGGGATTTGAATATAGGAGCAGGGAGGTCTTACTGCAGTTGTACAGTGCCTTGGTGAAGCCTCACCTGGAATATTGTGTTCAGTTTTGGTCTCCTAATCTGAGGAAGGACGTTCTTGCTCTTGAGGGTGTGCAGTGAAGGTTCACCAGACTGATTCCTGCAATGGCTGGACTGACATATGAGGAGAGACTGGATCAACTGGGCCTGTATTCACTGGAGTTTAGAAGGATGAGAGGGGATCTCATAGAAACATATAAAATTCTGACAGGACTGGGCAGGTTAGATTCAGGAAGAATGTTCCCGATGTTGGGGAAGTCCAGAACCAGAGGACACAGTCTAAGGATAAGGGGTAAGTCATTTAGGACTGAGATGAGCAGAAACATCTTCACTCAGAGAATTGTTAACCTGTGGAATTCCCTACCGCGCAGAGTTGTTGATGCCAATTCATTGGATGTATTCAAGAGGGAGTTAGATATGGCCCTTACGGCTAACGGGATCAAGGGGTATGGAGAGAAAGCAGGAAAGAGGTATTGAGGTGAGTGATCAGCCATGATCTTATTGAATGGTGGTGCCGACTCAAAGGGCCGAATGGCCTGCTCCTGCACCTATTTTCGATGTTTCTATGTTTCACAGATTTGCCCACAACACTGAAGCGCTCTTGCAGAGTCGGCACGGGCTCGATGGGCCGAATGACCTCCTTCTGTGCTGTAGCCATTCTATGATTCTAAAAGGATATTGAAACAAGCATGCCATTCAGTTACAGAAGTGAAAGTATTCACTCAGACTATTTCTGTCATAAATGCAGAGAGCTTTTGCCGGGATCAACTTGTTTCCGCAAGCGAGGAACCTTCAACCGCTGGTTGGGTAAGGTGATCCTGTCCGAAGCCATAGGACTTCCAAAAGGGGAAAATTTTGACTCTCTCTCCTGGCCATGATTCACCTCATAAAACAATGGACCATTAATAAAAGGTAGCGGTGAAATTAGTCCCATTCAATTTTCTCCTGCTATTTTCTATTTTCTAATCAAGATAAGATGTTATTGCTATTTTTAAAGCAAAACACAGCTGGGATAATGGACACAATCCCTTTCTTTCCGTATGACTAGCCTAATCTGCTGGAAACAAATTTGCTATAATGAACAGAAAGAACTCCCTTGATATATCATTGTATGTGGAAGAGAATGGGAGATTAAATGCAAATTAACCTTTTTGTGTGGCAGCAGCAATGTTTGGAACAAGTTTGTAATACAATTTTCTCATTCCCCCCTCCTCTTTGGGCGCGCAGCATGCTTCCTGCGCGTGTTTGTACCAGACGTAAACATTTTCAGGGTAATTAATTCGCAGTCGGTGGGCAATAAGCCCAACTTTTCACCAGCACATTCATTTGTATGAGGAGGTGAAACGTGCAGAGAAGCCCGTTGAGCAGTTAGAACTTGACAGATTGCAAGTTCACGCAGTACTCCCGAACTTGCAGTTCATTTCAAAGGCTGTCATACCAGCTGCGAATTTAGGGCCAATATAAAACATCATGGCAACTGCAAGTGGAAACAGACCTGCATGATGCACTGCTGGTCATCACAAAACAGAAAGAAAAAAAGATTTGCATTTATATAGCACCTTTCACGGCCACCGGATGTCTCAAAGTGCTTTACAGCCACTTTTGGAATGTAGTCACTGTTGTAATATGGGAAACGCGGCAGCCAACTTGCGCACAGCAAGCTCCCACAAACAGCAATGTGATAATAACCAGATAATCTTTTTTTTGTTATTGAGGGATATATATTGACCAGGACACCGGGGATAACTCCCCTGCTCTTCTTCAGAATAGTGCCATGGGATCTTTTATGTCCACCTGAGAGGGCAGATGGGGCCTCAGTGTAACGTCTCCCTTTAATGACTTTAATGACACCCTATGGGTCGTGCTTTTCTGCAGCCAACACAATGACTCACAAAACCCCTGACAGCAACAGCAAGACTTCTATTTCAGTCTGAAATGACGAAAAAAACAATCGTGTGTGTGGGAAAAATTAGTGTGGGTGCAAAAATGTAAGTATCATGGTCTAAGTCCCAGTGTCAGTTCTTATGAGCATCAAACCTCCTCAACGGGGGTTGATTTATTCACCATTATTGAGATAAAAGTGTGGGTTCTTTATTACAATGTACTTTTTAATTGGCAAAAAGTTAGCTCTATTCCTATGTGATATTCAGCACGGGAACATCTGAGCTACACAACTCTCATATATCTCATGAAGCACCAACAACAGTTCATTGAATAGGGATGTTATAAAGAGCCAGGCCACTAGATGGTGGTAAAATACATCATTAAACATCTTTGATAGAAACAGCAACATCTTGCATTTATATAGCACCTGTAACATAGTAAAACATCCCAAGGTCTTCACAGGAGCGTTATCAAACTAAATTTGACATCGAGCTACATCAGGAGATATTAGTACAGATGACAAAAAGCTTGGTCTAAGAGGTAGGTGTAATGTATTTGCTTCATGGGTTCTTTGCTTAAGAATTCATAGAAACATTTTGCTATTAAGAACTAGTTGGTTTATTAACAAAGGTTTAACAATCACACTACATATTACCAGTTCATCCATTGTAGGTTTTAAGGAGCCTTTTAAAAGGAGCAGAGAGAGGTAAAGAGGCTGAGAAGGGAATTCCAGAGTTAGGCCCTTGGCAGCTGGAGGCACAGCGGCCTGTGGTGGAGCGATTAAGATCGGTAATGGGCAAGAGCTCTGTAGTTTGTAGGGCTTGAGGAGAGTACAGAGACAGGGATACAAAGAAAAATAGTCCATGCAATGTAGACTGATCCCACAATAGTGCAGACCTGTTATTGATTGACTGACAATCCCTATAAAATGTTCTGTGCATTTGCTCCATAGCATGAAAAGTGAAAACCACAGTGAGAGATTGAAATGCAGCCAGAACAAATATCAAGGATTTCATTGTGTTTCTAGGAGCGTGGGGGAAGGATGCTCCTGTACAATTAAATTCACAAATACTTGCCAATGGGAGTGAATAAGAAAGTGATTGCTCTGATGGAGTTCTACACAGTGGGTATAGATGGGAAGCAACTGATTCTCTGAATTGCTGTACATTAAGATGTGGATTAATTTGCAATAATTCCTTTTGCTGTTTGGTGCACTGAATTCAAAAGATGGAGCAGACACCTGTTAATCTGGAGTTGACCCCAGAGCAACACAAATCATTAACGTGTGACAGGGACCGAGAGCAGTCTAAGGCAGCAAAAGATGTATTACACAAAGGCCTCAGCACATAGCATCCTGAAACATATTGCTTCAATTTTATAGGATTCCATCAGGATTTGGGTCATTAATGGCTGGAATATAAGATTATGAACCGCACTCAGTCACACAACACAAAACATGTCATGCACATGGCAAAAAGAGAGTCACTGTATGGACTGAAGAGTGTGTTACACAGGGAGCTGTGCTGTGTGTTTCATAGGCTAATGAATGGACTGGGCCATGCTCGCACCAATCAGCCTTTTGCGTTATGTCTCCTGTGTGGTTTGATGAGCTGTGGTTTGTTACTGCTGGGTTCTGTGAAAGGTCACAAGTCCTGTAGTTTGTAGAAACAAGCCACTAATTACGAAAGTTCAGTATAATGTATTTAAGAAACCCCCCAGCTATTTGTATGTATGTAGTATCAGAGAAAATGCTGATGATTTTATGAAATGTAGAACCCAGTAATTTCCCTGTTATGACACTGGCAATAAACCTGTAATTATTGTTGTCCCCAGCTGACTTGCCCATTATTTTTAACTGTGAGCTCCACACTGCCTTACTCAAGTTGAAATGCAAAGCCAATATTTTGTTGTGGAGCAAACTGCACTGCTTGAAAAAGCAGACTTGATTATTTCTGTAATCGTAAAGCTATTGTACAGCCGCAAGGAGCAATTATTGTAGAGCTAGAGGCAGAGACTGCGGGCAGAGTTTATTGTACAGCTAGCTGCAGGGAGAGATTAGTGTACTGCTACAGGCAGACTATTATACGCAGCGACATTGTGGGGTTATTGTACAGCGACAAAGAACACTGTTCTGCTGCAAGCAATGACGACTGCACAGTTAAAGGCAACTGCCATGGATTACTGCCGATGTGCTCTTTTGACAAGATTATTGTTGTACAAGATAATCCTCAGCAGGCAGGGGCCTGTTCATGATCGGGTGCCCTTCATTGGCTCTCATTGGAAACATCCTGCAACCCCAGAGATTTCCCCAGGATCAGCAGCAGAGGTTCCAGCAGGTATGCCCTGCTATTTACATTGGGATTTAACCCATCTCTCTGGATTCTCAGCTTTTTTATGACACCCTGGAGGCACCTGCTCTAATTTACAATCGATGAAGTTGCTAGTCATGGCTCAGTTGGTAGCACTCTCACTCCCGAGTCAGAAGGTCAGAGATGCAAATCCCATTCTGCAAAATTCAGTACATAATCTAGGCTGACACTCCGGGGCAGTACTGAGGAAGTGCCGCACTGTCAGAGGTGCCATCTTTCGGATGAGATGTTTGACCGAAGTCCCGTCGATCCCAAACTGTCAATCATAGTGCTTGGTCCCATACTGTCACTGATGATATACTGGGGTCTCTCAGGTGGACTTAAAAGATCCCATGGCACTTTTTCGAAGAACAGCATGAGCGTTCTCTCTGGTGTTCTGGCCAATATTTATCCCTCAACCAAAATCACTCAAACATATTATCATATCATCAATCGATTTGTGGAACCTTGCTGTGTGCAAGTTGGCTGCCATGTTTCCCTACATTACAACAGTGACTACACTTTAAAAAGTACTTTGTACCTCTAGACTTGACTACTCCAATGCACTCCTGGCTAGCCTCCCACATTCTACCCTACGTAAACTTGAGGTCATCGAAACTTGGCAGCCCGTGTCCCAACTCGCACCAAGTCCTGCTCACCCATCACCTCTCTGCTCGCTGACCTACATTGGCTCCCGGTTAAGCAACGCCTCGATTTCAAAATTCTCATCCTTGTTTACAAATCCCTCCATAGTCTCGCCTCTCCCTATCTTTGTAATCTCTTTCAGCTTCACAACCCCACGAGATGTCTGCCTCCTCAAATTCTGCCCTCTTGAACATCTCTGATTATAACTGCTCAACCATCGGTGGCCGTGCCTTCAGCTGCCTAAGTTCTGGAACTCCCTCCCTAAACCTCTCCGACTCTCTACCTCTCTTTCCTCCTTTAAGACGCTCCTTAAAACCTACCTCTTTAAACAAGCTTTCGGTCATCTGCCGTAATTTCTTCTTATGTGGCTTGTGTCAAATTTATTTGTTTTGTCTTATAACACTACTGTGAAGCACCTTGGGACGTTTTACTACGTTAAAGGCACTATCTAAATAAAAGTTGTTGTTGTTGTTGTGAAGCGCTTTGAAATCTCCTGAGGTCGCGAAAGGTCGTAAATACAAGTTCTTTCTTTCTATGAAGTAGTTAATGACTACAGTACCTGGTCTGCTCTTTCATTTTGCAGAGTGATGGCAAACATTATTTGCTTTAGTGAATAGCTTAATTGTTCATCAACATTTTACATCGCAGTCTGCTCTTGGATATCACATTTCGATTCCGAGTTGAGAATTCCCTCCAGGCACTAACTTAAAGTGAGATCAAATTATCTATCTGTCTGTTATGGCTCTGGACATATATTTGCAACAATTTTCCAGCAGCCGTTATATGACTGAATGAGGACGGGTGGGGAAGCGAGCCATGAATAAATATCAAATTGATTTTTGTCAGTGATGTGGGTGAGCAGAAGATCAGAGGCAGTCTGTGCCTTTCCACTCACCGGCCTCATTAAAATGGCCCGTGGCCACCAATAATCAGTACAACTCTCTCGCGGGGAACATCAAGGAGCTCGGGGAAATATAATCATTGAAGTCAGGCTAATTATAAACATGGGAGGCTTGTACTCAGAATCTGGAGACCTTGGCCCTGAGCCGTACTTATTTAGCATTTAAAATGAGTCCTTACTGTAATTCTGGCACTATTCGCGACAGTGACAGCTTGCATCACCACCACAGTCATAGGAGTCAATAGCCAATCAGAATGAGACACAGAAGAGACAAATGCTATGTCAGTGTTACTGTGACAAGTTTAAAAGGAAGAAAGATAGATTTATTTAGTGCCTTTCATGACCTCAGGACCTCCCAAAGCACTTTACAACTAATTAAGTCTTTTTGAAATGCAGTCACTGTTGTAATGTAAGGAGACACATCAGCAAATTTGTGCATAGCAAGGTCCAAAAAACAGCAGACAGCTAATGACCAGATAACCTGTTTTGATGGAGGGATAAATATTGGCCAGGACACTGGGGAGAAATCCCCTGCTCTTCTCCAAATGTGCCATGGGATTTTTTACATCTACCTGAGAGGGCAGACAGGGCTTTAGTTTAATACTCAGTTTAGCGTCTCCAAAATTCGACTTAAAACAACAATATAGTGCCTTTAACTTAAGGAAGTATTCCAAGGAGTTTCACAAATGACCCTAAAGAAACAGATGAAGAACCAGAGATTAAAAAGGGTGAACAAAAGCTTGGTTGAAGATGGATTTCGAGAAGGTTCTAAAAGGTGGAGAGACAAGTGGTGGGGTAGACATGATATGTGGAACTGGAGGAGATTGCAAAGTTAGGGTGGGGTGAGGATGCGGAGGGATTCATAGATGAGAACAATGATTGTATTTAGATGCATGGGGGGAATAGGAAGTCAATGCAGGTCAGCGAGGATGGTGATGCTGAATGAGCAGGACTCAGTGCAGGACAGATAATGTGCAGCAGAGTTTTGGGTAAGTTAAGATTTTATGGAAAATGGAAGGCCAGTAAGACGAGCTTTGGAGAAGGAGTTAAGTCTGGAGGCAACAAAGGCATATTTAAGAGTTTTGGCAGAAAAAGGGCTGAGGTATACGAAGCAAGCAATGTTATGGAGGTGGAAGTAATCAGTCTTGGTAATGGAGAGGATGTGGGATTTAAAGATCAGGATCAAAGAAGATGCCAGTGTTACAAATGGTTCACCTGAGCAGAGTTTGCGATGTTGAGCTAGTGGAGGTTATCCATCATTCAAGATTTAATGTCAGGCAGTTAAGGGATTCAAGTGAGGCAAAGGAGAGGTATGTGGAAGATGACCATATGCCTACAGATGTTCTCAAGAGACAGCGGGGTCTCAGAGTTTTTTTCCATGGGCAGGTGATGGGAATAGTGGGATTGGAGGAGAGTAGGGAATGTGGGTGGTAATGGAGACAAGGAAGAGGTCAGAGCCAGACTTGTCAGAGATTAAGACCTCAGGGGCAGAGAAATTATGAGAACTGACGTCAAGGGGGTGTCCGCGGATATGGGTAGGAGTGTTTGTATAAAGGATGAGATTGAGAAAGGACAGAAGGGGTGATGAATTTGGAGGCAGAAATTTTAATCACTGAGGAAGAGAAGATGCCCAGAGCTGAGACTAAGGGAAGAATGAGGGGAGAGGACGTCAGCTTGGGGGTCAATATCTGGGTACAGGAATGTCATGGTTATGGTACTGGACTAGCAATCCAGAAATAGTGAGTTCAACTCCTACCAAGGCAATTTATGCAATTGAATTCAATAAATCAGCTCAATTCTAGGCTGGCACCAAAAAATAAATTATTATGGAAGCTTCCAGATTGTCATTAAAACCCAACCTGCCAGCTGCCTAGGCTCGCCCACATGTACCTCCAGTCTCACACTATGTGGCCAATTTAATACCCTCTCAAGTGGCCTTGAAAACCTCTCAGTTATACAAATAATTGCTCTGAATCAAAAAAAGGCGGCCCACCACCAACTTCTTAGGACATTTGAGGATGGGTGATAAATCTGGCCTTGCCAGCAACATTCACATCCCGAGGTCAAATATAAATCTATAACACTGTTTTTCTCAAAAAAAACAGTTTCTAATGTCAATATATTGTTTCAAAAATGTGCATCATGCTTGCTGCATTCATTAAAAACCGTTCACTGCTGCCTTACTACAACACTGTCCTGAGGTAGTGGGTTTAAGTTTCTGTAGATGACCATTGGGTGGAAATGGACTTGGATTATTCTGACCTTATTCCTGTTTCCACTCCCTGTATCTGCTAGTCCTGTACTACCTCCCATTTAGTCTGGTGTCAGCGAATATTCTGAGTTAGTGTAAAAGTATGAAAGGACGACTGCTGCCATTCCCCTTTTTCTCTGTTGACTCACCCACATAACAGACTACTGATTCTCCCCCCCCACCCCGCCACCCCCGCCTCCCCCCCCCCAGCTCCGGGCCATTGTAAAGCAAAGTCAGGATTCACTTCACAATAACAACTTTAACGTAGTAAAACATCCCAAGGTGCTTCACAGGGGCATAAATCAGACAGAAATTGACACTGAGCCACAGAAGGAGATAGTAGGACAGGTGACTAGAGGTAGGTTTTACGGAGCATCTTAAAGGAGGGAAGAGAGGAGGAAAGGCAGAGGGGTTTAGGGAGGGAATTCCAGAGCTAAGGGTCCGATAAATAAAGCTCATCCACCCTGAAAAATTTGTAGGCCACATTACAGCATCCATTATTTCTTTAGTGATTCAAGTGTTTTTGACTCATTGCATTGTTTGTAACTCATTCCATGTGTTGATCACAAAGAGCATCCTGGTATCAGCCCTAAATTTGCTTTTCACTAGTTTGATACCTTAGAAACATAGAAACATAGAAAATAGGTGCAGGAGTAGGCCATTCGTTCATGGCTGAATTCATAAGTTCATGGCTGAACATGCAACTTCAGTACCCCATTCCTGCTTTCTCGCCATACCCCTTGATCCCCCTAGTAGTAAGGACTACATCTAACTTCTTTTTGAATATATTTAGTGAATTGGCCTCAATAGAATTGTTCATAGTTCTCCTATGGTTATTGTTTATCTTGAAGTAGTGTTCCAGATATACATTTTTCTATACCTTATATAAGCTGTCTTCTCAGTCATCCTCTTTCAAGACTGAAGACTTTTTCCTCTCAGCTCAGTCCTCTGATGCTAAGAACCAGTGGCTCCTCTCTGCACTGCCTCCAGTTGCTGGATGTCACTTTTGCATCTTGGTAAACAAAACTGGATACTGCAATTGAGATGCAGTTTGAGCTGAGCATTACAGAGCCCTCCAGCTTCTCCTTTACTGTTCTGGTTATATAGTTTAGCATTCTATTTACTTTTCTGATTGCTGCTCCACAGGGATTGGGCATATTGTGCGCCGAGTCTACTAAAACCTCGAGATTTCTTTCAAATCGACTGTTAGTCATTTCAGCACCATTCATAGGGTATTTTGGCCAGGTTTCACCACTGTTACCCAGACAGGCGTGCGGTAACTGCTGACTTAAAAGAACATGGAGGAGGGGAGCGGGAAATAAACATTAAATCTATGAATGTGCAGGCACACCCTCGTTATGCTGAGTCACAACTTTCGCAGTGTGACTGAGTAATTTATTTCTAATATTCTGCTGCTTTTCTGAATGTAACTACAGTTCCCACCGCTTATAGCGAGCGGGTTGGTGTTAACGCGATTTGACGCTGTACGCGATAGACGGTAAAACTAGTAGCAAGAAGGCAGGAGGAAGCCATGCAACTCTGTGGTACTGGAGCACTGACCTGTGGCACTGACTGGAGCAGTATCAACTGTGGCTCAGTGGGTAGCACTCTCTAGGTGGGAGGGGCTAGGAGTGAGCAGGGACTGCTGATTACTGCAGGAGTTGGAGTGAGTTTGTAAAAAGTTGGTGGATTGGATGGAAGAAATAAATACGCAAATCTCCAAAGGAGGTATAATGCGTCCCGCTTTTCCAAGCTTTCTGCTGGAGAAAGGGAAGGAGTTGGTCCAAATAGACAACTGTAATACTCGAGATTCCTATGGGGTATTTAGAGAATGGAGATTTAAGACACCTGCTGGTCAGGAGTTTTGGCAGAATATATACCCACATCTGGACTTCAACAGGATTTGGAAGGGAGTGTGGGCGAATTTTAAATGTCCAAAGTGGATTGAACTGGATTTCAAATCGGCTCATAACCGTATTTTCACCATGATAGTCTTATGTAAGATTGGGCGAGTAGAGGTGGCAACTTACCCAGTGTGTGGGACACGGGATGAGACTCTGTCCTATTTGCTGGTGTTATGTCCGCAGTTAAAGGATTTAAACTACTATGTTTGACAGTTGTGTGAGGTTTTCTTTCTGGGTGAGGACCGAAGAGCAAGAATGGGAATCCCGTGGGACTCAATTTTGAATTGGGGATTGCAGGAGAGTCTGCCCGAGTCTAGCGGAGCGGCAATTAATTTAATGTTCAGTTTGGCTAGATTTGTGAATATACAAAGAAGGAATGCTCTGTTTATTTAAGCGGAGGAGAATAAACCTAAAAGAGTATTTTAAATATAAACTAAAAGATCATTATAAGGCTCTGAGGATGTTTTATTCAGAAAGGAATTTAAAGATATTATTTTATGATCAATTTGTAAAGTACAATAGATTATTATATGTTACAGGTGACAAATTAAACTTCAGGTTTTAATGTTAATACGTGTTGGAGGAACGGCTGTGCAGAGGGATGGAATGGATTTGTATGATACAATGGAATGATCATGATGTTGTTCATGTTCAGTAAATATAAATATTTTTAAAGAAAGTGGGTAGCACACTCACCTCTAAGTCAGAAGGTTATGGGTTCAAATCCCACTCCAGGGACTTCAGCACAAAAAATCTAGGCTGACACTCCAGTGCAGTGCTGAGGGAACGCTGCACTGTCAGAGGTGCCTTCTTTTGGATAAGACGTTAAACCGAGGCCCTGTCTGCTCTCTCGGGTATACGTAAAAGGTCCCATGGCACTATTTCGAAGAAGAGCAGGGGAGTTATCCCTGGTGTCCTGGCCAAAATTTATCCCTCAATCAACATAACAAAAACAGATTATCTGGTCATTATCACATTGCTGTTTGTGGGAGATTGCTGTGCGCAAAATGGCCTCCGCGTTTCCTACATTACAACTGTGACTGGACTTGAAAAGTACTTCATTGGCTGTGAAGCGCTTTGAGACGTCCGGTGGTTGTGAAAGGCGCTATGTAAATGCAATTCTTTCTTTTACCTTTTTAAGCAACTGAAGTGAGTACTGAAGTGGCAACAGGAAGCTGGGAGTGGAAGAAAACAACAAACCCTCAAGTAGCTGCCCTGCCAGAAGACGAGAAATGGATGAGACCCGAAAATGTGCTGGTTTATAGAAGCAGGAAAATCTGTTCAAAGAAGAATTCCATGTCAAATTCTGCCCGAATTAGCCGGAGCGCTTAATATGTTACAAGTGGCACGTTTATAATTGACTCTAATGGCCCTGGCAAATGGTTGACGCCATTTGCCCGATATGACGGTGTAAGTGGTGGGGACTGTATATATTTGACATAAGGTTCATTCAGAAAATAAGCTGCCATTGAGTGCAACGCAGTCCTTCATAAAGTGATTGGTGATTTTTATTTGACAGGATAATGAAAATAAACTTGAGGCTCAATGCAGCAGTGCCGGCTGACAAGCTGCCAGGATCTGTGCAATAGCCTGAGGCCCAAGCCACGAGAATGATCAGCTGGCCTTGCCAGATGCTGCTGGGACAGCTCATGAATATCATTGTAACGTAGCCAAGTTTGCTGACGATACAAAGATGGGAGGAAAAGCAATGTGTGAGGAGGACACAAAAAATCTGCAAAAGGACATAGACAGGCAAAGTGAGTGGGCAAAAATTTGGCAGATGGAGTATAATGTTGGAAAGTTTGATGTCATGCACTTTGGCAGAAAAAAAATCAAAGAGCACGTTATTATTTAAATGGAGAAAGATTGCAAACTGCCGCAGTACAGTGGGACCTGGGGGTACTTGTGCATGAAACACAAAAGGATAGCAAGTGACCAGGAAGGCCAATGATATCTTGGCCTTTATTGCAAAGGGGATGGAGTATAAAAGCAGGGAAGTCTTGTTACAGTTGTACAGGGTATTGGTGAGGCCACACCTGGAAAACTGCGTGCAGTTTTGGTTTCCATATTTACGAAAGGATATACTTGTTTTGGATGCAGTTCAGAGAAGGTTCACTAGGTTGATTCCGGGGATAAGAGGGTTGACTAATGAGGAAACGTTGAGTAGGTTGGGCCTCTACTCATTGGAATTCAGAAGAATGAGGTGATCTTATAGAAACATAGAAGATTATGAGGGGGCTTGACAAGGTGGATGCAGAGAGGATGTTTCCACTGATGGGGGAGACCAGAACTGGAGGGCATGATCTTAGAATAAGGGGCCACCCATTTAAAACAGAGATGAGGAGGAATTTCTTCTCTTTAGAGGGTTGTAAATCTATGGAATTCGCTGCCTCAGAGAGCTGTGGAAGCTGGGACATTGAATATATTTAAGACGGAAATAGACAGTTTCTTAACCGATAAGGGGATAAGGGGTTATGGGGAGTGGGCGGGAAGTAGAGCTGATTCCATGATCAGATCAGCCATGATCTATTGAATGGCGGAGCAGGCTCGAGGGACCATATGATCTACTCCTGTTCCTATTTCTTATGTTCTTATTATCATACGCTCCCCATTTTACTTGAGCCTTGGGCAGGGAGCGTAATGAAGCGGATCTGCAAAGTTACACAAGCCCGCAACCCTCAAAGGTAAGTGATTGCTACTGCAGGAGATAAAAATGTGGCTGCCTATTTAAAGGCTCAAGCATGGCTCCCACAAGATTTCAGCCTTTTGCAACAATTACATGGGCGGTAAAAGAAATTACAGGCGAAGCTGAAAGGATGGACAACACAAAATAGAGGCATGAAACAGAGTCTTTGGGCACACAACAGAATACTGTTGCCCCAACTTCTCTGTTTGATGGCTGGAAAAGTGCACATGTTGTTACTTGAGATAGGCGAAAAGAGATTGCTATGTTTGGAACTCCATTTTACCCTCCCCAGAGGATGACAGTGAACGTTACCTGGCAGGCAGAGGCTCGCAGGATTAATGCAGTCTGTAGGACCCGAGGACAAGTGCGGGATAAGACGGCACACTTTAAAGAATCCGGCATGACAAGACTGCTGTAAAGTTTTACCTTTCCGTCTTTTGGGTGGGACGTTAAACTGAGGTCCCATCTGCTCTCTCAAGTGGACGTAAAAGATCCCACGGCACTATTTCGAAGAAAAGCAGGGGAGCCAATACAATCAACAGAGCAAAAACAGATTATCTGATCATTGCTGTTTGTGGGAGTTTGTTGTGTGTATATTGGCTGCCGTGTTTCCCACATTACAACAGTGACTACACTTCAAAAGAACTTCATTGGCTGTAAAGCACTTTGAGACGCCCAGTAGTCATGAAAGGCGTTATATAAATGTAAATCTTTCTTTCTTTCTTTACCTGTCAACTTGTTCCAGATTTACTGCTGTCTCATAGCAAGAACCCACACAACATCCCATGGGGAAACCATATTTCAGCAATCAAGGTGCAGTGTCCAATTAAAAGTCTTGCTGCACTCACATTTTCCAAGGGCTTTAGTTGATCACATGACAACCAACAGTGACCTCCCCACTCCCCCTCTTTTTTGTGAAGAACATCAGCGTGGTATATTGAGCACCCAACAAGGAGGTTTGAGATGGTAAAATGTTCCCTTTTCACTCCCCTTCATCTCCTCACTCCATCTCCCCCATCCCGCCTCAGTTCAATTCTCTTTGCTCGCTAACCCTGCTCGATGTCAATACTGCACTTGTTCTTGACTCTGTGTTTGCAATTCCATGGGCTTTCAACTAGACTCTAATATTTCAACTGTTTTGACAGTAGGATTAAATTGATTTTTTTCAAATTGCTGTATTTTGTTGTAAATAAAATAATTTTTTATGACCAACAATACTGTAATATTCATTTAGGAACAGCAAGAACAGGAGTAGGCCAGTCAGCCCCTTGGGTCTGCTCTGCCATTCAATTAGATCATGCCTGATCCGTACTTAAATTTTCTCGCCTTTGCTCCATATCCCTTGATACCCATACCTAATAAATTCTATCTGTCTTGGTCTTGAAAGCTCCAATTGATCCAGCATCCCCAGCCTTTTGCAGGAGAAAGTTTGCATGAAGAAATGCCTTCTCATTTTGCTCCTCAATGACCGAGCTCTAATTTTAAGATTATGTTCTGGATTACTTCACCAGAGAAAATAGTTTTGTCTAGCCTAGTAAATCCTTTTAACATTTTAAATAACTTGATCAGATCGCCCCTCAACCTCCTGTACTCAACTAAATACCATCCAAGTTTATGCAACCTGTCCTTATAATTTAACCCTCTAAACCCCGGAATCATTCTGGTGAATCTGTGCTGCACCCACTTCCAAGGCCAATATATCCTTCCTGAGATGCAGTGCCCAGAGCTGTACACAGTGCTCCAGTTAGGGTCTGAACAAGCTCTATACAACTGAAGCATAACATCCCTGCCCATGGATTGTTTCATAGGGGTCTATTTTACATTTTATACACGATACGTCCCTTAACTGTCTTTATTTTTAATTCTTCTTCAGATGTGGTCAACTTCGGTAAGGCCGAATTTATTGCCCATCCTTACTTGCCTTGAGAAGAAAGTGATTGTGGGCGATGCTCCTGCCAGGGTGCATGCACGCACAGCCACGCTGTAATCTGAAAGGTCCCACGCAGGCTGCCCACCGGCGTTTATGTTGTAAATACTGCGCATGCGCAGAAATTTAATGGGACGGCGTATTAAAAGAAACAGGCTACGCAGAACAAAGTGCAGCCAGCTCCCTCTGAGCACTTTTTAAATTCGTTTCTGGGATGTGGGCGTCATTGGCAAGGCCAGCATTTATTGCCCATCCCTAATTGCCCTTGAGCCGCTACAGTCCGTGAGGTTAAGGTACTTCCACAGTGCTGTTAGGGAGGGAGTTCCAGGATTTTGACCCAGCGACAATGAAGGAACTGCGATATATTTCCAAGTCAGGATGGTGTGTGACTTGGAGAGGAACTTGGAGGTGATGGTGTTCCCATGCCCCTGTTGCCCTTGTCCTTCGAGGTGGTAGAGGTCATGGGATTGGGAGGTGCTGTTGAAGAAGCCTTGGCAAGTTGCTACAGTGCATCTTGTAATCTTGTAGATAGTACACACTGCAGCCACGGTGCGCGATGGTGGAGGGAGTGAATGTTTCAGGTGTGCCAATCAAGCGGTCTGCATTGTCCTGGATGGTGTTGAGCTTCTTGAGTGTTGTTGGAGCTTCTTCTTAGGCGGTCCTTCGAATCGAGGATGACTTGCTTCCACAGCAAAAATAGATGAGTTCAATAAGTTCACAGGTGTTTCAATGAAGGACCTAATATTCCAGGTCCTGAACTGCATATTAAAGGGTGGAAGATGCCTGTGCGTGGATTTTTTTAACGTGTGGTGGCTGCTGCACACCAGCCACCACACGGGCTTGACAGAGCTAGGTCTTGGTCCAGTGGCAGAGATTACCCAAGATGACTGGAGACCAGCTTTGCTGCACGGACCTACTGCGCACACGTATCACAGTGTGGGCTGGCCCGTGCTGCTCCTGGGTCCTCGGCTCTTCTGGGCCCCAAACTCATGCCTCTCCTGAGCCTTGATCACATCACTCTGCAATCTCTTGCCACTCCTTCGTCCCGACCTCATTGCTCCTGCTGTACCTGCCCATGCGCCAATCACCGACCTGGGTTATGGTGACGTCCAATCCAGTCACCCTTCTCACAGCCGTTGCCCTCCTGCACCAGCTTGCGCTGTACCCTGTAGTGGTTTGTGACCACGCTGCTCCTAGGCCACCGCTCACTGCTCCTTTTATGGCTCCAACCTGCCGCTGATGTTCCCATGTAAGTCAGGGCCACCACGCATCCAAGCAATTGGAGTGTACCATCACATTCTTGACTTGTACCTTGTAGATGGTGAAAAGGCTTTTGGGGAGTCAGGAGATGAGACACTCGCCACAGAATACTCAGCCTCTGTGGCTCAGTGGTAATGCCTTTGCATCTGAGTCAGTAAGATGGATGTGGGTTCAAGTCCCACTCCAGAGACCCGAGTAAAAAATCTAGGCTGGCACCTCAGTCCAATACTGAGGGAGTGCTGCACTGTCGGAGGTGCCGTCTTTTGGATGAGACGTTAAACTGAGGTCCTGTCTGCCCTCTTGGGTGAACGTTAAAGATCCCGTGGCACTCTTTCAAAGCAGAGCAGCGGAGCTCTCCCCAGTGATCGGGGCAATATTGATCCTTTAACCAACACCAAAAAACAAACTTTCCGGTCATTATCTCACTAATGTTTATGGGACCTTGCTGTGCACAAATTGGCTGCTTCACATCCTAAAAAAAAGTCACTATACTTCAAAAGTAAATCACTTTGGGAAATCCTGAAGTTGTAAAAGGCGCTTTAGAAATGCAAGTCCTTTTCTTCCTTTTAGCTGGCCTGCAGGAAGTACTTAATCAGCGGTATTAAAGGGAGGAGCCATGTTAGTACTAAACATCATGATTGTGCTGCACACTACTGCAGGGTCTGGACTCTATTTAATACATTGGTGGAATTCCCATGGGCAACACAATGGAAGATTCACTCATATATTAAATATATCAGTATATATCAGAAATAATTGTTAGTTTTTATTACAGCTTACTCTACTGGGAATAGCTTAGAGTGTGTAGTGTATATTATAAATCAAACACATGGTATTTGTTACTGTGAATTAAAGAAGCTTTCAAATCCTGCCTTTTAGAAATCTGTTTAGATTACTTTGGACACAGATGAGCACTATTAGACTAAGTGAGACAGCACTATTTATTGGAGTGCTCACTGAGTTGGCTCAGCCAGTAGCAGATGGGTTTACAGAGCAGATGTTTGAGAGAGGAAGGAGGCTACAGCTCCTTCCCAACACTTCTCAGTGAAGTCTCGGAGGGACACACAACGTGGCTGGGAACATACAGAGAGATGCTGAACTGCAATACCGTTGTCAAATTAAAGTCTCTCTGTGCAACTGAATTATATTAAATAAATCTGTGTGATTACGGGGCGTGATGACTGTGATTGTGCGACAAGGCAAGATTACACTTGAGAGGTTTGAGTGGCAATATCAAGCATGATAGAGAAGCCAGAGTCATTTATAAACGTTATCTGGACTCGAGAGTGACACGAGCTTAAGCGCAATCTCAAAGCAATGATTACTTTTCTGATTATATATACAGTGAAGTACTGCTTTCCTTTTCCTGTGTTGCTTGACCCGAGTTGCTATCCTCCTTTGCTGGTGTTGCTTCCTTTCCTGCATCATCGGCAAACATGTCTTGTTTCATCCTCCCCTCTTGCATATTCCCTCTAATCCCCCACAAGGACACACAGGTTTAAACAATGAAACAATTCATCTGATTGTTCCCAGCCACAATGCGTCTCCCATCACCTGCCCTCTGCCCCCATCACCCGCCAAGACTTTACCCTGATGTGTTAAGAAGGAGCTGCAGCCTCCGACTTCCGCTCTCAAACTTCTGCTTCACAAACCGAAGCTCTCAGTAACACGCCCAGGATAACACGGCAAAAAACCTTTCGGTTAACAAGGTGGTAATTCACCTTTGGGCGGCAGCGCAAAGTCAACAGGACTGACTATCAGGCGTGGCGTATAACGGGAAAGCTGTTGCAATACAATCTGCTTTGTGCTGTCGCCCGAGACCAGTCTCAACCTGTATGTATTTGCTTCATGAGGACTTTGCTTAAGAATTCATAGCAACACATTGCTATTACAAAATAGTTGGTTTATTAACAAAGGTCTGACAATCACACTGCACATTACCAGTTCATCCTCGAGGCTCACAACCACATGCCTCATCCTGGATCCCCTTAACCTAACTGACTGGGGTTTTATTGAGTATTGTGAACATCACGTGGCTGGTTAAGCCACTCACAATTCAACAGCTCTACAACTATTTTAGATAGAACTTTAAATCACATAACCCCTTTTAGTAAGGGCACTAGAACCCACAAATTTCCAAATCAACTGGGACCTTGCCAACTGAAATTAAAATTCTGTTCCCGGGGCTGATGATGCACTCCAGTCCCTCCGGTGCCCACTGTTCGCGGAAGGCTGTGAGTGTACCGGTAGACATCGCGTGCTCCATCTCCAGGGACACCCTGGCCTAAACGTAGCCGCAGAAAAGAGGCAGGCAGTCGGGCTGAATGACCCCCTCGACCGCCCGCTGCCTGGACTGGTTAATGGCCATCTTGGCCATGCCCAGGAGCAGTGCTACGAGGAGGCCCACTGACCTGCCCGCTCCCCTCCGCATAGGGTGCCCAAAGATCAGGAATGTGGGGCTGAAGTGCAGCCAAAAATAGAAGAGCAGCCCCTTCAAATAATGGAAAAGGGGCTGCAATCTCGCACACTGTACATACACATGGAACAAGGACTCCTCCAGACCGCAGGAATTGCAGGCTGCCTGGGAGTCTGTGAACAGACTTAAACATTTATTGCACAGGACTGCACCTTGGGCTAGAAATTGCGTAGCTCCCCGTCTGAGGCACTAGCTTTTGCGGGAGCACTACCCAAATCTACCAGATGCAAACCTCCGGTTTAGCGCTCCAGGAAGGAAGTGGAGCTGTAAATCAAGTGCCACCACTTCCTTTGGAGCGCTAAACCAAGCAGGAGGGGCAGCAGCGGCAGAGCGTTGCACAATACCCAGTGCAGCACTGCCGGGATCAGAGGCTCCTTCCCTCCCTTAAAGGGAGGGGCCATTGCTGCAAGCTCTGCAATAAATCGACTTCCCTGCTCACCGATGGCACCCGCGATCTGCGACGATCAGCCCCAAGGACTCCGACAGAGTGCAAGGCTGATCAATCGTGGCAGAAATTTTTTTTTAAAAAAGGGCTCAATAAAAAATGTTCACTTATCTCACCGGCAACCCTTTTAACTAGCGGCCGGCCCACTTTATGCCTCCTGCAGCTGCCGGAGTTGACACCCGGTGATGCTGCAGACGGCGGAACTGAAGTTTGCATCTGAGGCAGTACCGGGGGGACTGCGCACCGTGATGATGTCACCATCTCCAGGGCGCAGCAGAGACGGTAGCGCCCTGTTCTCGCCCCCTGGAGGTGCTAACGGGAAGTGCAAAAGAGGCCAATTTCTCCCCCCCCTTAAGTTACTGGCACATAGCCCACTGCATTCTCAGTGCAATGACTTGTTTGCACCTGTCATTATATTCTATTTAGAGCCATTGTTTGAGCTGTTTGCCTTTTGGGGGCAGCATCAGCATTTTCTGAAGCTGTAGGTCGACTATCTAGACTCGCACATGAAGAATGGCAACTTCGATGAAGTATAATAGGCAGTCAGTACCCCTTTCCTCCTGCTCCTCCAGGCCCCACAGGGAAGTCTAGCACTCTGTGGCCCCAGGCTCCCCTCCCCTACCCCCAGCACCGAGACCTTCGCAACAACCACTTCCCTCCTCCCCCTACGTGCTGCTGGTAGCCGCTCTCCTGGTGCCGGGGGCCGGCCTGTGGGCTACTCTAACGTCCACCTCCCTGACACCTGCTGCCACTTTCCGCCTCAAACAGGCGAGCAGCTGACTGGCGGTGTTCAAACGTGGGCCGGCGGCTGAAAGCTGCCAGACCGCTTCGCAGAGTCCCGCACAGGATTGCTGTCCACTCCTGCCGGTTTGCCACCAGGAGATAAAAATTGGGCCTTCGGGCGTATTTGGTTTAGAACTATTGCCATATTTAGCCATCCCCAGCAGTAACATTAATCACTTGAAGGGCCATCTCTGGACAGTATCCGCCAGCAGATGGAACAGTCTCTGAGCCTGAAACGACACTGATTGCTTTGATTAAACAAATGATATATCCATGAGGACAGCAGCAGGTACAGCTACAGCTCTGATCAAATATAGCAGTTGAAATACTGCCCCAGGCACGAAACCCACTGGAGTGTAACTTGCTGAATAAAATCCCAAGGAAGGAGTTACTGTAGGAGAGAACAAACCATCGACATATTAACTTGAATAATGAACGTGTTAATCCATTTTAATCCAAAGAAACCTTTCAAAATCTTTTTTATAAGCACGTTGTCGTTATGATTGATTAAAGAGATGAGAAACAGGGTCGCGTTTATTTGTAACACTTAAAGCTCTGATTGGGTCCCCTTGATCACATGGCTGATTGCTGATTGGTCCCCTTGGAGAATAAGACACACCCAGCGGTTTCTCTGGAATGTGTAATTAGATCCACCCTGCCGACGTAATCAGTGACTTTGCAAATTTGAGCCATTCGAGCCGACTCCAGACAGAATGGAGCTCACTTAGAACAGAAAGGGTTCACTCTAATGGGTTAAGACCTTCTCCCACCCCTCAAACAAGATCTTGCCCCGATCCACCAAGTGCCTGACCTTCCCCCCCTGCCCTCCGGCCCAAGTTCCTGACCTTCTTACCACCCCCCCCCCCCCCCCACGTCCCCTCCCCCGCCCACCCAAGTTCCTGATGATCTCCCCCTGCCCAAGTTCCATTCCCCCACGGATTCATGACCTTCTCCTCCCAACAGGTTTCTGACCTTAGCCCCTCCCACCCCCCAGCCATAGATGGGCCATTGTGTGTGGGTCACAGATTGTTAACAGGTTTATTGGGTATGAAGTGAACTCAACCAGGTGTAGGGGAGGAGAGGGAGAATGTGGTGTGGATGTAAAGGGGATAGGGTTGGAAGAACATGATCCGTCTTAATATCCAGATCACATTTTCACTCTCAACCCCGGCCGTTAGACTTGGATCATACTCTTGCCACATCCCCACTGTGCTCTTTACCCTCCTCCTCCCAACCGAATTTCTGACCTCCTCTCCCTGAGTTACCTCTCTGCCTCCTCCCAGTCTCCCTCTGCCCCTTTTCCCCCACACTCTCTCTCTCCCCCCACTCTCTCACTAGCCCACCCCCTGCCTCTCCCCCCCCACTCTCTTCCCCATCCCACCTCTCTTTCCCTCCACCACTCTCTTCGCCCCCCCTACTCTCTTTCCCCCCCACACTCTCTTCTCCTCCCTACTGTCCAATAAAGTTAGCTTGTGCTCCACAGTGATTATGAGCTTAAACATTTTTATACCCTTTTGAGCATGCGTGTTCGATCCAGTCACGCATGCGCAATACGATACATGAGGGAGCCAGAAGCAGGGTCAAAGCACACTGCCAAGCTTGGAGCTCGAGTCTGAGCCTGCTCCGAGGGCTTTTGGGTTATCTTTCGCAAATCAAAGGCTATACAAAAGGAGTCCCCAGGAGTTTTGTCTGGAATATCGCTGTGATTATCTACACGTACATGTTTGACAAAGTTGCTGGAGTTCTTTGAGGATGTAACGAACAGGGTGGATAAAGGGGAACCAGTGGATGTGGTATATTTGGACTTCCAGAAGGCATGTGACAAGGTGCCACATAAAAGGTTACTGCACAAGATAAAAGTTCACGGAGTTGGGGGTAATATATTAGCATGGATAGAGGATTGGCTAACTAACAGAAAACAGACAGTCAGGATAAATGGTTCATTCTCGAGTTGGCAATCAGTAACCAGTGGGGTGCCGCAGGGATCAGTGCTGGGACCCCAACTATTTAAAATCTATAGTAACGACTTGGAAGAAGGGACTGAGTGTAACATAGCCAAGTTTGCTGACGATACAAAGATGGGAGGAAAAGCAATGTGTGAGGAGGACACAAAAAATCTGCAGAAGGACATAGACAGGCTAAGTGAGTGGGCAAAAATTTGGCAGATGGAGTATAATGTTGGAAAGTGTGAGGTCATGCACTTTGCCAGAAAAAAATCGAAGAGCAAGTTATTATTTAAATGGAGAGAGATTGCAAAGTGCCGCAGTACAGCGGGACCTGGGGGTACTTGTGCATGAAACACAAAAGAATAGTATGCAGGTACAGCAAGTGATCAGGAAGGCCAATGGTATCTTGGTCTTTATTGCAAAGGGGATGGAGTATAAAAGCAGGGAAGTCTTGCTACAGCTATACAGGGTATTGGTGAGGTCACACCTGGAATACTGCGTACATTTTTGGTTTCCATATGTAAGAAAGGATATACTTGCTTTGGAGGCAGTTCAGAGAAGGTTCACTAGGTTGATTCCGATGAGGGGGTTGACTTATGAGGAAAGGTTGAGGAGGTTGGGCCTTCATTGGAATTCAGAAGAATGAGAGGTGATCTTATCGAAATGTATAAGATTATGAGGGGGCTTGACAAGGTGGATGCAGGGAGGATGTTTCCACTGATGGGGGAGACTAGAACTAGAGGGCATGATCTTAGAATAAGGGGCCGCCCATTTAAAACAGAGACGAGGAGAAATTTCTTCTCTCAGAGGGTTGTAAATCTGTGGAATTCGCTGCCTCAGAGAGCTGTGGAAGCTGGGACATTGAATAAATTTAAGACAGTAATAAACAGTTTCTTAAATGATAAGGCGATAAGGGTTATGGAGAGCGGAAGGGGAAGTGGAGCTGAGTCCATGATCAGATCAGCCATGATCTTATTGAATGACGGAGCAGGCTCGAGGGGCCGTATGCTCCTATTTCTTATGTTCTTATGTTCGTATGATTCTACGCAATGGGAATTTAGGAGAAGGAATTTGGTTGATTGGAATTATATGCCTGCATCCATCACCTTCCTCACCTATTTACCAGGTAGCTCCTGGATATGCTTTGGTCACCATGTATAAATTTCCAGCTCTACATGTATTGTGTGAAATTCACTGTTCAACCTGGGCACTGGACCTGCTTGTTTCAGTTTTTTTTAAAGCTGGAAATAATTTTTTTTTCATAAACACTCTAAGATAGGTAATCAGCAAAGAACCGTAATGACTGAAAACATCAATGCATTAAAGGATCATTTTAGAAAACTCAGAATCTATTTCAAAGGATAAATATTGGCACAAAATTAGAGCTTTCATGTCGGATCAAAAAGCCATGTTACTGGGATTCATCAAAAGAGTCTTAATATTGTGCAGCTGTGTAAATACATGGCAGTAATGCAGAAAACAAGTGTAATAACTATCTGACGAAGGAAATAATCTCCCAGACACAGCTATGGTTATTGCTTCCTTTGAACACATGACTCTGTGCACTTTCAAAGAGTTAATAGCATTTCCCGTGATTCCAAACTGCCTTGCTCTTTAATCTCAAATTAGTTCTGCCTTTCATTTCCTTTCTCAACAACAGTCCCCTCCATTTACAACGTCCCCGCTTATCACGGCTTATACCGGGCAAATAAGGCTATCATTTGCCAGAACCAGAAGAGTCAGTTCCAAAGATGGCGCGTGTAAGGTATGAAACATGTTGGCTATTCTGGGCAGTTCTTCACACCGTGTTAACCCCCAATGCAGTGTTTACTGATGGGCGATGTTCAGCCTCTGTCCCCACGGAGGACTTCAGGAAGCCTTGGTGCTGTGGTGTGTCTCTCCCAGCGCTTCCTCTCTCTGCGGGCAGTCTCCAGTGTGGGAACTGAGTCGGAGCTCCTGCCCAAACCAACCCGGACTTCACTGACCGGCGGAGCCTGCGGGGGTCACAGCAGGTGGACATTGGCTTCACCGTTCCGCCGCCTAGAGCGGGTAAAGGCTGAGAATTCTGTGCGATTCACTCAACTGTGGGAAGATCTGAATACATATCACCTCCCACACACACAAAATGCGGATTTTAAAACATATGCTTGAATTGTGACAGTTTTACAATTGCATTTAGAGCAAGAACTTATGACAAGCAGAGTAGTCAATAGATGGAACCACTGGCTTTTGATTCGGGATACAGCTAGGATTTGAGTCCAACTTCATTTATATTGGGTCCTCCTCTCCCATTTGGGGTATTTTCTCCTGCTGTCTTTTGGTGTCCCTTCCCTCTCAACCGTTCACCATTCCAAACTGAGATGGCCTGGACCCGGTTCTCTGTTCATCTGCAACACAGAGTGGAAGGTGTGCTTGGTGTGGGAAATCACGGGCGCAAACCAATGCTTTTCCATTCCTTCACAAAACATGCCCCAACCCACTTAATGGTGTACAATTTCAAACAAATACGTGGTTTCTGTCTCTGTCATGTTTGTTTTAAATATGTATCAGCCGTGGTTACCTCAGAGTCAGAAGGTCATGTGTCACTTCAGTGACATCCTAAGAGAGTGCTGCACTGTCGCAGGCGCCATCTTTCGAATAAGACGTTAAACCGAGTGATGACCGCCCTCCCAGGTGTATATAAAAGATCCCATGGCACTATTTGAAGAGCAGGAGACTTCTCTCCGGTGTGCTGACCAACATTTATTCCAAACAGATTATCTGGTCATTATCTCATTGCTGTTTGTGGGAGCTTGCTGTGCGCAAATTGGGTGCTGTGTTTTCTACATTACAACAGTGACTGTACTTCATTGGTTGTACAGCGCTTTGGGATGTCCTGAGGTTGTGATAGATGATATAGAAATGTAAGTCTTTAATTTCTTTATTTTCCTTTCTTGTCATCATGTATTGAAAACAGCTACTGGTGCTATTTTAAAAGAATCATTTTATCTTGAAGTATCTAAACAGTAGTTTTGGTTTCTCACCAACTTTCTGCAACCCGCAGTAATTTCTCCCCCTCTCCAAGATGTTGACTTTTCGTGGGGGTTCCACAGATCAGAGGTGTCCTCTAGTACCTTACCCAAGTAGCCATTCATTACGGGAGACTTGACAGTGAGTGTTGGCAGGAGGTTACTCCTAAAGCTGATCTTATTGTCACCCTGAGCAACGAAGAATGGAGGAAATTCTGGGCAATGAGGCTGACTGTTGCTTCACTGGCCCCTCTGGATTCGCCTCTGGCCACTCCTTCTCCACCTGCCACATGCAAATGGCAGCAGGGGTCTGGGGCCTGGGCCCCGGCTGATTTCCCTCCCTAGTTACTGGTGGCCTCCATATGGAATGGGGCACTAGGCCCCGAGAAACAGCAACAACTTCAGGTTCCCCCAATATGGGGGGGGGGGGGGGGGGGAGGGGTGGGGGATGAGTGAGGCCTACCAGTTTCCTGCAGCACCACTGGCCTTGCAATAGTGTAAAGCCTCTTGGCAGCGGGAATCTCACGGGGTGCCCTCTGTGCCTGGGAGGGGGACACCGATTGTAGGGGTAGGAGGAAGTCAAGCTCCACTGCAATACCATTGGGATTCCCAGTTGCTGAGGTCCACTCGGGCACTTACAGCAGTGGTGACTGGGCAGTAACCAGGAGCAGGAACCGTGGCTGATCTCCCGCCTCCCGAACTCCCGGGTTCTCAAACCAATTATAGCATGCTGACTCAGATCAGCTAACAGCACACATAAGATGGGCGGGGAGGTGGGGAGCAAACATGGGAGTCATCATCTGTATGACTCTTTTACTCACCTAACCAGCTGAGCCATTGCAGCAATGCACACATAGTACATGGTTAGTGAGTAGAGGGATGGAGAGAGAGAGGGGAGAGAAGGGGCAGGCGAGGGATAGATCGATCGACAGACACACAGATAGAAAGAAATTGATAAGACAAAAAAAGTCTAGGGTCCATCTAATTCACCTTCTGCCAACCTGTCATATAATGCAATGATAACGGCGTTGTTGACTAATCAGAGCAACCAATCGCTATCAATTAGCCTACAACAGACCCAGACCTGATGGCTCAGTAGGTAACTACACATTGTGTCACATCGAAGGTCTAGTAAGAACAGAAGAATCCTTGGAATGAGAAAAGGTCCTTTGCTCATCAAACCCACTGCTTCCACAGACCATGTGCAATCCACCCCCATGGACTCTACGATGGGTTCAATTTGTTTGAAAATCCAATTTATTTTGTTTTTTGGAGAACCAAGCCTCCTGTCCAGCTCACACAAACAAACGGCCGCTGTTATTGACGGGTTTTCGCATTGGTGGATTTTCACTTAATTCCAGATTGGAATCGTCCTCTTGACAAGTGGTAACAGGCAACTGCCAGTAGCTGACGCATCGATGTAAAACCTCATGCAGCATACACTCCCGGAAGTAGCTGCAGGACTAAAGTATGCCCATTTGGGCACTGGCTGCACCCGATATGGCCCCAAATTAAACTGCGTTGAAAATCCTGTTGAGGGGATAATATAAAAATAATCAATCAAAATAAATTTGATCAGGTGCCATTTACCACTAACCGACTTTCAGTAGATCAATGTGAAGGTTCAATCAACCATATGAAGGTAAAAACATAAAGTAGAGTGAAATACACCCAAGTACCACGTGTATTTTCATGTGACTAAATATCATTATGGGATGTTAAAACAATGTAGGTTCCCAGAGAGAAAAGTACAGTTGCAAGGATTCAATACTTGCAGTTTTCATACACTCGTGCGCCTCATAAATCAAACATGGATGAGCCATTCACCAGAGGCATGTTTTGTACCTTTGATAAGATGATCAGACTAATTAACAGTCCCCAGACTACTTGCTCTAATAAGCAGAATATTACTCTTGGCAAATCAGACACAGATGGAACGGAAAAGGATATTCTTCAACAGATGTCCCGAAAACTGATCTCTCTTTAAAAAAAGTTTTTAAAACAAAAACATTTAGGTAGGTATTATTTTAATCTATGGAATGTCAGCTGCAACTCAGTTGGTAGCACCTTCGCCTCTGAGTCAGAAGGTTGTGGGTTTAAGTCCCACTCCAGAAACCTGAGCACATAAATCTAGGCTGACACTGCAGTACAGTGCTGAGGGAGTGCTGCACTGTCAGAAGTGCTGTCTTTCAGATGAGACGTTAAACCGAGGCCCCTTCTGCCCTCTCAGGTGGACGTAAACGATCCTATGGCACTATCTCGAAGGAGAGCAGGGGAGTTATCCCTGGTGTCCTGGCCAATATTTATCCCTCAACCACCATCACTAAAACAGATAAAGTGGTCATTATCCAATTAAATATTGGGAAGACCAAAGCCATTGTTTTCGGTCCCCGCTACAAACTCCATTCTCTCCCCAACATCTGTCTGAGGCTAAACCAAACTGTTGGCAACGTTGGTGTCATATTTGACCCTGAAATGAGCTTCCGAGCACATATCCGCACCATAACGAAGACCTATTTCCACCTCCGTAACATCACCCGTCTCCACCCTTGCCTCAGCTCATCCGCTGCTGAAACCATCATCCATGTCTTTGTTACCTCTAGACTTGACTATTCCAACACACTCCTGGCTGGCCTCCCACATAATGCCCTATGTAAACTTGAAGTGTTCCAAAACTCGGCTGCCTGTCCCGCTCACCCATTACCCTCGTGCTCGGTGCTCGCTGACCTACATTGGCTCCTGGTTAAGCACCGCCTGGATCTCAAAATTCTCATCCGTGTTTTCAAATCCCTCCATGGCCTCGCCCCTTACTATCTCTGTAATCTCCTCCAGTCCCACAACCACCAGAGATATTCTGCCCTCTTGGGCATCCCTGATAATAATCGCTCAACCGCTGATGGCCGTGCCTTCAGCTGCCTAGGCCCCAAGCTCTGGAATTCCCTACCTAAATCTCTCCTCCTCGCTTTCCTCCTTTAAGACGCTCCTTAAAAACTACCTCTTTGACCAAGATTTTGGTCACTTGCGTAATTTCTCCTTTTGTGGCTCAGTGTCTCATTTTTATGTCTCATAATATTCCTGTGAAGCCTTGGGACGTTTTACTATGTTAAAGGCGCTATATAAATACATGTTGTTGTTGTTACCACATTGCCATTTGTGGGAGCTTGCTGTGCGCAAATTGGTTGCTGCGTTTCCTACATTACAACAGTGACTACACTTCAAAACTACTTCATTGGCTGTAAAGTGCTTTGGGACTTCCAGTGGATGTAAAAGGCACTATATAAATGAAAGTCTTTCTTTCTCTCGTTCTGGAATTGGATAGTAAGCTCTGAGGATCCAGGCGATATTTGGTATCCCAGAATCGTGTCGTTCAATTTTGGTGTCACAGTCAATTGGAGTAAGAGTGACTTGTCACAGCAAGGGCTACAGTTGACTGAAGCGGCTAGGCTAGTTTTACCCACCAACAATAAAGCAAACTCTCACTCAGTCCCATCGCCACTACTGTGTCACAGGCGGGAATTTAGTAGAACTGTATTCATTGTCAACAATAAAAAAGCGTCAGAAAAAATGAACAAATCTCAGTGTTTCCTCTTGCTCTTGCAACAACAGCACCAGCTCCCAACCACAGCATAGTGCTGGCTTCCCACTGTAGTTAAAGCTTCCCACAAGCAGGGCAAACAAACGATATCACTGAAGCTCAGGGGAGTATGATCGCAGCAGCGGCCATCGCAGGATATCCAAACAGTGTCTATTGTACCCGCCCATTTGGCGGTTAGAATGTCAACGAATTCCTGATGGCATCATAGAATCCCGATCCGCATTTGTCAAAGAGGCTCCTGCGGCCGTCAGGCGGGTGCATCGGCCACCTAAAAACAGAGCCCAGGTAAAGCGGGAATGGGACGGCACGTTTCCACAGGCGATTTTAACTGTGTGGCTGTCCCATACCTGCCCGGCGGAATGGGTTAAAATGATTTGAAATGCAATTTCCTCCTATTTTTCCCCCTTCTAGGATCAATGACGTTTCGATGCCGAAGGAATCCCTATAGCCGTGATAACTCCGAAATAGAGCCATTTTCCCGCTCTTTTCCCATCCCTACGGGAGGCTTTGAAGATTGCATAATGGGTTTAGGTGCATGTCAGGCACCCTTAAATACACTTACAGGCGTCCTGCTGTGTTTTTTTTAAATTACTGGTCAACATGTAGGTACGCAAGAAGAGTTAGATACACATGTAAAACACTTGCTGCTTCTGCAGTGCCTTGAACAAATTCACTCTGCAATTCTGCAAGCCTTGTTTATGTTAAGCCCCATGACCCATGCTCTGGAATGGAACCGGCGCAGGCTGAGTGGATGAAGCTTCCACTTTATACTGCTGGGTAGCTGTGGGACTTTTTTTTTAAAAAGGCGAGTACAGCAGATGCTGTTTGTTTACATAGTGTGTGTACACAAGCAAAAGTAGGCTTCAATAAAATTCTGATGAAGGTAGAAAGCAGGCAGATTGCACAGGATGCAGTTATGGGGATCTTGGGGAATACTGTGAGTGCAGGGAGGAATGGAGTATCTCCGGCATGGGGTGGGGACGGAGGTGAGATTTAGTTGTGAGTCAGTGCCCAGCTTATACCAGTTTGCATCCACGTAGGTGTTGGCATGAAACCTCTCTCAAGTGAGTCACACCGACATGTAGTTGCAATCCAAAACTCTGCTGCCCGTATCCTAACTCACACCAAGTCCCGTTCACTGCTCACCCCCGTGCTCGCTGACCTACATTGGCACCAAGCCTGGCAACGCCTCGATTTTAGAATTCTCATAATTGCTTTCAAATCCCTCCAGGTCTTCGCCCCCCCAATCCCCGCCCCCATCTTTGCATCCTCCTCTAGTCCATCAACCCTCCAAGTGCTCTGCGCTCTTCCAATTCTGGCCTCTTACGCATTCCCAATTTTCGTCGCTCCACCATTGGTGGCCATGCCTTCAGCTGCCAAGGTCCCTCGAGCCTGCTCCGCCATTCAATAAGATCATAGCTGATCTGAGCCTGGCCTCATCTCCAATTCCGCACCTGCTCCCCATAACCCTTGACTCCCTTATCATTCAAAAATCTTAAATATATTCAATGACCTAGCCTCCAATGCTACTTGGGGTAGAGATTTCCAAAGATTCACGTCCCTCTTGAGAGAAGAAATTCCTCCTCATTTCTGTCTTAAATGGGCATCCCCTTAATCTGCCCCCTAGTTTTAGATTCCCCCATAAGGGGAAACATCCTCTCTACATTTACCCTGTCAAGCCCACTAAGAATCTTATATGTTTCAATAAGATGACCTCTCATTCTTCTAAACTCCAATGAGTATAGGCCCAACCTGCTCAATCTTTCTTCATAAGACAACCCTTTCATCTCAGGAATCAACCTCGTGAACCTTTTCTGAACTGCCTCCAATGCAAGTATATCCTTCCTTAAATAAGGAGACCAAAACTGTACGCAGTACTCCAGGTGTGGTCTCCCCAATGCCCTGTACAGTTGTAGCAGGACTTCCCTACTTTTATATTCCGTCCCCCTTGCAATAAAGGCCAACATTCCATTTGCCTTCCTGATTACTTGCTGTACCTGCATACTAACTTTCCGTGTTTCATGCACAAGGACCCCCAGATCCCTCTGTACTGCAGCATTTTGTAGTGTCTCCACCCATTTAAATAGCAATTTGCTTTTTTTTTCTGCTACCAAAGTAGATAACATCACATTTTCCCACATTATACTTCATTTGCCAAATTTTTGCCCACTCGCTGAGCCTGTCTATATCCCTTTGTAGATTATTTATGGCCTCCTCACAACTTGCTTTCCCACCCAGCTTTGTATCTTCAGCCAATTTGGCTACATTACACTTGGTCCCTTCATCCAAGTCATTAATATAAATTGTAAATAGTTGAGGCCCCAGCACTGATCCCTGTGGTGCCCCACCAGTTAGTTTGCCAACCTGAAAATGACCCATTGACCCCGACTGTCTGTTTTCTGTTTGTTAGCCAATCCTCTATCCGTGTTTATATATTACCCCCAATCCCGTGAGCTCTTATCTTGTGCAGTAACCTTTTATGTGGCACCTTATTGAATGCTTTCTGGAAATCCAAATACACGACATCTACTTGTTCCCCTTTATCCACCCTGTTCGTTACATCTTCAATGCAAGATGCTGACTATCACTCACACTGTCCGCAATTATTGTTTTTAAAGCTCATAAGAACATAAGAACATAAGAATTAGGAACAGAAGTCGGCCATCTAGCCCCTCGAGCCTGCTTCGCCATTCAATAAGATCATGGCTGACCTGGCCGTGGACTCAGCTCCACTTATCCGCCTGCTCCCCGTAACCCTTAATTCCCTTATTTGTTAAAAATCTATCTATCTGTGGATTTGAATATGTTCAATGAGCTCGCCTCAACTGCTTCCTTGGGCAGAGAATTCCACAGATTCACAACCCTCTGGGAGAAGAAATTCCTTCTTAACTCGGTTTTAAATTGGCTCCCCCGTATTTTGAGGCTGTGCCCCCTAGTTCGAGTCTCCATTACCAGTGGAAACAACCTCTCTGCCTCTATCTTGTCGATCCCTATCATTATTTTAAATGTTTCTATAAGATCACCCCTCATCCTTCTGAACTCCAACGAGTAAAGACCCAGTCTACTCAATCTATCATCATAAGGTAACCCCCTCATCTCCAGCCGAGTGAATCGTCTCTGTACCCCGTCCAAAGCCAGTACATCCTTCCTTAAGTAAGGTGACCAAAACTGCATGCAGTACTCCAGGTGCGGCCTTACCAATACCCTGTACAGTTGCAGCAGGACCTCCCTGCTTTTGTACTCCATCCCTCTCGCAATGAAGGCCAACATTCTATTCGCCTTCCTGATTACCTGCTGCACCTGCAAACTAACTTTTTGGGATTCATGCACAAGGACCCCCAGGTCCCTCTGCACCTCAGCATGTTGTAATTTCTCCCCATTCAAATAATATTTCCTTTTACTGTTTTTTTTCCCAAGGTGGATGGCCTCACACTTTCCGACATTGCATTCCATCTGCCAAACCTTAGCCCATTCGTTTAACCCATCCAAATCTCTTTGCAGGCTCTCTGTGTCCTCTACACAACATGCTTTCCCACTAATCTTTGTGTCATCTGCAAATTTTGTTACACTACACTCTGTCCCCTCTTCCAGGTCATCTATGTATATTGTAAACAGTTGTGGTCCCAGCACCGATCCCTGTGGCACACCACTAACCACTGATTTCCAACCCGAAAAGGACCCATTTATCCCGACTCTCTGCTTTCTGTTCGACAGCCAATTCTCTATCCATGCTAATACATTTCCTCTGACTCCGCGTACCTCTATCTTCTGCAGTAACCTTTTGTGTGGCACCTTATCGAATGCCTTTTGGAAATCTAAATACACATCTATCGGCACATCTCTATCCACCATGCTCATTATATCCTCAAAGAATTCCAGTAAATTAGTTAAACATGATTTCCCCTTCATGAATCCATGCTGCATCTGCTTGATTGCACTATTCCTATCTAGATGTCCCGCTATTTCTTCCTTAATGATAGTTTCAAGCATTTTCCCCACTACAGATATTAAACTAACTAGCCTATAGTTACCTGCCTTTTGTCTGCCCCCTTTTTTAAACAGAGGCGTTACATTAGCTGCTTTCCAATCCGCTGGTAACTCCCCAGAGTCCAGAGAATTTTGGTAGATTATAACGAATGCATCTGCTATAACTTCCGCCATCTCTTTTAATGCCCTGGGATGCATTTCATCAGGACCAGGGGACTTGTCTACCTTGAGTCCCATTAGCCTGTCCAGCACTACTCCCCTAGTGATAGTGATTGTCTCAAGGTCCTTCCTTCCCACATTCCTGTAACCAGCAATTTTTGGCATGGTTTTTGTGTCTTCCACTGTGAAGACCGAAGCAAAATAATTGTTTAAAGTCTCAGCCATTTCCACATTTCCCATTATTAAATCCCCCTTCTCATCTTCTAAGGGACCAACATTTACTTTAGTCATTCTTTTCCATTTTATATATCTGTAAAAGCTTTTACTATCTGTTTTTATGTTTTGTGTAAGTTTACCTTCATAATCTATCTTTCCTTTATTGCTTTTTTAGTCATTCTTTGCTGTTGTTTAAAATTTTCCCAATCTTCTAGTTTCCCACTAACCTTGGCCACCTTATACGCATTGGTTTTTGATTTGATACTCTCCTTTATTTCCTTGGTTATCCATGGCTGGTTATCCCTTCTCTTACCATCCTTCTTTTTCACTGGAATATATTTTTGTTGAGCACTATGAAAGAGCTCCTTAAAAGTCCTCTACTGTTCCTCAATTGTGCCACCATTTAGTCTGTGTTTCCAGTCTACTTTAGCCAACTCTGCCCTCATCCCACTGTCGTCCCCTTTGTTTAAGCATAGTACGCTCGTTTCTGACACAACTTCCTCACCCTCAATTTGTATTACAAATTCAACCATACTGTGATCACTCATTCCGAGAGGATCTTTTATTAGGATATCGTTTATTTTTCCTGTCTCATTACACAGGACCAGATCTAAGATAGCTTGCTCCCTTGTAGGTTCTGTAACATACTGTTCTAAGAAACAATCCCGTATGCATTCTATGAATTCCTCCTCGAGGCTACCCCGTGCGATTTGAGTTGACCAATCGATATGTAGGTTAAAATCCCCCATGACTACTGCCGTTCCTTTTTCACATGCCTCCATTATTCCCTTGATTATTGCCCGCCCCACCGTGAAGTTATTATTTGGGGGCCTATAAACTACGCCCACCAGTGACTTTTTCCCCTTACTATCTCGAATCTCCACTCACAATGATTCAACATTTTGTTCATTAGAGCCAATATCGTCGCTCGCAACACAAAACCACAGATAATAAAGTCTTCAGTTTTTAACCGGACACATTTTTCAAAATGCAATCACTATTGCGCACGATATATTGGTTGGTGTTCAGTGCTTTCTGCTGCTGTTAATCATTGGGTTGCAAAGTTGATGATTGAATGGGACCAGGATTTAGAAATTGGATGCTTTCATCCCGAGTTTCCCAAGCAGACAATTTCTTTGTAATTCTCCAGATCTAAGTGCATTAGAGGTAAATGCATTAACCTCATTCATAATTTGTGGATGTACAGAGCCTGTGGCTATTTTCAGAAGAGAAAGACGCTCCATGTATTCTGATTAACCTCTGCTCAGAGAAAACTATATTTTGTAAAAGCCTCACTTCATAATCTTGACAGCAAGAGAGCTCCCATCGTCAGGGGAGCATTTATACTGCTCTCATAGTGAGGAAAGCTTCCCAGCATCTCCCTGGAATCTTCATCCCACCGGCAGCTATTTGGCAAGTCCGACACCAACGAGGTGATGCCTGTTGTGGGACTGCTGGTGCCATTCAACCACAAACCTGCCAGTGTGAAGACGGCAACTCTAATTTCAATATCCAAAATCCCTGTTACTACTTTCCCTGCACAGATAAAGCATGTTATGGGCAGTTCACACTGTGACAGACTTTCTGCTACAGCCTAGCATTGAATGTAGTTTGGGCCAAATATTCATAATGCAATGAAACTGGCTAGTTTAATTTCTTTATCTTCCTACCAACAAAAGCAGACTAACTGGTCATTCGAGCTCATTGCTCTTTGTGGGACCTTGCTGTGCACAAAAATGTCTGCAGAGTTCACCTACGTAATACTGATTGCGCGACAAAGTAATTAATTATAAGATAAGTTCAGTGCTCCCACGTTCTCCGCAGTGAAGCCACAGTCTAAGCGAGCCTGAGCCAGCGATGAGGGTTACATCACTGTAGCTCTCGCTCTCTAGCCCACGCGCTCCTATTGGAAAGAAAAAGAGAAAGAAAGAAAAAAGAAAGAGAAAGTGAGAGAGAGAGAAAGGAAGAGAGAGATAAAGAAAGAGAAAGAGAGAGAGAACTTGGGGCCGAAATTCAGGGTTCACCAGAAAGCTGGCCCACCTATGCATTTTTACCTGGTTTTACCACAGGGATCCATGATCGATTTTCATAACTTTGAAATTTTTTCAAAGTCCCACTGGAAGTCAGTCAGGGTGAGGGCGGGAGATCGACAGGAAGGCCGGCTGAATTTGGGTCGGGACCGGGACTCCGCTGCTGTCACTTAGCGGCAGAGGGGTGTGACGTGACAGCGCTTGTGCATCACCACGCTCTCTCCCCTCTGTGAAAGTCATTTTTTATCTTCGGCCACTGGCCCAAGAGGGGGTGCCAGGCTGCCCACTGGCGGCCTGGCCGAACCCATGGGCATTATCTTTCCGGCCGATCGGGAAGTTGGTCGAAAAAAAAACATGGCGACCACGGCAGTGGGCCCTCCCACTGAAGGGCCGCCGCACTGCTGGGCCACACACAGTCAGCAGACGGTGCACTGACAGAAAAAGCTGTCAGGGACACCGCGTGGCGGGGCATCAATATTTTGACCTGACTTTCAGTCGGTGCATTTTTCAGATGAGGGAGAGCGGAGGTGCGCGTTCCGATGACGCGCCTGTGGTGGTCATCAGCATCGGGACAGAATCAGGACCTGGCCGAAAAATCCCCTGCCTGAATTTGGGTCAGATTGGCCAGCTGATCACAAAGCGGCGACCACGGATTCCGCCGCGTGGCCGCCGCAAACGGGCAGTAATGGGTCCTTGAGACCCCGAATTTCGGCTCCCTGGTGTTTGATATGTGACGTGTGAGATGTGATAAGGTGCTGTATAAATGCAAATTCTCTCTTTGGGACATAATATTTTAGTTAATTTTTCTTTTTGAGTGTGATGATTTTGATGAACAAATCATTTTTTGCACCTGCCAGACTATATAATGGCCTATTATAAATCAATCTAGGGGCCAGGCATTTGCTGCCAACTTTGAGACTGAAATTACTGTTGACCTGATCAAGTTGCTCTAATTTTTCTTAGAATAAAGCCAAGCAAACCTGTTGCCCCTGCAGTATTTTGAAAGCTCTTCTAAGCACATTGTGTTCAGGTCATGGTGACTGTGGGCCTTTATTGAGGCTTGCCGTCCAATCATTTCACTCTCAGAAATTATTAAATTACTGATGCGTATGCAGACTTGTACAGTTTAAATATGTAGAAGATTCGAGTCAGGAATTCGTAGCAGTCAGAGATGCAATTCTTGTTTGATAATCCCACCCAATATGCTATTGGATTCATTGGGTATCTGGTGTTTTTGTTTCACCACTTGTTCCAGCTGAGTAATTTGACAATATTGGAAGAGCATTTCCCTTACTTCATTCATGTACGTGCACTAAAATTATTATTTGAGATAGTCTCAGAGAGATCCCTTCAAAGGAAACTAGCAGGAATGAAACAAGTTTACTGTTGACCTAGATCTTTCGATGGAGTGCTTTGTTCAATCCCGTTCTAGGGGGTGGATTTTAGCTGGGAGAGTGTTTCCGGGAGGGAGAAATGGTTCTGGAAAGTTGATTTGCCACCCACCAGCAGCATCATTGAACTTGCTGGACTTCATTTAAGTGCTGCCATTGCAGTACCCGCCTGGGAGAAGGCACAGAGCGGCTGCTGGTAGGGAAAGATCGGGCAGACCTGGGCTCCTACTGGCTCCACAAAGGAAAGTTTTATACTTACCTGGGAAGGAGTCTTCTGTCTGCAGACCTGCTTCAGCCTGGCTTCCCCACTCAGGCTTCGGTTCAGGTTAAAGCGAGGTCAAGGGGATAATCTGGTGTAATAGGAGCAGAAAATTCGGGGGCTTTATGCCACCTGTTACCGTCAAAAAAATGGCGAAATAGCAGTGGTCACTCTTTCGCCAGCTGGTGGTGGACCCCATGACGTCCTCCATTTTGGTTCTCCCCATAGCGCTGCACGCTCCTTCCACTGTCTGCGCTTGTTTTCTTCATGCTCTCGGTGACGAGACGCGAGGTGCTCAGCGCCCTTCCGGATGCTTTTCCTCCATTTTGGGCGGTCTTGGGCCAGGGATTCGCAGGTGCCGGTGGGGATGTTGTACTTTATCAAGGGGGCTTTGAGGGTGTCCTTTAAACGTTTCCTTTCCCACCTGAGGTTCGCTTGCCGTGTAGGAGTTCTGAGTAGAGCACTTGTTTAGGGATTCGCGTGTCGGGCATGCGGACGATGTGGCCTTCCCAATAGAGCTGGTTGAGCGTGGTCAGTGCTTCAATGCTGGGGATGTTGGCCTGAGCGAGAACACTGATGTTGGTGCGTCTATCCTCCCAGTGGATTTGCAGGATCTTGCGGAGGCAGCACTGGTGGTACTTCTCCAGCGCTTTGAGATGTCTGTTGTATGTAGTCCACATTTCTGAGCCATATAGGAGGAGGGTATCACTACTGCCCTGTCGACCATGAGCTTGGTGCCGGGTTTGAGGTCTTGGTCTTTAAACACTCTCTTCCTCAGGTGATCAAAGGCTGCGCTGGCACACTGAAGGAGATGTTGGACTGCCCTTATGCATTACTTCAGTTACTGCCTTTGCTTTTCCTACTGATGTCACGCAGTGGTACTGGGGTGGCTGCATAAAGGCTGGTGGAAGGCTGCTGACTTTCAGTGGAGGACAGTGCAAATGGACTTGCTGGTCAACATTGAGGAGCTGGTGGCTAGGAGTGTGGAATCGAGTAACGGTGTTTTTTTTTCACTCTCCTCTCCCTTTTCCTTGTCGCCCACTCACTGGACAGGCTGCATTCCTTGGGAGTGTGAAATGAGGAAGACATAAGGGTGGGGTTGTGGTGAGGGGAGGGCGGGAAAGCAAGAGATGCATGCGAGGAGGAGGATAACGTGTGAGGATGCAAGAATCTTGTCTCCTTCCAATCCCACCGCTGGCCAAGGGCTCAGCCATGAATGACCAGCACCATCTCCCCCAAGGGGGTGAGGTGAGGCTAGGAATGGGAGCTGTGCCTCGTGATTGGTACAAATTGTTGGTAAGTGAGTGATAGCGGGGGAGTCGTGCATTGAGCAGTGTGGGAGGCTAGTGGCGCAGTTGGAAGAAGATGGCTTTTGTAGATGCATTCACTGATCTTGACCTCTGGTCTGAGGTCATGAAGCTTCTTTGGCCACTGGGGCCAGGCTCGGTGATCTGCTCCTACATCGCTCTTTCTGGAGGGTCTCCTGGCCCCTGTGGGTAGAGGACCTCACTTGCAATGTTGACACCCCCCCCGCCCCACTGCACAAAGCTGGGGTGCTGCTTGTGAGACCCTGGGTGCCCCATTCCTGGCTTGCTGAGCCATTTGTGTTGATGTTGAAGCACTTTTCCCATTTTCTGAGGTTCTGAAGAGAATTCAGCTTTAAGTTTTGAAGAATGCCATTTGGGACTTTATTTTTAAATGGTAAATTATTTTATTGAAAGGCAGTAAGGGCTGAAAGATGCATGTTTTCAAAGCATTGTAATTTTTATTCATTCTGAATGCCCTGCCCCTTTAACTCATAATCCCTTTAATTGCCCACAATGTCTTGTGAACTCCACAGCCTCTCTCCCAGAGGTTGTAGGAAGCTGCAATCTCGAATGTGGACGATAACTTCGGGTCAAAGACCTCCATTAAAGCCACCAAGAGGGCGTTGCATGCTAAGTTAGCGCTGCGCTCCACATTGCCAACACACAGCGTGATTTTTTCCCAGGCAGCGCTGCGGCCATTTTCAGCATTCGTTAACTCGAGTTGCCGGTGACACCGGTAATTCTGTTGGCGGACACAAATTTTTCCTCTCCAGGACTCCATTTTGCAGAAATTCATGAGGCTCCCACCTGCTTTAGGCAGTTGCCTCATTTGCCTGAAGAGCCCTGCAGGTTAACATAGCAAATGGTGATCACAAGCCAGTAAGTAACCTTCTGATTATTAACTGCCCACCTGCCCAGTTTCCACCAGACGGGCAGCATTAAAATCAACTCCTAAGAGAAGCAACATCCTCAGGCTTTTCATGCTCAGTTTGGATTCCGCCAGGACCACTCGGCTCCAAGCCTCAAAACATGGACAAAAGAGGAGAGGCAGCATTTGACCGAGTGTGGCATCAAGGAGCTCCAGTAAAATAGAAGTCAATGGCAATCGGGGGGAAACACTCCACTGGCTGGAGTCATACCTAGCACAAAGGAAGATGGTTGTGGTTGTTAGTCAATCATCTCAGCCCCAGGACATCGCTGCAGGAGTTCCTCAGGACAGTGTCCTCAGCCCAACCATCTTCAGCTGCTTCATCAATGACCTTCCCTCCCTCATAAGGTCAGAAGTGGGGATATTTACTGATGATTGCAGTGTTCAGTTCCATTCACAACTCCTCAGGTAATGAAACAGTCCGTGCCAGCATGCAGCAACATTCAAGTTTGGCCTGATAATTGGCAAGTAACATTCACGCCTTACAAGTGCCAGGCAATGACCATCTCCAACAAGAGAGGGTCTAACCACCTCCCCATGAAATGTCAAATCCCCTGCCATCAACATTCTGGGGGTCAACATTGACCAGAAACTTAACTGGGCCAGCCACATAAATACTGTGGCAACAAGAGCGGGTCAGAGGCTGGATATTCTGTGGTGAGTGACTCACCTCCTGACTCTCCAAAGCCATCTACAAGGCACAAGTCAGGAATGTGATGGAATACTCTGCACTTGCCTGGATGAGTGCAGCTCCAACAACACTCAAGAAGCTCAACACCATCCAGGACAAAGCAGCCCACTTGATTGGCACCCCATCCACTACCTTAAACATTCACTCCCTCCACCACCAGCGTGATGTTGTGCATCTGTAAAGCATGCACTCCCATGTTCCGCCACCAGGGAGCGCATCCCCTGACGTCCCAAGGGATCCCAGCATCCCTTGGAAGCACTGTATATAAACCGGTCCTTAAGACCTGTTCCTCCCTCTGGAGTGTCTTAATCAAGGCTGAGGTCACTGTTACTTTACCCTCCCTGTGTGCAGTCTCAACTGTGTTAGGAACACAATAACTGGCGACGAGTATACGAATCCAACACAAAGATGCAGCAAACTGTGGGCATTCGGAAGAAGTTCTCGGAGGGTGAGGACTGGGAAACCTATGTCGAATGGCTAGACCAGTACTTTGTAGCCAACGAGCTGGACGGAGAAGGAAGCGCTGCAAAAAGGAGAGCGGTCCTCCTCACAGTCTGTGGGGCACCGACCTACAGCCTCATGAAGAATCTTCTGGCTCCGGTGAAACCCACAGATAAGTCGTATGAGGAGCTGTGTGCACTGGTTTGGGAGCATCTTAACCCGAGGGAGAGTGTGCTGATGGCGAGGTATCGGTTCTACACGTGCCAGCGATCTGAAGGTCAGGAAGTGGCGAGCTACGTCGCCAAGCTAAGGCGACTTGCAGGACAATGTGAGTTTGATGGCTACCTGGAGCAGATAGAAACATAGAAAAACATAGAAAATAGGTGCAGGAGTAGGCCATTCAGCCCTTCGAGCCTGCACCGCCATTCAATGAGTTCATGGCTGAACATGTAACTTCAGTACCCCATTCCTGCTTTCTCGCCATACCCCTTGATCCCCCGCGTAGTAAGGATTACATCTAACTCCTTTTTGAATATATTTAGTGAATTGGCCTCAACAACTTTCTGTGGTAGAGAATTCCACAGGTTCACCACTCTCTGGGTGAAGAAGTTTCTCCTCATCTCGGTCCTAAATGGCTTACCCCTTATCCTTAGACTGTGACCCCTGGTTCTGGACTTCCCCAACATTAGGAACATTCTTCCTGCATCTAACCTGTCTAAACCCATCAGAATTTTAAACGTTTCTATGAGATCCCCTCTCATTCTTCTGAACTCCAGTGAATACAAGTCCAGTTGATCCAGTCTTTCTTGATATGTCGCTGAGGCATGAGTCCGGGGATCAGCAGAGGCCTATAAAAAGCCGCGAGAGGCAGAGGGAGTTCGTGGTCGCTGAGGCGTGAGTCCGGGGATCGGAGAGGCCTATAAAAGGCCGCGAGAGGCAGCGGGAGTTCGTGGTTGCTGAGGCGTGAGTCCGGGGATCAGCAGAGGCCTATAAAAGGCGTACTTGTGTAGCTACAGCAAGAAGGCAAAAAAGAAGTAGAAAGAAACAGAAAGGTGACATCACAGCCTAGGGGGTAAGTGATTGGCGATTAGCTTTTCTTTTTCTTTTTTATATTCGTCAGTAACTTTTAACATTGTTGTTGCCAATTTAAGTGTATCTAAGGGTTAAGTCATGGCAGGAGAGCTCGGTCGGGTGTTATGCTCCTCCTGTACCATGTGGGAACTCAGGGACACTTTCGGTGTCCCTGACGACTACGTGTGCGGGAAGTGTATCCGCCTCCAGCTCCTGACGGACCGCATTGCAGAATTGGAGCTGGGGGTGGATTCACTCTGGAACATCCACGATGCTGAGAATGACGTGAGTAGCACATGTAGCGAGTTGGTCTTACCGCAGGAGAAGGGTCCATAGCCAGATAGGGAATGGAAGACCAGCAGGAAGAGTAGTGCAAGGAAGGTAGTGCAGGGGTCCCCTGTGGTCATCCCCCTGCAAAACAGATATACTGCTTTGAGTGCTGTTGGGGGGGATGACTCATCAGGGGAGGGCAGCAGCAGCCAAGTTCATGGCACTTGGCTGGCTCTGTTGCACAGGAGGGCAGGAAAAAAAAAAGAGTGGGAGAGCGATAGTGATAGGAGTTTCAATTGTGAGGGGAATAGACAGCATTTCTGCGGCCGCAACCGAGACTCCAGGATGGTATGTTGCCTCCCTGGTACAAGGGTCAAGGATGTCTCGGAACGGGTGCAGGACATTCTAAAAAGGGAGGGAGAACAGCCAGTTGTCGTGGTGCACATTGGTACCAACGACGTAGGTAAAAAAAGGGATGAGGTCCTACGAAACGAATTTAAGGAGCTAGGAGTTAAATTAAAAAGTAGGACCTCAAAAGTAGTAATCTCGGGATTGCTACCAGTGCCACGTGCTAGTTAGAGTAGGAATTGCAGGATAGCGCAGATGAATACGTGGCTTGAGCAGTGGTGCAGCAGGGAGGGATTCAAATTCCTGGGGCATTGGAACCGGTTCTGGGGGAGGTGGGACCAGTACAAACCGGACGGTCTGCACCTGGGCAGGACCGGAACCAATGTCCTAGGTGGAGTGTTTGCTAGTGCTGTTGGGGAGGAGTTAAACCAATATGGCAGGGGGATGGGAACCATTGCAGAGAGACAGAGGGAAACAAAAAGGAGGCAAAAGCAAAAGACAGAAAGGAGATGAGGAAAAGTGGAGGGCAGAGAAACTCAAGGCAAAGAACAAAAAGGGCCATTGTACAGCAAAATTCTAAAAGGACAAAGGTTGTTAAAAAAACAAGCCTGAAGGCTTTGTGTCTTAATGCAAGGAGTATCCGCAATAAGGTGGATGAATTAACTGTGCAAATAGATGTTAACAAATATGATGTGATTGGGATTACGGAGATGTGGCTCCAGGATGATCAGGGCTGGGAACTCAACATCCAGGGGTATTCAACATTCAGGAAGGATAGAACAAAAGGAAAAGAAGGTGGGGTAGTATTGCTGGTTAAAGAGGAGATTAACGCAATAGTTAGGAAAGACATTAGCTTGGATGATGGGGAATCTACATGGGTAGAGCTGCAGAACACCAAAAGGGCAAAAAACGTTAGTGGGAATTGTGTACAGACCTCCAAACAGTAGCAGTGATGTTGGGGAGGGCATCAAACAGGAAATTAGGGGTGCATGCAATAAAGGTGCAGCAGTTATAATGGGTGACTTTAATATGCACATAGATTGGGCTAGCCAAACTGGAAGCAATACGGTGGAGAAGGATTTCCAGGAGTGCATAAGGGATGGTTTTCTAGACCAATATGTCGAGGAACCAACTATGGGGGAGTCAATCTTAGACTGGGTGTTGTGTAATGAGAGAGGATTAATTAGCAATCTCATTGTGCGAGGCCCCTTGGGGAAGAGTGACCATAATATGGTGGAATTCTGCATTAGGATGGAGAATGAAACAGTTAATACAGAGACCATGGTCCAGAACTTAAAGGGTAACTTTGAAGGTATGAGGCGTGAATTGGCTAGGATAGATTGCCAAATGATACTTAAGGGGTTGACTGTGGATGGGCAATGGCAGACATTTAGAGACCGCATGGATGAACTACAACAATTGTACATTCCTGTTGGCGTAAAAATAAAAAAGGGAAGGTGGCTCAACCGTGGCTATCAAGGGAAATCAGGGATAGTATTAAAGCCAAGGAAGTGGCATACAAATTGGCCAGAAATAGCAGCGAACCTGGGGACTGGGAGAAATTTAGAACTCAGCAGAGGAGGACAAAGGGTTTGATTAGGGCAGGGAAAATGGAGTACGAGAAGAAGCTTGCAGGGAACATTAAGGCGGATTGCAAAAGTTTCCATAGATATGTAAAGAGAAAAAGGTTAGTAAAGACAAACGTAGGTCCCCTGCAGTCAGAATCAGGGGAAGTCTTAACGGGGAACAAAGAAATGGCAGACCAATTGAACAAGTACTTTGGTTCGGCATTCACTAAGGAGGACACAAACAACCTTTCGGATATAAAAGGGGTCAGAGGGTCTGGTAAGGAGGAGGAACTGAGGGAAATCTTTATTAGTCGGGAAATTGTGTTGGGGAAATTGATGGGATTGAAGGCCGATAAATCCCCAGGGCCTGATGGACTGCATCCCAGAGTACTTAAAGAGGTGGCCTTGGAAATAGCGGATGCATTGACAGTCATTTTCCAACATTCCATTGACTCGATCAGTTCCTATCGAGTGGAGGGTAGCCAATGTAACCCCACTTTTTAAAAAAGGAGGGAGAGAGAAAACAGGGAATTATAGACCGGTCAGCCTGACCTCAGTAGTGGGTAAAATAATGGAATCAATTATTAAGGATGTCATAGCAGCGCATTTGGAAAGAGGTGACATGATAGGTCCAAGTCAGCATGGATTTGTGAAAGGGAAATCATGCTTGACAAATCTTCTGGCATTTTTTGAGGATGTTTCCAGTAAAGTGGACAAGGGAGAACCAGTTGATGTGGTATATTTGGACTTTCAGAAGGCTTTCGACAAGGTCCCACACAAGAGATTAATGTGCAAAGTTAAAGCACATGGGATTGGGGTAGTGTGCTGACGTGGATTGAGAACTGGTTGTCAGATAGGAAGCAAAGAGTAGGAGTAAATGGATACTTTTCAGAATGGCACGCAGTGACTAGTGGGGTACCGCAAGGTTCTGTGCTGGGGCCCCAGCTTTTTACATTGTACATTAATGATTTAGACGAGGGGATTAAATCTAGTATCTCCAAATTTGCAGATGACACTAAGTTGGGTGGCAGTGTGAGCTGCGAGGAGGATGCTATGAGGGTGCAGAGTGACTTGGATAGGTTAGGTGAGTGGGCAAATGCATGGCAGATGAAGTATAATGTGGATAAATGTGAGGTTATCCACTTTGGTGGTAAAAACAGAGAGACAGACTATTATCTGAATGGTGATAGATTAGGAAAAGGGGAGGTGCAACGAGACCTGGGTGTCATGGTACATCAGTCATTGAAGATTGGCATGCTTGTACAGCAGGCAGTTAAGAAAGCAAATGGCATGTTGGCCTTCATAGCGAGGGTATTTGAGTACAGGGGCAGGGAGGTGTTGCTACAGTTGCACAGGGCCTTGGTGAGGCCACACCTGGAGTAATGTGTACAGTTTTGGTCTCCTAACTTGAGGAAGGACATTCTTGCTATTGAGGGAGTGCAGCGAAGATTCACCAGACTGATTCCCGGGATGGTGGGACTGACCTATCAAGAAAGACTGGATCAACTGGGCTTGTATTCACTGGAGTTCAGAAGAATGAGAGGGGACCTCATAGAAACGTTTAAAATTCTGACGGGGTTAGACAAGTTAGATGCAGGAAGAGTGTTCCCAATGTTGGGGAAGTCCAGAACCAGGGGTCATAGTCAAAGGATAAGGGGTAAGCCATTTAGGACCGAGATGAGGAGAAACTTCTTCACCCAGAGAGTGGTGAACCTGTGGAATCCTCTACCACAGAAAGTAGTTGAGGCCAATTCACTAAATATATTCAAAAAGGAGTTAGATGAAGTCCTTACTACTAGCGGGATCAAGGGGTATGGCGAGAAAGCAGGAAGGGGGTACTGAAGTTGCATGTTCAGTCATGAACTCATTGAATGGCGGTGCAGGCTAGAAGGGCTGAATGGCCGACTCCTGCACCTATTTTCTATGTTTCTATGTTTCTATGTCAGTCCTGCCATCCCGGGAATCAGTCTGGTGAACCTTCGCTGCACTCCCTCAATAGTAAGAATGTCCTTCCTCAAGTTAGGAGACCAAAACTGTACACAATACTCCAGGTGTGGCCTCACCAAGGCCCTGTACAACTGTAGTAACACCTCCCTGCCCCTGTACTCAAATCTCCTCGCCATGAAGGCCAACATGCCATTTGCTTTCTCAACCGCCTGCTGTACCTGCATGCCAACCTTCAATGACTGATGTACCATGACACCCAGGTCTCGTTGCACCTCCCGTTTTCCTATTCTGTCACCATTCAGATAATAGTCTGTCTCTCTGTTTTTACCACCAAAGTGGATAACTTCACATTTATCCACATTATACTTCATCTGCCATGCATTTGCCCACTCACCGAACTTATCCAAATCACTCTGCAGCCTCATAACATCCTCCTCGCAGCTCACACTGCCACCCAACTTAGTTTCATCCGCAAATTTCGAGATACTACATTTAATCCCCTCATCTAAATCATTGATGTACAATGTAAACAGTTGGGGCCCCAGCAGAGAACCTTGCGGTACCCCACTAGTCACTGCCTGCCATTCTGAAAAGTACCCATTTACTCCTACTCTTTGCTTCCTGTCTGCCAACCAGTTCTCAATCCACGTCAGCACACTACCCCCAATCCCATGTGCTTTAACTTTGCACATTAATCTCGTGTGGAACCTTGTCGAAAGCCTTCTGAAAGTCCAAATATACCACATCAACTGGTTCTACCTTGTCCACTTTACTGGAAACATCCTCAAAAAATGCCAGAAGATTTGTCAAGCATGATTTCCCTTTCACAAATCCATGCTGACTTGGACCTATCATGTCACCTCTTTCCAAATGCGCTGCTATGACATCCTTAATAATTGATTCCATCATTTTACCCACTACTGATGTCAGGCTGACTGGTCTATAATTCCGTTTTCTCTCTCCCTCCTTTTTTAAAAAGTGGGGTTACATTGGCTACCCTCCATTCCATAGGAACTGATCCAGAGTCTATGGAATGTTGGAAAATGACTGTCAATGCATCCGCTATTTCGAAGGCCACCTCCTTAAGTACTCTGGGATGCAGTCCCTCAGGCCCTGGGGATTTATCGGCCTTTAATCCCATCAATTTCCCTAACACAATTTCCAGACTAATAAGGATTTCCCTCAGTTCCTCCTTCTTACTCGACCCTCTGACCCCATTTATATCCGGAAGGTTGTTTGTGTCCTCCTTAGTGAATACCGAACCAAAGTACTTGTTCAATTGGTCTGCCATTTCTTTGTTCCCCGTTAAGACTTCCCCTGATTCTGACTGCAGGGGACCTATGTTTGTCTTTACTAACCTTTTTCTCTTTACATATCTATAGAAACTTTTGCAGTCCGTCTTAATGTTCCCTGCAAACTTCCTCTCGTACTCTATTTTCCCTGCCCTAATCAAACCCTTTATCCTCCTCTGCCGAGTTCTAAATTTCTCCCAGTCCCCGGGTTCACTGCTATTTCTGGCCAATTTGTATGCCACTTCCTTGGCTTTAATACTATCTCTGATTTCCCTTGATAGCCACGATTGAGCCACCTTCCCTTTTTTAATTTTTACGCCAGACAGGGATGTACAATTGTTGTAGTTCATCCATGCGATCTCAAATCTCTGAGCACATGAGTGCTCGCAATGTTCATAAATTAACTGGAACTGTGTTTGCGAGCAGAAATGTACAGGGCAGAAACCATGAGTCTGCAACTGCCAGCAGGCCTCAGGTTACCCAGATGACTCAGAGTCTGCAACAAAGGATGAATGGAATGCCATTCACACCTTGCTGGCATTGTGGAGGCTTCCATTCAGCCTATTCATGCCGCTTCAAAGGGTATGTTTGCAAGAGCTGTGGAACAATGGAGCACCTCCAACAAGCTTGCAGATGAGCTGCAAGCTCTGCAAAACCTGCTAACCACCACGTGGCAGAGGAAGATCAATCCACGGTGGATCAAAGCAATTTTGAACTTGAGAGAGGAGGCAGATGCTGAAGTACACGGGGTGCACACATTTGAGACAAAATGTCCACCGATAATGCTAAATGTAAAATTGAATGGCTTACCCATAGCCATGAAACTGGATACTGGCGCGAGCCAATCCATCATGAGTAAAAAGATGTTTGAGAGACTGTGGTGCAACAAGGCACTGAGACCAGCCCTGAGCCCCATCCACACGAAACTGAGAACGTATACCAAAGAGCTCATCACTGTCCTGGGCGGCGCCATGGTCAAGGTCACATATGAGGGCATAGTGCATGAACTGCCACTCTGGATTGTTCCGGGCGATGGCCACACACTGCTTGGAAGGAGCTGGCTGGGCAAATTCTGCTGGAACTGGGATGACACCCGAGCGCTATCACATGTCGATGAGTCCTCATGTACCCAGGTTCTTCACAAATTTCCTTCCCCTTTTGAGCCAGGCATTGGAAACTTTTCCGGGGCGAAGGTGCGGATCCACATGGTCCCAGAGGCACAACCCATTCACCACAAGGCGCGAGCGGTACCTCACATGATGAGGGAGAGAGTGGAATCGAGCTGGACAGGCTGCAATGCGAGTGCATCATCTCCCCACTGGAATTCAGTGAGTGGGCCAGCCTGATTCTTCCAGTACTCAAAAGTGATGGCATGATCAGGATTTGCGGCGATTATAAAGTAACTATTAATAATTTCTCGCTACAGGACCAATACCCGCTACCTAAGGCAGATGACCTATTTGCAACGCTGGCAGGAGGCAAGACGTTCACCAAGCTCGACCTGACTTGGGCCTACATGACGCAGGAGCTGGAGGAGTCTTCTAAGGGCCTCACCTTCATCAACACGCACAAGGGACTGTTCATCTACAACAGATGCCCGTTTGGAATTCGGTCGGCTGCAGCGATCTTCCAGAGAAACATGGAGAGCCTACTCAAGTTGGTACCACGCACCATGGTTTTTCAGGGCGACATATTGGTCACGGCTCGGGACACCGTCCAGCACCTACAAAACTTGGAGGAGGTCCTCCAGCGACTGGATCGCGTAGGGCTGCAGCTGAAGAGGTCGAAATGCATCTTCATGGCAACAGAAGTGGAGTTTTTGGGGAGAAAGATCACGGCGGACGGTATTCGGCCCACAGACGCCAAGACAGAGGCTATCAGGAACGTGCCCAGGCCACAGAACGTCATGGAGCTGCGTTCGTTCCTGGGACTCCTCAACTATTTTGGTAACTTCCTACCGGGGTTAAGCACCCTGTTAGAGCCCCTACATGTGTTATTGCACAAAGGTGAGAACTGGGTATGGGGAAAAAAAACAAGTAATTGCTTTTGAGAAAGCCAGAAACATTTTATGCTCCAACAATCTGCTTGCATTGTATAACCTGTTTAAAAGACTTGTGCTAGCATGTGATGTGTCGTCGTACGGAGTCGGGTGTGTATTCCAACAAGTTAATGTTGCGGGGAAGTTGCAACCTGTCGCCTATGCCTCCAGGAGCTTGTCTAAGGCCATGAGGGCCTACAGCATGATTGAGAAAGAGGCATTAGCGTGTGTGTGTACTGCATGGGAGCTGGGCCAGCATCCCCATTGAAATGCAAGAGCTAATCAAGCCGTTCCAGCGGCGAAAGGACGAGCTGTCCATTCAGGCAGACTGCCTGTTGTGGGGTAACCGTGTAGTGCTACCCAAAAAGGGCAGGGAGACGTTCAACTCGGATCTCCACAGCACACACCCGGGTATAGTAATGATGAAAGCGATAACCAGATCCCACGTGTGGTGGCCCGGTATCGACTCTGACTTCTAGTCCTGTATACGGCAATGCAGCATATGTGCTCAGTTGAGCAACGCGCCCAGAGAGGCACCACTAAGTTTGTGGTCCTGGCCCTCCAGACCATGGTCGAGGATCCATGTCGACTATGCGGGCCCGTTTCTCGGTAAAATGTTCTTGGTGGTGGTGGATGCTTTTTCAAAATGGATTGAATGCGAAATAATGTCGGGAAGCACCGCCACCGCCACCATTGAAAGCCTGAGGGCCATGTTTGCCACCCATGGCCTGCCTGACATACTGGTCAGTGACAACGGGCCATGTTTCACCAGTGCCGAATTTAAAGAATTCATGACCCACAATGGGATCAAACATGTCACCTCGGCCCCGTTTAAACCAGCCTCCAATGGGCAGGCAGAGCGGGCAGTACAAACAAACAGAGCCTTAAACGAGTCACAAAAGGCTCACTCCAAACCCGCCTGTCCCAAGTACTGCTCAGCTACTGCATGAGACCCCACTCGCTCACAGGGGTGCCCCCGGCTGAGCTACTCATGAAAAGGACACTTAAAACCAGACTCTCGCTGGTTCACCCCAACCTGCATGACCAGGTTGCAAGCAGGCGGCAGCAACAAAATGTAAACTATGGTCGCGCTACTGTGTCATGGGAAATTGATCTGAATTATCCTGTATATGTGCTAAACTATGGACATGGTCCCAAGTGAATCGCGGGCACGGTGATAGCTAAAGAAGGGAGTAGGGTGTTTATAGTCAAACTAGACAATGGACAAATTTGCAGAAAGCACCTGGACCAAACGAGGCTGCGGTTCACAGACTGCCCTGAACAACCCACAACAGACACCACCTTTTTCAAGCCCACAACACACACCCAAAGGATCAACGACACCACCCCGGACCCAGGAAATTGAACCCATCACACTCAACAGCCCAGCAAGGCCAGGATCACCCAGCAGCCCTGCAGGGCCAACAACACACCAGAACAGACATTCTGCGGTCCACCAGGGAAAGAAAGGCTCCCGACCGCCTCACCTTGTAAATAGTTTTCACTTTGACTTTGGGGAGGGAGTGATGTTGTGTATCTATAAAGCATGCACTCCCATGTTCTGCCACCAGGGAGCGCATCCCCTGAAGTCCCAAGGGATCCCAGCATCCCTTGGGAACACTGTATATAAACCGGCCCCGAATGCCCGTTCCTCACTCTGGAGTGTCTTAGTAAAGACTGAGGTCACTGTTACTTTAACCTCCCTATGTGCAGTCTCAACTGTGTTAGGAACACAATACGTACCGTGGCTGCAGTGTGTACTATCTACAAGATGCACTGCAGGAGCTCACCAAGGCTTCTTTGGCAGTACCTCTCAAACCCACAGCCTCTGCCATCTAGAAGGACAAGGGCAGCAGGCACATGGGAACACCATCAGCTCCAAGTTCCCCTCCAAGTCACACACCATCCTGACTTGGAAATATATCACCGTTCCTTCATCATCGCTGGGTCAAAATCCTGAAACTCCCTCCCTAACAGCACTGTGGGAGTACCTTCAGCACGCGGACTGCAGCGGTTCAAGAAGGCAGTTCACCACCACCTTCTCAAGGGTAACTAGGGATGTGCAATAAATGCTGGCCTTGCCAGCGACGCCCACATCCTGTGAGTGAATTTTTAAAAAAACAAGCCAATCTGGGACTTGCCAGGAAATTCACCAAAGCGATCGCTGGATTCATCCAAATGATCAATTCTATTCTGAAAACAATCTGGCAAAATTTATCTTGCATTGGAATATTTTAATAAATGGGTTAATGTGCAAAAAGAGCTTCACAGGAATAATGGGCTCAATTTTGCCCAAAGCCGTTTTCTCATGTATTGCCAGAGTTACACCCGTTTTTTTAGGCCAGAAATACTCCAAAAATATTTGTGCCAAGTTTCCTTGCTGTATTTTTCAAAATTGGCGCCGCGCAGCCTGTCCAATCACCTCAGGGGTGGAGCCTGCTGTCTGCGCTGAAAAAACGGTGCTGCACCTTCTGCGCATGCATGATAAAAAAGGACGTTTGTGACGTTATTCCTATAGACATGCAAGCGCAGTACAGCTCCCGATCCGCAATCGGCCATTTTTAAAGAGTCAGTTGTGTGTGTGAGAACATTGAGTGCTGTGTGAGAACATTGGAAAAATCGGAGCTGCAATACAAGATGTAACGCAGTGCAAGGACCAAGAATTTCTTACAGGATGAAGTGGAGGCGCTGGTTACTCTAATTGAGGCCAGATGGCAGCAGCTGGACACCAGCAGAGGTCACATAAAAGTTCCACTCAAAGAAATGAAGAAATGCTAGCACCAACTTGCAGAAGATTACTCTGCAATGGTGACCACCCCGACATCTGGAAGCCAGTGCAAAAAGAAGTGACAGGACCTTGGTCAAGTAGTTAGTATCAGTAATATTTTCATTTATTCAATGGAATTGCAATTGTAATGTAAATGTGACCAGCTGTATATGTCCCACCCAGCAGAAAGACACCCTCTCTAAAAAGTTGTATTTTCATCTTTGCAGAGAAAAGTGGCTCGCAACAAAAGGGAAAGAACTCGAACAGGAGGAAGCCCGACAAATCTGCATCCACTGACACCATTGGAAGAGAGGGTCGCTGCTTTGATGGGTCCTGCCTGGAGAAATGCAACCACCACTGCACAAGCTGGGCCCACACTCGAGGGAGGGAGTAAGTCCTGTAAATTCCACAGTCTGGCTTTGCTAAATGCGAAGTACTGCGCAGGCTAGACATGCTTCGGTTTATGGGGATGTCACCGTCAGCTACACTTCGGTTGATGCAATGTGCTATCGTTCATCGTGGTCCTTCAAAATCAGCCTGCTGCCTGTGCTGTGAGAGCCTACTCATGCCACACTGCCCCCTCCTCTGCTGCTAACTATTTGTCTGTTCTGTTATATTTTTCAGAACTTGAGACCAACCCTGACGATGCAGAAGATTCAGACGAGGACGAGCCTGAAGAGGAGAACATCTTCCAATCCCACCTTCCAGACCAAGAGCATGGGGGTGAGGGGGTGAGGGGGCGGGGGACGTGGTGGAGGAGGGGTGGATGAAGCCACTGTTGTACTCATTTTTGAGAGGTGCAGGAGTCGCCCATTAAGGTGCCAGCGCCTTCCCTGACTAGTGGTTTGAGTGCTGGGACATTCCATGGTTTCCCACTGTCCGAGGCTGGGGATTCCAGTGGGATGCAGTGAGGCATACCCAGGGCCCCACCGTCGAGGCTGCGGGTCCCAGTGGGATGCAGCGAGGCACACCCAGGGTGAGGAGAGGAAGGAGAGCTCGACAGCGCACTCCTGAGGTGCAGGATCTAACAGATGTGGTTCAGATTATGGCAATGAGTGCGGAGAGCATTGACATTACCCGATCACTCCTGGACACTGTCGGTGGGGTGGGTGATAAGGTATTGGGACTGTTGGGAGAAGTAACAACACTCTCATGAGAAATAGGAACGATGTCCGGGACCATGAGGGAGGGAATATCTCAGTCAGCTGAAACCATGTCAGTGAACATGAGGGAGGGATTATCATAGGTAGTTCAGACACTCGCAGGGAGGGAATGTTGCAGGTAGTTGAGACACTTTTGCTCAACATGAAGGAGGGAATGTTGGAGGTTGTTGAGACACTGTCAGGGCGCATGAGGGAGGGCATGTTAGAGTTAGCTGCTGCAATAAGGGAACACGCCCAGACCCCGCGTCCATTGACAGAATCAACTGCCATTCCCACTCTAATCCCAGACCAACTTCTGAAGAGGCCCAAGCCGGGCCTTCCACATTGCCACCTGGTCCCACCACATTGCCCAGGTGCGCATTATCCGAAACGTTAGAAAGAATAAGCTTAGTACCATCCCCAGAAACACTATGCCACCGCCTGCAGTGAGAGATGGGTGCAGCCTTTCTTTGCTGTTGTTGTTGTTACAGTTGTAACTGTTATTCTCAAATTCAAAGTTTTTTGTAAGTTATGTAAATTTACAAATTTAAAGTTCGTAAGTGATCTTAAAGTTTGTAAGTGATCTTAACTAAAAACTTTAAAGTTTGATGAAAATATTCTTGTATTAAAGTTAAGTACAAATGTTTGTTAAACTTTTGAATAAAATATATTTTACATTATAACTGAATAATTTACATTATTTGTTCCATTATTAGCACAACTTTTGAAGTAAACAAGAATCATTTCCATCATTTGTTCCATTAACACAACACAACATTACGGAACAGGTCCAAACAGTAAAAATGGTCCATTTGGAATAGTTGCCGCTGAGCCTTCAGGCAGCAAAGCGTTCACGGATGAGCTGCTGGTGCAAAGCTCGAGCAATCGTTAAAGGGGCACGACAGCCTGCCCTCCTCCACCGTCGTGCTCCGGGTTCAGGTATTTGCATGGCTTCCTCGTCCTTGTCCTTCTACTCCTCGACATCTGCATCTTCCTCATCATTATCATCAGCCACTCTCACTGCAGGTGGGTCTTCTACTACCAGCTGCTGCTGCTTCATGATGGCTAAGTTATGCAGCATGCAGCACACAACAGTGAACTGACCGACAATCTCAGGGCGAGTATAGCAAGTAGCCTCTGGAATGGTCGAGGCATCGGAAACGCTATTTCAAGATGCCAATGGTCCTCTCTATGATGCTGCGTGTTGCAATGTGCAACATGTTGTATTCCCGGTCAGCTTCCATCCAGGTTACACGTAGGGGGGTCATGAGCCAGGTGGCGAGGCCGTACTCTTTGTCTCCCGGTAGTCAACTCTGCCCTTCTGGCTGCTGCTGAAACATGGCAGATATAACGCTCTCACGTAGGATGAATGCATCGTGGGTGCTGTCAGGGTATCTTGCATTGACTGACATGATGCGATGCATGTCATCACACATGAGCTGTACATTAATGAGGTGGAAGCCTTTTCTGTTCCTGTACATCTCGGAATCCTCCAAACGAGCTTGCCAGGCGATGTGGGTACAATCAATGCAGCCCTGTACTTTTGGGAAGCCAGCAACCCTGGAGAAGCCCACAGCCCTGTCACACATTGCCTGGATGGTCATGGGGAACTTTATGTAGTCATTCCTCTGGGCATATAATGCAGCAGTCACCCTCCGAATGCAGACATGTGCTGCATGTTGAGAAATCGTGCACACATCCCAGTTGTAGCTTGGAAGGATCTGGATGCGTAGAATGAAAGTGCAGCTGTAACCTCACTTTAACTGACAAAACAGTCCTCCTTACACTTCTAGGTTGCAGGTCTGCTTTCACCAACTCACATATCTCAGTTACAACTTATGTGCGGAAACGCAGCCTTCTGACACAGTTTGCATCACTCAGGTGCAGGTACGAATGCCTGTCTCAATATACCTGAGGTGGGTAAGGCCTCCTGCCCAGCATCCTATGGGCTCGGAGGTTCCTCATGCGATGACATCGGATCAATTGTCTCCTCCGCAGTACCATGATGCAGAAGGCTCAAAAGGTATGGCATTCTCAGTATTGCCCACATGCTTAAATTTTACCTTTGCAAGAAGCTCAAAATGGCAAGGCGGCAGGACAGGTTCTTTGTTCTCTCTCCCAAGGTCTGTATGGATCACACACAGGTCTGAGCAAGCACAGTGATCGGGAATCCCCCCCCGCCCCGCCTCTCCCCCCTCCCGGGCTCAGTGCAGTCTTGTGACTTCTTCCGATCGCGTTCAACAGCACTTTTTCCCTCAAACACCCTGGGCTCATTTGATGCCTAGTGCAGTCTTCTGATCGCTATCCCCGCTTCCCCCACCACGGCTTGGTTTGCAGCTGAGCTCGAGCCCGTGGCCGGGTGCGGGGCCGATTCTGCTGGCCGACACTGCGACCCTCCAGCCCTGTTTGACGACGGTCGGTGGTGGCGTGTGAGTTTAAAAAAAAAAAGAAAAGTTCAGAATTCCATCAAACTTCCACCTTCCGTTGAAAGGAAAAACAATTTAATCTTTATTATGCATATTTACAGTGCTCTTACCTCCCTTCAAAACTTCGATGAAAACAATGGTGTCACTCTGCGCGATTTTTGAATGTGCGCTGCTTTCTCTTAACTCAATCAGAAGGTTTTTCGGGAGTGGCCAGATACACCGACCGAGGAGAAATTTTTTGGGGAAAACTTTGATAAATGATAAAAACTGGCATAGACATGAGGCCCCCTATGACGTCAAAAAAACCAATCGTAACCAACTTAGTTATGCTGGCGCAGATTCCTTGGGGAAACTTTAATTAAAAAACTTACGCCAAAAAAACTGCGCAGATGACCGGGGAAAATTGAACCCATAATACTGATATGTTGAGTGTTCGCGTGTGAACTTTGTCAATCTAAGTTTCTATCCTAAGAACTCAAGCTATAATGCCACACAACCTATTCTTCCCAGCCTGCTTTCTGACTTGGCAAAATGTGGCAAATCTTACTCCTTCCCTTGAAAGAAAGAAATGGCTGGAAATACACAGTAGGTCGATCAGGATTGGAAGAGGAAAGCTGGGTTCACATTTTGGTGTAGATCCTTGTCAGTTCCCTGATGGGTTCTGAGAAACGACCTTCTCTCTGTACAGATGTTGACAGACCTATAGCATATTTCCAGCACTTTGTTTTTATTTCAGATTCCCAGCATTTGCAGTGTTTTCAATTTATCTTCAACTTCTTGCATTCACACAGAACAGCACATATCAATAAAACAAGAAGCCATGGAATAACACAGGGATAGAGTCAGAATTGGAGGAGCAGAGAGAGTCTTGTGTACAGTTTTGGTCTCCTTACCCAAGATAGGATATACTTTATATAGAGGAGGCTCAATGAAGGTTCACTGGATTGATTCCTGGGGATGAGAGGGCTGTCCTATGAGGAGCTATTGAGTACACTAGGCCTATATTCTCAAAAGTTTAAAGGAATGAGCGGTGGTCTCATTAAAACACAACATTTTAAGAGGGCTTGACAGGGTAGATGTTTAGATCTAGTCGAAATAATCTCAGGATAGGGGTTCGGCCATTTAGGACTGAGCTGAGAAATTTATTCATTCAGAGGGTTGTGAATCTTTGGAATTCTCCACTGAGAGAGCTGTGGATGCTCAGTCACTGAGTATATTGAAGACTGAGATCGCTAGATTTTTGAGCAATAAGGGAATCAAGGGATAGGGGATAGGATGGGAACGTGGAGTTGAAATCGAAGATCAGCCATGTGCCGAGAAATCCCGGTCCTCTGGTTACCGAGGGTGCTTGACAGAAAAAGGCACTTACCTGAACTACCAGCGATCCCAGTCCTGAGGCCTCTACTCACTGCGCATCGGAGCGCGTGCACGCCAGGACGTCTGTACGCTGGAGCTGGAGTCACATGGCACTGGGCAGCCAATCTAGGTAAAGTATTTTCTCATTCATAATAATGGGAACTCCGTAAGTAGGAGTTCCCATTATTATGATTGAGAATCACCCCCCCAAACACCCAAACATAAATAAAAAATAGAAAAAATACGCCACATATTTAAGATTAATTTAAATTAAAGTTAATAAATGTCTTTAAAAAATAAAATCGCTAAAATATATTTTTTATATAAGTTTTTTAATTATGGTTTAAAATAAACCTACCTTAGTGGGCAAGGTTTTTAAATATTAAAATGTGTTTTTTAAATCCTATTTTACTATGTTTTTGTATGTTTTAAAACTCTTACGCCTGTAAAACTAGGCTATGTGCCCGCTTTTATCAGGCGCAAGAGTTTTCAGGACATCCGCTGGGCAAGATATGGGTAAATACCACAATCTTGCCCATGTGAATGTTCTGGCTGCCGAGATGCAGAGGATCTGTCAAGCCAGAGCTTGACTGATCGGAAAAGCAGGTTTTCAGCACATGCGCATCGTGCACTGAAAACCGACTTTTCCGATGTCTTCCCGGGTCCGTAGACGCACCGTAGGCCGGGATTTCTAGGTCAAGATCTTATTGAATGGCGGACCAGGCTCAATGGGCTGTATGGCCTCCTTCTGCTCCTATTTCCTATGCTCTTATGTTTTTATGAGTTAGAATTGGAGGAGAGAGAGCGAGACGTAGAGGGGAGAGAGCGAGACGAGGAGGGGAGAGAGCGAGACGAGGAGGGGAGAGAGCGAGACGAGGAGGGGAGAGTCGGAATTAGGAGCGATGGGGTATATTTTCCTCCATTCACCAGTCAGACTGAGTACTTCAGTAGTACAATTTTTTGCTAACATTAAAAAATATACCCAATAATTACAGTATTAAAGGATGACTTTAGGATTCCAATCTTTTGACAGTGCAGTTTAAGAAGGACATTTACAGAGTTTGCTCTTCAGCAGAAATTTTATTTCCTACTTTCAGGAAATCCTGAGTTCCGTGGATAAAGCTGCTCCAAATGAACAGGTCAAACCTAGAGGAAAATTTTAAACTTGATTAGGGTTGCCGTAGTAACATATTTGTGAGCACGTTCTGTCAGCCTGTTTCCTGCTGCAAACATCTGCCTGCACAATGGATCTTTACATCATCCTGTGCCGTTTGCATAATCTTCCACCTGCAGAGGCTCAGTATCAGTGATGAGCATCAGAACCGTAACCTTTAAAGAGCTAAAATTAGATCACAAATTAGCTCAAGAGTATGACCCAATTTGGAATGAATAAGCTCGGTCTCTTTTCAAAATACATTTTGGCTACACAGTAAAGACTTATGGCTGAGTATTAGGAGGAAGAACGGAAGGAATGGTAGCTTTGGATCAATCTGCACAGAGACGAGGTAATCTGCAACACTGGAGGGAAGACATGTTTTATAGGGGCCCTATGACATCAGAGTTTGTCTCCTGTCTTGATTGGCTGATGTGAGAAATTATACCCAAGAATCTCCTTTCATGAGCTTGGGATTGAGGTATATTACTGGGGCAAAGTAGAGGGATCCTTACTCAGTATCTATCTCATACTATGTCTGATCAGGAAATGCTTGATGCAGAACATAAGAAATAGGAGCTGGAGTAGGCCATTTGGCCCTTTGAACCCGCTCTGCCATTCAACAAGATCATGGCTGATCTTCTACCTCAACCCACCTTCCCGTACTATCCCCATATCCTTTAATTCCCTAGGTTCCCAAAAATTTAGCGACCTCTGTCTTGAATATACTCAACAACTGAGCCCTCTGGGGTAGAGAATTCCAAAGATTCACAACCCTCTGAGTGAAGAAGTGTCTGCTCATCTTAGTCCTAAATGGCTGACCCCTTATTCTGAGACTGTGAACCCATGTTCTAGATTCCCCAGCCAGTGGAAACATTTACTCAGCATTAACCCTATCAAGCCCTTAAGAATGTTATATGTTTCAATTAGATCACCTCTCATTCTTCTAAACTCTGGGGAATATAGGCCTAGTTTACACAATCTCTCCTCATAGGGAAATCCTCTCACACAGGAACCAGTCTAGTGAATCTTTGTTGCACACCCTGTAAGGCAATTATGACTTTCCTTAGGTAAGGAGACCAGAACTGTACACAGTACTCCAGGTGTGGCCTCACCAAAGTCCTGTATAATTGTAGTAAGATTTCTTTACTATTATACTCTAATCCCTTTGTAACAAAAACTAACATACCATTTGCTTTCCTAATTGCTTGCTGTAACAAATGCCTTATACTTCAAGTGGGCAACAGTCTCTGGTCTGTGATGTCAGCAGGTAATAGTCTCTGACCTGTGCTGTTCTAACAAAACAACCGTGAGCAATCTTACTCTATATCAATTATGTGTCTTTCTTTTTTGTCTACTAACAGCAAGCTCAAGTAGTCAGGCGTTTACAGAAACATTTTTTGTAAACCACAATCATGTATTGGATTTTATTCCAAAGCTGGAGCAACACCATGCAACACATCAAACAGATTACACTGTCATGGCATGTGGATAAATCATGCCCTTGCATAATGCCCACACCCAATGTTAAAATATATACACATAGAACTTCAGTTCTGAACAGAAGCAATACCATTAATATTATGTCATCATAGTCAGTCCCTCAAAGTGAGGATGACTTGCTTCCATGCCAAAAAAGGATGCGTTCACAGGTGTTTCAATATTCCAGATCTCGAACTAATATTCCAGATCCCGAAGGGTGGAAGATACCTGTGTGTGCATTTTTTAACGTGTGGTGGCCATTGCACACCAGCCACCACACGGGCTTGACAGAGCTAGATCCTGGTCCATTGGCAAGGATTACCCAAGATGACTGGAGATCTGACTATTATGTGTTGTGTATGTGCTTCATGGGTTCTTTGCTTAAGAATTCATAGCTACACATTTGCTGTAAGGAACTAGCTGGTTGATCAGTTTGATAAACCTTTGCTAAATACTACCAGTTCATTCACCAGGCTCACACTGAACACCTCATCTTGGAGAACCTGGAATCAATTAACTGGGGTTTTATTGAGTCTTGAACATCATGTGACTGGCTAAGCCACTCACGGTGCAACAGCTCCACAACTATTTTAGTTGATAACCATAAATCAAGTCCCCCCTGATTAAAGGGGGGCACTAAAACAGACACATTAAACAAATTAAACTTTTGACAGTAAACTTAAATCAAATTAAAATCTGGTTGCCGGGGGTGATGATGCACTCCAGTCCCTCCGGAAGGCCGCAAGCGTACCGGTGGACACCGCAAGCTCCATCTCCAGGGACACCCTGGCTCGGATGTAACCGCAGAAGAGAGGCAGGCAGTCGGGCTGAACGATCCCCTCGACCGCCCACTGCTTGGACCGGCTGATGGCACCCTTGGCCGTGCCCAGGAGCAGTCCTACGAGGAGGCCCTCGGACCTACCCGCTCCCCTCTGCACAGGGTGACAACAGCTCCACAACTCTTTTAGGGAAGCAAAATAAACATTAAATCGTGCCCCCCGATCTGGGGACACTCCAAACACTTTTCACGTGCCCTTGTGTTGGTTTTTTTTGGTTTTTTTGGTGATTTTAATGTTTTTTTTTAAAGTTTTTTTTGGGCAGTAAAGCCACAGATATATATATATATTATATATGCACAAGTGCCCCCTATAAAAGGAGAGGGGGACACTAAAACCGGCAATTAAAACAAATTAAACTTTAAAACATATAAAATCAAATTAAAATTTGGTTGCCGGGGTTAACGATGCACTCCAGTCCCTCCGGCGCCCACCTCTTGTGGAAGGCCGCGAGCGTACCAGTGGACACCGCGTGCTCCATCTCCAAGGACACCCTGGCGTGGATGTACGCACGGAAGAGGCAGGCAGTCAGGCTGAACGACCCCCTCGACCGACCGCTGCCTGGACCGGCTGGTGGCACCCTTGGCCGTGCCCAGGAGCAGTCCTACGAGGAGGCCCTCGGAACTACCCGCTCCCCTCCGCACAGGGTGACAACAGCTCCACAAGCCTGTGAGCATGCTCACAGGTGCATACATTACATTATGTTTTAGCCTTTTTGATGGTGCATGGACTTTGATCTTAAGTAGACTGAACAGCCGACTACAGTTGAATAATCTGCAGAAGCTCACTGCTCTGACTCACACATGAAGGAAGTACGGAGGCTGCAGAAGGCTGTGAGGCCCTATCCCAACACAGAGTTAGCGCCTTCATTAAAGGAATGGAGAAAATAGGAAGCATACACTGCCAGCTGAGTCTGACAAAAATCATGTACTGACAGAATGCAGAAGTACCTCAGGCCTGAGTGTGAGTCACTGCTGAGGAGATGTGACTGCCACACATTTACAGAATCAGACTCTAAGGCAATGGGATCCCATGCAACAGATCTTTCACAGCAAATGGCGCAATATGATGTGGCCTGGAATGCGATGTCATGCAATGGGATCTCCACGTCTTCTTTGAAATAACTCACCATTCCCGAACATGGGTGGATCAGCAGAATCGTAACTGTCCTGCTGGAAGGATGCAAGGAGATATACCCCTCCAGGAAGGGAAGACCATCCACACAGCCTTCAACAGCAGTTACATGAAACACACCATCCTTACTCCATTTTGCTGATGATCTATAAGCTTTAAGACCCAACTGTCAATTTCTGCATCGAGTGACCTCTCTCTCCTCCTCACCTCTTCTCCAAAATTGAGCACCCAGACTAGTTTCTTTTTTAATGAATAAACTTTAACACATTTACAGATTGGATACAACCAGCACTTCGCACATTGATATCTTACATGTGTGATTTGATTGTGGTGACAGGCCAAACAGAGTAAATTTTGCAAAGCTCCTCTCCCTGTATAGAGCCTCACTAGACCACAGGGCAAGAGCCTCACCTCACGATATTTGTCCTTGGGTGGAGTTGGAGGCGATTGTGAATGGAGCAGATTGTTAGCTGTGGTGCTGAGGGTGATGTCGTGGGCTACGCAACATCCTCCCCAATCCTGTTGTGGGTTTGCATTCAGGGTGTTCTCCCTTTGTGCCTCTTCTACAGGTGTAGGCTTTTCATATGGTGTTAGCCATGGCTCACTCTTGCCTCTGAATCAGAAGGTCATGGATTCAAGTCCCAGAGACTTGAGCATAAAATCTAGGTTGACACTCCAGCGCAGTACTGTTGGAGGTGCTGTCTTTTAGATAAGACGTTAAACCAAGGTCCCATCTGCCCTCTCAGCAGGATGTAAAAGTTCCCATGGCACTATTTTGAGGAAGAGCAGGGGAGTTCTCCCTGGTATCCTGGTCAATATTTGTCCCACAACTAACATCACTAAAACAGATTACCTAGTCATTATCACATTGCTCTTTGTGACACTGCGTTCCCTACATTGCAACAGTGAGTACACTTCAAAAAGTACATACTGGCTGGAAAGGGCTTTGGGACATCCTGAGGTTGTGAAAGGCGCTTTATAAATGCAAGTATTTTTCTTTCTATCTGCTGCTACTTTGTTTTAGAAACGATGGGGTATTTTTAACCTAACTGTCCCTGTGGGAAACGGACGCGATCGGATCAGCCGCCTGTTTACACCTTACCCGATTTTGAAGTTAACAGAAAGTAAAACGGACAAGGGTATAAAGCAGATGGCCAATCCAATCTCCTCAGTTTCCCACCTGGCAGGTTAGGTCAAAATGACTCCCTTATGTGACAAATCCTCTTTTAATACAAGAATAAGTTCAACGATGGATGCCCTTCAAGTATAATTAGCTCTGAGATTGAGTCACCCAGGCTGGTGCTGTCTGTATCTGGATTGACATTCTTGACAGGAGCCAATGCCACACAAAGAAGCAGAGGAACATTTCCAAGAGATAGCATGAAGTGGCAACGTGTCCTGATGTAGAACAATGGCGCACTCCATGAGCAGAGGGCAGGTGCCAGCTCCAGATCACCATTGCAAGTATTTTCATTATCTGCAGTAAAAACAGGCAACTTTCAGATCTGTGTTCCTTCTGATATGTGTTATTATAATATAACCATTGTTTAGGTTTTAGATTTATTCAAAGAGCTGAACCACCCACTGAGTGCTTCGCGTGACAACAAAGAGGAATTGAGCAGGAAAATAAATCCATGCAGGGGCTAGTTCACACTAATTAGCTTCATGCACAGTCACACTCCGAGCTGACTGAGGTGGATGCTGCTTAGCAAATGACAGCCAGGAACTACAAAAACGTAGATGGAAAACGTGGATACTGCGTCCCCAAATGCACTCCTCCGGGCTGGGAGCACTTGTTTGTAAGATCATATTTCATTTCTAGAAATAAAAAAAGCCTAGAAATGACTTTTTGTGACATTGGAGAACGAACGCGTTCATGTGGCATTGCTCTATTCGCTACTTTAACAGGGGTGTTACTCTGTTTCAGGTTATGCCTACACCATAATAGAAGATTTAGGAATATATACAAATGCAGTAAGTGTTTGATGCTAATATTACAAACAGTACTTACTAGGCTATTAGTCTTATCTGGTTTTCGCATGACATTCAGCACCACAGTATTAGTAATTTAGGCTGCTGACAACACTGCACAATTCTATTGCGCTTGTCCTGAAGGGCGCGATGGCTTGTAGTGTTTTAAAGGGTGGTGTAGAACAAGTGGAAAGTGAATGGAATGGTGAAAGGGATAAGAAACATAGGCATATTAAATAAGTGGACAAATTTGTTGCAGATGGAATTCAATGTGAGGAAGTGCGAAGTTATCCACTTTGGATCCAAGAAAGACAAATTGAAATATTTTCTTAATGGCAAGGGTCTAGGAACTGTGGAGCAGCAAAGGGATTTGGGTGTACATGTAGTCAGTTCACTAAAGGCTAGTGCACAGGCCCAATAAGTAATCACAAAAGTCACTGAAATGTTGTTCTTTATGTCAATGGGGCTGGAATACAAAAGGGAGGAAGCTAGATATATTCAAAAGGGAATTAGATGTGGCCCTTATGGCTAAAGTGATCAAGGGGTATGGAGAGAAAGCAGGAATGGGGTACTGAAGTTACATGATTAGCCATGATCTTATTGAATGGCGGTGCAGGCTTGAATGCCCGAATGGCCTACTCCTGCACCTTCTTTCTATGTTTCTATGTTTATGGTAAATTATTCAGCACCTCGGTCAGACCCCATCTGGAGCACTGTGGTCGGCTTTAGACATCACGCCTCAGGAAGGATATATTGGCCTTGATGGGAGTACAGCGCTGAGTCACCAGAATTATGCCAGGGCTTGAAGGGTTAACTTATGAGGCCAGGTTGCACAAGCTTGCATTTCCTTGAGTTTAGAAGGCTGAGGGGTGATTTAATTGAATTGTTTAAAATGTTAAAATCATTTAATAGGGTGGATACAGGAAAGTTAGTTCTTCTGGTGGGGGAATCCAGAACAAGGGGGCACTATTTTAAATTTACAACCTGACCATTCAGAAGTGAGATCAGGAAGCACTTTTTCACACAACGGGTAGAGGAAATCTGGAACTCTCTCCCCCAAAAGGCTGTGGACGCTGGGTCAATTGACATTTGCAAGACTGAGATCAATAGATTTTTATTACATAAGGGTACAAAAAGGATATGGATCAAAGGCAGGAGCAGACGTACAAATCATCTAGAATAGGTTCAAAAGGCTGAACGGCCAAATCCTATTCTTATTCTGGACTTTAAGTTGGATAGGCACCAGGTCAGAGTGCCAACAGTCATTGTGTTGATGGAGGAGACAGCACTGTAGAGCCGAGTGCCATTGGTGTACATGTGAAAGCGGAGTTCATGCTTCCTGATGATATTGCTGACAGGTATCATAAATGATGAAATGCGAGGAATGTCGGTTACACCATGCAGGCATAGGAAGCGAAGCCACTGGAGGCGAGGTAGTGTCTATGATGCAAAAGTAGAATTGGAAGCATGAACAATGCTATGGAGGTGGACTATTGAAGAGGCAGATAGCGATGTTGATGGTTTCAAATATAATACCGAGGTCACGGATGATGACGAAGGAGAGCACAAGATGTCATGATTAAAGCAGTTAGAAAATAAGCTAATTGGTACAGTTATGCATAATATGTATTATGAAATTTGTGAGTTAGAGTATGATTGTGATACTCTCTGGAAACAACTCCATTTTCATTTTGGAAGTTGCCATTTCGGTTTGAAATTATATTTAATGAAGCACCATGGGACATTTTCATTCTTTAAAGGCATTATGTAAAATCAAGTTTATATTATTGTTAATGCATTTGTTGTTTTATGGATGAAGCAAGTAGCTGTGTTTTAAATAATTTGGAACTACTGGTATGGTGATTAGTAATCCTCAAGAGATTGAAGGAAACTCTAAATCTCTTAAAGGCTGAATCTTAATGGTTCAGCAATGTGTCTTATTCAGCTCCAGCTGTCTAACTAAAACATTTCCTGTCATCTGTCTCATCACACACCAATTTCTAGTTATGAATCTATGAACAAGACTAACAAAGAGCTAAACATTGATAGCAATTTTCAATGACAGGTTTAAGTCAGTTCAAAATGGTGCAGAACTGGTGTAAATCCCGCCCATAAAGGCAAGCAGCATCCAATTCTCTGGTGTAAGTTTATTTGCACAATTATTTACAGCACCAAGTGCAAATTCATGTTAGTGGTGGGTGAGGAAAATTACAGTTAAGTCAAATTTAAAGGGATGGGAATTAAAGGCAACTGTCAAAATAGGAAGGCAAATTCTTTGAAAAGGGAACAGAGCGAGGGTAATGCAGTAGATGTAGTATATCTAGATTTTCAAAAGGCCTTTGATAAGGTATAACATAATAGACTAATGAAGAAGATCAGAGGATGTGGAGTCAGGAGACAAGTAACCGAATGGATAGCTGGCTGGCTGAAAGACAGAAAGCAGAGAGTAGGGGTAAAGGTCAGCTATTCAAAGTGGCAAAAGGTGGGAAATGGGGTCCTTCAATGATCAGTGCTGGGACCACTGTTGTTCACAATTTATATTCGCGATTTAAACTTTGGAATCAAAACCACGGGCCCAGAAATTGGATAAGGCCCGAAAACGGGCGGGGGCACCGGCCTGTGCTTCTTCTAAGTGGTGCAGGCAGAACGCAAAATTGATGCTGCCTGCTCATTTACATATTTGGAGCGCTGATCTCAGCTCTAAATGTGCTGCTGATTGGCTTACTGCTCAATGGGGGATGGGGGGGGGAAATATCGGGTGCAGTCCACTGCCAATAAAGTTTGGCTTAGGCTCACTGCACTACTTAAAGAGGAGGTGCTTTGTTGCAGAAGCATCTCATTGTCAGATGAGAAGACATAATAGCCCACCAGCCAAGAGAGAGAGCGCGAGACATTTTTCCTGATGCAATACTGGAGACCTGGGGGTGCAACAATAGAGGGCTGTACTTTACCCGCAAAGAGGCAAGAGGCCATCCAAGTTCATCACCTGAAGGGTTTGGAAAGAGATTGCATATTCCGGCACAGCCGCTGGTGTTATCTCAAGGAAGAAGTTTAATGACCTCACATGGCCAAAATAAGTTTAATGATCTCAAAAGGCTGGTCAAGGTGAATGAAGGCTTCAGCAAATGCCATATCCCACCATCTGCAGCACCAGTCTTTCACAAATTGCTCAATGCACCACACCCCCGCCACTCACCTACCAACAATCTCTAGCTATCACCACTCATACCTCACAATCATGACTTCATCTCACCCTCACACATTTACCACTACTGCAATACTCACACCCACATCTGACATCTTGCACAGACTGACAACTATTCATGGCAGGCGCATCACCCAAACACATTGCACCACACTCACTGACACACTTCACTTTCTTTTGCAGATGAAAGTGGCACATAATAGCCATGAACAGAGACCAGAGGCGACCAAGCCAAATTCAGGCCCTGGCCAACACTTGGGGCTGGCATGAGTCTGCAGACAAGTGACAGAACAATCCAACACACTACCTCCCAGAAGTGGAGATGGTACTGCATTAGGTGGTTCCAAGGAGGGTTATCTTCTATACCGCTCATAGTACCATTCCTACAGGTGGGCAATGCATCATCCCTGCAAGGAGATGGAGCTATTTCCTGCCAAGCTGACCATCATCGTTTCTGCATGTGCCAGCCCTTTGCTTCATGATAGGCGCAGGTGTCCTTGCAACGGATGGTACAACTCTGAATCTGCCAATCTACTGAGCCAGAACCTCAGAATGCAGGTCCCCACAGTCTTTGCCGGGGCGCCAGGGCCTTCAGAAATAGCTGGCGGCATTATGGCATGGCAGGCATCCCAAAGCAGCATAATGGTCTCTGTGAAGTTGTAGCATATTAGGCCTAATTAATTCTGGTATACCTGAAGGTTCAACGCAGAATCCTGGTAGCAGCCTCATGAGAAACCAGGGCATACTACTGTCCCACACATACATTGGGACCTCTCCCAAATAGCCACTAAATGGTTTGGCGGGGGCGGGGGAAGGAAGTGTCACTAAATGTCATAAAACTCTCTCCGTTGGTCTGAGAAGCTGGTGGATAAGATATTTGTATGTGAAGTTGGTCAGACAGCCTGTGGACAAAGTTCTTAGCAACTCCAGCTGTGTTCAACTTTCTACAATGGTCAAGAAAAGTAGTCAGGAAATGCGGGTCTGATCAAACGTGTGACAATTGACCATCTAAATTTCTGATGTATGAACTCACGAAATTGATGGGCAGGAAAAGATGCATAACTTTATCAAAAAATTGATTGGCACATTGGAAGGGACTCACACGACCCAGTTAATTCTTCTTAACTGGGCACTGGGATATGAACCTGGAAGGGGTTTGTCGCTGAAATTTAAATATAAAAAAAAGGCCACACCTTTGCCCCCAAGTCAGTCAGCAGCTGCAGCAAATCGGTTGGGCTCTCTGCAAAGCAGTAAGACCAGTCAGCCAGAGGGAGCAGGCAGAGCTCACAGAAACACCCCACTATGAGTCAGGCAGAGTCAATTCAAGGCAGAAAGGCAAACATAAATAGCTTAAGAACAGAAGTTGTAATGTGTCATGTATCTTACATTATTATATATAACTGTATCCTAACATGCTATACATGACAATGTCAGCTGATCACCAGCCCATTTTGCAATGACCTGTAACCACCAGCATACCTTACCACCAGGGGTGCACTTGCAAGAGACAGGTATATAAGGACAGGTCTCAGGCAAGTGCAGCATTCCAGAGCTGTGAAATAAAGGTGCAGGTCCAGAGTGACCTTGATTTCACTACATGCCTTGTGTGAATCTGTACTGAGGGGACAGGACTTTACATAATTTTAATAAGTAAATTTGAAAAGTGTGTTTAATCTCACGCCCCTGAGCACAGTGTGAGCTTTAGACTGTACACAGCAGTACTGAGGAAAACGCACTTGCTGGATAGGTGAACCAGGATGAGATGACGATGAAGGTGTATGACAGCTGCACAGATAGTGGATCACCACGGGCATTCTTGAGGGGAAGGAGAGCGTCCAGGAGGAAGTTCAACTGCCAAATCCACAAACTCGGTTGTGCCAATGGACCAGGTTGTATCTAACGCTGTCAACGTGCCAATAACATTGAACAACTTGTAGACCTAACTTTATTATCCTCACCACAACCTCGCGCTCAGTTACTTGCTATAATGCAGCTGCAGATGAGATCTAGCGACACACTAAGTAGCTTGTGCCAGCAATGATGTAAACTCACTGTTGGAATAATAACCTTTACACTGATAATAAGCATGTAATTGACAGCAGGCATTAAATTGACAAAATACACTTGTCATTTTCTACCATATGCATCGGGGAAGTAACACTTAGGGCATAAATCCACCTTAGGTAGTAGTACAAAATGTCAGCTGATCACCAGCCCATTTTGCAATTCAACCGATTTTTTTTCCATTAGAAAAAGGGCTGCCAATTCAGTTTCATACATTTCGCGCTACTGCCCAAGATAGATTTCTACCCCTATGTTTGCAAAAGGCAAGGTCTTCATTACTTCTCCTGTGGACAGGAAGCATCAGCTGAATGGGATCCACAGCATTCAGCTGGTGACAGGGTTCCTTCGAGGGCAAATCCTGCCAAGTTCCCCCAGTGCACATCTTCATAGCAACCCCATGAAGAGAAAGGGGCTATACTCACTTCATGTTCAACGGCCACAGAAACATTGGTCCCGATATTAAACAAGGGCGGCTTTGGTAAGCAGGGGGGTGGGTGGGGGCTGAGTTTCGGTCGGGAAACCCAGGTTTTGACTCCACAGCATGGGACTTTATTTTACAACAGGATCCCCACCCAGGAGTCAGCCTGATTGAAAGGCTTGGCTCCCAGTTGGGCAGGGAGCACTCCGGAACAGACCGCAGCATGCAGGTCGGATTGTTGGGGGGGGGGGGCGGGGGTCGTCATATCCCCGAAGCCAGAGGAGGGGGTTCTTTGGCTAGTGGGGGATTCTGATGGGGGTCCGATGCCGGGAAAGGAGGTAAGTTTGGGGGATCGGGAGGAAGCACTCCTGCTCCTCCAAGCCCACAAACAATGCTATAAAGGCACTTAACTTCTCCCCAAAGCTGTTATTGCCTCCCTTGAACTGCCAAGTTTCCCGAGGCCCAAAAAACCCAGCCAGACAGGATTAAACCTGTAAAGCAGGTTAAATCAGAGGCTGCCAGCCTCATTATAATATTTAAATAGCCAACCTGCCTCCTGGGAACGGGTTAACTGTCCGCCCTCTGTCCTGGCGCTGATATACCCAGAAGCCAGCGGGTTGGAGGATGGTTGGGGTTGGATTTGAGTTAGAAAAAAAAATTGCATCTCACCCGACCCTTACCCACCCATTTTGGAGGTTAGATTTACTCCCATTGCCATGTATGTAATTGGCTGTCATCCAAGATGCTTTCATTGAGCACAGTGCCTGCATTATTTGAAGGAGAGCAAAACCTTTGGGCTTTTAGGAAAGAAGGGCTGTCCTCTGTATCCCTGACCATTGACACCACTGAGAAACCCTTGCACAGCAGAGGAACATCTCGGCCTCAACGCCATTGGCTAACTTTCGGTTGTCACCTTTGCCTTTGCTAAAAGTCTGCCCTGCAGCTTAGACACAATTGGGTAGGAGTTTCCCTCAGATTGTGTTGGTTTCATCGGTGCAATTCGCCCCAAATCGGCCAAACCAGCGCAAAAGATTGCGGAATTTCAAGAGCAAAATACGCCCAGCACAAATCGAATTTCCGCAATCTTTTGTGCTGGTTTAAAAAACAATCGCACTAGAAGTAGGCCCCGCCCACAAAACTGGCCAGGGCCCCAGATCGAATTAATCACATTGAGTGTTTCTGCTAATGGTGCCCGTTTGCTGGCCTTTGAGGAGGCTCTAAATAGTAAGCTGTTCTTTTAGGTGCAAGGACACTAATAGGCACATTTTAAAGCTTTTAAATATTCTTTATTTTCATTTACTAAGAAACTGACTGCAGTATACCAATATAATTAGTAAAAGGTGCTGTATAGATTTTAAAAGTCATTTTCAGTTATTTAAAATTGGGCTACTCACAGGTGGTGGATTAGATGCTCTGATTAAAATGTTTATTTTTTAGTGATAAACGCAATTTCAGCTGTATTAATCAAACTGCAACAAGTTACCACTCTTAAATATATCAAAGGAATATTTTTCAATATTAAATTGAAAAAAAATGTTTTAAAATGCTGCCCGATTGCGCTGGTTCATGGAAGATTTTACATTCGGCATTATGCAAATGAGTTTGAGCGGAAACTTGAGCAATAAAAACCACTTCTTAAAACTATCGCAATTTGCGCCCGGATTGCTGATTGTGTCCAAAGCGGAGACTTTTGGCCAATAAATGAGTGCACACAAAATGGCAACAGTTGTTTGCGGAGTTTCAAATGTATCTCTGAGGGTTAGCAGTTCTCAACTTGGGTTTGTGCTATGCTTGATGGGCTCCACAAGAAATGTGTGCAAAAGTGAACAGCACACTTATCTTTCCCTTGCTCCTGACAACAGCACACCTCTTCCACATTAGATGGGTCATCGTGCAAGCTTGAGCAAAACCGACGGCAGCCCAGACAGGGACATGAAGTGATAGAGATGGTACGACTATAAAGAATATGGTTAACCTAATCCTTACCTTAGATTCCACAGAGTGACAGCGACACAAGTAGACCAGAACCTAACCAGGCTATCTGTTTAAAATTTTCAGATAAAACTCACCAAGTTGGGACCGCAGTGGTGACTCCGACTCTGGGGACTCATGATACTGGGAACCTCAAGACCCACGCAAACACTGGATGATACCAACGGATTGCAGCGCACTCAGGAAATAAACAACTACATGAACTATGGAGTCTTGTTTAATTTAACGGATGGAATGTGCATCCCAGCAGCCAAGGATTGGAGCAAGGACAGGACTTATTTTAATGCATGGTTACAAGTAAATCCTAATAAGAACCGGGTATGTGTACAGTGCTCCACGGGTATAAGGAGCAGCTGCATTAAACGGAGGGATGTCAAAGGGCTCGATGAATGTACTTTCGGCATAATTTGCGCGCCTCGGGGACAATCCCAGCAATCAGTCATCCGCAAAAAGGGAGTGGGGCTGTGTGGGTACTACGAGGTGGTGGGGGCGGCTGCAATATCATTGTATGTATGCTTCTCACCCCCTCCGACACCGCGCCCCATAAGAACCACTACATTGCCCGAGGAACTGCCTTGTCCCATAACTACTAAGGGACCAGAAAATGGGATTGTAATGTACAACGAAGGGGAATTATTGTATGATAATGTTAAACATGAAATTGTGCCTGTCCTGATCAATATTTCAGGCATCCAGATGCCAGAATACTGTACAGAACAGTCAAAGAAAATGTACAATGTATTAAGTAAAGTTGTAATGCAGCAGGCCGCCAATGCAATGGGTGCCAGTACATTCCAAGGACAGGGGTCAGCCCCCAGGATAGAGAGGGTAATAGTTAATGATATTGCCACCGTTTTCAACACAGGGACCTCCGTAGTAAACTCAACAGACATACAAGGGTTAAATGAGAGGGTGGAACAGCTTAGAGGAGTGATGAAGGGGTTATTAGAGAGGGTGGAGCAAAACCAGGAAGACCAAGCCAACCGAGGAAAGGAGGGTGCCGAAATCCAGTTGGATGGCATCTCAGTCCTGGAAGCTCACGCCAAAACCATTAATCACCTCATTGATAGAGAAAGAGAAGATACAGGAAAGCAAAGACAGGGGCAACTCTGTCACGCTTATGGTCTGTGGATGGTGGGACAGATCCACCACAATCTCGACCAGATCCAACGTGGGGAAGTACCCGATTGGATAGACAGTTCACATTTGGCTCAGTTGGCAAACCAGAGGGGGACTCTGGATAACTGTACTCTGAATAACTGTACTCTGAAGGGACTGACCCGAGTATACCCAGCAATTCCAGACTGACAGATGGGAAGGAATACTGGGATAGGGATAGTCCTGATGATCCCTATAGCCACGCCGGACTCAGGACCGTTCCCCCTGTACCAACTAGAGAATATCGGAGTAATACGGGAAAATCACATGAACTATGGAGTTTTATCTGACCACCACCTCCGCTGTTCGTTGAAACAACATACTTACCGGGATTTCCCTAACAGATTGCAAGAAAAGGGGGGAGATCACAGTATGCCCTCACCCGGTAGGCCGAGGTGAGCTAGACGAGTGCGGGTTTAACCGAACCGACGGGTGTGTACTATAAATAGTGCCCGCACACATGCACTTCGCGAGGGCAGGCTACGGAGGGAAGGGAAGATACTGCGTCTCTACCACAGAGCGTTCATACCAGTATAATGACCTGCAGTGCCCTATACCACAGCCAAACTTTTGCTTTACGCCACTACGACCTGTCACGATCGGGCAAGCGTATATCACCCAGGTTAGGTGCCGGAAGTCCGAAGTTATTGAGGTAACCGATCAGCTCCATGATCATTTGCAGGATTATGACGAGCCAGATCAGGTCCCTATCCCACATCTAACCGAAGTATTACGAGAATTGAGGCTCAGGGTGGGTCAATCCGTAAAGCTCTACCACCAACTGCAAACTAAAATCAAAGTACTGGAAGAAGATATCGATATCGACTTACAAAGTCAGAGTTGGTGGAGAAAGGTCTGGGACTGGGGAATAAATGTGAACATCCATCCTTGGATTTGAATAATTTCACACATACTGGTCGGGATACAATAACATGGGGCATAATGGCCTGCCAGGCATGCAGGCACCATGCACAACGAAGAGGGACCCATGACCGGTCCCCAAATACTAAACAAGCCAGGAAGGAGACGGACACAATGACCTGTCCTCCAGTCTGTGGAGAGGAGAGTTATGAACTGGTCATCTGTAGCTACAAAACAAGCCTATCTAATAAAGGGGAAGGAGGATTTGACCTTTGTCAATTTGATCTAAGCAACCGGGACTCCTGAAACCCGCGTGACTGGCCAGCACGTTGAGGCAGGGAGTACCGGGCCATGCACAAAAACTAACAAGTGTAGGGCGGTCGGTTAAAGGGGGACTAGGACTAGTCCCCTTACCGAAAGGAGGGAATTGTTGTAGGCATTAGGCACCCTAGGGCAACGGCACCTGTAGTATAAGGTTAGAACTATATGTAACTTGAATCATAAAATGGCTACCAGTGAAGCCTCAAAGGATTTCTGTTAGCTGAATTAGACTGCATTCCTGGAAACTGATAATTGTTGTTTCCCACACACAGGACTAACAAGCAAATTCTGCAGGTGTCTTTAATCAGCCAGGCCTCAGGACTAAATTTTCTGGTGGAAGTAAGGACAATACGACTCTAACAGGATTAAAATAAGGAGGCTACCAAAGACAGCACCCAAGGACAGCAAGATAAAGGGGGGCCTGGAACATGAGTCATTCCTAGCAACACACCTCTTAGCAACACACCTCTTAGCAACACATGAGCCACTTTACGTTTAGAGACTAGCTCTACCTATTGGTCTAATGTAACTGTAGTAAACTGTTGTATGCAACTGTAGTAAACTGTTGTAAAACATATAAAGATCCATGAAATCCTTTGTTCTGTGGAGTGAAGTGCCTGGATCCAGTCCTGAGGCTTCCTCCCCGCTGGCGTTAATAAAGGCCGTTGGAACCGACTGAGTGTTGAGTGATTCTTCTGATAAAACACTAACACTAACACTCTGTTTCTTGTCACTTAGCCAATTTCTTATCCATTCTGCCACTGTCCCTTTTATTCGATAAGGTGCCACACAAAAGGTTACTGCAGAAGATAGAGGTACGCGGAGTCAGAGGAAATATATTAGCATGGATAGAGAATTGGCTGGCGAACAGAAAGCAGAGAGTCGGGATAAATGGGTCCTTTTCGGGTTGGAAATCGGTGGTTAGTGGTGTGCCACAGGGATCAGTGCTGGGACCACAACTGTTTACAATATACATAGATGACCTGGAAGAGGGGACAGAGTGTAGTGTAACAAAATTTGCAGATGACACAAAGATTAGTGGGAAAGTGTGTTGTGTAGAGGACACAGAGGCTGCAAAGAGATTTAGATAGGTTAAGTGAATGGGCGAAGGTTTGGCAGATGGAATACAATGTCGGAAAGTGTGAGGTCATCCACCTTGGGAAACAAAAACAGTAAAAGGGAATATTATTTGAATGGGGAGAAATTACAACATGCTGAGATGCAGAGGGACCTGGGGGTCCTTGTGCATGAATCCCAAAAGTTTAGTTTGCAGGTGCAGCAGGTAATCAGGAAGGCGAATGGAATGTTGGCCTTCATTGCGAGAGGGATGGAGTACAAAAGCAGGGAGGTCCTTCTGCAACTGTATAGGGTATTGGTAAGGCCGCACCTGGAGTACTGCGTGCAGTTTTGGTCACCTTACTTAAGGAAGGATATACTGGCTTTGGAGGGGGTACAGAGACGATTCACTAGGCTGATTCCGGAGATGAGGGGGTTACCTTATGATGATAGATTGAGTAGACTGAGTCTTTACTCGTTGGGAGTTCAGAAGGATGAGGGGTGATCTTATAGAAACATTTAAAATAATGAAAGGGATAGACAAGATAGAGGCAGAGAGGTGTTTCCACTGGTCGGGGTGACTAGAACTAGGGGGCACAGCCTCAAAATACAGGGGAGCCAATTTAAAACCGAGTTGAGAAGGAATTTCTTCTCCCAGAGGGTTGTGAATCTGTGGAATTCTCTGCCCAAGGAAGCAGTTGAGGCTAGCTCATTGAATGTATTCAAGTCACAGATAGATAGATTTTTAACCAATAAGGGAATTAAGGGTTACGGGCAGAGGGCGGGTAAGTGGAGCTGAGTCCACGGCCAGATCAGCCATGATCCTATTGAATTGCGGAGCAGGCTCGAGGGGCTAGATGGCCTACTCCTGTTCCTAATTCTTATGTTCTTATGTATTCCATGGGCTTCAACTTTGCTGGCAAGCCTATTATGTGGCACTTTATCAAACGGCTTTTGGAAGTCCATGTACACCACATCAACCACATTGCCCTCATCAAAAAACTCGATCAAGTTGGTTAAACATGATTTGCCTTCAGCAAATCCATGCTGGCTTTCCTTAATTAATCCACACTTGTCCAAGTGACTGTTAATTTTGTCCCTGATTATTGTTTCTAAAAGCTTCCCCACTACCGATGTTAAACTGACTGGCCTATAGTTGCTGGATTTATCTTCACACCCTTTTTTAGAGAAGTGTGTAATGTTTGAATTCTCCAGTCCTCTGGCACCACCCCTGTTTCTAAAGAGGATTGGAAGATTATGACCAATACCTTTGTTATTTCTTCCTTCATTTCCCTCAGCATCCTAGGATACATCCGATCCGGTCCTGGTGACTTATCTACTTTCTAGTACCTTGTCTTTATCAATTCTTATCCTATCCAGTATCTGCTTTACCTCCTCCTTTACTATGACTTTAGCAGCATCATCTTCCTTGGTGAAGACAGATGCAAAGTACTCATTTAGTACCCCAACCATACGCTCTGTATCCAAGCGTGGGTCTCCATTTTGTTCCCTAATCAGCCCCACCTCTCCTTACTACCCGTTTACTATTTATATGCCTAAAGACAACTTTTGAATTTCCTTTTATGTTAGCTGCCATTCTATTCTCATACCCTCTCTTTGCCCCTCTTATTTTCTTTTTCACTTCTCCTCTGAACTTTCTATATTCAGCCTGATTCTCAGATGTATTCTCGTCCCGACATCTATCATACGTCCCCTTTTTCTGCTTCATCTTACTCTCTATCTCTTTTGTCATCCCGAGAGCTCTGACTTTATTGCCTTACCTTTCCTCCTAGTGGGACTGTACCCAAACTATTTAAAGGCAGCCCATTGTTCCACTGCAGTTTTGCCTGCCAATCTTTGATTCCAATTTACCCGGGCCAGATCCGTTCTCATCCCATTGAAACTTGCCTTCCACCAATTATTTATTTTGACTCTAGATTGCTCCCTGTTCCTTTCCGTTGCTAATCTATTGCGTCAGCCTTGATTACATGCTCAAGCCTGGAGTGTGGCTTAAATCCACGACCTTCTGACTGAGCGGCAATAGTGATGTCATTGGGCTAAGCAGACACTACGGCCGCAATTTTCATGTTGCCGCGCATGCGGGATTGGAGGTGGGTTGGGAGTAAAATCTGCAATGAATGGGAGTGCATCAGGACCCCACCGTCATCCCGCCTCCTCAGGCCTTTAACTCGGCTGAGTTTGCCAGCACAACACGGACCCGACCGGCAGAGACGGGTGACCAAATTTAGCCCATTAACAACTTGTTATAAGACTCCCTTATGTTTAACCAGATCGTTTGAATTTAATTGCATGACCAAAGGAATCACGCCACTCGGGAATCACATCTGTCAAGCTGGGGCGGGAGTTTAATGGCCATTGATCAAGGTCATTAACAGAAAGCATGGAAAGCACAATATATACTGCCACATGACACCTGCTTACTTGCCTAAGGGAAAGGCTCCTGCTTTAGCACAGATTTAGGTGTCTAGAGTTTGCAAGTCTTTTCTGCAAATTCATACCATTGACAGATTGCTTCTCTGATCTCTATTTGACCTGCCATCTATTACATCAGTGTTGGTGCCATTTATACTGTTTCAGCTTGGTCCTCAGAATCGGACCAGGATAAGCCCCAACACCAGCAGCAACACCACCAATAACATTCTCCTCAATGACCTGATGCTCCACAGGATAGAGGGTATCAGCGCAGGGCTGCACCGCGCCAGTGACGATACTCCTAACAGGGTATACAGGCAGAGAATGAGCTTCCTCAACATGACTGAGCAGCAGTGCCAAAGGAGGCTCAGGGTATCGTACCAGGCAGTTGCAGACATTTGCAGCTCGAGGACCTGATGGACACTCCTTACCAGTGGCTGTCAAAGTCACCAGCGCCCTCAACTTCTTCGCCTCAGGGTCCTTCCAGGCATCTGCAGTAGACATTTGCGGCATCTCGCAGTCGGCCACCCACAGATGCATGACACAGGTCACCGATGCCATGTTTGACAAGTCAGCCAATTATATCAACTTTGCCACTGATGAAGCCAGTGTTACAGAGCGGACGCTCAGCTTTGCCGCTCTGGCTGGCTGTCCACAGATGCAGGGCGTCATCGGCTGCACGCATGTGGCCATTAGGGCACCCCATCATCACCCAGGAGTGTTTGTCAACTGTAAGCGTTCCCACTCGCTCCATGTGCAGCTGGTCTGCAACCTCAGGAAGATCATTCATCTGTGCGCCATGATTCTTTTGTCCTTCACCAGTCCAATCTCCCTCAGCTCTTCGCACCTCCAAATACACTTACTAGTTGGCTGCTTGGAGACAAGGGCTATCCACTGAAGACATGGCTCATGACACCCTTGAGGAAAGAGTACTGAGGCCGAGGAGAGATATAATGAAAGCCACATGTCCATCAGATGTTTCATAGAGCGAATAGGCATGCTGAAAATATGCTTCCGATGCCTTGACAGATCTGGAGGAGCCCTTCAGTACGCACTAGCCAGGGTCTCCAGAATCGTTGTGGTCTGCTGTGCCTTGCACAACATAGCGCAACAGCTAAGATTAGCGCTGCATAAAGAACAAGGCACAGCCCCTTCAGCGGAGCATCAGCTGGAAGACGAGGAGAAGGAGCAGGAGGAATGACAGGTCCAGATGCCAGCAGCACTTGAGCACATTGTTGCCCATGAGGCCGGGAGGCCAAAAATGGCTTGTCATGGCCAGATTTACTTAACTTCCTGGATTATACCCATATGGCTGCCACATGCTGTGTCCAGGTTCCCCCCCACAACACCATAAAGCATCCCTACAATGAAAAGGCATTCTTTTCACACTGACCCCCATTGGTGGAGGTAACATTATGTGTCATCATTTGCTCCAACTCACTCAGCGACTTCCAAAGTAGCAGAAAAAATGGCCACGACTGGAAAGTGGTGAAAATAAAAAAGGGGAGGTGGCTCAACCGTGGCTATCAAGGGAAATCAGGGATAGTATTAAAGCCAAGGAAGTGGCATACAAATTGGCCAGAAATAGCAGCGAACCCGGAGACTGGGAGAAATTTAGAACTCAGCAGAGGAGGACAAAGGGTTTGATTAGGGCAGGGAAAATGGAGTACGAGAAGAAGCTTGCAGGGAACATTAAGACGGATTGCAAAAGTTTCTATAGATATGTAAAGAGAAAAAGGTTAGTAAAGACAAACGTAGGTCCCCTGCAGTCAGAATCAGGGGAAGTCATACGGGGAACAAAGAAATGGCGGACCAATTGAACAAGTACTTTGGTTCGGTATTCACTAAGGAGGACACTAACAACCTTCTGGATATAAAAGGGGTCAGAGGGTCTAGTAAGGAGGAGGAACTGAGGGAAATCCTTATTAGTCGGGAAATTGTGTTGGGGAAATTGATGGGATTGAAGGCCGATAAATCCCCAGGGCCTGATGGACTGCATCCCAGAGTACTTAAGGAGGTGGCCTTGGAAATAGCGGATGCATTGACAGTCATTTTCCAACATTCCATTGACTCTGGATCAGTTCCTATCAAGTGGAGGGTAGCCAATGTAACCCCACTTTTTAAAAAAAAGGAGGGAGAGAGAAAACAGGGAATTATAGACTGGTCAGCCTGACATTGGTAGTGGGTAAAATGATGGAATCAATTATTAAGGATGTCATAGCAGCGCATTTGGAAAGAGGTGACATGATAGGTCCAAGTCAGCATGGATTTGTGAAAGGGAAATCATGCTTGACAAATTTTTTGAGAATGTTTCCATTAGAGTGGACAAGGGAGAACCAGTTGATATGATATATTTGGACTTTCAGAAGGTTTTCGACAAGGTCCCACACAAGAGATTAATGTGCAAAGTTAAAGCACATGGGATTGGGGTAGTGTGCTGACGTGGATTGAGAACTGGTTGGCAGACAGGAAGCAAAGAGTAGGAGTAAATGGGTACTTTTATTCAGAATGGCAGGCGGTGACTAGTGGGGTACCGTAAGGTTCTGTGCTGGGGCCCCAGCTGTTTACACTGTACATTAATGATTTAGACGAGGGGATTAAATGTAGTATCTCCAAATTTGCGGATGACACTAAGTTGGGTAGCAGTGTGAGCTGCGAGGAGGATGCTATGAGGCTGCAGAGCGACTTGGATAGGTTAGGTGAGTGGGCAAATGCACAGTAGATGAAGTATAATGTGGATAAATGTGAGGTTATCCACTTTGGTGGTAAAAACAGAGAGACAGACTATTATCTGAATGGTGACAGATTAGGAAAAGGGGAGATGCAACAAGACCTGGGTGTCATGGTACATCAGTCATTGAAGGTTGGCATGCAGGTACAGCAAGCGGTTAAGAAAGCAAATAGCATGTTGGCCTTCATAGCGAGGGGATTTGAGTACAGGGGCAGGGAGGTGTTGCTACAGTTGTACAGGGCCTTGGTGAGGCCACACCTGGAGTATTGTGTGCAGTTTTGGTCTCCTAACCTGAGGAAGGACATTCTTGCTATTGAGGGAGTGCAGCGAAGGTTCACCAGACTGATTCCCGGGATGGTGGGACTGACCTATCAAGAAAGACTGGATCAACTGGGCTTGTATTCACTGGAGTTCAGAAGAATGAGGGGACCTCATAGAAACGTTTAAAATTCTGATGGGTTTAGACAGGTTAGATGCAGGAAGAATGTTCCCAATGTTGGGGAAGTCCAGAACCAGGGGTGACAGTCTAAGGATAAGGGGTAAGTCATTTAGGACCGAGATGAGGAGAAACCTCTTCACTCAGAGAGTGGTGAACCTGTGGAATTCTCTACCACAGAAAGTTGTTGAGGCCAATTCACTAAATGTATTCAAAAAGGAGTTAGATGAAGTCCTTACTACTAGGGGGATCAAGGGGTATGGCGAGAAAGCAGGAATGGGGTACTGAAGTTGCATGTTCAGCCATGAACTCATTGAATGGCGGTGCAGGCTCGAAGGGCCGAATGGCCTACTCCTGCACCTATTTTCTATGTTTCTATGTTTCTAAAATAAGTACTTTTATGTGTGACGTAACAGTAATGGAACCTTAACAAAAACACTTTGTTAAACATCTATGTGCTTACCCTTGTGTATCAACTTCTGTGTCATTTATCGTTTACATATGCTTCTACGAGGTGCAACCCCTGTGGCTTCAGCAGAGGTAGAGGCAGCTTGCTCACTTCCCTGCTGCGACTGTGTAGACACTTTTGGCGGACTTCCTCTGGGTTTTGGAGCCTGTGATGGCGCCGCCAAAGTCTGCTCCCCCCGTGACATATTTGCAGAAATCGCAGCCACAAAACCTGTTCGAGTCTCCTGCACCTCCCAGGAATGCCCGCTTTCTCAATGGCCCTGAGACTCAGTGTCTGCATGCAGCTGAGCAGAGCTGAGTGACTCCTGTACCCTCCAGCGAGGAGTCTCCACTGCTCTCCCTGTCTCCACCATCTGCTCTTGCTCACTTGCGACTTGAGACACCAGGTGACACTATTCTGTCTCGCGTAGGACCCACCGAGGTATGCTTATCTGGTGCTGGGTATGCTTATGTCTGGTAACGGTGCGTCCTCAGAGGCTGGAGGCTCCTCTGAGGAGTCGTCTTCATCTTCCTCCTGGACTGTTGGGTGCGGGCTCTTGATGGACATGCGGGAGAGTAAAGAGATGATTTAGAAATGCATTATTAAGAATGGGTACCGATGCCATTATGCATATGATGAACATTCACTGGCTGCTGATATCAGTCCCCATACGAGTGACTGCTGTATGCCATGTAGCTGTATGAGATATAATTCTGTCACCAGGTTGCTGAGATGTTCCCCCTATCCCCATCACCCACCACCAGCTGCTCTGCAACTCCTGACACCTCTAGGGCGGCCTCCTCTGTTGCGGTCATAGTGGCAAAGGATGGAGGGTCACCTCCAGTTCTCTCCCTCTCCCTATAATTGTGGGCTCTCTTCTCCAGCAAGGAGGGAAAGAAGAGAAGTTTGAGTAAGAGTGATAGCATGAGTGTAAGGAATGTGTGGGTGACAGCTTTAGAGAGTGACTACGAGGGAATGTGGTGCCAATGCCAAATGTGTGGTGTTATTGGTATGATTGCATTAGGATGAGGGTGAGTGTGAGGGGTGGCTAGTCAGATGGGGATGTGATAATGTAGAAAAAAGGGGCAGTTAAGTGTCTGGAGTGTCCCCCAGATCGGGGGGGGGCACTTGATCTAATGTTTATTTTGTTCCCAAAAGAGCTGTGATAATGTAGATAGACCTGGACCTGGAAGGTATGTTGGTGCGGCAAATGATGTGCAGGAGTAGGCTTGGGAAGGCAGAGTGATGGGGATATGGTGACAGGCACAGCAGAATGAGTGAGAGTGTGGCATTGCACTCACCTTTCCTGATCTCATAAGATCATTGAAACATTTCCTGCACTGGATCCAGATCCTCCTGACCACATCCGTGCTGCTGGTGTCATCTGCAATTGGGAGCCAGGCACTTTTAGTCTCATGGGGAGGTCTCTTGCACCCAGCCAGGAAGAGGATCTCCCTGCGTGCTCTGATGCCCTCCACAAGAATATGTAGGGAGTCATCAGAGAACCTGGGTGCAGCCGTCTGCCTGTGTGAAGCCATGTCTGCAAGGCTCAGCAATAACCAGATGGTGATATTTTCAGCTTGCACACTCCTAGATGAACCTTCAAATGCAATGTGGCCAAGGCGGCTTTAAATATCATGGGAATGAGTTATCGATGACGTAATCAGACCTGCACCATTTAATAGGGCCGGGAAAAGCGCGGGGCTGCCTTAATAGGCTCCATTAGCGGAAAGTCGCTCTAAGGAGCGCGATAAATGAGAACAATGGGGTTAGAAACATAGAAAATAGGTGCAGTAGGCCATTCGGCCCTTCTAGCCTGCACCGCCATTCAATGAGTTCATGGCTGAACATGCAACTTCAGTACCCCATTCCTGCTTTCTCACCATACCCCTAGTAGTAAGGACTTCATCTAACTCCATTTTGAACATATTTAGTGAATTGGCCTCAACAACTTTCTGTGGTAGAGAATTCCACAGGTTCAGCACTCTCTGGGTGAAGAAATTCCTCCTCACCTCGGTCCTAAACGGCTTCCCGCTTATCCTTAGACTGTGTCCCCTGGTTCTGGACTTCCCCAACATTGGGAACATTCTTCCTGCATCTAACCTGTCTAAACCCATCAGAATTTTAAACGTTTCTATGAGGTCCCCTCATTCTTCTGAACTCCAGTGAATACAAGCCCAGTTGATCCAGTCTTTCTTGATAGGTCAGTCCCACCATCCCGGGAATCAGTCTGGTGAACCTTCGCTGCACTCCCTCAATAGCAAGAATGTCCTTCCTCAGGTTAGGAGACCAAAACTGCACACAATACTCCAGGTGTGGCCTCACCAAGGCCCTGTACAACTGTAGCAACACCTCCCTGCCCCTGTACTCAAATCCCCTCGCTATGAAGGCCAACATGCCATTTGCTTTCTTAACCGCCTGCTGTACCTGCATGCCAACCTTCAATGACTGATGTACCATGACACCCAGGTCTCTTTGCACCTCCCCTTTTCCTAATCTGTCACCATTCAGATAATAGTCTGTCTCTCTGTTTTTACCACCAAAGTGGATAACCTCACATTTATCCACATTATACTTCATCTGCCATGCATTTGCCCACTCACCTAACCTATCCAAGTCGCTCTGCAGCCTCATAGCATCCGCCTCGCAGCTCACACTGCCACCCAACTTAGTGTCATCCGCAAATTTGGAGATACTACATTTAATCCCCTCGTCTAAATCATTAATGTACAGTGTAAACAGCTGGGGCCCCAGCACAGAACCTTGTGGTATCCCACTAGTCACTGCCTGCCATTCTGAAAAGTCCCCATTTACTCCTACTCTTTGCTTCCTGTCTGACAACCAGTTCTCAATCCATGTCAGCACACTACCCCCAATCCCATGTGCTTTAACTTTGCACATTAATCTCTTGTGTGGGACCTTGTCGAAAGCCTTCTGAAAGTCCAAATATACCACATCAACTGGTTCTCCCTTGTCCTCTCTACTGGAAACATCCTCAAAAAATTCCAGAAGATTTGCCAAGCATGATTTCCCTTTCACAAATCCATGCTGACTTGGACCTATCATATTACCTCTTTCCAAATGCACTGCTATGACATCCTTAATAATTGATTCCATCATTTTACCCACTACCAATGTCAGGCTGACCGGTCGATAATTCCCTGTTTTCTCTCCCTCCTTTTTTAAAAAGTGGGGTTACATTGGCTACCCTCCACTCCATAGGAACTGATCCAGAGTCAATGGAATGTTGGAAAATGACTGTCAATGCATCCACTATTTCCAAGGCCACCTCCTTAAGTACTCTGGGATGCAGTCCATCAGGCCCTAGGGATTTATCAACCTTCAATCCCATCAATTTCCCCACTAATAAGGATTTCCCTCAGTTCCTCCTCCTTACTAGACCCTCCGACTCCTTTTATATCCGGAAGGTTGTTTGTGTCCTCCTCAGTGAATACCGAACCAAAGTACTTGTTCAATTGGTCCGCCATTTCTTTGTTCCCCGATATGACTTCCCCTGATTCTGACTGCAGGGGACCTACGTTTGTCTTTACTAACCTTTTTCTCTTTACATATCTATAGAAACTTTTGCAATCCGTCTTAATGTTCCCTGCAAGCTTCTTCTCATACTCCATTTTCCCTGCCCTAATCAAACCCTTTGTCCTCCTCTGCTGAGTTCTAAATTTCTCCCAGTCCCCAGGTTCTCTGCTATTTCTGGCCAATTTGTATGCCACTTCCTTGGCTTTAATGCTATCCCTGATTTCCCTTGATAGCCACGGTTGAGCCACCTTCCCTTTTTTATTTTTACGCCAGACAGGAATGTACAATTGTTGTAGTTCATCCATGCGGTCTCTAAATGTCTGCCATTGCCCATCCACAGTCAACCCCTTAAGTATCATTCGCCAATCTATCCTAGCCAATTCACGCCTCATACCTTCAAAGTTACCCTTCTTTAAGTTCTGGACCATGGTCTCTGAATTAACTGCATCATTCTCCATCCTAATGCAGAATTCCACCATATTATGGTCACTCTTCCCCAAGGGGCCTCGCACAACGAGATTGCTAATTAATCCTCTCTCATTACACAACACCAGTCTAAGATGGCCTCCCCCCTAGTTGGTTCCTCGACATATTGGTCTAAAAAACCATCCCTTATGCACTCCAGGAAATCTTCCTCCACCGTATTGCTTCCATTTTGGTTAACCCAATCTATATGCATATTAAAGTCACCCATTATAACTGCTGCACCTGTATTGCACGCACCCCTAATTTCATGTTTGATGCCCTCCCCAACATCACTACTACTGTTTGGAGGTCTGTACACAACTCCCACTAACGTTTTTTGCCCTTTGGTATTCTGCAGCTCTACCCATATAGATTCCACATCATCCAAGCTAATGTCCTTCCGAACTATTGCCTTAATTTGCTCCTTAACCAGCAATGCTACCCCACCTCCTTTTCCTTTTATTCTATCCTTCCTGAATGTTGAATACCCCTGGATGTTGAGTTCCCAGCCCTGATCATCCTGGAGCCACGTCTCCGTAATCCCAATCACATCATATTTGTTAACATCTATTTGCACAGTTAATTCATTCACCTTATTGCGGATACTCCTTGCATTAAGACACAAAGCCTTCAGGCTTGTTTTTTTAACACCCTTTGTCCTTTTAGAATTTTGCTGTACAGTGGCCCTTTTTGTTCTTTGCCTTGGGTTTCTCTGCCCTCCACTGTTCCTCATCTCCTTTCTGTCTTTTGCTTTTGCCTCCTTTTTGTTTCCCTCTGTCTCCCTGCATTGGTTCCCATCCCCCTGCCATATTAGTTTAAATCCTCCCCAACAGCACTAGCAAACACTCCCCCTAGGACATTGGTTCCGGTCCTGCCCAGGTGCAGACCGTCCGGTTTGTACTGATCCCACCTCCCCCAGAACCGGTTCCAATGCCCCAGGAATTTGAATCCCTCCCTGCTGCACCACTGCTCAAGCCACATATTCATCTGCGCTATCCTGCGATTCCTACTCTGACTATCACGTGGCACTGGTAGCAATCCTGAGATTACTACTTTTGAGGTCCTACTTTTTAAATTTAGCTCCTAAAATTCGTTTCGTAGGACCTCATCCTTTTTTTACCTATGTCGTTGGTACCAATGTGCACCACGACAACTGGCTGTTCTCCCTCCCTTTTTAGAATGTCCTGCACCCGCTCCGAGACATCCTTGCACCAGGGAGGCAACATACCATCCTGGACTCTTGGTTGCGGCCGCAGAAACGCCTATCTATTCCCCTCACCATTGAATCCCCAATCACTATTGCTCTCCCACTCTTTTTCCTGCCCTCCTGTGCAGCAGAGCCAGCCATGGTGCCATGAACTTGGCTGCTGCTGCCCTCCCCTGATGAGTCATCCCCCCCCCCCCCCAACAGTACCCAAAGCAGTGTATCTGTTTTGCAGGGGGATGACCACATGGGACTCCTGCACTACCTTCCTTGCACTGCTCTTCCTGTTGGTCTTCCATTCCCTATCTGGCTGTGGACCCTTTCCCTGCGGTACGACCAACTCGCTACACGTGATACTCACGTCATTCTCAGCATCGTGGATGCTCCAGAGTGAATCCACCCTCAGCTCCAACTCCGCAACGCGGACCGTCAGGAGCTTGAGGTGGATACACTTCCTGCAGATATAATCGTCAGGGACACTGGTGTCATCCCTGAGTTCCCACATGGTACAGGAGGAGCATAACACCCGACCGAGCTCTCCTGCCATGACTTAACCCTTAGATACACTTAAATTGGCAACAACAATGTTAAAAGTTACTCACTGACCCACCATGCTGACTGCTCGCACCCGACCCGCCCAGGTAGTGAAAATTCCAGGCTATATACATGAGATACTGAGACTATTTCTACTGGAGCACAGGGGCAAAGAGAAGACTTAACAAAGGTTTAACAAAAAAATTCTGATGGTTTTTGGTAGAGTTAATAGGAAATGACTTTTTCCTCTGGTCAGGGAGTCAGTGACAAGAGGTTAGCAATTTAAAATTGTTACTAATAGTGAAGAGAGCGGTCAGGAGCAATGTCTTTACCCAAACAGCATGCGATACTTTGTCAAAGAAAGTAGCGGAGGCAGAGGTCACTATCTTTTATGGAAAAACTCAATCCTTATTTGAAGTAGAGGAAGATACAAGGCTCTGGGAAGAGAGCAGGGCAGTGGGATTCGATTTGGATTGCTCTAGCAGAGAACCAGCATAGACATGATGGGTCAAATGGTCTCCTTCTGTGCTGCAACATTCTAGTGCCCGAAATAATAATAAAGTGGAAGTATTGGGTGAGTTGAATGTTCATAGATGGGAGCAGTGCACTGGATTTACTTTACTGACAGTTTGTCTGTTATACTAAACTGAGGATGTGTGTTTGGCCGCTTGGAGCTGTGAAAAATATAAATGCATAATCAGATATAATTTCCCAATGAAGCACACTTCAATCTGGTCCTTGTCATTTCCTTTTTATTTATGCCAATGCAATAAGAAAAAAATTTAATATTTCTGTTCATCAAAATAAGACATGTAATGTGACTCAGCAGAAAGAAACAACACATTACACATCGCAGTTGGCAGCTTTGAGTTGTACAACAGGGCTGCAAAGAGGCAGTAGGCACCAGTTATTGAAACAGCGTGCTCTCATTTTGCAGAAAGCTAAAATGGATATCAGCAGTTTTTGTTATGTAAATGACAGACCTGTTAAATGTAGTGATGAATAAATAATACACAAGCACACAGTGGGGCTCATGCATCAAATCTATTCTGTGACGTCAAGCCTAATTGAACAAGCCCAAACAAAGAGTTCAATCCTTTCTATATTTAACTTGGCCAGATTTCCAATCATTTCCTGCAACTTAAAATTCTTCATTGAGTGTCATGAGGAAACAAGATTTCAATTATAACTCAAACAAAAAAAATCAAATGTGTCTAGCATTTCTTAAAATGTCATTGGCTGCTGGTGCCTGGAGCCTGTTACTGAGATGTTGGAATAGTATTGGAAACATCTATCAAACTATTAAGCTCAACAGCAGACCACAGCGAGTTCAATTATTTATCATCCCAGTTGGATTAACAAGCTAGATCCAATAATTTGTATGTGGCCTGGTTGAAGCATTCTTATCAGGTAAACTACTCTCCCACGGCAAATTAAAGTGAGCGTGGAAAAACACAGTGCTGCAATTAGTGACACTAATATCACCACATTGCTCATACCCCAACATTTGTTCCTATCAATACCGCACGCTAAAGGTAAAATCCTTGGCCTAGAAATTGGCCTCCTTAGTGCCTTCTGTTATCGCCTCTGGGGGACGATAACGGGGTGCTAACCAGGTTGCGACGATAACATCGACTCCCACCACATTCGGCGGCGGTACGGCGTTGCGCCCCGATCTCCTTTGCCCGGAGATTGTGACGTCATCGCTGCTCTCATTGTCCCGGTAGCGCCCCGCACTCGAACTTGGGTCCCGTTCCCTGCAGCATGGCCGGGCGTAAACACAGCAAGCTGCAGGAGGCATCCATTGGGAGGCCGGGGCAAGGTGGCCGCATAAATATTTACCTTCTCTCTCTCCAAGTTCTTGGCCGGGCTTTACCCGCGATCGATCAATCCGGCACTTTGCTTCAGTGCCCCGGGCGGGACCGTGGCTGCCGACTGGGGACAAGGTAAGGTTTCTGCAGAGCCTGCAGCGATGGCCCTTTCCCTTTGAGGGAGGGAAGGAGACTTTCCCCGTGGCAGCACAGTGTGCAGCACTGCTTCACTCACCCCCGCTGCTGCCCATTGCGCTCCAGGAGCAGCGTGAAATCCCTAGGCAACTTGGTAAAGTCAAAAGGTGAGTATTAAGGGCTTCTACACAAGCCTATAATTGGTTCAGTTGCCTCCCCCTCCCCCGCCGCTGCCGGTCGGGTGTGCTCTGCGCTAGCAGATCTGACATTTTAGGAATGCTGCGTGGCGGCGGGTTAACTTGAGGGTCCCGACCCGCTGTCAATTTTCGTCAATGTCCCGGCCGACCCGTTCCCAGTCCTCACTGAGTGCCCACAAAAGCGCGGCCTTAGAGTACGCTGTAATACCCACCGCTAATTCATGGCCATAATATTAGGGAGAGATGATAAATGTAAATATTAAGTAACATTCTAAAGTGCCTGAGCAATTAAAATGAATGAAACAAGCTGGTATCATTGCTAGGACAATTGGAGCTTACAGGTTACTGATCCACTAAACAGGCATCTAGTCAGCGCTTGTGCTAAACCTGCAGGTGTCTGTTGTAGCACCTTTAGGCAAATTCAAATTATGGTCATTAGCAATTAGGAGCAAAATTGTGTGCTAAAACTAAACTCGCAAACAGACGTGTCTTATCAGCACAGCACTTATTTAGTGCCTGTTTTCAGCCTTGGTCTCAAAGGACTGATGTGAAAGTCACACATGGTCCATATATTCAACTCACAGCATCAATATTAGCACAAAAATTACCTGGAGTAATATTAGCTTGCAAACATTCCACTATTTTAACAAAAATAAAATGATTAGCCTCTGTTAAAACAGTGGGCAAGGTAAGATCATGCAAACATGTTAAGTGTTTCTGCACTAATAGCACACGTATTAATTTATAGTCTATTACTACAAGAAACAAGCCAAACTACTGAAACTCTTTTGGAGTTTACCTGAAAAAACATAAACATTAAACCGTGCCACCCGTCCTGGATGACACACCAGACATTTACAAGGCCATTTTTTTTCTTTTTTGTGGTTTTTTTTTGTGTTTTTTTTTGGGGCACTAAAATCACATTTTTTCCAGTGCCCCCTATAAAAGGGGAGGGGCAAAACTACTGAAACTCTTTTTGGAGTTCACCTGCAAAACATAAAACATTAAACGGTGCCACCCGACCTGGGTGACACTCCAGACATTTACAAGGCCCTTTTTTTCCCCCCCCTTTTTTTTTGTGTTTTTCTTTTTTTGGTTTTTTTTGGGCACTAAAATCAAATTTTTTCCAGTGCCCCCTATAAAAGGGGAGGGGCAAAACTACTGAACTCAGTAGAGCTGACATTCAGCTGCAGTGCTAATGCTTTGCTTTGAATTGTTTCTGTAAATTATAGAATCCTATTTTAACAGAAGCTAATCATTTTTTATTTCTGTTAAAATAGTGGTTAAAGTGCTACAAACCCACAGAGTGTTTGCAAGCGAATATTGCACCCAGTTAGTTTTGTGTTAATATTCTCTAATTTGTCGAGGCCGAAGATTTAAAACCTCAAGAGATCTTTGATGTCATTGATCACAGCTCTGGATCAACTGCCACAGTGTGGCTTTAGTCGGAGTGTCCGGAGTTGGTTCATCTCATACGTTGCAATCAGTCCGGTTCATTATCTGGGGTTGCCTCTGACCTCCCCCTGCCAGTCCTCGGGTGTGGTGGGCTTTAAAATATCATGGGATGTGTGTTTAATTTCCTCTCTGCGCTATTTTAAGATAAACAACAATAACTTGCATTTATATAGTGCCCTTAATGTAGCAAAACGTCCTAAGGCGCTTCACAGGAGCGTAACTCAGACAAAAACAGACACCGAGTCAAAGAAGGAGATGTTAGGACAGGTGGCCATACGTTTGGTCAAACAAATACGTTTTAAGGAATGTTTTAAAGGACGAGAGATGTGGAGAGGTGGAAAGGTTTAGGGAAGAGCTTGGGGCCAAGATGGCTGAAGGCACGGCCGCCAATGGTGGGGTGAAGGAAATGGGGTTGCACGAGGTCTGATTTGGAGGAATGGAGAGTTCCCGACGGGTTAATGACTGTGTTAAAATACCACAGACAGAAAAATTACATAAATATTATGTTAAAACTACTGTTTACTTAAATTCCTACCAGTGCTAAAGGAAATTAAACCTGGAATAAATACTTGCCCAATTGTTTTCTGATTTACATAATTTGGGTCACCATCTGTCGACAGTCAGTCAAGTGTCAATATTAGGTCGGGAGATTTTGAACCAAACATTCAAAGCCTTGCAATAACAATTACATCTGCTGTCACAACTGATCTTAAGCTGTTAATAACTAGTGAAATGAAAGTCACCTCAGGTCAAATATCATTCAAACGATGTGAAGCGGGCTCTTCCTTCAGAATTCTGCACAAAGGGAGTCACTGTGTAGAGGAAAAGCGGTTCACAATGAGTGGGCTAAACAAGAATGGAGAATCTGGCACCTCGCAGCACCTGGGAACTGAGCCACACAGACCAGGGTCCTGGGTGCTGCATTCACTGCTCTGAAAAGGGTCATTACAATTGGAGTGGAGCTGGAGTAACGTCAACCAGGGCCGCTGCTCCTGACTGTATCCTGTGACCTGGGCATGCACATGTGTAAACTTACACAAGCCAATCTAGAATACTCAAAATAGTTGACAAGCAGCTACAAAACAACTAAATATTCAAAAAAGAACTACAGCTCAGAAACATTCCTAAAAATAGGCCTTTCACCAAGGCTTTACAGTCACTGAATAAGTTAGGAGTCCTTTTCCACCGCATAGTTTTTCAGGATTTTTTTATCATTGTTTTGGGATCACATTCTGCAATTTAGTTTGATTTTCTGTAAAAACCAAAACCCTTACCAATTAATTAACAAATTACACTGAGAATGCAGCAGACATGAGCTTATTGTTACTTAAGTTGCAAGCCTATTAATTATTCCCTCAAACCTTTAGGTTTTTGTCCCCTCAGTGATGGTTTTAGAAATTTCCAAAGAGGATCTATGCACCAACGATACAAAATTAATTTCCCAGTAGGGTCTGGGGACATAGCCACCCAGGAAATTCCAGCATCTTAGAATCTAGTATAATTCTGGCTTCTAAGCTAAATCTGATGGTGAATAGAGCATACTGGACCCTTGGGTGTGTTCACCAACATCACAATGGCTGGGAATTTCCTCACCGGGGGCGGGGGGGGGGGGGGGGGGGGTTGTGTCACATTTTCGGCGAAGTTACGGGTGGCAGAGGAGGAGCAGCTGAAGCACTGAAATCCTTTCAGAAGTACCCAGAGCTGGCAGCCAGAAGCTGTCCCTTACAATGCCACCTGACACATCATTGATGAAGCCATTGAAAAGGATGACTGGCAATGGAGAATCTTGCCTTACTCCTGTTACGAGAGAGATATCTACCTTTAGATGGATCTTGAAACTGGACCACACAACCCAGATAAAATCCAAGATTTGGCTTTGCACTCCCATAGCTTCGAGCTTCTTCATGAGGGCTGCACAAGGCACTTAATCAAAGGACAACTGCTGAATACAATGAAAGTAGGTCTCCCCAGAGCCTTATTACACTCTGCTGTCTTGGAAAAACCACAACCTGCCCTAAACATCCTTCATGAAAAAGAAACCCACTCTGTTTCTTTATGATTACTTTGTCAGCCAGCATAGGGCTAAGAATCATTTTAAAAGCCGGTGATACCAGTGAGGTTCCCTCATAGCTTCCATATTCACTGGGATTCCTTTCCGCTTGCTCTGAAACACCAAGGCTCATGTATGCCTCACAACCTCAGCTGACCATCCAGTGCAGTACCGAGGCAGTGCTGCACTGCTGGGGATACCATCTCTTGGAAGAGGTGGTAAACCAAGATGTACGATTCAGGTGTACAATAAATATCACAAGTAATACTTGAAGAAGACCTGGTGTCCTGGCCAATGCAACTCTCTCGACCAACATTACCAAGAAAAACAGTTAAAGTGGTTATTCATCTCATTTGTTGACAAGGGCACTTGGCAACTGAATAACAGTGACTGTAAATCAAGTACTCAAGATGTGATCTGTACAGTTTGAAGATAACTTTCTCCAGCTTTTTATTATGGTTTTAGCTATTTAGTCAGTTGGCTTATTGATTGCTATCCTGCAATGGTTGGACATGTTGAGCATCAATCTTAAAACTCCAAGGTCTTTTTCAACTTCATCCGTAGCTATTTTAACAGCATCCATGAAGGATATGTCCTGCCCATTTTTCCTTCCGATGAGCAGTACTTTACATTTGACGATATTAAATTTCATCCACTTACATATTTTGTCCAACTCATTCTATAATTTCTGAGCTATATCATCAGATTCCACTGTTCCTCCTAGATTGATATCATCTGCAATTTTGGCCAAAATATTTTGCATTTCTGACCCAAAATCGTTAATGTCAATTAGAAACACCGATCACTGGGTCACCCCTTTCAGTACTCTCCATCCCCACCCTGACACAACGCCTCTATCAACACCCATTGTTTTCTACCCTTCCGCCAATTTTTATCCATACCCATGATTTACCCCCAATCCTCACAGCTTGCAGCTTAACTGATAGTCTCAATAAACTGAACTTATTTTTATCAGAGGAAAAAATATTGGGAGAAAGCTCGTTCTATGTTTTTAAAATGATGATAGGAACTGGAGTACAAAATTAACAAGCCTTGATTGAGACTTGAGGTTAAAAAGTCTGCCAAAGAGTTGTAAGCATGTGAAATAGACTTCCTGGTAAATGAGTTAATGTTGTGTCAGTTAAGACATAAAAAGAGCTGGATAAATATCTGGATAACTCTCTGATATAGTGTCTTTCATTACTTCATGGCATCCTAAGTACCTCACTGCCAATGAAGTACTTTAGAAGCACAGTCACTGTTGTAATGTAGGCAAGCGCAGCAGTTAATTCACTCCAGGCAAGGTTCCACAAACAGCAGTGAGATAAATCTGTTTTTTTTAAATAATGTTGGTTAAGGCCAGGACCCCAGGAGAAGTGTAGTCACTGTTGTTTTATAGGCAAACATAACATCCAATTTGCGTACAGCAAGCTCCCACACACAGTAATGAGATTAATGGCCAGTTAATCTGTTTTGATGATGTTGAAGTATAAATGTTGGCCAGGACACCAGGGAAAATGCCCTGCTCTTCTCTAAATAGTGTCGAGGGATCTTTATTGTCCACCTAAGAGGGCAGATAGGACCTCGGTTTAATGTTGCAACCAAAAGATGACACCTCCGACAGTGCCGCACTCCCTCAGTATTGCACTGAAATATCAGCCTAGATCTTATGCTCAAGTCACTGAATTTCCATAATTAAGTTAAAAATAATCGCCTGCCGAGAAAAAGGATCTTGCACCAATATTCTCGCCGGTTTCTTGGCGGTTAAAGACGAAACTAGGTGAAACGGGAGGTTCTTAAAATGTTTTTAAAAATTTACTCCAAGGCTGCGGTTGGGCCTCGGGAGGGGGGAAAACTTTAAAAAAATTTCACTAAAAATAAAAGTTAAAAAACATTCCCAAGACAGTTTTAAAGCTGATCGCCGTTTTACAATTAAAAAAAAAAATATAAAGAACCTTTAACTTACCTTTCTTTGCAGAGTACTCACCTACCGCCCAGTTTAAGCAGCTTTTACAGGGCGGTTCCCTCGGCGATCTGGATGGGCTTCTGTTGAGGCCAAACTTACCCCCTGGCGATTTTCTCAGCGGTACACATCGGCACTCAGCAGGCGTTTCGAGATGTGGGCGGTACCATTCAAAAAGTAAGGGGGAAACTTTTGCCGGGCGGTTTCTCTCCTGTAAACAGCTGCACCGCTGAGAAAACCGCTGAAAATGAAGGTGAAAGTCTCCCCCTTGGGGCTGGTTTTTCAACCTTGGCGGGTCCCGGCCTTGCTGCTGGCTCCAGCCCGCTTTCCAAAATGATTCTCCCCTTATTGGGCTTATTAAGCCCGCCCAGCGAGGTTTCCAGTCAATTGAAGGAAGCGGGGGGTCTGATGAAGTCATTTGATGACGCGTCATCAGCCAGTTTCCTTAAAGGGACCATGTCCACATTCATTTTGACAGTTGTGCTGTCAGTGTTCTACTGCATTGAGGTGCTGCAAACACTGACAAGAATTGCACAGAGATGCACGGCTGCATGCCGGCTCTCCCATGACTCCCTTCGTAAGCTTATGGAGGGAGTCACGGCACGCAGGGAGGTTCCTTTCCCTTCCAATGGGTGGAAGAGACCTCGCCAGGAGATTAAGGCAGCTTGACTGCATATTACAAAGGAGGACGCAAGCAGGGATGTCATCAGGAGGACCTGGCTGTAAGCCTTTCAATGATCTCTGTAGATCATGAAACGTTACTGCAAAGCCACACTCAACCTCATCCTGCTGTGCCACTCATCACATCCCCATCACTCTGCCTTCCCTACCCTATTCCTGCACATCCTTACTCTCACCAACTGACCTTGCACCTCCACCCATCCCTCTTTATCTATATTATCACTTCCTCATCTCACAAGCCACTCCTGACACTCACCCTCATGCTAGTGCAATCATACCAACTAACAACAAGGGTAGACACTTGTGTGTTTTAGTCAACGTTCATGTGAAGTTTCTATTAATGTGCTGTCAAACATTGAAATCTTTATGTTGAACACTTTGCATTGGACTGACGTGTGTGCACCTTTAGAAATGGCTTAGTGAGTTGCAGTGAATGGTGAGACATAACGGTACCCCCACAATGCTGATGAGTGTGAAAGGAATGGCTTGGGCATTGTAGCATTGCTTTATGGTGTTTATGCATTCCCTAGCCACTGACTCATCACTCTCCCTAGCATCTATCTGAGGCTATGGTGAAGGAGCGGCGAGAGATCGTGGCGGAGGTGCAACAGATGAGCGTACGGGGCCCAGAGCCAGCACGGGCCAGCCCACACTGCGATATGTGTGTGCGCTAGGTCCATGCAACAGAGCAGATCTCCAGTCATCTTGGTTAATCCTTGCCACTGGACCAAGACCTAGCTCTGTGGTGGCTGGTGTGCAATGGTCACCACACGTTAAAAAAAATTCACGCACAGGCATCTTCCGCCACCTCAATTGGAGTTCAGGACTGGAACATCGGGTCCTTCATCGAAACACCTGTGAAACATAGAAACATAGAAAATAGGTGCAGGAGTAAGCCATTTGGCCCTTCGAGCCTGCACCATCATTCAATACGATCATGGCTGATCATTCACCTCAGTACCCCTTTCCTGCTTTCTCTCCATACCACTTGGATCCTTTTAGCCGTATGGGCCATATCTAACTCCCTCTTGAATATGTCTAACGAACTGGCATCAGCAACTCTCAGTGGTAGAGAATTCCACAGGTTAACAACTTTCTGAATGAAGAAGTTTCTCCTCATCTCGGTCCTAAATGGCTTACTCATTACGCTTAGACTGTGATCCCTGGTTTGCACTTCCCCAATACCGGGAACATTCTTTCTGCATCTAACCTGTCCAATCCCGTCAGAATCTTATATGTTTCTATGAGATCCCTTCTCATTCTTCGAAACTCCAGTGAATACAGGCCCAGTCGATCCAGTCTCTCCTCATATGTCAGTCCTGCCATCCCGGGAATCAGTCTGGTGAAGCTTTGCTACACTCCCTCAACAGCAAGAACATCCTTCCGCAGATCAGGAGACCAAAACTGAACACAATATTCCAGGTGAGGCCTCACCGAGGCCCTGTGCAACTGCAGTAAGACCTCCCTGCTCCTATACTCAAATCCCCTAGCTATGAAGGCCAACATGCCATTTGCCTTCTTCACCGCCTGCTGTACCTGCATGCCAACTTTCAATGACTGATGTACTATGACACCCAGGTCTCGTTGCACCTCCCCTTTTCCTAATCTGGCACCATTCAGATAATATTCTGTCTTCATGTTTTTGCCACCAAAGTGGATAACCTCACATTTATCCACATTATACTGCATCTGCCAAGCATTTGCCCACTCACCTAACCTGTCCAAGTCACCCTGCAGCCTCTTAACATCTTCCTGACAACTCACACCACCACCCAGCTTAGTGTCATCTGCAAACTTGGAAATATTACACTCAATTCCTTCATCTAAATTATTGATGTCTATTGTAAATAGCTGGGGTCCCAACACTGAGCCCTGTGGCACGCCACTAGTCACTACCTGCCATTCTGAAAATGACCCGTTTATCCCGACTCTCTGCTTCCTGTCTGCCAACCAGTTCTCTATCCACGTCAATACATTACCCACAATACCATGTGCTTTAATTTTGCACACTAATCTCTTGCGTGGGACCTTGTCAAAAGCCTTTTGAAAGTCCAAATACATCACATCCACTGCTTCTCCCTCATGCACTCTACTAGTTACATCCTCAAAAAATTCCAGAAGATTTGTCAAGCATGATTTCCCTTTCATAAATCCATGCTGACTTGGACCGATCCTGTCACTGCTTTCCAAATGCGCTGCTATTTCAACTTTAATAATTGATTTCCAACATTTTCCCCACTAGTGATGTCAGGCTAACTGGTCTATAATTCCCCGTTTTCTCTCTCCCTCCTTTTTTAGAATTGTTACATTAGCTACCCTCCAGTCCATAGGAACAGATCCAGAGTTGATAGACTGTTGGAAAATGACCACCAATGCATTCACTATTTCTAGGACCACTTCCTTAAGTACTCTGGGATGCAGACTATCGGGCCCTAGGGATTTATCAGCTTTCAATCCCATCAATTTCCCAAGCACAATTTCCCGCCTAATAAGGATTTCCTTCAGTTCCTCCTTCTCGTTAGACCTTCGGTCCCCTCGTATTTCCGGAAGGTTATTTGTGTCTTCCTTCGTGAAGACAAAACCAAAGTATTTGTTCAATTGGTATACCATTTCTTTGTTCCCCATTATAAATTCACCTGATTCTGCAAGGGACTTACGTTTGTCTTCACTAATCTTTTTCTCTTCACATATCAATAGAAGCTTTTGCAGTCAGTTTTTATGTTCCCTGCAAGCTTCCTCTCATACTCTATTTTCCCCCTCCTAATTAAACCCTTTGACCTCCTTTTCTGAATTCTAAATTTCTCCCAGTCCTCAGGTTTGCTGCTTTTTCTGGCCAATTTACTTGCTTCTTCCTTGGATTTAACAATATCCCTAATTTCCCTTGTTAGCCATGGTTGAGCCACCTTCCCCATTTTATTTTTACTCCAGACAGGGATGTACAATTGTTGAAGTTCATCCATGTGATCTTTAAATGTTTGCCATTGCCTATCCACTGTCAACCCTTTAAGTATCATTCGCCAGGCTATTCTAGCCAATTCACGTTTTATACCATCAAAATTACCTTTCCTTAAGTTCAGGACCCTAGTCTCTGAATTAACTGTGTCACTCTCCATCTTAATAAAGAATTGTACCATATTATGGTTACTCTTCCCCAAGGGGCCTCGCACAACAAGATTGCTGATTAGTCCTTTCTCATTACACATCACACAGTCTATGATGGCTAGCCCTCTAGTTGATTCCTCGATATATTGGTCTAGAAAACCATCCCTAATCCACTCCAGGAAATCTTCCTCCAGCGTATTGTTACCAGTTTGGTTATCCCAATCTATATGTAGATTAAAGTCGCCCATGATAACTGCTGTACCTTTATTGCACGCATCCCTAATTTCTTGTTTGATGCTGTCCCCAACCTCACTACTACTGTTTGGTGGTCTGTACACAACTCTCACTAGCATTTTCTGCTCTGTGGTATTCCGCAGCTCTACCCATACCAATTCCACATCATCCAAGTTAATGTCCTTCCTTACTATTGTGTCAATTTCCTCTTTAACCAGCAATGCTACCCACCTCCTTTTCCTTTCTGTCTATCCTTCCTGGATGTTGAGTTCCCAGCTGTGGTCACCCTGGAACCATGTCTCTGTAATCCCAATTATATCATATTCGTTAATAGCTGCCTACGCAATTAATTCGTCCACCTTATTACGAATACTCTTCGCATTGAGGCGCAGAGCCTTCAAGCTTGTCTTTTTAACACACTTTGCCCCTTTAGAGTTTTACTGTAATGTGGCCCTTTTTGATGTTTGCCTTGGGTTTCTCTGCCCTCCACTTTTACTTTACTTCTTTCTATCTTTTGCTTCTGCCCCCATTTTATTTCTCTCTGTCTCCCTGCATAGGTTCCCATCCCCCTGCCATATTCGTTTAACCCCTCCCCAACAGCACTAGCAAACATTCCCCCGAGGACATTGGTTCCGGTCCTGCCCAGGCGCACACCGTCTGGTTTGTACTGGTCCCACCTCCCCCAGAACCGGTTCCAATATCCCAGGAATTTGAATCTCTCCCTCCTGCACCACTCCTCAAGCCACATATTCATCTTACCTATCCTGCTATTTCTACTCTGACTAGCATGTGGCACTGGTAGCAATCCTGAGATTACTACCTTTGAGGTCCTGCTTTTTAATTTAACTCCTCGCTCCCTAAATGCAGCTTGTAGGACCTCATCCCGTTTTTTATCTATATCGTTGGTACCTATATGCACCACGACAACTGACTGTTCACCCTCCCCCTCCAAAATGTCCTGCAGCCGCTCCGAGACATCCTTGACCCTTGCACCAGGGAAGCAACATACCATTCTGGAGTCTCGATTGCAGCCGCAGAAACATCTATCTATTCCCCTTACAATAGAATCCCCTACTACTATAGCTCTCCCACTCTTTTCCCTCCCCTCCTGTGCAGCAGAGCCACCCATGGTGCCATGAACTTGGCTGCTGCTGCCCTCCCCTGGTGAGCCATCTTCCTCAACAGCACCCAAGGTGGTGTATGTCTTTTGGAGGGGGATGACCGCAGGGGACTCGTGGAAGCAAGTCATCCTTGTTCGAAGGACTGCCTATGATGATGAAACACAACAGTCCAGAGTTGACTTTGTTGACTTACAAGACAGATCTAGAGATAAATAGCAGGACTGTGTATTTTAAAATGGATTCCAGTATAAATATTATTATTAAGTCACACCATTTGTACCATAACCCACCAGTTAGTGTCAACGGTTATATCACAATGATCAAGAGGGAAAATGGATCACAAGGGACAATTCATGGTGCAAACTATAGACAAATGAGGAGAGTACACGTTTTGAATTTTTGTCATCGGTGGATCATATGTTAGTTGAGCTGCTAGGCAGAGGAACAGCATACAAAATGATACAGAGAAAAGAGATTAACAGTTGTATTCAGTAATATTGGCTGCTGAAATGTCAGCCTGTCACTAATGTGCTTAAGGATGATGCTGCCCCTTACGGCATGAATACATTGCACTAAGTTACAATCACATTACTTTCGAAAGTGCCTGAGGAATTAAAATTAATGAAACAAGCTCATACCATTGCTAGGACAATTGGAGCTTTCAAGACGGAGAATGATAGGTTTTTTGTTAGCTAAGGATATCAAGGGTTATGGAGAAAAGGCAAGTAAATGGAGTTGAGGTACAGATCAGCACCCACCTGCTCGTAGAACATCCAGGTTGCAATACGTGCAGGACAACCGAATGTATTTTGTATACCTTGCTCTCAAAGGTGAATAATACCCATGGTCTTTATGGACCATCATCATCATCATCATAGGCAGTCCCTCGGAATCGAGGAAGACTTGCTTCCACTCTTAAAATGAGTTCTTAGGTGGCTGAACAGTCCAATATGAGAGCCACAGTCCCTGTCACAGGTAGGACAGACAGTCGCTGAGGGAAGGGGTGGGTGGGACTGGTTTGCTGCAAGCTCTTTCCGCTGCCTGCGCTTGATTTCTGCTTGATTTCTGGACCAGAAGCGACATGAGGGAACATTTTTCTACACAGCAAGTTGTTGCGATGCGGAGTGCACTGCCTGAAAGAGTGGAGGAAGTTCAAAAGAGAACTGTAAAAATACTTGAAGGGAAAAAAATTACAGGGCTATGGGGAAAGAGCTGGGGAATGGGATTAATTGGATAGCTCCACCAAAGAGCCGGCACAGGTATGATAGGCCGAACAACCTCCTTCTGTGCATATATAAGAACATAAATAGAAGTAGGAGTAGGCCATGTAGCCCATCGAGCCCGCCCCGCCATTCAATAAGATCAGTGCTGAACTTCTTTATCAACTCTACTTTCCCGCCCTAACCCCCATCCCTTGATTCCCTTAGTGCCCAAAATGTATCAATCTCAGTCTTAAATATACTCATCGACTGAGCATCCACAGCCTTTGGGCAGAGAATTCCAAAGATTCACAACCCTCTGAATTAAGAAATTTCTTCACATCTCAGTCCTCAATGGCCGACCCCTTATCCTGAGACTATAAACCATAGTTCTGACTCCCTAGCCAGGGAAAACAGCCTCTAAGAATTTTATACGTTTCAATGAGATCACCTCTCATTCTTCTAAACTCATAGAAATATAGAAAGTATGTGCAGGAGTAGGGCATTCTGCCCTTCGAGCCATTCAATATGATCATGCAACTTCAGTACCCCTTTCCTGCTTTCTCTCCATACCCCTTTATCCCTTTAGCCATAAGGGCCACATCGAACTCCCTTTTGAAAATATCTAACAAACTGGCCTCAACAACTTTCTGTGGCAGAGAATTCCACAGGTTCACAATTCTCTGAGTGAAGAAGTTTCTCCTCATCTCGGTCCTAAATGGCTTACCCCTTATCCTTAGACTGTGACCCCTGTTTCTGGACTTCCCCAACATCGGGAACATTCTTCCTGCATCGAACCTGTCCAATCCCGTCAGAATTTTATATGTTTCTATGAGATCCCCTCTCATTCTTCTAAATTCCATTGACTATAAGCCTAATTAATCCAGTCTTTTTTCATATGTCAGTCCTGCCATCCCGGGAATCAGTCTGGTGAACCTTTGCTGCACTCCCTCAATAGCAAGAATGTCCTTCCTCAGATTAGGAGACCAAAATTGCACACAATACTCAAGGTGTGGTCTCACCAAGGCCCTGTAAGACCTCCCTGCTCCTATACTCAAATCCGCTCGCTATGAAGGCCAGCATGCCATTTGCCTTCTTTACTGCCTGCTGTACCTGCATGCCAACTTTCAATGACTGATGTACCATGACACCCAGGTCTCGTTGCACCTCCCCTTTTCCTAATTTGTCACCATTCAGATAATAATCTGCCTTCCTGTTTTTGCAACCAAACCTCACACTTATCCACATTATACTGCATCTGCCATACATTTGCCCATTCACCTAACCTGTCCAAATCCCCCTGCAGCCTCCTAGCATCCTCCTCGCAGTTTGCACCACCACCCAGCTTAGTGTCATCTGCAAACTTGGAAATATTACATTCAATTCCTTCGTCTAAATCATTCATGTATATTGTAAATAGCTGGGATCCCAGCACTGAACCCTGCGGCACCCCATTAGTCACTGCCTGCCATTCTGAAAAGGACCCGTTTATTCCCACTCTTTGCTTCCTGCCTGCCAACCATTTCTCTATCCACGTCAATACATTACCCCTAATACCATGTGCCTTAATTTTTGCACACTAATCTCTTGTGTGGGACCTTGTCAAAAGCCAGAGAATATAAGCCCATTCTACTCACTCTCTCCTCCTAGGACAGCCCTTTTATCCCAGGAATCAATCTAGTGAACCTTTGTTGCACCCCCTCTAAGGCAAATATATCCTTCCTTAGGTAAGGAGACCACAACCGTACACAGTACTCCTGGTGTGGTCTCACCAAAGCCCTATATAATTGCAGCAAGACTTCCTTACTCTTACACTCCAATCCCCTTGTAGTAAATAAAAACAGAAAATGCTGGAAATACTCAGCAGATCAGGCAGCATCTGTGGCGAGAAAAACAGAGTTAACGTTTCAGGTTGATGATCTTTTGTCAGAACTGGAAAAAGTTGGAAATGTAACAGATTTTAAGCAAATGTGGGGGAGGGGAGCAAAGAACAGAGTGATAGGGTGGAAGGCTGGAATGAGTAAATGATGGTGCAAGGCCTTGTAATAAAGGCTAACATACCAGTTGCCTTCCGAATTGCTTGCTGTACTTGCATATTAACTTTGTGATTTCTGTACAAGGACATTGAAATTCCATTGAATCTCAACAATTACTTGTCTCTCACCTTTTAAATAATCTGTTTTTTCATTCTTTCTAACAAAGTGGATAATTTCACACTTACCCACATTATACTCCATCTGCCACCTTCTTCCCTAATCATATCCTGGCTGTATCGTTCTATGATTCTATGACTATATATTCAACTCACAGCATCACTTACTGTAACAATTCAAAACAAAACATTAGCACATCTGCTGAGTGTCTGCTCTACTGAGTTCAGTAATTTATTTTTGCAATAATATCCTACAAATGAATATGCATGATAATGTAGAAATGCTTAACGTGTGTGCATGATGTTCTTGTCCACTATGTTAACAGAGGTTAATCATTTTATTTCTGATAAAATAGTCATTAAAGTGGTGCAAATCCATTAAGTGTTTGCAAGCTGATATTGTACTCAGTAATTTTTAGGCTAATATTCCGTAATTTATTGAGGCCTAAGATTTTAATTCTCAAGAGACTGTCGATGGCATTAATCACAGCAGTCTGCTGGGAAAAAAAAAAACAGTGTAGCTTTAGCAAGATCCCAGACAGTAATGAGATTAATGGCCAACTAATTTGTTTTGACGATGTTGGTCGAAGAACAAATGTTGGCTGACACACCAAAGAATGGGATCCTTTTCATGCACCCGAACTGGGCCTCAATTTAGCATCTCATTTGGAAGATAGTGGTCCTGACAATGCAGCACTCACTCAGTATTACATTGATTGATGGCATAAATGTGACAGGTGTAAAGTCCTGTCCCCTCAGTACAGATTCACACGAGGCATGTAGTGAAGTAAAGGTCACTCTGGACCTGCACCTTTATTTCACAGCTCTGGAATGCTGCACTTGCCTGAGACCTGTCCTTATATACCTGTCTCTTGCAAGTGCACCCCTGGTGGTAAGGTATGCTGGTGGTTACAGGTCATATCTTATTAAAGTCATGTATAGCATGTTAGGATATAGTTATATATAATAATGTAAGATATATGACATCACCCTCCCCCAAGGTCTTATTGTCTTTATAGGTTCAGTCTCTCAGATGATCTACACTCTCGCGTGGAGCGTCTGAGTTGTGGTTCAGTTGTTTTCCTTGGTGTCTGTTTTTCTTTGGGTGTGGTTGCTGGTATCTCGCCCTGGGCTGTCTGTTTCGAGTGGTGTGATTGTTGTTGACTCGCCTGGGCTGTCTGTTAGGATTGCCCTTTCCTCAGGTTGTTCCCTCTGTCTGTCCACCAGGTGTGGTGCGAGTTCCACATTGTAGTCTGCCTCTGGTTCCGCAGTGTTGTTGGTAAATCTGCTTTTGACCTGGTCTACATGCCTCTGGCAGGTTCTGCCATTGTCCATTTGTACTACCAGTAGCCTGTGTCCTTCCTTGCCCATTACTGTCCCTGCAAGCCATTTGGGACCCCTGCCATAGTTTAGTACAAACACTTTGTCCCCTATCTCATTCCATCTCCCCCTCGAATTTTTGTCATGGTACTCAGTCAGCTTACGGCGCTTTGCCTCAACGATTTCATGCATGTCTGGGAGGATTAATGAGAGCCTTGTTTTTAAAGTCCTTTTCATCAACAGTTGCACGGGGGGATCCCAGTCAGTGAGTGCGGACGAGATCTGTATGCCAGCAACAGTCGTGACAGGCGACCCTGCAGCGTGGGACCTTGGATTTTAAGCATGCCTTGTTTAATGATTTGCACTGCTCTCTCCGCCTGGCCGTTGGAGGCCGGCTTGAACGGTGCCGCCTTGACGTGATTTATGCCGTGGTCAATTATAAAGTCTTGGAATTCTGCGCTGCTGAAGCATGGACCATTGTCACTGACCAATATGTCAGGGATTCCGTGCGTTGCAAACATGGTTGTGAGGCTCTCCACAGTGGTGGAGGTTGTGCTCGAGTTTAAAATGGTGCATTCGATCCACTTTGAAAATGCATCTACAACTACGAGGAACATTTTGCCCATGAATGGGCCCGTATAGTCTACATGCACCCGCGACCACGGTTTGGTAGGCCAGGGCCAGGGGCTCAGTGGAGCCTCCCTGGGGGCATTGCTGAGTTGGGCACAAATGGTGCACCTTCGGAAGCAGAGCTCCAAGTCCGCATCAATACCAGGCCACCAGACGTGGGATCTGGCTATGGCCTTCATGAGAACGATCCCCGGGTGCTCGCGGTGGAGCTCCCGGATAAATGCCTCTCTGCCTTGCAGAGGCATGACTACTCGGCTGCCCCACATCAGGCAGTCTGCTTGTAGTGATAGCTCATGCATGCGCCTGTGAAAGGGTTTTAATTCCTCGGGGCAGGCATCGCAAGCCTCTGCGCAGTCACCGGTTAGGACACATCTTTTTACTAAGGATAACGTGGGGTCGCTGGCTGTCCAGGCTCTGATTTGGCGAGCCGTCATGGGCGAACCTGTGGACTCAAAGGCATTGATTGCCATGATTATCTCACAGTCCTGTTTGTCAGACCCTTCCATGGTCGCCAGGGGTAGCCTGCTGAGCGTGTCGGCACAGTTGTCTGTGCCTGGTCTGTGCCTTATTGTGTAGTCGTAGGACGTCAGCATGAGTGCCGAGCATTGAATTCGCGCTGAGGCGTTGGCGTTTATTGCCTTGCTCTCGGATAGGAGGGACGTGAGGGGCTTATGGCCGGTTTCTAACGCGAACTTGGCCCCGAAAAGGTATTGGTGCTTCTTTTTGACACCGTACACGCACGCGAGCACCTCCTTCTCGACTATTCCGTACCCGCGCTCCGCCCGCGAAAGTGACCTGGAGGCATAAGCTATGGGTTGTAATTTGCCCACACTATTGACATGTTGCAAAACGCACTCGACCCCATACGCTGACGCATCGCATGTGAGAACTAGCTTTTTACCTGGGTCAAAGAAAGTCAAAACACTGTTGGAACACAGAAAGTTGCGTGCCTTATTGAAGGCGCGTTCCTGGGCGTCCCCCCAAAACCAATCGCACCCCTTCCTGAGTAGCATGTGGAGAGGCTCCAGCAGCGTGCTTAAGTTCTGCATAAAGTTCCCAAAGTAATTGAGTAGCCTGAGAAAGGCGCGCAGTTCTGAGACATTCCGGGGCCTGGGTGCCAGGTGAATTGCTTTTGTTTTGGACTCTGTTGGACGGATTCCATCAGCGGCAATCCTTCTGCCCAAAAATTCAACCTCGGGTGCGAGAAACAGGCACTTGGATTTCTTGACTCGTAGGCCTACCCGATCCAACCGCTTTCGTACTTCCTCCAAATTACGGAGATGGGAGTCGGTGTCCCTGCCCGTGATAAGTATGTCGTCTTGAAATACAACTGTCCCCGGGATGGACTTGAGCAGACTCTCAAGTTGCGCTGGAATATGGCAGCTGCTGACCTGATGCCGAATGGGCATCGATTGTACATGAAAAGGCCTCGATGTGTGTTGATGGTGGTGAGTAGCTTGGATTCCTCGGTCAATTCTTGCGTCATATACGCAGATGTGAGGTCTAGTTTTGAAAATAGTTTACCTCCAGCCAATGTGGCAAATAAGTCCTCCGCTCTGGGCAGCGGGTACTGGTCCTGTAGGGAGACTCTGTTTATGGTAGATTTGTAGTCCCCACAGATTCATACGGATCCATCAGGCTTCATGACTGGGACGATGGGACTTGCCCAGTCGCTAAATTCCATAGGTGATATAATGCCTTCCCGCAGAAGCCTGTCGAGTTCGTGTTCAATCTTTTCCCTCATCACATAGGGTACAGCTCTGGCCTTGTGATGGACTGGTCTAGCATCCTGTGTGATGTAGATTTTGACTTTGGCCCCTTTGAAAGTGCCCACACCTGGCTGAAAGAGATGTTCAAATCGCTTTATAACTGTTGAGCAGGAGGTCCGTTCCTCTAATGACATGGCATGGACATCATCCCATTTCCAGTTTAGTTTTGCCAGCCAGCTTCTCTCCAGCAGTGCTGGGGGGGTCTCCGGGGACAATCCACAGGGGAAGTCGGTTCACTGTCCCTTTGTGTGTGACAGAGAGCATGGCGCTGCCGAGGACTGGTACGATTTCTTTGGTATAGGTCCTTAGTGTGGTGACGACCCTTGTGAGTTTTGGTCTGTCTCTTTTATGTGGCCACAGTTGTTCAAATTGTTGAGCGCCCATGAGAGATTGACTCGCTCCCATATCCAGCTCCATGTTGACAGATATCCCGTTGAGTAGGAGGTGTCCTGTTGTAGGAGCAGCGGCCATTGATCGTGTTGACCCGCTATACATCGGTGTCCCGGGTACTGTCCCCACCATCTTCTGGTCCGCTTTCCGACCCATCCGATTCGTATACCAGCTGAGCTGCCGTTTTTTTGCACATGCGGGCCAAATGCCCTGTATATTCACAATTTCTGCAAACAGCCTGCTGAAATCGACATCCTCTTGATGAGTGCCCACCCCACACCTCCAGCACAGACCTGTTCAATTGTTTAAAGTATTCCCAAAGAATGAGCTGCGTCTGGCTGATCTCTCTTGAGCTTCTCTCAGTTTGTAGTTGATTGCTCACATTGTGGGTTGATGAGGTGTGAATGGCCGTTCCTGTGGCCCCTGATGGCTTCTGCCAGCTGTCGAGAGCCTGTTCTCCCGGTTTTGTCTGTGTGTGGGGGTAGCAGCTTGTTTAGTGCTGTGAACTTCTTGTTCCGATATTTTGTTCGTTGTCGTACCTGCATTGTAAATCAACCTCGTTTCTTCTTCCCCTACCAAGAATGTCTGTGCAACCAGTGCTGCTACCTCTAAGGCTAGGTTCTTGGTCTCTATGAGCTTTTGGAATATGCCTGCGTGGCCTATTCCTTCAATGAAAAAGTCTCTCAGCATTTCTCTCCTCAGTTCATCGGAGAACTCACATAAACTCGCCAACCTCCGAAGTTCCGCCACGAAGTCGGGTCTGCTCTGGCCCACACAGCGTCTGTAGTTGTAGAACCTGTGTCTGGCCATGTATAGGCTGCTCGCTGGCTTCAGGTGGTCTCTTACCAGCGTGCTCAATTCTTCAAACGACTTGCTTGCTGGTTTCTCGGGTGCCAACAGATCCTTCATTAAAGCGTATGTTTTCGAGCCACAGCTGGTCAAGAGATGGGCTCTTCTCTTGTCTGCCTTATCGTCGCCTAACCAGTCTTTGGTTACAAAGCTTTGCTGGGGCCTTTCTATAAAGTCCTCCCAATTGTCTCCCGCATTGCACTTTTCGTCTGATCCGTTGTTCTCCATTCTGTGGATTCTGTAATCCCGTAACTTGTCGCCACTGTAAAGTCCTGTCCCCTCAGTACAGAGGCATGTAGTGAAGTCAAGGTCACTCTGGACCTGCACCTTTATTTCACAGCTCTGGAATGCTGCACTTGCCTGAGACCTGTCCTTATATACCTGTGTCTTGCAAGTGCACCTCTGGTGGTAAGGTATGCTGGTGGTTACAGGTCATATCTTATTATGGTCATGTATAGCATGTTAGGATACAGTTATATATAATAATGTAAGATACATGACAGCAGGAAAGAGTCATTCTTCCTACACTGGAGGATATTGCCAAACAGTCTGGGCAGCTATATTTTCCTTATTAGATGTTTCGTCTGACATTTTCCTAATATTATTCAAAGACCACAGACTCTTAGTAGTGTACTACTAATCAACAGTCAAGGCTTCGACAAAAAACTGCTTAGATGTCAATAGTATTTGATGCATCTTATGATCTTTAAAGGTAAAATTATTGATTCCACATTCCTAGCGGGGAGCTATGCTTGAAAGGAGTGTGCACAGGAGAGTCAGTACCACAATGATGCAGTGCATTATCTCCGACATGTTCTCCCTTCGAGCACAGATTCTCACTGAGGGTGCAGGATTGGTGAATTTACTTTTTAATTGTAAAAGCAAATTGTGTTCAAGGCAAAGAGTTAATTGTGGCTGATACATTCTGCAGTATCCAATTCGAGATACACTTGCATCAGGTACAGAGATGTAGAAACCCGTGTTGATGCAGGCAAGACCTGCAGGACAATGTCAGAGCACATAGCAGTACTTATAAGAGAAAGTAAAAAGTGCAGTCAGAAAACTTCAGGTGTCAGTTTTACTAAAGATGAGTGGCCTAAGTATAACCAAACTTGATGAACAGAGAGAAAAATTATACTTTGAGGAGAAATTTCAGTAATGACTGCTCGCTAGTGTAAAGAAATGGAATTATATTTCACTGTTATAAGGAGGAGCAAGGTTCTTGACAGAGTCCGTGAGGAACATCAAGGAAGGACAAAGTGAGAGGAAAGAACAAGTGTATCTGTGTGATGGCCAGGCCTTAAAACATTCAGGTAGAAGTGTCTTCATGTGAATTCTGCCAGACTAATGATCCAAATCAAATGAAATAACCTATCATAATCCCATCACTGGACTGACCTTGGCAGAAGATGACAGCTACAGGTGATAGCTCAATACAGTTAATTATAGGAAAACAAAAGAAACCAACAGTTCCTACACTGGATAAAAATCTAAAGCCAAAATAAATGAGCAAAACTGTAATCAAATATTCAGACAGGAAAATTTAACAAGTTTTGCATGTATTTCTTCAACAAGCAATATTTGATTCCCGCTTCAAAGGAGAATAGGTCAGATCAAGATTTGCAGGGTAAAAATGGGTTACAGTAAGCAGCAGAAAAATCTGAGCTTGAAGATCCTATTGTTGAAATGCTGCTTCCTCGTCAAGGATCCACTCCATGTGATAACAAAATATTCAAGACTGAACAAATAACTTCCATTGGCACAATTCTGAGAACACAAATGTGTTACAGAGAGAGGAATGCGATTATTAATAGCAATTTACTCCAAGGGAAGAATAATCCCTTTGATCTTGGACCGAGGGTAGTGTATCCTGAAGGCCAGTTAGGATCTTAATTGTACATCCCTGTCTGGAGTAAAAATAAAACAGGGAAGGTGGCTCAACCATGGCTCACAAGGGAAATTAAGGATACTGTTGGATCCAAGGAAGAAGCATATAAATTGGCCAGAAAAAGCAGCAAACCTGAGGACTGGGAGAAATTTAGAATTCAGCAGAGGAGGACAAAGGGTTTAATTAGGAGGGGGGAAATAGAGTACGAGAGGAAGCTTGCCGGGAACATAAAAACTGACTGCAAAAGCTTCTATAGATATGTGAAGTCGGACTCAGGTGAATTTATAATTGGGAACTAAGAAATGGCAGACCAATTGAACAAATACTTTGGTTCTGTCTTCACGAAGAAAGGCACAAATAACCTTCCGGATGTACTAGAGAACCGAGGATCTAGTGAGAAGGAGGAACTGAAGGATATCCTTATTAGGCGGGAAATTGTGTTGGGGAAATTGATGGGATTGAAGGCTGAAATATCCCGGGGCCTGATTGTCTGCATCCCAGAGTACTTAAGGAAGTGGCCCTAGAAATAGTGGATGCATTGGTGATCATTTTCCAACATTCTATCGACTCTGGATCAGTTCCAATGGACTGGAGGGTAGCTAATGTTAAAAAAGGAGGGAGAGAGAAAATGAGTAATTATAGACCGGTTAGCCTGACATCAGTAGTGGGGAAAATGTTGGAATCAATTATTAAGGATGAAATAGCAGCGCATTTGGAAAGCAGTGACAGGATCGGTCCAAGTCAGCATGGATTTATGAAAGGGAAATCATGCTTGACAAATCTTCTGGAATTTTTTGAGGATGTAACTAGTAGAGTGGACAAGGGAGAACTAGTGGATGTGGTGTATTTGGACTTTCAAAAGGCCTTTGACAAGGTCCCACATAAGAGATTGTTGTGCAAAATCAAAGCACATGGTATTGGGGGTAATATACTGGCGTGGATAGAGAATTTGTTGGCAGACAGGAAGCAGAGAGTCGGGATAAACGGGTCCTTTTGAAATGGGAGGCAGTGACTAGTGGAGTGCCGCAGGGCTCAGTGCTGGGATCCCAGCTCCTTACAATATACATTAATGATTTGGATGAAGGAATTGAGTGTAATATCTCCAAGTTTGCAGATGACACTAAACTGGGTGGCGGTGTGAGCTGTGAGGAGGATGCTAAGAGGCTGCAGGGTGATTTGGACAGGTTAGGTGAGTGGGCAAATGCATGGCAGATGCAGTATAATGTGGATAAATGTGAGGTTATCCACTTTTGGGGCAAAAACAGGAAGGCAGAATATTATCTGAATGGCGGCAGATTAGGAAAAGGGGAGGTGCAACGAGACCTGGGTGTCATGGTTCATCTGTCATTGAAAGTTGGCATGCAGGTACAGCAGGCGGTGAAGAAGGCAAATGGTATGTTGGCCTTCATAGCTAGGGGATTTGAGTATAGGAGCAGGGAGGTCTTACTGCAGTTGTACAAGGCCTTGGTGAGGTCTCACCTGGAATATTATGTTCAGTTTTGGTCTCCTAATCTGAGGAAGACGTTCTTGCTATTGAGGGAGTGCAGCGAAGGTTCTTCAGACTGATTCCAGAAATGGCTGGACTGACATATGAGGAGAGACTGGATCAAGTGGGCCTTTATACACTGGAGTTTAGAAGCATGAGAGGGATCTCATCGAAACGTATAAGATTCTGACGGGACCGGACAGGTTAGATGCGGGAAGAATGTTCCCGATGTTGGGGAAGTCCAGAACCAGGGGACACAGTCTTAGGATAAGGGGTAGGCCATTTAGGACTGAGATGCGGAGAAACTTCTTCACTCAGAGAGTTGTTAACCTGTGGAATTCCCTGCCGCAGAGAGTTGTTGATGCCAGTTCATCGGATATATTCAAGAGGGAGTTAGATATGGCCCTTACGGCTAAAGGGATCAAGGGGTATGGAGAGAAAGCAGGAATGGGGTACTCGGGGAATGATCAGCCATGATCTTATTCAATGGTGGTGCGGGCTCGAAGGGCCGAATGACCTACTCCTGCACCTTTTTTCTATGTTTCTATGTTTATGTATGTTTCATTCGCTCAAGAGAGGGAAGATGTGCTGAGAGTGCATTTCCGCTTTGAGAGAATAAGGTAGACATGTGATTGACATTTAATATATATATCTTTACTCAACTCATTGACAGATTCTGTGAGACTGTTGCAGAAGTAATGTCAAAATGAAAAAAAAGGAGAAGCCTCAGCCTATTCATGCATTATCCGGGGAATAAAACCCTTCATCCCAGTGTAACCTTGATGAATTGTCATTTGACTTTTTTCAAGGCAGCTTCCTAAGGTATGGCATCTGAAACTCAACACATCGGATCAAATGAATGCTCTGTATAGCTGCAGTAGTACTGCCTTGATTTTATAGTCCATACCTTCTTGTGATGAAGTCCTGCATCCCCTGAGGCTTATTGATATCTTTCTGCATCCATCAGTTAGCTTTTAATGACTTCTGTTTCTTTCCTCCTCCGCTCCCCAGTGCTTCCCCATTTGTCGTGTGCCCCCATCCACCATTTTTACATCCAAAAAGCTCACACATTGTTGTGTAAACCTATATCTGACATTGTTCTGCCCACTGATTTAATCTATATCTTATTCAAATTTTCTGCTACTTCACAACTCACTCTGCTTCCTAGCTTAGTATCAGCCATAAATTTGAATATCCTCTGCTCTATTCTCAAATATATAATACATAAGGGGGAGGGCTAAATTTGATAGCTTCCGAAAACGGGCGCGGGGATTGCGACGGGTGATCTGCCCGCTCCCCGTTCAAAGCATTTCAGGTACCATGTAAACTTTGTGCTGCCTGCTAATTAAAATGATAGCAGTGCACAGCCCAGCGCTGAGGGTGCTGCTGAGTGGCTGTGCGCTAACACGGGGCTGAAGTTCACGAGAGGCTAGCTTTATTTAAATCTAGCTGCACCTCTTAAAGGCAGTCTTCACATCTTAAAGGCCTTCTGGTTATCAAAAATTTTAAAACGGCTTCAGTACAAACCAAAATGGCCCAACAATCCAGGGAAAGGGCACCCAGGTTCTTGGACATAGCAGTTGAGGCCTTTGTGCAGGGGGTGAACACGCAAAGAGAGGTCCTCCACTCACAGGGGGTCAGGAAGCCCTCCACAAGCACAGTAAGAAAGATGCGGGACTTGATCGCCGAGGCAGTCACTGCTAGCAATGTCGCCCCTAGGACGTGGTTCTCGTACTGAAAGAAGTTTAGTGACCTCAGACAAGTGGTCACGGTCAGTGAATTGTTCTTCAAATGCCATATCCTACCATCTGCACTGTAAGCCTCACACATTATTCAATGCACCACATCCCCATCACTCACATATCAGCAATCGCTACCAAACCATACCTCACATTCATAACTTCACCTCACCTGCACACAGCCTAGGGGGTAAGTGATTGGCTGGTGATTGGTGAGTAGTTTTTCTTTTTCTTCTTATATTGGTCAGTAACTTTTAACATTGTTATTACCAGTTTAAGTGTATCTAAGGGTTAAGTCATGGCAGGAGAGCTCGGTCGGGTGTTATGCTCCTCCTGTACCATGTGGGAACTCAGGGACGCTTCCGGTGTCCCTGACGACTATGTGTGCGGGAAGTGTATCCGCCTCCAGCTCCTGACGGTCCGCGTTACGGAATTGGAGCTGAGGGTGGATTCACTCTGGAGCATCCACGATGCTGAGAATGACGTGAGTATCACGTGTAGTGAGTTGGTCTTACCGCAGGGAAAGGGTCCACAGCCAGATAGGGAATGGAAGACCAGCAGGAAGAGTAGAGCAAGGAAGGTAGTGCAGGGGTCCCCTGCGGTCATCCCCCTGCAAAACAGATACACCGCTTTGGGTACTGTTGAGGGGAATGACTCATCAGGGGAGGGCAGCAGCAGCCAAGTTCATGGCACCGTGGCTGGCTCTGCTGCACAGGAGGGCAAGAAAAAGAGTGGGAGAGCGATAGTGATAGGGGATTCAATTGTGAGGGGAATAGATAGGCGTTTCTGCGGCCGCAACCGAGACTCCAGGATGGTATGTTGCCTCCCTGGTGCAAGGGTCAAGGATGTCTCGGAGCGGGTGCAGGACATTCTGAAATGGGAGGGAGAACAGCCAGTTGTCGTGGTGCACATTGGTACCAACGACATAGGCAAAAAAAGGGATGAGGTCCTACGAAACGAATTTAAGGAGCTAGGAGCTAAATTAAAAAGTAGGACCTCAAAAGTAGTAATCTCGGGATTGCTACCAGTGCCACGTGATAGTCAGAGTAGGAATCGCAGGATAGCGCAGATGAATACGTGGCTTGAGCAGTGGTGCAGCAGGGAGGGATTCAAATTCCTGGGGCATTGGGACCGGTTCTGGGGGAGGTGGGACCAGTACAAACCGGACGGTCTGCACCTGGGCAGGACTGGAACCAATGTCCTCGGGGGAGTGTTTGCTAGTGCTGTTGGGGAGGATTTAAACTAATATGGCAGGGGGATGGGAACCAATGCAGGGAGACAGAGGGAAACAAAAAGGAGCCAAAAGCAAAAGACAGAAAGGAGATGAGGAAAAGTGTAGGGCAGAGAAACCCAAGGCAAAGAACAAAAAGGGCCACTGTACAGCAAAATTCTAAAAGGACAAAGGGTGTTAATAAAACAAGCCTGAAGGCTTTGTGCCTTAATGCAAGGAGTATCCGCAATAAGGTGGATGAATTAATTGTGCAAATAGATGTTAACAAATATGATGTGATTGGGATTACGGAGACGTGGCTCCAGGATGATCAGGGCTGGGAACTCAACATTCAGGGGTATTCAACATTCAGGAAGGATAGAATAAAAGGAAAAGGAGGTGGGGTAGCATTGCTGGTTAAAGAGGAGATTAATGCAATAGTTAGGAAAGACATTAGCTTGGATGATGTGGAATCTATATGGGTAGAGCTGCAGAACACCAAAGGGCAAAAAACGTTAGTAGGAGTTGTGTACAGACCTCCAAACAGTAATAGGGATGTTGGGGAGGGCATCAAACAGGAAATTAGGGGTGCATGCAATAAAGGTGTAGCAGTTATAATGGGTGACTTTAATATGCACATAGATTGGGCTAGCCAAACTGGAAGCAATACGGTGGAGGAGGATTTCCTGGAGTGCATAAGGGATGGTTTTCTAGACCAATATGTTGAGGAACCAACTAGGGGGGAGGCCATCTTAGACTGGGTGTTGTGTAATGAGAGAGGATTAATTAGCAATCTCATTGTGCGAGGCCCCTTGGGGAAGAGTGACCATAATATGGTGGAATTCTGCATTAGGATGGAGAATGAAACAGTAAATTCAGAGACCATGGTCCAGAACTTAAAGAAGGGTAACTTTGAAGGTATGAGGCGAGAATTGGCTAGGATAGATTGGCGAATGATACTTAGGGGGTTGACTGTGGATGGGCAATGGCAGACATTTAGAGACCGCATGGATGAAGTACAACAATTGTACATTCCTGTCTGGCGTAAAAATAAAAAGGGGAAGGTGGCTCAACCGTGGCTATCTAGGGAAATCAGGGATAGTATTAAAGCCAAGGAAGTGGCATACAAATTGGCCAGAAATAGCAGCGAACCTGGGGACTGGGAGAAATTTAGAACTCAGCAGAGGAGGACAAAGGGTTTGATTAGGACAGGGAAAATGGAGTACGAGAAGAAGCTTGCAGGGAACATTAAGGCGGATTGCAAAAGTTTCTATAGGTATGTAAAGAGAAAAAGGTTGGTGAAGACAAACATAGGTCCCCTGCAGTCAGAATCAGGGGAAGTCATAACGGGGAACAAAGAAATGGCGGATCAATTGAACAAGTACTTTGGTTCGGTATTCACTAAGGAGGATACAAACAACCTTCCGGATATAAAAGGGGTCAGAGGGTCTAGTAAGGAAGAGGAACTGAGGGAAATCTTTATTAGTCGGGAAATTGTGTTGGGGAAATTGATGGGATTGAAGGCAGATAAATCCCCAGGGCCTGATGGCCTGCATCCTAGAGTACTTAAGGAGGTGGCCTTGGAAATAGCGGATGCATTGACAGTCATTTTCCAACATTCCATTGACTCTGGATCAGTTCCTATGGAGTGGAGGGTAGCCAATGTAACCCCACTTTTTAAAAAAGGAGGGAGAGAGAAAACAGGGAATTATAGACCGGTCAGCCTGACCTCAGTAGTGGGTAAAATGATGGAATCAATTATTAAGGATGTCATAGCAGTGCATCTGGAAAATGGTGACATGATAGGTCCAAGTCAGCATGGATTTGTGAAAGGGAAATCATGCTTGACAAATCTTCTGGAATTTTTTGAGGATGTTTCCAGTAAAGTGGACAAAGGAGAACCAGTTGATGTGGTATATTTGGACTTTCAGAAGGCTTTCGACAAGGTCCCACACAAGAGATTAATGTGCAAAGTTAAAGCACATGGGATTGGGGGTAGTGTGCTGACGTGGATTGAGAACTGGTTGTCAGACAGGAAGCAAAGAGTAGGAGTAAACGGGTACTTTTCAGAATGGCAGGCAGTGACTAGTGGAGTGCCGCAAGGTTCTGTGCTGGGGCCCCAGCTGTTTACATTGTACATTAATGATTTAGACGAGGGGATTAAATGCAGTATCTCCAAATTTGCGGATGATACTAAGTTGGGTGGCAGTGTGAGCTGCGAGGAGGATGCTATTAGGCTGCAGAGTGACTTGGATAGGTTAGGTGAGTGGGCAAATGCATGGCAGATGAAGTATAATGTGGATAAATGTGAGGTTATCCACTTTGGTGGTAAAAACAGAGAGACAGACTATTATCTGAATGGTGACAGATTAGGAAAAGGGAAGGTGCAACGAGACCTGGGTGTCATGGTACATCAGTCATTGAAGGTTGGCATGCAGGTACAGCAGGCGGTTAAGAAAGCAAATGGCATGTTGGCCTTCATAGCGAGGGGATTTGAATACAGGGGCAGGGAGGTGTTGCTACAGTTGTACAGGGCCTTGGTGAGGCCACACCTGGAGTATTGTGTACAGTTTTGGTCTCCTAACTTGAGGAAGGACATTCTTGCTATTGAGGGAGTGCAGCGAAGGTTCACCAGACTGATTCCCGGGATGGCGGGACTGACCTATCAAGAAAGATTGGATCAATTGGGCTTGTATTCACTGGAGTTCAGAAGAATGAGAGGGGACCTCATAGAAACGTTTAAAATTCTGACGGGTTTAGACAGGTTAGATGCAGAAAGAATGTTCCCAATGTTGGGGAAGTCCAGAACCAGGGGTCACAGTCTGAGGATAAGGGGTAAGCCATTTAGGACCGAGATGAGGAGAAACTTCTTCACCCAGAGAGTGGTGAACCTGTGGAATTCTCTACCACAGAAAGTAGTTGAGGCCAATTCACTAAATATATTCAAAAGGGAGTTAGATGAAGTCCTTACTACTCGGGGGATCAAGGGTTATGGCGAGAAAGCAGGAAGGGGGTACTGAAGTTTCATGTTCAGCCATGAACTCATTGAATGGCGGTGCAGGCTAGAAGGGCTGAATGGCCTGCTCCTGCACCTATTTTCTATGTTTCTATGTTTCTATCACTGCTGCACCCTCACAACCACATCTCACTGGAACACATTGTCAGCTATTCATCCATGACAGGCACATCACCCAAACACATTACACCACATTCACTGGCACACTTCTCAAACAGGAAGAGGTGGTGCATAACCAGCACCAGCAGACTCTAACCGATGAGGGACAAGCTTGCCTGCATGACTTCACCCCCTTGGAGGGGACAGTTCTGGCCATTCTTGGCAGGTGCATCACTGAGTCCATGGCTAGCGACGGGACTGAAATAGAAGATGCCGATATCCTCAAATGTAATCCTCCTCACATTGCACTTTCCCCTCATCCCACAATCACTTCTGATTTACAAGCTACAGATGGTGTAAGCGTGCACTTCTTGCTTTCACCACACACTCCCCTCACCATAACCCTACCCTTGTGCCTTTCTCATTTCAGACACCCAAGAAATCCTGCGTGCCCAGCCAGTGGGTCAACATGAAGAGGGAGAGGAGGATGATGGAGAAGAAGAAGAAACACTGTCACTTGATCTGACACTCCCAGCCACCAGCTCAGATACCTACGCTCCGTGTACTTTAGTGAATAGGATAGATGCAGGTTCTGCACATCGTGAGACACCGGGCATAAGTGGCCTTCAGGGCAGGGGGGAAAAGTAATTCAGGTGTCTGCTCCCTGGAGGGCGTGGTCGCACTTGAGTTGTATTGCAGATGAGGACTTTGATGGGGCGGCATACAGAAGAATGGATGGATGGGTATGCACAATGAATTGCTTGGTACATTGGCAGGCCGGCCAGAAAGCCTGAGTGCAATGTTAAGAAGCATGGAGGAGCCAAGCTCCAACCTTGCACAGAGTTTTGGGCAGAGCTTGGAGCCCATCCTTTTGAGTACGGAAGGGGTGGGCAGATCCATTAACGCACTTGTGGACTCAAGTACCACGTTGCGTGTGATGGCCAAAGACTCAGCTTCCATTGTAGTACAAGCAGAAGCCACCTAATATCTGAGTGCTTAAATGGAAGCTCAGACTGAAGTCATGCAAGCTCAGCTTGCTGCTATGCAAGCATAGGCTGCTGTCATCATGGCTGGGTTTACCAGTGTTGAAAGGAAGTTGCAGGGTGTCACAGCAGTCCAGCAGTCTGTACTCCAGAAGATTAGTAGGATTGCTGAGGCACTGGCCCGGGGGAGTGGCAATGGATCCGTGGGGGATGACTCTGCTTTCATTGTATGATTGCTGGTCACGAGTGGAGGGGTTGCGGAGGGGAGTCATCAGCCAGGTGTGGAGCGGATAGCCCCTGTCGCCGAGCAGCCACCCTCGGGTTTGATGTGATAGTTGCAATATTCCTGGCACACCATTCTGGCGCAGGATGAAGGCATCCTGACTGCTGCCAGGATAACAGACATTCACCAGCATGATGGGCTGGGCATGGCCGCACACCAACTGCACATTAATTGAGTGGTATCCTTTGTGGTTGCGGTCGTAGAGCCCGCAAAGCCAGGTGTGTGCAATCGATGGCTCCCTGCACCATGGGGAAGCCCACAATCCTGGCAAAGCCACATTCAGCTCCTCCTGCTTCTCTCTGTTTAGGGAATGAAATACCCTCTCCTGGGGCTAGACCTTCCCGAGAGCCCCTCAACGCCCGATTGCTCGCCCAGAAAAAATGCTAATGTTTTGCAAGTAATGCTGGTGAAAATTTCCATAATTAAGTTAAAAATAATTGCCCGGAGAGGAATCGGATCTTGCACCAATATTATCAGCGGTTTCTCGGCGGTTAAAGGGGAAACTAAGTGAAACGGGCGGTTCTTACAATTATTTTAAACATTTATTCTGAGACTGCGGTGGGGTTAAAAAACATTCCCTAGACAGTTTTAAAGCTAATCGCCATTTTACAATTAAAAAAGAATGAAGAACCTTTAACTTACCTTTTTTTGCAGCGTACTCGCCTACCACCCTGTTTAAGCAGCTTTAAGTGATTTTCTCGGCGGTACACGCCAGCGGTTTGTTCCCGGCGGCCGTTTTGAGATTTGGGCGCTACCTTTCAAAAAGTAAGAGGGAAACTTTCGCCGGGCGGTTTCTCTCCCAAATACAGCTGTACCGCCGAAAAAAGACCGAAAATGTAGCTGAAAGTTTAGCCCCTGGTGTACAGAGTCTCTGTGACCTCCTGGAGGCAGCGATGGACGCCAAACTGTGAGATGTTTGCGATGTCATCTGTTCCAGCCTGGAAGGATCTGCTGGCGAAAAAATTGAGAGCCACAGTCAGCTTAAGGGCCACTGGGAGAGCCGTCATCACCCTGATCTGAGGCTCCCTGTCCAGTTGCAGGAGGTGGCAGAGTTCTGTGGCCACCTCCTTGGTGAAGGGGAACTGCCAAACACACTGCTCCTGGCTTATGTGCAAGTCGGAGAAGTGCTCCCTAAAGACCCTAGGTGGGTAAGGTCTCCTGCTGAGAGTCCTCCTCCTTCTCCTCTCTCTGCGAGCAGTTTGTCCCCTTTGCTGCCTCTGCTCCATCTCCCTGTGATGCTGCAGCCCAAGAGGGACTGCAACACAAGCCCCCATGACTGGGTGCAAGTGGTGTTCTCAGAGCCCTTCCTTTAAGGGCCAACGCCTGGCAAATGTCCAGCAGTACACCCTGCACACTTTAACAACTTTTTGAATGTCATACCAAGCCACTATTCAAATAAACTGTACAGAAATCAGTGCAAAAGCAAAAGCAAAATGCAACTTACCTCAAAGTTGCATGTATCCATTTAAATAAACAGTGCTGGTGGCAAGTCCGTCATGCAGCTGAACATACTTTCCGTGACACACACCAATGTCAGCTGTGGCTCAGTGGGTAGCACACTTGCACACTTGGCTCTGAGGCAGAAGGTTGTGGGTTCATATCCCACTCCAGGACTTAAGCACAAAAATCTAGGCTGACACTCCAGGGAGTGCTGCACTGTCAGAGGTGCTGTCTTTTGGATGAGATTTTAAACCGAGACCCCATCTGCTCTCTCAGGTGGATGTGAAAGATCCCATGGCACTATTTTGAAGACAAGCAGGGGAGTTATCCCCAGTCCTGGCCAATATCTATCACTCAACATACAAAAAAACATTATCTAGTCATTATCACATTGCTGTTTGTGGGAACTTGCTATGTGCAAGTTGGCTGCCATGTTTCCCACATTACAACAGTGACTACACTCCAAAAGTACTTCAGTGGCTGTAAAGAGCTTTGAGATGTCTGGTGGTCATGAAAGACGCTATATATATCCAAGTTTTTCTTTTTTTTCTTTTTTCAGCTGTGCGTGTTTAGGAGAGGACGTACAGTGGAGCGGTGATGTCAAAAATGGCAGATCGTGCATCAAATCAGCGTTACACTGAATTCTTCCGGTGCATGCAAGCAATGCCCGTACTATCAGAGTTCCCAAGATGGCGACCAGCGTGGGCCGTGCTGGTAGTCAGTGGAAGCATGGTGAACGGCATCTTTTGCTTCAACTGGTCATAATAGCCTGCGCGAAACACGGGAATTTCGCGGCCATAGAGTTCCAGCACCATTCCCTCAGGGACAGAATTTGTCACTACTAGCCAACCCAATGATATTTTTTTGATCCCAGATGTCGACCATATACATCCCGCCAAAGAAATCCATCCACTCTATAAAGTTGCCTCCAATTCAATGCATCTCAACTTTGGCTATTAACCTCTCATAATAAAATCTTATCAAATGCCTATCGGCAGTCCACATACATGACATCCTTTCAATCTCCTACAATCCACTACCTTAGTGACGTTATTGAAGAACTCTATTAAGTTAGTGAGACCTGTCCTACTTTCAAAACCATACTAATTCCCTCTAATTAGTTATACTTTTCCAAGTACTCACTTACTCCGATTCTAATGATGATATTGACTTCTAGCAATTTCCACCCTACTAATATTAAACTCAATAACTTTAAGTTACTTGGTTTGTCCCTAACGCCCTTTTTAATAATGGTGCAATATTTGATACCTTCCAATCTTCTGTTCTTTCCCCTAATTCCAGGAAAATTTGAAGATTAAAATTAATGCAAGTTGCTTGCCTATTTATTTTAATATCCTTCGACAGAAATCATCTGGCCATGGGGACTTGCCCAGCCTCAATTCCACTAATGTTGCTATTAAAAAAAATCTGTTTAATCTAATCCCTATAAATTCCTTCCCTTTGCTAATTTCTAGTCTTTCCTGCAGCTCTGGTTTCATATCCTCATGTTCTAAGCTAAAGACTAAATCTAAATATTAATTTAGTAGTTCTCCAATGTCCTCTTATTTGTGTCAGATCCAAATCTGTTGTTATAGAGCCCAATTCTTTCCTTACTTTTTTTCTTGATATACTTATAAAATCCTTTGTTAGTACCCTTGATACCATCTGCTTTTCATACTCCTTCTTTGCCTCATTATATTCTTGTTACATTTTATAAACCACCTAATATGTCCGTACGATACAGTATAAATGCACACAAGGCCCATACTTGAAAGAAGGTCACTCTGTGATCAGTTACCTTTATTCACCAGCACTGAAGTGATGAAGATAGGTGGAGCTTCCCCTTTTATACCTGAAAGTCCAGGTTAGGAGTGTCTCCCATAAGTTCACCACCTAGTGGTCAATGTTCTCATGGTGTACAACTTAGGTCAGTTTATACATGGGTTACAATGACAGTTGAATACATGACATCACCTCCCCCCCCCCCACAAAGTCTTATTGGGATCACAGGTTAAGACTCTCTGGTGGTATACGCTCCCTTGTAGAGCTCCTGAGTTGGGGCTCCGGTTGTTGGGCGCTGGCCTGAGTGTCTGCTGTTTGCGGTGCCTCAGGCCTGTCCGGACTGCCCACAGTGACTGGGCGCGCCTACGCTTGGTTCCTGTGTTCAGTCACCTGTGGAGGAGTGAACTCTACATCGTGTTCTTCCTCTGCTTCTTCTATGGGGTTGCTGAATCTCCTTTTTCTTTGATCCACGTGTTTGCGGCACATTTGTCCATTGGTAAGTTTAACTACCAAAACCCTATTTCCCTCTTTCGCAATCACAGTGCCTGTGAGCCATTTAGGCCCTGCAGCTTAGTTGAGGACAAAGACAGGGTCATTGACATCAATACATCGCGCCCTCGCATTCCCGTCATGGTAGTCACATAATGACTGGCGCCTGCTCTCAACAATTTCTTTCATGTTGGGGTGTATAAGGGATAACCTGGTTTTAAGTGTTCTTTTCATTAGCAGCTCTGCGGGTGGTACCCCTGTGAGCGAGTGTGGTCGGGATCTATTGGCCAACAGGAGGCGTGATAAGCGGCCAGGACCAGGGGCTAAGGGGGGCTTCCCTGGGTGCATTGCCCAGCTGGGCACACGTGTTGCACCTGCGAACACAAAGTTCCAGGTCTGCATCTATCCCTGGCCACCAAATGTGTGACCTGGCAATTGTCTTCATCATGATAATGCCCGGGTGCTCATTGTGGAGTTCTCTGATGAACATCTCTCTGCACATCTGGGGCATGACTACTCGGTTTCCCCATAGTAGGCAATCGGCCTGAATCGAGAGTTCATCCTTGCGCCTGTGAAATGGTTTGAATTTCTCAGGGCATGCCCCGTACGTGGCTGCCCAGTCCCCATTCAGGACACATTTCTTGACTAAAGACAGTAGCGGGTCTCTATTTGTCCAGACTTTGATCTGACGGGCTGTCATGGGTGAGCCTTCGTTTTCGAAAGCTTCAACAGCCATGACCATCTCAGCAGCATGCTCGGTTGCCCCCTCGGTGGTGGCTAGTGGGAGCCTGCTGAGTGCATCGGCGCAGTTTTCAGTGCCCGTTCTGTGCCGAATTGTATAGTCATAGGCAGCTAACATGAGTGCCCACCTCTGTATGCAGGCCGATGCATTTGCATTTATGGCCTTGTTGTCGGCCAAAAGGGACATTAGGGGTTTGTGATCTGTCTCCAGCTCAAATTTCCTGCCAAACAGGTACTGGTGCACTTTTTTTTACAGCATATACACATGCAAGTGCTTTCTTTTCTACCATCCAGTAGCCCCGTTCTGTTTGGGACAAACTTCTGGAGGCATAAGCTACCGGCTGTAACTGACTCTTGGCATTAACATACTGCAACACACACCCGACCCCATAGGACGACACATTGCACGTTAAAACAAGTTTCTTACATGGGTCATATAGTGTTAACAGATTGTTGGAGCATAACAAATTTCGTACTCTATCAAAAGCCCTTTCCTGGCTGTCCCCCCAGACCCATTTATTACCTTTGCGTAGGAGAACGTGTAGCGGCTCTAACAGCGTGCTCAATTTGGGAAGAAAGTTACCAAAATAGTTCAGGAGCCCCAGGAACGAATGCAGCTCCGTCGTGTTACGGGATCTGGGTGCTCTCTGAATCGCTTCTGTTTTGGACACTGTCGGTCTGATCCCGTCTGCTGCTACCCTCATCCCCAGGAATTCTACCTCTGGAGCTAGGAAGACGCACTTTGCTTTTTTCAGTCGCAGACCTACACGGTCTAGTCTGCGTAGCACCTCCTCCAGGTTGTGGAGGTGTTCTTCAGTATCACAACCCATGATAAGGATGTCATCTTGAAAAACCACTGTCCTTGGAATCGACTTGAGGAGGCTTTCCATATTTCGTTGAAAGATTGCGGCTGCCGAGCGAATCCCAAACGAACATCTGTTGTACTCAAACAACCCCTTGTGTGTCATGATGGTCCAATTCACCTTCTATCTTTTCCTGCATCATGCACAGCAACGCTCTGGTCTTGTGGTGTACTGGCCTGGCATCCGGGTTTATGTGAATCACTACCTTGGTCCTCATGAAAGTGCCAATGCCGGGTTGAAATAGTGAGTCAAATTTGTCCAGGACCCGTGAGCATGATAGTCACTCCACAGAAGAAATTGCATTGACATCGCCCCATTTCCAGTTCATGACAGCAAGCCAACTCCTCCCCAACAGCGCGGGACCGTCCCCCAGGACAATCCAGAGTGGCAACCTGTTTTCTGAATCTTTGTGGGTCACAACTACCGTGGCGCTGCCTAGCACCGGAATGATCTCCTTTGTATATGTCTGTAGCTGTGCGTCAATTGGCAATAATTTTGGCCTCCTGGCCTTGGACGCCCACAACTTGTTGAACTGTTTGATACTCATCAGGGACTGGCTGGCCCCCGTGTCTAGCTCCATTGATACTTTGATGCCATTGAGGAGCACTTTCATCATTATCGGTGGCGTCCTGGTGTATGAACTGTATATGTGCTCCACATGAACTCGCTGAACTTCAGCTTCCAGGGATTTCCCCCAGTGTCCATTTGGTCTCGTATACATCAGGCCCGTCGTCCTCGTACATCAACCTCGCTGCAGGCTTCCTGCACATATGCGCCAAGTGACCGCTGGCGTTGCAGTTTTTGCAGGTATATTGCTGATACCTGCAAGCTCTGGCTGTGTGTTTGCCTCCATACCTCCAACATGAGCCGTTGTTGGAAACAAAAGGTCCATTACCAGTCGATTGTCTCTGACTGTCTCTGTAACTGTCCTTAAGCGCACCATTGACAGGTGTTGATGGCCCCATTACTGGCTGCATTGTCGCTTGCGATGGCATGAATCGCCGTTCAGCTAGCCATTGTCTCTGTTGAATTCCCCCTTTGAGTTCGACTACATGCTCGGGCATGTCCGATTGCCCCTGTCTGCCTAGAGAACTGTGTGTCGCGTTAACAATATTGACTCCCTATCCATTTGCTGCATTTAAACCAAGATTTTTGTCAAACATCATTCTGGTCTTTTCCTCCCCTGAGATAAATGTCTGGGCCCTCAAAGCCGCCGTTTCCAGGGTCAAGTCTTTGGTCTCAATCAGTTTCCTGAAAACCCCAGTGTGCCCGATGCCCTCAATAAAAAAGTCTCACAGCATCTCCGCTCTGCATGCATCCGGGAACTTACATAGACTCGCCAGTCGCTGGAGATCTGCCACCAAGTCTGGAATGCTTTGCCCTTCTTGCCGCCGGTGCGTGTAAAACCAGTGTCTCGCCATGTGCATGCTGCTCGCCGGTTTAAACTGTTCCCCGATCAACTTACTGAGCTCTTCAAAAGTCTTGTCCGCCAGCTTCTCTGGCGCTAGAAGGTCCTTCATCAGCAGGTATGTCCTGGATCCACAAACCGTCAGGAGATGAGCCCTGCGTTTGTTGGCCGAATCCTGTCCCAGCCATTCCTTAGTGACGAAACTTTGCTGTAGTCTCTCAATAAAATCGTTCCAATCATCATCAACACAGTAACTCTCGTCTGTGCTGCTAGTGGCCATGCTTGCGTGGTTTAAATCCTAGTTTCTCGTCGCCAATAATATGTCCTTACTATACAGTATAAATGCACATGAGGCCCATACTAGAGAGAAGGTTACTCTGTGACTAGTAACCTTTATTCACCAGCACTGAAGTGATGAAGGTGGGTGGAGTTTCCCCTTTTATACCTGAAAGTCCAGGTTAGGAGTGTCTCCCACAAGTTCACCACCTAGTGGTTAATTTCTCACGGTGTACAACTTAGGTCAGTTTATACATGGGTTACAATGACAGTTGAATACATGACATACGCTTGATACCATCTGCTTTTCATACTCCTTCTTTGCCTCGTTATATTCTTGTTACATTTTATAAACCACCGATCCTTATTGGTGCCACTTTTTTCACTCCATTTGTTAGTCGTTGTCCAAACTGCTCTCATGACCTACAGTTGCATAAGCCCAGAACTACCTCTTTTGTTTTGCAATGTTATGAGTCCTTCCTGGCCAGTCCTTTAGGGATGACCTTGCTGAATAGTTTCCACTACCAGCTAACAAGTTCTCCTGCCCTATTGTAAGCAATTCATTCCTTATCTCTTCAATGTTGACTTTGTTTAAGTCGTAAACATTGGTCGTGACCTTCCTTTTTCCTCTTCAAATGATCTTTATTCTCAAGATGCTCCCTTACTGCCAGATTGGTAACTATTTCTGGTTCATTACTTACATCTAGCTTGAGTATAGCTGACTCTCTTGTTGGCTGTATGACATTAAATGGACTGAGAATCAACAACAGAAGAAATGGACTCGAGGGACTGACCTGTTTTTCACTCTTTCCATGCTTTGTATTATATCTAGTCTGTATTTTCTAATTAACTTAATTTTGATATGCAAATAAGGTTTGATTAGCATAATGGAATGGAATATCTCTATTAGCATAGGCAATATACCATGTGAGCCAAACTCATTGCATGTAGACCCTTGCAGCAGGCAGAGAGGGAAGATTTTCATTCCATCATTGTGGGTTGGATTTGAACTCAGATTCCTGAGGTGAGAGAAGTGCATTGACTCACTGTATTACCCAGTCCTCCAGCTTCAATCTATCTAAGAATATGTTGGAGGAAAGATTAGGATGTTACCATTCTCATTGAGGCTGCGACCCAATTTTGCGATATTGGGATCGAAATTTGTATTGGGTGGTGGCTCAAAACAGGCACTATCACATCAGCCGCCCGTTATATGCCCTGACCAATATTCAGTTCCATTGCCTTCAATGATTCGGAATATCGGGTGGAGTGTATAATGGGCGGCACATGTGTGATACCATCCGTTTTGCTCTGTCTCCCAAGGTGAATTACTACCCCATTTTCTCTTTCCTTCTCTTGGGTCTCCCCTCATGGGGCTTTGAGAGGACAGACCATCAACCAGCTCCTAAGAGGTCGGCAAAAGTTGCATTAGAATGATCCAGGATAAATATCCCTACAACTTTCCCTCTCTCCCTGGATTGATTGCTAACCTCAGCACTCTATGTTGTTGCATTACTATTTTAAATGAACTCTATGTGAAGAGCAACAACAGTCTGCCAGTGAGTTAAAGCAGGAGCTCATGTCTGTGATTCTCTTGATATTCATTAATTCTGTCTCAGCCAAATTGAGGCCCTCAGTGCAGGTCACCCATTATGTTGTTTGCAAAATCTGTGGAAATGCACAATAACTTCACCTTCATTTCTGTTCGAAACAGTAAGAGTACTACAGGGGCTCTCAGCTCAGTAGCCTGCTTACATATGCATCACGATGATTCTAAATTATTCATATCGAGATAAACGCTACAATTAGCTGATTCATGAAGCATATAATAATGCTGGGGCTGTAGGGAACCTCTGAGTTTTTTGCTTTACTTTTTGTTCTTACTTTTGCTAATATTTCGAAGTTATTTTTCTTCCCTCCCAAGGTTAATTGACGCTGCACTGTATTTCCCTCCAATACACCGTTCTCCAATCAAAACTACATAAAGGTGAGCTGCTCTCAGGCCAGTGTTGCTCGAAGATGTGGAAGAGAACCTCCAGCCCTCTCCCCTCAGGAGCTGATTTCCTCTGTTATTTTCCTTTTGTGGATAAATGGTTGGATTTCATTGATCACCTTCTCTGCTTCCCATTCCATGATTTTAAAGCAGAGACTGAAAGTTTCTCTGATGTTGAATCATCATCCTGAATTATCTTTGTAGGGGGGCGGGGAGGTACAACTTACATTCAACACGTTCTGATGTTAAAATACAGGTTATTGGTTTCCTTGTATCTCTAATATCTCTAATATACATCCATCAACATTCTGTTCTTTTATCCTTCCCCATGATAGGGCTTTGGTGAGACCACACCTGGAGTATTGTGTACAGTTTTGGTCTCCTTACCTAAGGAAGGATATACTTGCCTTAGAGGGGGTGCAATGAAGGTTCACTAGACTGATTCCTAGGATAAGAAGGCTGTCCTATGAGGAGAGATTGATTAGAATGGGCCTATATTCTCTGGAGTTTAGAAGAATGAGAGGTGATCTAATTGAAACGTATAAAATTCTTAGCGAGCTTGACAGGGTAGATGCTGAGAAGTTGTTTCTCCTGGGGAGTCTAGAACTAGGGGGCATAGTCTCAAGATAAGGGGTTGGCCTTTAGGACTGGGACGAGAGTTGATGTAATAGTTCAGCCATTACCTTATTGAATGGCGGAGCAGGTTCAAGGAAACATATGGCCTACTCCTGCTCCTGTTTCTTATGTTCTTCTGCCTAGTAGCTGACTTCTCTTCCTTGCTTCCTTCCTGCAGTTACAACCAGAACAGGTCCCTTGAATTTCCGCACAAAACACGCAAGTCAGTGAGGCCAAAAAACTCAGAAAATGACCACTGAGCTTCTCAAGGACATCCACAGTCATTCTGTAAGTTTCCAGTCTGGCTGCTTTACTCTTTATTCCCCTTTCCCTCAGGTGCAGAGAATGACCAGATAAATGGGTGAATAGCAGGGTTTGTCCCAGCCTGTTGGGAACATGGCGAAGGATGTCATGTCAAAGAGTTTGCTATCCACAGATACTGCATATGACTATAGTGCTTTGTAGAAAATGGGCCTGCTGTGGATTATGTGATGAAGACAGTCAGTACTATGTGCTTTCCACTGATTGAGAATAATTACCACCATTAATCAGGATGGTGATAAAGGCTGTTTATTTTTTGCCCTTCTTATCAGTGAAGTGCTTTTTCCCCCAAAGGTTTACAACATCTAAATGTTGAGTGGGCAGAAATTTACAGTACCCAGCTGCAAGGCAATATATTCCTTCCTCAGGAGTGGTAAAATAATGCCATTAGTGTGGGTTCTAAGTGACAAATCTTTCTAGCTTTCAGAAGCAAAGTAAAACCCAACATGGAATAGAAAAGTAACTTATTTTAGGGACTGGAAATATTGCAGAGCTCAGGGAACCTTTGCTTGAATCTTTACTATAAAAGGTTTCAGTACCCAGCTACTTTTACACAGCGTATAAATCCATGGCAGCGCCCTCCCTATCTCTGTAACCTCCTCCAGCCCGATAACCCTCCTAGATCTCTGCACTCCTCCAATTCTGGCCTCTTGTTCATCCGCGATTTTAATCGCTCCACCATTGGCGACTGCACCTTAAAACCTACTGCTTTGACCAAGCTGTTCTTCACCTCGTCCCCATCCCCAACAGCTCCTTACAAAAGCAAAATACTGCAGCTGCTGGAATCTGAAATTTAAAAAAATGCTGGAAATACTCAGCGGGTCAGGCAGCATCTGTGGAGAGAGAAACAGAGTTAACGTTTCAGGTCGATGACTCTTCGTCAGAACTCCCAGGATGTGTTCTGATGAAGGGTCATTGACCTGAAACATTCGGTCCATTGTGCCTGTGCCCGCTCGTTGAAAGAGCTATCCAATTAATCTCTCTCCCTGCTCTTTCCCTATAGTCCTGCAAATGTTTCCTTTTTAAGTATATATCCAACACCCTTTTGAAAGTTTCAAATCTATTGAAATGTAATAGGTAACAATACAGTGACATTATTATCCATAGGTCTGAACAACAGACAGTATGGAATTCAGTCTGTGTCTGATTGCTAATAAGTATAGAGATCCTAGTGGTGTTTGGGATTGTATTTCTATTCTTTGATGATGGTGATGTTAAATTAACATTTCATCTTCGTTTTATACTGCGACTTTATGTTCCACATAATATTCCTCCACTGTTGTCTATGAGACCTGGGTTAAATGATGGAGAGGTGAGAGGTGAAGACTGATGAATACTCTTGAGTATTACTTGATTACCTTTGGGAGTCAGTCGGTATTTGTACAGATTTCTTCTCCAGGAGGCTATCTGGGCAGGAGGGATCCTTTGCTGTATCCCCTGCTTCAGTACCTCAAGGGCAGTATCCACAAGTTCAGCAGTCTCATGAGTTAAATTTCTAATTTGTCTTTCTTCAGTGACATTCCACTTTAAAGTGAGAACAGCAACACTTTAATTGTTTTGTTGCCCCACCATCCCTCGTGAGCTCCCTGTGCCTCTCAGGAAACATATTCAAATTTAGCGAATTGGTCAACCACTTCAGTTGTCCTCTTTGGAGCTGAGGGACAATCCCTGCCCAGTTTGCCCCACCCTCCTCAACCTATCAGGGGTAATGCCCAAATTGCCTGGGATAGAAGCAACTGAATTGAGTGAGGGGAATTTCTCATGTTCATACATTGTGGGAGAAAAAGCAAAAAAAGTTGTCCAGTTTTAGGATGCGTATGTAGATAAGATTATGAGAATGTACCCACTCAAAGTATATGGCCATAAGATGCAAGCCATATGGGCTTATGCTTAACCTAGTGTCACCTTATTGAGGCAGAATGCAAAGCATTCACACAATTTTCAGCTTCCTCACACATACACATACACATACATGTGTAATTTTCTTATTCATATATTTACCCCCTATTTATTCACTCATTCAAAAACATAGAGCCATATGCTCCCAGCAGCAACAGGGCACACAATATACTGGCACATCAACACAGCCTGACTACAATCCTTGGTGCAAGTGCAAATGAAAGTAGAGGAACAGTCTGATTCTCCAAACACCTCCCTCACAACCGCCCCCCCTCCCCACCCACGCCCCCCGCCACTCAACATGCCCAAAGGGCATCTTCACTACCAACAACCCAATTGGGCTCAAGGTGGAACATGAAACAAAATTAAAATCGGATTACTGAAATTCAAAGAAATTATCCCATTATTCCACTTGGAATTCGGTGAGATTAGGGCATGGAAGCTGAATTCATGCTTTCTCATTTAGTATTAACTCTCTGCAGCCAAAACCTGGACCAGCAGCAATCCTCAAACCATTCAACTGTGACCATCCACTATCCTCATTAGTTTCATAAGTCAAAAGTCGGCTGCCCGTGTTCTAACTCGCACCAAGTCCCGCTCACCCATCACCTCTGAGCTCACTGACCTACATTGGCTCCCAGTTAAGCAACGTCTCAATGTCAAAATTCTCATCCTTTATTTTCAAATCCCACCATGGCCTCGCCCCTCCCTATCTCTGTAATCTCCTCCAGCCCCACAAGCCCTCCAAGATGTCTGCACTTCTCTAATTCTGCCCTCTTGAGCATCCCTGATTATAATCGCTCAACCATTGGTGGCCATGCCTTCTGTTGCCTAGGCCCCAAGCTCTGGAACTCCCTGCCTAAACCTCTCTTCCTCTCTACCTCTCTTTTCTCCATCAAGACGTTCCTTAAAACCTACCTCTTTGACCAAGCTTTTGGTCACCTGCGCTAATTTCTAGTTATGCGGCTCGATGTAAAATTTTTTATCTCCTCATACTCCTGTGAAGAGCCTTAGGACGTTTCACTACGTTGAAGGTGCTATATAAATATAAATTGTTGTTATTGTCTTTGTGCTAATGACACAAGTTTTTCCTACTCAGCACAGATGCGACACGAGGAAAAACTTTTTTACGCAACGAGTGGTTAGTTGGAATGCACTGCCTGATAGGGTGGAGGATACAGATTGAATAGTTGTCTTCAAAAGGGAATTGGATAAAAACTCGAAGGAGAAAAAATTACAGGGATATGGGGAAAGAGCGGGGGAGTGGGACTTTCTGGATTGCTCTTTGAAAGTGCCAGTGCAGACTCGATGAGCCGAATGGCCTCCGTCTGTGCTTTGCTATTCTATGATTCTATGTTTCTATGCCCTGCCGTTTTTTTTTTACACACTGTTAACCTGGAGTTGAAATGCTATTCTTTGGGGATGCTGCAGTTTGAGATGCTGCTGCCCCACTTACAGTGTAAGTGCACTTTGGACATGACTGTTTGTTGTGTTTTCTCACTCTTTACTATGAAACATCTTGCCCTTAGACAGATGTTTTCTGTCTGGACGAGTTAGACCATAGTTCAGATGACATCCTCGCCATGGAAACAGCTCCGCTCCTGCACAACACATGCCCCACATTGATTTATCTTGTTGTGAAAATGTAAGCAGACCAGAGAGCAGATCCAGTGAAGCCAATCACCACAAACTAATGAACTAGGATTGAGCTGATTAACCACACAGTTGGCAAATGAAGGAAATATGTTCAGATTAAGAGCATGAGGATCATAGGTGCATTAACGGCCCTTCCATGTAATGGATCAGTAGTGCAAGTAGCCTTCAAATCTCAGCAACCAATAATTCACCCATCCTTTCTGTCACTGTCTTGTCCTAGATTTAGGTTTTTATCTTCAAATACGAATCTGTCAAGTTCACAGTAAGAGAATCTGCGGAGCCAATGTCGTCTGCTCTTGTTATTTTAAAACCTGGCTTCTAATCTTTGCTCTTTTACTGAAGGAGTCTTAGTTCTCTTAGCTCTACCTCGTGGGTCATCGATATAAATCTGGGAATAATTTTATTTGCTCATTCTCTGTGCTCTTTTCAACATATCACTGTCATTTGGAGATACGATGACCAAAAATGAACATAATATTCTGTGGGTGTTATCACTAATGCTTTGTTAATATCATATCTGAAAACATAGAATCATGCATCTGACAATATCCCCAAACATTATGTTAGCCTTGTTTATTACCATCGTGTTCTGCCGACATTTATAAAGGTCAGTCTAAAACTGCTCCCAAATCCTTTATTGGCTCCATCCTCTTCAAACCACAACCACTCATCTTGTAAACCAAATAGAATTTAGCTTTACCTATGAGCACTACTTTGCATTGATTTACAATAAACACCATTAAGTGCCATAATTGTATCTATTCAGCCTCTTTAGACTGCTTTGAATAACATGAGTCTCCACTACACATTTTACCATCCTACGCATTTTTATGTCATCCTTGAATGCAAAAATTGTTGATTTCGTTCCTTTGACTAAGTTGTTTGTGTAAATGTGTCGGGATCAGAAGAATGGGGAGCAATTTTCAGCAGCGCGTTCAGGGGCTAACGATGCTCCGAGGTGACCAAGTTGGGGTCTTGAGCTGAAATGCCGGTTTAGCCTGTGGTTAATGCGAGATGCCATCTTGGTAAAGGAGTTGAAACTCTTTTTGGAGTTTATCTGCAAAACAAAAACATTAATCGGTGCCACCCGACCTGGATGACACACCAGACATTTACAAGGCCCTCTTTTTTTGGTTTTTTGGGGTTTTTTTTTTGTGTTTTTCTTTTTTTTGGTTTTTTTTTGGGCACTAAAATCACCTTTTATCCCCAGTGCCCCCTATAAAAGGGAAGGGGTCACTAAAAGCACCGGAAATTAAAACAAATTAAACTTTAAAACGTAAAATCAAATTAAAATTTGGTTGCCGGGCGTGATGATGCACTCCAGTCCCTCCGGTGCCCACCTCTCGCGGAAGGCCGCGAGCGTACCGGTGGACACCGTGTACTCCATCTCCAAGGACACCCTGGACCGGATGTAAGAGCGGAAGAGAGGCAGGCAGTCAGGTTGAACGACCCCCTCGACCGCCCGCTGCCTGGACCGGCTGATGGTAAAGGAGTTGAAACTCTTTTTAGAGTTTATCTGCAAAAACAAAAGACATTAAACCGTGCCACCCTACCTGGGTGACACACCAGACATTTACAAGGCCCTTTTTTTGTTTTTTTTTGTGTTTTTCTTTTTTTTTGTTGTTTTTTTTGGGCACTAAAATCACAATTTTTCCCCAGTGCCCCCTATAAAAGGGAAGGGGGACACTAAAAGCACCGGCAATTAAAACAAATTAAACTTTAAAACGTAAAATCAAATTAAAATTTGGTTGCCGGGCGTGATGATGCACTCCAGTCCCTCCGGTGCCCACCTCTCGCGGAAGGCCGTGAGCGTACCGGTGGACACCGTGTACTCCATCTCCAAGGACACCCTGGACCGGATGTAAGAGCGGAAGAGAGGCAGGCAGTCAGGTTGAACGACCCCCTCGACCGCCCGCTGCCTGGACCGGCTGATGGTAAAGGAGTTGAAACTCTTTTAGAGTCTACCTGCAAAACATAAACATTAAACTGTGCCACCCGACCTGGGTGACACACCAGACATTTACAAGGCCCTTTTTTCCTTTTTTTGGTTTTTTTTTTGTGTTTTTTGTTTTTTTTTTTGCTTTTTTTTGGGCACTAAAATCACAATTTCTCCGGTGCCCCCTATAAAAGGGAAGGGGACACTAAAAGCACCGGCAATTAAAACAAATTAAACTTTAAACGTAAAATCAAATTAAAATTTGGTTGCCGGGCGTGATGATGCACTCCAGTCCCTCCGGTGCCCACCTCTCGCGGAAGGCCGCGAGCGTACCGGTGGACACCGTGTACTCCATCTCCAAGGACACCCTGGACCGGATGTAAGAGCGGAAGAGAGGCAGGCAGTCAGGTTGAACGACCCCCTCGACCGCCCGCTGCCTGGACCGGCTGATGGTAAAGGAGTTGAAACTCTTTTGAGTTAACCTGCAGAAACATAAAACATTAAAACCATGCCACCCGACCTGGGTGACACAGCAGACATTTTCAAGGCCCCTTTTTTTTTGTTTTTTTTTTTTTTTTTGGGGCGCTAAAATCAAATTTTTCCTTTTTCCAGTGCCCCCTATAAAAGGAGAGGGGGACACTAAAAGCACCGGCAATTAAAACAAATTAAACTTAAAAACGTAAAATCAAATTAAAATTTGGTTGCCGGGCGTGATGATGCACTCCAGTCCCTCCGGTGCCCACCTCTCGCGGAAGGCCGCGAGCGTACCGGTGGACACCGTGTACTCCATCTCCAAGGACACCCTGGACCAGATGCAAGAGCGGAAGAGAGGCAGGCAGTCAGGTTGAACGACCCCCTCGACCGCCCGCTGCCTGGACCGGCTGATGGTAAAGGAGTTGAAGCCTGCAGTAGGAACAGCTGCCTGGAGCTTGTTAAGGAACTGATTGTCACTTAAAATGTTTGCTAGCGCTCATTAAAGAGGCTGCATGGCATTTTGTGGCAAGGACTTGTCCTAACGCTCTCTCCTAACACCGACCAGCTGTTTGGGAGTAAACAGGGTGTTGATGTGGATCGGTCTGGAAGAGTCCGTGTTCCACGTTTTTATTGAATGTACGAGGTTGCAGCCCCTGTTCCAATATTTAAAGGGGTTGTTCCTGAAATTCTGGCTGCACTTCAGTCCCACACTCCTGATCTTTGGGCACCCTGTGCGGAGGGGAGCGGGTAGATCCGAGGGCCTCCTCGTAGGACTGCTCCTGGGCACGGCCAAGGGTGCCATCAGCCGGTCCAGGCAGCGGGCGGTCGAGGGGGTCGTTCAGCCTGACTGCCTGCCTCTCTTCCGCGCCTACATCCGGGCCAGGGTGTCCCTGGAGATGGAGCACGCGGTGTCCACCGGTACGCTCGCGGCCTTCCGCGAGAGGTGGGCGCTGGAGGGACTGGAGTGCATCATCACCCCCGGCAACCAAATTTTAATTTGATTTTATTTGTTTTAAAGTCTAATTTATTTTAAATGCCGGTTTTAGTATACCTCTCACCTTTTATAGGGGGCATTTGGAAAAAAAAAATGATTTTAGTGCCCAAAAAACCCCAAAAAACCCCTCACAAAAATCACCAAAAAAACCCCCCAAAAAAAACAAAAAAAAGGGCCTTGCGAAATGTTTGGAGTGTCCCCCAGATCGGGGGTCACTTGACCTAATGTTTATTTGTCTCCTCTAAAAGAGTTGTTGATGTGGATTTTAAGTGCTACTTAAAGGGATACTAACCATTTCATGGTCATTGCTGCTGGAGTTGTTAAAAGGACCTCTGAAACACATCAGGGGCTTTCTGGGACACTTTGACAAGATGTACCCCACCACTCTCGCAATATTTATTCAGAAATTCTCTGAGGACTTCACCTAAAAAAATTGAGTGCTGTTCTAGACCACCTTAATTGGCACCTTATAGGAGTCACCAGGAGAAGGAGTGCTTGGTAATGGGCATCTTGCTAGGGGTCCCCCTTGGTCTGGATGAGGAATGGGAGAAGGACGTGAGGCCAGGCAGAGCAGCAGCAGCTGCTGCAGGAGAGAGGGACAGGAGGGCGATGTAGAGCCCTCCACCCCCGCCCCCCTGCGAGTACAGGACATCCCTGCTCCTTTGGACCTCCTCCACCAGGACCTTCAGTGTGCACCGGAGAATCTGTGCGCCTTCTCCCTTGGTCACTGAACCATTCTGCAATATGCCAGCCAGCACACTTCATTTCTTCAGTGGAAGTGGGTGCGAGGAGCCCACATAGACTGCTACATGAATTGTGTCTAATCAGCACCTGAGTGTTAAACCTGATGATGATCCCCACCTGCAACCTGCAACATCCCCACCGGCACCTGGGAGTCCCTGGCCAAAGACCACCCTAAGTGGTGGAAGAGCATCCGGGAGGGCGCTGGAGCACCTCGAGTCTCGTCGCCGAGAGCATGCAGAAAGTAAGCACAGGCAGCGAAAGGAGCATGTGGCAAACCAGACTCCCCACCCACCCTTTCCCTCAACGACTGTCTGTCCCACCTGTGACCGAGACTGTAATTCCCGTATTGGACTGTACAGTCACCTGAGAACACACTGTTCGAGCGGAAGCAAGTTTTCCTCGATTTCGAGGGACTGCCTATGATGATGATGCTGTTAAACCCGCAGATATCTGGTTCAGTGCCTCCAGGCAAGTTTAAAAGTTATGGTAACCAAAATTGTGTGCTAAATACAGTCGTCCAAACAGGCACAGCACCCATTTAGTGCCTGTTCTCACCCTTGGGACAAAATAACCCTCTTGATCTCTGGGGAGCCCACATTTTGCCTCTATCCAGTTTGAACTGTAGCCTTTGATAATTACTCTCCATTTGCTAATTTGTTTTACATTTTTGTCTGAGATTATGGCCCAGAATTTGCGGTGGGAAATGATGCCGAACTGTCAGCGTAACTGATCGTAACTTCAGGATTTAGTTCATGCACATCTAAACATGTAAATTCTGATGTTGCGGTCAGTCATTTACTGCTCCAACACTGACTGTGCTGAGGACCGCACCCCCCCCCCCCCCATAGTCGGCAATCAGTGTAATCAGTGAAATCAGCGAAGCTGACAAAAACTTGAGCTTTTCTGTGCTAATATCGCTGTTGAACATCCCATTAAATGCTAAGCCTTGTTAGAATAGGTGTTACTGGGATTTTAATGGCATATTGACTGCTAAACAAGTGTTCTGGCTCTGAAAACTAATTTTTATATTTGTGGATTGTCATATTTCTCCATTATGATAAAAATTACAACTTTTTAAAAACTTAAAGATGTTTTTTTAAAGTGTGTTCACAATATTTCAGTTTCTATTTTATCCAATCTTTATTTTGCTCTGTAACATTTTTTAAAAGTCCGGATTAAAGCTGCTTTTCATTTCCTGGTTTGCTGTCTGTGAAAATTGTTCAATGCGATTGGCTGCTAAGACAGCTTGTTGACGTCACTGCAGCTCTGTGCTGGGATTCCCATTACACTGTGCTACAATCAATTGCACGTCGAAGAAGCCAAATTTCTTGCCACAGAGATCGCGGGATCTCTGTGGGCAGCTTTCTTCGAGATCAGCGGTTAGTGCCTTTGCTTCGCCGCTGACCCCAAATTATGGGCCAACTATATACTTTCCAGTAGTAAATGGCCCACACCCTCGATACAGCCTTACTCAGCTAAGCAACTAAGCATAGTGGGGAATTGGACCCTCCGTTTCTCTCTCTCTCTCTCTCTCTTCACGACGTTTGTGCGTGGGGTTGCACGACTGTCATACCAGTTTCTGATCCGCTTTGCTGTATTTCTTCTGATTTCGTGATCATTAAACTTCAATACTAGTATCTTGTGAAATACATGTATGCTATCAAAAGTTTTTTGAAAATCATATCAAACATCTTGCAGGGCAATCCCAGTGTCTGAAAATTCCCACCTGATTGGATCAACCAATTGTTTTCAATTATCATTGAATATCATCAAGCAAATACAATAAAGCCTGCATTATCCAATCGGCATTGTTGGAGCATCTATTTAGTTTAAATGGGATATCATTGGTATCAAAGTAACACTTGTTGGAAATTCTAGATTTAAATCTTATTAACCTTTCACTGTGCTAATGTAAAACACACACTCAATAAAAAAAGTTAGCAATCCTGTGTTATGGTTATACATTTTTGAAGGCAAGAATCTTTATTTTTCTCTTCCTTCATTAATCTTAGTGATTTGCTCACCATTTACACCCATGGGGAGTGACATATAGAAGTCTCTCTCTCAGGCCACCACACCTCTCACTCTGAAATCAGCTACAGAGGTACAAGTTATAGGATGATAGGTCAAGATTATGAAGATATCAGTAACAACTACCACTAGGTTGAACAATTTCATGATGTTGTGGAAGATAAAGCGAACTATTTACAACAAAAGTGGAAGAATGCATAATTCATTTTACCACCAATTACACTTTCTTTTTAAAAGAAGACCTCATCCTCCTTGGCAAGGCTAGTGTTAGGAATCCAACGCAGCAGACTGCAGCTATGAGCCAGAGCAGCAAGGGGCAAATTGGTTCATAATGCAAGGGCGATTAGCTCGCATTCGGGCTCTTACACAGATGGAGCAGGCAGCTCTGGAGATGATAATAAGACGATCCAGAGCAAAAAGCATCAGAGATGGTTCTTCTTAGTAGCTGGACCCCGTGGAGGAGGATTTGAAGGAGGACAGTCCTCCGGAAGAAGCACCGTCATCCTTCCCAAGCACCAACACAGAGATCGGCGCCGCGGGTGTTATGGAGAGTTGAGTTAGAAGGATACAACGCTTGGTGAAACACTCAGTGCGAGTGAGCAGGAACAGGGAATAGTGAAAAGGACAGCCCAGGAGATAACTCGCGGAGGGTAATCTTGGCTCCAATTCAGATACCCAGCCTTGAAAAGAAAGCTCCTTTTGCGATACAGATAATTATACGATGTCTTGGAAAGTCTGTCAAGGAGTTGTTGTACTATGTCTTTAAGTTTGGGGGCCTCTGCTTGTGTGGTATCCTGTCATAGGGCATCGGCACTCTGCAATCTACTGTGAAGCGCGTAACCACCTCCATGGACTCTGCAGCCAGGCCCTCACACCAGGAGTCTGCTCCATCAGCTTGTGTAACTTTGTTGGAAGTTCAAACTGCTGCTATTCAGACGCTTGGCTCCAACTTCTGCATCACTTTGGGTAAGCTGGTGGACTACATGGATAGAGGCCTTAAATGCTTCGCTGATCTCCTGAAGTCTGCTCTTTTTCAGATCAGTGGGAATGATGAACAGGAGCCCCATGCCAGAGATGACATGGAAGTGGCACATTGCCCCCTCATAAGGTGATGGCATGTCTGCTCTCTCACCAACCGATGTCTGTCATAGTGTTGTAAAGTCAGCTGGGCCAGACTGTCCTGGCAGCAGCTGACCTCGCTAAAGCCCCAACTCCTAAACGTCCCGGACTGGTAATATCTGAAAGGGATCTCGCTTGAGTAACAGTAGCGGTCCACCAGCTATGCTGAAGCCACTGAGGGAGCACCTCATAGAAGTAGCAGGAGTAGTAAAAGGACATTGAGGAAAGATGCTGTGACAAATGATGTTAATGATATTATTGTTTTAGTCACTTTTTCTCATTTTGCAAATTTCTCTGTATTGAGGTTTCATAGTAGGTTATGAGTGCAATGTCAGGTTAGCCTATCGATAAGTGGAGCTGAGGTGTGATTGATCTTATTGAATGGCAGAGCAGGTTCGAGTGGCCGTATGGCCTACTCCTGCTCCTATTTCTTATGTTCCTAGTTCGAAGCTATGGAGCGAAGTCTGCAACAACAAACACGTCAGCTGCTACAACCCATCCTCCACTCACTACTTGGGTCAACAATCCATCCTCCGCTTCCAACCTACCTGGGTCATGTTTCTGGTGCCAAAAACACCCATCAGCAGTACACTGATGTTTGAACAACCTAGTCTACTGGTTACAGCCAGGAGAGGAGAGTGAACCTTGGAGTAAGTAGGCAGATCTATCTGTGGCTCATTCCCAGCCAGGAGTTTCAATAGGGTTATATTACAACATGAGTGGCTAGGTCACCATTGAGTCAAATCTCGTGTGCTCTGGGCGAAAGCAGCGACAGCTTTAGGGGACGCATACCAGGCGGCCCGCCACTATTGCGGCAGAATTTAAAGGGGTGGTGGCCGACTGCTGCTGAAAACAATCACCCGTTTCGCGTCCCGGTGGAGCTTTGGTCGTGGGGTGGGTGCCGCGATCGCTCAGCCCGCCACTCTGCTTGAGCGCTGGACTGATCGCGCAGCTCCACCGGTGGTCCAGGTAGGTGGGTTTCTCGTATGCAGCGTATGCAGCTTGGGCCCTTCCCTTTAATTCAGGGAAGAGTCCTTTCATACGCGGCAGCACTACACTTTTTTTTTTCAAAAATATACCTTATTCATGTAAAATTTTCACAATAAACTGGAAAATAGCTCAGTACCTTGCAGTCAGCAATTCCACACAATTCATTTGGATGCTGACAGAGTTCCATACAATGCAAGAGCGTGCATTTCATTTCAAGGTACAGTTTAGCACTGTCATGTATTCAACTGTCATTGTAATTCATGTATAAACTGACCTAAGTTGTACACCGTGAGAACACTGACTACGAGGTGGTGAACTTGTGGGAGACACTCCTAACCTGGACTTTCAGGTATAAAAGGGGAAGCTCCACCCATCTTCTGCACTTCAGTGCTGGCAAATAAAGGGTAGAAGTCACAGAGTGACCTTCTCTCTAGTATGGACCTCATGTTCATTTGTACTGTATAGTAAGAACATATTATTGACAATGAGAAACTGGGATTTAAACCACGCGAGCATGGCCACTACCAGCACAGCGAGAGGTACTGTGTTGGTGATGATTGGGACGATTTTATTGAGAGACTACAGCAAAGTTTCGTCACTAAGCAATGGCTGGGACAAGATTCGGCCGACAAACGCAGGGCTCATCTCCTGACGGTTTGTGGATCCAGAACATACTCCCTGATGAAGGACCTTCTAGCGCTAGAGAAGCCGGCGGACAAGACTTTTGAAGAGCTCAGCAAGTTGATCGGGGAACACTTTAAACCAGCGAGCAACCTCTAGATTGCTAGACCAGTATCGTAACCATTACACAATCGTCATCATCATCATAGTTTCTTGGAATTGAGGAAGACTTGCTTCCACTCTAAAAATGAGTTCTTAGGTGACTGAATACGAGAATCACAGTCCCTGTCACAGGTGGAACAGACAGTCGTTGAGCGAAAGGATGTGGGACTGGTTTGCCGCACGCTCCTTCCTTGGTTTCTGCATGTTCTTGGCGATGAGACTCAAGGTGCTCAGCACCCTCCCGGATGCACTTCCTCCACTTAGGACGATCTTTGGCCAGGGACTCCCAGGTGTCGGTGGGGATGTTGCATTTTATCAAGGAGGCTTTGAGGGTGTCCTTGAAATGTTTCCTCTGCCCACCTTTGGCTCGTTTGCCATGAAGGAGTTCCGAGTAGAGCGCTTGCTTTGGGAGTCTCGTGTCAGGCATGCGAACAATGCTGGGGATGTTGGCCTGGTCGAGGACGCTAACATTGGTGCGTCTGTCCTCCCAGGGGATTTGCCAGTGCGCCAGTGCAGCCTTCGGCCGTCTGAGGAAAAGAGTGTTTGAAGACCAGGCCCTCAAATCTGCCACCAAATTCATGGTCTGCAGGGCTGTAGTAATACCTGCCCTTCTGTATGGCTCAGAGACATGGACCATATACAGTAGACACCTCAAGTCGCTGGAGAAATACCACCATCGATATCTCTGAAAGATCTTACACAATCGCATCCACTGACACAACAAAGTATGTACAGAGGTAATCCGCAGAGAAGTAAATCAGTAAACCCTTGCATGTGTTATCCACACTCACACTGAACTCGCAATCTGGAAAATGTTGCTTTTTTTTTTGGAGAGGTGTCAAAACCACTCGGAGAGTAATCTGCATAAACACTGTAAAGCACCATTATCAGATCACAGATCAGAGCATTAATGAGATGCGCCGAATGCTGTTCAGTTTAGGGAGCACCGCAATGTCGGTCAGTTTTGTCACGAACCTTCTGACAGCAATTCCAACAGAGCGAAGGAAAGTCAACAGCTGAACCTTCGACAGGTGTAAAAATAGATTTCTACCCTCCTTTGCGAAATATCGGGAGAGCCAGCGGCAGTCTTATAAATGTGGGTAAAATCCAAGGGAGTTGTTGGCGAAGTCTCGATAAATCTGCAGGGTATCATCCAAAACCGTGTGTGCTCTCCATATCAGTGAAAAAACACAAAAACACAAAACAATATAAATAGATATGAGGCTCTCACTAAGTATCAAGTGTAGATACACTCATTTTAGATGATATATCTTCGGGGCAATTAGGTTGGCATGAGATACAAGGTTGTAACACAATGGAAGGATTTAGATAACATCACAAACTAACAACAGCAAAGCTGGAGTGGTTTACAAATATTATCTATCTGTGAGATTGTATTACAGCCTTCAAGTATAAACTGTGTTAGTTATTTCTTGTACAGCAGCAGTTCAAACCCCATAATACAAAAACACTTCAGTTAAATTGCTGTAATTCAATACTGGAGCCTGTTCATCAGCAGTAAAAAAAAATGAAATGAAACCTCTACTGCTTCCCACTCAAAATATTCCACTGAGGTCAAATTGAGAATAAACAAGTCAGACTCATCTCCACTGCTAATTGACAGTAAAATTGTAGCACCAGGTAACTGGCAAAAATAAGTGAAATATGCCATCACATTGTGCAGAGTAACAAGTTGGAATGGGTTGCTAGGCTGTAATATACCTCAGATTCGGTTGTTTTGTTCTTATGCTTTCAGGTTTGCACTCAAATAATTTCCTCACACTAGGCCCCAAAGACCATCCCTGTAAATGAACTCTTACCCCCTACAAGCCAAAGTATAAGCTTATACATCCAATGTCTTTGACCAAGCTTTCGATCACCTTGTCCCAATATCTTTTTCTGTGGCTCAGTGTTTATTTTCTTGTCTGATTATGCTCCTCGGAAGATTTTATGATGTTAACAGCACCATATAACTACAAGTTGTTGTTTAGTAATGTAGAGAGCCCAGCGGCCAAACAAAAATATTTTGCTGATTGGATACTTCATGAGTCCTCTGCTGATCGCCTCGAATTTGAATACCGGCAGAATAAACATTTTGTCAGACCGCAGCTTAGGGTGTAAACTAAGGAACAGATTTAGTAATCATAATCAATAACAAACACAATACAGTAAGTTTGCACTTTTCAAATGGAACTATATCTATTCCTCTTCAAATACAGAAAATTACAAACAGATGTGAATGTCAACTAATAATAATCTTATTAAAAATAACCTTATGTGGGTGCTTCATATACTCCCCTAGAGTCACTAACCTTCCTTTAATAGCCTCAGAAGAACTTATGAACTGGCTGCGTGCTGAAATATACTCCTGGCACCCTTTGAAATTTGACGAGGAGCAAAAGAAGCCAAAAATGTCTCTTTCCTTCATCCTCCATAAACTTCTGCTCATGAACATACGAACAATAACGGTCAGGTAAAGACCATCTGCTCCGTCAAGCCTGTCCCACACAATGGCGATACCTTGTGTATCACAATATATACACTCCACCCCACCCCGCCCGAAACCATGTGATCTCCTGGGAGAGACAAAAAGCAAGATATAAAACCCAGGCCCATTTGGGGAAAAATTCTGGGAAATCTCTCTCCGACCCATCTAGGCGATCAAAACTAGTCCAGGAGATCACTCTGGCCCTGAATTTCCTGATTTATTCAAAGTTCTGCTGGTCATAGTGGCCCTGAAATTCTGGCCTCTCTGGGTCCACATGGAGTGTGTACGGACCCGGGAAGGCATCGCAAAAGCCGGTTTTCGGCGTGCAATGCGCATGCGCCGCAAACCGGCTTTTCCAATCTGTCAAGTTTTAGCTTGACAGATCTTCCGCATCTTTGGGAAAAGGACATACGTGTGGCGAGATTGCACTATTTGCCCATCTCTTGCCCAGTGAATGTCCTTCAAACTCTTGCGCCTGGTAAAAGCAAATGCATAGCCTACTTTTACCAGCGCAAGAGTTTTAAAACATATAAAAAACATATAAAAATAACATTTTAAAACACATTTTTATGTTAAAAACCCTGTCCACTCAGGTAAGTTTATGCTAAAACCTAATTACAACACTTAAAAAATAATCCCAAAAATATATATTTTTTCTAATTTAATTTAAATTAATGTTAAATATGTGAGGTGTTTTTTTTATTTTTAATATTATATTCTGCACCGAGTCCAGTTCACCTATCACCCATGTGCTCCCTTAGCTACACTGGCTCTCAGTCCGGCAATGCCTTGAATTTAAAGTTCTCTTTCTCATGTTGAAACCCATTCATGGCTTCAGCCCTCCCCATCTCTGTAACCTCCTGCAGCTCTAGAATCCCCGAGAATTCCTTCAACTCTGGCCTCTTGTGTATCCTGAAATCCCTTTGCCTCACCATTGATGGCTGTGCATTTAGCCATCTAGGCATTGAGCTCTGAAATTCCTTCCCTAAACCTCTCTGCCACTCTACCTCCCTCTCCTCCATTAAGACCTTCCTTAAACCCCACCTCTTAAGTCACTCCTCCAATCGCTTTTCCTTGGGCTCAGCGTCGATATTTATCTGCTTACACTTCTGTGAAGCCCCTTGGGACAATTTTCTACATTAAAGGCGCTATATCAATCCAAGTTGTTGTTGCTGTAGTGACTGTATTAATCTCTATATCATGCACATGATCTACATAATCTGACTGGTATACTATACAGAGAATATATAGTTCATGTACATAATATAAAGATTAATACAATCACTAGACAATAAAAGAGCCAGATCGAAGTTATACAATTGCATCTCTCACAACAGAGCAAACATGGTGTGTGCGGCTAATAACAAAAGCTGGAGCAAGAGAATCAGAGGTATCCACCCGAGGTATGAGGGCAGCACACTTACGTAATAAAGAAAGAAAGACTTTCTTGGATTTATATAGCGCCTTTCACAACCACCGGACATCTCAATGCTTTACAGGCACTGAAATACTTTTGGAGTGTAGTCACTGTTGTAACGGAGGACACGCAGCAGCCAATTTGTGCACAGCAAGCTCCCACAAACAGCAATGTGATAATGACCAGATAATCTTTTTTTTTGTTATGTTGATTGAGGGATAAATATTGGCCAGGACACTGGGGACAACTCCCTTACTCTTCTTTGAAATAGCACCACGGGATCTTTTACATCCATTTGAGAGAGCGGACGGGGCCTCGGTTTAATGTCTCATCCGAAAGACAGCACCTCCAATAGTGTAGCACTCCCTCAGTACTGGCACTGGAGTGTCAGCTTAGATTATGTGCTCAAGTCCTTGCAGTGGGGCTTGAAACTACAGCCTTCTGATTCAGAGAATCAGGGTGTTGGTTTGACTTCTCAGCCAGGAATGCTGCCTGGTGAATCACCATAGAAGAAGGAAAAGAACATTTATACAATTGTAGGTTTTGCACCTGGCAAGTGTCCATAAACCAAAATTGTTTGTAGTGCTTGAAATATGCCGATTAGCTCACAGCTCCCAGTCGCTTAAAAACGAACCAAAAATCTGTTGGGAATAAAAATCACTTTTTTCACTATCTGTAAATGAAAATCTTTATGAAAAATTTCCTTGCACTAAAATGCAATCGATGGAGAACCAGCAACCACAAAAAAAGTCAACAAATCACACCTTGAAAGACTTGCCCATGTCCTTTGAGTGGCTATGTTGTTTCTACACCCACTCCACTATCGACCCATCATAATAAAAACATTAAAAAATCAAAAATTCTTTGAAAAGAATTACTGAACCGGCACGTAAATGTCTCTCTAACAACTTCCGCTTGCATGGGTCTCCACTCTCTCGGGGGTCTTGGCTTGGTGTATTGCTGCATTCCCAAAGCTCCAGTTTTGTGGGCTCAAGTTTCGGCTTGAGTTGCTCCTATTTTTTGGAGCAACTAGTTTAGAATGGAGTATCTTAGAAATTGAAATTCTCGGCATTTAGTTTGCTCCAATTCGAGTGAATTAGAATAGTTTCATTTTAGAACAGTTTTTTTTTAAAAAGGGGAGTGTCCAGCCACTTACGCTTGTTTTGCAAGTTTAGGCAGCAAAAACTTACTCCAAACTAACTTAGAATGGAGTAAGTGTACATTTTTGTACGCTCAGAAAAACCTTGCCTACACTTATAAATCAGGCGTAGGGAACGAGAGATGAGGTGGGGGGGGGGGGGGGGAGGGAAGTTTACAAACATTAAACACTTCACTTTTACAAATAAAGAGCAATCATCAATAATAAATGATAAATAAATCAATAAATTAACCAATAAAAAAAATGTTTAAATAAAAAAAAAATCAATCAATAAATAAAAAATTAAGTTTCTACTCGTCTAATGCAGCACCGGGAGCCCTCCAACTGCATGCTGGGACAGGGCCCCCCCAGTGTCTCTCTCTCTGTCTCTGTCAGTGTCTCTCTGTGTTTCTGACAGCGAGGGGTGGGGGGAGGAGGGGAGGGAGGGGGGAGGAGGGAAGGAGGGGGAGGGGGAGAGGAGGGGGGAGGGAGGGGGGAAGAGGAGGGGGGAGGGGGACAACGTTAAACATACGAGCCTGCCCTGTGAGCTTGAACTTCCATCAGTACAAAACTCTTGCAAGAATCCAACTCCACTTACTCACTTCACACAAGTATTAATTATTGAAAAAAAAAGTCCTGCCCAACTACACCTATGTGCTGAACTCACTATCAGGCTGAACTTGCACTGAGGCTAAATTCCACAGTCGTCTGTGCTTTCACAGTCCACTGTTCCCTCGCAGGTCACGGCGGGGAGCCCATTTGGCCAGGGCTAGGGGTGGAGTGCTTCAGGCCCCTCCCACACAGCCTGCAGAGATTCGGGCTGCGAGGAGCTACAGCACATGCGCGCACACTCTAGTGCGCATGTGCAGAGGTCCCGGCACTGTTTTCAACGCCTGGACCTGGCTCCGCCCTGCACACGTTCTGCTGCGTTGCACCAAGGGCCTGGATCGACCGGACTGCGGGAGAATACAAAGATAAATAATAGGCGCCGTTTCTGTTCTAAAAAGTCGGCACACCACACGGAGGTGCTCCGTTCTAACCCTGGGGGCAAACTTGGGCCCTGTATGTGGGCCTTCCTGCAAAGGTGACGACCCTCAATGCCTCTTTTCGAGCCTCCATGCATTCGTGGTACATTCATACCCCTCAGCGTCGGTTTGCAAATGCCAAAACAACACGCGTCCTCTCCTCCACCCCTAATAACCCTTCCAACAATGAGAAGGGTGGTTCTTTTTTTGAGACAAGGATGGTCCTTTTTGGAACAGAGCAGCATCACTCTCCGAGGAGCAGTGTGAGAGTAGCTTGGATGCAGGTATCAGAAAAGGTGAATGCTGATTCACCGCGGCCAAATCGTGGCAACTCTTCATGAGGAAGAGTTCTACTGGTCTCAGGAAGGCTGCTAAGGTAAGTGTGCTCACACTTTGCTTAATTTTACAAGGTTGCCTTACAGCTCATCCTAGCAGAACATCACTATAAGCTTGCTGAAGTACCACAGGGACAACATGCATAGTACTCTGGCAACTGTGTGACCACTTTCCAAACACAGAGGCAAGCACATGACTTTTTTTGAATGGCTCTCTGTATCACTGCCATGGCGATGCATCAATCCTGTGGGCCACCAAATGCAGCAAGGACCAAACATGCAGCCAACAAACCTGTCGCATGTTCACAGATTCATACAAGGTGTCTGATTGGCTAGCGTTGTCTTCTGCTAGTGGTTGAGGCAGGATCTATTCTTCTGTGTCTGTTCTACAGCAATGGCGCCCTGCAGGAGGGTTAAGTTGTGTGAAACTTATCGGATTTCAATCATCTTGATACGTGTCAGCCTGTACTCTACGATGGACAGCAGGAGACCTATACTACCTAGCAACATGTTTCTTCCGAATCCAGACCAGCCATTTTGTTTCACAGTATTTCGAAAGTCCTTTTCAGGATGTACAGCCAACAGGGATATAAACACAACAGTCACCAAAACCCTGGTCGCCGTTTTGGAGCATGGGCGGGAACATCGGCAAGACCCAAGTACAGAGGAGTGGGAAGGTCGGGGCGGAGGAGTGGCAAGAGATCATGGCGGAGGTGCGACAGATGAGGGTACGGGGCCCAGAAGAGCCCAGGGCCAGGGGCAGCACGGGCCAGCCCACACTGCGATATGTGTGCGCGCCAGGTTCGTGCAGCAGAGCTGGTCTCCAGTCGTCTTGGTTAATCCATGTCACTGGACCAAGACCTAGCTCTGTCAAGCCCGTGTGGTGGCTGGTGTGCAACGGCCACCACAGGTTAAAAAAATTCACTCACAGGCATCTTCCACTCCCAGTGCCATGAGCTAGTGAGTACAGAAACAGGAAGATAGAGCAGACGAATACGTGGCTGGAGAGATGATGCAGGCGGGAGGGCTTGCATGAATATAGCTAATGAATTACCTTTGAAGTATAGTCACTGTTGTGTAAGTAAATGCAGCAGACATCTGCACACAGGGTCCCACAGACACTAGTTGAGATGAGTGTTCAGTTAATCCGTTTCCTGATGGTACTGGTTGGAGTGACAAATCTTGGCTAGGATAGCAGGAGAGTTCCTTGCTTTCCCATGGGATCTCTTACATCCGACTAAACAGATGCCTCGGTATAACATCTCATCCAAAAGACATCACCTCTAATGATGCAGCAGTACTGCACTGAACTGTCAGGTTAGATTACATGCTCAAGTTCACGAATGGGATCTTCTGATTCAGACGGCAGAATTTTGCCTTCTGGGCGTGTCCGGTGCGGGCGGTGTCCGGGGTGGGTCACGAGCCCACTGCTGGCTCTATCCCACTACTGAGAATGAACTGACCATAATGGAGCCTATTAAGCCCGCCCAGCGCAGAACCAGGCCCAATGAGATGGAATGGATCTGGTGACGTCATTCATGACACGTTTTCAGCCGGGATATTTAAAGGGACCATGGCCACATTACATTTGAAGTTTAATCTCACACAGTGCTGTCAGTGCTGCAGCATTGGAGTGCTACAAACACTGACAATGACGGCACAGAGGCAGAGGACTGCACCCAGGTTCTCCAATGACTCCCTCCATATGCTTATGGAAGGAGTCAGAGTACGCAGGGAGGTCCTCTTCCCTTCTGATGGGCGGAAGCGACCTCCCCAGAAGACCAGACTGCCTGGTTACAGATTGCAGAGGGCACAAGCAGGGATGTGGTCAGGAGGATCTGGGTGCAGTGCCGCAAATGTTTCAATGATCTCATTAGATCAGGAAACATGAGTACAAAGTCACACTCAACCTCATCCTGCTGTTCCTATCATCACATCCCCATCACTCTGCCTTCCCTACCCTACTTCTGCACATCTTTCCTCACACCAACATACCTTGCACCTCCACCCAGCCCTCTCTATCTACATTATCACTTCACCATCTCACTAGCCACCCCTCACATTCACCCTTATTCTAATGCAATCATACCAACGAACAACACACGAGGGTAGGCACTTGGGTGTTACTGCCAATGCTGATGTAAAGTTTCTGCTAACGTTTTGTGATCTACTGAGATCATTGAAAGGTTTGCGCCACTGGAGCCAGCTCCTCCTGACAACATCGCTGCTTATGCCCTCCTGTGCAATGTGCAACCAGGCTGTGCTGGTCTTGTGGGGAGGTCTCTTCCACCCATTGGAAGGGAAGAGGACCTCCCTGCATGCTGTGACTCCCTCCATAAACCTATGGAAGGAGTGATGGGAGAGCCTGGATGAAGCCCTACATCTTTGTGCAGTGCTTGTCACTGTTTGCAGCACCTCAATACTGCAAAACACTGACAGCACAACTGTCAAAAAGAATGTGGGCATGGTCTCTTTAATGAAACCAGCTGATGACACATCATCAAATGACGTCATCAGACCCACTTCCTTTTAATTGGCGGGTAACCTCGCTGGGTGGGCTTAACCAGCCCCATCATCATCAAATCACTTGGAGGGAGTAGTCTGTAGCCAACAGCGAGCCGGAACCTCGCTAAAGGCACCGGCTATCCCGGACTCACCTCACTAGGCGAATTAACGGACCACATTTCTATTCCCCATACCTGCCATCCTTGTATCCTATCCCACTAAGTTTTCTAATTTAATGCTACTATGTACCAAGTTATGAGCAGCTTTGTGCTGTGAATCCACTTCCATCAGCAAACGGTTTGCCACTGCCTCCAACTCATTTTGCAGAGTTCTAGTGGGAAGTGGTAAGACTCCAGCTTAGAAACATAGAGATTTATAGCACGGAAGGAGGCCATTTTGGCCCATCGTGTCCGCGCCGGCCGCCAAAGAACCGCACGGCCCTTGGTCAGCAGCCTTGAAGGTTACATACAAACCCATGAACAATGATGAAAAGGCAAAGAGCACCCATTCCAACCAGTCCGCCCCACACCAATACAACACCCCTTACACTAAAAACATCCACACTCCACCCCAACCGGAGCCATGTGATCTCCTGGGAGAGGCACAAACCAGATAAAACCCCAGGCCAATTGCATCCATTATTCCCCACAGAGCATGTTCCCAAGCTGCAACAACCCACTGGTCGGGGGTAGAAGCTTTAGCAAAGCGCTTCTGCATTGCTGAGGGAGAAAAAATCATGAGTAACCACTCCCTACACCATTACAACACAACAGCAAAATACCGCGGATGCTGCAATCTGGAATAAAAATAGAAAGTGCTGGAAATTTCAACGGATCAGGCAGCATCTGTGGAGAGAAAAACAGAGCTAACGTTTCGGGTCAATGACTCTTCCTCAGAACTGGCGAATGTTCGAAAAGAGCACAGTCTTAAGCACTGAAAGGGGGAGGGAAGGGAAGAACAAAAGGGATGGTCTGTGATAGGGTGGAAGGTAGGAGAGATTAGAGAGACAAAAGGGATGATGGGCCGAATTGAAATGGTAACGGCAGAAGTTAGAAAAAGGTTAATCTGGATAGGGTGTGAATTTCAGAATAATGACCAGCTGCCATAGGAGACAAAGAGAAAAAAATAAGAGAAAAAAAAAACATAAAGTTGGGGGGGTGGGGGGGAAGGGAGCCAAAAATGCGTAGGGATGATCTGAAATTGTTGAACTCGATGTTGAGTCCAGAAGCTGTAAAGTGCCTAAACGAAAGATGAGGTGCTGTACCTCGAGCTTACGTTGAGCTTCATTGGAACAGTGAAGGAGGCAGAGGAGGAGATGTCAGAGTGGAGCAGGGAATTAAAGTGACAGGCGACCGGAAGCTCAGGGTCACGCTTATGGACTGAACGGAAGTGTTCCGCAAAGCAGTCACTCAATCTGCGTTCGGTCTCCCCAGTGTTGAGGAGACCACATCGTGAGCGCCGTTCTTGAGCAGCTGCTTTCTGCTGGTTAATAGAACAAAACTAAAAAAAGGCCAAGGAACAGTCTGGCTGCTGGTCAGATTCTCTCCTTGCATGAATGGTACGTAGGGTAGAACATCAGAAAGAATGGTATGAAGTTTGTAAACAAAGCTCACATTGTACACAACAAAATAATCAATCATTTCAGATCAGCAGAATCCATGTGCCAATAAGACTTAGATTCCAGTTCCCGTGGGGTTATGATGACATTAGCACATTTCCAACATGGGGCATATTATCAAATAAAGGTCACGATGATGAGTACTTTAATATAAATGGCATAAACCCATAGAGCACTGATACAAATTAATTTCATAAGAGAAGCAGGCCTCATTAAAATATCATTAACATTTTAATGTTCCTTAAAAATGAAACTTGTAAAATCTAAAGTCCTTGCTGCTCATTTGTTATAGTTTGCTTTCATTAAATGCTGTTCACCATGACTAACAGCCAACTGCTGCAGTCTCTAGACTCCCATCTTTAGCATCCCATGGTGATAAATATATGTTTGCTTCCCAACGAGCAAGTGCAGCCCAGACAGGTCTATCATTATAATTACTCTGAGTTGTAACAACATTTCTAGCCCGGAACAGATTGATGAAGCAACAGTGTAGATTTTCTTTTACAAATTGCACACTGAAACAAAAAACATGTCATGGTGGATCGTATGTGGAACTTGTAAATTTCCATCCCCAACTGTTAGATCTCTTAATTCCCAATGAAATACGAACTCCGATTGTAGTTTTAATGTAACTTTATTCTGGCAGCAGCAACAAGATTCTGGCTTCAAGCCAGGCCTTTGTCCTTCTGAGACCACATGGCCAAAATGGCTATACTTATACCTGGTTCAATTTACAGAAAACAACTCGCCTTCTTTGACCTTATTGGCTCAATTGATAGTCTTTTAACCTTTAATTGGCTCGCTACCCAAGGTCCCAAAATGTCAAGTTGATTGATGACTTAATGCAATGTGGTCTGTGTTTTTTTCAAAACTGCAGCCGGGCTGCAGAGCTTGAATTCTCTATCAATCCTCCCTTTGATTCTTTCACAAACTGAATCATAAAACATCAGCTATCACTGGTTAAAAATTCTACAAAATAATTTCATACATGTTAATAGAGTTTCCTTCTAAAATTTGTTGATGTGTTTCGCCACAAGTCCGGACTAGTAGCTTCTACACAAATTTACACAAACCCGAGTTCCATCGTGGCCACAATGGAAGTCTGGTTTTAGTAGGTTAATTAACCTTATTCCAATTTAATCCAAATCAATATCTTAATTCAACCAGTAAACAACCTTCCCTTAAGCATAACATACCCCGTGCCATGTACAGACAATCTGCTGGGACCTGCAAGGTGTCTCACCTGCGGGACAGCAGCTACAGCCGCCTGGTTGCAACAACATTTAATCAACATAAACAAACAATATAAAAATAAAATAATTACAACGACTAGAATTAAACCTTCCATCAATGAAGTTCCTATTGAACCTAGCCATTCAGTGGCTCTGCTCCATAAAGTGAATGATGGGGGTTGCTTAAGTTTTTCTACCTCCTTTTGGATATGCTCCACTAAGTGGGTAATTTCTTCGGAGCTATCTGGGATATACATGCAACACTCAGTTCCGAGTAGGGCGCAAGTACGTCCCTTTTCATCCAGGATGTAATCAAGGGCCAGTCTATTCTGTAGAGCTATTGTGCGGTTGCGACCATTTCTGCATTGATTTTAATATGCACACACACCCAACAACTAGAAATGTTACCTTGTTTGGCATAAATGTATGACATATATAAAAATGTATTTACATGTAATTCCCTTGCTACCCTACTATTTCCCTTTGGTGCAGAGGGTCGGCTAGTAAGAAGTAGGCTAATGCCTAGAATACCTACAATCAGTAATACAGTAAATTTATACATTTTGGCAAAAAGTAATTGTCCTTATTAGATTTCAGCTTCAGTTACGGGTGCTCGTTTAACGTGTGAAGTGTGGATCCAGACTTTCTTTCCTTGGACTTCAACAGCTGCCTGGGTGGTCAATAACACTTGATAAGGTCCCTCCCACTTGGCCAAAGGTTCTTTATGCAACTTTTTCACATACACCCAGACTCCCGGGATGATGTCGTGTCCTCCTTTGGGTGGATTACCCCAAGCTGCCGATACCTGTCGGGAAACAGAACTAATAGCATTGGTTAGGTTCTGACAGTATGATAACAAAGTGTCACTCATTAAGTGAACATCAGCTTTCCGGAAATCAATAGTTCCTGGCAGCGACATGGGTCTTCCTGTTATAATTTCAAATGGGCTTAGACCTGTAGTTCTGTTTGGGGTTGCCCTAATGCTACATAGCACTATTGGTAGTGCCTGGGGCCAGGGTGTTCCTTCTTCGTGATATTTGGCAAGCTGTTATTTCAGAGTTCGATTCATTCGCTCTACTTGTCCTGATTATTGTGGATGATAAGGACAGTGTAAATCCCACGTAATGTTCAGTAACCTACAGACTTCTTGGCAGACTGCACCTGTGAAGTGTGTTCCCTGATCTGAGTCAATGCTACTTGGGACTCCCCATCGGGGAATGTAATCCTTACACAAGAACTTTGCAGTGTGATTGGCTGTGGCTCTTTTAGTTGGGACAGCTTCTACCCATCGAGAGAATCTGTCGACCATGACAAGAATGTTAGTGTATCCTTGGCATGAAGGAAGAGATATATAATCAACCTGCAGATGCTGGAATGGTCCGACAGGGGCAAGGGGCCTCAGTTGGGGCATTACCATGATGGGTCCAGAATTATTTTTCTGGCAGACCACACAGCGGTCTGCTACCAGCTGGGCATGTTTTTTAAATCCCCGACCCCACCAGCTTTTCTGGAACCGTGCCGTCATCTGTTGTGAGGCCAAGTGTCCCCATGAGTGGATCTGTTGGGCTAAAAAAGGCATAAGCCACGCGACTGGCTTGTCGGTAACTCTTTATCTCCAGACACCATCTTCGCATAGCTTAATTCCTGCCTCAATCCATGTCCATTTTTCCTCTTGGGAGCACTCGCCTTGCATTGTTTGAAGGTCTCGTGTCAGAGTCCTGAGTGCTTTCAATCTGCACATCTGTGTTGGTTCTTCTGGGGGAACGCCCTGTGAGGCGGCATCTTTAGCTGCCTGGTCGGCTAGGGCATTTCCCTGTGCTTCCGTGGTATTTTCCTTGGTATGGGCCTTACACTTCAGGATGGACACTTCCTGAGGTAATTGTATGGCCTCTAGTAAGTCTCGGACTTCTTTTCCATTTCGGATAGGTGTACCAGCAGCAGTGAGGAATCCTCTTTTCCGCCATAACAGACCAAAGTCGTGAGTGACTCCAAAAGCATAACGCGAATCTGTGTAGACATTAGCTGTCTGTCCTTCTGCTATTCGACATGCTTCTGACAGGGCCTGTAACTCGGCCTGTTGTGCTGAAGTTCCTGAGGGTAAACATCCTTTTGCCACTACCTCATATAAGGTTGTAACTGCCCATCCTGCTTTTCTGGTACCATTGTCAACAAAGGAGGAACCATCTGTAAACAGGATGAGGTCTGGGTTATGCAGAGGCTCCTCTGCTGCTAAGGCTGATTCTTCTGTTTCTTTTAAAATCTTCACACAGTCATGCTCTTCACATTCTCCCCCCTCTTGCTCCCTCGATTCTGACATCAGGAGCATAGTTGCGTGATTAACCGGGCTGGCCCGGACGATAGGGAGATTAGGAGCTTCCAAAACTGCTGTCCAGCGGGTCCATCTTGCTGCCGTCACCTGAGACATTCTATTCATAGACAGCAAAGCGTATACGGTGTGGGGACACTTGACAATCAGCTTTTGGTTGAGGACTGGACCCGCAGTGATCATTACCGCTCGACATGTAACTTCCATGGCCCTTAGGCAACTTCCCCATCCAAGGGCTACCGCATCCAGTTTTGCCGAATAATAGCCAATAGGTCTTTGCCGATTCCCATGTTCTTGTGTCAGTATAGCTGTCATATATCCTTCTTTCTCATGGACAAACAGGGTAAATGGCTTACCACTGTCAGGGATTCCCAGAGCCGGTGCCGAACACAAAGCCTTTTTCAAACTCAGGAACGCCTCTTGCTGTTCCTTAGTGAGGGTGATGGCTTCTTTAGAGGCACGTTTCCCCTTTAAGATATCATTCAATGGCTGAGCAAGCTGTGTGAAGGAGTCAATCCAATTTCTGTTAAAGTTACACAATTCCAAAAAAGACCTTAGTTCCTAAATAGTGGTGGGTTTTTTAGCAGCCCGAATGGCTGCAGTTCTATCCTGGGTAAGTTCTCTCTTTCCTTGTGAAATCTTTTGTCCCAGGTATACAACCTCTTCTTGGGATATTTGTGCTTTGTCGATGCTGGCTTTATGTCCTTTCAGCCAAAGGTGGACCAGCAAAGCTCGTAAATCTTGTTCATGCTGTTCTTCCGTGTTTGAAGCTAGCAGGATATCGTCTACATATTGGATGACTGTGGATGACAGGGGAGGTAATTCTCGCAAATGGCTTTGTAAAGCCATGTGGAATACCGTAGGGCTGTTGTGGAAACCCTGCGGTAACCGGGTCCAAGTATACTGTTGTCCTTGGACCGTGAAAGCAAACCACTGTCAAACATCCGGTGCCAGAGGCACTGACCAAAATCCGTTGGCCATATCTATAACCGAGAAATAGTTATGTTCCGGTTTGAGGGCATTAAAAATGGTGGCGGGATCTGCAACCAAAGGAGCTTTTTGATCAATACACTGGTTAGCTTTCCTATAATCGACAGTCAAACGGCAAGTCTCATTAGATTTCTGTACCGGCCACACGGGGCTATTGGAGGAGCTATGCGTTTTAATAAGCACCCCTTGTTTCTCCAATTGCTGAATAACCAATAAGATTCCCGCGATGGCAGTTGGACTGATGGGATACTGTTTAGTGCATGGAGGCTTGGTCCTGGTAAATGACGCAGGCTCCATCTGGAGTAGGCCACAATCGTTCTTATCTTTAGCCCATATCGGGTGTTCCTTCAATTCTTCTTTCTTCAAAGTTCTAATTGACCATGTCACCCGACCATCCTTGAAATGCAACGATGAATCTACTTGGATTAGAACGTCCATTTCCAAAAGGGGTTGATCTACTGGGCCTATCCAGACCGGCGTGGTTAGTTCATGTGGACCCAGCCCTATAAGTACCGGTGTTGTCCTTTTAATTTCCATTTTATGGCCCCCAACTCCATAGGTTGTACATGCCCTACCATCCAACGGCAAAAAGTCTCCATATTGTAGGGGTAAGCATGTTAATTCCGCCCCTGTGTCTAAAAGACAGTCCACATCCTTATCGCCCACCCTCACAGTTATATATATCCCATCTCCCCTTTGTTATATTAGTGCGAGGAGGGGGGCCAGGGTGGGCTCTAATCGTTTTTTGCTATCCCAAGGAACTCCTTCTGTTGTTGTATTGTCAATCGCTTAAATGCTTCTATGAGATCATTATCTTGTGACAAGCCTGGTTTGTTGGTTGAATTGTATCCCTAGTATCCTCTTCCCCGGCCATGACCTTGCTGTTTTGCCCTGCACGTCTTGGCCCAGTGACCTTCTTTCCCACAATAATGACATTTTCCGGGTAATTTTCCGAATAACTGTTTATCGGAATCCTGGGATTTCCATCTCATAGCCTGTATAGCTCGGACCTTAGCTCCCATATCCCTGTCTAATTGGTTACATCGATCCACCAATGCTGCAAAGGTAGTTCCTCTACCTTCCCAGTCCGGTAACACTACCTTAAGCATTTTGGACAGTTCTGGCTTTAGACCTGCCACGAAAGCTGCTTTCAGGGGTCCAAACACTTGTTCATCCATTTCCTCATCCGTATTATTCATACCCGAATGTTCTAGCCACGTGCATCTAAACCGCTCATCATACTCCAGGACCTCCTCTGTTCCTTTCTGTTGGCAGGCTGCAATTTTTCCCCAGTCTGTCTTAGCTGGCCTGAAGGCTTGCAGCCAGTGTTTAATCACCTCCCATCCTGCGTTTAATTCTTGCTCATCCTGCCCCAAAGCTTCTTCTACCTTGTCATGCAATTTTCTTCCCTGTGTTTTTGGCACCATTATGATAAAAATTTGCACTCCGTCCCAGGGATGAAGTTGAAATATATTTCTTAAGCGGTCCAATTGGTCCCACGTTTTTACTCCCCCTTTCTTTGGATTGGGCAATTCCTTGGACCATTTATCAATTTTCTCTGGGTTTGCCGGATCATGAAATAAGTATTCTGCATACACCCTTTTCCTCATTTTTTTGGTTCCGCCCTCATCCACAGTCTCTTCTGATTTGACTACAACTCATCTTTTTTTAAATGGGGCAAAGCACAAAATTCTTCATCCTCCGGCCCTGTATCATCAGAGGATTCAGAATTTGTATCTATTCCTCGGTCATGTGTTCGGGTTTGCGCTTTTAATTTATCCAAACATGGGTACCCTGGGAATTGACCGATACATTTTCCTTTTCCTATTACTGTCTCTTGACCTAATGATTTTTTCCATTCTTTAATTTCACCTTTAAGATCTTTAACTTCCGCTTCCGACTTTTCAAGTTCAAGTTTTTTTCTGTTGCAGCTGTGCACAAACAGCTTGCAATTGGTCCTTTGTACTGGTCAGTTCTCGATCATGTTGGGAATGCATTAGAATTTCATTCCGCTTTCAGATCTGTCCCATAATGGCTAGGGACCATCTAGTTCGCTCTTTATTTTTCATATGGGTCGTTTTTCCCCCAGACCCTTTTAATCTCGTCCAAGGACCATTGTCCTTTGGAGGTTCTGTACTTTTGTTCGATCTTAATACAGGTTTTAGATAAGTTGAATTGTTACTCTATGTATTTTTTCAACAGTTGGAGGATTTCATCTATCGAAACCTCAGGTGGTGCCTGCCCACCTTTTACAGTTGTAGGCAATTCTTTGCTCTTATCTCCTGCTGCCATAATACTGATTTCTTTACTGGGGTCTCAAGTCGTAGGCTTTCCAGCCGATCAGTGCGTCGGTGATTAATTAACTAACACACCGCCGAAGTTAGACGTCTATGGGACCTCGAGCCGACTACCAACCGGAGGGTTCGCAAACCGGAGGCTTTCAGAATCGCGTAGAAGGAGAGGTGAATTTAGACTTTTGACCGAGAACTTTTATAAAGAGGAGTCCTTACCTCAGTATGTAGGTCCGATGTCCAAAATTCAGTTTCTTCCCTCAGCGATCCTGTTCGTGACGCCAAAATTGTTAGATCTCTTAATTCCCAATGAAATACGAACTCCGATTGTAGTTTTAATGTAACTTTATTCTGGCAGCAGCAACAAGCTTCTGGCTTTAAGCCAGACCTTTGTCCTTCTGAGACCACATGGCCAAAATGGCTGTACTTATACCTGGTTCAATTTACAGAAAAGAACTTGCCTTCTTTGACCTTATTGGCTCAATTGATAGTCTTTTAACCTTTAATTGGCTCGCTACCCAAGGTCCTAAAATGTCAAGTTGATTGATGACTTAATGCAATGTGGTCTGTGTTTTTTTTCAAAACTGCAGCCGGGCTGCAGAGCTTGAATTCTCTATCACTGACCTCTCCAACAATATTCTCAAGTCTCTCCCCTTTCCTATCTCACAACTGTTTACTCTCTCTTCCTTCCCATGGTTTATACTAATGCATTTTTTGAAAACAATCCCTTTTGTTCATTCTCAAAGGACAACACGCACACTTGCACCCCGGTCGGTAAATTTGCTGCATGCGCCTCATTGAACGCCCGCCAATAACAACGTCTGGAAAAACAGTGGGTACAGGCTTGCAGAGTCGTTAACTGGCGGCTACATAAAGGGATGAGGAAGCGCTTCCCTCGGAGGTCACAGTCGGTGCAACATTTACACAGAGAATGGTGGTGAGCCTCCCAGTTTACAGCGGCAGACAGACATACAGTACAGGTTGACAACAAGTGATTTTGAAAATTTTAATGGGTGCATTACTATGCCGCGCCTTTAAGACTCATCTTTTCCCAGGATCTGATTTGGAGCATGGGCAATGGGTCGACAAAATATACCGACCAAACTTTTTTATCGCTCTGATTTATCGCCCTTGTCAGCTCTTCAACCGATTCTGAGAAATTTCTGGGCGGGAGGCGAAAACGTTTTCAAGGCGCTAAAAGTACCGCTCCGCCTGGATTAAAGCTGCAACAGAGATGTGAGCGAATTCTCACCCTCTTGTTTTAAAAGACCGAATGACCTGACATTACATTTTATTTGAAAAATCTCAGGATCCATCATCCAACAAAGCGATGCTCTCTGGAGAGAAGAATCAGACAGCAGTGATATTTTGACTATGCTGGGGAAAAATTGACGAGTGTACCCGTGAAAGTATAGTGGTTTAAAAATAACGCTGCAGAGGGCACTGGACGTGTTTCCAACATATTACAACTTTGTGACTGCACTGACAAGCTGCAACCATCACAGGTGTCCTCTGCCATTCTCTCTCTTCTCCTCGCATATTGCGCACGTCTAATGATGCCGGTGGCAGGACCACGCAAAATTGGTCAGCTGGCCTGGGTTGTTTATTAGCGGTGACCTGCGGGCACCATTCACGGTCCCAAACGCAGCTCGTCGTGCCGGGAAGAATGAACAAAAGCAAAACACTGCGGATGCTGGAATCTGAAGCTGCCACAGGAAGCAGGTCAAGGAGCCAGAGGACTGAACGAGATGTGCTCATGGCAGATCCATGTCCAGGGAGAGAGCCCGCAGACTCTGCAATCAAGCATTGGAGACATTGGTGTTCACTGTGGAGAGACGCAGGGCGGTTCTCTACCCAGCAACTGGCAGGAGGTCTTTGCCACAACTTTTCTGCACCATGTGGAGGGAGGTAGTGCAGCACATCTCGGGCAGCACTGTGGTCCCCAGGACCCACAGACAGTACAGGAAGAAATTTAATGACCTCACTCGGGTGGTCAGGGTGAGTGAATGCTTCAACAAATGCTACGTACCACCATCTGAACCACAATCTTTACACACTGTCCAACGCACCCCATCCCAGCACTCACCCACCAACAGTCTCCACCTTCCAACAGTCACACCCACATCTGGCACCTTGCACACAATGACAGCTATTCACCCATGGGAGGCACATCACCCAAACACACTGCTCCATGCCCACTCACACATTTTTCTTTCCCTTGCAGCTAAGATGGTTCACAACAGGAGGGAGCAGGAGCACACAGGTGGGGGACAAGCTGACACCCAACCACTGTCTGCGCTGGAGAATCGAGTGCTGCTGATTGTTAGCCGCCTGGTGGTGGGCGCCGTGGCCACCGGTGACATTCACCCCTTTGGGGACAGCACTGGTATGTTCATCCTGACTCCTTCTCACATCTCACTGCCCCCTCACACCACAAGCGTTTCACACTTTCCAGCTAATCATGCTGTATGAATGCATTTCTCCCTTCCTGCTCCCTCACCTCACCTTAACCTGAATCTTGTGCCTTTATGCTTTCAGATCATCAGCAAGCACCTGAGCAGCCTGTCCCTGAGGGCACCATGTAGAGCGAGGCGGGCGATGAGGAGGAGGAGGAAGAACAGAACACATCACTGCATGTCTCACCCTCAGACATCAGCTCAAATACTGGCACTACACGTGCTTTAGAGGCTAGTATATTAGCGGGATCTACACAGGGTGAGGCACCAGGGACGAGTGGGCTTCTGCAAGGCCACAGAAAAGGGAACTCGGGGGCCAGTTCTGTTGCACAGGACTCAGGTAAGGATCTCGGTGGGGAGGCCTTTAGAAGAAGAGTGATGGGCATGCACACGGACATGATGGGTGCAATGGCAAGGGTGCCCAAGTGCCTCTCGGCAATGATAAGGAGTGTGGAGGAGCCCACCTCCAACATTGCACAAGGCTCTGTGCACACCATGGAGCCCATCGTTTCCAGTCTGCAATGGATGGTAGACTCGCAGGGAGACTGTGGCAACCCAGACCCGATGCTGTATGTGATGGGCAGCACTGCCGTGTATGCTTGGTGGCATCCAATCTCAGACTGTTCTCATGCATAGAAACATAGAAAATAGGTGCAGGAGTAGGCCATTCGGCCCTTCGAGCCTGCACCACCATTCAATAAAATCATGGCTGATCATTCACCTCAGTACCCCTTTCCTGCTTTCTCTCCATACCCCTTGATCCCTTTAGCCGTAAGGGCCATATCCAACTCCCTCTTGAATATATGTAATGAACTGGCATCAGCAACTCTCTGCGGAAGAAAATTCCACAGGTCAACAACTCTCTGAGTGAAGACATTTTTCTTCAACTTGATCCTAAATGGCTTACCCCTTATCCTTCGACTGTGACCCCTGGTTCTGGATTTCCCCAACATCGGGAACATTCTTCCTGCATCTAACCTGTCCATCCCATCAGAATTTTATATGTTTTTATGAGATCACCTTTCATTCTGCTAAACTCCAGTGAATATAAGCTCAGTCGATCCAGTCTCTCCTCATATGTCAGTCCTGCCATCCCAGGAATCAGTCTGGTGAACCTTCGCTACACTCCCTCAATAGCAAGAATGTCCTTCCTCAGATTAGGAGACCAAAACTGAACACAATATTCCAGGTGAGTCCTCACCAAGGCTCTGTACAGCAGCAGCAAGACCTCCTTGCTCCGATACTCAAATCCCCTAGCTATGAAGGCCAACATGCCATTTGCCTTCTTCACCACCTGCTGCACCTGCATGCCAACCTTCAATGACTGATGTACCATGACACCCAGGTCTCGCTGCACCTCCCCTTTTCCTAATCTGCCGCCATTCAGATAATATTCTGCCTTCCTGTTTTTGCCACCAAAGTGGATAACCTCACATTTATCCACATTATAGTGCATCTGCCATGCATTTGCCCACTCACCTAACCTGTCCAAGTCACCCTGCAGCCTCTTAGCATCCTCCTCACAGCTCACACCGCCACCCAGCTTAGTGTCATCTGCAAACTTGGAGATATTACTCTCAATTCCTTCATCTAAATCATTGATGTATATTGCAGTCTCAGCTTGATGCCATGCAATGACTGCTGCCATTGTGGTTGGGTCTACCACTATTGACAGGGGATCTCACGGTGTCGCAGCAGGCCAGCAATCTGTGCTCCAACAGGTTGCTAAGAATACTGAGGTGCTGCCCTAGGGGAGTGGCAGTAGGTCAGTGAAGCAGGAACCTGCTGTCCTATCTCAGGATGACAGCGTTCCTGATTCCACCGCTGCCACTCCGCCATTGCCCTTGTCGCTGCCTGTCATCCAGCCAGCCCAGACTGCTGCTGCCCAGCCTGAGGTGGTGCAGCCTACAGCCAGGCCATCCAGGCCCAGAGCTGGTCGAGGGCATCCTGCAAGGCCATTTGTAGTCTGCTGCACGGACACTTAGCAGCCTTCCACCAGCCCTGCTGCAGCCTCTGGGCCAACACTTGGCAGTTGCATTACAGTCGGCAAACGCACAGTAACGACCGGCACTACGGAATTGCACAAGGGTGAATAGCTAATATTTTTGTTGTAAATATGCATTCACTGATTTTTGATAAAGTTAGTAATTCAATTTGGATTCTTTTGTGGTGTGTCTCATTTGAGATTTGCGCTGTGAAGTGGCATGCGACAGGGATGGAATGATAGGGATGTGGTGACCAATGGGGATCTGGGGGTTAATTCATTCGAACCGCAATCTAATGAGGCGATCACAGACTGCCTTTCTGAGCTTGATGTGGTGGCTGGAAGAGTGCTGGCACACCGGTCTGGTGCAGGATGAAGGGATCTTGGCTGCTGCCAGGATAGCGGGCATTGACATTGAGGATTCGCTGTCTGTGGTCGCACATCAACTGCACATTAAGTGAGTGGGAGCCTTTGCTGTTACAGAAGATCGGAGGAATGTTATGCGATGCCTGCAAAGCCAGGTAGGTGAAGTCAGTGGCGCCCTGCACCATTGGGAATCTCACTATCCTGGCAAAGCCACAAGCACGCTCGTTCTGCTTCCCTCTGGTGAAGGGGAAGGAAATGTAGTCCCTTCTCCTACTATAGAAAGCCGCTGCGATCTCTCAGATGCAGCGATGGATGGCAAACTGTGAGATGTTAGCTATGTCTCCTGCTGCAGACTGGAAGGATCCGCTGGTGAAGAAATTGAGGGTGACAGTGACCTTGACTGATATTGGGAGTGCTGTGGTCACCCATGCTGTGTCTGTTAAGCTGCAGCCCCCCACCATGATGCGACTGTCAAGCCCCGCCCCTGTCAAGCTCCACCTCCCCTCCCAGCCCAGCCACGAATCATTTCCTGCACGTGGTGCCGAGAAGCAAGACCTGAGGCCCCGACTCACTTCGCCCGCTCAGGCCCCAGCCCCGAAACTCTCACCCTCCCCACCCTCTCACCCTCCCCACCCCCCCCGACTCTCTCACCTTCCCCACCCTCTCACCCTCCCCACCCCCCCGACTCTCCATTCTCCCCCTCCCCGACTCTCTCATCCTCCCCACCCCCCCGACTCTCTCACCCTCCCCACCCCCCGACTCTCTCCACCCTCCCCACCCCCCCACTCTCTCCCTCCTCCCCCTCCCCGACTCTCTCATCTTCCCCACCCCCCAACTCTCTCACCCTCCCCACCCCTCACCCTCACCTCCCCCCCAACTCTCTCACCCTCCCCACCCCCCGACTCTCTCACCCTCCCCACCCCCCCGACTCTCTCACCCTTCCCACCCCCCTGACTCTCTCATCCTCCCCACTCCTCCCTACCCTCTCACCCTCCCACCCCCCCGACTCTCTCACCCTCCCCACTCCCCCGACTCTCTCACCCTCCCCACCCTCTCACCCTCCCCACCCCCCGACTCTCATCCTCCCCCTCCCCGACTCTCTCATCTTCTCCATCCCCCCGACTCTCTCATCCTTCTCACCCCCCCGACTCTCTCACCCCTCCCCACCCTCTCACCCCTCCCCCCAC